>NC_090936.1:647999624-649249624 GCF_040938575.1 Ambystoma mexicanum
AAGTCCAGGGGGTCTCGTTCCAGGAGTGGGTCCCGCCATTCCTCTGCCTCTTCGAGGCATTCACGAAAGCACCATCGATTCCGGCGGCTGATGATGGCGATTTTCGAATCGCAGGGCACCATTCCGTCCGCGCCTTCGAGAGAAGCTGGCAAGGAACGCGCTGGAGCCACCGCTCGCATGGCTTTGGGCTTGGGCGGTCGGCGCGATGGATGATAGCCATCGTGCCCACTCCAGGCCCCGGTCCTCGACGCCGTTGAGGCCGTTGGAGCCTGTGAGGCCTTTGAAGAAGGCATCGATGCCTTCGGCGCCATGTCTGTCGAGGGACTTGCTCGAGGCTCTGGCTCCAAGGAAGTCGTCAACGACATCGGTGCCGAGACCGTCGAAGAACACGTTCAGGGCTCCGGCCTCGATGCCGTTGTCGAAGTAGTCCATTCCACTCCCATCGGCGCCCTCGACGCCTTTTGATGTGAACTTGCCAGAGGTGCCCCGGAGAGCTGTGGAAGCTCAGAGAAAGGCATTCAGCAAGTCTGTGCGGCCTGTGTTTGCCCATACTCTGCTCCTCCTCCCAGGGTGGACTTGTTCCAACCCTTGGAGTACATTTCAGAGGTTGAGGAAGGGTCTGAGGAAGAGGGGTTTGTGTCTGCTTACTTTCATGTGCCGATTTATCCCATGCATAGGAAGTACCTGAGGTTCGCGGCTGGTGACTCGCATTTTCAGTTTCGGGTTGTGCCGTTCGGATTGGTGGTGGTGGCAGCACATCTCAGGAAAGGTGAGGATTCACGTCTAGCCCTACCTGGACGATTGGTTGATCAGGATGCGCTCTCCCGAGCAAGTCCTGGATCATCTGTACGTCACCTGCCACTCCCTTCACAAGCTGGGCTTCTCCCTCAACTTGAAGTCTCATGTGACACCTACCAAGCGGCTCCAGTTCATCTGGGCAGTGCTAGACATATCCCTTGGGCAGTGTTCGCCTCCCCAGGTGAGGGCTCACCACATTCTGCAGATGGTGGACAAATTTCAACGTGCCCAGAGTCTCCCGGCGTTCGAGTTCTTGAGATTGCTTGGCCTCATGGCATCCTGCATTTTACTGGTGCCAGAGGCCAGGCTGCGGATGAGATCTCTGCAGTGGGCTCTCAAGATGCAGTGGTTGCAGTTCTCCGGCAGGATGTCGGACCCCGTTCAGATTCCGCCCTTGGTCGCTCAGGACCTTCTGTGGTGGGCCATTGAAGGAAATCTGTTGAAAGGGGCTCTGTTTTGGCAACCGTGGCCGGAGGTGACAATCGTGACGGACGCATCCCTCACGGGTTGGGGAGCTCATGCCAACGAGCTGACAGCCAGCGGTCGTTGGTCTCTGTCGGAGTCCAGGCTCCACATCAATCTGTTAGAGCTGCGGGCTGTCAGGCTAGCCCTGAAGGCTTTTCTGCCGTCTGTGCGGGGGAAGAATGTCCTGAATATTTCTATTTGTATTTATTAGGTTTATATAGCACTTTATACCAAAGCACTGCACATTTAACAGGATACATTTAACATAACAATAACAGTAAGAATAGAAGCAAATTACAATTTTGAATCAGTCAACAAAACAGTATGTAGAGCAATTAGACGGAGGGAATGGGGAGAGAAGTGGAGTAGAACTAGGAGGAAGAGGGAGGAAGGGTAGGAGGAGGAGGAGGAGGAGGAGGGAAAGGAAGTTGTGAGGATGGGGTGGTGGGAAATGGAGGGAGAGGCTTACCGGGAAAGGGAAAGGGTGGGAGGGGGGATCGAGAAGAGGGAGGGGGTATCATGGCGGGGAATGGAGAAGGAGAGATTTACGGGATGTGCGGAACGAGGAAAAGGTATGAATAGAGCTGATTGAGAGAGGTAAGTAGTTCCAGTGTAGGGGGGCCAGGCGTTGGAAGGAGCGGAAACGGGAGGAGGCACAAGGGGAGGGAGGAACAGTGAAGAGGAAGTGGTGAGCGGAGCAAAGGGAGCGAGAGGGAGTGTAGAAAGAGATAAGGAGGAGCAAGATCATGGAGAGATTTGAAGACTAGGCAGAGAAAAAGAAATGTAAGTTGTGAGTGAAAGGGAATCCAGCCAATGGAGGATAGGGAAGCAGAGATGGAGTCTTGGGGGGAGGGGAGACTGAGTGTACGGATGGCAGAGTGGTAGATTTGAGGGGGGGTGAGATGTGAAGTAGGTAGACCAAAGAGTAAGGAGGAGCAGTAGAAGAGGCGAGAGAAGATAAGGGAGGAGATTAAAAGTTTAGTAGCCTCGAAATTAAGGCAGGGGCAGACTTTGCAAATATTATAGAGGTGGTAGCGACAGGCATGAGAGGTGAGTGAGACATGGTGGGGAAAAAGTGAGAGAAGAGTCGAAGTGAAATCCTAAATTGCGAGCGTGGGGGGAGAAAGTAAGATTAGAGGGAGGAAAATGAATGAATGAAAGGAGGAGGAGATGGAGGGGGAAGGGAGTTGGAAGGGAAGAAAACTACTTCAGCTTTGTCAGAGTTAAGGGAAAGAAAGCAAGAAGACATCCAGTTTTTAATAGCAGTAAGACAGGAGGAATGTTTAAGGTGGAGATCAGGAGAGAAGGAAGAGAAGGAAACAAAGAGCTGCATGTCGTCGGCATAGAAATGGTGAGAAATGCCAAATGAGGAGATAACGGGTACAAGGAGGGAGATGTAGAGTGAGAATAGGAAAGGACCAAGCACCGAGCCTTGGGGATACTCCGTATTCGAGAGGGTGGGAGAGGAGCGGCCTCCCCAGGTAACAGTAAAGGAGCGGGAGGAGAGGTAAGAGGATAGCCAGTTGAGCACAGAACCTTTGGAACCAAAAGAGGAGAGAGTGTTGGGAAGAAGGGGGTGATCAACCATGTCGAAGGCAGCAGAGAGATCAAGAAGAATAAGGACAGAGGATTGCAGACAATATGCGGACAATACAGTGGCCATGCACTACCTCAACAAAAAGGGGGGGCAGGGTTACTCCCACTGTGCAGGGAGGCGATGCTGCTCTGGTTCTGAGCCATCCAGCAGGAAATTTCGATCTCGGCAGTTCATCTGGCTGGAGACTAAAACGCGGCGGACGCTCTGAGAAGGCAGAGCACAGTCTCTCATGAGTGGGAGCTGGCGCAGGAAGTTCTTTTGGAGATCTTTGCCCTTTGCGGGACCCCACAAGTGGATCTCTTCGCCACCAGTGTCAACTGGAAGTGTGAGAGATTCTGCTCGCGGGAATTTCCTCTAAGAGGAGCCTTAGGGGACGCGTTTGTTGTGGAGTGGTCCTTCCCACTGCTGTACGCTTTCCCTCCAGTCCCTGTCATTCCGCAAGTGTTGCAGAGGTTCGGTTCCCGGATGATCCTCATTGCTCCGGCATGGGCCATGAGAGCGTGGTACCCGGACCTTCTAGAAATGTCCACCTGCCCTCCACGTTGTCTTCCTTACCGAGACGACGATCTGCTCTCACGGGCGGGGGGTTGAGTTCTCCATCCAGAGGTCAAGTCTCTCAGCCTTCATGCTTGGTATCTGAAAAGCTGAGATATAAGGATTGTGACCTGCCTGAAGAAGTGATGAAGGTGTTGCTTTCGGCCAGAAGGCCTGCAACGAAATCCATGTACCGTTGCCGTTGGAGGAAGTTCTGCGACTGGTGCAGGGTACAGAATGTGGATTCTTACCAATGTTCTATTCTTTTGGTTTAGTCTTTTTTTTGCTTTCTTAAGCCCACAAGGGCCTGCAAGTGGTTACCATTGAGGGTTACCTGGCGGCAATATCCGTATTTTTTTTTTTTTATATAACTCTGTTTATTGAGTTTAAACAATATAACAGAAAGGAATGAACATAAATGAGACATGAATCAGCGGCATACATATGACGAAGGCAATTTGGCAATAATAACAGCTCGCATGGGCCCACGGGGACGAGGACCGTAAGACGGAAATAGGCCAAGGCAGACCAACAATGCTAACAGTGCTGCTGATGCACCCCCACCCGCCGGTCTCAGCTAGCGTCGAGCCATTTACCCCATATTTTTTCAAATTTGCGGGGACAACCCCGTGCGTTATAGATCCGACGCTCTGAGGCTGCGCACCTGTCCAACTCATTACTCCAACGGTTCAAGCACAGTGGGTCGGCTGATCCCCAATTGGCCGCAATAAGTCTTTTGCCTGCCCCCAGCGCAATTGTCAAAAACATTTTCTCGTATTTAGACAGGTCTACTTCACCTCCGATGCCCAGGAGTACCATCTTGGGATCCGTAGGGATTGGTGTCGCCAGAGCAGCTGAAATTGTGTTAACACAGTCCACCCAGAAGGCCTGTATCACCTGGCAGTCCCATATCAAATGGTAGAAGGTGGCTGGTTCATTTTTGCATCAAACACATGTCCCGTGTTCTATTCCACCCCATCTGGCCATTAAAGTGCGTAAGTGGTATGAGCGATGAAGGATCCTCAGCTGTATTAGTCTAAGCTTAGATTCTATACCAATTTCTCTGGGGGACATTAATGCCTCCACCCAATCTTCAGGTTCCAGGGGACCTATATCCCTTTCCCACTTTGCCTTGAGCCCATCGAGCTGTGCAGCCCCAAACGAGTTAAGGGCCTGATAGGGAGTGGAGGTGACCTTAGAAGAGATGCGGTGCGGGAGAATATTGGTCTCAATGGGAGAGCAGGGGGGTATGATCGTCGTGTCAGGGAATTGGGTGTGGATGGCGTGGGACAGTTGCGCATGCCGAAACCGGTCCATGGGTGCCAGGTCGAATTGTTCTCGCATGGTCTCAAAACTCAGGAGGCGACCCCCTTGTATCACCTGTGCTAGTGTGTGTATTCCTTTTGCTTGCCAGTGGCCAAAGGAGCCCATTTTCACTAGTTCCAGAGGAGCTCGTTGTGCCATATGGGTTGTATCAGTGTTGGCTGTCCTTTCCAGCCGATTAGTTTATGTGCATCCTGCCAGACACAACGGATGTGGTGGGTTATCTTGGGCAGCGCCGGGAGGTGATTGTGGGTGGTGTAGAGGATTTGCAGCGGTGTTAGCGGGACCATGGTCTCCAGTTCTATACGGGTGTGTGGTAGTGTGGGGTCCGCGTGCATCCAGTCATTCACTACTCCTATCTGTGTGGCCAGGTAATAGGTGCGTATGCAGGGTAAACCAATGCCCCCATCCCACACCGATCTCTGGAGCGTATCAAGGGCGATCCTGGATTGTTTCCCACCCCATAGCAGTGTGCGCAGGTTCTTGTCAATGAGTGCGAAGGATTCACGGGGGATGGGGAGTGGGGCGTTCTGGAGAACGTACAACAGTCTGGGGAGGGTCATCATTTTGAATAGCGCGGCTCGGCCCATTAGCGATAGGGGAAGTGATTGCCAATGAGGGGGGTGTCTGTTGAACCGCTCAATTACAGGTTGTAGATTAAGTCGGAGGAACCAATCTAGCGTCGGGTCAAGCCGTATACCCAGGTATTTAAAATCCCTGATAGAGACATGGTATGGGCAGGTCTCCGGGATCGCAGACTCACCACCCTGAATCGGGAAGAATATGGTCTTGGCATCATTAACCTTTAGGCCCGCAAAGTACTGATATTCCCTGAGAATGAGGGAGACAGCCGGCACGAGATACTCTGGTTACTGAGGTATAGGAGCAGGTCATCCGCATAGAGCGAAAGGCGGTCTTCACCCCCGCCCGGCCAAACGAAACAGGTCCAGGTGGTATTAGCTCTAAGCTCAATCGCTAGTGGTTTGATGGCCAGGAGGAAGAGGAGTGGGGAAAGTGGGCATCCATGTCTCGATCCCCGACCCAAGGGAAATGTTTTGGAGGACCTGCCGTTCACCCTCACCATGGCCTCCGGGGATGCATATAGGAGTTTTACCCATGATATAAATGTCTGCCCCAGATTCATCCTAGCCATGATCTCCCACAGGGCATCCCACCCCACAGAGTCGAATGCCTTTTCAAAGACCACCGCCAGGAGGGCAAGTAGGGCTGGAATTTCCTTTGCCCTGGACAGCGCCAATTGGACTCTTCATAAGTTCATTCGAGTTGATTTATTAGGCATGAAACCACATTGGTCCGGGTGGACGAGGGTCTCAATCACCTGCAGTAGTCGGTTAGCTAGTGTTCTGGCGAGGACCTTTGCTTCGCCATTAATCAGGGATATCGGACGATATGAGGCGCATTCCTCTGGGGGTTTCCTGGGCTTGTGTATGACAACTATGCATGCCTTCCTGATGTCTGGGGGGAGAGCTCCCAGTTCTCTGCTGCGTAGGAACATGCGATGCATGTGGGTAGGTAACATGCCACCAAGGTATTTCCATGTCTCTTTTGGGAACCCATTGGGGCACAGGGTTTTCCCGGGTTGGAGTTGTGCTAGCGCCTCTTGCACCTCGGTGTCGGTGATATCAGCATTCAGGAGATCTGATTGGTGCTGTGGAAGTATCAGGAGCTCGATTTGGTCGAGGTAGCGTGAGGGTTCAATTGGTGGGTTCCCAGTGGGTGGGGTATAGAGGTTTTTGTAGTAGGTTGCGAATGCCTCGACAATATCAGAGTCTTCTGTCAAAAGTGTTCCATCTGGAGATCTGATTGCCCTTATGTGTCTTCTGCTTAGTTCGCGTCTCTCCAACCAGGCCAAAGTCTTGTTAGCCTTGTCGCCCCGTTCATATATTTGGCTCTGGACTAATTGGTAGGCGATTCGTGCATTGTCTAGGGATAAGTTGCTGAGGGTGTCTTGCGCCGTGAGCATCGCCTCCTTTGATTCTTGGGTGTTGTGTATTAGGATTTGTCGTTCACACTCCAAGACGCGTGCTTCTGCTTCTCTGACCTTCTGGACTTGGCGTTGTTGGTAGGCGGAAACCGCAGAGATAGCCTCCCCTCGGAGGACTGTTTTGTACGCCGCCCAGATCGAAATCGGCAAGTCCACAGAGCCTTCATTGAGTTCGAAATATTCCGTCGACTTCCTTTCCAGCTCCTCAGCAATTTCAGGAAGACGGAGATGGTATGCATTGAGGCGCCAGTTACGATCCGGGCGGCGGCAGGAGTTTTTAAATGTTATAAGGAGCGGGGAGTGGTCCGAAATTCTTCTTTTCTTACAAGGAATTCTGCGTCGAGAAGCCTATGGGTCATATTGCGGGGGATGAAAGCGTAATCAATCCTGGAGAACGATTTTTGGACACCCAAATAGAAGGAGAACCCTGCCTCGTCTCCATGGAGTGAGCGCCATGTGTCCGACAATCCCATGGCCACGGCGAACGCGACGATGTGGAGGTGGGGCGAGTTCCAGATCTCCTATGGGTTCTATCGACTGCGATATTCATGACTTCATTGAAGTCCCCTCCAAGCACCCACGTATCAGCCGCTTCTTCCAGGAGCAAGCTCTGTAGTTCGGAGAGTAGTTCTTTCGTTAGCGTGGGGGGGGGGGGGCATAGATCGCTGCCAGGCCCCACTTCTTGCCCCAGATGTCTGCTAGCAACAGTACATAGCGGCCCGGGGGTCCGCTCTGATCTTCCTAACCTGGAGAGGGACTCTCTTGTGAACGAGTATCATCGTGCCCCTAGCACCTTTCAAGAATCCGGCATGGTAAACATTTGAGTAGTTGGATCTTTTGAAAAAGTTGGTGTTTGTGCCTATCAAGTGTGTTTCATTTAAGAGGACAATGTCCGGCGAGTGTCGGTTTAGGTACTGGAGCACCAGTCTCCGTTTTATGCTGGAGCCGAGGCCGTTGACGTTCCATGACAGTATTGTCACCTTGCTGGAGTTCATCCTGTCTGCGGGAGTCCTCTTGTTGGGATGTCTGGGAGGATTAGTGGCAGTTGCGCCTTTCTTGGGAGCATATGTTTCTTCTCAGAGGAGACATCCAGGGGTTGCCTCGCATTGAAGTGCCTGACGACTGGAAGACAGTTTCGTCCATGGTCCTGGCCAAAAACAGTGTTCGTTTACATTGCCTGTACTCGTCGGTTTCCGGCCCTCTTGTCTCGTGATTCCGTTTCCTTGAGTCCCTAAAACTCCCCCCACCCAACTGGGAGCACCTGTCGCCCAAACATTGAACTTATAACTTGGTGAACAAACTTATAACTTGGTGAACTTCCTCGGGATAACCCTGACTGTGATAGTGCCTGCGCCGCATCAGGGCGGCGGCCGCTAGTTGAGCGCTGCCATGTTATTACGTTGCAGATTAGTCCCCCCCCCCCATTGCGTGGTCCTTTCCCCTTTTCGGTGAGGGTCCCCGTCACGTCGTTGTCTGCATTCTTCGGGGATTGAGGGGGCGAGGGTCGATTGGACCGGGGCCTCTGTGTGGGTGGTCCCGGTGGCATGCGCCTCGCTCTGGAATCCGTGAGAACTTGGGTTTCCAGCCAGTCCCATGCATCTTTGGGCGTGTAGAACAGATGAGTGGTGCACTTATAGTGGACTTTAAGCGATGCCGGGAAGAATAAAGCATATTTGATAGAGAGCGAGTGAAGTTTCTTCTTGACCGAGTGAAAGGATTGGCGTGCCTTCTGGACGTCCTTAGTGTAGTCGGGGTAGAACCCGATCCTGTAGCCGTTGTTATCGGGCCGGAGGCCCTTGCCATTTGTAGGATCGCATCTCGGTCCCGGTAATTCAGCAGGCGTGCGATTATTGTTCTGGGCGGGGCGCCCGGAGTTGGTGGACCGGTGGGGACTCTATGCGCCCTTTCTATGGAGAAGAATTTGGACAGTTTTTTGGGGGCGAAGATATGAGCCAGCCAGTCCTCAAGAAAGAGTTCAGGAGTTCAGCGCTGGGGCCTTCCTCCCTCTCCGGTATTCCAAGGATCCTGAGGTTATTGCGCCGCGCCCTCCCCTCACTGTCCTCCGCACGGTATTCCAGTTGGACTTCTTTCTGAGTGATAGCGGTAAGTTGTTGCTCTAAACGGTGCACTGTGTCTTCTGTGTTTGAAATTCTCTGTTCTGCCTCACCAACCCTGTCCGATAGATTGCGGAGGTCTTGGCTTATAAGGGACACCTCTGTGGATAGGCCTCCCATTTTGAGTTCCAGTGATGTTCTCGAGTCCCCAATCGCTTTCATGAGGTCTGTCAGAGAGATTGGGGGATCATGGGGATCTTCGCTGGCACCTTCCTCTTCTGGAGTCTGAGTCCCCTGGCAGGGGGGGGGGCCGCCCTGTTGTGTAGAAGTCCATTTTACTTTGAAGAGTTTGCCTTTTAGATTTTTCTTTCCCCATGTCGCAGGTGGCGTGTCTGGTATGGCAGCAGGCCTGAGTATTCCACGTTGTCGGGCAAGTAGGATGGATGATGAGGCCTGGAGGGGCCCTGCGTGGGTCAGATTGGTACGTCGCAGCAATACGGGGCGCCCACGGTGTGTCCACGCAAGGGCGGCGTCGAACACAGTGAAGCGTGTTCCTCCGGAGTGTGGCCTCTTCCTTCAGGGCTGCTAGGCGCTTGGGGGTGGTGCCGTATGAGTAGGGGAGGGCTTTCTTTAGTAATACTGGTGGGAGATTGGTGCCACACGTTGTGGGGGGAAAAACTACAACTGAGTATACGAGCGTCATGCATATAACATCCGGTGATGTCGACCGTCGCAGGAGGTCCTTGAGGGAGCGTATCGACGCAGGACGCCTACGCCGTAAAAGTTTTCAGAAGCAGCACAGCTGTGGTAATTAATGTCAAAGATGTGGAATACGTCGGAGGAACATCCCATTGAAAGAATGTTACCAGGTAAGAAAGTAACTTTTTTTTCTTTTTTTCTTTTCCAAATGCTTTTTATTGGCATTTTTAAACATATTTCACAAACTTTTAAACACCCACCCACTCTCTAACTCCCCCCTCCCGACCCGTCCCCAGCCCGGTATTAAGGTTTCTGCTTCCCCATTTAAGTTGGGCAAGGCTTCTTTCTCCTGGCGCTCAGCATATTTCCCCTTGACTCCCTCCCTCACAAGTCTGTACATGGCTTTCCTTAGGTTAGGCCCAGAAGGTGCATCTTTCATGGACACCAAGCTCTCCTGGGTCTTTCTATAAATATTCTAGAATTAAGTCCCAATTGAGAAGAAACTTATTGTGCTCCCCCCTGAGATTGTATGTTATTTTTTTCCATTGCCACCAAGGACTATATTTTTTCCACCCGTTCATGCTCTGTGGAGGCCTCTTTAATTTTCCATTTGCGTGCCATCAGCAGGGCTCCCGCCATTCTCAGAATTGCGTATATCTTCAGCTGGGCCCTTGTGGTCAGCTTTTCCAGTTCTCCATCTACTGCCAGGATAACCCCTTGTTCCGTGCCTTTCCCACTCCTAGAACACTATGGATCGCTGTTTGCACCATGTCCCAGCACTGGACCACTACCGGGCACCCCCCACCTTATGTGTCCCCAACTCCTCTCTGCTCTGCAACCCCTCCAACACTGCTTCGATGAAGACCAGTACATTTTTGATAGTCTGGTGGGAGTCGAGTGCCACTGATAGATCAGTTTCAACCATATTTCTTGAATTTGCAGCAAGTGTGCCGTCCTGGGAATATTCGACCACATAGTGCTCCAGTGCTCCAGCTCTATTTCCTGCTTTGCTTCCCTCTCCCAGCTGAGCATAAAATGCCTCTTCCCTGTTACTTCACCCTTCTTTGATCAGCCTATATAGGTCTCCCACCAGGTGTTTGTCCCCTGAATTGGTAGTCACACATTTTTCGAATGGGGTAAGTTCCCGTGTCGCAGCCTCCCTTATCATTGGGCTCAGGACCAAATGCCTCAGCTGAGTGTAGCAAAATCCTTCCCCTTCGTCTAGTTGAAAGTCCTTTTTGCACTGAATGAACATCTCTTACCACCCTTCAGCCCCCCTCTTGCCATTTTTCGTTGCCTTTCCCATCCCTGCACAGGGCAAACTGTGGGTTCCCGAAGACCGTAGTTAATGGCGAGGCGACCGTGGTTATTCTGGAGTGCTTCACTATCTCATCCCATGTGCAGCCCACCAGTGCTTCTACGGAACTAATGTACATTTTCCTTAGTCTGTCCCCCTGGGGTAGCCACAGAACCTTCTCTAGATCAACTCCCACTACTGCCCTGTCCATTCCTCAGAATTTTTTCCCTGTGTCTCCCTTTGACCAGTCCCTCAAGACTCTGATTTGGGTTGCTCAGTAATACGCTATAAGGTCCGGTCCTCCCAACCCTCCTTTATTCCTCTGCATCAGCTGTAGTTTATAGGAATTTCTGGTCTTCTTCTGACCACATATGTAAGCCTGCGTGCATTTGCGGAGGGAACGAAAAAATGACAACAGAACCTTGGTGGGGATTGCCATGAACGCGTAACGCAATTTCGGGAGTACCACCATTTTCACTGCGTTTATCCTGCCAAGCCAGGAGAAGGTTAGTGGGTTCCAGCTCGTCAGCAACCTCTTAATATTTTCCAGGAGTGGAGGATAGTGTGCCTCATACATTTGATCTAGGGTGTTTGTGATGTTACTTCCCAAATATTTAAGTGTATTACCTGCTCACAAATATGGAGTTCCAGGTTTCAACTCCTCCACCCTCTCTGGCGATATCTGAATACTCAGGATCTCTGATTTGCCCTTATTTATTTTTAGCGCTGCAACTTCCCCCGAACTGTCTCGGGATTCTATTCAGCGCCTTGAAAGACCCCCCCCCACCCCGCCCTCCTGGGTTGGAGATTGTCAACAGCATGTAGTCTGCAAATGCTGCTATTTTATGCTCCTTCCCGCCAAATGGGACTCCCTCGATTTGCTTTGTGAGCCTAATCCTATTGAGTAGGGACTCCAAATATAGGGCATATAACAGAGGGGATAGAGGGCACCCCTGTTTTGTGCCTCTGTGTTAGGGAGAATTCTCTGTTTAGGCTGAATTTCCTAAGCTAGTGAGTCCCCCAGCAGCTTTGCTGGATTTTTGGGGTTTATTTTTTTCTCCTGCCAAGAGTGAGACTCCTTTACCCTCACTCTTGGACATGATTTGAATGTGTCTCTTTGATTCTAGATGTGTTTAATGGGCTATGGGGTCTTTTACTCCATAGGGCTTCATGTGTTTTTGTGATGTTACACAGCACCCTCAGTGCAGTAACACAGGGGTGTCATAGTGACCCCCCCAGTATAGACTCCATACCCTGGGACTGACTACTGCCTCCCAGGGCATGTAAAGTCACCATTGACTTTACTAGTCTCAAATTCTGAACAGAACCAGTACAAACCATCATACTGTGGACGTACTGGCCGGGGCAATTCGATTGCCCTGGGGTCTGTTAGTCGAGGGGGCACGTCTCCGTCCCCGCTGATCGAGTTTTGGCTGGTGGCAGTGGATACTACTTTTTATATTCGACCGCGAATATATCCCTATGGGATTTCCCATTGTTCGAGGCTACCAACTTTAATTATTTAATTCCTATAGCCTTGAACATACCGCCGGTTTATTTATTTAATAATTCTCCGGTTGGTATTTTTTGCCAGAACTCGGTTCTAAAATGGCGTTTGTGTTCGCTTCTGTGACTCCAACCCAAGTTGAGCCCTTTGTTCCACTATTTTGGCAGGCTTCTCCACAGAAGCCCTCCAAAGTAGTGCCTGTCTGGGGTACTTAGGAGGGGTGGAGGGGGATTTAGGCACCCTGGACTGAGTTGCCTATGCAACTCAAGTCGCACTCCGTCCTGATTGGCCCAAGTGGTGAGCCGGCCGGCTCACCACTTAGCATGTTTGAGTGACAGCTAGGCTGAGTGAATGGGGGTTTTCTGCATAAAAGCAGGGCTTTGGGGACTGGAACTTCAGAAGTCGCCACAGGAGCTAAGATTCTGACGAGGGAGAAGCTGAGCCGACCTGCTACGACGACGCCACCGGTGGAGCCCTGCTGAACCGTCTCACCACTTTTCCCAACGACAGAGGAGATCTCCAGCCCGGAGAGTCTTCTTCCTTCGACTGGTGGGGATAACCAGTCTGCTTCCTTTTTTGCTTCCTGGAGCATCTCGTGGCCGCCTTGCCTGTGCCAAGCACCCCGGCAACCGGGATACCACGTTTTACCACTACCACGAATCAAAGGGTAGTACCTTTAACCGGAAAACTCAGCGGCTGGTTTCTCCCCGGGCAGTGCAACGACCTTCATCTTTCCTCCACGTCGAGATCTTCTCTTCCTCTGGACGACGCCGCGACTTGCACCCGCTGCCAGGAACAACTGCCCCCGCTGGAGGATCCTTTCCACATAAGGTACCATGTTCCGCCTGGCTAACCTTTTCTGAGCCTAACTAAAACCTTTCGGAACTCCCTGCAAGACTTTTTAAGCCTGTTGTCATTGTGTGATCTTGGGTGCATTTGTGCCCTGCTCTCTCCAAGAGTGGGCCCGGCCTATGGACTTTGGCTCACAAGTAACTTTTGACTTTCCTGCCTTGCTTAAGAGTTCCTAAATATTAGTGTGGTGTATTTTCCTACATTTTGCTTTTTTCGCTCCCTTGTTCGTTAACTTATTGGAGTGCCATCTATAGTTAAGCGCTCACCTCTGTCTGGAAATAAGTGGTGTTAACTAAGACTTGTCTGATAAGGAATAAGGAGTGTATATATAATAATAGTAACTGTGTTTAGAGTGAATTACAATAATAGTGCTGGAGTGTTTCAATAAGTGTGTTTCTAAATAAATAATTATATACCTTGATACCAAAGCTCTGGTCAGTGTTTGCTTGTGCTATTGTATCTGAGTGCCTATTGTGTATACTTTGCATACTGCCTAACTCTTGAGGGAAGTCTGACTGCTCAGCCACAGCTACCAGGTAAATCTGGGTGGTACAGACTGCTACCAAGTGGGTTTACTGCCAACACCTGTAGTCCTAAATCTTTTTCAGTAGTCCCCAAGGGAACTGCACAGGTTTCTGCCTAACACTCTGTGTAATGCTTGAAAGGCATTGGAGTGACAGAGCCTCCGTATCCTTGTCCTTTACTGTTTTTTATCGTGTGTTCTGTCGTGTTTTCCACACAGGAGTTCATGTGGGACTCCTGGCAGTGCAGCTCTCTCTCCTTTGGTTTGGTGAACGGACCCGTGGGATACCCTTATGGCACCCATGGGCAGGGGTGCAACCCTGTGCCCCTAGTGTATGTTTTTGGGCACCTGTGTGTGACCCACAGAGCAGGGTACGGGCTGGTGGCAGCTCTGTGCTGAAATGACTGGTGCCCTGAGCGTCCTCCATTTTGGGATGCCCAGGCCCTGTCTTTGGAATCGGTAGATTCCTGATGGAGACAAAATAGCCCCCATGGCCTCTTGCCTTCCATCACCTGTTACCCTGATCCTCCCGAAGTCCCAGGAAGCCCTGCCTCTGTCCCTTCCCCCTGACTGGCTGTTGGGTGGAAGTTCCGTATATGGTAGTGTTGGGAAGTGGCTGGAGCCTTCTCAATGACCGTATTGGGTGGGACCTGGGAGAATGGAGTGTGTGACGAATATACAATCTATGTTGTAGCTTTCTAGTATCTGGTGGTTGACACAATGGTTGAGACAGCCCTGCCCGAAACCGGTATGAATGCAGCTTGGAGTGTTGAATGGCTCGGTACTTGTCCCAATACACATAAATTGTTGCGAGTGTCTGGAGAGAAGTGAATGGCCTGAATACCTCGTGTGCCTGATTGGCTGTCTGCCTGGATGCATGCCCGTAGTTGTGATTGGATGCTTGAGTGCGACACAGTGGAATGAATGGGAGATCAACAGTATATCTGGGGACCTCTCACTGCTAGGAATTGTGTTCAGAAGCTGAAGTCCACTACGAGTAACTGGAGTGGAGCTTAACGTTGAGCCCTGCTGGACGAGAAGAATTGCTTTTGCTCTCCTTCGCAATCGGAAATCTGCTGTGCTTCAAGAACTGACCCATAGAGGACCTGGTAAGGCGCCCTCTTCCTGTGCCACGAGGGACCATCGTGCACAGCTGATCTTTGCCTAAGCTCTCTGGTAGACAGACCTTCGACGGCGATATGGGGACTTCTGCGGAACTCTAAGGAGAAGTGCCCGGACTGTTGTCTGCCACTATCGTCGACCGCCGTGCTCCCGTTGCCTAAGAACTTCATTGATCCAAGGACGCTCTCGTCCACATCGTCGCCGCCGTATCCTGCTGGAGAAGGCCTGACCGTCGACACGCCGTGGAGCATTCACCGGTGGGTTTCCCGCGACCCAAAGACCACAGACGCCGACGACTCGAGGCCCTTGCTGGGCCACAGTTCTTCAACTCTTTGCGGTCCAGAACTATCGACACCGAGGTGCCCCGCACGCCTCTTCCTGGCAGGACGTTTTTGCTTCCCGGTCAACGAGCACCGCTAGGAACGACGCAGGCACTTCACCGCCGTAGTTCGACCTGTTCTCCGTCAGACATTCAACGTCTCGTGATTCAAGCCTGAAAGAGAGTACACTCAAGAAGTGTTGTCGATTTCCCGGACGCGGAACGCTACAACACCAAGGTACTTTGGGGTTGCAGAACTATTGGGAAGTCTAAGGGTGAACAATATATGGACTGGACTTGTATCTTTCTTCTACAGGTTGCCCAGGTTGGGGGTGGGGGGATCTCCACACAGATATGTGTTTAATGGTAGTTACCAGTATTCTGCCTATTGCTCAACCATTTTTCTTTCCTTCCTCTCTCTACTGCTGGTTTCCTCTTTATTTTGATCTGTGTGTCATTCTGACCGTATGCACTTTAATAAGATCGAGTAACGTTAGTGGTACCACTTTAGAATTGTACATATTGTTGATTTTCGGAGCACAAACTGAGTTATCGTGTATATGGCTTCGAATATTAATCATACAAAGACTGTGTTTTAAACCGATACAGTGTGTGGGCATTCCTTCGTGGGTGCTTGGGGACTACACTGTACTTAAGAACCAGCTCGCATCACCTCCCGAGCAGCTAGGCCTTGATTGCTCAACCACGTACCAATAATAGAGAATCTTGGCAGGGGTCTCTGTGCCTCCCCCCTACCATATAGAGAGCGGAAGTGCAGACCCCCCCCCCCCTCTGGTTTTTACACTCTGGAAATAGCAAGCAGTTCAGACAAATCCACATTTATAAGTAGCCGCATCAAAGGGTTTTTATAGTTTGTTGCTACCTTTGAAACAAATGATTCACCGAAACCCATTTTGAGCATTGTGAGGAAGAGGAACCCCCATTTCACACTGTCGAAGGCTTTTTCTGCGTCTAGCGCCACTAACAGGGCCTCCCTTCGTGTTTTGTTGACCTTCTCAATAATGTGGGCAACTCTCCTAGTATTATTGTGGGTTTGTCTCCTGGATCTAAAGCCTGATTGTTTGGGATCAATCAAGCCGGGTAGGAGAGGGTCTAGACGGGCCACCAGTGTCTTGGTATAAATCTTGGCATCCAAGTTGATTAGCGATATTGACCTAGAAGAGCCGCATTGAGTGTGATCCTTTCCCGGTTTAGGTAATAGTATCATTTTCACCTCCTCCATTCAGCGCGTTATTCCCCCTTCCGTCCCAAACCCATTATACAACATCACCAGGCGTGGAGCCAAGACTTCTTTATAAGTTTTGTAAAATTCTGATGTCAAGCCATCTGGTCCTAGGGCCTTATTTGTGGGTAGGTCTCTTGTCATTTTAAGCACCTCCTCTCCTGCTATCTCTCTCTCTGTAACTCTTCCCTTTCCAGGGCCGTAATCTTTGGAAGGTCACATTTTGCCAAATACTCTTCCTAGGCTGCTTCTACTGGTTCCTTTGATTTATAGATTCTCCCATAAAACGCAGTGAATTCTCTCTTGATGGACCCTATATCCGTTCGTTCCTCCCTCTCCCCAGTCATAATTTTTAAGGTGTTTCTTTCCACCTCTTCCTTTCTTAACATTTTCGCTAGCATCCTATCCGCGTTATTTGCCTTAATGTAGTACTTCTGTTTCATTCGCAACAGGGCCCTCTCTACCCTGTTAGTCAACAGGGTTTTGAGTTGGCCTCTCACCACCCTGTAATTCTTTCGCACCTGCCCGGATGGCCTAACCACCATCTAGGTCGTGAGGGCCTTCAATTTACCCTCCAATTCAGGTTCTAGTAGCCTCATTTCCCTTTCCTGTCATGCCTTAACCGCTATTATCTTCTCCGTTATGGTAGCTTCAAAAACGTTCCAAAGCATTTGTGGCTCTACATCTTGTCTCATTTGTTTCGAAGAACCAGTCTATCCCCTCTCCTAGCTCCCTCTTCAGAATTTCGTCCCTAAAAATGTGCGTTGGCTATCACCACTTCCAAAGGGTTGCTATTTGTGTCAGCATCTCAAATGACATCGTGATCTTTGCGTGATCTGTTAAGGTAATGGCTCCCACCTCCACACCCTTCACTCTACCCAATAGTGTTCTTGACACCCAAATATAATCTATCCTTGATGCTGACCTATGAACGTGGGAGTAAAAGGTATATCCCTTCGGGTCTCATCTCCATTCCCTCCACGTGTCCACTAACGCTAGGTTTTCCAACTTCCCTTTCAACTCCTTAGAGGGTCTATTTTGATTGTGAAAAATCCTGGCGCTTCTAGCCCTCTCTGGATCCCATGCGAGGTTGAAGTCACCTGCAAATATTATGTTCCCTTTTGCAAATCCCTCCAGCTTGCATATTATTGATTGTATGTAGTGGTCTTGTCCTATATTTGGGGCATAAAGCGAGGCTACAGAGATAATTTCCCCTGCCTGCTGAAACAACATTGCTACGAACCTGTCATTACTAACCCCCACAATTTTAAGTTTTATGCGATTTTTCAGCGCTATAAGGGTGCCCCTTTTCTTTTCTTGGTTGTTTCACTGATGAATTCTATCATATCCCCTTAGTCTAAGCCTCTGGGCTTCCCTTTTTTGAATGAGTTTCCTGCAAGGCTATCAGATCTGGGCTTTCCCTCGCTAGGTAGTGCTCCAGCTTTTTCCTTTTTACAGGTGAGTTAAGCCCCTTTATATTCAGCTAGATGATTTTCATTTCTTTACCTTTAGCCATTCTATTACTATTTAACTATGTGCTGTCTCCCCCCCTTCCTGTCTGAGTGCCCCCCTCAAACCAATACCGGACCCTCCCGCCCCCCCGAATCCCCCTTTTCTCTCCCTCCCACCCTGGGGAGACGCAACTGGCCTCTAGCCCCTCTGGACTCTCCTATTCGGTTGTTGAGCCCATTTCCACCCCCAGAGGATCCCTATCCATGTGGTTTCCAAGGCTTCCTCCCTCATCTCTTCCCCGCCCGCATCTGTTTTGTTTATATTTCCCCTCCTCAGGAGATCTTACTTTTCCTTCATGACGTTGCGGTTACCAGTTCTATTGGGGGCCCCCTTCTATAGGGTTTGCTACTTGTGGCGCTTCTCTCTCTCCAAGAGCCTCGGGCCTAGTGCACCCCGCTTTTTTCCAGCCTTTCGCTTCGATACTTGGGTTGTCCACCCCCATGCCCTCCTTTTTGGATGTTCCTTCTCAGAGCTCTGACCCTCTCCATATGCAACTTCCACGTCAATGCCCAGTACTTCTGCTCCTTCTTCAACCGTTATGATTCTTCTGTTTTTTGTCTACTTTAAAGAGGATTCCAAATGGGAATGTCCATTTGTATCTAATATTCCTTTTGATCAGCTCCTGTACTATCTGGCGTATCTGTCTCCTTTTGTTTCAATCTTTGTTTGGAACAGGTCTTGGTAGAGTTGCACGGGTGTCCCATTGTATTTGGGCTCTGTATTTCCTGGGGGTGGATGTGCCTCCTCTGACCGCCACTTGGTCTAGGTCCGGTGCCTTACGCTACTTGCGAGCCTTCTTCACTGCTTGGGGCCTTTCCCTTTTCAGCTGCAGCCTTTAGCCATCCACTGACACTGCTGCCCCTTGTCCTGCGTCTTGACCTTATCTCTTGGGGCCTGTTAACTATCCACACGCTGCCCCTTGCTTATGGACCACTGTGTACTCTCCTCAGGGCTGCTCTCGGCAACTTGGGGCTTTTCCTCTTGCCCCTGAGCGCAATCCAATGGGGTCTGGGCAGGTCTGCTGCCGGTATGGACAAAGGACGATGGCCCTCATTACAAGTTTGGCGGTCAAAATCCAGTGTTACTGTGATGGCGGTGACACTGGTTCCGTCACTGCATGCATGCGGTAACGATGCTGAATTACGTGTTGGCGGCTGCATGCCTCACCACAGTGCACATAGTCGACGATACAGGGGAGTTGTTGAACGCAGACCAGAGGCGCTCCACGCAGCAGAGAAGAAAGGCTATATGGGCTGAGGCCGCCCAGAAGGTCTCAGCTGTGGATGTGACCCCCTCTGTTCAGTAAAAGATTGCCATAAGAGGTGGGATGACCTGCGGCTGAGGGTGCAAAACATGCTGGCAGCCCACAGACAGCAATGCAGCACCACCAGAGGTGGACTACATTCCCCACGGAAGCTGCTACTATGAGAGTAGAGGTGTAGCAGCGTGCTGCACCTCAAATGAGTCGAGGGAGTCAGCGGAGCCGAGGCTGGTAAGTACAGAAAGTGCAAAGACATGAATGTAATTCAAGGTTTTACCCCCCCACCGGCAATGCGCAGAGAGCCACATACCACAGTCCCCATCAACCCTAGCACACCCAGCACCCCCATGGGACACCACCACCACCCCCCAGCCAGCCAGACGGCGTGCACCAAAGTGGAAACCCTGACTCGCACACGTGACCGCAGCACACATCAACGCATGCAACTGCATCTAGATGAAGCTTGAGGAGTGTGTTACATGTGATTGTATCATACACATCTTGTGACACCACTAACAGCATGCCTTAAAATCCTCTACATGAACAGCATCTGACACGGATGGGGTCATCAGGTGACATCAAGGTGGACATTGTCATAGATGACAATTGTCATCAGGCGCAGGCACCTGTGACACCCGTGGTGTCACTACGGTTCAGGAGCACCGCCCTCAGGAGACCATCCCTGCTGCAGCAGCAAACCAGCAGGCACTGCCGGTCAATCCCCCTGCAGCACCTGCAAACCTGCAGCGACCGCTGGCCAATCCCCCTGCAGCGCCTGCAAACCTGCAGCCACCGCTGGTCAATCCCCCCTGCAGCCACCGCCGGCCAATCCTCCTGCAGCCACCATTGGCAAATCCCCCCTGCTTGCACTCCAAGTGGCCCTGTAAGTACTGCAGCATCTCCAGACCAGCCAGAGTCTGATGGCGAAAGCACACAAGACCATCATGCCAGTGAGGCACCAGATTCAGGCAATGAGGGGTGTACCTCCACGCCAGAACCTGGCACATTCAGCCCAATGGACCTACACAGTCCAATGCGCTCACCTACACCATCGCTGCAGGAGTTGACCTCTCGCTTGCAGTGCATTGAGCAACGTCAGGACATGCTGAGCAGACTTGTGGAACACCTGGAGGAATCAAGGCTCCAACGGGAGGAGTCGTGGTTGCAGCGTGAGAGCAACGAACAGTCAGTCAGTCGCCTATCACGTGCAAAATTCTGTTGTGCAACATCTAATATGTTGGTGTCCAGAAGGGTAATAGAGGGCAACAGTGTACAATCAAACATTGCAGAGACAATGTTGCTGGTCCTGCAGGCCGTTATGAGCCGCCTCCCCCCACCAAACCCCGCTTTGACCTCCACCAGCACTACTCTTTCGAGCTCTATGCCCGGCAGCCCCAGGAGGAGGTCTACGCGGCTGTTTGGACATACTCCAAGGGGCAATCATGGGCCCAAGCGTGGCAAAAAATAGGGTGCACCGTGAGGCACTGAAGTCACCCATGAAACTATTGTGTTTTGGGCCTGGGTGGTGGGTTGGTACGTTTGGGAGGTGGGAGTGATCAATAGTGGGGATAGCTGGTTGGGGCCTGGGCAGTGGGTAGGTACGTTGGGGAGGTGGGCGGTCACGTGTGGGCATTTTCTCTTATTGCACTTGTTCCATTTGTTCATTTCTTAATATACTGGTTTGCAAATTGAATTACGAGTGGACATTCTTCTTCCGTGTGTGTATTAATCATTTAATATAAGTCTCACATATTGAAGTGCACCATGTGCATTTGTAGTTGATCTGAAAAAATTATCAAGTGCTCCCCGTGCATGAAGTCCATCAATGGCAGCTCGGCCTGGTCGTGCACCCATCCCATCATCGTCATCATCCTCTTCATCTGCTGGCTCCATGTCTGGGGGCAGTGTAATGTTCCTGTGTATATGCACATATTGTGCAGCATGGCACATAGCACACTTTTGCCTACCTTCACAGGGCTGTACTGCAATGCCCCGCCGGATCGGCTGAGGCAGCGGAACCTGGCCTGCAGCAGTCGAAAGGTCCGCTCTCATGTCCCGTGTCCGTGTGTGTGCCCGGTTGTAAGCCTCCTCATGCCTGTTTCGTGGCCGTCGGATGGGGGTCATGTGCCATGGCGTGAGTGCATATCCGGCATCACCTGCATGGGGGTGACAGTAAGGAGATATGTCTGTGGTTTGTCGTTGCTAATGATAGCATTTACAGACTCTCTGTATGAAATCAGCACAGTACTCTGTACAACCCACAGAGGTGCCATCTCGTATGACTCTGAATTACATTTCTATCCTGCACACTTGGGCCACACATTAATTCATACACAGACTGTTTTAGCCTGATGTACCCATTCGTGGTGTGCTGGTAGCCAACCACATGTCTCGTTCTTTGCTATTTACATGATGTGTTCAGATGTAGTAGGTGCCTCATGTATTGTGAGGTGCTGGCAGGATCTGCATCAGGCAGATGCAGCCCACCTTATTGTAGGGACTACTGCACATAGCTCGATGTGTAGCCATCGTGCACATGGGTCTAGCTACTACTTATTCAGCGGTGGATATACTTGCTCCCACATGTTGGCATTGCATGGTGTGCCACTCCATGGCTAGGTGTCTTTTTACAATTATCCAGAGTATGTATTCCCATGACATGGCATACTGCCATTTGCCTGTTGCAGTGGTAAACTGTCTGGACTGTGGTGGTTTTCTAATGCGCCCCCCCCACCCCAATACACTGAGGTCATGCATTGGTAGTTCTGCTCACCCAACAGGCAGGGACACGATGGTGGTTGTCTAATGTCCCCCCCCCACACAAATACAGAGGTCATGCATTGGTCGTTCTGCTCACCCAACAGCCAGGGACACTATGGTGGTTGTCTAATGCCCCCCCAAATACACAGAGGTCATGCAATGGTAGGTCTACTCACCCAACAGCCATGTCCTATGTCCCGCATAACATGCCATTTACCCTGGCAACGTGGAGTTCCACAATACCATTGAATAATGAATGGACCCCAGGAAATGTGCACAGCAATGCGTGATGAGTTGTTGTGCATCACAGACCATCTGCATGCACTGGCGTAACAGGGGCCCCCGCAGCCCCCGCGGTGCGGGGGGGCCCACGGTGTTGGGGGCCCCACCAGCACATGGCTGGGAGGGGGCCCCAGTAAAAAAAAAAAAAAATTCTAAAAAAAAAAAAAAGTTTCTTTTGAAATTCACTCTGCATTCATAAAGAACATTTCTGTAACAGAAATAATTTCTTTATGAAGGCAGAGTGACTACAAAAAGAAACTTTCTTTTTGAAGTCTGAGGGCCCCCATAACCCATGACATGGAAGACCCTAGGCTGAAGTCCTCCATGTCATGGGGTGGGGAACCCTATGCCTTCAAAAAGAAATTGTTTGTTTTTGAAGCCACTCAGCCATCATAAAGAAATTATTTTGATTATGGTTCGGTCCTTAACTGAAATAATTTCTTAATGAAGTTATAGTGACTTAAAAAAGAAACAATGGGGCTCATTCTGACCATGCCGGTCCGGAAACAACGGTGCTGGTAAGCTTACAGGCACTGTTGTTTCCGGACCGGCATATTACAGGTCTGCCTGGTGGGGCTGCCGTGCCTGACAGGTCTGACCCTGCCAGGCACAGCAGCCACGGTAGGCAGACCTGTCACGGAAGCACTGGCACCGTTAACAATGGTGCAGGTGCTTCTGTTTCCCCATTCCCGTGGAGTCTGGGGTTTAACGAAATTACCGGTACCTGATTTCCCAGCCGCCGGACTTGAAATAGCACGGTGGCACCGGGAAGTCAGGCCATAGTAATTTTTTATGGGTCTGGCGGCAACCCGCCGGTAGCACCGGCACGGTTACCGCTGGACCCGTAATGAGCCCCAATTTCTTTTTTAAGTAATAGGGCCCCCCCTCAACTCCATGAGGTGTGCGTGTATGAGTCTATGGTGAAAGGGTGCACACTCAAATGTATAGCCGGCTGCCTGTGTGTGTATGGTGAAAGGGTGCACACTTAAATGTATGGGTGGATGTGGGGGTGTGCCTGCATGGTGAAAGGGTGCACACATAAATGTATAGGTGGCTACCTGTGTGAGTGTATGGTGAAAGGGTGCACACTTAAATGTGTGGATGACTGGGTGTGTATAAGGTGAATGGTGTGTGTGCTTGTGTACAGGGGCACAAGAAAACCTTCATTTCGGGGGGGGCTAACCCTTCAAATGTTGGGAGAGGCGCTAACTTCACATGCGGTGGGGAGGGGAAAACTTATTTGTGTGGGCGCATCCAAATTATTTACGCATTTTAATGAGACTATTCTAGTGCAGATTCAATCTTACAAGCGGTTAACTCTCTCCTATAAGTCTCCTGTTCCCTTTCTACCCTTCCAATCACTCCCCTGGCATGCAAGTACTAAACCCACATCACGATTTCAATCGCCTAAACAATGTGGAATTTGAATGCAGGTACTAACAGTGAAATGCTTTACGTTGGTAATTGCTGGGTTCTTGTTAACAGCAAAAACCAGGTGCCGTTTAAAATCTGTGTCCTGTTCGGTCTGGCAACTGCTCTAAAGGTTAGCCAAGTTGAGTCAATATAGCCCAAAATGTCAGGGGGGTTAGTGCTGAAGCCCAGTCAACTCAATGGTGTTGCGCTACTACTTGTGTTTAATGCCTTGCTTACTCCTAGCCCTATTCTTCCTCGTCCCAGTACTTATATACGAGGCAGTACGTGTGTTTGAGGCACTCTGCCTCATACAAAAGTACTGGGAAGAGGTAGAGGTACATGGAGGTAATGCCTGATTTAGCTACCTGTAATCTTCATCACTCCTAGTCCCACTGTTCCTCATCCCAGTACTTACCTATGAGGCAAGGGGCCTCATACAAAAGCTCTGGGACAAGGAAGAGGGACGCAGAGGTAATTCTGGGCCA
Source organism: Ambystoma mexicanum (assembly GCF_040938575.1). Classification (NCBI taxonomy): domain Eukaryota; kingdom Metazoa; phylum Chordata; class Amphibia; order Caudata; family Ambystomatidae; genus Ambystoma; species Ambystoma mexicanum. The sequence continues at coordinate 648,023,676 of NC_090936.1, forward strand.
AGGAGCTGATTGTGGAGGTTGGGGTGGTGGGTGGGAGGGAGAGTGGATGTGTGAGTGGGCAGGATTGTGTGATAAATCATAATGGTTGTCCATGTCCAGGCTAAGCAGGCATGATATGTGGTATTAGTGGCTAGAGAGGCATTTTGATTTAGCCAGTCTAGTCATTCTTCAGTTTGGTATGACTTTCTTTTAACTGGACATTTCTGATAAAGTAGTCCTGCTAACTTTAATTACCTGGCTAGATTGGCATTTGGGTGCTGCCAGTCTAGCCATTTCTTACTGCGGCATTGTATATTTTTCTGGGCATCTGTGATAAAATGATATGATGTGATTCAAGTCATTTATAATGCGCCTGTACACAAGTGTACACAAGGGAGGGATGATAGAGGGAGGACAAGACAAACGATCTCACTAGGCCTCGTGTCATTGTGAGAACGAGAAGTGCAAGGGAAAAGGGAGCAGGGAAGTGCAAGTGAGAGGGGAGGGGAAAACAGGGCAGCAATGCTCTCAGTAAGTGCAGCCAGGGCAGAGCAGCTATTGGTTGTGCAAGGAGAACAATGGACTGCAGGGTTACAGTTACAGCCCCTAAGTGCATGGTAGGCCCGGAGGCAGTGCAAGGGTGACCAATCAAGAAAGAGCCTGGACTCAGAGAAACTCTGAGGGTAGCCAAGCAGCCAGTCAGTACAGCAGACAGGTAGGTCAGCAGGGGGGGAGAGAGCGAAAGCAGCAGAGAAGAGGAAAGCTTTTAGCTGCTTCTGAAACTTCAGGTTGTCCGCCTCAAGTTTGAGAGGGGCAGGGAGGCCATTCCAGTTGGAGGCACCAGCAGAGGAGAGAGGTCTACCCCCACTCTCTGCCTGGAGAAATGTCTAAGCCTTAGAGAGTTGGAGGTAGCTGAGTGAAGGGTTAGAGAAAGAAGGTATTTTGGAAGAGAGCATTGGATTTAGTGTTGGCACTGGCCCCAGAAAGCCTTGTGGGCAATGCAAAGGTTCTTGAACTTGATCCTTGCAGCCAGTGGAGAGATTTCAGGGCTGGCGAAATACAATCCCAGGGCTTGAGGCCAAGGCTAAGTCTTGCAGTCCTGTTCTGGATTATTTGCAGATGACGGAGACTAGAGGAAGACAGATTGAGAAAGTGGCTGTTGCAGTAGTCCAGCTTAGATACAGTGAGCTTCTGGTGGAGAGTGAGAAAGGGAAGAGTCCCTTTGAGGAGGAGCAGCTGGTAGTGGGACTTCTTGGTGATGTCCGAGATGTTAGGAGAGAAAGAGAGTGTGGCGTTGAAGATGACACCAAGGTTTTTTGCCTCGCAGGAAGGCAAAGGAAGAGGGCCCAAGGTGGTCTGCTATAGTGAGAGAGGAAACACAGTGGCAAGGGTCCCAATGAGAAGGATCTCTGTCTTACTGGCATTAAGGCAGAGATTGTTGGAGGCGCACCAATCCTGAATCGTGGATAAACAGTCAGGAATGAGCAAGAGAGGAGAGGAGGATGAGGGGAGCCAGAAGGAAAGCTGAGTCCTCTGCACAACAGAAAGTTAGAGGATAAGGTAGAGATCAGGGAGGCCAAAGTGGCCAAGTAGAGGTAGAAAAACCAGCGTGAGAGGATAGAGCCCTGGGGAATGCCACAGGTAGAGAGAGAGGTGGCGGAGAGAATGGGGCCACGATCGACCTGGGAGCGGAGTGGCGGTCCAAGTGGAAGTAGGTCAGTCACTCTAGGGTCTGATCTGTGATGCCCAGGTTCTCACAGAGTCGATTGATCAGGATGGCGATATTGACCCAGTCGAAAGCAGAGGAAAGATGAAGGATGAGAATAGAAGGAATGCTGCAATCAAGGTTAGAGAGCAGCACAGGTGTTAAGGAGAGTAGTTTCCATGCCTCTGGCAGCTCTGAAGCCAGACTGATGGTCATGGAGACAACCAACAGATTCAGTGTGGAGAGTAAGCTGGGAGATGGCAAGCTTTTCCAAGAGTTTGCTCAGGAAAGGTGGAGATTGAGCGATAGTTTTCCATCAGGTAGGATCAGCAGACTGCTTCTTGAGGAGTGGGAGCACAAGGGAGTGCTCAAAGGGAGAGGGGAACATTGCAGTGGCGAAAGAGTGATTACAGAAATCGGCCAAGGCTGCAGCGAGGGTGTCAATATGGGCTTTGATGGTTCTGGAGGAGCAGCGGAGCACCTGTTTGGGCGACACTTTCATAGATCGGACTTGTCTAGAAACCTCGTCAGGTGTTGTCAGAGAGAAAGAGGAAAAAGGAGGAGGAGAGAAGAGATGGCCAAAATGGGCCGAGAGAGTAAGAGGACATAGAGGACAGGATGTCCTGAGATTTAGCAGAGAAATGAGAGGCCAGAGCTGTACAGAGGGCATGGGAGGGAACAGAAGAGGTATAGACCACAACAGGATTGACCAGTTCCTTGCAGATTTTAAAGAGTTTGGCCGTGTTGTTCGAGGCCATGGAGACACATGCTTTATTGTGTGCTCTCTTCTTGATGAGTGTTATTGCTTTGACTGGCATTTTGCTGAAAACAGTCTAGGTATGTCTAAATGTGGCCTGGCATAATGTACTATAATGTTATTACGTGTTTACACTGGTCTACATTGTGCAGCCAGTTGGAAGCATTAATGTTCCTGTGCACTGTTGGCGACTTGCATGTATTGGATTGTGTTACCCTACAAAACAATTGCAAACACTCTGGCTTTATAGCCAATTTATCTCAGAAAGTGTGCTGTATATTGCATTAAAACACATATTTATATCTTTTTCCTAGTGCAGTGTGCGGCATACCCCTTCAGCAGCACGTTCATGCGTATTGTGCAAGCGTGACTGTCTAGGCCGGCCCAGAGTGTGGCGCAACCCATGATTTGTTGCCGAGTTGGGGGGCCCCCTCAGCATGGCTCGCAGGGGGGCCCCCACATTTTGTGTTACGCCACTGTCTGCATGTTGAGTGAGAGAAATCTCTTCCGATTGCGATAGACCGCCTCAATTGCATGTCTGACAGTCGACTCCACATGCGTACAGTCTAATGCGCCAATGCAATTGGGCATGCTGCCAAGGGCATGGAAGGCCACGTTGGTGGCATTGACCTTTGCAGGGGTTCGGGATAGGGCAATGTGGTCTGACACATGGTGCAGCAGCGAATCCAGTATCTAGAAGAGTATCCTTGAAAAACAGGGTTGTGACAGGCTGTGCAGCTCCCCAACAGTGTGCTGATAGGTTCCAGTGGCAAGAAAGTGCAGTACAGAGACTACCTTCAGCAGGGGTGGGATTGCAGTACGGATGTTAATGAGGCTGCTGATGTCTTCTTCAATGAGGGTGACAGTTGATAATATTGTTGCCCTGTCAAGCCGGTATAATGTATGTATTTGACTTGGGATCAGGTTCCAGGGTGACGCCCTGATGCGGGGTATTGCTGGCTGCCTGTGGGGTGGTACCCGCTGTACATTGATGTTTGGGATGTTATTTGTGGGACGTTATTTGGCATTTATATAGAACTCTATATATAATTGGTATGATCTCAAAGCGCTGATGGGTTGAATACCCTCGGAGACCGCAGTCCAGGTTAGTAGAGCGAGAAAGTGTCGTAGGGTGCGTGGGTGCACCAGTTAAGTGTGCAGCTGATGTAATTGCCAGATGGTAGCTGCATCCTAGCGTTAGGTGGTAAAGATATCAGTTGAATGTGTCCAGTCTGGTCGGTGGACACCCAGACTGAGTTCTGGCTGTGTTAGGCCTGTAGGACGCTTATGTGAGTAGATAGGTCGGATTGTGATGGGATAGCTGTGTTTTATTAGAGTGATTGGGTGTTCATAGGGTATATGTGAAAAGCTAGGCTGAAATGATCAGCTGCATTCAAATTGTGTGATGGAGTAGAGATTTAAAGTAAGCATAAAGATATGGGATGGGAGTGTTTGTGTGGGTTAATGAACCAATGCAGCTGCAATTTCCAGGTTGAAGTTACTGAGAATATTAGTTCTTCTATCTAAGTGTGCCACTTGCCAACATTTTACCATCCTGTCTAGATGGGATGCAGTGGCATTTGCCAACAATTGCAATTCTATCTGGGTCCTAAATGTGCTACTTGTTAATATTCGACAAAATGTATCTAAGTGTGGCAATTGTTAACATTCATGTCTCATCTAGATCCTATCTGGCGCAGGCTAATGTTCATAATTCTAGCTAGGTGTGGCATTGCTAACATTCACAATTCCATCTAGGTCTGGTGCAGGCCAATGTTCACAATTCTAACTAGGTGTGGTATTGCCAACATTCACAATTGTATCCAGATGTGACGCCGGCCAACGTTCACAATTCTAACCAAGTGTGGCACTTGCCAACACTCACAATCCCATCTAGGTGCGACGCAAGCTAATGTTCACAATTCTAACCGAATGTGGCACTCACTATCATGTACAATTCTGTTCTGGTCCGGCGCAGGCCAATGCTCACAATTCTCTCTAAATGTTGGACTACTTAACATTCACAATCCTATCTAGATGTGATGCAGGCTCATGCTCAATTCTAATTAGGTGTGGCATTGCTAACATTCACAATTCCTTTAAAAAAAAAACTTTTATTTTAGTTGGCACAAGTAGGCAGCACAGCTACACAGCAGTCAAGTACATGCAAAGTACAGAGCGTCTTATATATCAGAATACAGCAGTACATTGAGCATAATAGAACACATCAAATAAGCCAGGTACAATGACTCAACATCATACATCTGATAGAGGTATCAAGGGAGGAGAGGGGGACTGAGCTTCATCCTCACATTTGTGTAAGTAACTGCAGAATGCTGTCAATACGTTTTTGGGCCGAGATGCCATAGGTCGTGATGCATTATACTCTTCTTCACATGTTTGAGTCCAGGTAAGAGCATTCAACCACATTGTGACAGTAGGTGGCTCTGCACATTTCCAATTCAATAATATACACTTTTTGGCTACCATGGTGCTTATATTAAAAAAGTTTCTATTTTGTTTATCGCTACAGTCTCCCACACCCCAATTAGTACACCCAACGGGGTAGGAGCAATTACAGTCTCCACTATTTCGGAGAGCACACTCAGGATTCCACTCCAATATGTGTTCAGCCTCGGGCAGTACCAAAACATGTGTATGTGATCCGCGTCTTCCAGACGACATCTAGGACAGGCGTGGGGCTGATGTCTAGAAAACCCATTTAGTCTGTGCGGAGTGTAATATATATATATTTCTGATGTTTGCTAATCTGCTTAGAATCACATGCTGTGCATAGTCCGACATCCAGTGGTCACTGCGGAGTATTGTATTTTGTTTTTCGTAGTCGAAAAGGGGACGTCGACAAGGTGTGTCTGTAACACTATCCCTATAGTGACGTGCAGTGTACCCACAATCCCTCACGCGTCGAGGTCCCTCAGATTGTTTTTTTTCCGCCCAGATATTGGTCATCTTTATGCGGAGCTCCTCGAGAGACATTGCAAAAACTTTATTCGACCTTTGGTCATTCTTAACTTACATTACTTACATCCCTCCTTAGGCGTCGTAGCTGCGAAGTTGTTCACCGCCGATCAAGATCTCTGACGGCGGTGCCTTCAACAGAGGAGGTTGTTCGGCATTCGCCAAACACGTGGCCTGGCCTCAACGGCCAAATACAGTAGGGAGAGTGGGGTCGTAGGACATTTATTCTTTCTCTTTGAGAATGCCTTTTCCTTTCCCCTCCCTTTCCTTTGGGGTTGTTTTCACATGCAATCGGTTCCTCGGCTAGGGAGAGGACACCCTTTAGGTTTTGCCCGCGTTGCAAAGGCAGGTTTACCTGGAAAGACGAGCATAAACGGTGTAACCGTTGCTTGCCCCTCGACCACAAAGAAGACTGCTGTGCGGCCTGTCCGCTCCTTAAGCCGAAGACTTTAAAAGACCGCAGGGTCAAAAGGTGGGCAGCCTATGCCATGTCTAGGTCTGATTTATTACCTGCCGCCACCGAAAGTGACGAGGAATGTGACAACCCGACGTCCGTTTCGGAAGTCGTAGACCTCTCTAAGGAGCGTTCACGCTCCTTGTCTGTCCCCGGCCCCGACAAGCTCGGCTCACGCCCTGTTTATGGAGATGAACACCCCGGCTACAAGGACGCAGACAGAAAACACTCCCATAAACACACGACCCACGGCTCTTCCTCGTCGAAGACGAAGAGAGCATTAGCGCCAACGGAGACGCAGGTCCTACCGGCGGCCTCCTCAGACCGTAAGAGTCTTAAGCCCCTCTTGCAAACGCGACTAGCGACTGGGCTACCCCCAGATAAGGGCGCTATCACTAAACAGCCAGCCGATGCGCACCGTCAGAGAGCGCCCGTCGGCATAGAGCAAGCGACGCCTGTAACGTCAACGCCGGAGGTACCCTCGACAGTTTAGTTGTCAAGAGCCTGGCGCGGATTATTTCCACCGATAGCCAGAGACGGACGGCGAAAGAAACGACGATGACCGCTCATAAGGCCCGGGAGACGTGGAAAAGGTCAGAAGGAAGGCAGGAACCGCCCCCTCTGTCGAGAGGGACTCCTAGCCTACCAGAAGGCTTTTCAGAAGGCACGGGGGAACCTTTCTTCGACGTTATGGAATAGGTCGAAGCGTTTTCTAACGGAAGGCCCTCCCTTTTCCCCCCCTGACCGCTCTGGGGTACATCATGAAACCCTAGAGAGACTTCAGTTCTGTATGGACAAAATGGAGAGGTTTATGGAGACTCAGAACCTTCCAACACCCAAGAGATCAAGAGAGGGACCTCAGGAGGATCCCAGGGCCAAGTACCCTAGGCTGTTGGATTTCCCCCCCCCTCCCATGAGGATGTAGATTTATATGACCTCACTGGTGAGGACCCCCACTTCCAGGAGGATGATGAATTCCTAGGCAATGAAGGGGAACAAAACCTAGAGGAGGAAGGTTTTGAAGACAACCCAGATATGGGTGATGGGGGCTTCGGAGAAGACCCAGAAGAAGGCACTTCACAGCCCTGGCAGTCCCCATCAGCGTTTTCAGACCCTGACGCCATAAACCCGTCCCCAACCAAGGACTCACCTATTAGGAATACGTCTCCTATAGACGATCAACCTACCTTTAATGCACTACTACGCAAGGCAGCAGCGCATTTCGAGATCGAGACCGGGGAAACTTCTCCTGACATCGACTTTGTAGAAAAGATCATCAAGGAGAAACCCCCTGTCAGCCAAACCATTCCCCTTCTCGCCTCAGTAAAGAGACGAATTATTCCTTCACTAATCACTCCCGCGTTGATCAGAGTGGTCAACCCGAGGATAGAAAAATGATTTAGTCCTCCTCCATCTGACCCGTTATACATCAGGGGCCACTCTGTACCAGACTCCTCAGTGGTGACAAATACTAGGAAGAGAGCAGGGGTCCTGCGGTCAACTAGCGAGGCACCACCAGATAAAGAGGGTAAAAAATTGTATGCCCTACGAAAGAGGATTACAGCCTCAGCTGCCTTTTCCGCAAGAATTGCCAACAACTCTCTGCTGGCAAGTTACGCAGATGCACAATGGAGCAAACTACGTAAGGACATTGAGGAGGTACCGGAACCCCTACTTACTCGGCTTCTAACCATGGTGACTGAAGGGACCTTAGTCAACCAAAGCATCATTAGAAATACTCTGGATGCTGCTGAAACGGCCGGCCGTTCCCTAGTCCAAGGAATCCTCCTCAAACGCCATGTATGGCTACGTAATTCAGGCTTTAAACCTGAAACACAAGCATCTCTAATTAACAAACCTATAGAAGATGCAAACCTCTTTGGCAAGGCGGTGGATGAGGCACTAGAGACCGCAAAGAAGGAATTTGACATCATCAAAACCCTAGACCAAATTTCAAGGCCTCCCAACAAACGTGGTTATGGCAACAAATGCTTTTTTCGAGGCCAACGCCAGCAGCAACAACAGCAGCAGCAAAACTCTGCAGGTAACCGGTCCTCTAACCAAGGCACCAGTGGACAATACAACCAAAGAGGACAATGTCGTGGCAAGGGAAGAGGTCGGGGTCCCACCCCTAGAGTTTGCCAAGCCACCAACACCAAATGACTCAAAGATTCGGGTCCCCTCCCATGCTTCGCCGGTTGGGGGCCGGTTAACATCCTTTCTTCCAGCATGGGAGGGTATAACATCAGACTGCTGGGTACTATCAACCATAGCCTGCGGTTACTGTATAGAATTCAACAGTTCCCCTATGTGCAGACCCCCAAGAGCACGACGCATGTCGCTTGAACACCTCGGCATCCTTCTTCAAGAAGTGGACCAACTACTAGAAAAAGGAGCTATAGAGGTTGTGCCTCTATCCCAGGTAACGGAAGGTATTTATTCAGTGTACTTCCTTGTACCCAAAAAGGACTTAACCATGCGCCCTGTACTAGATCTGCGCCCAGCGAACAAATTTGTCAAACCTCAAAAGTTTCGTATGGTGACTCTACAGGAGGTAATCCCCCTGCTTTCACAAGGAGATTACATGACAACACTGGACATGAAAGATGCATACTTTCATATTTTAATGTTGCCAGCGCACAGGAAATACGTTAGGTTCATGATAGAGGGCAAACACTACCAGTTCAGAGTGCTACCCTTCGGCATAGCATCAGCGCCGAGAGTATTCACGAAGGTACTGGCAGTGGCAGCGGCCCACCTGCGCAGGTTGTCCATCCCAGTATACCCTTACCTCGACGATTAGCTCATAACAGGGGATTCTTATGAAACATGCTTCTCAAATACCCAAAAGACTGTGGACCTTTTGTTTCAACTGGGCTTCTCCATCAACGAGAAGAAGTCTAGTTTAGACCCCAGCCAGATCAAACAATTCCTAGGGGCTCTAATTTGAACAAAGGACGGCCTCATCTTCCCCTCCAACGAGAGGGTCCAAAACATGCTGTTTCAAATCCCTCAATATGTGGCCGGTCGAGAGGTGACGGTACGCAAAGCAATGCACTTACTAAGAATGATGGCGTCATGTATTTATTTGGTACCTCACGTGCGCCTGCGCATGCGCCCTTGCAAGAGTGGCTCAACAGCCAATGATGTCAGGCCAGCGGACAATGGGACGATCTAGTGGTGGTCTTGCAGGCCTTGGTTCTCTCGCTATGGTGGTGGTCGAAGGAAAACCTTGTAATAGGGAAACCATTCGCCACCCCCGCAGTGGAAGCCACTCTAACCACAGACGCATCCCTCACAGGATGGGGGGGCTCACCTATCCCATCAGACTGCTCACGGAGTTTGGACTCCGAGCGTAGCATCCAAGCACATAAACTTACTGGAGCTACTAGCTGTGTTCAAGGCACTGAAAGCCTTCCATGCACACCTGCAAGGGAAGACCGTGATGTTCCTCACTCACAGCACCACAGCCATGTACTACCTCAACAAGCAAGGGGGCACTCACTCTCCAGGACTGTCCAAGCTGTCCCAGAACATCTGGAAGTGGGCTCTCAAACACATGTTCCTACTGTCGCAACATGTACATGGGGAACTGAATCTGCTAGCAGACGAACTAAGCAGAGACTTCCCTCTGCCCTCAGAGTACGAATGGCGGTTACACGAAGACATCGTCTTCGACGTCTTCACACAATGGGGATTCCCAGAAATAGATCTGTTCGCAACTCTGGAGAACTCCCAATGCCAAAATTACGCCTCCAGGTACCCCCAGAACCAATCCAAGGGGAACAGTCTATCGATACCACGGTCAGGGAAATTTGTTTACTTTTTTCCCCGACTCCCCTTCTCAACAAGATAGTGCACAAGATGCACCAGGAACAAGTTACCATGATACTGGTGGCCCCTATGTGGGCCAGACAGCCTTGGTTCGCTCACTTGATGGAGATGTCCCTATCTCCTCCAGTGAAACTTCCCTGCCCGTACAACATGCTGTCACAGGACAAGGGCAGGACACTACATCCATGCCCTCAGACCATGAACTTAGCAGCCTGGCTCCTGAGATCATAGAATTTGGAAATGTACAACTCCCGCAGAGATGCATAGACATTCTCAGGGAGGCTCTTAAGACTGCTTTTCTAATAGCTATCACCTCCATTAGGAGAGTAAGTGAACCACAAGCGCTCTCTGTACTACACCCCTTTGTAACAGTTCACAAGGATAAGGTGGTTCTACGCACACATCCTAGGTTTGCACCAAAATTTATCTCTAAATTCCATGTCAACCAGTCAATAGAACTACCAACGTTCTTTCAAAATCCTTTAAACATAGGTGAGAAGAGCCTGCATACACTGGATGTTCGCAGAGCCGTGATGTTTTATATGGAAAGAACTAGACCATTGAGAAAGACTAATCAGTTCTTTGTCTCAATGGCAGCAGGAAGAGAAGGAGATGCAGTTTCAAAATCCACTATTTCTAGATGGATTGTACAATGCATCACTCTCTGTTACACTCTTGCTAAGAAAGAACTACCCTTCAAGCCAAGAGCACACTCCACTCGATGCACGGGGGCTTCCATAGCTTTCATTGCAAATGTCCCTCTTGAGTCCATTTGCAAAGCGGCAACCTGGAGTTCTGTTCACACCTTTACAAAACACTACCTTTATCTAGTTAATCATGATATACATTTGTTAATACCGTATCTTTCTAATGCTTACCCTTCATGACCCTATATGTACTGTATCATTTGTACCACTTGTTGTAAGTCACTTCTGTTTGTAGTAGCCTGTGTCAGGCACTATAACTAAGCTTCGAGTCTACTTGTACTGTTTGCGCCCAGTTGCCCAAGGGCTTGGTGCGCATTACCAAATAAATAAATAAACAACAAACAAACAGCTACTACTGTGTAGATGCCCACTCTAGATCTGATTCCCAGGTGGGACAAGCAGTATTAAGACATCTTTTTTCTACTGTTCCTTCTCACAACCCACCTCCAACTCCGGGTACTGCTCGCTAGTCTATGCACAGCATGTGATTCTAAGCAGATTACCAAACATCAGAAGACAATGCATTACTTACCGTAAAAGCTCCAGTCCTATCTAGGTCAGTATTCATTATCAGTATTCATTATCAAATTCATATCCCCCTCACCCCCCCCATATGATTGGAACCCCAATGTACCCCACCAACAGGTAGACAACAGTATCGAAAAACTCTGGTTATCCACATTGGGGCCATAAGTATTTACCAGCAAGTACTCTACACCCAACACCTCACAATGTAAAATAACATATCTCCCTTTTGTATCCATGTGGCTCCTTTTGAGTGTAAATTTAATTGACTTATGCACTAGCGTTAATACCCCTCTAGATTGCGTAGAAGTGGTGTAGAATCTACAGGACCCCCCACAAGGGTGCTATACATGTAGCCAATCAGTCCCGGGCATGGGTTTCTTGTAACAATAGGTTTTTCCCCCCGTGTCTCTCGGCATACGCCATGATCCTATGAGCTTTAGTGTAGTTCCCTATCCCCCTAACATTCCAAGTCATTATTCACAGCACCATGGCCATAGATCAATGTACATCCCAGCATGACTGGGATCTGGGAAGCAACCTGCCGCCCCCCAAGGACCCAAGTCGATATTGTACATGAAAGACAACACCGATAATTAGAGCTTTCCAGCCGCTCATAGTGTGTAGTGCCACAACACTCCCGCATTTTAGTACCTAACAACCCACACCTTCCTCATCCCCCCCCCCTCACCGCCCAACCCCAACCAGCAGTGTGTCTCCACTCCCCCAAATAGAGCATCTAAACCTCTGCTTCTGTCCATCTGGGGCGGATGCACAATAACAGCATAGTAGAAACTTTGCGATCGCAGTGGGGTGTAATGCTGCCGAGTGACCACCTTATTGGGGAACATAAGTTCCTGCATCAAAAAGAAATTGCATTTGTGGCGGACGTCTGTGACCCCTGACAACATCTAAGAAAACAAGATAGCAGTACATTAGCCAGCCGCCACACAATGAGCAAGGTATGATGAGGCCCAGTAACTGCAGGCCAGGGTGACTGGCAACCAGCAGGGCCCTTGACCATCAGGCCGTCTTCAAATGTGGGAGCCGACCAGACATCAGAAGCTGTCACCAGTGCGATGATCTTAATAAACATGCATGTAATAATCAACAGTGCACTTACATAAGGTTACTATGTCACGGAAGTATTAAAGGATACATAACCATATAAGGGATTGCCAGCACATAAACTCCACCCGAGGCTCATTTATCAACCATCGCATTTCCAGCAGAAGCAGGTACGGGGATATGCGCTTCAATGAATTTTACCGCCTCTTCCAGGACCGTGAAAAAGTACAGTTTGTTGCTATAAGTGAATTTCAGTCGGGCAGGGAATAGCATAGCATAGGCAATGTTCCTCTCTCTGAGCAGTTTTTTGACTCCGAGAAATTATCGTCGCTCCTGCTGTACACCTGTAGAAAAGTCCGGAAATATTCTAATGACTTGCACGTCCAGTCTAAGTTCCCCTTTTTCGCGAGCAAGTCGGAGGATCTGATCTCTATCTCTGTAACTTAGGATCTTGGCTATGATTGGTCTCAGGAAGTCGCCCGGCCTGGGACAAGGTGGGCACGCTCGACACTGAAGAAGGGGGACAAGCCAGTGTCGCCAAGCAGATCCTTGAGGAGGTTTTCCGTGGCAAGCTCAAGTCTGCCCTTGAGCGCGTTTTCAGGAATTCCTGTATTTCGAATATTGTTCCTCCGTGACCTTGACTCCAATACATCCCACTTGGATTTGGTAGCTTTCATATCGCGGACCAGGGAAGACACTGTATCTTGAAGCGTTGTTATATTGTCCTCATTTGCACTAATTCTAGTCTCTGTCTCTGTTATTTTCATGTCCTAATGGTCAAGTTTGGATTTAAGGGATGCAACATTGGCATTTATATCATCAAGCTTCTCATGGAAGGAGGCAAAATTCTTTGTCATGGATTCCTTCAATGCAGCAATGTTGAGACCAGATTGCTCCCCCTGCTGGTCAGAATCGTCTTGGGCAAGAGGCTGCTGCATCTGTTCCAGTCTAGCAGTTGTTTTGGTGAATTTGTCCATGGTGCCGGATTTGCTGGTGCCGCGGGACCTATTAGACATCACCCTTATTCCTAGGAGGGTATAACCCCTCCTATAGCCACGGCACACTACCGTTAGGCCCCACACCAAGGTCCCAGTACAGTGGCAAGATCCAGTCGATGTTGTTGGAGTCAGGACTAAGCACAGGCACGGAAGTGACACTGGAGGGCTTAAAGCAAGAGTGAGAGCCCCATTACAGCGTCCCCCTCCCGTGCAGGCAAATCTCCTCACGTAGTAATATGCCCAGCTTTAAGGTTAGATGTCTGAGGCGCCAACCCGGATTCCAAAGGCACCAGGAAGCCGAACAGTTACAAACATCAGCAGCTCCCCCAGCCCGGTGATGTGCAGTCATCCACAAGCTCAATGCACCATCAATCGGCATATCATGCACAGGGGCCACCAAGTAAGCAGTTCAGCAGGGATACGTATGCCCATTCAGCGTTTCCCTACCCTCCGGACGAGCAGCAAATGCAGACATAGAAAGTTCACACAGCGGAGCAGATTTGGGTGGCAGATCCAGCAATCAGGCCAAGATGTACAGTAGCAGCGCTGCAAGCTAGGGTCCCAGGTAGAGCAATTGGCAGTCAGCCGCGTACAGGATGAGAGGGGCGGGTGGCCGCTTCCCCCCACCGCAGGACCCGGCAGTGGCGGGACGATGCCAGCAGTCGGGAGGGGAGAGCCAACCCCGCCCCCCAGGGCCAGCCGAGACAAGAAGGCCAAGATCAGCCACCCATGTCCGCGGGTGTGCGGGCCCGCAACCAACCCCACTCGTACGCACTCAGTGCACCGCGGGGGCAAGGGTGGGGGGATGGCGCAGATGGCAATGGGCCACTCCAGCAGCAGCAACCCCCCCTGCAGGCACCTGCCCGAGCTCCAGTAACCCCCAGCAATAGGCCATGCACCACAAACACTGCACGCCTCCGACCGCGGCCTGAGCGGCCACCCCGCCAGGCAGCTCAGCCACAAGCCACCGCTCGATCTGGGCCCGGAGGCAAATACAGCACCCCCGATAGCCAGCAGGCACAGCTGCCCCAGCAGATCCAGACTTCCACAGACGCTGCAAGGACCTTTAGTGCTGAGACCACCCTGGTAACCAACGCGGGAGCCAGGCGCGCAGCTAATGCGGACACCTCCAGTACGGAGTGAGCAGTCCCAGGAGTAGGCGGCCGTATTAGAAGAATGATCCTCCGATTTTCACTGGTTTCCAGACCGATTATCGCCCGCACCTACGGCAGCATAACCAGACAGCCTCATGGTGCAAGGAGCGAAGTTCCGCCGATGCCAAAGGATTCAAGTCGGTGTCACACGGAGCATCCAGATTAGGCAGCCATTTTGCCGGCTGCCAAACAGCGCCCCAACATACACAATTCCATCTAGGTCTGGCGCAGGCTAATGTTCACAATTGCCTCTAAATGTTGGACTACTTAAAATTCACAATCTTATCTAGATTTGATGCAGGGTAATACTCTCAATTCTAATTGGGTGCGGCATTGCAAACATTCGCAGTTCTGAGGTAAGGTAATGTTGAGTGGCAGTGTTTTCCCCAAGTAGAGTAATTGCTCTACTCCCCACCCATGCCACGTGATAAAGAACAAGTTTCAAAAGATAATTAGTTTCAGTATATTTCTTCTGCATTCAGTCTAATTTATTTGACATGTATAGAGAGATAAATTTGCAGTAAGAAATATCTCAAAGCAAAGTAAATATTTTACTTAGAGAGGATGACTGAATGTTATGCATTCAATTTTCATGCTTTACATTTGTTGAAACACAGCCAAAAGGGCATAAGTGTGATGTTGTAAATAAAACATCACAGGAGAGCATGGGCCATTTATTCAGAGTGTATCCAGTATTTGTTTATTGTTAATGACCCTGGTGAAATAATTATTAGGCAGTATTCTGAAAATTAGTCTATAGAAATACCGCCATAGCACAATACCAAAAAATACCACAAAATACTACATATAACCCCAAAATACCTCCTACACCCCCCACCATACCCAGTGTCCATTTTATCAGGTTATTTAATTGCAGTAAGAGTGTCCTGTTGCAATTCCACTTTACTATTTCCTACAACATTCTACTGGATATAATTGCTGACCTAAGGATTTGTGTATATCTGAATTGCTATCAAGAACGTTTCAGTGTTGATTTTTGGCCAACCCCTATGCACTGCACCACCTTTCCTTTCCCTGACCATACATCTGTGGACAGAGCCATGAAAGCTCCACTCTTTCCTTCACAATTCACTTCCCCTCCCATACAAGCAGGTGTGCCTTTCTAGTATGCCTGCCATCAATGCCCCGCCTTGTGCCTGCAGCCCAGTGCAGACAATCATCCAGGTCCAGTGTGCCCAACATACTCTGCTGGCAATAAGTCCACTTCTCTGCCTGCAATGCTTATACAAAAGGCCACCAATGGTTATTTTTTTCCAGTATCCAGCGATTTCAGAGAAGTGGTGAATAAATACCAAATTTTTAAAAGAAAATGTCAGTTGGGTGGCGTAAGGGGGTAAAACAAGTGTGGAGGAGTTTGGGGTGTGGTTACAAGCATCGGGAAACAGGAGGTTTCACAGCGACCTCCAAAATTAAAAAAAAGAAAATCAGTAATTTTTCGATGTAAATGTCTCTGAAAAATACCTCTCTGTAATTGTTCACAATATAAGCACATAGAACCGGTTTTTCCACTGTTTCTGTATATCGCGTTTTGATGAGGTCACTTTTTTATGCACTCCCAATATCGACACTTACATGGGCTGAGGCACACAGAGAGAAAGTGATCTTTCCAGGATCACATTTTTTGTACTGAGGGGAATCAAGCTATTGTTTCCAATTTATACACCTAGAACAGTTTAACACAAATATGAACTGTCATATTACACATACTTATCAATACTCCCACACAAACATGTATTGTGCCTTGTGTAGAAATTGATATTCAATGGATTGATTAACCTGGGGACAGGCAGCAATATACCTTTTTGGAAACCCATCCAAAAGGGAATTTACCCACCCACTAAACATAGCTTGTCATTTGTTTGACCCCTCTTTGAAACAACTTGGGCTCATAAGTGAACAAACAATATACAGGAGATTATAGAAGCATGTCACGAAAAACAATCACGGTTCACTTTTTGAGGGGACATTATCAAAGCCAGAGAATGCAGATCTTTCAAAGTCCATACTGCAGATCTTTCAAAGTCCATGCTGGGAAACAGTGGATTAAAACATTAGGAAAGCATATTTGTTCTTCTGTGAACAGAAATGTCAAATGCAAGGTGGTTATGTTTATTGCAGGCTTTCTGCATTTTTTCTGTATTGAGTGACTTTTATTTTGCCCAAATGTATTTTCCATCTTGCACTATATGCGACTGTATATTAATTCTACCTGCCTATGAAACTATCCACTTGCCCCTGACTACAGTTTGTGTGCTGTTTATGCTTGTGGTTTATTTCTGCGAAGTGCTTGCTGTTTACCTGTGTTTGTATTTTCTCCTGTATTTGGTTATTGCATTGATGCTTCATTGTACTCGGTTCCAACATTGCCTGCTTACTGCATTTTCTACTTTACGTCATGATCTCTATATTTGCTTGTTTTCTGGCACACTGGGCATTGGCCACCATTTACTCTGGCCACTGCGTTCCTCATTTGCCCCCTGCGCCTCCTCCTCCTCTGCCTCAGTGCTGCTTCTAACTCCACTGCTGCTAACTCCACTGCTGCTTACAGGTTCCCCATCCCAATTGCTGCTAGCCCGACTGCCAGCATAGTTGTGTTGGAAGGTGAGTTGGGTGTGGGTGTGGCCCTTTTGTAGGCTCCTAGTGGCCTTTGATGTTCAGCTGGCCTAATAGTGCACACCTGGGGCTTGTTGGCGTTCACATGGCACTGTTTAACAACTACTCCGCGTTGCCAGTGTTACAGGCGCGGTGTTCATGGTACTACTGCCATATTTGTTGCGATGTTTCAGTGTCTGTGGTACTCGTTATGAACCTGGTATTGCGCTGTGCCGGTAATTGAGTTGTCCAACTGTTTGCGCTCATATTGCTACCGAATGTGTTAGCACCGTGAGTGGCGCTTTGCAGGGATGGTTTTTCCACCATCGCGGGTCAGAATGTACCGGTCCGGAAAACTGTGCCGGTACGGTTCTACCGGCACAGTTGTTTCTGGACCGCCAAACTTTTATTGAGAGCCAATGGCCTGTATGATGGACTCTTACGTGGGTCCTTATGAGGTTTCAACAGTACCGTTCCAAGTGCGGTCCTGGTGGATTCAGGGAGCACGCTTGACGCCTTAGCAGCCTCATACATGTCTCACAGGTGCAGGATTAAAAGAGCAGGATATGTCTTGTATAGTTCTGCAGTGAAGCCGTCCAAGTTGGTGCCTTGCCATTAGGGAGAGAGATCATCACCTTGTGGAATTCCTCATCAGATGGGGGCGGGGGGGGTAATTCAGCGAGCTCCCATGAGCAGGGTCCAGCCAACCAAGTGCGATTCTATCCAGATACTGCCCTATGGAGTCATGGCCGGAGGTCGTTTGGGTGGTGTACAGTCATTCATAGAAGTCCCGGATGACGACATTGATTTCCACACAATCCCCAGTTGTGTTCCCTTCTGTATCCTCGATCTCCACTATGGAGTCTAACTGATGATCCTGTTTAATAGCCCAGGCTAGCGTGCGGCCTGGTCGGGCCCTCTCCCCATATATTGTCGCTGCTATTGGATCCCCCAGATATCGTTACACTCTGGCTGCAAGGAGCCCCATGTCTCCTCTTTTCGCCAGAAGCTGTGCCTGCACCTCTGGGGAATCTTGGAGGCACTGCTGAAATTCTAGGTCTTTGATCTCATGTACTAAGGTGGACATAGATCTACGTATAGCTTTCAAGATTCTGCCCTCATTTGCCATGCAGCATCCCCTAATGTACACCTTGAAAGTTTCCTAAATAACCCTTGGGTCTGGAACTGAGCCCTTGTTAGTCTGGAAGACGGTCTGAATGTCCTGTCTAATTTCCTCACAGAATACTGCGTCTTCTAATGCGCTAGCCCTGAAACGCCAGCGTAAATGCTTAGGAGGCCGACTCGGACCCTGGCGACATACCAGCACTGAAGAGTGATCATATAGAGTTCTAAGAAGTATCTGGGATCCTACAAGTTTGTGGGTTAGAGGGCACCATGACATAATCTATTCTAGAGGATCTACCGTGTTCTTCGGAGTAATAAGAATATTCTCTTAAAGTAGGGTGCAGTAGACGCCAAGAGTCGTGGAGATCATGATATTCCGCAATGGCGGCCCACTTCTGGGCCACCTTTGGGAGTACGATCTAGGTGGAGGCAGATCTATCAAGATCAAGAGAGAGAGAGCAACATAAGTCACCTGCCCATATGACTTCATATTTTGGGAAAGCATGCAAATGGTTGCCACATCGTTGAAAGAAATCTGGGGAGTTCTTGATTGGAGCGTATATGTTTACAATAAGGACCCGCCACCAGCAATCTCTCCCGCCAACAGCAGAAACCGGCCTTCATCATCCCTAATTTGATCATGGAGTTTGAATTCTAGAGAGCGATGGATGTATGTACCCACCCCATGTGAGTGTATAGTGTAGTGAAGGAGTAGTAGTACCTATGCACCCCCCCACCCGGTGAGATTGGGTAGTCGATTGTCGCATGCTAGGTGTGTTTCTTGGAGACAAAGGATATTTGCCTGACGTTTTTTTTGCATCATTTGCCATGAGGCGCACTTTCTTGGAGTTGGTGAAGCCCTTTATATTCCAGGTCAACGGGGAGATATCTGCATTAGGTGTTTTAGTGGCCTTGGGGGTTCTCATATAGTGGTATAATGTATATAAATTCATATAGTAACCATGTACCCAGCTGACCTCTATCTCCTGGGAAGGGGGGCTTCTGTCCACTTCCAGAACTTCTAAGTACTCATCCATACTGTTTGACATAACACAATGGTGCCAACCCAGGTAACAGTTTGACTCAACTAGTCTAAAACACTTCCCTTGAAACACACACCCCACCCAAGCCAGAAACAGAATCCCTAACCCGATTCATGCCCCATGGGTTACCCAAAACACCTTGCCACGAGGCGCGGGGGATATTGGCGGCTGGATTAACTCCAAGTGACTAATGGCTTAATTACTATATCTGTCACTTCATTACCCTTAACCGATAGGATCCACATGTTAGGTTCCGTCGAACAAGTGTACATAGGCATTCGCGGATGACGTACCATCACATCAAAAACATAGTAGGGTATTTACATTGCGTTAGGAAGGCTTAAGGAGACCTGCGAGAAGAGCCCCTTGGATCTGGGATTTCCTTAGCAAAACTTTCAGCAGCTTCCGAGGAGGTAAAAAAGGAGACCCTGCCATTATGTACCACTCTAAGCTTGGCCTGGAATAACATTGAGTAGCGAACCACCTTTCTTCTCGGATATTTTTCACTGTCTGAAAAGTTTTCCTCTGTTCCTGTGAAGTCAGGAAAGAAGCGGATGGTTGCCAGACCCCAGCGTAGTTCCTTCTTTTCTCTTGCAGCGCGGATCAGGATGTCTCTGTCTCAGTAACAAAAAATCTCTGCTATGATGGCTCTCTCTGGGGCCCGGGGTGGAGGGCGGCATCTGGCTACTAATTATCTATGTGCACGTTCTGCTATGAACATGCTCATGACGGTGGATTTTCAAGGACTTCCATGTGGAGCTTTGTGACAAATGCCTCCATATTATCCACAGGCGTGGACTCAGCAACCCCGGTAATGCAGATGTTATTTCTTCTGGACCTTCCTTCAAGATCATCGTTTTGGCTACCACCTTCTTAACAGTTTGTTGTAGGGCAGCAACCTCCTGCAGCAGGATCTCCACCTTGTCCTCCCCTTCGCCTAGCCTCTGCTTCGCCTCAGTCATACGGCCACAGAGCTTGTCAATTTGAACTGCAGACGTGTCCACCTTGCATGTTAGTGCATCTATTTTGGCCCGGAGATTGTCTGTACTGTTCTTAAGGGAAAGCAGAGTTTGGTTCAATACAGAAACATCTAGTTGCGATGGGCCCAGCATTTCCGCTGGTGGTGTGGAGGAGGGGTTCTGGTCCGGTTTGGCAAACTGGTCTGTCTTGGCCTGCTTTTTAGGGTTCACCATATTGTGGTGCTGAGCTGCTGCATTGCTTATTACCTCTGGTTATCACTGCACTCCAAATGTCTGATCAACTTGCCGGAGGCCACTTCTCAGAATATTTGCAGCTACTCTTTAGCAGGGGCCTGGGTCAGGAGGGCCACAGGAGATATCCTCTACTGGCAACTGTGATGACTGTGGCTATGGTTGAGCCTTGCAGTATCTGGTACCCTATAATGTCTCCCCTATAGCCTCAAGGGTGGCACAGTAAGTTTAATCTTCCAGTGCCTGTAATTGTATTTGTGGCACTCCACGTGTAACGCTATATTTCCCCCCCCCCCAAACTACTGCCCCCCCTTTGGGCAACACAATTCTGATCCCGATATTTCTTTTCAGAATTTCTTCAGCTTTGAAACCTTGCTTGGGCCTTCCTCGTATCCTTTTCTGCCAGGGCCTCTTGTATTTACAATCTTCCCCTTCTAATTGCCTGGTATGTTTTCTTGCCAGGGCTTCTTCCATTTATACACTTGTAATTGCCTGGTATACTGTCCTGCAGGGCTTCTTGTATTCACACACGTGTCTGTACTTCCACTCTTGACAATTCACGACATTATCCCTTCGGTCTGTAGCATATTGCCTTGTTAGTGTATTGCTCAAACTTGTACTCTTGGTAATCTACAACCTTAGCCGTATTGGCTAGTCCACTTTGTCTGCTATTTTCTGACTTGTTACTGTTTCTTGTGTACGTTTCGTACATATGGGCAAACTTCAACGGTTCCCTTCTTTAAATGGTGCATTCCCCTTTTCTCTCTTTCAGAGTTAACAGCTTTCTTTCTCTGTTCTATTTTGTTTAATTACTTGCATGTGACGTGCTCGCACCTTCATCCCGGTGTTCCCTTCATCCCAGCGTGGACTCCCCAGATCTTCGTGGCATTCTTGGACCTTCTCGCAGCCTCCCGACAACAATATTCAGGTGATTTCTCCCTCGCGCAGCTCGGCTTCCCACATCGGTGCTTCCCGCTATTCCAGCTGAGATTCTGTTACGCACGGGTCTCCAGTAAGTTTCTCTCTGCTTCCTTCTACCGCTGAACGCCCAGGAATCCTGCATCGGCTTTTGGCATTCTCACCATGAGTAGTCTTCCTCGCAAAGCTTTCCTTTTCTCCGCACTTGAGCCTTCCTCTCTGCCTATCAGTCGCACAGATGGGAGAAACCCACTCCCTCTGGCAGTCTGTCATAGTTTCTGGCGGTCCTGTTTTAAATGTCCTGGGCACAGGTCGTGCTCCCATTAACTAGAGCATTAGCTGTGTCCGTGGCTTCTCCAGCTCTGCATTCATTCACTTTTTTTCATCTCAAGGTGTTTCTGGGAATAGTAGTTCTTTTTAGTTCACTTGCACAAAAACATTGGAGGATGTTTCCAATACAATTTGAGGGCAAGTCCATGTTTGAAAGTTGGTCTGTAGATTGAAATGAGAGAGATTCGGCATTCTCTTTTGAGGGAGCAGGGGAATAATAACAATAAGTCATTAGAGTGTTGGAAATGGGGGATTAATTCTGCAGGGGGAATGGGGGATACCATGTCTCATCCGATGTAGAGGTTGTCTTCCCCCATGTGCTCAATCCTCATATAGCCACCCCCATGGTCAGGATCGTGTGGTGGCTGCCGTCTCCTGGCCACATGGGAGGTTACTGCCGGGTAAACAGTGACTCCATCTGATTCTTCACAGTATGCAGCCCCTTGAGATTGAGAGGAAATACAATTGGTGCTTGATCAGAGACAGTGGTGGATTTGATTGAGGATGAAGAGATTGGATATTAGTGAGTATGAGATTAAGATGTAATCAAATCTAGAGAAGCTATAATGCACATGAGAAAAATAAGAAAAGTTCCTTGTAGTATGGTGGCAATGTTTCCAAATATCTATTAAATTAAAATCTGAAATGACCTCTTGGAGAGAAGCCTGGGGTGTGCCGTTGGGTGCTAATCAAACGAGATTTATTTATATCTGCATTTAGGACCACATTGAGGTGTCCCCTAATAAACTCCCCTTTTTGGTAATTGCTAAGCATTTGAAAGTCCTGGAATAAAAAATAAAGTCTTGTTTGTTGTCACAAATGGGGGAAAATGGGTATAATGTTTCCTCTACAACGAAGATGAACACCTAGAAACCTCCTGTGATCATCTTTAAACTCTGTATGCTTTTTATAGCTTAAATGATTGGCAAATAAGGTGGCAAACTTAGGTTTTTTGTCCTCTGATGAAGTGAAAAACTGGTATGGAAACTACTTTGATTTAATGTTATGTTATTTTGCATTTATATAGCACCTTATGTATTATTGGTATGATCTCAAAGTGCTGGTAGGTTAAACGCCCTCGGGAACCTTAGTTCGAGTCAGTTGAGAGAAATAGAGAGTCGTAAGGTGCGTGGGTGCACCGGATATGAGTGCAGTTGGTGAGGCATTTGCATGATAGCTGCTTCTTAGTGGTAGGTGGTGTGTTTGGGAGGTCAGGAATATGTGTTCATTCTGGAGGGTTGACACCCAGACTGATTTGGCTGTGTTAGGCCTGAGGAGACGCCTAGTCTATCGGTGTGTGCTCAGCTAGTTGTGTTTAATTAGGATGTTGAGGAGTAGGAGGCAAGTGTTAGTATGAGAACAGCTATACCGAATGTGTCATAGTATCGCTGTGTTCTAGTTGAGTGGTGGTGTATAGGAGAGAGTAAGCGTGGTAGTGTGATATGGTGGCTTTCATTGAGGCTGTTCCATCTCTTCTGTACGTTCCATCCACTCCATCTATTCTGTTTGTCTCGTGTAGTCCGCCTGTTTCATGTGCTCCATTCGTTCTACCTACTCTGTCAGTTCCATCCACTCTATCCAAAACATCACTCGATCCAATCCATTCCAATCCGTCCGAAACATCACTCGACCCGATCCATTCCATCCCATCCACCCCATCCCCTCCATCCAGTCCATCCTCTCGATCCGTTCCATCCTCTCGATCCGTTCCATCCTCTCGATCCGTTCCATCCTCTCGATCCGTTCCATCCTCTCGATCCGTTCCATCCACTCCATCCGTTCCATCCACTCCATCCTTTCTATCCACTAAGGTGGGACCAGTCTGATATATATGTCTGAGGCTTGTGGCATCTGCTTAGATCACATGCTGTGCATAGGCAGACATCTAGTGGAAGCTGTGGAGTATTACAGTTTGTTTTTCGAAACTCGAAAATGGGCGTCGACATAGGGCGTGCCAGTAATACTATCCCTAGTATGACGTCAACTGTACCCATGATCCCTTACGCGTGTAGGACCCTCGGATTGTTTTTTTCCGCCATACTTGTCGGAAGCACTGCGCAGAGTTCCCTGGCTTTCAGCCATATTTTGCTAAAATATCATATTATTTCCCCGTTTCTTCCATTACCACGTTGAGACATCGAAGTTCGAAGATCAACGACGACCCGGAGAAGAAACAACCGTCGAGAGCTGCATGACAGACTTTGGGCCTCGGAAGGCCTCTGGCCTCGCCCCTGCAAGTAGGGAGAGTGGGAGGTGGAAACATACCCTACACTCATATATATTTTCGTACACACACTAGCCCGCTGCCACAGGGTACGTGTGGAGGGTACCCCTTTCAAATTTTGCCCCAAATGCAACCGCAAGTATCCTTGGGTTCACAAACACTTCACCTGTAACCTCTTCTTGCCGAAGGATCACCCCGGGGCGAACTGCAGAGCGTGTAGCCGGTTCAAGGCTAAAACTCTAAAGGACCGTTCAACCAAACGTTGGGCCCACCACGCCAGGCAACGCGAGGTCATGGAAGCAGAGGGCACCTTCAGTGAGGGCAGCGACACCGTACTTTCGGACGGCGAGGGCAAGGAGGTGTCGAAAGACGCCCAAGCGCAAGTCCCCGACCTCAGAAGATTGTCCGGCAGGGCAGTTATGAGGAGCACACCCGCACGAGCGCTACCCACACCACTTCTACACCTAAACATTCGAAGTCCAACCGAGACTCGACGCACTTGTCGATTTTCTCGGAAAGAGGCACGCAGAGAGTGGTCCACCGAATCGGTGTCCTCTGGGCGTTTTCGGTCAAGATCGCCGCACGACACTAGGCAACCGTCCACAGTTGCCAAAAGTGCCTCACTCACCAAAGTCACAGAGGTACGCCGTCAGAAGACGAAACTGACCGCCAGCCCCAGGCCGCACACCAGGAGTCGGCTCCGACAGACCGTTGGGCGGCTTCTTCCGAGCCTCGACGTCCTCACTCGAAGGAAAGAGAGTCTACCCCCGAATCTCGACGTCCGGTATCGAAAAGCTCGGAGAAGGTGAGAACAGCAGGGAAACACTCTTCTACTCATGGGGAAGGGGATAAACAGCAGAATAAACCATCTCACCCTTCTGCTGCACCACAGATGCATAAGTCTTCAGATAAACATCAATCCAAGACCCTGGTACAGGCCCATAGGTCCAGACAGGGAATAGAAGGGGAACCCTCTCAAGAAATGGTAATTCCCAGCTCCAAGAAATGGACCAGTGACGATATAGACAGGGTAATGACTAGAATGTCCTCCCTAGCAGACTTCTACTCCAAGAACCCAGAGCACTTCCTCTACCCCGGACAGGGCTACTCCTTCAGGATCTAGGGACCCGCAGTCCCCTGCTAAGAAACCTCGGTTTGAAACTCCAACGCAGGGTCTGACTTCAGACCCTTTTTACATACAGCAAAACACCCAATATGGTGAGGATCCTCAACAGGATGAAGATCCAGACTTAGTTATGTTGGGCGACCAAACTGGGGTGGACTATTATGGGGTCGACGAGGACCTAGATGAGGAGGAAGATGACCCAAAAGTCTACAGATTAGACTCCCCTGTTGGCAAAGAACCTCACGTTACTGACTCTCCAGTAAACAACCAGCCCCTCCTAAATGAGAAATGAGGTATTGACGAATGCGGCAGAACACTTCCGCACAGACACTCAGGGAGCACAGGAGGAGAGGGACTTTGCTGAGGAACTAGTGGGAGGAAACAAACCCACTGACCAAGCCATTCCAATTCTCAAGTCCATTCAAAGGAGAATTGATCCTTCCCTTCTCACTCCTAACCTCACCAGGGCAGTAAACCCCAGAATCGAGAAATTGTTCAAGGCAGCCCAATCTGACCCGCTTTACATAAGGGGTCAACTGAAGCCTGACTCCTTGGTAGTTACTAACACCCGGAAAAGGGCAGGGACTCCTCTATCATTATCTGAGGCCTCCCCCAGACAAGGAGAGCAAGAAAATGTACGGGTTGGGAAGGAAGGTAGCCTCCACTTCCGCTTACCAGGCAAGGATTGCCAACACCACCACTCTGCTGGCAAGTTGCAATTGCCACCATTGGGAGCAGGTAGCTGCCCTCATTGACTCCGCACCGGAACCACTAAAGGGTCAGTTGGCCCAGATTGCGTCGGAGGGGAGAGCCGTGTCCGGTTGCATCCTTAAGGCAACCTTTGATGCTGCATGCTGCCATTAAGAGGCATGCTTGGTTAAGACAGTCCGGGTTTAAACCCGAAACACAAGCATCCTTAATTGGCATGCCGGTGGAACCTAATCTGCTTTTTGGCAAAGCGGTAGAGGACGTATTTAAAAATGCCAAAGACGAGTATGAGACTCTGAAATCTCTGGGACAGTTAACGAACAAGCCCCCTAATCAAAGAGGCAATGGTAATTTTCGTCGCCCACGCGGCCAGAATTCCCAAAGAGGCTCTAGTTATACACAGAGACAGGGTACATCTTGGGGTAACAACCAACAGGCTACCCAGAGTTACGGCAGAGGAAACAAGAGAGGCCATGGTAGAGGTAGAGGCAGTACCAGCAGAGGCAGCACGCCTCCCGCAAAACAGTGACGCGCCGCTCAGGGTCCCTTCTCACGCATCCCCAGTAGGGGGACGCATTGCCATCTTCACCCAAGCTTGGGAAGGGATCACATCGGACAGATGGGTGCAGTCCACAGTGTCCACAGGATATTGTGTAGAACTGCTCGCGCATCCCCGAAACCACCCTCCACGTCAAAAGATGCATTCCTTAGAACACCAAGAGATCCTTCTCGAGGAGATCGTCAATCTTCTAGCAAAGGACGCGATCAAACTCGTCCCGGGCAACCAGGTAAACAAGGGTATTTATTCAACTTACTTCCATGTTCCAAAAAAAGATTTAACAATCTTCCCAGTATTAGACTTACGCCCTGCAAACAAGTATGTCAAGCCCCAAATGTTTTGCATGACTACTCTCCAAGAGGTAATCCTGCTCCTAAAAAAAAAAGGGGGATTACATGGCAACATTAAACATGAAAGATGCCTATTTTCATATTTCCATGTTCCTAGCGCACAGAAGATTCTTGCGCTTCAAGGTGGACAGTCAGCACTACCAGTTCAAGGTGCTGTCCTTTGGGATAGCCTCGGCTCCAAGGGTATTCACCAAGGTAGTGGCGGTGGCGGCGGCACACCTACGCAGGGAAGCAATCCCAGTGTACCCTTACCTGGACGACTGGCTCATCACGGGGGAGACCCGAGTAATTTCCAGATCAAACATTCAAAGAACAATCGACCTCTTGGAATTGGGTTTCTCCATAAACGAGAAAAAAATCAAGCCTGGTGCCAAGCACCTCCAAACAGTTCCTAGGAGCTGTCTTAGACACTCAAGAGGGGTTGGCCTTTCCATCAGAGGAAAGAATTCGGAATCTACTACTGGAAATTCCTCTATATCAGTCCGGTCGCCAGATAAGTGTGTGCAAAGTGATGAGTTTGCTAGGCATGATGGCGTCATGTATTTACCTGGTCCCCTATGCGCGCCTGCGCATGCGACCCATGCAAGAATGGTTGGCAAAACAGTGGTCTCAGGCAAGTGGTCAGTGGGACGATCTAGTGGTCGTTTTGCCAACACTTGTCCAAGTCTTCACTGGTGGACAAGAGAGAACCTGGTAAAGGGGAAACCCTTTTACGATCCAGAAGTACAGGCTGTAGTCACTACAGACGCATCCCTGACAGGGTGGGGAGCACACCTACTCCACCACACAGCTCAGGGTCTCTGGTCTCACACAGTAGCCAAGAATCATATAAATCTGCTAGAGCTTCTGGCAGTATTCAGAGTGCTTAAGGCGTTCAAACCCCACCTGTTGAACCTGTCAGTGCAGATCCTGACAGATAGCACAACAGTAATGTTTTACCTAAACAAACCGGGAGGGACTCGTTCGCCAAATCTGTCCAAGCTTGCCCAGAAAATCTGGAGATGGGAACTCAGACAGAACATCTACCTGTCATCTCAACATGTTCCAGGGGATTTCAATTCGTTGGTCACTACCACTGTGCAGCGAGGCAATGCAGCTCTGGTTCTGGGCAATACAAGAAGGAATCTCTGTCGGCAGTTCACCTAGCCGGAGAGCAGAACACAGCGGTGGACGCTCTGAGTAGGCAGAGCAGTCTCCCACAAGTGGGAACTACCTCAGGAAGTCCTTCAAGAGCTCTTTGCCCTTTTGGGAACCCCTCAGGTGGATCTGTTTGTGACCGGTGCCAACCGGAAGTGCGAACTGTACTGCTCAAGGAATTTCCTCGGAGAGGAGCTCTAGGAGACGCGTTTATGGTGGGCTGGGAGTTCCCACTTCTGTACGCGTTTCCTCCAGTCCCTGTGATTCCTTGCGTAATCAGGAGGTTGAGAAAGTTTGGGAAACACATGATCCTAATTGCCCTGGATTGGGCCAGGAGGATGTGGTACCCGGACCTTCTGGACATGTCCATCTGTCCTTCAATACGTGTTCCACAAAGAGAGAATCTTCTCTCACAAGAGGAAGGTCGGGTTCTCCATCCAGAGGTCAAGACACTCAACCTTCACGCATGGTTTCTGAGAGGTTGAGATCTAAGTATTGGGACCTCCCGGACGACGTAATGGAGATTTTGCTTTCGGCCAGAAGGCCAGCAACTAAATCCTTGTACCAGTGTTGTTGGAATAAATTCAGTAACTGGTGCAACAATAATAATGTGGACTCTTGTCAATGTGCTATCTTTTCTGTTAGATTTGGCCAATCTGGGGCTCCAGTTTGGAACAATAAAGGGATACCTGGCAGCGCTTTAAGCGCTCCTCAAGAGTTTTCCTATTTCAAGATTCCATCGATTATCCAATTTTTGAATGGGCTCATCAACGTGTACCCTCCAGTACCATTTCATATCCCTGCTTGGGATTTGAATCTTGTGTTGAAATTCCTAACTTGTATACGTTTTGAGCCTTTACATTCCTGTCCTTTAAGGCTTTTTAACACTTACAACTGCCCTTCTTGTGCCTTTAAATCAGCCTGCCGGGTTAGTGAGTTACAGGCTCTCTCATGCAAACCTCTATATACTACCTTTCAATAGTACTTAGAGTTAAACCTTCTTTCTTGCCGAAAGTAGTTTAACTTTCACTTGTCACAAAAAATAACACTCCCAACCTTCTACCCTCCTCCTCATTTGGGCAAAGAAGATGAGAGGTTACACAGACTGGACCCAAAAAGGGCTCTGAGTTTTTATATAGCAAGAATGTCAAAATTGCACCACGATGACCAATTTGTGGTTTGTACCGGTCATAAACTGGGATTAGCGGTGACTAAACAAACTATATCCCGCTGGATTACTTTGGCTATTGTGGAGTGTTACAGGTTAGCCGGCAAAGACCCGCCGGAAGGGCTTATTGCCCATTCCACGATGGGTGTGGCAACTTCCGTGGCTCTTCAGAAGGGAGTTCCTGTAGTTATCTGTTCAGCTGCAACTTGGGCATCAATACATACTTTTGTTAAGCATTACTGCTTAGACGCCTCTTCTTCCGATGAGGGATTGTTTTCAAAAGCTGTACCTCATTCTATCCACGATGAAACTAAATAGTACTCCCACCTCCTAAATGATCACTGCTATGGGAGTCTATCATAGATGAGGAATACGTGGGAGGACACAATCCATTTGAAGAACAAGTTACTTACCAACTGGTAATGTTCTTTTCGACTGGATGTTGATAGGGAGAATTCTCACTTTATGGCTAATTTCCCTTACCTATAAGAGTCCCCAAGCAGCTTTGCTGGATTTGAAGGGTTTGTTTCTTTTTACCTGCTAAGAGTGAGACTCTTTTTCCCACTCTTAGGCACTTTTGCTATGTGTATTCTAGGCTATTTTTGTGGTTAATGCCTATGGGATCTTCTCTCCCCCATAGGAAGAATCTTTATTCACTTGTGTTACACAGCACCCTCAGTGGAGTGACACTGGGGTGTCGTAGCAACCCCCAAACATAGACTCCATACCCTGGGACTGCTACTGTCTCCCAAGGCATGTAAAGTCCCCATTGACTTTACTAGTCACCTTCTCGGGCTGATGGCCTCCTGCGTTCTCACTGTACAGCATGCCTGCCTCAATATGGCGTGCCTGCAGCTCCACCTGGCAGCCAATTGGGATCAGCAGGCAGGGTCTCAGACTGACAGGATCCCAATAGCCCCACTCCTTCTGCGCGATCTTCGCTGGTGGTTGATGGACGGCAATGTTTCAGTGGGAGCCTCCTTCACCCAACGGGAGTCTACCCTGGTAGTGACGACGGACTCCGCTCTTTTGGGCTGTAGGGCTACTCTGGAGGGCTACACATTCATGGTGCATGGTCCATGGCAGACGCCCTCCTTCATATCAACCTGCTCGAGTTTAGGACAGTGGGGGATGGCCCTCAAGGCGTTTCATCCCTCATCAGGTACAGGTCTGTTCTAGTCAGGATGGACAATTCTACTATGATGTTATAGCTGAGCAAGCAGGGTGCCCCCTCCTCCTCTGCATGGTGGCAGTATTGATCTGGCTGGCAAGGGGCCCTGACAGAGGTGGTTTGGATTTCAGCAGTCCATCTCCTGGAGGAAAACAATGCGGAAACGTACCAGCTTAGCCGCTTGGGGTTCAACACCTACGAGTGGGAGTTGCACACTGGCTCCTTGTTGCCCCTGTTGCATCATTGATCATTGGGGGTTCTCAGACCTAGACTTGTTTGCTTCTCCTCAGAATGCCAAGTGACCCCTTATGGGCAGGACATGGTTGGGTGTCCCTTGAAGAAACCTTCCAGATCTGTTGGCACAACTGCAGGTTTTATGCATTACCGTTTCCCCCTCTGCTCCAGCGGACCCTCTGCAGGATCTGTGCGTCACTGGGCTGCAGCCTCATCCTGATTGCTCCCCCACTGGCCATTGAGAGCCTGGTTTTCGGATCTGCTACATTTGTGCTCCCAGGACCCCGTTCACCTCGCGATCCCCAATAAGGGCTTCCTGACGCAGCAGGGTGGGGCAGTGGAACACCCGGGCCTGGCCAGACTGGCACTGGCAGCTCGATTCCTGACCAGCTAAGGCTTCAGCGTGCGCAATTTTTTCGGATGACAACTGGGACATCATTCAGCAGGCTAGGAGGCCCTTGACTGTCCCAGTATGAGTGAATGGACTAGATTTTGCATTGGGCTCGGAACTCTTCCATCAAGGCAGAGCCGGTGACTGCAGGCCCCCAGCTTCAGGTATCTGAGCACTCCGTGGGCCGTGTGTGTTTTTCTGCCCATTTTTGGGCTGCCACCATTGTCTTTTCCCCTTGTGTGTTCTCCCCAGCCCCCTCTCTACCCTTCCATGTTTCTCCTGGTTCCCCTCCCTCCCACCTCCAAGCCTCCCAGCTCCCCCCTGATTGGCTGTAGCCCGTGTCTCCTACTAGCTAGGCTGCCTGCAGTCCACCGCGCTCGCCACTTCCATCAAGGCAGAGCCGGTGACTGCAGGCCCCCATCTTCAGGTATCTGAGCCCTCCGTGGGCCGTGTGTTGTTCTGCCCATTTTTGGGCTGCCACCATTGTTTTTTCCCCTCGGGTGTTCTCCCCAGCCCCCTCTCTCCCCTTCCGTGTTTCTCCTGGTTCCCCTCCCTCCCTTCTGCCTCCAAGCCTCCCAGCTCCCCCCTAATTGGCTGTAGCCCCGTGTCTCCTCCTCCTCTTATTGGCGCTACCAGCGCAGCCCCTGCCCGGCAGCTCCACGGCTAAGGGCCCTTAAGGCAAAGGGCGGCTCCCTCCTGTGCGGCTCCCGGTGTGTCTGCAGGTGTCAGCAGGGGACGCCAGGCGCCATTCCACCACTCCATCTTGTGAGCTCCACCTGCTCTCCCGGCCCACCCCACCCCTACCTGTTTACTTCCTCGCAGTGTGGCTACACTTCTTTGTGTTCTGAAATTGTGGTAAACTAGGGTTTTTTCTCCCCCCGCAGGATTTTCAAACTTAGGTGGCCTCTCCACTGTGTACCTGATACGCTTTACTGTGTTCACTGTGTTCTGATTTTTGTGGTAAACTAGGGCCTGCCGCTCTCTTCCTGTCCGCTTGCGCTTGTCCTGTCTCCCGCCCCACCCCCACTCCCTCCTATTCTATGGTGCTCTCTATCTCACCAATCTTTTCTAACTGCTTCTCCATTGACTATCCTGCTCTCCTCACTAAATCTGGTAGGAAAAAGTTTTAAAAGGACATCCTGGTCTCCAACCCAGGCCTCCCTATCGCTGACACCTACACTAGTGCCTCCTCCAAGGAAACTCTCACTGACATCCTCTTTTACGTGCCTTCACCTGACATATGGACCCTTCATATGGTCTCTGTGCTCTCTCCTTTCTCCTCTTCTCCCATTAATGGTGGCACCCGTTGGAATGTCCTCTTAGCCTCCTTCCACTCCTCTAAGGCCATCATTAATGTCTACGCTAATAGGACCGTCTTGGTCCAAGGCCCTCAGGCCAACCTTCACCTCTTCGATAGACGCTTCCCGCGCCTCATCATTTTCCTTTCCTCTCCTGCGGTGCCCCCTCTTCTGTCCTCGACTACCTTTCCTCTACCCTCCCTCCCCGCCCCCTCTCGTGCTCCTTCTTCACCTCCGCAGGGCGTACCTCTGATCTGTACCCCTCCCCGGAAGTCCTTCAAAGATGTCAACCTTCTCCACATTGCCACTCTTAACTCTCGCTCTGCCGTCAAACATTCCTCTGATATCTGCCGCCTTCTTGAGGAACTTGACCTTGACGTACTCGGTCTCACTGAGACATGGTTCACGGCCAGCTCTGTCACCAGCTTTGACACACTCCTACCCGACGGCTACAAGATCCTCTCCGTGCCCAGGCCCAACCGTGCTGGGGGGGGTGTGGCCCTTATCTTCCCTGAGTGGATTCCTGCCACAGTTACTCCCACGCAGACCTACTCCTCTTTTGAATGTCTTGTCTGCCGACTCTCTCTCTCTCTCTCTCCTAGCCATTCCCTTACCGTGGCTACTATCTATCGGCCACCTGGTCAAATTTCCTCCTTCCTCTCCGAGTGGGCGCACCTCTCCTCCTCACTCCTGTCCTCAACCACTCAACTCCTCTTTCTTGGAGACTTCAACATCCACCTGGATGCCTCCTGTCCCCCCTCTGGACTCTTTCGCGACCTCTGCGACTCGCTCTCACTCTCTATTCTCCCGTCTGGGCCGACTCATTCTGCAGGGCACACTCTTGATGCCCTGATCTCCTCTGACCTTCCCCTCTCTGTCCCTCTCTCCACTCCTCTCTCCTGGAGTGATCACTTTCTCCTCTCCTCCCACCTCACCCTCCCTACCCCACAGGCAAAGCCACCCCATCACTGCCACCTTCCTTCTCGGTCATCCGACCCATGAAGCGCGTGTCAGTTGAGGCTTTCGCTGCCACCTTCTCACCCCCTCCTCCCCCTTCGGCTGACTCCCACCCTGACAAAGCCCTCTCCACTCTGCTATATCTGATACTCTTGATATCCTTGCCCCTGTCATGAGAATCCGCCTGAAGCCCAAAGCCAAATGTAACTCCTGGTATGACTCGGATCTCTTCACCCTTAAGCGCAAGTGCAGGGTGGCAGAGAGGAAATGGCGTGCTTTATGTTCATCTTCTGACAAACTGGCCTGTCGCCTGCTCCAAAGGCAATACCGGCTCTCCGTTCTCACCAAGAAGAGAGCCCTTATCCAAGCCCGCATCTCTGCGGCATCTAACAATTCGGCTGAACTCTTTAAAATTTGCAAGGAGCTGGCCAACCCTGCTACAGTCTCTACCTCTCCTGTCCCCTCCCAGTCCCTCTGCACGGCACTGGCCTCTCACTTCATTTAAAAAACTCAGGACATCCTGTCCTCACTCTCCTCCTATCACCTCCCCCCCTCTATTCACTGCCCTTCCTCTGGCCCTTCTGCAGCCACCATTCCTCTCTCCTTCTCTGCCTTCCCCCTTTTTTCTGCTGACGAGGTTTCAAGACAAGTCCGATCTATGAAAGCCTCGTCAAAACAGGTCCACCCCTTTTCCTCCAAAACTATCAAGGACCACATCGACTCCTTGGCTCCTGCCCTTGCTGACTTCTGCGATCACTCCTTCGCCTCTGGAGTCTTCCTATCCCCTCTCAAGCACTCCCTTGTGCACCTCTTTCTTAGGAAACCCTCTTCCGACCCTTCCTGCCCAGCTAACTATCGCCCAATCTCTCACTCCCTTCCTGGGCAAGCTCCTGGAGAAACTGGCCATCCCCCAGCTTAATCTCCATGCTGAAACTGTTGGTAGTCTTCATGACCATCAGTCTGGCTTCAGAGCTGCCAGAAGCACGGAAACTGCTCTCCTGAACATCCGTGAGGACCTGCTCTCGAAACTTGACTCTAACATTCCATGTGTCCTCATTTTGCTTGATCTCTCTTCTGCCTTGGATACTGTCAACCATACCATCCTGCTCAACCGTCTCCGTGATAACCTGGGTATCACTGGTCAGGCTCTGGCGTGGCTGACCTCTTTCCTCTCCAATCGACCCTCCCAGGTCCAAATGGGGTCTTTCCTCTCTGACATCTTTTTCTCTACCTGTGGTGTCCCCCAGGGATCTAACCTCTCTCCCTGGCTGTTCAACCAGTATCTGGCACTTCTCGCCCCCGCATCGCTGCTCTCTGCCCCAACTTTCAGTGCTATGCGGACGATACCCATCTCATTTTCAGGCTACCCTCGGCCTCCTCTTCTCCTTCCCTCGTCTCTGACTGTCTTTCTGCTATCCAGGAATGGTGTGCCGTCAACGACCTCTGCTTTAATGCCAGTAAGACTGAGATTCTACTCCTCGGCACTCCCACTCCCTCCTTCCCTGCAGCTCTCTGGCTGGCCTCTCTGGGCCCTCTTCCTGCTCCTACCTGCAAGGCAAAAAACCTCGGGGTCATCTTCGACTCCACACTCTCCTTCTCTCCTCACATATCCGACGTCTCTAAGAAGTCGCACTACCAGCTACACCTCCTCAGAGGTATCCTTCCTTTCCTCTCCTTCCCCCAGAAGCTCACTGTCTCTAGAGCCCTGGTTCTTTCGAAGCTGGACTACTGTAACAGCCTCTATCTAAATCTGCCCGCCTCTACTCTCCGCCCTTTGCAACTCATCCAGAACAGGACTGCGAGACTTGTCCTTGGCCTCAAGCCCAGGGACCGTATCTCTCCAGGACTGAAATCACTACACTGGCGCCCAGTGACTGCGACGATCAGGTTCAAAACCCTCTGCATTGTCCACAAGGCCGTCTGGGGCCTTGGGCCAAAATACCTTCAACTCTCTCTTCCTAAATATCTTCCTTCTCGAGCTCTTCGCTCATCCGCCTCCAACTCCCTTAGGCTCAGCTGCTTCTCCAAACAACGAGTTGGGGGCAGATCTCTCTCCGCTGCAGGGGCCTCCCTCTGGAACAGCCTTCCTGCCTCCCTGAAACTTGAGGATAACCATCTCCGTTTCCGGAAGCACCTCAAAACCTTCCTCTTTGCCTCCGCTTTCTCTCCCCCTCTCCCCTGCTAATACTACTGAAACTGCACTGAATCTGCAATCTGCAACTGGGCCACTCACAGTTCTCGGTCCTTGGCCCAGCCATTCTCCCCTGCACTGCCTCCCCGGCAACCCCTGCACTGCGGGACTGTCTGTATCCCTAAAACCCCCCTTCCCAGCACTTGTCTGCACATACCTTGCACTTGCCACCAGCTGGCCCTTATTATTTATCTTGTTATTCTTCTACCCCTGTACTGCACTTTCCCCTTGCACTTTTCCCTTCCCCTCTACCCTTGCACTTGCGCGATCTGAATGATACCTGGCCTAGTAGGATTGTTATCTGTCTTCCCTTTGTGCCCCCCTCCCTACCTAGTCGCGCCTTGAAACACTTGTGTATAGGTGTGTTACAAATGCCATATCATATATCATATCATATCCAAGACTCTCTTGGAGTCAGTCCTGGCGCCTCATAACCATCATGAAGACCAACATTAGAATGAGACTATTTAACTGGGGGGGGGGGAGTCCAACATGGAGGCACACACATAGCTCAGTTACAAGAAACTGAGCTATGTGGTCCAGTCTTTTGGGTGTGGCAGGTCTGGGACTATTTTACCTGGACTACTTTATCTGAGACTATTTAAACCACACCCAAAAAGCAAAACATGCTTTGCATTATTCTGCTGTGAGCAGCGTAACGCTCACCGTGTCCAGTTCTTTGATGCCAGCTTAACTGAAACCAAGGACCTACAGAGAGAGAAAGAACACTACGAAACTTACCTGGAACAGTATCCGGTCTACAATCCATCGCCGACTTCAGTTCCACTCACCTGAAGGTACGAACTCCATCATCCGGCACTGCATGCATCCTGGAATACCATAACCTGGATAGAGGAGAAAGACCGCATTAGTAAGCGTTTACTCACGTTTCCTCCCGAATGAAGAAAGCCACACAATTCTTACATGGGTAGTCCTCTCCTGGTCAGTTTCATTGCTGGAACATTACGGCGGTTGGTGAGGAACATCGCAACCTGCAAGGAGAGAAAAGACACAGGTTAGCAATATAAAAGGTGAAACAGCGCTGCACATCGCGCATTACTCACCTGACTGCATCGCCCACACTGTGCTTTCCCCTACCGACCCATGCTCATCTTCAAACTGCATGACAACACCAAAATACCTTTCCATACCTAAAATGAAAGAAGCAAGACATTCTTATTTGGAACTAAGAGGAACATAAGAACTGCATATAAAGACTGTAAAGCAGCAAACCTATGGAGTCGCAGCAGGCCTGGATTCCCACAGGGGGGGGTGGCTTGCACCAGTGAAGTAACTTGGTCGCTGCTCGACCCCCACATCTACGTGCCCCTGCCACGAGGGGCAGGACGGAGAATCCACCTTTTACAAAAGGGTGGTGGGAAAACATATAGACTATCTGGTATTGAATCCAGCTCTCCTATATTGCAGACCCATCTTTAACCAGAGGCCTTACCAAGAGACCGGGAGAGGGTTCAAGAGTGCAAATCATCCAACCAGGGCTGGGTGGCGTCCCCGTGGATACCAGGTGAGCGTAACACTCTCTATTGACTTGAACTTCGGTTCCTGAGGGCGTTCAACCTACCAGCGCCTTGAGATCATACCAATGGTACATAAGGCGCTATATAAATGCAAAATAACATAACATGTAAAGGAACCTTACTCTAGATCTGTTTTTGCTCTCTGTTGCTTATTTTGTAAGCCATTATGTTTGAAATAACACCCCTTCTTAAAAACCAATAAAACACCCTTTTTCTATGACGTATCATGCCTTTTGGGGTAAGTTATAAACTATAAAAGGCCGCAAAGAAACAGTTAAGTTAGGCTGGAAATCTCATGGTTTTAAAGCTTTTTTGGGTTTTTGTACTTCAAAGGATGTGCATGTTTTTCTTTGCTCCTAAGTGAAATTGGGAACAGAAACCTGCACACTTTTGACTGAGAAAAGCCCTCCATGTGTTAGGCAGAAACCTGTGCAGTTCCCTCTGGGACCACTGCAAAAGATTTAAGACTACAGGTGTTTGGCAGTAAACCCACTTGGTAGCAGTCTGTACCACACAGATTCACTTGGTAACTGTGGCTGAGCAGTCAGACTTCCCTCAAGAAGAGTTAGGCAGTATACAGAGTATTCACAATAGGTCAAAAGAACACAGTAGAACAAGTAAACACTGACCAGAGCTTGGTGTAGAAGAGATATAATTATTTATTTAAAACCACATCTAGAAAAACACACAGGCACTAATAGTAAGCAATTCAAAAACACGGTCACTAAAAGATATACACTCCCTTAGAAGAATATTAGACAAGTCTTAAGTAAAGCCCCACTTATTTTCAGACAGCGGTGAGCGCTTAACGCAGATGGTACTCTAATAATTCGTTAAAAAGGGAGAGAAAAGCAGAGTATAATATGAAACAGACCCAACACTTTCATAAGATCAAAACAAGGCAAGTACAACCGTGAAGTTATAGTTCAGTAGGCCGGATCCTCTTTAAGAGGATCAGAACGAAATGTGTCCAAGGTCACACGGTTGAAGTGCACAAGAGTCTTGCAATGGTACAAAAAAGTGTTGGACCAAAAGAAAGAGACCAGTTAGAAGGTCAAGGCGGCCAGCCCAGTCCAGAAGGTTAAGGGGTTATTATTACCTTGTAGCAATCTTTAGAAAGGGAGGCCTGGCGGACACGGTACCTTAAAGTGGTGAGAATACTCCAGCGGGGGCAGTTGTTCCTGGCAGCGGATGCAAGTCGGTGCTTCGTCCGGGGGAAAAGAGGATCTCGTCGGGGAGGAAGACAGGAGTCCTTTGCACTGCCAGGGAAGAAACCAGCCGCGGAGTTCTCGGGTAAAAGGAGCGGTCCTTTTATTCGCGGCCCAGTGGTAAGTGGCTACCCGGTTGCCGGGGTGCTTGGCACGGGCAATTCGACCACAAGACAGCCTGGGATGCGAAGAGAAGAAGGTAAACTGGTTGTGCCCACCAGTCAGGGGAAGAAGCTTCTCCAGCTGGGAGATCTTCTCTGTCGTCGGGAAGTGGTGAGTCGGTTCCCCAGGGCTCCACCCGTGGTGTCGTCGTGGTAGGTCGGCTCAGTTTCTCCCTCGTCGGATTCTCAAGTCCTGTGGCGACTTCTGAAGTTCCAGTCCCCAAAGCCCTGCTTTTATGCAGCACACCCCCATTCACTCAGCCTAGCTGTCAATCAAACATGCTAAGTGGTGAGCTGGCCGGCTCACCACTTGGGCCAATCACATAAGAGTGCTACTTGAGTTACCAAGGTAACTCAGTCCAGGGTGCCTAAACCCCCTCCCACACCCCCTGTGGTACCCAGACATAGTGGCACCACTTTTGGAGGCTTCTGTGGAGAAGCCCGCCAAAAAGTGGAACAAAGGGCTCGACTTGGGTTGGAGTCACAGAAGAGAACACAAACGCCATTTTAGAATCGAGTCCTAGCAAAAAATACCAACCGGTGAATTAATATTAAATAAATAAACCGGCGGTATGTTCGAGGCTATGAGAATTAAATAATTAAAGTTGGTAGCCTCGAACAATGGGAAAATCCATAGGGATATATTCGCGGTCGAATATAAAAAGTAGTATCCACTGCCACCAGCCAAAACTCGATCATGGGGGACGGAGACGTGCCTCCTCGACTAAC
This sequence comes from Ambystoma mexicanum, assembly GCF_040938575.1. Taxonomy (NCBI): domain Eukaryota; kingdom Metazoa; phylum Chordata; class Amphibia; order Caudata; family Ambystomatidae; genus Ambystoma; species Ambystoma mexicanum. The sequence continues at coordinate 648,062,226 of NC_090936.1, forward strand.
ACACCCTGGGGCAATCGAATTGCCCCAACCAGTACGTCCACAATATGATGGTTTGTACTGGTTTCTGTTAATAATTTGGGACTAGTAAAGCCAATGGTGACTTTACATGCCCTGGGAGACAGTAGTCAGTCCCAGGGTATGGAGTCTATGGTGGGGTATCACTATGACACCCCTGTGTTACTGCATGGAGGGTGCTGTGTAACACACATAGTAACAACATATGAGACCCTATGGAGTAAAGGACCCCATAGCCCATAAAACACATTAACAGTTAAAGGAACACCATAAATCATGTCCAAGAGTGGGAGAAAGAGTCTCACTCTTGGCAAGAGGAAAAAACAAACTCCAGAAATCCAGCAAAGCTGCTGGGGGACTCACTAGGTTAGGAAATTCAGCCTAAAGAGAGAATTCTCCCTAACAATGCCATACTGCTTTATGAACTAGTCCTCTAAAAACAGTTTGAACTTCTCTATCTGCTTCCAGACTCCAGTCACCCATATATTGTTTTGCCTGGATCGGCCCTCTACATCTTCAGACGTTTCTTCCGGTTTCCGCTGACCTTGCTTTCAGTTCTGCTACTTCAGTGGAGGTTCCTTTCAGATTAAACTCTGGCAAATCCATACCTCTTTCTCTTCCAATAACACTTGATTTCTGGTCTTCTTTCTCTCCCAATCTTTGCTTCCTATGCCTCCTCATGACTCCTTAAGATCACATTCCAGTTGCTACCCTTCTTCCCGTCCCCCTTCTCTCGACTACAACAATCTTATTCATCCTCCTTTCACTGACCGTTCTCAGACCCTCAATGTGGGCCTTTGGAACACTCGCTCGCTCAGTAATAAAGCCCACTCTAATCTTGACAAATGTTCCTGTTTCACCTGTACCTTCTCTGCTTTATAGAAACTTTGCTCTCTCACTCTTGTAGAGACGGAGCAAACTACCCCCACCTCAATCGACACGCCCCTTTTACCTGTATGTTGGAAACCAGAGTATGTGATGTATACAGAACAGCTGAATCAACAAAGAGCAGAATATGGACACAGTCCAGTGCCAGTGAAAAGGCCAGAGAATCTGGGAGCCAAGGTACCCATTGAGAAAACCTTATCTGCATGCAAAAAAATATGATGGTCATGTGAATTAAATCTGTGAAGAAGCGGAACCAATAAACGGCAAGGATGAATGGTAGGAGCTGAAGATGAAGTACATAAAAGGATGCAGTGACCAGAGAATGCAGAGAATGCAGATATTCTATAAGGCATCAAGAAAGCATTAAGGATAAGTGACATCTTGGGCTCAAGGTGAAGAAACGTACGCCACAGATAAAGATATTATATTAAATAATTTTACACGTGTATAGATGCAGGAGAAACGCAAGCAGCAAAGTAATTGTGAAGCTAGCTCTAAGCTTATAGTAAATAGATTGCGGCAAGCGCCAACGGATACATACATAGGAATGAGAGAATTTTGGATGTTTCCACTAAACGTATTAAAGCAGGTTGGACATTAGCAAAAAGGCCTCAGTTCAGTATGTCACAGTTAAAAAAGCAGACATTGAATTACAGAAGCAGAGTTCAGAAAGGCGAGGCTGGATGAGCCCCAAGGAGCCAAGGTCTTATCAAACTGGAGTAAACTGACTTTGGATACAACATCGTGTGAAAGAACAAACCTGTCTAGAAGGAATGAACATAACAAGGAAGACGTCAGAGGTTTATTGCAATAGAATATCAAATACACGAAAAGGCTCGATTTATGGTCTCTAGTCATATGGAAGCATGAAGTTGGATGAACGAGATGGTCACACCTACGCATGAAGTGAGACTGTGCTTCTCACTCCCTAACTTTCTCAGAGCTAAGAACACTCTCAAGGACTAAGTTCAAAGGCCTAATTGACAGTAGACCACTGAGGTGATGATGGATTGATATGCTAATTGGTGGGAAGGTAAAGTTAAGGCAAACTTCGCCAGCATCTGGAAGGCCAGCCTGCAGGCTGCTAACGTAGGTGGAAAAGTTGGATAGAGTGCCAACCAATTGTAGATGACCTGCGTATTCAGGGGTCCTATAGTGTGTAACCCAATGGGACGTTGTGTATTTAGGGATGTTCATAGTGATGTGTATTTAGGGATGTTCTTAGTGGTCATTTTTAGAGGAGGGCTTAGTTGCCCACCTGATGTAAAGTAATCAATCACATAGTTACTTTTTTAGATTGTATGGATCATATACTTAGATGTTCACTCGGAGCCAATCACCCATGCTTATTAGTTTTTGTAGTTTGCCACGTAGGATGACATTGGTAGTGACGTAGGTCAACATAATTGATGACACATTTTGCCTAGCAGTTCGGGCTGGGCTGCTACCTTCGGTGGCGGCAGCTGCTGACTGATTTGCACATGGCTGGTCCCCTTTTGCAATGGCGCAGACGGGCTAAAAAACGGTGGTATGGAAGGTTCCCAGAGCAATTGCCAGTGGTTTAGATTCATTCGAAACCTTCCACCCATCACTTTTGTGGTCAGATGGAACCTTTTTCACCAGAGAAACCTTCTTCCCCTTTAAATTTAGAGGCGTGAGGGGGTGCGGCTCTGGGAGCATGCGCTACCCTGACTCCGCCCACCGATGCCAAACCCCAATTCCCTTTACCGCGTCAATGGGAATGTGCCGATTTCACCAGCGCTCCTGGGCTTGGCTTCGGCCATGTAATTCCATGCGCTCTTCCCCTGATATATTCTTCAGTCTTTTTATCTTCTTTTATCAATCAGGTACTCAGTCCTCTGGCACTACGCTCCTCCCTGGTGTGTCGACTTCAGCGTGCTTCAGCAGGTGTCCAGGCTGTGAGGGACTCTTCCTTACATCAGATCCGCACGCTCTTTGCCTCAGCTGCCTTGGCCCCGACTAAGGATGGGAAGGTTGTACCGCGTGCGATTCACTCTCTTCGCATGCCCTGAAAAATAGACTGGCTAGGTGGAGGGAGCTCTTCGAAAGGTCTCTTCCAGAGGACCTGAAGGACTTTGTCAAAATTGATCAAGGCCCAAGGTAGGGCCGCTCTTTTCCAACACATGCCGCAAGGGCGACACCTTCCCAAGGAAATACTACAGCGAGGCTCTTTTACCAGGGGTATACCCGAGGGGCTATGCCCTTATACCGGCAACATGGCCGAGGGGGTGCCTACACGCAGCACTACATGCCTACCAGTCCTCGGCCTGAGGTGCAGGGCAGGTCTCATGCTCCACTGTCAAGAGTCCTGGAGGAGGCTGGGCCCAATGAGCCAAGCACAATGACTTTGGCACGTGGCATGCAACTCGACAAGCTGGCCGACGTGCCAAACAAGATGACCGCTCTTCTGATACTTCCCCGAGCAAGGGTGCAAGTGGGTGAATGAGTTACAAGGTGGGATTGGGGTCAACCAGATACGTGGCCTATAGCTTATCCATCAGCAGTGCAGGGCAGGTTCCCTCTGCAACCAACTAGACAGAAAAGGCACCGGCCCCAGCAGCTGCCGGCGATCCCGTTACGATCACCTGCCACCCCACAGGCTTGCGAGGACAGGTTCTTTGAAAAGTTCCTCACACTCATGAGATCTCTTCAGATGGGGGCCATCCTCAGGGATGCTATCAGGGACATGCTCCCTCCGGCCACGCCACCCGCGCCCATAGTCATTCCTCCTATGGTTCTAACGCTGCAGGTCCTGTTGCTTCTGCCGCTGCCCACGCCAGCTCCTTTGATTTCGGCTCCCCTGGCTCCCACAGTTCCGTACCAGCCTCTGCTGCAGCCGCCGGGCTGCAGTCTCCACACCTCGGCGCCCAGCACTCCTCCTCCCGCGCCGGACCAGCCGGACGCCCAGGTGGACACAGACGAGGAAGAAGACCACGATACACCATCGTCAGCAAAGGCCTTCCACAAACGACTTGCCGGTCTGACAGAGTACCTGGGCCTTCACAGCCCAAAGGTGAACAACCTGAGGCAGGGTGGTAGCTGAGGTCCTCACACTATGCCCCTCGGCTAGAACGGGGATCCTGATGCAAAAGGACAGTGTTTCCCTGGCTAAAAAGGGGTGGCTTGATCCCCACTCGGTCCAGTATGTCCATCGACGCCTGTACGCCAAGTACAGGCAAATGGAGGGGGATGCAATCTTGCTGTCGGCCCACCCTCAACCACACTCCTCTGTGATTGCTGCAGTGTTACTCCACTCAAAGCATCAGGGGTTCTCGGCCACCTCATCCTCGCCACTACTAAGCAAGGGTGAGAAGATCTTGGAGGCGTACGGGGAAGAATCTTTATTCCAACGCTTCACTGCATCTTCGTCAGGCCAACGCGGAATCCATGCTGGCAGCCGTTAACCAGAGGTTTTGGCGGGAAATAGCCAACTTCCTTCCAGAACCTCTGGTACAGAGCCAGTCACGTTTCAAGGCGGAACTGGCAGAGGATAAAATGGTGGAACATGACATAATGAACTCCACCGTGGCCCCCATTGACACCTCTGGCCGGGCCATATGCATCGCCACTAACATGAGAAGGACAGCCTGGCTCCAGACTATTAAATTTAATCAGGACGTCCAGGAACACATATTGGACCTTCCATTCGAGGGTGGTGAGCTCTTCCACTCCACCACTGATGAGGAGCTAGATAAAAAGAAAAACAGTTTACAAAGGGCGAAGTCTTTATCCTTACGAAGGCCGCGCCCAAGGCGTTCACCCAGTCACATCAACACTCCAACAAGGGGAGGACGTTCGGAGGGTTCAGTGGCTTCCAAGAGCGGAGGTCCAGGCAGCCCGACCGGTTGCCAAATCAACACTGGCGCAAACAACAAAAGGGGGTGGTGGGGGAGTAGGGGCTTTTTCCACCCCCCCCCCCCTCTGCAGCAGCCTCAGAGGGAAAGAAGGCATGACGCGCCCCTTCAGGTCCACGTGTCTCTGGTGGGGGGCAGGCTTGCCCTTCTTGCGCAGTTCTGGCATCAGAATGTCGTGGACCCCTGGATCCACTCTGTAGTATCCACGGGGTACCACCTACTGATCCCTTCCTCTTCTCCCTCCTCTCCCACATATTGGGACAGCAACTCTATTGGCAGAGATTTTGTCACTTGTTGAGAGCCAGGCAGTGCATGAAGTCCCAGCCTCCCAGCGAGGATTGGGCTTCTATTCCAGGATTTTCCCATACAGAAGAAGAACCCGGCTGGCCTGAGAGTTGTGTTGGACCTTTCTCCCTTCAACCTCTCCCTCCCTATTAAAAAAATTCAAGATGGTTACGACAGCAATCATTGCAGTGATGTTGTGCAATGGAGACTGGATGTGCTCCCTGGATCTGAAGGACGCATATTTACACGTCCCTATTTGGCAGCCGCATCGTTCTTACTGCGATTCAGATCATGGGCTGCCATTTCCAATACAAGGTGCTACGCTTCGGCCTCAACTCGGCTCCCAGGGTGTTTACCAGACTCATGAATGCAGTTGCAGCCCTCCTCAGGGCCCAGGGTCACCATCTCTACCTGTACCTGGACGACTGGCTCCTCAGGGCCCAATCTCCGGAGACGGTGCACCACACTTTCTCCGCCTCTATGAGCACACTCCACGACCTGGGATTTTCACCGGCATCTGTTAGGTCTCATGGCAGCTGTCCTACTGGCCGTACCCCACACGAGACTCAGGATGAGGAGAGTACAGCTGCACTTCGCAGCATCTTGGAATCGGGAGCAGGGCTCCCAAGAAGAGCTGGTCAACGTTCCTCCTTCTCTAAACTGGGACCTCACATGGTGGTCCAGGGACCGCAACGTATGGACAGGCAAGCCTTTCCGGCAGCCGCCTCTGCAGGTCACTATTTACGACTGACTCCTCGCTCGAGGGCTGGGGGAGCCACTCTGTGCAGCCACAGTGTCCATGGGGTCTAGACCTGGCAGGAGCAGGAGTCCCATATCAACTGGCTGACGCTGAAGGTCATCTGGCTAGTGCTCAAAGCTTTCCTACTGCTCGTTGGGGGCAAGGTCGTCCTCATCCAGACCGACAACGCCACCAGCATGTACTATATCAACAAGCAGGGTGGGACCAGGTCACCTCCACTATGCAGCCTAGCGATCAGCATGTGGGAATGGGCCCTGGGGAACATCTACCTTCTGGCCATCCACCTTCTGGGGGAGTCCAGCCGGAAGCAGACAGGCTCAGCAGGTGGATCTGTTCGCTTCCTGGGACAACAAAAAGTGCCATCAGTTTGCGTCCTGGCAGGGACAGTGCTCTGGCTCCCTGGGTAATGCATTCCAGATACAGTGGAACGGCATGACAGCATACACCTTCCCGCCCACCCCTATGGTCCACAGGGTGATTTGCAAGATAAAGGAGTCTTGCCACCTCAGCATCATTCTGATAGCTCTGTTGGGGCCAGCAAGACCGTGGTTCTCGGAGCTTCTCTAGCCTATCAGACAGGCCACCCAATCACCTTCCGTTGGGTCCAGCTCATCTGCTGGGGCAACAGGGGGGGCAGGGTCATCCACCCCGCACCTCAAAGATTAGCCCTAGCATCGTGGTTCCTGAGCAGGGCACGCTCACGCACCTTAGCCTATCACAGGCTAACCTAGAGATCACTCAGGGTGCCAGGAGCAAGGCTACCAGGAGCCAGTACAAGAGTAAATGGACTAGGTTCTGTCACTGGGCAGACTCTAAGGAGATCGACCCCCTTGCGTGCACGCTGGACGACGTGTTCTCATTCTCTGTGTACCTCGCTGACTCAGGCGTGCAGGTGGACACATGCACGTATTTAGTAGCCATATGAGCCTACAGAAATTAGGAGGAGGATGTCTTCTCCTCCAACCCGATAGTCAAGAGACATTTGACGGGCCTTGCCAGACTCTACCCACCCATCAAAAGATCACAACTCGTGTGGGACCCCAATTTAGCATTGGGTGCCTCGGCGCACAAGCCGTCTGAGCCAATGGCGTCTGAAGACATCAGGCTGGTCACCATTTAGTCAGCTCTGTTAGAGGGTCCCTCCTCTGCCCGCAGAGTCAGTGAGATACAGGCTCTGGTGGCGTCAGAGCCCTATACTACCTTTCTCCAGCATGGGTTCTGGCATGGATTCCCATGCTCATGAATATTCCCCGTCGTCAGGCTAAGAATCCTCGTTAAAGGAAAAAATCAATTTGTTTTGTTTCTGAACTGTCTTTCTACTAATAACCAATCACTGGTCTCTGGGTCATACTGCCCCCAGCCAATGACTGCCCTCTACCTAAGCCCCTCCTCTGGCAGCCATCTTCAGATTTTTACTGCACGTTCAAGTGTTGGGAGTCCTTGTGCTATAGCTCTCGAGCTTTTACTGCGTGTTACGTTTTTTTTTTCAAAGAGTTTACTCTGATTTTTCGGTCAATTCGAGCCTCAAGCTCCACCGATTCTTCTTCCGATTAACGGGGACCCGTTCTGGAAATTTCTATGCCCCTCAAGGGCGATTTTTCGACGATTTCACTTCTTGGAGGATTCCAGAAGATCTTTGAGGCCTACACCGCGTGGACATGACTCAGGACACTCCCTGTGTCTCAACTGCCTGCACTCTGACAAGTCACACGTGGAGGAGGACTGTGTTCTGCAATAACATGTCCGTCCTGACTATGAAGGACCGTGGTACACGACTCGCTAACTGGCTGGAGGTGAAGAGCACAGCAACAGGTGAGAAGAAGTCTGAGCGGTCTTCTAAGACCTTTGAAGGCGCTCCCACGACGGGGGACCAACAGAAGGCAAAGCACTGCAAGTCCGCAGACACCGGGAGCGCCGTTGGTTTGGGCTCCTCGGCTGCCAGGCTGGGCGCAATGTCACCGACGCGGTCAACCACGAACCAACGCTCCGCCTCGGTGAAACGGAAGTCGGAGAACCCGGGTAAGCTTCGGGAGAAGCCCCGGTCGATCCCGACGGAGAAAGACAAGGGGGAGCGAGGCGGTGACCCTCCCCCCACAGGGAAGGCCTCAGATGCGCCTAAGGTCGTGAAGGCCCCGATTCACCCGACGAAGGCCTCGATTGAGGAAGTTGTGGTGTCCCTGTCAAAGTCCCTGGAGGCGACCCCAGTGGAGACTGCCTCCAGGCCTAGAGTTTCCCTGCCATCCCAGAGGGAATTGTCTTTCCAACCGATCGAAAAGACCTAGTGCTATGGACATAAGTGGAAGAGGTTCTCTGTCTGGTGCCATGCACAGATCAACCCTCTACGGATTACGACCCCTCCGGTGCTGCCGTACTTGCTGTCGCTGGCTAAAGCGGGGCAGGCCCATGCCTCCATCAAAATTCATCTGGCGGCTAACTCCCGGGCGGTCATCGCTGTGGTCCCACCGCCTGGTGAAGGAGTTCATGAAAGGACTGTTCCACTTGTTCCCGCCGGTGAAGGCTCTGGCCATGGCTTGGGAGCTCAACGTGGTGCTGACCAATCTCATGGGTCCGCCATTCAAGCCTTTGCAATCGACACCTCTGAAATTCCTGCCGTGGAAGACTGCGTTTCTTGTGACCATCACCTCCGCACGGCGAGTGGGAGAGATCCAGGCCCTCTCCTCTAAACCGCCGTACCTGACATTCCACCAGACGAGTGTAGTGCTTAGTACGCACCCCTCCTTTATGCCCAAGTTGCTGTCGGACTTCCACCTCAACAAGCCCTTGATGTTGCCGGTTTTCTTCCCGTCGCCTTCATCACCGGCTAAGAGGGCTTTGCACTCGCTGGTTGTGGCTAGAGCGCTGAAGTTCTACGTGGACCGCACAAAGAGTTTCTGGAAGACATCACAGCTGTTTGTGAACTTTGGCCCTGTGAACCAAGGGAAGGCCCTCTCCAAGGCTTCCATTTCCAGATGGCTCTCTGGCTGCATCATGCACTGTCACTGGTTGGCAAACCGACCGTTGCCCGGCCGTCTGAGAGCCCATTCGACCAGAGCGACCACTGCTACTACGGCGTTCCTGTCTGGTGTGCCCCTGCTGAACATCTGCAGGGCAGCTACGTGGAGGTCGACGCACACTTTCACAAAATTCTACTGCTTCGACCGGGATTCCAGGGAGGAGTCCAGAGTCGGCTAATCAGTGCTGCACAACCTGTTCGCTTGAAGGTGAGCCTGGTGAGGAGGTAAGGGATGCTTAATGTTGAGTTGTTGAAATGCTTAATGTTGAGTTGTTGAAATGCTTAATGTTGTGCCTTGCCACCTCCAGCGGTTGTGCATGTGTGCTCTGCTATGTATTCTTGTATTCATGAGCATGTGAATCCATTCCAGACCCCATGCTGGAGAAGGAACAAGTTACATACCTGTAACTGTTCTTCTCCAGCATGGCTCTGGCATGGATTCACATGAAACCCTCCCTCCAACCCCTCTGCGGCTCTTCTCTTGGTCCTACTGCCACTTTACGTGCTACCAAATCTGAAGATGGCTGCCGGAGGAGGGGCTTAGGTAGTGGGCAGTCATTGGCTGGGGGCAGTATGACCCAGAGACCAGTGATTGGTTACTAGTAGAAAGACAGTTCAGAAACGAAACTGAAACTGATTTTTTCTTTACTGAGGATTCCCAGCCTGACGACTGGGAATATTCATGAGCATGTGAATCCATGCCAGACCCATGCTGGAGAACAACACTTACCGGTAAGTAACTTGTTCCTTCACAAGGATAAGGTGGTCCTGCGGACCCACCCCTCCTTCCTACCTAATGTACCCTCTGCTTTCCACTGTCTGGATATCAGACGCGCTCTGAAAATTCTTTCTAGACCGGACCAAAGGCGCACTGTTTGTCACCTTCGGAGCGGGTCAAGGCCTGGGTATCAAGCACCCAAGGCATCTATCACACGATGGATGGTTTCGGCCATCAAGGAGGCCTACGAGGGGCAGCACAAGCCGCTTCCAGCTAACATGCACGCCCACGCGGTCAGGGCCAAGGCCACGGCCATTGCATTCCAAAGGCAGGTTCTGTGGCAGATCAGCAGCAGGGCGGCCACCTGGGCCACCTCTACGGCCTTCTACAAACATTGTTTGGATGCCAGCTCTAAGTCAGCCGCGGCTTTCTGACAGGTGGTTCTAAGGAATCTGTTTTCTTAAGGAGGGTCTCCTCTCCAGCATGGGGCTACATTCAGTTGTAATCGCCCAAGCAGTATGGAGGAAAGGGGACAGGACGTAAGAATAATTATAAGTTACTCACTGTAGTCCTTTCCTGCATACGTCCCACCCCTCACCCCCACAATAATACTGGTGTCATTAGGCAGTGTTAAATAGTGTTGATGCGTCAATGGGGACTGAGGTGTGGCGCCAGTGGGCGAAATCAGGGTAGCGCATGCCCCCAGGGCCGCAACCCTGCGCGCTTCTAAATTTAAAGGGGAAGAAGGTTTTTCTGGTGAAAAGGGTTCCGTCTCCCGTCCTTAGGAAGGGACATCCCCATACAGTATGGCGGAAAGAGAACTATGGTGATTAACTTATAATTTCTTCTCCCACATCCCCCTACCTGTCTGGTCTCGGAGGTGATGTTGGAATTCTGTTTTCTGTACCTCCAACTAAACACCCTCCAAATTCACTTTTAGCATTTAGCAATATAGTCATCTTTTGAATAGCACTATCCTATCTTTTCTTGACCCGCACCACTCACTTTTCTGGTCATCGATCACCCTGCCAGCCCTGTATACATGTTCTTTTATTATCTTGATTTAATTCTTTCCTGCCTTCTTGACCCCTCCCTCTCACCCCCGTCCCCCTTAGTTGGTGGGCCCATTTCAATAGTCATCTCTCTTCAACCCACGCATCTGTGCCTTTAATTTTAATTCCTATACTAGACCGGATATTGGTCTGGGTAAGGTATCCCAGACAACGGGAAGGACCTGTGTGGAAATCCACCTGGTTCATTGTATTATGTTGTAATAGTCCTGATTTATATGTCAATGACGATTCATCCAATGATGCCTCTCCAATTTCTTGTATCATTTGAGACGGACACCCTGATTCATGGAATTATTTGAGTGAAAACGAGATTTGCGGACCTTTCTGCCCGAAAATCCCCATACTTCAAACGGTGATTTTCGGGCAGAAAGGCGTGCAAATCTGTGTTTTTCACGCAAATAATTCCATGAATCAGGCTGTGTGTGTATTAAGGTGTATATAAAAGTCCCATGTTGATGACCATACCGGTCGGTAGTGGATTGGATGGTTACAGGGGCTAGGTGCCACCACTTGTGGCATGAAGCTGGGCTGCCATTCTGAAACCTAGGCACAATGTTCCCTTTCAATTTCTTTCCTTGCTTGTGATCTATGGCTATAGCTAGTCCAAGGGGCTGCCCGATCGAGTCATTTACCCCAGCACACCATTGACTACTGCTTCAGTTAATTTGGGTTTATTTTGGGCTCCTTGCAGCCACATAACTCATGGGGCTGATGGGGCTCACTGCTGCCTGCAGGGGGGAGGATATGGGGGCAAAAGGTCCAGACGGGCAATCTGGGTGTCTTCCTCTTCTCACTTTACAAATAACCCTTACCATCCCCTTCCCCAGTTTGCTGGTAGGTATTCTCCAGGGGAAGTATCGCCTTGGGCCACTGTGTGTCCCAGGGTCGTCTTGTCTCTGATTTGCTGCCTTTTAGATCGAGAACAAGGGTCCCACCCTTTGCAGCGATCTGCTACTATTTGTTCCAGTGGCCTCGCAGGTCCATAGGAAGTGCCTCTCCTATGTGGGCATCAGTCCCGGGCCACAGGTGCATCCGTCATGTCACCTCCTCTTGCCTCTCCCCCCTGATGCAACGCACTGTATCTCAGTGTTCCTTTGTGCCATGGCTCACTAACACCAGGCCCCCTCAAGATCAGTATTTCTGGTCTTCGAGAGACTCAAGCTGTATACAGACCTCTAAGCTTTGTACATGGCCCTGCTGTCCTCCCACTCACCTTCTCCTCTGCTTTGTCCTCCACTGTCTGTGCGCTAAAGCCATCTTTGAATCCAGGTACACCAAGAGGTAGGGGGGGAGGGGGACATGGAGTTGCTCATCTCATCACTGATTGAGGACCATTTCTTTCACTTGGGCAGCAGCGCAGGATTTTACTGTCCAACCATCTTTTCTATGCTTTGCTGCACCTTACATCAGGATCAATCTCTTCTGTGGCGAGTCGGGGTTGTTTGCAGAGCTCACAATGCTTTTGTTCTTCCCATGCGACTGCAAGCTTCCCATTTAAACCTTTGTCGTTTTTGATAGGTTTAACACCTTTTTTCACCACACCAGTTTGTTGGACCTACATGGGATTTGAGTTATTTTCTTATCTCAATGGTGGCTCCTTTTTAGCCCATGCTTTCCTGTGCTCTGTTTGCTCAAACTTGAGATTTTTATGGTCACCATTACTTTGTTCAGACAAATGATCAAGCTCCATGTCCTTTCAGTGAAGCCTCAATCTGCCCTTGAGAGTGAGGTCAAACCTTCTGAAGATGCATCTTCAGGTTTTCTTCCTTATTCCTCAGCCATCTAAGACAGAAGAGCATTTCCATCGTATAGACCCCAAGTGAGCTGTGAGTTTTTAATTTATGACACGAGATTATTGCTTGGATGACCAACTGTTCATATGTTTTGCTGGTACCACTAAGGTACCCCTAAGAACCATATGGTGGCTAAGCATACCCTTTCCAGATTGTTCTGCATACCTGAATGCTTTGTGCTGGCTATTAAGGAAGTGTCAGCTGCTTTCTTGATCTCTTCACTCCCCACTCTGCAAGTCTTTCATAGCTGAGAACACTGTGGGAGGAAAGTATCTATTAGAATAATACATGACTCAACTTTGGTAATATTCTGATGGATATTTCCGTCCCTCCACCTTACACATATTGCTCACATCCTGTGGTTGTTATGTAGTTCTTCAGCCTTGACATGCTGATTAAATTAGGAGACTTGAGATCCTTTAGCGCAACCGGCTCCATATGACTTCAAATGCTCATTCCTGGTTACCGAAGATTTGGAGCCATAATGTGCCCGGGATTGCTTAGAAAGATTCCAAAGCCAGTCTAAACTAGGAGTATATGTCTGATTGAGAAAGGGAAGTAATTTGTTCAACTTAATGGTTCTCTATTGATCACCCTTGTAAGGATGAATGTCTCAGTTAATTAATTATTTAGGGATTTTTACCTATAAATCAGTAACCCACATTATTGCAGAGGGGATTGCTGAACTTGCTGAGCTACATTAGTTGCGCCATGGCATGTGCGCATGGCTAAGGAGTGTGTAGATTCATCTTAAGGGAACTATAATTGGGTATCTCGTGGGCTCCCTGAACTTCAGCATTATTTTGTTCCGCCTCAAGGGTCTTCCGAAATACAAAAGCTGCAGATTACATTCTTTTTTATTTTTTATTTTATTGTACATGGTTTATTCCAAACCTTATACATCAAATATAAAAATAGAAATACATCATTTCAACATCAATAAAAACCATTAGAATACATAGTTTCAACATCAATAAAAGCCATTAAAACACATTTAATCGTAATCTACATTCTTAAAATTTGTCAACCCCAGAGGCGAAAAGAAAGAAAACGTTTGGAGGACCTTATTTTGTTAGCCCCACTTTCTTTAAGAATTGAACAACTCTAATCAAGAGTGAGGTAAAACTACCCGATAACACATAATACCAGAAAGTTTCCTCATTCGGTGATGTTAAGTCATGTGCAAAGGGGCTAAAAAGTTCAACCCTGGATTCTGCAGCTTTGGGCACATGATCATTAGATGTTTTAAGGTTTCTGTAGTCATACCACAGAAGCCACATACTGCTGTTCTCCTAGGCCTGTTTCTCGTATAGAGCCATTAAGTCCTCAGTTTTTTTTAAAGGGAGCAAACTGGCCCACTTGCTTCTGCCAGTTTCCCCATCAGGGCATATAGTGTGTTCGTATTACTCGGGAGTAGTTTCCGATACAGCAACAGCTTCCTCAAGTGAATGAGGCTGATCATCGAGTTCAAGCCCAGTTCGAAGCGCAGCATAGCTGAGGGAACACAATTCGGTAGGGCCAAAACCCTCCTTCATATTTGTCCCTCCAGCTTGCTCAGTTCCATTTTCTCAACTACTACTGTTTCTAGGCCATATAACACAGCTGAGACTACCTTACACCTAAGGAATTGCAGCAATGGTTCTAGGATGAAACAACAATACTTTTTCTTGATTTATGCCATTTGGGCTGCATTCGTTTTCCCCTTAACCCATACTTCCTCTTTCCATAGTCAGATGGCCTGACAAGGGGTTAGCCCTAAGTACTTTACAGTTTGAAGAACTGTTAGTATCGTCGAACCCATTTGCCATTTAAAGTTTGTTGTTGTTTTCTTGTTACCATTGTAACACAAAATGTTAGATTTAGACGGGTTTGCCACAAGGCTGTTTACGTTCACGTAGACTTCAAACCTATTAAGGCGTCTCTGCAGACCCAACAGGGTTTTATCCAATTACAACACATCGTCTGCGTATGCAACCAAAAAACAGCGCTCCCCCTCAACCATGGGGGATGCGAAACATGCGTATTCGAGGGATTCTCCCAGGTCTGCTAGATACAGGTTAAAGAGGCACGGGGCCAGTATGCACCCCTTCCTCAAGCCACATGCAGTCTTTATCAGCCTGGATGTTTCTTCCCTTGAACTCAAACTCACCTGGACTGTGGTGTTACTATGTATCGAAACCATTATGTCCAAGATGTATCTTGGAAGACCCCACTTAAGTAATTTGGACTGAAACCTCACCCTATCAACAATGTCGAATGGTAAGCTCAGGTCAACACTTGCAGTGTACAAAGGGTCCTTCCACTTTAGGCTTGCCTGGTTAATTTGGGACTGAATAAACAGACAATTTGCGTCCGTACCAATTGACCTCCTGAAACCTGTCTGGAATTTAGAAGTTCTCCAAGTCAAGGAGATCCAGTCCTCAATATTTCCGAGAACACATTTAACGAACACTTTAATCTCTACGTCCAGAAGGGCAATGGTTCCAGGTGATTGCTTTTCTTGTAAATTGGTACAATGATTGATATGTTGCATGAGGCTGGCAATGTCTTGGCCTCTAAAATACTTTGGAATAAAGTGTGTAGAATCACCACCCTTAAATCGAGATCTCGCTTCGTTGCTAGGTTACATAAACCGTTCAGACCAGGGAGTTAGAACCAGACTTCATGATAACGCGCAGACTGTCCAGGGATATCTCAACTTCCCATTGGTCATTACAAGTGAAGCTAAAACTTTCTTAGTTTGCCTTTTTGTATAATTCTTTGAAATGGCTGCTCCATATTTCTTCAGAAGCAGGGTTGGCCATTTCCGGAAAACAAACCTTTTTCATGGGTCTTGTTCACGAGACACCAGAAGTTCCTGCTGGTGTTTTTCAAGACTACTTCCAGCATCAATTTCCCATCTCTTTGCAGTAATAGTTATCTATGGGCTATAAACCAATTTTTATAGGACTGCTTCTCTTTTTTTTTAAAGTTTTTTTTTCTGTTTCACAAGGTGTCCCTAATTTCAAAGTCCTCATTTTTCTACGCATGTGGGGTTTCATTAACTGCACCTCCTTCACATAAGGGTGGGGGCGATTAGACCTTGAGGAAGCAATATTGTTTACTTTACATGCACACACCCCTTTGACTACAAATAGTAGGAAACTCTCCACAGATAGTCCTGAGTTTGTCGAGTAGTGGTGTGGAATGCCAGAAGTCTTGTATTTACCTGTAATATCAAGACTTTTTGGATTCCAACTATTTTGGTTCTACTGAGAATTCACCATAAGGTTTCTACAGACCGGTTCCCCAAGGGATTTAATCGCCATGGAGAAACGGAGAACCAGGATATCGTAATCACTATACACATTACTATCACCTTGAAGAAATAGAGTTCACAAAACAGGCTTTCGGACACAGCCATGTAATCAATCCAAGATGATGAATTGTTTCTGTGCCAAGTAGGCTTTTGCAGAATGACTCCCAATATCTGCCCATTTACAATTTGCAACCCCCCAACCCTCCCAAACCTCTCTCCACTTCAAACCCTGGTGGAATTGTCACACCTCATAATTATTTTGAGGGCCCAAGACCCCACCTCAAGATGTTGTGGGCGAAAGGCAATGAGATCCCCCACCAATAGAACTTAGACTCCACGTATTACATTTTATATGATTCGAGAATATCATCCAAAGCCCCCAGAAAGTAGGCCTGTTCATTATAGGTAAGATGCCAATATACGTTGACCAGTAATATGTTTTCGTACGGGGTTAGACTCTAACTCTGTGTCTACAGCTAATACCCCCCTAAAGTCATTGTGAATGAGCCTTCCCTTCAAGCCCGCCCCACCCCCCTCGACAGTCTACCCTCATTTACTCTTGTCGCTCCGTGAGAAAAATTGTGGTGAGACCATCCCAGATCAAACTCTCCATTGCACAGGTTTCCTGGAAACAGACTATGGAATATCCACTTAAAGTTTCTAATAGTTCTGGGTCTTGTAATAGATTCCTAAAACACCTGACATTCCATGTGGCCAAAAGGAGGTTTTGCGCAATGGGATTCCTTACCAATTCCTCGGGGACATCAGTGTGCGAGCTAGAAATCACGCTTAATTCCCAATAGTCGTGTTCCCTTTCACCCTAGGATCGTAAAAACTAACATGTTTCCTCTCAGGGAGCGGGCTCACGTAGGCTGGAGTTGCGACCCTCTCGCATTCCGCAATTTATCTAGTAAGCCTGTATTCCAAAGGCCCCTGTGATCATAAGTGTGAGGATTTGGGCAGGGTCTAATGTAAAATCCCATGGTTTTAAAAGATTCAACCTCCCGTAGTAAGATTAAATGCACGACCTTTGAGGGTACATTTATCATGGCTGTGTCAAATCTTGTGTTGTCTTGGAATTTCACTTGCTCTATGTCCTTGGTGGGGATCAGGCACAGAGTAGGAATTTCATTAAATAATGTTGCCGCAGTTCAAGACCAAACCCAGACTCCATCTTGGATCAAGAACATATTCCATAATCATGTACGATGAACAGTTCCTTGTTATGCGTACCTTTCCAGAGTTGGCTGGCTCTATGGATTGGTGCTCGTGATCAGAAGGATTTCGGTGCCGGTTATTAACATTATCCCTTTGGTTTCGTTTCCCCCCTTTCCCACCACTCCCTCAACACCCCCCAGGGCCGTGCCATGCCTCTCGATCCCCACCCTCGTTATTGGCAGTTGGTGTACATTCACTTTTCCTCCTCATGGCAGGTTTAAGATTGTTAAAAACACTTTTCAATTGAAATGATTGACATTTATCTAATGGATTTGTAGAACTCTTGCATGAGGTTAGCCCTGGGTGATTCTGGGAGACTAACCCTTCAGGTCTTACATGAGGTGTATCCTCACCACCAATGCCCCCCCCACTCTAGAAGCACAGGGGCCCCCGACCCACTGCACGAGGCACACTTGGTTTCCATCCCCTTTTGCTGTAACAACTCTTTCGAATGAATTGTGTCCTCCCACATATTCCTTATCTTTGATGTTTCCATATCCAGCTTGTTGCTTTGGATTTCTTTTTCAGTAGGGGGCACTGTGTGTCGATGACTGTCGAAGCGATGTCCCTCGAAGGCCTCCATCTCAATGTCAACGTCATCAGTGGTATAAATGGTTGCGCGCAGCGTCCGTTGATCCGTTCAGTTTTTCTGCGCTTCATGAGCTTCGGGAACGTGACACTCGGTTCTGTGAAGAGAAGGAATTCTTCGAGATTTTGCCAAGAAAACCTTTGACTCCTCGATACGAGATGGCCTCTTCCATCCATTGCCTGATCTGGCTTAAAAAAATGCAGAGATTGTGGGGCAAAGATGTCCTTCACAGACACCCACAGGGTCTGCCTATGGTACCTCGGGCAGAGCATCCCTGTTTGGAGTGCGAAGAGTACCTTTCAATGACGGTGAAAGTGTTATGGGAGCGCAGAGGGAAGCTGAAGAGAGGTAGGCCTAAAAAATCCATTACCCCTACCAAATTTACCTCCGACGAGTCGAGACCATCGTCTCCTCGATGTAAAAAAGACTCCTGATCCAGATCTCAGAGCGGATCACATCACTCATCCGCTTCGAAGCACAGTAAAAAAAAGGTGCCATAGATTGCCTTTGACATCCTCCTCCAGTTCACTGCAGAGAGAGTAACATGCCCCACCAAAAACAGTTCACCGACTCAGTGGGAAGAATTTCGTAAGAAAATGATGGTGTTCGAGAACGTGGCCTTGGCCCCCTTGGAGACGCCTAGAGGAGATAACCTGGTACTCA
The DNA here is from genome assembly GCF_040938575.1 of Ambystoma mexicanum. Taxonomy (NCBI): domain Eukaryota; kingdom Metazoa; phylum Chordata; class Amphibia; order Caudata; family Ambystomatidae; genus Ambystoma; species Ambystoma mexicanum. Next base: position 648,080,414 of record NC_090936.1, read on the forward strand.
TAAAAGCTGTGAGTCGTCAACCGTGGCAAGACCTACTCCTCGAGAGCGTGAGAAACCCTTGAGTCGAGTCAAAGCCTCTTCGAAGCACAAGGCGTCGACACTGTCGACTTGCATGTCGTCGCTGAAAACTGCATCATCTACGCCTTTGCCGCCTCCTTTGAGGAGAAGTCTTTGATGCCTCGAACATCAACGCCAATCGTTTCAATTCCCTCGACAACTTCGTTGAAAACATCAAAGCCGTTGTCGATTCTATTGACGACCTCAAGGCCAATCACTAATCAATCGAGGCCAAGGACATCTACATCGACAGTAACAAGTATAACTCCACCTGTAATGACTGCTATTGCCCCTTCCTCATTGGAAAAGAGCGACACACCTCTACCACGCTCTGATTATTTCAAAACTTTATCCTCAATCTATGAAGAGGGAGAGGATTCCGATGCAGAAAGACGCTTTTGTCTATAATGTGTTAGACCTCACATTCCAGAAGAACTGATCCCTGAAGAGGTCAGATTGAAAGACCTGCAGGATTCCTTGCAGGAAGCATGGGAAATAGATACCTCCCCAGAGATGGGTTTTAGTAAACCTGAACCAGGGGACCATGCTGAGAGTAACTACAGGTCACTTATGAACAGGGTGATGGAATATATGGGGTGATCTAGGCCTGTATATGAGCAAGATGACCTCACTGACATACTTGATAGAGGACCACAAGAAGATCCTATAATACCCTTTCACAAAGCCTTGCAGAAAAAAAGTTTCCACCAATTGGGAAACGCCAGAGGTGATTCCTGCAGTCAGTAAGAAACTATCCGCAAAATATAGAGCTTCAGCTGCAGACCCTCCATACTTATCTAAACACCTAACCCCAGAAAGCTTGGTTGTTCAAGCTGCAGTTTGGTCTGGAAGACAAACTGCATATCCCCAGGATCGTGATGATGAAAAGGTTGATGCCATGGCCAAAAAAGTTTTCTTGGCATGCAGCATGACACTAAAGTCTGCAAACGCCACATACACACTTGCAAGATTCAGCCACACCCTTTGGGAGTGTGCTTCAATGGCGGCTGACCGTCTCCTGGAAGGGGAGGAACGAGACGTTTTCTTGAATATTATCAAGGACAGGAAGGATGCGATGTATGAAACCCTCCAAACCGGTCTCGACTCTGTTGACAGCATCAGCAGAGCCATGGCGGGTAGTACCACAATCCGCAGATTTGCGTGGTTGCAGAAATCTGTATTTGCTCCTGATGTACAATCCAGACTTCTGAATATGCCCTGTGATGGCAAACTTCCAAGGCGGTGGCCAAATCCATACCGCCCCACGGGCACACCCTGGAGCGGTAAGTCCTTTCGTTATTACTCCGTGTTTGGAAAAGGCAGAGGGCAGCCAGCCCAAAGGGGTCAGAGACTATTCACCTGTGGTGGACGGGGCAAAGGTACCAAGTCTGCATCTGCAGGTGCTGCTTTAGCTTAAGCATCTGCTTCTGCCACCCCAAAACCTCTCTGAGGTCTTACATCGCAAGACATCAGTAGGAGGCAGGATAACTCAACATCTGACAGAATGGCAGGCTATTACGTCAGATGCTTGGGCATTGGAAACCGTTGCCCAAGGTTACTGCCTGCCTTTCCTGCACACACTTCAGAGTCATCCACCGGGGAACAACTCTTTAATGTTTCCAGACCCGCTTCTTATGCAGGAGATTTTGGACCTGCTAGAGAAAGGTGCTATAGGACCGGTACTTGTGGCGGAGAGGATCAAGCCCGGAGAGGAACAAGCGTTGGTGCTCCCCATATTTTCTAATTCCGAAAAAGGACAGAGGAATGAGACCCATCTTGGACTTGCTAGAATTGAACAAGTTCCTCAGGAAAGATAAGTTCAAGATGGTTACACTTTCTCAGATCATTCAGGCCCTCCAATTCCAGGATTGGTTGGTATCTCTGGATCTTCAGGATGCTTACTTTCATGTGCCAATACATCCAAAACACAGAGTACCTGAGGTTTACCATTGGCAGCTCTCACTATCAGTTTCGGGTTCTGCCATTTGGGATAACCTCTCCCCAAGGGTATTCACCAATCTAATGGCGGTTGTGGCAGCGAGTCTCGGGAGAAGGGGGGGGGTTCATGTCTTTCCCCTACCTGGACAATTGGTTGATCAGAGAGAGTTCCCCGGATCAAGCTCGGGATCATCTAGACTTTGTTTGCCACTCCCTCCACAAACTGGGATTCTCCCTCAACTTCAAGAAGTCCCATATATTACCATCACAAAAACTCCAGTTTATTGGAGCAGTCCTGGGCACATCCCTGGGCACATCCCTGGGAATAGCCTCGCCACCAAATGTGAGGGCTCAAGACATTCTACAGACAAAATTCCAAAATGCCCAACATCTCCCGGCCTTTGACTTTCTGATGTTGCTCGGCCTCATGGCATCCTGCATCTTTTTGGTGCCTCAGGCTCACCTGAGAATGAGATCTCTCCAGTGGGCTCACTGGACCCAGTGGTCACAGTTCTCTGGAAAGATGTCATATCTCCTTCAAATACTGAACAGAGTTGCTCTAGACCTTCAATGGTGGGCTTCTCGCGTAAACATTTTGAAGGGAGAACCTTTTGGCATCCATGGCCGGAGATAACGTAGTAACGGACGCTCAGTCACGAGGTGGGGTGGGGGGGGCCCATACCAATGATTTGACCATCAACGGGTGTTGGTATCCATCAGAGTCCAAACTACACATCAACCTTTTAGAGCTGAGGGCAATCGGACTAGCGCTGAAGGCTTTTCTGCCCTCTGTACGGGGAAGAATGTCCTGATAATGACTGACAACACAGTGGCCATGTACTACCTCAACAAAAGAGGTGGTGTAGGGTCACTATCACTCTGCTGAGAAGCAATGCAGCTCTGGTTTTGGGAAATACAAGAAGGAATCTCTGTCGGCTGTACACGTAGCCAGAGAGATGAACATGGCGGCGGACGCTCTGAGCAGGCAGAGTACAGTATCCCACGAGTGGAAACTAGCTCAGGAAGTCCATCAAGAGATCTTTGCCCTTTGGGAACCCCTCAAGTAGATTTGTTCGCAAAGAATGCCAACAGGAAGTGCAAGCTATACTGCTCCAGGGAATTTCCCCTGAGAGGAGCTCTAGAGGATGCGTTTGTGGTAGACTGGGAATATCCACTCCTTTATGCATTTCCCCCAGTCCCCGTCATTCCTCATGTAATAAGGAGGTTGAGAAGGTTCAGGAAAACCATGATCCTAATTGCCCTGGATTGGGCCCGGAGAACGTGGTACCCGGACCTTCTAGACCTGTCCATCTGTCCTCCGATTCGTCTTCCACAAAGAAGAGGACCTTCTATCGCAAGAGGAGGGTCAGGTTCTCCATCTGGATATCGGGACTCAGCCTTCACGAATGGTTTCTGAAAGGCTGAGGTACAAAGATTGGGGCCTCCCAGACGACGTAATGGAGGTGTTCTTTTCGGCCAGAAGGCCAGCAACCAAATCACTATACCGCTGCCGTTGGAACAAGTTCTGCAACTGGTGAGATAAACATGCCCTTTTTCATGCAATACACCAAGTGTTATCTTCCCTTTTACATCTAGCAAATTTAGGACAGTTAAGGGTTACCTAGCAGCGCTGTCCATTTTCAAATGCACTGCTGAGGAACCCTCATATTTCAAAATGCCCTTGGGTTTTCAATTTTTGAAGGGGATGACCAATGATTACCCCCCAACCCCTTTTAAAATTCCTCTCTGGGACCTAAATTTAGTCTTAAAATGTCTAATGGGTACTCCTTTCGAACCCCTTCATTTGTGCCCGTTGAGATTCCTTACCTTCAATCATGTCTTTCTGGTGGCAATAAGTTCTGCACAGCGGGTGAGCGAGTTGCAGGCGTTCTACTGCAAACCCCCTCACACCATCTTTCATAAAGACAAAGTTGTTCTGCAAGTAAAGCCTAATTTACTCCCAAAGGTTGTGTCTGGGTTTCATATTACTCAGAAAATAACCTTGCCTTCATTTTACCCTCCTCCTCATCTGGGGAAAGAGGAAGACCGGCTGCACAGACTTGACTCAAAGCGTGCTTTGGGTTTCTATATTAGCAGACTGGCAAAGTTAAGACAAACTGACCAATTATTTGTTGGATACACAGGTCACAAGCTAGGCCTACCCATCACCAAACAAACAATTTCAAGGTGGATCATTCTAAGTACTATGGAATTTTACAAATTGGCAGGAAAAAAAACTCTAGACCATCTCAGGGTTGATTCAACCAGGGTTATTGCAGCTTCGTCAGCTTTCAAAAGTGGAGTTCCAGTAAAAGACATTTGTGTAGCTGGTACATGGTCGTCTGCACACACCTTTACGAGATTCTATTTTGGATTCCTCCACTAGCCAGGAAACTAAATTTGGAAAGGCAGTATTGCATTCTGTACCTACTTAAAAAATAAAATGTTACTCCCTCCTCCTTTATACTTTACTGCTTTGGGAGTCTATCAAAGATGAGGAATACATGGGAGGGCACAATCCATTCAAAGAACAAGTTACTAACCCATGGTAATGTTGTTTCGACTGGATGTTCCTCCCATGTAATCCTCATCGCCCCTCCCATCCTTCCCCGCAGTAAAACTTCCCTTATAATTGCAATCTGCGCTCCCTCAAGGGTAGTAACCATTTTATTCTGCACAATACCTAACTCTTCAAAAAGGAACTAAGCAACGGACGCTGCGCGTGACCATTTATATCACTGATGACGTCGACATCGAGACAGAGGCCTTCGATGTACATCGACTCGTCAGTCATTGACGCGCAGCGCCCTCTAGTGAAAAAAAATTCCAAAGCAGCAAGCTGGATATGGAAATATCAAAGATAAGCAATAAGTGGGAGGAACATCCAGTCGAAAGAACGTTACCATGGGTAAGTAACTTGTTGATCTCTGATCGTCCCATATGCACACTGGAGAGGAATTTTGGCATTTGCACAACGGCAGCTGTGATTGGCTCTCCAACACTCGTGTATCTGGTTCCCAACCTGCAATACCATGTTCTACTCTTGGCAGAGATACTACTCCTAGTGTAATGTCATCATGCGCTTAGTGGGCCTGGTGTTGGATGTCCCCAATTTTTATCAGACAGTCCCCACCCACCTCGCAACACAAATTTGGGGGCAACAAGTTGCCCACTCCACCCAATTAGGATCTTTGTTCGTAGTGATGGTAGGCTGTCTTAGGCCCAGGGTTCTCCAAGTACAGAGCGGCTGGTTCTGCCCCCAATCTTTTTTTCCAATTGGAAGGAGTTTATCCCAGAGGTGTTTACCCAGTGGAGATGTTAAGTCAGGACTAAAATTTCCGAACTAGGTCTTTTGTCCATTTGTGCCACTTTCCGACCAAGACTCCTCCCTTCAGGTTGTGAGAGCACTTAGGTAATTTCATCTCGGCTGGGCCCCCGCCTTATTCCAGTCGCAAGTGTAGTTTTTGGTGATTTTAGTTGTTCTGTGTGCCCTTGGCCGTTCCACCGTCTAACTTTGCAGTCCCAGAGTTATCAACCATCCCCTCACCCATGTCCTCCCCCAGGGGCCTAGTCTGAGTGCTACCATCACTTTTAGTCTGCCTTCAGTCCTCCTCCAAGTCTGTGACAACTTCAGTGCTCCTTGACAATTTTGGCTTATGTTTTAAGGACTTTTTAGGTACAAAGTTGCAATCGATTTCACCCGTTGTGCCGCTTTTTCTGTAGTTTGCACAGAGTTTCCGAAATTTACAGGAACCAGATTGAATGTTCTTAGATTTTCTTTTTTGGTCTGTTCCCAACCTTTTCTCAACTCTTATTTTTGCCAACATCAGCATAACTGTTACCGAAGGACCCTGCAAATTGTTCACATCCGGCATTAAGTCTTGGGCATCTGGCCTTCTGTGTTCAAGATCCTCAATGGACTGGACTTCAGTGGCCCCTTCCTTAAGCCCAGGTATCCTCAGGGGACCATATTTTGAGGCAGATCCCGCAGGTCTACCATATAAAATGGGAATAGATGCTAGAAGGAAACTCCTTGCAATCCAGGGCAAAGCTCTACAACGGAAATTTGGAAAAGTTACATTAAGACCAGCTAGAATCTTTTATTTACAAAAAGTCGTCCCCATAATTACGTATGGCAGTCACACAAAAACTAATCCTGAGATCAATTGGGATTGAGTGGAAGGGATTTATTGGAAACACATGTTGCCAGTCCCCAAATGCATGCCAATAGCAATAATCAGATATGAGCTAGGTCATTCATTATACACCACGATAATTTGGTCTATGCTATCGATATACAGAAAGTCTTTTCTGGCAACATGCAACTCTCAAAATCTCTTTCCGATTGTGAAAAATCTCATAAACACCTGGAGGGGGACCGTTGTGTCAATGGAAAGACATTTGCACAAATACATTGATTAAAGTGGATATTAATGTTACCCTTTTAATAGAAAATCCTGAAAAAGCGAAAAGCAAACTATGGAGGTGGGATTGGATCTCAACAAGAGAAAAATGTAATACCTATGAGGCCTTTAAGGTGGGAGTTTTCCTAGATAAAAAATGGAATACGGTACCTAGCTATTTAAATTCATTTCCTGACAGGAACTACGCAGATGTCTTTTTAAGACTTTGCATGAATTCAACTCAGACTAAAGTAATTATTGCTAAATATAATAAGAATTCTATCACAGATCTAGCTTCTAGGTTCTGCAAGGATATCAACTATAATGAAACAATGCAACATGTGATTACTGAATGTCCCAAGACATTTGAAATGAGAACTAGATACTTGCATAAACATTTTTTAAATCAAGGACTTCTCACGAATGAAGAGCTGTGGGAAAAGATCTTTAATGCGAACAAAGTATCATTAATCATTGATATTGTACAACTCATCAAGGAGCTGAAACTAGAACCTGATGCGAGTGTGATTAACAACGAAAAATGACACTCTATGTGAATAGTTCTTAAAAGAACAAAAGGTGTAATGTTTGTCAAATGCAAAAGAGCCAAACAACCGATAATCTAAGATACTCCCTAGAACACAAAATATATAAAGTTTAACCTAAACTATGAACTGTTGTAGTAGTATAAAAGTGAAAATGTTTTACTTTCCTTTGTCTTGTTTTAGAAATATTATCAGCAATTCTAAGTTACTATAAGTTATTCATGGGGATGATTCTAATGTACTGAAAAAAATGCAAAAAAAGGTGTGCACCAAAAATGGTATAAACATGTACAATTATACGAAGAATGTTAATGATCATGGAATTATGTAATGACTGTATCATATTGAAAGGGTTGATTTATCAACCAAAACAATTTTATAAATTAAAAAAAAAGAAAAAAATGTTGACGCAGAGTTACACTCAGTCATAATAGGCTGTTTGGTGTGATCCTTATGCGCCCAGACATTTAGACGGTCTAGAAAGGAAGTAGTCTGTGACACCATATGTTCCAATTTCATCCTTATTTCACTAAGGCAGATGTTATGAGCTGTGACCTCATCCCAAACATTATCATATAGTTCCTTAGGCCATTCTGATGGTTTGGATTGTTCGCTTGACGTCTGCTACAACCTTTTTGAGTTTTCCCAGACATTTTTTGTGTAGGTTAGGCCAGATTCTGCATTATTTCAATAGCCATTTGCTCCTCAGAGTTTGAACCCCTCCCGACCGTCGAGTGGCCAGGCATTTCGGCCTAGGCAGGGACATTAATCTCTCTAGGATTATCCCAGGTTGTGTCCATATTTGCTAATGATCTTTGGCTTCTCAATCCTGGGTGAGTCCCTGCGGATGCCATCGACCCTTATGAAAGTGTTGAGCAACAAATGCACCTAGTGTTCTCTTTGGTTAGAGTTCTACACACCCTTCCCCCAACTTTCCGACTGTCACCGATTAGCTGGATGGTCCAAGTGTTCCTTGGGGGGAGCGGGGGGTGCCGGAGCTAGCACCGTTGTAGGGCCAAAGGCAGACCTCCCTCTTCGCCTCCTGTCGCTTACCACTTTTAGCTTTCCACCTCCGCTGCTCAGCTCCCAAGATCCAGTGACACAGTGTATGGAGGCATGCCTTTTGTACACTTCTGCCCCTTTTTCAAGACACTCCTGTTACTGTGCTGGTTATGGCAGCCAGCAGAAAGGCACTAGGCCCGCAGTCGCCCCTCGTTGAACACAAGCAAGGCTAGCGCAATGTCAATAAATGATAATACGTGTAAGGTCGTCAGTGGTCGAGCAGAAACGGATACAAGTACAAGTTGCGAGTTGCAAGTCATATTGAAGTTAGATTGTGCATGCAATCGATCAAGTACACTAATGCAGGTGCTCACCCGTGTGATGAAGGGGAAACTCTGCAGTAATGCCACCCGTCTGCCGGACATCTGCTGGAGAAAGCGCAGACAGCAACTCTGCGAACGCTACACGTTCAGATTGTGCTTTTGAGCAAAAGCTCCTTGAAAGTGTAGAAAACACTGCCAATGCTGCTCTCGCTGCCCAGATGCAACTAACCTCGCCACATTACATTAGAAACCAGCATACAAAACCATCTCAACTGATGAAAACCTATGTCCATGTTTAAGGAATGGTTACCTTAAGCCAGTCCCGCTATTCATTTAGCATTTTTTTTGGAACCTATAGTTTTGAATTTCTCACAGTAGGATGAAGAAAAAAGTAAGACAGATCGACTTTGGTAGATTAATCACCCAGTTTCACCTTGACACACTTCTATTTTAAAAGTATTTTGTAACAATACTCTTTATCTTTTTTTAAAAACATTATAAAAAGAATATACATCCTATTCCACTCTCACCACTTTCAAACAATGGGGCAGCTAAATCTTAATTTAACTTTTCTTATCATTTGGTTGTGTCATAAAAAGAGATAGGGGAAAATCATGTGTTTGAATCCCTAACTGGTCGACATGTTTTGGCCCTTCTTGTGTGGACTACACCCTCTTAAGTGCTGTCACTCAAATCATTTATTAGACAATCTTCAAGACACAGCAGTACAATCAGGAAAATCAATTTCATTCCCCCGTGGTAGATCTTCTGATCTAAAAACAATGTAAAAAAACTCCATTTTAAGTATACAAGTTTGTATCTTAAAGTGTCAAAATGACCTGTATTTTTTTTTTTTTTAAATTCAAAATTTATTGATTTTATACAGATTCAACAATCACTTACATACAGAATTTGTCAATAAGATATTAGAAAAAGCATGTAAGGTGAATACCGTCTTCGTATGGCATGTGTAATAATTCTTAAGAATCGAACAGTATAGCAAATAAGATCTGTAAAACCCAGTCTCACTCTTCCCCTCCCCCCCTCTAATACCTCCAAGTACGGGATTGAAAAACAACATGAAACAGTGAGACAACACCAGAAAGCATCGAGTACAGATCTGATATCCGACCAAGATACATAACATGGCCCAAGGAACCGCCACAACGAGAATCATCGTTCATTATCAATATTGACACAGGTCACAACAATATTCTGCACACATTGTCTTTACAAGGCATGTTTGGCTCTGAACTCAGACCAGGCACTTTCGACATCAGTAAGAGTTTGGGCGACCCCAAGCCACTCGGTTTTACTAGGGAGCTTGGGCCTCTTCCATACCATAGTGAGACAGGCTCGTGCAGCCATCAATAGACCATATACCATTCTAGGTGCTTTTACGACTTTGTCTCCCGTTTCGATCAAACCAAACAGGATAAACATTGGCTGCTGCACCCTTCCTTCATTGTCCAGGTCCCTGATCCAGCTAATAACCTCCGACCAGTAAGTCTGGACCACTGCACACCCCCACGACATGTGCCAATAATCAGCCCGCATCCCACAACCCCTCCAACAGTATGGGCTAACCCCCTGATACATCTTGGCGAGCCTGATCGGATCTTACTGCCATCTGTACAATAACTTTATAGCATGCAATTTATACTGGCAATAGACTCATGTCTAGAACTAAAATGCCCCTACTACCCACCCCACTTACTACCATACCCAATACACCTACCAAACTAAACACCACGCCCATTAATCTCCAACACAAAAGCCTCCACAACGCACCACTCAAACACCCATCCAATAACAAAACCACTGATTCTTCCACCATCTTAGACAACACACCACCCCCTGCCCCCTCCTCCACCCTCAAAAGCGCACTCATCAATGCCCGCTCATTAGGTGCCCATGCCATAGACATCCATGACCTTATTGAGGACCAACACCTTGACATGCTGGTGGTCACTGAAACCTGGCTCCATCCAGCAGCAGGACCATCTCTAGCCCTTGCTATTCCCCCTGGATTCAGCATCTTTAGAACAGACAGGTCAAACACCCAAGGAGGTGGAGTTGCAATAATAGCCAAAACCACTCTGGAAATCAGAGCTAGCCCAATAGAACAGATACAAGGCTATGAACTCCTTCTAGTGAAGTACACCTCCAACCCCAAAACTACCACCAATTTGCTAGTGGTATACAGATCACCCAACAAAAATACACACCCTGACTTGGACATACCGCTACTCCTAACGCCCCTCATCAAGCCTAAAACTAAATGCATAGTCCTCGGTGACTTTAATCTAGGCTACGACGACCCCCTGGACTCAGAAGCGTCTACATTCTATACAGCCATGTCAGAAATGCACTTCGCACAACTGATAGATAAACCTACCCACTCAAAAGGAAGAACCCTAGACTGGCTTCTCACGCTCAACTCTCCAATCACCATTGACTCCATCATCCCAGTCAATTGGTCAGACCACTATGTAATTAACTTCACCATAGATAATGACAGTACAGAGCACATCACCCCTAAAAAACCAGAAGCATTCGAAACTAGAAATATCAAAAAACTCTCCTCCGACAAACTCACTCCTGTCCTGAGTGCTGCCCTTGCCCTTACGGTTTCAGGCACTAACAACCCTTCCTATCTAGCTGAACAATACCAACAATGCCTTACCCAAACTATTGACCTACTTGCTCCCATCACCACCAAAACCCGTAGACCTGACAAACGTTCCTGTTTTTGGTTTAATGAGGAACTTGTAGCCTTAAGACGCACTAAAAGATCTCTTGAACATCTCCATAAGAAAAACAATACCCCAGAATCGGCACTAGCCTTCGCTGAAGCTAACAAAATATATAAATCAGCTATAATCTCTCAAAAAGCCAATGCCTTCAACCTCCGCATTACTAATGCGTCCTCCGACAGCAAAGAACTGTTTACCATCCTTAGAGAGCTTGAAAACCCCTGTCAAACTTCAGCACCTTCTAACGCTAGCAAAGACTGGTGCACCACTATACAAAGCGCACTCTCATCTAAAATTCTCCTACTACAAAACAAAATTGATAATAAAAAAACGCTCCTAGCTGACAAAACTCCACCCACTATATCAACGACTACACCAAATGCCACTACTGGCCCCCCATTCCAATTTACACCAGTGTCTAACAAAGAAGTACTTGACGCCATAATGAAACTCAAAGCTTCCAACTGCAAAGAAGACCAATTCCCCTCCCATCTAGTAAAACTCTGTGCCCCCACCCTCACACCCATAATTACCGAATTCATCAATGCCTCTTTCCTCACAAACACAGTCCCCACCAGTATTAAAAAAGCCTGGGTGACACCTCTCCTAAAAAAAACAACCCTGGACCCCTCAATACCCACTAATTACCGACCTATTACAACGGTCCCATTTCTCCTAAAAATAATTGACAAAATAGCCTATTGCCAAATTCAGAACCATTTGGAACAACATCAACTATTAGGAGACCGCCAGTCAGGATTCCGCCCCAACCATAGCACAGAGACAGCCCTCCTTGATCTGAAGATCCAAATGGATGCCACTAAAGAAGCAGGCAAACTCTGTCTGCTGATGCTCCTGGACCTCTCAGCGGCCTTCGACTTGGTCGACCACGACAAACTCTGCAACACTCTAGCAAACAACTTCAACCTAGCTCAGAGCGCTACCAACTGGATCAAATCATTCTTGGCTGATAGGACCTCCAGAGTGTCCATCGGCAAAGAATCAGCAGACCCAATGCCTGTCCCAGCAGGTGTGCCGCAAGGCTCCTGCCTATCCCCCACACTGTATAATGCCTACACCAAGCTATTATTTGCAGCCCTGGATGCCATGGGTGTCATCTATACTAACTTCGCCGATGACACCCAAATCCTCATTCCTCTCTCAGGCAATCACAAACAAGACTCCCTTTTGGTTAACCAAATCTACTCACTTATCCAAAACTGGATGGCCAATAACAGCCTTTGTCTCAATGACGATAAAACAGAGCTCCTCATACTAGGCTCTTCCAGCAAAATCAACACCCTTGAGCCTGCCTTCAAATCATTCACCATCGATGGAACCACAATCCCTGTTCTTCAACAAGTCAAGACCCTGGGCGTCTACTTAGACGCAACACTATCCATGACTAAACAAGTAAACACATTAGCCTCGTCCACCTCCTACACCTCCAAACTCATCTCCCTTAGCCGTAAATTCCTCTCAGCCAAAAACTGTGTTACACTAGCCAGAGCACTCATACTGTCTAAGCTAGACTATTGTAACATCCTCTTCCTGGGCACGTCCAAAACCAACTTAGCTAAACTCCAACTCATGCAGAACAAAGCCCTTAGAGCAGCCTTAGGCATCAAAAAATCTGAACACATTTCCAACACCAGAAGAGACCACCACTGGCTCCCCATCCAAGCCAGAATTCTATTTAAAACCCTGAGCATCACCTACAAATGCAGGACAAACAAAGCACCCAAATACCTCAACAATACAGTCACAATGAAGCCCCAGACTAGACTTCTCAGGTCCAACAAAAACTCATACCTCGAAACCCCCAGATACAAAAGAGAGAAAGCAGGGGGTAGTAGCTTCAAAACACTGGCACCTAGACACTGGAACGCGCTACCTACCCACATTATGAACGAAACCTCCTACCCTAAATTCAAAAGCTTCCTGAAGACTTGGCTCTTCAATAAGTTCTAACTGAATTGGGCACTAATCCGCTCCAATTAACTGTACATATCTGACTGCTTTGCATTTTGCTGTATATTCTTGACTGCCTCGCATATTATTGTATATTACTGACTGTTATTCCTGTGTTTTCCTCTGTGTACTCTCTAAGATTGCATTCCCCCGTTGTCTGTAACTACGCCGTGATACCCCCGGGTCTGGGCGTATAACAAATGTAATAAATAAATAAATAAAAAATAAATAGAGGATTTTGCAGTTCGTCTGCAGATTTGTAGCCACAGTTTTTGCGAGATTTGTCTGCCCATATCTGCTTCCCATCTGCTCTTAAGCGCCAAGGAGGGGGAAATATCGGCCTCGATCAGAGCCGAGTACATAGCACTTATCAGGCCACTGGAGCCCGTACATCGATCAAGGATCGTTTCAAATGGGGTAAGACCTTGTCATTACCCCTTTGAGTCTCAAATACAGGAAGACTGAAAGCGAGCCTATACCGAGCGCCTCCTGGAGCTCCTGTATGACCTGTATTTTTAAGGTGATGTCTCAATTTTTTGGAAATCAACCCAATCACTGACCTGTTGTCCACTCTATTGTGTTTGGGACATCTGAGAAGTCAATTTGCCATTTACTGAGCTTGGCCTCGTGCCTTTGCTGTCACATGAAAAAAAAACATGAGGCTGTTTTTAGTTTCCTCTCGTTTGGTTGCTGCTTTAATCAATTTAATTTTGTATTTGGTGTTAAACGTTTTACACTTAAGTATTTTCAATGTCACAGCTGTTTATAAGCATACAAAGATTTCCAGCCTTTGTTTTAGTGGATGTTCCAAAATACAAGGCGTCCTCTTTTTTTTTTCTTTTGAAAAAAGGAAGATCTACATCTTTCATGTGTATACTTAGTTGCACTATTCTTTGGACGTTTCCCCTCCTCTCATTTAGTAATTCTTTTTCTTTTTTGTTTACCCTTATTGTAAGCATTCCTACTCTCTAGAATCTAGAGAGGGGTAGTCGATCTGTGTTCCTTTTTTTCTTCATTATTTAACTCTCCCCAGAGTACAGATCTGACACCCCCATCATCAAATAAAAGTGAGTACCCAATTATTATTTTTCTCACAGTAGGATGGACATACAGGTCCCATCATGCAGAGTGAAATTGCAGCACTGTATCAAAGTGTTGAGCATCCCATGGGGAAAATGTCAGCCACGGGCACATGATAAGCATTGAATTCTCCAGGAGAGTTAACTCTAGTCTGCATTACTTGTTTATTTATTTACAGACATAACATATTTACAGATACATTGTTCCCGTAGGTAAATAATCAATAATATGTACATGTGCAATCTTATTCACATAAGTAGCTATCAAATGAAGTAGAGAAGATGTATTTACAGAAGCATATTGTTTAGGGATGATACTGTAAGCATTGACGCGAAGAGGGCTACACATTGGAGGTGAAGAACCAGGCCTTACGTTTTCTGCGGAATGAGGTGTGGGAAGGGTCGGCTCTAATCTCTAGAGGTAAGGCGTTCCAGCCTTTGGCTGCCACCACTGGGAAGCTGCGTCCCCAAGCCTTGGTTCTTTTTAATTTCGGAACAGAGAGAAGGAAGGCTGAAGCGGTACGTGTGGGCTTGATGGTTTGGGTTAGAGTGAGCAGGTTGATAAGATATTTAGGAGCTATGTTGATGAGGCATTTGTGGGTGATTGCCATTGTTTTGAATTTGATTCAGTCCTGAACTAGTAGCCAGCGCACTTTGCGTCTAATTTCAGGGATATTTTCTCTTCTTGGTATGTTTAGGGCTGCTTGTAAGGCATTGTTTTCAGTGACCTGTAGCTTCTTGATGCTGCTAGTCCCATTGCCAGCCAGGAGGATATTACAATAGTCGAATTTTGACAGAATGAGGGCTCTTGCTAAGGTTAGGCAACTGTCTGTTGATAAGTAGGGTCTGCAAGCGTTAATGAGTTTGGCAGTATAAACTGCTGATGAGATTATGAAGTTAACTTGTCTGAAGAAGGTTAAGGAGGAATCCAAATAAACACTCAGCGTATTAACTTCTTTAGAGACGGTAATGGTGTTTCCATCCATTATGAAGTGCTTGTATTTGGGGTCACGTTGTTTGAGGGTGCTTGGGTGCCGACCAGGAGGAACTCCATTTTGTCATCATTTAGACAAAGTTCATGTTGGGCCATCCAAGATTGGATCATCAGGTAGATGTCATTGAGGATAGTAGAGTCTGTGTTGTAGTCTCTGGTTAGGTGGATTAGAATTTGTATATCGTCCATGTAGTTTGTATAGGATACTCCACGTTCATCAAGGCGGTCAAATAGCAGCTTGGTGAATATGTTGTAAAGCGTTGGTGACACGCAAGATCCTTGAGGTACCCCACAAGGAACGGGGGCAGGGGTGACGTTAGCTAGGTTTGAACAAAACTCCCATTGCAGGCTCAGAGGAATGATTTATCCAGGCAATGGCATTGGGTGTAAAGTGTTCGGCACTGTCCAAGTGGTGGCATAGTATTTTGTGATTTACTAAGTCAAATGCTGCAGAGAGGTATAGGAGGAGTAGTATGGCTAAATTCCTGATGTCAATTATGGTGTCCATTTGTTTTTTTAGGTCAGGAAGTGCTGTTTCCGTGTCCAGGTCAGACGCCTGATTGGCGTAGGCCCAGGAAATTATTTTCCAGGTGTTCCTGAATCGGGAGGTATGCAGCGCGGTCAAGGATTTGCAGGAGGAAGGAGACAGTCGTGATGGGACAGTAATTAGTCGGGATGCTGGGGTCAAGGGATGGGTTTTTTTTTTTTTAGAAGTGAGGGGACCCATGCTTCTTTCAGATTCTTGGGGACTGTACCTTGTGTGAAGGAGTTATGGATGAGAGACGTGATGAATGTTGCAAGTTCTTTAACAGTCTTTGATGACTGGGGCAGGGCATATTTTGCTTTGACGGTTTTAAACTGGAGATGATTTTAATGACCTCATTAGTGGAAACTGGCCTAAATTCGAAGGGGGGGTGGTAAAGGCTTTCTTTTGACTGGCGGGTCGGTGTTTATGACTTGTAATGTTAACTTGTCTTTTTTGTTAGTGATTTTGTTTTGGAGCATAGCTGTTTTATCCAAGAGTGCATGCTATATGTTAGCCCACCAAGTTTCGTCTTTCTGATACGTGTCAGGTCGGCTGGTAGGAGACTCAAGTTCCCTCAGGATGGAGAATAGTTCCTTGCTGTCAGATTTTGCATTTGCTATGCGCTCATTGTATGTGGCGCTTTTAGCTAGCAGTTAGCTTGTTTGTATTTTTTAGCATAGGAGATGAATGGTTCCCTGTTGTGAATCGATGGTGAGGCTTTCCAAATTGATTCAGCGACACGTTTATTAGATCTAAGATTCTTGAGGTCAGGTGTGAACCAGGAGTTCAGGTGAGCTGTCTGTTTTGGTTTGCAGTGTTTGAGTGGGGCAATTTTGTCGATGGCTTGGAGGATAGTAGTGTTGTAGATCTCTACCATGGCTGATGGGTTGGCACAGGGGTAGGTACCTTCAGTGATGGGGCCTAATAGAGGGAGTAGGTTTGTGTGTTTGATGTTATGCATGTTTCTTGCATGGATAGCTGGGGTTAAGTGTGGAACAGTTTTGGGTTGGGTTTGTCTAGGGATAGTGAATGTGATGATGTTATGGTCTTACTAGGGGCAAGGGGAATTAGCTGTAATGCTGGTTGATACATTTAGGTCGGAAAGCCAGTCTAAGGTGCAGCCTTTGTTATGGGTAGTTTGTTCAATGCGTTGAGTAAGTCCAAGAGCGGCCATTGTGTTTTGAATGATCGTGACATTGGGATCTAGGCTGTCATAGAGGCCAAGCTTGAAATCGCCTAGAATGATGATTCATGTGGATGGTTTTGTGTTTCTTGAGAGGAGTGGAGTTATATCCTCATCAAAGGTTTGTAGAGGACCTGGTGGTCTGTATATGATGTGAATGGTGGTGGTTGCGGTGTTAGGGTAGAATAGTTTGAGAGGAGTTCCCCAGAGGGAAAAGCTTGGTCAGGCGATTCTTTGATGGAAATGTTACATTTAGCGATCAGGGCCACTCTATCTCCTTTGGCGGTGGTGCTATCTTTTCTGTAAATGGTTAATCCTTCCGGTATGGCTAATGAGAGTGCAGGGCTAGCTGCGGGGTGTAGCCAGGTTTCTGTGACCGCTAGGAGGTCAAGATGGTTTGTAGTTATGAGGTCAGATATGTCCAGGGCATGTGCTAGGAGTGATCTAGCATTTATGAGACCGCCCTTGGTGGTGGTTTCACTGATGGTGGTAGTCTGAGTGTCTTCTGGGGTGTGGTGTGATAATGAGAGAATAGTATGGCTCAATGCATCATTGGGTTCAGTAAGATTGCTAAGCGTTGAAGTGGTGTTGGTATTGGCAGGTATCAACTTAGGCTTGGATGCCGTCATAAGTTGTTGGTCCCATCTGCTGGGTCTGGGCTGCACATTAGCTTGAGCGGTGCCAGAGAGCAAACAGTGAGGCATAATTAGTTCAAGTTGTCTTTTATAGTGGTCTTTAAATTTGCATTTCCAATATCTGGTCTTTAAATTCTGTATGCACCAATGCCACTGGCCAAATGGGTTGAATAGTGCATATTTTACTTTACACTTCCTTAAACTTCTTGTAAGATTCTCCAAATCCGACTGATTTATTTAACATTGACAGTTGTTTAGTGTCACTGCCCCAAATGTACTTGTATTTTTAGGAAGTATAAGGGGTGGAAGAAGAAAAGGGTGGATTTGGGGTCACGCCACATCCAATGTTAATCTAATGGTCTTTGATTTTAAAATGTAAGCAGCGCTGCCTCCCCTTACTCCAAGGAGTCATAGATGGATCCCAAATGAACTTGATTTTTTTTGTTTTTGTTTTTTTCAGAGCCATTCTTCAAAACAATTGGAGTGAAGTCATGGATTTAATCTTAAAACCGAGGCCTGGAGGTAAATAAAACGACTTAGAAACTATCAAGTTCTTCTAAAATGCGATTCATGCGTATCGTTGGTTGAACAAACAATGGATTGAATATATGGGAACACAATCCATTGTGGATGCTTTTTCTGTTCCTAGTAAAGTGAGTGTTCCCTCATCATGCCAAATACATCTTAATTGATGTGCACACTGGATATGTGTCATTTCACAATGGGAGGAGCCCAAATTAGTTTATCTGTACTTTGTGGGCCAGTTGCGCAACTGTCTGCACTATCGGCACTTGACAGACTTCACAAACATTAATGATTTTCGCATCACTCTAATATAAATTGTGTTGCTGCGCCCGAGTGTGCTGCTAGCAGCACCCACTTTTGGCCTGCTCTACCCCGCCCCCTACTCCGGTATTGTTCAGAATGGGCCACAGACTTGAACAAGCATTGGCACAGCCAATAGTTTTGGCGTTTGCTGCTGTTCTTTGTATTGTGCATTTATAGGCATCAGGGTGCAAGGAGACCAAAAAGTTTAAAGGTAGGATGTAACCATGGCTGCAGGTGTGCAAGAGAATGAGAACAGAGCAATGGAGGAAGCCATTGAGAGAGGGTGCGCAAGAGTAGATACGAGTAGGAATAAGAGGGTATCGGAGGACAGACAGGAGAAAATGTAAGGGCTCCCAGCAAAGGTGGGAGTTGGAGAACATGGAATGAGGTGTCACAGATGGCCGTACAAAACTGCCAGAGTTATATTGTGTATGATTGAAGGTTATTTCTGAACAACAAGTCAAGGTATTCATGCTGGTAATGTATCACCCAGGGCTGGGGGTACTATAGCGGGAGCCCCTTTCTTATCTTTCAGTGGGCTCCCACCTTCCTAGCCCAGGCGTCCCTAAATCCTAGTTTGGTCACTAGCATTGATAACCCATTTTCTAAAGGCTGGTTGTGGTGATGGCCTAAAGGATGTAGCCTTCTCGATCTGCCTCTCTGGGCTTCTTCTAAGGAGTTCCCTAATACTCCTCTGATCAGATTGCAAAGGGTTGTATTCTCAGAAGTGTGCCTCCACAAGAACCTAGCTTCTCTCTTCTTTCACTGATGTTTTATGCTCACTCTTCTGCTCTTATCCGTTTCCGTGTACTTCTCCTGCTCCAATCTACATCCGCTTCTCTAGTCTGTTTTGCCGATGTTCAAGCATTTTCGTTTTGCTTTCTCCTTCCTCTACACTCTCTCCTGTCTCCTCACTCCTAATCCTTCCTACTCTCCCCTCTCACTCTACACGTAACTCTCATACTCCTACGTCCCATCCCCTTTCCTCCATCCTGTATGGGTGTCCCTTGGAAGGGACGGAACCTCTTTTCCACCAGAAAGACATTTCCCTTTTAAATTTACTGGCACGTGGGGGCGCGGTCTTGGTAGCGTGGGCCTCCTTAACCCCACCCACCGGCACCACACCTCTGTCACCTTTTCCACGTCGACTGGAACGGACCGCTCCTTGGTGAGGCCTAGCCTTGTAATTCCATGCTCTTTCCACGGTATCTTTTCTTTTTTTCTATTTCAGACTTGACACTGATGTCCTAGCTGTGTCCCCGGCGCTTATCAGCTTAAGCAGGTTTCTGTTGTGTGACGGTTCCTTCCCTACAGCAGATACCCACGCACTCGGTCTCTGATGCCCTTGTGAGGACCACGGTTAGGACCGATGCACCGCGTGCGACTCCCTCACGCCTAGGTCCCTTAAGCCCTGGCTCGAGCGTTGGAGGGAACTCTTCAGCAGGACTCCTCCTCAGAACATCAAGGACTGCGCATGGAGGAACACACAGAAGGTAGGTGCATTATTCTCCAAGGCACCCTGCAGAGGCGACTCTTTCCCTTGCACCGGTTCAGGGAGCACCAGGGCTCATGCAACTACCAGCCTCGCGGCCAAGGGGTCCCAAAGGCCCCACCGGTCCTGCAGGCCAGGGGCCTGTGAGCTCTACTACCACCGGGACCCATCCCAGGGGGGCATCGCCCTGATACCGGGTCCTTGCGCGTGGGGATGCATTCACGCAGAGCCAGCAGTATCGGCCAGGAGGCCGAGGGCTCACAGCATACCGGGTGTACACCTGAGGTGCAGGGCAGGGCAAAGCCCGTGCAGTCAAGCAATCGGGCCAAGCCCGGGATCATGCGGGCTACAGGTCCACGTGCCCAAGGCATGGACAAAATGGCGGCGGCTTGAGACAAAATGGCTGCCACTCCCGGGAAGCAAAGGCGGAAAGCCTTAGCAGGCGGGCGCGGAGGCCTGTCAGCCAGGCGATCAACAAAGAAGTTTTGTTCCGAGGAAAGACTGGGTACCACTGACCCCTGTCACCTGGTCCACATCTTATCCCAACATCTCTGTGTCTGGGTGCAATGTGACCATATACGGGCAGGGTATGGGGAGACAGCTGGCATATTTGCCCCACCTCCTGCGCAAGACCGCTCACAGCCAACCTGTGAGGACAGATTTTTTTGACAAATTCATGTCACTCATGCGGTCCCCTCAAAGGGGCTCAATTCTCAGGGGCATTATTAAGGACATGTTGCCTCAGGCCGCTTCGCCTCAACCCACGACAACACAGCCCATGCCTCCTCCTCTGTCTCTACCTCCACAGCACCCCAGTACTGAGGCTCCAGCAACACTGGTCTGGGTCATCTCAGTGGTGTCCTGGGGATTCCAGCTACCTCTTCCCCCCCCTCCCCCTACCCCTCTGTCGTCCCCTGTCCTCCCATCCCACAGATCGGAACACTGTCTCTGCTATCAGAGATTTGCTCCCTTGTAGAGAGCGGTAGAGCAGGTCCCCCCCCCGCCCCTCCTAGCAGGGGCAGGGCTTTTACTCCTGCATCTTTCTTTGCTATCCAGAAGAAGAACCAGGCGAGCCTGCGAGTGGTGTTGGATCTGTCTACCCTGAATCTTTACCTACCTTTGCAGAAGTTAAAGATGGTGACGTCAGCGCTCATTGCCGAGACACTGTGTGGGGGAGACAGGATGTTTTCCCTGGTCCTGAAGGACGCGTATCTACACGTTCCCATTGTGCAGCCTCACTGGGCCTTCCTCGGGTTCTGGGTTATGGGCCTGCATTTTCAGTACGTTCTGCCCTTTGGGCTAAACTCTGCTCTGAGAGTCTTCACAAGGCTCATGAATGCAGTGGCGGCTCTCCTCAAGTCGGAGGGGCTGCATGTTTACCCGTACCTCGACGACTGGCTAGTCAGGGATACTTCTCCAGAGCAGGTTTGGGACTCAGCGGACAGGCTAATTTCTACCCTATTCAGCCTGGGTGTCTCGATCAACTACCAAAAGTCTCAGCTCAATCCTATGCAGGTGCTAGTGTTTCTTGGTCTGGTGTCTGACACACAGCAGCCAAGGATTTACCCCACGGGGGGGATAAGGTGACAGCGATTCGAGCGGCAGTCTTCCACTTCCGTAGATGGTCAACCGACCCAGCCTGGTGGGTTTAAACACCTTCTGGGCGTACTAGCAGCATGTCTCCTTGCGGTCTCCTACACCAGGCTCCTCAGGAGGTGGCTCCAGTTGCTTTTCGCTGATTCTTGGGATCACGAATCTGGTCATCAGGGGGCCCTGGTCCACACCCCACAACACCTGGACCATGACCTCGGATGGTGGCATCAGGAAGAGAGCATTCTGGTGGGCAGCCCCTTCCGTCCACCCCCCATTAGAGTACACCATTGCCACAGGTCTTTTCAACTGACCATCAAGGGCAGGTCGGTGTGCATCCAGACAGACAACACAACCTGCATGTTCCATATCAACAAACGGGAGGGCACCATATCCATCACCACAAATGTGCGCAGTGACCATGGAAATCTGGGAATGGGTCAGCAGCCAGGGAGTTTGCCTCTCGGCGGTTCATCTTCTGGGAGAATCCAACCTGGAAGCAGACTGGCTCAATCGCCTTGCCGCTGACAATTACGAGTGGTAATTGAACGGGAGAGTCCTCCAGTAAATGTTCAGCAGATGGGGGCACCCAACAACAGACTTGTTTGCGACAGCACAAAATCGGACGTGTCAGCAATTTGCATCCTCTAGGGGACGTGCTCCAAATACCATGGGACGGGATGTGGCCATATGCATTCCCAGTATCCTGTCATATTTTCGAAATACCATTTTGTGGAAAACAATTTGGAAAATTTCTTTTTCAAATGTATTTTTTATTTTGTTTTTTTTGTTTCGTAAGTAAAAAAAACAGGGGTTTGGGGGGGACTCCCCATTTAAAAAACAAAAAAAATTGAAATGTTTTTTCCAGCAATTTTGTGCCGACAAAATGGCATTTCGAAAATATGGCATTCGAAAAAGTCATTATAAACCTGCATTCCCACCCACACCATTAGTGCATAAGGTAGTGAGCAAGATCAGGAACTCCAAGAACCTCAGGATTATCCTTGTGGTGCCTCGCTGTCGGCTCAGCCCGGGTTCTCGACCTGTGGCAGATGTCACTGCAGCCAAAAATTCTACTCCCCCTTGTACTAGCACAGCAGAGAGGCGCTGTGCTACACCCCTCTCCAGAGAGGCTAGCCCTAGTGGTCTGGTTCCTGAGCAGCTAATGCTCCAGCACCTTCAGCTGTCCAGTTACAATCTGGAGATCATTCAAAATGCCAGGAGTCAGGCTACACGCAAACAGTACAAAAGTAAATGGACAAGATTCTGCTTTTGGGCTAAGGAACACAGGGTGAACCCATCGGCATGCACCATCAACCAAGTCTTATAATTCTCTGCCTATCTCGCCAGGTCTGGCATCCAGGTGGATACCTGCAGAACGTACCTGGCTGTGATCGATGCGTATAGGAACTACGACTCTCTTGTCTTGGGACAATCCTCTAGTAAAGACACCTGACGGGGTTGACCAGGCTGTACCCCACTGGTCAAGCACCCGCATCCCGTTTGGGACCTGAATGTAGTCCTGAGCGCTATAGTGCACAAACCATTTGAACCCATGGCAGACATTAAGTTGGTCACTCTAAAGACAGCCCTTGTGGTTGGGCTTACATCTGCTCGCAAAGTGACCAAGATCCAGGCGTTCGTTGCCTCAGAGCCGTACACTAGATTTCAAAAAGACCAGGTCGTGTTCCGCACGCCCATACGTTTCTCCCGTATGTGATATCATCCTTCCATATCAATGAGGAGACTGTGCTCCCACATTCTTCTCGGACCACCAGGAGGATGCAGAAAAGACGCTCCACTGCCTAGATGTTAGGAGGGCGTTGAAATTCTATTTGGACAGAATGAAGAGCATCTGCAAGACGGACGCTCTGTTTGTAAGATTAGAGGCTCCCGACCCTGGCAGCAGAACTCCAAGGCATCCATAGCGCAATGTATACCGGTGGCGATCCCGAAGGCATACAAGGTGCAGTGCAAGGACCCGCCACAGGGCATGCATGCGGTAAGAGCTAAGGCGACAGCAATCACATTCCAGCGCCATGTTCCCTGGCAGGTGATAAGCAGAGTGGCAACGTGGGCCACTCCTTTTGGCTTTTGCATACCAGTGCCAAGGCTGATGCAGCCTTCGGCCAAGCGGTGCTTTGTAATCTATTTGCTTATTGGGTCAGGCTCTCCTCCCCATGGCATTGTCGGTTGTAATCGCCCATACAGGATGGAGGAAAGGGGATAAGACGTAGGAGTAATTAAGTGTTACTCGCTGTATTGACTAAAATACTCCTAATCCATTGTCCTCTTTCCTCCATACGTCCCACCATCCATCATCCCCCTATAATAAGACCTGTGAGGTTGTTAAAGTGTAATACAGCTGACGCGTCAAAAAGGGGGACTGAGGTGTGGCACCGGTGGGCGGGGTTAAGGGAGGGGCGCCCCCATGCACCAGTACATTTAAAGGGGAGATGTCTTTTTCTGGTGATAAAAAGAAATTCTGTTCCAGTCCCTCGTGAGAGACACCCATACAGGATGGAGGAAAGGAGACTATGGACTAGGAGTATGTTAGTCACTCCGGTGAGTAACACTTAATTTCTTTCCCCACACTCTACTCCCTCACTCTCTCCTCACTATACACTCACTCTCTTCCCTCTTCACTATACACCTAATCCCTCTCACTTAACCCTTTCGCGCTACACCTATTTCTTCCCACTCTCACTACCCCAAACACTCACATGCAGCCTTGCTCTCACTATTTGGCACCACTTTGTCTCACTAGCACCGCCTCACATTTAACAATCTGTCAGTTTCCTTAAGGTTCTGCTCCACTCGGTCTTCCACTTGATCTCTTGGTCCACCGCCCCTTCGTTCCTCCTGGCCTCACCAGAACACCCCTCACTCACTCTGTTTCTTTTTGGCCTGACTTTTTTACTTTGCTAGTATTCCCTCTCCCCTTCATTGGTTAGGTGCCTTACTTGACCCTAGAGGCCAATCTCTGTTCCTTCACCCTGGGGTTGGTTTTTGAGTTGTGATACTTGATGAACCACATTTAGCTGCACCCCCTTTCCTTGTACATCTTTCAAAGTTTGTTGGTAGCTTTGGATAATGTAGCATTCACGTTGGTCTGTCTTCCATAAGTGCTGCTGAGAGTCTTGTTGACTCTTCACCAAGTGCTGTGTATTTGGAGGTTTTGCTTGGACCGCCGGTCTTTCAATTCCACTTATTGCATTCCTGGGCGGTTGCTGTGCAGGCTTGTCACATGCTAGCATCGGGTCAGCAAGGTAATGCGTGATTGACAGTAGCACCATTTTCATTCAACACGCACATGCAAGGAGGCAAAGTCCTCGGCCCTCCCAGCTCCCTCGCCCCACCTCTGAGACAGGACTGGCTCTGTTAAAAATCCTGGTTGGCCACCTATGCCAGCCTGAAAACGGGGTTCTTGTTCTCCCCTAACAGGATCCAATCTCTGACACTTTACAAAGGGTGCAATAGGGGATACACTCACGTGTGCCCTGGTGAGGGAGTGTGAGGTTGCGTCTAGAAAGGTTGCGGAAATATTTCACATTTAGCCTGATTGTACCAGATAGCCTGGTTGTGCCAGATAGCCATATTTTGCATTTTGACTGGTTGTGCTACATAGCCTGATTGTGCCACATATGCACTATTGTCTGTTTAGACCTTAAGGTGTTTTGCGCTCTGCATTCAAATAAGTCTATTTGCTTAGTCAAAAAAAAGAATTTTTTTTCACATAATGGTTTCAAGATCTTTTTCAATAATAAATTGGGCCAAATAATTTTTCTATGGTTTTAGCCTTGATTTTATTCCAAACAGGAAATGTTTTTTTCAAATTATAAATTGCATTCAAAATAAATACTGTTGCATCACAGAATTTAGCTTTTCCCAAAATGCATTTTAGATTGAAGTTTGTTACTTCACAGTTTTGGTTCCATTCAATTTAGTATTGTTGCTTCACAAATACAATTGTTTTAGAGTTTGTACCGTTTTTAATCTGAACCCAACACGTGTTTCACCGTCTGGTGTATGGCGGATCTTCAGGGGTTTTTGGTTGAAAGTAGTTCAGAAAGAGAAAAAGGTGGTTTCTAATTGACTATTACTTGGTTATGCTAATAATGTTGTTAGTTGTACAAAGGTGCTTGAGCAGCCCGTTACACGTAAGTGATATGAAGTGATCAGGTTATCTACTGTCGATGTTGAAGGTGGCTGCGTACAATGAAATCC
Source organism: Ambystoma mexicanum (assembly GCF_040938575.1). Lineage (NCBI taxonomy): Eukaryota > Metazoa > Chordata > Amphibia > Caudata > Ambystomatidae > Ambystoma > Ambystoma mexicanum. The sequence continues at coordinate 648,105,963 of NC_090936.1, forward strand.
CTGGGTGTAAAGCGTGGAATTTACAAAACAAAAATGCGAGTCGAATCTCTGGTGCGATTGCCAAATGTTCGTGTCGGAAACTAATCCACCACGACACACTTGAAAGTGACAAAAGAATACAAAATCTTCACAAAGGCAAAATGTGGTGCCAAGATGTTAGAACAACGCACCCATCATCCGATAATGCTTCAACAGCAGGCGCAGGGAAAGGATAACAACAAAGATTGCCCCAAAAAAAGAACCACCAAAAATTGCGTCCGATCCAAGATCAAATAAATTGCAGCACTTTATTCGCAATCTGCTAATTCCGGATCACTCAAGTGTCGATCGAAGAGCGATAAGCAGTGCTGACAAAAAAAAGTATTAAGACAACCAGCAGAGGCGGCGCATCAAATTCTAGAACATCAGCGTACCTCTTTTTGATGCTAGAAATGCATTGGAGGGACATGGTCTCCCTGTCCTTGTACTGTTGTCATTTTTCATTTGTGTTCTGTATTCTTTTTCTGCCCAGGAGTCCATGTGGGACTACTGACAGTGCAGCTCTTCCTGTTTTTTGTTTGGTGTACAGACCCATGGGATACCATTATGGCACCCATAGGTGGGGTTGCAACCCTGTGCCCCCAGTGTATGTTTTTGGGCACCTGTGTGTGGCCCACAGAGCAGGGTATGGGCTGGTGGCAGCTCCATGCTGAATTTGACAGGTGCTCTGAGTATCCTCCATTTTGGGATACCCAGGCCCTGCCATTGGAATCAGTTGATTCCTGATAGGAAACAGGATGGCCCCTGTGGCCTCTTGCTTTCTATTGCCTGTTACCTTGTTTTCCCAAAGTCCTGGGAAGCCCTGACTCTGTCCCTTACCCCTGACTGGCTGTTGGGTGGAAGGTCCATGTATGGTGGTGTTGTGAAGTCCAGGCCAAACTGGCTGGAGCCTTCCCAGTGACTGTATGTTGTGGGTACACCCTGTGGGTGGGACCTGGGTGAATGGAGGGTGTGACCAATATACACTTCTTGGTGTCGGTCTGGTTTCTGGTATGAGAGACAAAGTCTGAGACAGCCCTGCTCAAAACTAGCCTGAATGCAGTGTGTAGTGTTGATTGGCTGGGTACTTGTCCCAATACACATTCCTTTTTGTGAGTGTCTGAGAGGGAAGAGTATGGCCTGAATGCACTGTACGCCTGATTGATTGGCTGACTGACTGCATGAATGCCCTTTTGTATAATTGTCTGCTGAGTGTGACCCAGCAGTGTGGATGAGAGGCAGAATAGTATATCTGTGGACCTCTCAACACTGGAAATTGTTCAGAAGCTGTGTCTAGACTTCAAGAGTAACTGGAACTGCTGATCCTCGATGCCCAGCTGGAAGAAGACGACTTCCTGCTGCATTTGCTTTGACCTGAAAGCGGCTTAATTCGTTGAGGACTGATCCGAGAGAGGACCTGGTTAGGTGCCCTCTTCCCGTGCTCCGAGCGACCATCGAGCACCGCTAACCTTCGCCAAAGCTCCCTGGAAGTCAGACCCTCGAAAGTCTGCCGACCGGAGACTGGGACCGCCGAGGAGAACGAAGTGAAGCACCCAGACATCGCCGCCGGCAAAGTCCATTGCTGTCGCCCAGGGTTTGGAGTATCGCCGTAACCGCTGGAGGCCCGTCGAAGCAGTGTTGCCCCAGAAGAGGGGACCGCTTGACGCCGTGCCGCCGACGACCGGAGCCGCCTGCTCCTTTTGTCTAATACTGTTGAATCGAAGGACTCCCTTGTCCGCACCGTCGACTGCTTTATCCTGCCGTAGAAAGTAGAGGATGCCGACGCGCTGAGGAGAATCCGCCGGTGGGTTTCCCGCCACCTGAAGACCACAAAGACTTTGACGACTCGACACCCTTGCCGGGCTACAGTTCTTCAGAAACTCTTTGCGGTCTAGAACTATTGAACTCCGAGGTGCCCCGCACATCTCATCCTCGCAGGACGTCGCCAACGAGCACCTCCTCGATCGACACTGTGGTCTTGGCACCCTCTCACTTCTCATCGTCGACGCCAAGTTCACCTTCTTCGACGCCTCTCGACGATCCGTGACTCCTGCTTTAAAGGGAGTCACTCAAGAAGGATCCATCGACGCTTCTTCGAAGAACTCTGCTCCACCAGGTAAATTGGGGGGTAAAAACATTATAGGAGAGAATAAGACTATTGATCAATATATGGACTGGGCTAGTGCTATATCTTTATTTTACAGGTTGCCCAGGTGGGGGGAGGGGATCTCCACACATAACTGTGTCTAGTGGTACAGGGCCAGCATTCTGCCAATTGTTCAACCATCTTGCTTTCCTTCATCTCTCTACTGCTGGTTTCCTCTTTATTGATCTGTGTGACATTTTGACAGTCTAGTTGATGCACTTTAATGAGATCTAATAATATTTGTGGTACCACTGTAGAACTGTATATATTTACCATTGTTGATTTTGTGAGCACAAAGTGAGTTATTGTGCTAAGTGTACATAACCTTGAATATTATATAAAGACTGTGTTTTCAGTAATACAGTGTGTGGACATTCCGTTGCGGGGGCTTGGGTACTACACTGTACTTAAGAACCAGCCTGCATACCTCCTGAGAAGCTAGGCCTTGATTGCTCGACCATAGCTACCAAATAGAGAATTCTGGCTCTGGTCCCCTGTGCCTCTCCTCTACCATATAGAGAGCAGAAGTACAGACACCCCTCTCCAGTCTTTACACTCTTCGACTGTGTCTTATGAAGAGTTGCTGAATTTATCTACATACACAGTTACGAAGCTGAGATGACAGTGGATTCGGCACTGATTACTAGCCTGCTCAAAAACCGACAACAGTGAAGGTATGTTTTCCCAGACAAACTAAGTACTGACACTGTCTACAAATAATGATTCAACTGAAGAGAAAATGGAGGTGGAGACTAATACACCCCATTGAGAAGCGTGGAGCCTATAATAAAGCTCAAAGGAGTGTGTTTTTTGTTGTTTCATCATTGGTTGAAAAGACAATAGACCAGTCTGGTGGATCACCTGTCCAATCACCTCAAAGGTTATCTTTGGAGCAAAAATGGCATACTCTGATGGCAGACCAAGATAAGTTCCACAAGCAAAGGAAGATCATAGTTGAGAACTCATACCCCTATAAAGACCAACCAGGGAATAAGAAAACAGCTAAAGGGTCTACAAGAACTATGGACCCACGCAGATCTCTTAATGAACGTAGTGACCATAGAACACACTCTTTATCACCAATTATGAGGACATCTACAAGACCATCAATTGAAAGATTGCAGTCTAAGGAGCCTTTGTTTCGAGCCAGAGCTCAAGAAAAACAAGATTGGAAGGATGCCAGGAGATGCTCCAAAGATAACATTGAAGAAGTTAAGCTAAAATAAAAAACCGCAAAAGAGACAAAAAGTCCACAAAAACAACTCCAGCCTTATTCAACTAGAACACATACTACATATCAACGATGGCCTGATCTTGAATAGAGCAAATGTACTCAGGCTGATGCATCAGGTTCCGAAATTGCGGCTAATTTCTTCAATTGACTTACAAACAATAGAATTTGTGACAACTACCAAATAATAATAATGGTGTTTATAGACCAGTACCTTCAACAATTGTCAGATTTGACAATAATATTATGTGGAGATCTAAACTGCTTTAACCCATGTAATGTATTGATATGTGATGATCAAACATTATCACGATCTCAGAAGAGAGGGTTGATCTCGTATATGGAATTGAGATCTAGGAATATCCACATGTTAAACGGACAAACAGGGGATATCCTGCTAGATCAACATGGAGAAAGAAGGGTGTTAGATTACATATTTGTATCTGAAAATGGATCACTGCAAATTGACTCCCTTCAAGTCATAGAAAATAACTGTAGTGATCACAGCATCTTAAAACTGACCTGCAAGGCCTGGCCGAGGGTGACTGTTAGGCAGAATCCTGTGCAGTGTCCTTAGGGACCACTACACACAATTAAGACTACAGGTGGCAATACAAGTTTTACCTTTGGTACAAGCCTGTACTACTATGTTAAAGTAGTAGCAGTAGCCGAGTAGCCAGGCTTATCTCAAGAGTATATAAGCAGTAGCAGAGATTACACAAAGGGGCCACAATTACTGTGACTAAAGCAAACACTGACTCAAGGTTTCAGGTAGAAAAATATAAGTACATTTATTTTTAAACCATTTGTTATACACACAACACTTTTATTAAATTCAAAACCACACGTAAAATATACTACAACTAACCAATTCACTTTGTACGGTATGACTCAAGGTAAGTACCCTGTGTTTGAATGGACCGGTGTTATGAAACAAGACCCATTACTGTGAGTACGATTGCGATCACTTTTTGACAGTTCGGTCTACTAAATAAACGCGTATCCGTCACAAGAAATGCTACCGGGGCAAAAACACACTTAGCACGTCAGATACCCAGAGGGAGTTGGAGGCAAAAATCATAGGCAATATTATAGTTAGGCAGACAGAATCGAAGAACACTCATAGACAGGAATTCAAGAGTCAAAGGGCCGGAGCCAGGGTCAAGTGACACCTGGTGCCTGTTGTCGAGGATCCCACAGTCGGACAGTTCACGATTCAACGTAGCCAAGAGTACTTTGATATTGTCAATGTTCGGAAGCACAAGTTATAAGAAGGAGGGAAGACAAGGGCAAGCCTTGGAGATGAAGAAACGGTATTCACCCTAATTCCTCAAGCACGACACAGTACCTTATTCAATGGAGAAGCTGGTGCCCTGGCAGTTCCTGTTGGTTTCCTGCAGACCCACGGTTCCTGGAGCTTCGATGTGAAGGAGGGCGGCTGGAGGGGTCTGCACCACACAGGGGTGAAGCCGGCAGCAGCGACGATGAATAAAAGGTGCGCTCCTTAAAAACAGGAGAGGCTCTTCAGATGGCTATCCGGACCACTACAGCAGTGTGCAGCAATTTCGACCAAGAAGAGGATCCTCTGGCTGTGGAAGATGAGCTGGTTATCCCCACCAAGCTCAAGGGAAGAAGACTCCGGACTGTATCTTCTCTGGTAGTCGAAGGGTAGATGGCTCAGGACTGCAGCAGGGCTTCACTGGGACGGGGTAGTTGCAGCAGCCGACTTCTTCTCCGCTTCTCTTCGTTTCATTGTATTTCCAGTGGCTACTCCCTGACTTCTAGCCCAAGAGACCTGCCTTTTATGCGAAAATCCCCCATTCACACAGCCTGGCTGTCAATCGCGCAGCAGATGGGTTGTCCAGCCCGGACAACCACCTCAGCCAATCATGGCAAAGTGCGACTTGGGTTTCCTAGGATACCTTGTGCAGGGGGTGATTACACCCCTCCCTCACATTCAGACCACCTAGACACCCATGCGCCTGGAGGAGGGCTTCTGAGCAGAAGCCCGCCAAAAGACGGTGAACAAAGGAGGCAAACCTAGTTTGCCGCACAAAGTAAGACACAAGAAGGACTTTAACAAAAAGAAATGGCGAATAAACCCGACCACAGCCAAAAGAAAAAGTATTTGGTCAAGCATGTTGAAGTTCGAGGCTAATACAATAGCCTAAAACAATACCACGTTTATCTAATATAATCGTGGTAGAAAAGTTAGGGTAGATACCACTGACACCAGCCAAGTCTAAATGTTAAAAGAGCGAAACAATGCTCTAGGAGGTACAGATACAAAGGGATACGAAGTAACCCTTTCCAGTACTCCATGGAAGATGGGGTGTACTGGATCTGTGGTAAATTGACTAAGTAAAGTTAATGGCGACTTTACCCTTTTTTGGGGGACTGTAGTCGGTGGGAAGTCTAAAAGACAACCCTGTGTCACTGCACTGAAAGTGCTGTGTAACACACAAAAGAAGGGGGCTACTGAAGTGGTGTACTCCAGAGTCCACAATCATAACACAGGTAACAGACACATGGCAAAACATGGCTAAGAGTGGGGGAAAAGCTCTCACACTTACCAAGTGAAAGAAATAAACTCCAGAAGTCCAGCAAACCTGCTTGGGGACTCACTAGGTGAGGGGAAATTAGCCATAAATGAGAATTCTCCCTAACAGTGATGAGCGAGCTATTTCCGGTAGAGGTGCAGATAGCACCTGGTTGGAAATAGGCTGCTTATGAATCCAATCATTTTTTTTACAGAAAGACTTGTCTGTGTAAAGAACTCATTAAAGGATGACCAACTATGTTCAGGTCTTGAATATATTGGACTATTCACAAACTTTATAGAAAGCAAAAAAACTGGTTTGAAAAAGGTCTTTTTTTCATGCACATGTGTTTGACGGACAGGTAGCAATTGGAAAAAAATTGAGGGCTAACCTGAAAGAGTTGAGGAAATCGAAATGTGACGATGTAAAAAAAGTACATGAAAGTACCAGTATACGAACTGGGTGAAGTCTAGGAAGTACTGACTATTACAGCAAGATGCCGAAAAGATGTTAACTAGTACACAATCGAAAAATACAAGTGAGATCTGGCATCTGATCAATTCCATGAATTACCCCCCAGGCAGCCTTATTGAAAAATTCAGTACCAGCTGCACGCTGGGTAGAATACTTCACAGTTGTGTATGACAACAGTAATGAATTACAATTGAGGTGTGGAAGAAAGTATTAAGGCAGCCAAAATCTATTCCCTTTCAATTCATAAGAATGGAGTTGGGTTTGATATCACTCTATGCAATGGTAACTTGGAAAAATCTTGCACTATATAGGAAATGCATGGAATTGCAACCGCTAAGGGGATATAGTATGATTTGATTAAAGGTGCACTGGAAAAAAATTCTGAGCCAGTGCTTGTCGTATGGAAAACAATCTGCCAGGCAATATGGATCGATCTGAACACCACAGAGGATACTTTAATAGCTAATTCAACCTTGGTTAATAAGCTGTGGTGTAAGGAGTGGATCTTGACACAACAACAAAGACAAGTTTACAAAGTATATTCTCAGGTCACCCCGGAAAACAAAATGGGGCACCAGGCCTCGTTACCTGATGAAATATCCAAGTTTGGAATTTAGAGCGCTATACATGCATTTTAGATTCAATTTATATCCACCAAAAGAAGTAATGATACTACGTAAAAGAGTAGGAACAGGTGATGTTACATGCAGGCTATGTAAAAAGGAAAGTTCTATCAAATCCCCAAAACATTTGATTTTATTTTGTACGGGCATAAGTGACCTAAGAACGAAACTGCTTGGCAGATATGAGTAGTGAAGATCATGGTGTGCAGAAAGTTCGTGGTTGGCTTTTGTACAAGGAGAAAAATTTGCTTGGAATTTAGCTTTGATAAAGTTTTTAAAAGAAATATTCAAGCTGATCGAATTATAAGATTTGTACACAGCATATTTCAAAACTACTGTACGTTTGGATGCTGTATCTTTAGCTTTTAAGTTTTTTGTTTTATTACATGGATGTGTTTGGTAAAAGGTTTTCTTTTTGTAAAACCAAATGCCTATAATAATATTATTAATATTATTAGCCGTATTTTGCAATTAGCCTGATTGTGCCAGATAGCCTGACTGTGTAAATTAGCCATTTTTGTATCCCTATTCTTGCCATATTGTGTTAGTTAGCCATATCTCACATATAGATAGACTGTTGGCCGTATCCCTACTCTTGCCATTTTGGGTTAATCGGCAATATCTCAGACCTAGATAGATTGTGTTAGTCAGCCATATCTGACATCTAGACAGATTGTTAGCCAGCCATATCTCAATTCTTGCCATATTGGATTAATTGGCCATATCTCACATCTAGGTAGAATGTGTTAGTCAACCATATCACTCTCTCAGTCTTACCGTGTTAGCCAGCCATCTCTCGCATTTGAGCATACTGCCCTGATAATCCACTATTTCTAGCTGTCACTGCATTTGCTGTTCTGCCCCATTTAAAATCCCTCTCCCCATTTCAAATGTGCTAGCTTCTGTCACCTCAACTCTAGGCGCCTCAAGCACCGATCAGTCCCAAGCTGGTCCAGGCAGGTCTAGCCCCCCTCATCTACAGTGGTATCTCGATCACAGCCACCGAGTGTCTTCAACCTACCCACCCAGCCTTACCCTTAAATGACCATGGCAAACGGCAGACTCCCAGGACAGTCTCACACAGATTCTCCCCCCACACATCACTGCCACATGCACCCAGACAGACTACTCCACACACTGCCATCAACCGTTCACCCCCAATCCCAAATACACGCACGGCTCTCAGACTCCAGAATGCACCACATTTTCGCCCAAGACCCCCTCCCTCAAAACGCCATCCTCAAATGCGTCCACTGCATACCACATACCAACCACTGGCACCGGCTCTCCTCCAACCCCGAAAGCCCCTTGCTCACCCTCCCTCACTGAACCTACAGCCTCCCTCATACCCGCAGTGCTGACCTTCCAACTCCCAGAACAGAGGGGCAATCTGCTGCACCCAGAACCAACTGAAACCTTCCACCATTCGTTTCCTCTCCAGCCTTTTCCCTCCCTCCCTGCCCCCGCCTATCCTCTCCACTTGCCCCACCAGTAGGCCCGCACCCTCCCAAAGCATCCCAGCTTCCAACTCAGACCAGAGGAGCACTCTGGCGCTCCAGAAAACAGTCTGTCTGCAAGCACAACTCTTGTGCTTTCTTTCAGAAACTCACCCTTTCGAATGGATTGTGTCCTCCCACGTATTCCTCATTTTATGATAATTCGTTATCTCCAGCTTTGCTGCTTCGGAAAAAAAAATTCTCGGCAGAGGGCGCTGTGCTCAAGGTCATGGCGTTGATTGTCCCTCGACGGTCTCCGTACCCTGTCGACGTCACTGATGGTATAAGTAGCTCGAGCCGCGCCTGTTGCTTCAGTTCCATTTTTCCGATGGCTTTGCTATCGTGAACGGCGCGCTCCGAGATTTTCTTTGTGAAAATGTCATCATCTTCAACTCCTTCGACACCCAAGACTGGGTTCAAGAAGTGTATCGATTGTGGATCGAAATTGTTGATCACTGATCCTCAGAGTTTCTCTGGTCCTCATAAAAAACTCAAGTCATCGAAGGCTTCAACGGCTTCATCGACGCCATCGGCGTCGACTGCTTCAGCATCAAAGCCAAGAGCGTCTTCGACACCTGTATCGAAGTCTTCTTCGAAGTTCCCGTCGACAACCTCGAAGGATTTTTCTATTCCCTCGAAGGAAATTGTTGAGGAAGAAAGGAGATTTACTCCGTTGCCCAGAACAGACTTTGTTAAAGCTATGTCCTCAATTTATGAGGAATCTGGCTTGGAGGAAGACGAAGTCACTCCCTTTGGAGTTTCACATGGCACAAGACAAGTTCCTGAGGAACTCATTGATCAGGAATCTAGAATGAGAGACCTGAGTGATACTCTACACTCTGCTAGTGGAATTGAAACCTCCCCAGAGTTAGAATTTGCCAAACCTGACCCTGCAGAACATGCAGACTCAGGGTACAGAGGTCTCATGAACAGGGTAGTAGAATACATGGGTTGGGGTAACACTTCACCTGTGTTTGAACAGGACGACATGACAGATATAATTGTCAAAGGTCCCCAAAAAGACCCAGTTCTCCCCTTTCATAGGGCTCTTCAGAGTACAGTAGAAAAAAATTGGGAAAATCCTGATAGCATTGCTGCTACAAATAGTAATTTCCCAAAGAAATGCAGACCAGCTGGAACGGATCCTGAATATTTAAACAGGCATCCGACTCCAGAAAGTCTGGTTATTCAGGCTGCATCCACAGCAAAACAAACTGCATATCCCACTATCCCTCCGGCTAGAGAGGACAAGAAAGTTGATGCCTGGGCCCGTAAAGTTTTCACTTCAGGTAGCATGGCCCTGAAATCGACAAATGTCACCTGTACCCTGGACAGGTTTACCCATACCCTGTGGGACTGTATTTCGGTGGCGGCTGAGCATATTCCGGAAGGCGAGGAAAGGGAAGGCTTCCTGAATATAGTCAGACGGAAAGGAGGCAATGGGGGAATGTCACCAGTCTGGACTGGATACTGCTGATAGCATCAGCAGATCCATGGCTACAAGCACTGTGTTGTGCAGATTTGCGTGGTTGAGGAAGTCGGGGTTTGCACAGGATGTGCAATCCAGACTCCTTAACATGACCTTTCATGGCTCGAGGCTATTTGGCAGTAGGGCTGACGAAAGCCTAGAAAAACTCCAGACCTCGAAGGCGACAGCTAAATCTCTTAGTGCCTCCATGCGCCAGCCTCAGAAAACCTATTCAGGATCATCTTCCTGGAGAGGTTGTTCTTTTCGCTACTACTCCTCATTTGGTAGAGGAAGAGGAAAGGCTTCTCAAAGAGGCAGAAAAAACTTCCCTCGTGGTGGACGAGGAAGAGGTGCGAAATCAGCCTCAGGAGCGGCATCTTTGCCCTCAGCCACTGCTGTAGCCGCCTCAAAATCTCTGAGACCTTGCTCCACAAGACACCAGTGGGAGGCAGGATCTCTCAACATCTGAAGGAATGGCGAGGCATTACCTCAGATGTTTGGGCACTGGAAACAAAAGCTCAAGGTTACTGTCCCCCCTTTCTAAAAAGGCCTCAGAATCATCCACCGGGAGCCAACTCCGTAAAAATTCCAGACCCGCTCCTGTTGCAGGAAATTTTAACCCTGCTAGAGAAAGGTGCCATAGAACAGGTACCTGTAGCGGAGAGGAACAGGGGTTGGTACTCCCCATACTTTCTTATCCCAAAAAAGGACGGAGGATTGAGACCCATCTTGGACTTAAGAAACTTGAACAAGTTCCTCAGGAAGGACAAGTTCAAGATGGTGACCCTTTCTCAGATCCTTCAGGCTCTACAACTCCAAGACTGGTTGGTATCATTGGACCTTCATGATGCTTACTTTCATGTGCCAATCCATCCAGGGCACAGAAAGTACCTGAGGTTCACGATTGGCAATTTTCATTATCAGTTTCGAGTTCTGCCATTCGGGTTGATCTCTGCCCCGAGGGTTTTCACCAAACTAATGGCGGTTGTGGCATCGAGTCTCAGGAGAGGGGGGATTCACGTCTACCCCTACCTGGACGATTGGTTAATCAGAGCACATTCTCCAGAACAGACTTAGGAACATCTTTCGATCACCTGCCACTTCCTTCACAAACTGGGCTTCTCCCTCAATTTCAAGAAGTCCCACATGATACCATCCCAAAAGCTCCAGTTTATCGGAGCAGTCTTGGACACTTCCTGGGAAAAGCCTCGCCTCCCGAGGTGAGAGCTCTCCACATTCTGCAGATGGTAACAAAGTTCCAGAATGCCCAATGTCTACCGGCCTTCGATTTTCTCAGGTTGCTCGGCCTCATGGCATCCTGCATTTTCCTAGTACCAGAGGCCAGGTTGAGAATGAGATCCCTTCAATGGGCACTCAGAACTCAGTGGTCCCAGTTCTCAGGGAATATGTCGGATCTTCTGCAAGTCCCGAGCGCAGTTGCTCAGGATCTACTATGGTGGGCTTGTAACGACAACATTCTCAAGGGAGAATCCTTTTGGCAACCATGGCCGGAGATAACAGTAGTGACGGACGCCTCACTCACGGGGTGGGGAGCACACACCAACGATCTGACAATCACCGGTCGTTGGTCTCCATCGGAGTCCAAACTACACATCAACCTATTGGAGCTGAGGGCAATCAGACTAGCGCTGAAGGCCTTTCTGCCCTCTGTACAGGGAAAGAATGTCCTGATAATGACGGACAACACAGTGGCCATGTACTACCTCAACAAGAGAGGAGGAGTAGGGTCACTACCACTGTGCAGAGAGGCAATGCAGCTCTGGTTCTGGGCAATACGAGAAGGAATCTCTCTATCAGCAATTCACCTAGCCGGAGAGCAAAACACGGCGGCAGACGCTCTGAGCAGGCAGAGCACAGTTTCCCACGAGTGGGAGCTAGCTCAGGAAGCCCTTCAAGAGATCTTCGCCCTTTGGGGAACCCCTCAAGTGGATCTGTTCGCCACTGTGATCAATCGGAAGTGCGAGCAGTACTGCTCAAGGGAATTTCCTCAAAGAGGAGCTCTGGGAGAGGCATTCGTAGTGGAGTGGAAGTTTCCACTGCTGTACGTGTTTCCCCCAGTCCCCGTGATTCCTCAAGTAAGCAGGAGGTTGAGAAAGTTCAGGAAAACCATGATCCTAATTGCCCCAGATTGGGCCAGGAGGACGTGGTACCCGGACCTTCTAGACATGTCCATCTGCCCTCCAATACGTCTTCTGCAAAGAGAGGATCTTCTCTCGCAAGAGGAAGGTCGGGTTCTCCATCCAGAGGTCAAGACACTCAACCTTCACGCATGGTTTCTGAGAGGTTGAGATACAAGGATTGGGACCTTCCGGATGACGTAATGGAGATCTTGCTTTCGGCCAGAAGGCCAGCAACAAAATCTTTATACTGATGTCGCTGGAACAATTTCAGTAACTGGTGCAAAGATAAGAATGTGGACCCTTTTCAATGTGGCACCCCAATGGTGCTTTCTTTCCTACTGCATCTAGCCAATCTGGGGCTCCAGATAGGGACAATTAAAGGATACTTTGCTGCGCTGTCCATTTTCAAGCGCACCTCAGAAGAGGTTTCATATTTCAAAATTCCATTGATCATTCAATTCTTAAAGGGGCTTACTAATGTATACCCCCCAGTACCTTTTCATGTCCCAACTTGGGACTTAAATCTAGTACTAAAATTATTGACTTGTATACCTTTTGAGCCTATGCATTCCTGCCCATTGAGGCTCTTAACATTAAAAACTGTACTTCTTATGGCCTTGTCATCAGCACGCAGGGTTAGCGAACTTCAGGCTCTCTCATGCAAACAGCCATTTACTACTTTTTATAAGGATAGTCCTTAAAGTTAAACCTTCCTTTTTACCAAAGGTAGTTTCAGACTTCCATTTGTCGCAAAAGATAATATTACCAACTTTTTATCCTCCTCCTCATCTGGGCAAAGAAGAGGAGAGATTGCACAGACTAGATCCCAAGAGGGCTCTTAATTTCTGTATCTCAAGAATGGCTAAATTGAGGCAAGATGACCCACTATTTGTGGGTTATACTGGTCATAAACTAGGATTATCTGTATCAAAACAGACCATATCGCGCTGGATCATCTTAGCCATAACTGAATGCTACAGATTAGCAGGAAAAGAACCACCAGATGGGCTTCGTGCCCATTCTACAAGGGGAATGGCTACTTCTGCGGCTCTAAAGAGGGCAGTCCCGGCAGCAGACATTTGTGCAGCTGCAACCTGGAAAACAATACATACCTTTGTTAAACATTATTGTTTGGACACTGCCTCCTCTAACGAGGGTTTATTTGCAAAGGCAGTTCTGCATTCTGTCCACTAAAACTGAAATGGTACTCCCACCTCCAAAATTGCCACTGCTATGGGAGTCTATCATAAAATGAGGAATACGTGGGAGGGCACAATCCATTCGTAGAACAAGTTACTTACCAACTGTAATGTTATTTCGAGTGGATGTTCCTCCCACGTATTCCTCATCAACCCTCCCATCCTACCCCGCAGTACAGTTTACGTTTCTTACACTTTCCTCTCACAAAGTGTGCATCAGTCATGAGGCACACCTGGGTGTTCCTCCTATATGTGTTCATCGAAAAAACAGAACTGGAGCAACGGGCGCGGCTCGAGCTACTTATACCATCAGTGACGTCGACACGGTACGGAGACTGTCGAGGGACAATCGACGCCACGACCTCGAGCACAGCGCCCTCTGCCGAGAATTTTTTTTTCCAAAGCAGCGAAGCTGGAGATAACGAATTATCATAAGATGAGGAATACCTGGGAGGAACATCCAGTCGAAAGAACGTTACAGTTGGTAAGTAACTTGTTCATCCAAACCTCGCCCACCCCTGTCCCTGGCCTCCTCTGCTACAAACCCAGAGACCACAAGACTCCGGCCTCAGCTCATCCCTCAGCACCCTCAAAACACACACTCGACCTGCCCAACTCAGTAGCGACAACCATCCTAGAGGAATCCCGAGGTGGGGGAGGCTGTGACGTCTTTGGGTGAACCCTTCCCCTGCCTGGCGTTATCCCTAACCCCCTCGCCCGACCATACCTCCCCCAGTAAGCTCTGCCCACCCACCAACCACCATCTCCACCACACCAACCACCTCAAAATAGCCTACCCTGGCAGGCCCCTTCACCTCCCTGAGCGCGGCGCATCTTGCCCTTTCTCGAACCATCGCCTATACCCCTTTTCTTTCAGACCCCCCACCCTCTGACACATTCCCTCAGCACCCAATTGTACAAATCTGAGGTAGACGACCCTCACCCTCTACTCTGCAAGCCTCAGCTACCCTACACCTCGCGATCCATCTTCCTTCTCCCACCCTCACTAGCACCCCCTTCCCCTCCGTGTAGATGCTGTCCCCCATTCTCTCCCCGCTACCCTTTTCATCCCCCCTATCTCAGGGCCCATGCACCCTCCTTTTACAACTGAGTACTCTCTCCATCCACCAGCATTCACAACCGCAGACTCTCAGCCTCTAGCATCCACATCCCACACTTGTCACTTGTGTCACTATTATCTGCTATACCTGCCACTATTTTGTGCCATATCCCCACACCAGACTTGTACCTACACCCCCACGAACTGCTACTGCACTGTATGTACCTACTGCATGTTGCCATGACCTGTACCTTTCCTAGACTGTAACCAAGCTTCGAATCTTCTTGTAACTGTTGCGCCCGGCTACCCAAGGGTTTTGTGCGCATTATCACATAATAAACAAACACACCTCTGTACTACCAACCACCCCTCACCTCCCCGCTCCACCTTCTCCAGCCTTTCACCAACACCCAAACTGCCCATCACACGCCACCACTGAGTCGAAGACCTGCAACCGCCCGCCCTCTCTTCCCAGTCTCTAGCAAACTCCAGCGCTTTACTCACCCACCACATTACCTTCTGCCCCTGGCCACCTCTGCCCATCCTACCTCTCTGCCCAATCCAACAACTGTTTACCTGCCACCAACACCCTCCCTCTGACGACCCCGACCCCGCCAGCCAGACCAACTCTGGCAAACACTGCTGCCTCTACCTCTGACAATGTCACCTGCCTCCTCTTCAATGCCCGCTCCGTAGCCAAGAACAAACACAGCATCTTTGATCTCCTAACCTTCGAGAACCTCGATCTCGTCACCAAAACCTGATTCTTGGACAACCTCCCTCCTATCGCTCGCAAAGCATTTCCACTTGTCTACTCACTCATCACCCATTACAGACCTTCCAGAGGAGGCGGTGTAGCCATCCTGCACAAAGCTCACATCTCTATCACCTCCACTGAAACACAACCCAGCACAGCTAAATGCAAATTCCTCCTAATCAAACTCTCTCTCCGGCCTACTTTCGCTTCCTACTGCTCTACAGGCTCCCAGGCTATGACGGAAACTTCGCCAACAGCCTGTGCGACTCTCTTGCAGCCATTCTAGTCACCCATTCAGCACTCACATTATTGGAAGACTTTAACATCTGGTTCGACCGCCCCATCAACTCTGACTCTTCCACTGGTCGACAGCCTGGAGGCACTGAATCTCACCCAGCATATCTGAGGACCAACACATACTGCTGGCCACACAATTTGTTTTTGTTTTTTAAACAATTTTTATTGATTTTTAAACATAACCACAACAACGTGCAGGCTTTTAATCATTACAAACTTTTCAATTTAAATTATGACTACTTCTCCCCTCCCCCCAAAACCCACACCCTTCCCAGGCCTATGTTGCACCTCATATTCCAACTCTCTTCATCATTCTTACGAAACTCTGCTGGCTACGGATTCATCTTCTCTAAGAGTTTTCACTAAGTTTAGGGTATCCCGTTCTGTGACAACCAGATACGCTATTAATTGTCTCCATGCATCAACCCCTTCTTCCCCTTGTTCAGTGTTCCTACTAGTCACCTCCTGCCACATGACAGTCTCTGCGTTAGCCCATTTCAACAAGTCTCTCCACCACATCTGTACTGGTGGTCTCGTTTGTGCTTTCCAGCCCATCGCTATTCTGCTTCCTTGCATGTCTCGCCCGTTTTGGTCTTGGGAAACCCCCTAGAAGCCATGGGGTAAACTCGCATCCAGAGTAATCTTTGCTTTCACCAATGTTTTGGCTACCTCCCCCCAAAATCTGTCAATCCCTACGCACGGCCAGAACATGTACACCAAATCTGCATTTATCTCCACACACTTCAGGCATGCTGAATTATGCAATTTTGTTCGGGGTCAGATACGCTCTGTGGGTCACGTATAATTTGGATCTGTTGTAGTCTTGCATTCCTCAACACCTTTTTGTGATACACTAGAGCTCTACTCCACATCCCATCTGACACTGGCTCTTGTAAATCCTCTTCCCAACTCTGCCTCGTCTGACCGAATTCCTTTCACACCTTAGACATGAACGGCTCATATATCCGTGAGACTTTGTGTCCTCCTTCCGATACATCGTAAAATGTCTCTATAATCTCATCTGGCTGTCAGGACGTCTCGGCCCCTGGCCATCTGCGTCCAAGGCTCCACAAGATTTGAGAATGTGTTGTCCTCTGTGTATCAATGTGTCTCATAACTCCTCCTCAATCTCCATGGTCCTCCCATCCTGTAGCACGTCTCCCACTGACGCTACCCCATAGTTTCCCAACTCTTCCTAACTTTGAGTCTCATCTGTTCGTTCACCCCTTCTAACGCCACCAGCGGGATCTGCAGAGAATACAGTGTTGTGTTCACCATCAAAAGACAGGCTCTACGCCACATTATGCGCAACAGAAGGTGCTCGTGGGTTGTGTGCATATCCGGTAGCCATATCACTTCGTTCAAAAAGAATGGAGCACTTTCTGCTCGTAATAACCTTGATTCGGGTGTCTGTTCGTCTGACAGCCACTTGGCCACACATTGCAGTTGGCTAGCCACATAATATACCTCAAAATCGGGTAATTTTTATTCCTCCTTGCTCGTATGGGTTCTGGAGCTTCCACAAGGCCACTCTGCACCTTGAATTGTGCCATATGAAGCCCCTGCATATGCTATTTATTTTCTTAAAGAACGTTTTGGGTATCGCATATGGAATGTTTGGAAAGTAATGAAGAGTCTCAGCAGCACCACCATCTTCAATAAGGCTGCACGCCCCATCATGGTCAGTGGCAACTTATTCCAGAATTATATGCAGTTTTCTATCTTGCTAACTGCCTTCGCCTTATTAGGTTTATGTTCTTCCTTAGGGTCGTGGTATATGTCTACCCCCAAGTACCAGAACGTCTCTAATTCCCACTTAATTGGTAGCACCGGCAGTTTCTGTATGGGCTTCCCCACGTACTCTCCCAAAGGGTGTACAGACTGGATTTCTGAGGGTTCATGGTTTATATCCGACAGTGCAGCATATCGTTCCAACACTTCCAAAACACATTGTAGATTCTCCTCTGGGTACTTCAGGTAGAGGAGCATGTCATCCGCATATAACAAGATCAAATTCCTCCCTCCACACGTACTGATACCCACCACCCTGTACTCTTCTCTTAAACTCTCTTAAGCTCCAACGCCAAGATGAAGAGCATCGGGCACCATGGGTACCCCTGTCATGTGCCTTTACTCAACTGCCACTGCTCCGAGATACTGGAGCCCGTTTTAACCCTTGCTGTCGGTTCATTGTATAGCAACCGCACCCATTTTAGGTACGTGGACCCAATACCAAACTCCTTCAGGACCACCAGTAGCCAAAGCCATCTGATGGAGTCATCGCCTTAACTGCATCCAGTGATACTATTGCTACTTCCTGTGTCTCTTTCTGTGTATAATCTATTATGTGGTGCAATCTTCTCAAATTGTTGGTGATATTCCTATGCGGGACATATCCTGTCTGGTCTGGTTTTATGAGCTTATCTATGACTGGTCTAAGCCTCTTTGCCATGACTGCTGTAAGGATCTTCCCATCCTGATTCAGCAACGAGAGAGGCCTATATGAGCTGCATTCTGTATCCGGCTTATTTGGTTTGAGGAGGGGGATAATTATCGACTCTCTCAGGGACCCGGCCAGTTTACCCTTGTGTAACGCCTTGTTTAGCATTGCTAGTTTTGTGGGACGTATTTCAACTTTATAAGCCCCCGGGACTTTGCTAGTCAGCAGTTTTTATTATGGGTACCTCTAGGCTGTTACTCTCCTCCTTATTCAGTTTGGGAAGCCTGATCTCAGCCAATGCTTCCTGTATATCCAACTCCACCTCCTCTGTGGATTACCTATATAGGCGTGTGTAATAATCATAAAAACACTTATTCACCTCCTAGTGTTTCTCGCAGCTTCCCGTCCATCCCCTTCACTGCTCTGATTGTCTGCCGTGTGGTCTCACTTTTGTATAACCAGGCTAGCAGTCTTCCCGGCTTGTCCTCCTCTGCATGTTGTCTTTCAATGTATTTCTTATAACTTAATAATACCTAATCTCTCCCAGTTTTCCTTACTTTCCTATTAGAGGCGGGACACCTCCTGGGCTTGATCAAGGGACTCCTGCTTGCATTATAATTTTTAGTCTCCTTTCAGTCCTTTGTAGATCCCGCAAAATAACATCTTGTATCCCTTTTGACTTGGCTATCGCTGCTTAACTCACCTCTACTTTAAAGGCCTCCCACAGCATACCCGCTGAGGTAACGCTGCCCATGTTATACTCAAAGTATTCTTTCACCTCGTCTCTCAAATGTTCACGGAACCCTGTATCTTTTAGTGCTTCGACTCTGAGTCTCCAGGTGAGGGATCTTGGCTCGGTGGGAAGGACCTGCCAACTAACGGGGCATGGTCTGAAAGGACCTGCGCTTTATTTTCACTCAGTGTTTCTTCCCCTACGAACACATAATTCAATCTTGTGTATAGATTCTGCGGGGCTGAAAAATGAGTATACCCGCTCTTGCGGGTGCATTGTTCGCCACACATCTACTCATTTAAATGTCTGCAATAACATGTTCAATGCTTTCGCTGCGGGAGTTGGATGATCAAATTATCTGATCTATCTCTAATGGGTCCAACATACAATTAAAATATCCTCCCCATATCATCACACAATCTCTATATGGAATAATCTTGGAGTATAAAGATCTTAAGTAATCAGCAGTTTCCTGATTCGGGGCATACATATTAATAACGCATATTTCTTTTTTTCCTCCAGGCCCGAGTTATTACCATCCTACCATCTTTGTCTAGGAAGGTCTGTAGAATCTTGAAAGGGACTGACGGCGCCACCCATATTAGAACCCCTCTAGCATACACGGAGTATGTTGATCCCAGGGTCACTCCCCTCCATTTCCGTGCTAGTGTATCAAAAACGTCATAACCCATTTTCTTTTAATATAGCTGTTCAAGCCTCTAACATTCCATGTTTCTATTTTGAGTTCACCCATATTCGTTAGCTGTTTCTGCTTTCATCTCACCCTTGGCAACTTCGCCCTCTCTCCTCTGTGCATGTCCATAGGCCAACTTCCCTCTAACTACCCCAACTCCCCTCCCCAACTGTTCCAACAAATCTGGATCTCTGGCATCCCACATCTTTCTCCTTTCCCTGCCTAATGCCGGTAATCGGACTGCAGCGGGAGGATACTGCACTACTAGTATCCTAGCTACTCTAAACTATTGTGGGTGATCTTGTGATTCTTAGTGTCACTTAATAATAAGCAGCACCTTTGCTTCCTGACTTTAGCTAACAGTTAGATACGCTTTTCCTTTTAGCATAAATAACGATATCGGATCACTACATCTTGGTCCCTATCCAACCCAAAAGTACATCATACAGTCTATGAAGGTTCACTTATCCTTTTCGCTTCCCGTTTGATCTTGTTTCTCCATCGGCATATTCAACGTGTCCATCCACTTGCTCCGGTCCTCCGGTGTCTCAAAAGAAAACAGCACAATCTTTATGTAGGACCTTCGTCTTTGTCGGATACAGCATCATGTGTTTGTTGGCAGCACGTAACCTCCTAACTGCTCCACACCTGCTGTTTTTGCACCAAAAAAGTACAATCCGGATATGCTGTAATGGTTGCTGATGCTCGGCTGATCGTTCCCCCTTTCCGAAAGTGTTCTAGGATTCTCTGTCCTTGTTATTTAGTATCTTGGCAATCACCGGCTGGGGCGGAGCTCCCGGAGGCGACTTTCTTGACAGGGCCCTATGCGCCCTTTCTACTGTAAACCCCTGGGTTAGTGATCCAGCTTCAATTTCCTGCAATAACATGTTCTCGATGTAATTTGTCGGGTCCAGACCTCCTCGCCCTGTGGGAGCTCAACAATCCATACGTTGTTCCTCTGTGCGCGTCCTTCTGCCTCTTCTGCTCTGTTTTCCAGAGTCCACACCTGCTGCTTCAGTATGGAAACTTCCTGGGAGTTCTCTTTGCATTTGCTTGTATTGACCTTCACCTCCTTCTCTAGCACCCCTGTGCGTTCTGTCAATGCTGACATCCTGTTTTAGGAGATTCACGTCAGTGCTAATTGTGTTGATTTAAAATTCCAGTGTCGATTTTAGCTCTATGGCCTCTAGTATTTGATGATCATTTTGCCCTCTGTCCTCTCCTTCGCGTGCCTCTTGCGCAGTTGTCTTCGCACTGTCTGTCGTTTGCGTGGGTTTAGCGAATGCATCTATTGACGACTGTTTCCCTTTACTCTTGTTTGGTTTGGATGCCATTATCACGCCTTTTTGCACGATGTACACGGAACAGTCACACGTTTATCACGGTTCTGGGTTGGGGGGCGGTTATTTCAGCTTTTGTCTTGCAGCACATTATTTGTATACCCTTTCTGGGCCTTGACCATATGTACACTGGAGTTCCCGGTGTGTGTCTCGTTAGCTGCAGTGCTGTTTTGGTCTGCTCGGTCTTCCGATCTTCTTTTTTTCTCCCTGCTTTACTTGCATCTCCCTTCGGCACTGTCCTAGTACTTGATGTTGGTTTCAGACTGTTCCATTGTATGCACCCTTACGTGCATGGCGCCTCATGTTACAGTTTTAGTAATTATTACCATGCATTCTATTCGCCTCTAGGCTATCATTCTCAGGGTGCGCCCGCTTTTCCAGATTGTCTCTGGGTGTTACAGCCTTTTCCTGCATCTGCCACTCTTTCTCTGGGTTTCTATGTCATCCGTCACCCCTGTTGGTACCATCCCTCCTATAACCACGCTCACCTGGTACACCAGTTGCTGCTGGTCACTTCTGCGGCTAGGGGGGCACCGGGCAATGCTTGTGCCGAGTTGCAATGCTTCTCAGGGGCTATGTGCTCCCATAGCCTGCTGCATAGATATTATAGCCCTGGCCAGTCCTCCAGCAAACATTTAAGTGTCCCGGGCGTCTGGTCTCTACTCTTCGTTGCTGCACCCACCTCCAGTCACCTGCTGCTGTGCGCTTTTAGTCCACTTTCCTTCCTCTGTCTGTCTGGATGGTTCTCTTGCAAGGCCCCACTGGATAGTTCCAGGGCTTCCCTCCTTACTTATTCTTCAACCACAGTCTGGTTTACCAAGACCAGGCTATCCTATCTTTCTGTGCCCCAGCTGCAGTGTTGGTCTGCGTGCTTTATGCACACTCCCCGTACGTGCGGCTTGCAGTGATATTTGATGTGTTATCCAGACTGTAACACCTTTCTTCCTCATTACTTACGCTAACATTCAGTTATCTCGACCAGTGTTGTATGCTTTTTGTGCATCCACCGCACTTAAAAGCTTGTCGGTACCATCTTAAGTCAGTTTCACCTTACGGGAAGCCCTGTCTCTATATTTGTTTGCTGGCTACTGTATCTCAACCAGCTGTTGAAAGCGTTTCCACAAACAATCCACGCAGGGTTCCACAGTGGAGATCAATGCAGCTTCGGATTATGCATCCTCCTCACTGGATACATCCGAACACTCCGGTCACTTTCCGTTTTCGCATTTCACCGCCGCACTACTTTGCAGGCAGCCGTGCTCCAGTTCAGCGTATGTATACGCTGCTCTCGGTGACCTCTGCAATTATTGGGCTTCAGTTTTAATCTTCTGCGTTATTCCGTGCCACTCACTCGTCACGAGAGCACTGGTATGAGGGCATGCCGTTCTGGGTTGGATAAGTTTGCCTGCTATTGTTCACCATCAGTGGCACTGTCACCGTAGGGTTTATTGTGCTCGTTGACTATGCAGATTTCAGCCGGTCTGCTTTCCGCTGTGTATCGATGTAGCCCCTGCTATTCAGGGTCTTGGCAGCTGCGATCATATCCGAGGCACTTTTCGTGCTTTCTCATGGCTCATCAGCACTGTCCTTTGTTCTTCTCCGACCACCATTTTGTTTTTTCACTGACAGGACGCTGCAATCTTTCTCCAGCTCCTCATTCACTGATTGTTCTGCTATTCACTGCCATATTATACTCATGTTGTTCCCCACTACATACATCTGCAGCTGCAACTTATATGCATCGTGGACAACTTCCAACGTGTCTTCTTATCCGGATGGTTAAGGACCAGCAGGAGCACAGCAGAATCACCTCCTATCATATGGCTCTATAGCCACGCCCCTGCTGGCCACACCATTGATGCCATTTTCACCTCCTCTGACCTGGTCTCTGACCCCCGCAACCCCTCATCTGGACAGACCACTCTGCCATTCCTTTCTCGCATCACCTTCTACCCCCAAACCAACCTCCATCCCTACATCTCTGGTCAAGTGCTGAAACAAGGTCCGTGTTTTACCAGACCTGGCCGAGGTGCTACTAAGCGCCCTCCTGTAAATCCCGACAACAACTAGACCGCTACCCATAGAACTCTTCGCCTCCTGGATAAACAACTCCCTAACCCCTTCCAAGTCTTCTCCATCCCGCAAAAGACTCACACCCAAATGGTTCATCCCCCTCCTGAAGACTCTGAAAACACATAACCGCTCCCTTGAGCACAAATGGCAAGCTTCCAGAACACTGCAAAGCAAATCAGTACAAATCAAACACTCCACCACAGAAACTACAAATCTGAGATCCAAAAGGCCAAAAATGCCTCCTACAATAAAAGGATCCTGAACTGCCAGAGTGGCAGCAGAGAGCTCCACAGGAACATCACTGAATTCCTAAACCCACCCTACACCACAGCCCCACTGCCTCCTCATAAGCACCCTGCAATTCCCGGTCTGAACCCTTCCACAAAACAGCCCTGGACAGGACTGCCACCATCAACGCCAAACTCGCCCCCTTTCCACCCACTCTACATCTGCCATACCAGACCCTACCTGCCCTCACCCCTGAGAACCATTCTTTCTGCTCCTTCAACACCATCTTCATCGAGGAGTTTGCAAAACTATCAGCCAGCCTACCCTCCATCTCATTGCTTGATCCTTGTCCTGCCTCGCTCCTCAAAGAAATCTTCACCTCCAACTGTGCAGGTGAACTGGTGAGATCCATCCTCATTGACTCCCTCACCTCCGGCAACTTCCCAGACAGCTTCAAAACTGCACGTCAAATCTCTGCTTCAAACAGCATTCCTGAGCGCTCTACTACCAGTCGACTACAAGCCAATCTCCAACACTAAATTCCTAGCAAAACTTGTTGATCGCACTGTTTACTCAGAGCTCCATTGTTTTGTGGAATCTAACAACCTCCTAGACCCTGTGCAATCAGGCTTCCGTCTACACCACGAAACAGAAACCACACTGATCTCTATCTGGGATGACCTCAAAGTGACAGAAGACTCAAAAGGATGCACAGCTCTTATTCTTCTCGCCACTCTGCAGCATTTCACACCATTAACCACATAATCCTCCTCGAGAGACTGCACTCCTTAGGAATACGTGATTCAGCTTACTCCAGAATCGCCTCATTCCTCTCTAACAGACAGCAAACCATCCCCTTTCCTCTGCATGCCCAGTATACACTGGAGTACCCCAAGCACCTGCCTCTTCCCCTCTTCTTCAACCTCTACCTGACCCACCCCTCCCCAAGATCATCCACTCACACAACCTCACTTGCTCCAATTATGCGGATGACACACAAACTTCATGAGAATTCCCAAATCGACCTCAGACCCCAGCACTGATCTAGCAGCATGTCTCTCAGACATTGACCTCTGGATGACGACTAATCACCTTCTTCTGAACCCAGCTAAAACATCTGCCCCTTTCCCCCTTCAGACTTCCTGGCCACCCTCACTCATCCTTTGCCCCCCTTGACCACCACAGCTGTAAAATACCTTGGCTACACAATGTACTCGGACCTAACTCTATCTTGCCACATCAAGTATACATCGAAAGCCTGCCATTTCCTCTGCGGGATCCTGAAGCATATCTTTCCCTACCGTACCTGCCCGAACAGACTGGCTGCAATTATGTCCATTATTCTGTCCAGACGTGACTATGCGAACTCCCTCTACATGGGTGCACCGGCCTATCAGTTCAACTCCAAAGAGTACAGAAGTCAGCTGCCAGACTACTTCTAGCATTGGGGCAGAACGACCAAAATCTCACCGGCCATCCCCACCGTACACTGGCTCCCAATTGGACGCAGGGCCACCTTCAAATTCCTTTTGTATTACCCACCAAGCAGGCCACAAATTCCTACAAGACAAGATCACGCCCTACCCCCTGATCCGAACCCTTAGGTCGAGCAATGTCCTCTGCCTAGTGGTCACCACTTCCAATTCGACCAGGATCAGAGGCTCAGCCAACTCGACCCAGTGCCAACCTTGTGGAATTCACTGCCTCCCTGCATTAGAAACACAGAAGACTACATGGCGTTCTGGAAGGCGTTCAAATCCTGGCTTTTCGCCAAACCGTCCGACCTATCACCTAGACTGACACCTGACGTGGTACCCCGCTGAATACGGACCCTACCATAGACTGTCAGGCTTGACAATCTCCAACCCCACAACTAGGGCATCTGTAGTGGCACTCTGACAGAACTCTGCACCTGACAGAATGTACTCATCACCTCATCCACAGGAACTCTGAACACTCGAAAGCCTAAAGCCAGCTATCACCAGCAATCATGGGTAAATTAAGACTCTTAACCCCAGCACCGACACTCTTGAGCTAGGCCACGCAATTATGCACCACGCAATCGGCCCTAGTAAGCAAGCGTCTGCTAACGCTACACCCCTGAAATCCCAGAGCAGAACTAGATATGGGGGGCATTTCAACAGTTGAGCTGCTAATCACTGCTACCATTGAATGTATATAACAGAACTACCGACTAGTAATTATGTCTAGCAGAACTAGAAACCCATGCGCTAATCAGCACTTATAAACTTAATCACTGACCTGCAAATATGCACTATGCTATTAAACCAGGAATTGCCTCACTTTCAAATCCTTACGAAGAACTATAGCAAGAAATGCCCTAGTACTTATTTATTGCTAATCTCAACTCTCCGGGGATATCCAATTAGAAATACCTACCAGGCATCCAGTTTAACAAATTGCAGACCGAGGATAGCGCTAGCAGATATGCAATAATAACGTGAGTTTTTGCGACTGAACTCCCTGTCTTCACCCACCAATCTGCACCAAACAATGTCACCAACCAAGTTACAGGAAGATTCTATGCCCTTGACAGGGACTGGAAGCTGAACAGAAACCAGGTCCCCCTGAAAAACAGACACTCAAACACACCACTATGCTAACTCTTGCCTCTGCACCAACAAAAAAATTAGGATACAGCTACACCCCTTGAATAATCCAGCCTAGCTGCACACAGCGTCACCCTCAAGCACCAGCGCTGCCAGAATGCAGATACCATTCCCATTGGTCTTACTGCACACATTCTATTGCCTTACACAGCCATCGCACCACAGCCAACACTAGTATGCAGCTCCACATCACCCACTGCACACTGGCTGCACACATATAGAGTGCATCCTTGCACGTTGTATTATACTCCTCTCTCCACTGACCTGGACTGCGGGCCCAGAGGGCGCTCAACCTACAGTGCTTTAGAATCATAAAATTGGTAAAAGGGCTATACAAATGCCAAAAACATAACTTAATACTGCTTTATGAGTGCTGGATGTTTGGAGATTTTGCTCAGACCGCCAGTCTTTCTAATCCACTTGTTGCATTCCTAAGCGGTTGCTGTGCAGGCCGGTCACGGGTTAGCATCGGGCCAGCAAGGTAAGGCGTGATTGACAGTGGCACCATTTTCATTCAACACACACCTGCAAGGGGAGAGAGTCCCCGGCCCTCCCAGCTCCCTCTCCCCATGTCTGGGGCAGGACTGAAAAGGGGGTTCTTTTTCTCCCCTAATTAAAGGGTCCAGTCTCTGACCCTTTCGCATAGGGTGCAAGTGGGGATAAATTCAAGGGTGCCATGGTGAAGGAGTGTGAGGTTTTGTGTAGGCAGCTTGCAAAGAGAGCGTGCAACAGCGCAAGGAGAGGAGCATGCAACTGTGCAAGGAGAGAAGGGGCGTGCAACTGTGCAAGGAGAGAAGGAGCATGCCACTGTGCAAGCAAGGAGAGAAGGAGCGTGCCACTGTGCAAGCAAGGAGAGAAGGAGCGTGCCACTGTGCAAGCAAGAAGAGAAGGAGCATGCAACTGTGCAAGCAAGGAGACAAGGAGCATGCCACTGCAATGGGAGAAGGAGCATGCCACTGCAATGGGAGAAGGAGCATGCCACTGCAATGGGAGAAGGAGCATGCCACTGTGCAAGGAGAGAAGGAGCATGCCACTGTGCAAGGAGAGAAGGAGCATGCCACTGTGCAAGGAGAGAAGGAGCATGCCACTGTGCAAGGAGAGAAGGAGCATGCCACTGTGCAAGGAGAGAGAGAGTGCATGCTACAGTGCAAGGTGGGAGATTAAAGTATGGAATTAACCCACACATGCTGGCTGTATTTATGTGACACACACGTGATTTCCACAGCTTAATGTAGTTTACTGTCAAAGTCGGTGGCCAGTTTTTAAAGATATGCACACATGTAGTCGAAAATCCCTCAATTACTATTCAGAAATGGTAAAGCGTTATTCATTCCTCAGAGCTGTAGTGACTTCCATTGTAAAAGAGCAGATCAAAAAATCAAGTGTTATAGACTAAAGCCTGGGGATCTAATTCAGAGGAGACCGGCATGAATAAAAGATGGATTCTTTCATGCTGCGAGGGAGTGTGAGAGGAATGGGAGCGGGGCAAAGTTGCTTTAGGGTAACCATTCGTGAAGAGGAGGGGGGCACCTGTAAACACTCAAAGCCAATACAGCGAATGTGTCCCTTCTGCTCCCATGGGAGGGATCCATAGAGACAGAAATTAAATGGAGCTCTGCTGGGAGAAAAGACAGGATAACGTCATGGCACGGACATGACCAACAAATGCAAACTCTGCATTACCCAAGGGCTCTCCTGCAGGGGAGGGCAGGAATGGAGACCTGCTTTCAATGCCACAATGGGAGGCAGATGACAAACGAACACAGGCTTGAGTGAGCAGGCAAAGGGGAAGGATCGCTATGTTAGTACAAGATTAAAGCATTTGCTTTCCAAAGACTCCTGATTGGGAGAATCATTGTTAAACACCTATGCATTTGTTTAAAGGGCCAGAGACGCAAAGACTACCATTTTGTGACCTGGAAAAGTCATGCCTGAACATTGCGAGTTACAATGTGTTAAGATGGATTTCCAAAAAGGATTTTGGGAGGCCACCCTATTTATGGCAAACAAGGAAGACACAGAGGTTAGCCAAAACCCAATCGAGCTAAGGTAGGCGAGCAGTCAGTGCTTCGTCTCAGTGAGTGGTCTAGGTCTACAGTGAGTCCACACAGAGCAACACCAATAATTCAAGTTAGACAGTAATTATATCAAAGTACAATTATATATTAGGCCTTTAGTTACACACTAAGCATATCAAAATCACAGGTGAGTATTGTCAATTAAAAATATATATAATATATATATACACATTTACCAATATGAGAATATAGTTGCATGTGAATTATTTACCAGTGTTGAACAGGTTAGTAGTCGGATGCAAGAAAAATAGGTTCAAATAAGTCAGAATGAGCACTAGTACAGAGTTCCTCAATCTTATGAAGGCCGACCCTAACCGGTATGTGGCCGTGTGCCCAAAAATCATAAGTCTCAATGTATAGCTTCTTCAGGTAATGTATTGAGAAATGATGCAGTGTGCTGTGGTGATGCTTTGGAAAGTTTTAAAAAATGAAATAAGTATTTACTCAAATTCAGGTAAGTACCCATTTCTATCCTATTCACTTGGTAAGACCCCAGTTTGACAACCAGTGGCAGTGTCGGAGGGAGTTGGGGTCAAGGATTTTATGCCCAGGGTTACCCTATGGAAGACAGGGGGGGCAGAAACAGGTATGTTAACTTACCCAGTACACACAGAGAAACTGCAGACAACTCCCTATTAATTCGGGTGTGTCTTAGTCCAACCTATGCCTGGACTAACTATCAAAAAATAGAAAAAAAATGCAAGATTATAGGTTCTTTGTTTCAGTCTGCCCAGGAAGAAACATAGTACTACCCAAATACCGAATGGTGTAGGTACAGCAACCAAGCGCAACCCTTCTGTGATAAAAAAGATTTCAATTTATTAAATCCTCGCACAAATACATCATATCAATTCATATTACATAAACCAAACTTAAAACATATAAAAAATGCACTTACACTATCGCCTTATTCTAAAAACCTTAAAAGGTGCTCAAGTGACTTTACTCAACCTTATCAATACTCTGGGCCTCATTAGGAGTGAGGCGGTATGGGTTTAACGCCACTGGTAATTCTGCTGGCGCCGTTAAACCTATACCGCTGCATTAGAAGTGGCCCAGCATGCTAACAACGGGCCCATAATTAAGGGGCCCGTTGTTATCATGCTTCCCATTCCCATTAAGCCCTATGGGGGCTCAAATGGGAATGGAGATGGTCCGGGTTCCCTGAATGGGGAAATACCGGGCCCTCCAAAGTCAGAATGGCTCGGTATTTCCCCATTTAGGGAACCCAGACCCGAGTTTGGAGGCAGCCATGCCCTTATTAAGGGCATGGCTACCTCTAAAATCCAAATGTGGCCCTCTATATACAAAATACAGATTAGACCTCTAGGATAGGGTACTGGACTTAGAGGTATATCAGAAGTCCTCTTTAAAGCTCAACCTGTTTCTGTTCCTGCGCCCTCAAAGTGGTAAACCTTCTCCAGGAGCTAAACTCCAGGTCACAATTTGTATGTCGCAGTTCTTCAAAGAATTCTAAAAAACCTCTTCCTCTAGACTGCAAAAGAGACCAAACACAAACATTAGCTATTAGTGCTATTTTTGAATTAGGGCAAGGTATCGTATTACCCAACCTCTAAACCCCCTTCGATTGGAAATAGATGCCTATCGGAAATGTATGGCAGTGTATTCAGAAGATCTGTGTTCCCATCACAGTTCAATCCACCCGGGATCTTTCACCAATGGAACAAACACAGTATATATGTTAACAAACTAGGGTTCATATTCTAGCTATAACCATCTTGCCCAGCCCCAATACTCACTCCAGAATGGAATGTGTAAAAAAAAAATTAAAATAAAGTCCCTTCTTGGGTAGGGTCTTTTCTTCCTCCTCAAATGCTTCTGCCATGTTTCTAATAGAGGAGCAACTTCTTGATTGCCCTGGACCCTGTAGACCAGAAACCACAGAGCAAGGACAGAGGAAAGCAGAGCAAAACAGAAAACCACATGAGCTTATTATTCAGCCTCCATTTCCTTCACATTACTACATGCCATGGGCAGACATCTTATGCTGTTCACTAATATCTCATCTTAACTGTCTTCCTTCAGTCTTTCTACCCTTTAAGTGGTCCCAGGTGGGTGAATGACCACTGGTCCTTCAATTAATCTTCAAATAAGCATAGTCTGAAGCATTTGAAAGAAAAACAAAAGAAACTGATGAGGAGAGAACAAGAACTTATTTTCCTTACACAGCGATAGTAAAGGATTTAATGTGGAGGTAGAGTGGCATAACATTTAAGTAGAAGTGTCTGAAGACGACTGGTAGTGAAAATCTGGTTTGCAAAAAGTAGTCCTTTGGTCACCCTGATATCATGAAACACTCTGTTTGGGCTATTAATGACAGTATAAGCCCTTTTATTAGTGTGTTTAGAGTATTTCCTCTACTCATAGAAGACCACAGGCGTTTTCTACTAGTATGGTGAGGAATTTCCCATCACATATCGGGTGGTTAGAGCAATTTGTTCCATGGTTACAATATGGCCCCTGGCGTTTTCTGCACTGTTTATTATGATATTAATTAGAATAGAATATACTGGGGTTCTAAATACACCTCCCTCGATAAACTAACTGAGGGGCTCAGACCATTTAAATAACAGTACAGACGCCGGTTTAAATGAGACTAAAGTATAGTCAATGGGAGTGGGCAGAGCGACCTGTTCACCTCTCCAAGCTGGCCACCCGTATGGTTCCACTAAGTGGGTCTAAACCGAAGGTGGAACTAACATAGATGAGGGACGTTTTAGAACTTCTCCTCGGGAACACAGCTCGAGAGCAGTTCACAGAATGCAGAGTATCTTGCCGGCACAGAAGGTAAGCAGAGCTCCCTCAGGAGTTCATGGCTTTAAAGCAAGTTTGCTTAAGTACGTGGAAAAGATATATTGATACTCTGCGTTTCCGCTTTGCTATATTAGGTATAGCACCGCGGTAAGTAGGACACTAAGAACAAGTCCACATATACCGTGCACCGGGCTGTGGGGAAACCATTGAAAAAAGAATAAATAAAAGTGACAGAGATGTACCAAAGTCTTCTCTGCACAAGGTAAGCAGTGTTTGTAGACAAGACAGTCTTTGTAAAGTTGCTATTTTGAAAAGTTAGGAAATAGGTTTGTTCCACCAGGACATATAAAAAATGCTTGAGACTCCGCTGGTTCTTCAATTGATCGGCAAATAAGCAGTAATTTACCCACCTAGGACCTCTTAAAGGGCAGAAAGACTGTATGAAGACAGTTAAGGTGAGATATGAGTGAACGTTTTAAGATGTCTGACCAATGGCATGTAGTAATGTGACGGAAATGGAGGCTGAAAAACGAGCTCATGTGGTTTTCTGTTTTCCTCTGCTTTCTTGTCCTTTCTCTGTGGTTTCTGTTCTACAGGGGCCAGGGCAAGTATGAAAGTTGCCCCTGTATTAGAAACACAGCAGCCGCATTTGATAATGTAACAGAGACCCTACCCAAGATGGGCTGTTTTTTTACACACTCCGTTCTGGGGTAAGTATTGATAGCTAGAATATGTACCCTAGTAGGTTAATAACGCATATAGTGTGTTTGTTCTATAGGTGGAAGAGAGATGCCGGGTGGATTGAACTATGATTTGAACACATATCTTCTGAATACTGTGCCATACATTACTGATAGGTAATTGTTAGGCAGAATCCTGTGCAATGCCCTTAGGGACCACTACACCTGATTAAGACTACAGGTGGCAATACAAGTTTTACCTTTGGTACAAGTCTGTACTACTAAGTTATAGTGGTAGCAGTAGCAGAGCAGCCAGGCTTATCTCAATAGTATATGAGCAGTAGCAGAGATTACACAAAGGGACCACAATTACTGTGACTCAAGCAAACACTGACTGAAGGTTTCAAGTAGAAAAATATAAGTACATTTATTTTTAAACCATTTGTTATAAACACAACACCTCTATTAAACTTTAAACAAAACCACACGTTAAATATACTACAATTAACCAATTCACTTTGTACAGTAAGTCTCAAGGTAAGTAGCCTGTGTTTGAATGAACCGGTGTTATGAACAAAACAGGATACCGCTGATACGGTTGCGATCACTTTTTGACAGTTCGGTCTACTAAATAAACGCATATCCATGACATGAAAAGCTACCGGGGCAAAAACACACTTAGCACCCGAGATACCCAGAGGGACTTGGAGGTAAAAATCACAGACAATATTTAGGTTAGGCAGACAGTATCTGGAAACACTCGGAAACAGGAGTTCAAAGTCAAAGGGTCAGAGCCAGGTTTAGATGACACCGGAGGCCTGTGCCAAAGATCACACCGTTAGTTCACGATTCCGTATACCC
Organism: Ambystoma mexicanum; assembly: GCF_040938575.1. Classification (NCBI taxonomy): domain Eukaryota; kingdom Metazoa; phylum Chordata; class Amphibia; order Caudata; family Ambystomatidae; genus Ambystoma; species Ambystoma mexicanum. Next base: position 648,137,945 of record NC_090936.1, read on the forward strand.
CAAGAGTACTTTAATATTGTCAATGATCGGAAGCAAAAGTTATAAGAAGGAGGGAAGACAAGGACGAGCCTTGGAGATCAAGAAAAAAGGGGTTCACCCAGTTTCCTCGAGTAGAACACAGTACCTTGTTTCCACGATGCAGCTGGAGCCCTGGCAGTTGTTCCTGTTGGTTTCCCGCAGACCCACGATTCCTGGAGCTTCGTTGTGAAGGAGGACGTCTGAAGGGGGTCTGCACCACATAGGGATGAAGCCTGCAGCAGCAACAACGAAAAGGTGTGCTCTTTAAAAACAGGAGCGGCTCAACAGGTGGCTATCCGGACCACTACAGCAGTGTGCAGCGATTTCGACCATGGCGGAGATCTCTGGCTGAAGAAGATGAGCTGGATATCCCCACCAGGCTCAAGGGAAGAAGACTCCGGACTGGATCTTCTCTTAGTCGTCAAAAGGTAGATAGCTCAGGACTGCAGCGGGGCTTCACCGGACGGGGTAGTTGCAGCAGCCGTCGTTCTCCCCGCTTCTCTTCGGTTCCTTGTAGTTCTAGAGGCAGCTCTGACTTCTAGCCCAAGAGACCTGCCTTTTATGCGCGAAACCCCCATTCACACAGCCTGGCTGTCAATCACGCAGCAGGGGGGTTGTCCAGCCGGGACAACCACCTTAGCCAATCATGGCAAAGTGTAACTTGGGTTTCCTAGGATACCCTGTGCAGGGGGTGACTACACCCCTCCCTCACATTCAGCCCACCTAGACACCCAGGCGCCTTGAGGAGGGCTTCTCTGCAGAGGCCCGCCAAAAAGACAGTGAACAAAGAAGGCGAACCGAGTTTGCTGCGCAAAGTAAAACTCAAGAAGGACTTTAACAAAAAGAAATGGCAAATAAACCCAACCGGAGCCAAAGGAAAGACGATTTGGTCAAGCGGGTTTATGTTCGAGGCTAATATAATAGCCAAGAACAGTACCACGTTTATCTAATATAATCGCGGTAGAAAAGTTTGGGTAGATACCACTGCCACCAGAGCAAAACAATGCTCACGGAGGCACAGACGGAAAAGGGGTACAGATTAGCCCTTTCCAGTACTCCATGTAAGATGGGCTGTACTGGGTCTGTGGTAAAAGTGACTATGTAAAGTAAATGGCAACTTTACCTTTCTCTGGGGGACAGTAGTCAGCCCCAGCTAAATGGAGTCAGAGGGAAGTCTAAAAGACAACCCTGGGTTACTACACTAAAGGTGCTGTGTAACCCATACAAGAACAGGGGCACTTGGAGTGGTGTGCTCCAGTGCCGAAGATCACACAATGAGTAACAATACATAGGCCAAAACACATGTAAGAGTGGAAAAAAAGATGTACACTCTTACCAGGTGGAAAAAATAAACTCCAGAAATCCAGCAAAGCTGCTGGGGGACTCACCTAGGTGAGGGAAATTAGCCCTAGAAGGAGTATTCTCCCTAACAGTGATCTATTTCCAATTAAAGGGGGTTTAGAGGTTGGGTAATAGCATACCTCACCCTTATTCAAAAATAGCACTAATAATCTTTGTATTTTGTCTCTTTGGTAGTCAATGGGAAGAGGTCTGGAGGAAGAGGTTTTTAGAATTCATTGAGAATCAAGAACTGTGACATATGAATTGTGACCTAGAGTTTAGCTCCTGAAGAATGTTCACCACTTTGAGCATGGGACAGAAACATATTGAGGTTTAGCAAGGACTAATGATATATCTTGAAGTCCAGTACCCTATCCTAGAAATCTAATCTGTATTTTGATGACGGAGTAATGATAGGGTTGAATAGAGTTACGTGAGCACTTTAATACATTTTTAGGTCTTTAGAATAAGGTGTTTGTGGAAGTATTTTGTACATGTTTTAACTTTAATGTATGTAATATGAATTGATCATGTATTGTGTGAGTATTTAATCAATTGAATTTTTTTTATCACATAAGAGTTGTACTTGGCTGCTGTACCTCCACCCTGCAGTATTTGTGTAGTGTTAGGATTTATCCTTGACAGACTGCAACAGAGATTGCCTTTTAGTCTTACCTTTTTTCTTTATATGATAACTTACCCCCTGACTCTTCCAGATACCACTGCAGGTCTTCCGGAATCCATTGGGGACACAATCTTCTGCGTTCAGGATAGTAAGGCCCAGGGTTCGAAGGTGCAGAGATTACTTTTCATGTCAAGAGTCGGTTGCCCTGCACATCAAACTGTTGCAGCCAGCTTCCAGAAGACCCCAAATGAACAAAGCTGTTCTGTGATGCAGAGCCCATCAGGACACTTCAAGGATTGAAGGATTGTTCCAACAAAGGTCACTACGGTCAGGTGGCGACAAGTGAACATATAGTGGCGAACACAGGAGCAGCCCCAGCACTGCTTCCCTTGGAGTGAGACTGCTGCAATTGTGAGGACAGGTGACTTGTAGCATAATCTGGACGACTGCAGTGAAGTTGCCCAGAAGAGAGCTGGTCAGTCTACCGGGTGGTCCAGGGACAATTCTGAATGCTTGGATCCGAAAGTAGGGGTCGAGACTGGTTGTTCCCACGTGTCCAAGAGTCAGAAGTACCGATAAGGGTCTTCTGCGATCAGAGGAGCAGGGGCTCTACCGAGCCAATCACTGCAGTTGATGCTGGTCTGCAGCAGGGGTCGTCCTCTGGTCGTCAGAGGGCTGCTCTTCTTCGTAGAAGTCTTGCCTCCAACGATTTGATGAACAGTTGCAGGTGCCCTCCATTTATCCAAGATTCATGCTGGGAGGAAGCCCAAGCCCACCAATGGTAAATATCTGCACCATTCAAAAGCCAGGATTGACCAATCCAGGACAACCACTGGTCATCACATCCGTCCAGCAACAGACTTTCAGGCACCAGCAGATGTGGATTGGAACCAGAGAGTCCCAGCACCCTCCTGCTTACGCACTCAAACTTGTTGCCCGCGAAAAGACACAGCTTTCCCTGTGAAGGGGATTTCCATATAAGGCATTTTCTGACCAGAGACGGCAGAAGAAGGCCAAAGAACAAGCAAAAGATCTTGTGGAACAACAAATTTGAGGTGCTTGCCACCTTTAGTAGCCACTTGAAGTAAATTCAAAAGTGAACCAGTAAAATCAAATAAACAGTCACAATCACACAGCATCTGGCAGCTTGTCTTGGACACATTGTCAAAGTAACCAAAAAGCCATTATATAGAAAGTTATAAGGATAGACAGAATCCTAATTGCACTTTACTTTAAGGTGATGTGTGCAATTCTAAAAATACAAGTATTCATAAAGACAGGCCTAGTTTCTCAGTACTGATAGTCTTAAGGACTAGTCAGTTTCCTCACAAGAATGAGCAAAACAGCAAGGGAAGTAAAGCAGGCTTTACTGACCTCCAAAATGTTAGCAGGGGGCTCAAAACGAATGAGGTACTTAGGAATCTATGGAAGGAAAGGTGCAAAAAGAAAATCTTTCCTAACCTCATGGCCACCAGATATCCTGCTTCTCTCTTTTGTGTTAGCAATGCTACGCTGCTGCAACTAATCCTCTTTCAATGTTCTTGTGATGTGCAGACAGGTCATGATCAGACCACCTTCACTTCTGGTCTGTGCCCTGGTGTGACAGCACCACCACCCTGACCCATTATGATGACCTGCTCCCACTGACTGTACCTGCTTGCTCTGCTAAGAACGGAAACCAGTTATCTTCACTGATGCGAGTGTCCGATGAAGTGCCAGTTAATGGTATGGGCTGTGTGTAATGGGCCTGGTTCTCTGGCCGACTAGGGGTCGGGAAGCTGAGACATGGTACATGATGTACAATTGGCCGTACAGTGTAATAACAAGTAATGGGGCACACAAGTGTAGAAGGCAGAACTAGGTAGCAGGTTTGCAGTGCTTCAGATATGGCAGAGATTGTGAGGCATAAGGTGTTGAAAGGTGGCAAAGGACAGTTGGTGATGGAAGGCATGCTACAGGAGAAAGAGGACTAAGATCCATGGGGTAAAAGGATATAAGAAGAAATGGTGACATCTATGATTGCTGTGCAGTTTGGAATTCATGAGCGGCTAGCCAGTGGGTTACATAGGGGAAAGGGCCATGTGGGACTGTAGGCATGGTTCTTGAGGTGGTTCATGAGGTGGTCCATGCTTCTCCCCATCCATACCTTTGCATTTGGCCCAGCCCTGGATTAGGGGTGGCATAATTAAGATAAATTGAGAAGCTTATTACCATCAGTTTTTATGTTTTTTTTTTTTTTAAATTCCCAAAACATGGTTCGTGAGCTTGAATATAATGGCCCCAACACAACCTGGCATCAATCATTAAAACTTAAAAATGTATTTCGAGGGGATTGGGGTCCTCCAACGTATTCCATATCTATGACAGTAATCACCACAGCTGTGCTGCTTCGGAAAATCTTCGTCTCCTGCGTTCATGACATCGATACGCCGCCCTCGTGGACCTCCTCCAACGGCCGACGTCACTGGATGTTATAAGTAGGACGCACAACGCTGTAGCCTCAGTTCCGTTTTTTCCGCGAACGTGTTCGCTTCGGAAATCTCGGTGCGCCTCGACTCTTTGGAGTTTCTGTTGTTTTCTCGGTTCTTCGAACCTGTTTGGTGTTTGTGAAATATTTCTACCTCGTCTTCCACACCGCATCCGGGCTTTAAGAAGTGCGGGGACTGTGGGTCCAAGATGTTGGTCACAGACTCACACAATGCCTGCCTCTGGTGCCTCGGGGAGGCCCATGACACGGAGGACTGTGTCGACTGTCAGTCGCTCACGTCGAATGCCTTGCGGGAGCGCAAGAAGTTATCAGTAGGTAAGGTGTCCAAACCCCGGAAGTCGAGGTCTGCGGGGCTTTCGACGGACGACTCAAGGGGCGACACTCCGCGTCGTCGTCGGAAGTCCAGTGGGTCTCGGTCCCAGAGTCGGTCTCGGCACTCCTCTGCCTCTTCGAGGCACTCCCGGAAGCGCCGTCATCGGTCGCCTTCCCCGTCCTCATCCGAGGACTCTGTCCGTCGGCGGGTCGCTTACCCCACCAAGCATGCGACACCGGAGGAATGGGCTTCTTTCGGGAAGAAAATGTTGGCGATTCTCGAATCGCAGGGCACTGGTCCGTCTGCGCCTCTGAGTGGGGTCGGTCGTGATCAGCCGAGAGACACCGCTCGCACGCCTTCGGGCTCGGCCACGATTCGCAGGAAAGGTCCCTCTCGGACAAAGGGAATCGTTCTCGGCATGCCCGGTCCAGGTGCCAGTCCTCGACGCGCTCGAGACCGCGTGAACCTGTGAAGTCTTCGAGGAAGACATCGATGCCTGTGGCGCCGAGGTCGTCGACGGACTCTCTCGAGGCTCCGCCTCCGAGGAAGCCGTCGATGCCGTCGGCGCCCAGGATGTCAAGGGACACGCTCGGGCTCCGCCTTCGAGGCCTGTGTCGACGCTGTCGGCGCCGCGTCTGTTGTCGACGCCGATTCTCTCGACGCCGGCGCTGATTCACCTGACGCCCTCGACGCCTTTCGAGGCTGTGTTGACGGGGGTACCCCGTGGCTCGGGGGAACCACCTAGAAAGGCTCTGGCCAAGGTCAAGCATGGCTTTGGTTCCAGTTCTGTGCCTTCTTACCGCCATCTGAAGTTCATTTCAGAGGTGGATGAGGGCTCTGATGATGGTATGGTGCCTGACACGGTGCCTGAGGAGATTCTCTCGGGCCATAGCCAGTTTGAAGACCTGAGGCAGTCCCTGCATGATGCTAGTAGCCTGGACACCTCTACGGAGGTGGAGTTTTGTAGGCCTGAGCCTGGCTCTCATGCCGATTCTTCGTACCGGCGCCTTATGTCAAGGGTCACCGAGTACTTAGGATGGTCTGCTCCCCCAGGGGAGTTTGTTCAAGATGACCTTACGGATATCCTCCACATTGGTCCACCAACTGACCCGGTACTGCCATTTCATATGGCTCTACAGAGGAGGGTGGCGGCTGCTTGGACTGTTCCGGAGAGTCTCCCTGCAGTGAGCAAGTCTTTGCCGCGAAAATACCGCCCAGCCAGTAGTGACCCCTGCTACTTGTCCAAGCACCCTACTCCGGAGAGTTTGGTGGTGCAGGTGGCTACGGCCATGCAAAGCAGGCGTCGTACCCTACCATCCCTCCTGATAGGGACGACAAGCGTTTTGACGGCTGGGCGAAGAAAGTGTTTTCTGCAGAGGGTATGGCGCTTCAGGCGGCCGACTCCATATGTGCCTTGTCTCGTTTCACGCACACTCTGTGGAACTGTTTCCTTGGCGGCTGAACATATTCCCGAAGGGGACGAATGGGATGGTTTCCTTGCCATGGGTCAGGATGGCAAGGATGCCATGTGTGAGGCCGTACAGTCGGGTTTGGACATGGCAGATTGTGTCAGCCGGTCCATGGCGGCGAGCACCGTGATACGCAGGTTTGCGTGGTTGCAGAAGTCGGGGTTTGCTCCTGATGTTCAGGCCCGGCTCCTCAACATGCCCTTTGACGGGGAACATCTTTTTGGCAGCAAGGCTGACAAGAGCCTTGAGAGGTTGCAGACCTCAAAAGCTGCAGCAAAGTCGTTGGGCGCTGCAGTTCGACAACCTCCGCCATTTCGTCCTAGGGGACAGCAATGGAGGGGAGGTTCCTTTCGTTATTGCTCATCCTTTGGTAAAGTGAGAGGAGCTGCCAGTCAAAGGGGCCACCGTAGGAGTGCCAGAGGTGGAAAACAAGGTACTCGAGGTGCCAAGGCTGCTCGGGCTGTGCAGCTGCTTCAGCTCAGTCACGAGGCCATGTCCCATGGTTCGCCGGTTGGGGGAAGGCTAGCGCCGCACCTTGCAGAGTGGCGCGCCATTACTTCAGATGTGTGGGTTCTGGAGATCATAACCCACGGCTACTGTCTTCCTTTCCGGCAGAGGCCTCAAGACAATCCACCGGGGAATCCCTCTTTGAAGAGTCCAGATTGGCTCCTTGCGCAGGAAATTCAATCCCTGCTGGAGAAAGGCGCCATAGAACTGGTGCCTGTAGCAGAGAGGAACAAGGGTAGTATTCCCCTTATTTTTTGATTTCCAAGAAAAACAGGGAATTGAGACCCATCATGGACTTGCGCAGTTTGAACAAACTCCTCAGGAAGGACAAGTTTAAGATGGTTACTCTCTCTCAAGTTCTCCAGGCCGTTCAACTTCAGGACTGGTTGGTGTCTCTCAACCTCAAGGACGCTTATTTTCATGTGCCGATCCATCCAAAGCACAAGAAGTACTTGAGGTTTGCGGTTGGCGACTCGCACTTTCAGTTTCGAGTCCTGCCGTTCGGATTGACCTTCGCACCGAGGATCTTCACCAAGCTCATGGTAGTGGTGGCAGCTCACCTCAGGAAAGGGGGGATTCACGTCTACCCCTACCTGGACGATTGGTTGATCAGGGCGCGCTCTCCCGAGCAAGTCCTGGATCATCAGTCAGTCACTTGACACTCCCTCCACAAGCTGGGCTTCTCCCTCAACTTAAAGAAGTCCCATTTCACACAAACTCAGGCTCCAGTACATCGGAGCAGTGCTCGACACGTCCCTGGGGCAGTGTTTACCTCCCCAGGTGAGGGCTCATCACATTCAGCAGATGGTGCACAAGTTTCAACTAACATCCGGTGACGTCGGCCCGATGGAGGCCCTCGGACGGCGTATCGACGCAGGACGCAGACGCCGAAAGATGTTCTGAAGCAGCACAGCTGTGGTGATTACTGTCATAGATATGGAATACGTCTTCGGACCATCCCATCGAAAGAACGTTACCAGGTAAGAGAGTAACTTGTTCATTGGGTTTTATTATTTTGTCTGCACAGCAAGTTATGGTAGTTACATAGTGGAAAAAGTGAAAGGACGCTGATGTTGGCTTAGGATTTTGCTTGTTTCCAGACCAGATACGTTATTTGCCTTCCTAGTCACAAAAGTGAGCATTATATTGAAATATATTGATTTCTTATATTGCATTGAAGGGGAAAAAAGTTCAATTATAGCTAGCAATCCTCTTGCTTTCTTTCTTTGGGACCAGGAGATGGGTGAAGTACCAACCATGGTACTGTTCCGCACAGGTACTTTCGCCACGGCAACAGGGTGAGAATCTCCTGTAAGAGGAGCGGATCTGGATTCCAAAGAGGTTGTTCACTCGGGGAACAATCTTGTAGTCCTGGAGAAATGGGAGGCAGTGCCGTAGTTCCACTGTTTGTAGTGGCCATTGGTAAGGAGAATTCTAAGAAATATGCTAATTCCCTTCACCTTAGGGACCCCCAGCAGCTTTGCTGGATTTTGAGGACTTGATTCTTTTTACCTGGAAAGTGTGAGCCTTTTTTCCCACTCTTTCATGTGTTTTGATGTGTGTTTTAAATTTGTGTTCTCCGATTATGGAGTTTTAGATAACTTCAGAGGCATCATCTTTTCATGTGCGTTACACAGCACCCTCAGTGCAGTGACACAGTGATGTCTTTTATACTTCCCAAAGGTTTAGAAACCTTCTCTGGGATGAACTACTGTTTCCCAGATAATGTAAAGTGAAATTGAGTTTACTAGTCTTTTCCAAATTCAGAGACCCAGCACACCCCGGTTTACAATGGAGTGTTGGAGTGTCTAAACACTCATGTAGCAGTCAAATGCTACCCTTCCTATTTAAAAGCCTGGTGGCAGTGGTTTTACAACGAACTACAATGATTTTTTCCGACCACGAACACCTGTAGCTAAAAATCACAGGAGCCATGTTTTTCAAGATGGCGCCTTAAGCCCCTTTTTTTAAACGGGTCCCAGTTTTCTTTTTTCCCCATTTCTTTTTGGAAAGGTCCTTCTAGTGTTTGTCTCCACGCGCCAAACCAGGTTTGGTCCCTTTATTCGTGTGCCTTTGGCGGGCTTCAGGACTGAAGTCTGCCCCTAGTGTCTGGGGTGGGCACGAAGTGAGGGAGGTGCCGGAAACTCCCTGTGCTTGGGTCTCCTAGGAGACCCAAATGCACTCTGGCGTGATTGGCTGGCTGACTGTTTGGCAAGGACAGCCACCCTGCTGGGTGAGTGACATCTATGCTGGAATGAAAGGGAGAAAACTGTTTAAAAGGCGAGTCTCCGGACTGGAAGTCAGAGTCGACCACAGGAACAATAGAACAGAAAACGAGTTGGAAGACGACGGCTGCTGCAACCACTGGACCGTTGGTTTGCCCGGTGAAGCCCTGTTGCAGGTCTCAATTGCCAAACTCCATTCGACAGAGAAACTCCTTCAAGGACAGCTTCTTCCTTTTGAGTTGGTGGGACCAATCAACTCATAAGACACCTGGATACCATTCTCAAGGCTGGTTAGGTATAACCAGGGAGCGGGACACCAGTTTGTGTTCTTGAATCTACAGCTACTGGAACTGAAGTGACTCCATTTTGTTTGCTCTCTTCAATGATCCCATGCAGTGCAGGAGTCCCCTGACATACTCACTCTTGATCCCACGACTGAGGCTCAGGAACAGCGAGATCTGCAGGAACTGCCAGGAACCACGACTTCAGCAACATTTGTTTTATTCATACAAAGGTACTGTGCCAACCCGATTGAGAGAACACCACTCTCGTGGAGAAAGTTTGTGAAACTTTCCCCACTTCCAGGCCTAATGAGCTTGTGACCCCACAAATGATTCTTTTTCGTCTAAACTAACACTAGCCCATTGACTTTGGCCTGGCCTATTGACTTGAATTGAACTATTCTGGTGAACTGAAACTATTTGCATTGCCTAGAAAGTATATATAATCTATTCTACTCACTTTTGTCCTTTTTGTTCACTAAGTAACTGAACTGCCATTTGGCTCCTTTTTCAAGGGTGCTCAAACTGTCTCAAAAACTTAGTTTTGTATTGAAGTGTCTTGGTCTATAATATTGAGTTGCCTACTTCTAGTGAAATGTTTTATAAATGATTGTGTAAATAAATTAATGTTTTACCAAGAAACCTCGAGTGTCTACTTGAACAACTGTGATTGAAGGTCCTCTGTGCAACTACGTGTACTGCTCACATTCACTCTTGAGATAAGCCTGGCTGCGCAGCTCGCTACCAACAAACTGCATGGTACAGACTTATACCAAAGGTTGGTCTTGCTTACACCTGTAGTCCTAATTGTATGTGGTGGTCCCAGAGGGTACTGCATGCAATTCTGCCTAACAGCCATGCATCATAAGAAATGGTATGCAGATAATGAGTCAATCTGCCTCCCACTGAAGTCTTGTGAGCAAAGTGCTCAGAGATTTTGGGGCTGGGGCTGAAGGCAAGGAGGATATTGCTGCCTCAGCGGTCTTTCCTCCACAACCTCTTGGGGCATTTGTAAATCTTCTTTGCCCTTGCCTTTGTTTTTGACCTCATCGCCATTGACCCAAGGAGGAGTAGTATCGAAAGGACTGCCCTCTTCACTTTTGTGAAGCTGTGTGCTGTTGTGGCTGGCGCTGCAGCCTTTGAAGCCTGTAGTTTTTCCAGGCTATAGTCTGCGTTGGGCCTAAATAAACTGGATCCATCAAAGGGAATTTCGAGGAGCCTTGGTTGAACATTGTGGGCAAACGCAGATTTGCTTAGCAATGTAAATCATCTGATCACAGCACTAAACCCCCATGCATTTTCCAACACAGACTGAATCATCAAATCTGTTTTTTAAAAATGGAGGAAACCTCTTTTCCATCATTAATCAGGTTATTAAATCCCTCTCATTTCCCCTTCTCTAAAATTCTCAGCAGCTTGTGCAGTCGCATTCCATAATGTGGCTATATTTTTCCAAAGCACATGATGCGTCGATGGCTTTTAATGCCATGCTTCTTGCCGAAAAGACCCTTTTTGCAATGGCATCAGAACGCTTATCTTCCCTATCTGGGAGGATGGTAGATTAAGCTATGGCTTTGGATATTGAAGTCGCCACCTGCACTACTAAGCTCTCTGGTGTAGGGTGCTTATAAAGAAAATCAGGTCCCACAAAGGACGGCTCGTATTGTTTCACCTCGCCTTATTAACAGCATGAGTGGTGTCTGGTTTCTTCCAGAGGTTCATTATTGGGTCTTTGTGCTGTAAGAAAAGCAAGCACGGGATCTTTCCGAGGGCCTTAATCGAAGATGTCAGTTAGGTCATCCTGTGTAATGTCCTTGTTAGTGAGAATTCTCATTCTATGGCTAATTTCCCTTACCTATAGAGTCCCCCAGCAGCTTTGCTGGATTTGAAGGGTTTGTTTTTTTCTCCTGCTAAGAGTGCGACTCTTTCCCACTCTTAGGCATTTTTGCTACGTGTGTTTTAGGCTATTTTTTGTGTTTAATGTCTATGGGTTTTTTCTCACCCTCATAGGAACCATCTTTATACACATGTGTTACACAGCACCCTCCGTGCAGTAACAGAGGGGTGTTGTAGCGACCCCCAAACTTAGACTCCATACCCTGGGACTGACTACTGTCTCCCAGGGCATGTAAAGTCCCCATTGACTTTCCTAGTCAATCTTTATGAACAAAACCAGTACAACCCATCTTACTATGGAGGTACTGGCAAGGGTTAATAGTTTTTCCCTTATGTTCATGTTCGAGAGGGTACCGTACAGTACCTCTCTCAAAAGTTTCTGGCTGGTGGCAGTGGTTACCACCAAAAATATTTGACTGCAAATATTTCCCTATGGGATTTTCCCATTGTTCGAAGCTACCACATTTACTGACAGCCTCTAACATACCGCCGGTTTATTTTTATATTAACTTTACTCCGGTAGATTTTATTTGCCAGAACTTTTACATAAATTCTTTCTCGTGTCTTTCTCTAAGATCCCAACCCAGGTCGGGGATCCTTTGTTCGTCCTTTTGGCCGGCTTCTGCCAAGAAGCCCTCCTTTCGGCACCACTAAGTCTGGGGTGGATCCATTGTGTGGGAGGGGGGGGGAGTAGGACCCCTGTATAGGGTTGCCTCAGCAACCCATGTCGCACTCTGCCCTGATGGGCTGGAGGGTCTCCTGCCAGGATGACCACTCCACTGTGTGAGTGACGGCTAGGCTGTATGAATGGGGGTCTTTTTGCATAAAAGCAGGGTCCTGAGGACTGGAAGAACAAGACGTCGCCACTGTAACTAAGAAGCCGAGGAGGAGAGAAGCCAAAAACATCTGCAACGACTGAACCACCGGTGAAGCCCTGCTGCATCGTCTCAACACTTTTAGCCACACGACGAGAGAAGATCTTCACCTGCAAGAGCCTTCTTCCCTTGAGCTGGTGGGGCCAACCAGTTTGCCAACCGCCTTCCAGGACCTGCCTTGGTCGATACGCCAGTGCCCTGCACTTGGAGACTGGAAAGCCAGGCACCCGTCCACCTGGACTGCGATTTAAAGGAGCGTACCTTTTTATTCCATTTAGCAGCACCGCATCTGGTTTCATCCCTGGGCAGTGCAGTAACTCAGACTTTCCTCCACGACAAAAGTCTCTCTTCCTCTGCTGTATCTGCCGCACTGCAGGAACTGCCAGGAACAACCGCCACCGCAGGAGCCTCTTCTACATTTTAAGGTACTTTGTTCCACCAGGCCTCCCTTTTCGTTTGGTATCTCTAAAGGTGTTTTAAATCCTTTACCTACCTGCTGGGTTGGCCGCCCCTATCCTCTAACATTGTCTTTCACCTTTTGCAACCACCTTTTTTAATCATTTAACAAGGACTTGACTGCAGCTACAAGAACATTTTGCTCCTGGGCTCTTTGCCCTGTACCACTGACTCTGGGACAGGCCTATTGACTCTGGCTAAATCTGTTACAACTGCCTTCTCTAGATTGCTTCTCACCTAGAAATGTGTTGGTGCACCAAACTCTTATAACTACCTTTCTGATGTTTGTTAATCTGCTTAGAATCACATGCTGTGCATAGTCCGACATCCAGTGGTCACTGCGGAGTATTGCATTTTGGTTTTCGTAGTCGAAAAGGGGATGTCGACAAGGCGTGTCTGTAACACTATCCCTATAGTGACTTGCATTGTACCCACAATCCCTCACACTTCGAAGTCCCTCAGATTGTTTTTTTCCGCCCAGTTATTGGTCGCCTCTATGCGGAGCTCCTCGAGAGACATTGCAAAATCATTTCTTCGACCCTTGGTCGTTTATTATTATTAATAGCTAACACATAGATCCCTCCCGTGACGAAGCTGCAAGCTGTTTCTCCGCCGAGCAAGATCTTCGACGGAAGGACGAGCGGAGGAGATCCTTCGGCGTCGCCGAACACGTGGCCTGGCCTCGCCGGCCTTACACAGTAGGGAGAGTGGGGTTGTGTGATCTTTTCTTTTCACTCCGAGAATGCCTTTCTCTTTCCCCTCCCTGTCTTTCGAGGTCGTAATCACACTTCTTGCCCTCAGCTATGGAGAGGACGCCCTTTAGGTTTTGCCCACTTTGCAAAGGCAAATATACCTGGAAGGACAAGCACAAACGGTGCAACCGTTTCTTGGCCCTCGATCACAAGGAGGACGGCTGTGCGGCCTGTAAGTTACTTAACCCCAAAACGATAAAGGACCGCAGGGTCAAAAGGTGGGTGGCGTACGCCATGTCTAGGTCAGATTCCTCACCCGCTGCCGCCGAATGTGACAAGGACAGTGATTACACGGCCTCCGTAACGGAGGTTGTAGACCTCTCGAGGGAGCGTTCTCGCTCCTCTTCGTCCGTCCCTGGCCCCAACAAGCCCGGCTCACGCCCAGTTTATGGGGATGAACACCCCGGCGACAAGGACGCATACAAGAAATCTCATAAACACATACCCCACGGCACGCATTCGTCGAAGACGAAGGCAGCCATAGCGCCAACGGAGACGCCGGGCCCACCGGCGTCTTCCGCCTACCGTAAGGGGCGCCAGCCCTCCCCTCCACCGCTCCCGCAAGAGGCGACTGGGCACTCTGGAAATAAGGGCGCTAACCCCAAACCCTCAGGCGGCGATGCGCCTCGTAAGAGTGCGCACGTTGCCAGTAAAGACTCGACGGTACCAGGCGCGACGGCGAGCGATCCCTCGGCAGACAGAATGATCGCCGAAAGCCTCGCGCGTATTTCTTCTAAGGATGGCCAGAGACGGACGACAAGTGACACGCTGAAAACCGCGCACAAGGCACAAGAAACGCGGAAGGCGCCGGAAAGTAGGCTGGGACAGCTCCCACCATCGACGGAAAGCCCTAGCCTGCCAAAACACTTTTCAGAAGGCGAAGGTACCTTATCTTCGACGCTATGGGACAGATCTAGGCGAATACAAGGAGAAGAAACTCCTTTTTCACTCCCAGACCGCTCTGGCCTACCTCAGTGGACCTTAGAGAAGTTCCAGTCCTGTATGGACAAGTTAGACAGATTCATGGGCATTCCAGAAAATAGGACACCTAAAAGACCTAGGGAGGTACTCCTAGAAAGTCCAAGGGCTAAATACCCGAAGTTGTTCTATAACCCCTTTCAGGAGGATATGAACTCTTACGACCTCACCGAAGAAGACACTCGCTTCCAGGAAGGAGAGGAGTTCATTAATGATGAAAACCAACAAGAGGGAGAAGGCTTCCATGAGGACACTAACATAAGTGAGGAAGGGTAAGAAGAAGACCCAGGTGAGGGTGACCCAAATCCCTGGCAGTCACCATCAAGGCCTACAGAGCCAGACATTATAGACATCAGGTCTCCTCAGACCACACCAGTTAGGAACCCTTCACCTGTTGACGATCAGCCCACCTTTAACACGCTGCTGAGGAAGGCAGCAGCACATTTTGAGGTCGAAACTGGGGAGGTCACCCCAGACACTGACTTCGTGCAAAGGATTATCAAAGAAAAACCCCCCACCAGCCAAACAATTCCAATACTCGCCTCGGTTAAGAGACGAATCAACCCTTCACTGGCCACCCCTGCACTAGTAAGAGGGGTTAATCCAAGAATCGAAAAATTGTTCTCACCCTCTCAATCAGACCCACTATATAATAAGGGTCACTCAATCCCGGACTCCTTAGTGGTGACTAACACTAGGAAAAGGTCTGGGGTTCCACTGTCTACCAGCGAGGCACCCCCGGATAAAGAGGGGAAAAAGCTTTATGCCCTAGCCAAAAGAATTACCACCTCGGCAGCGTTCTCAACTAGAATTGCCAATAATAACACATTGCTGGCAAGCTACGCTGATGCGCAATGGGGAAAGCTTAAGCAGGACAGCGAGGAAGTCCCTGAACCCCTAAAAACTAGATTGCTGGCTACAGTTAATGAAGGGTCTCTGGTCAACCAATGCATCATTAAGAATACCCTCGATGCAGCGGAAACAACTGGCCGCTCTTTGGTACAGGGAATTCTGCTGAAGCGCCACGTCTGGCTTCGCAATTCCGGGTTTAAGGCGGAAACGCAAGCGGCGCTCATTAACAAGCCTATTGAAGAGTCTAACCTCTTTGGAAAGGCAGTGGACGACGCACTGGAAAATGCGAAAAAAGAATTTGATACCATAAAGACCTTGGACCAAATCTCAAAGCCCCCTAACAGGCGGGGATTTGGCAACAAGCGTTCTTTTCGTGGCCAACGCCAGCAACAGAATCAACAACTTCAATATTCTGCCAACAACTACCAAAGTAACAGTGGCCAGTACAATCAGAGAGGTCAACACCGTGGCAAAGGGAGAGGCCGGGGTTCCACCCCTAGAGGCTCCCAAGCCACCAACAAAACCAAGTGACGCGAAGATTCGGGTCCACTCCCATGCATCGCCGGTCGGGGGCCGGTTAACATCCTTTCTTCCAGCATGGGAGGGAATAACATCAGACCGCTGGGTACTATCCACCGTAGCCCGCGGCTACTGTATAGAGTTCAACAGTTCCCCAACATACAGACCCCCGAGGGGACGACGCATGACACCAGAACACCTCGCCATCCTTCTCCAAGAAGTGGACCAGCTACTGGAAAAAGGAGCTATAGAGGTCGTGCCTCTATCTCAGGTAATGGAAGGTATTTATTCAGTGTACTTCCTTGTACCCAAAAAGGATCTAACCATGCGCCCTGTATTAGATCTGCGCCCAGCAAACAAGTTTGTCAAACCCCAGAAGTTTCGTATGGTGACCTTACAGGAAGTGATCCCACTGCTATCACAGGGAGATTACATGACAACACTGGACATGAAAGATGCATACTTTCATATTTTAATGTTGCCAGCGCACAGAAAATACCTCAGGTTCATGATAGAGGGCAACCATTACCAGTTCAGAGTGCTACCCTTCGGCATAGCATCTGCACCAAGGGTATTCACATAGATACTGGCAGTGGCAGCGGCCCACCTGCGCAGGTCGTCCATTCCGGTCTATCCTAACCTCGACGACTGGCTCATAACAGGGGATTCTTACGAGACATGCTTCTCAAACACCCAAAAGACTGTAGACCTTTTGTTCCAACTGGGCTTCTCCATCAACGAGAAGAAGTCCAGCTTAGACCCCAGCCAAGTCAAACAATTCCTAGGGGCTCTAATTCGAACAAAGGACGGCCTCGTCTTCCCCTCCAACGAGAGGGTCCAAAACATGCTGTTTCAGATCCCCCAATATGTGGCAGGTCGGGAGGTGACAGTGCGCAAAGCGATGCGCTTGCTAGGAATGATGGCGTCATGTATTTATTTGGTACCTCACGCGCGCCTGCGCCCAATGCAAGAGTGGCTCAACAGCCAGTGGTGTCAGGCCAGCGGACAATGGGACGATCTAGTGGTGGTCTCGCAGGCCTTGGTTCTCTCGCTGTGGTGGTGGACAAAGGAAAACCTGGTAAGAGGGAAACCCTTTGCCACACCTGCAGTGGAAGCCACTCTAACCACAGACGCATCCCTCACAGGATGGGGGGCTCACCTATCCCATCAGACTGCTCACGGAGTGTGGACTTCGAGCGCAGCATCCAAGCACATAAACCTACTGGAGCTACTGGCCGTGTTCAAGGCACTAAAAGCCTTGCAGGAACACCTACAAGGGAAGACAGTGATGGTCCTTACGGACAGCACCACAGCCATGTACTACCTCAACAAGCAAGGGGGCACCCACTCTCCAGGACTGTCCAGGCTGTCCCAGAATATCTGGAAGTGGGCTCTCAAACACAACATGTTCCTACTGTCGCAACATGTACCAGGGGAACTCAATCTGCTAGCAGATGAACTCAGCAGAGACTTCCCTCTGCCCTCAGAGTACGAATATCAGTTGCACGGAGACATAGTCTTAGACGTCTTCACACAATGGGGATTCCCAGAAATAGACCTGTTCGCAACTCTGGAGAACTCACAATGCCAAGATTACGCCTCCAGGTACCCCCAGAACCAATCCAAGGGGAACAGTCTATCGATTCCATGGTCAGGGAAATTTGCTTACGCCTTTCGCCCGACTCCCCTTCTCAACAAGATTGTGCACAAGATGCACCAGGAACAAGTTACCATGATACTAGTGGCCCCTATGTGGGCCCGGCAGCCATGGTTCGCTCACTTGATGGAGATGTCTCTATCTCCCCCAGTGAAACTTCCCTGCCCGCACAACATGCTGTCACAGTACAAGGGCAGGACACTGCATCCATGCCCTCAGACCATGAACTTAGCAGCCTGCCTCCTGAGATTATAGAATTTGGACACTTACAACTCCCGCAGAGATGCATGGACATCCTCAGGGAGGCTAGAAAGCCTAACACTCGTCACTGTTATTCTAGCAAATGGAAGAGATTTGTCATCTGGCGTAGAGGAAGAAGCATCGACCCAGTTGACTGCTCCCCCACGCACATTGTCCTGTACCTGACCCATTTACTGGACTCAGGTCTAGTGTTCAATTCCATTAAAGTCCACCTAGCGGCACTTTCTGCATACACCACTTCCCAGCTTAAAGTGTCGTGGTGGAAAGTCCCAGTTATCAAAGCCTTCATGGAGGGAGTAAAGAGAATACACCCTCCGATAGCAAACCCAGCTCCCGGCTGGGACCTGAATGTGGTACTTACCAGACTCATGGGCTCACCCTTTGAACCCATGCACAAAGCAACTCTTAAAGACCTCACTCTTAAGACCGCTTTCCTAATAGCCATGACCTCCATTAGGAGAGTAAGTGAACTACAGGCTCTTTCTGTTTTAGACCCCTTTGTAGCAGTTCACAAAGATAAAGTAGTTCTACGCACGCACCCAAGGTTTGTACCGAAATTCATGTCAAAATTCCATGTAAACCAGTCAATAGAACTACCAACGTTCTTTCAAAACCCTTCCAATTCGGGAGAAAAAAGTCTGCATACACTTGATGTGCGCAGAGCTGTCATGTTCTACATGGAAAGAACCAGACCACTGAGAAAGACTAATCAGTTCTTTGTCTCGGTGGCAGCAGGAAGAGAAGGAGATGCAGTTTCAAAATCCACTATATCTAGATGGATTGTTCAATGCATCACTCTCTGTTACACTCTTGCTAAGAGAGAACTACCCTTCAAGCCAAGAGCACATTCTACTCGAGGCACTGGGGCATCCATAGCATTCATTGCAAATGTTCCCCTTGAGTCCATCTGCAAAGCGGCAACCTGGAGTTCTGTGCACACCTTTACAAAACACTACTGTCTAGATGCACACTTTAGATCTGACTCCCAGGTGGGACAGGCAGTAATAAGACATCTTTTCTCTACTGTTCCTTCTCATAACCCACCGCCAACTCCGGGTACTGCTCGCTAGTCTATGCACAGCATGTGATTCTAAGCAGATTAACAAACATCAGAAGACAATGCATTACGTACCGTAAAAGCATGTCTGATGGTTGTATCTGCTTAGATTCACATGCGCCCACCCTTCCTCCCCGCTCGGATGGAAGGAACATAGACACCTTTCTACATCTCTCTCTCTTTTCTGTACTCGCTCACGTATAGAATGCTCCCTCAGGGCAGAAAAAATACAAACAGAAGGACCTCGACGCGTGAGGGATTGTGTGTACAATGCACGACACTATAGGGGACGCCTTGTCAGGCTCCGCATCAAGTGCGTGGGTTGACGCTTCTACAACTGCCTGAAACATAGTATTTGCATTAGTAAGGATTACAATATTGAAAACACAACACACACTTGGGGTCTACCGCACAGGTACATATCAATGGCTAACCACGAATTAAACATGGTGTAGAACAATCATACGACAAGTGTTCCAGTCCTGACGATCACGGTTGATGGAGCTGTCAGTATCCATACCTCGTGCTGCTGAAGAACATCTTGGGCTGTTGTCAATGTGGTGGACGCTTCAGCATCTCCCTGAAAGACAGTACTTGCATTAGTATGGATAACACTAATTATAACTGAAAACAAACACCAGGGGACGACAACTAAGGTGTATATCAATTGGAAAGCACTAGCCAAACAATTGGTAAAATAATCAAACAATACATAAAAACTATTACTTGACATGCATGAAACAAGTCTGTAGCGGAATAGCCAAGTATGATTACCTGATACGCGCTAGAAGTGGTTGATAACTGCGAGCATGTCACAGAAGTAGAATGTTCTTGCTTCAGATTCAAGGGATAGTCAAGAAGTTGGAAAGGTAAATTATCGGTTGATAATCAAATGCCAATATTTAAAATTGCCATGTAAGGAGACAGAATACTTGAGTAATGCGCAATATAGCACAGTTCCCTGTGCCCATATATAGATTTCGTTTGTGGGTTATGAAATCTAAAAATAATATATTGATAAATGTCATTATTCAAAAAGCTATACACTCATATCAATGTCGAAAGTATTACAAATTGGAAACAACACCTAAAATATCAATGAATCCATTCGGCTACCTACACACTACCGCAAGGCCTAAAGCTAAAAACAGACACTTGACTCACCAGTGGCGGAATGTGGACGAATAGAGTGGGAATAGCGTTTGTGAGTAATTTTTGTGTCGTTCGCCGTTTATTCTTCTTTGTTACCAAAGATGTGGTGTACATGTTCGAGAAAAAGTGCCGGCTTCTGATGCGGTATCGATCACCCCTCTTGTCCTCAAAGACTTGTTGGACTCTACTTTCCAGCTCATCCAGTGGATATCCGCAAAGACTGACCCATTCTCTTATTCGATCAACAGTTTTCGGGAATACATGCATTGTAGTGCCTTCAGATTTAGCATGGGCCTTCGAAGGGCAACCGCTAATCGAACAGGCAGGCATTGTTGAAAATTCTGAAAAGTAAATATCACGATTATTATAAAACCTTGATGAATAAAAATGTCAAAGTAAATGAACCATACCATGCTCAATGCAAGGTTTGTTTTGGTCGCCGGAACTATACCAGTTCATCATGTGCGGCTTAGTCTTTGCATAAATTACAGAAATGTTTTAAATTATGTGACTAAACTCTGAACATGTGACTCGTCCCTTGGATGTTCTGTCTAGCACGAAAAGGAAACATGCTTACACTATAGACTGGACCCCCGAAGGATGCAATTCGATGACAATTGACACAGATGAAAATAAATATATCTATTGATAGCATAACAATTGAAACTCAAGTCAATAGCAATGAGACCAATGACCATAGCTCTATTGGGTACTGTAATCGCAAATAGATAGAAATGTAAAAATGACCGAAATATGACTAGGATACATGGCCTTACCTTGACCAACAAACAGTTGGATTCAGCAGGCCGAGCCGTATGTTGCAGAACAGGTAGATGACCACAGGTAGCACACTGACGAGTTTGCTCGAAGTGGTCACAGATAGCACGACAACGAGCAGATTAGCATAGATCTCAGTGCTTCCCAGGTAGAAGGTTCAGGAGTTGACTTGCAAAGCACAAAGATGTTCTCATGAGACATATCAAGTGGTTTATAAAGTATTAGAAACAGGGGTGTGTTTGTGAATGAATGATGTGTGTATGTCGTGGTATTATGTGGTTTGCAGGGGGGCGGCCTGCCTCAGGGGAGGCCTGCCTGGAGACACGGGGTCTGAGGAGGCCATCTGAGCGATGGTCCCTGGGCGTGGGATACCTTTTGAAGTGTATATGCTGTTTGGCACCTTGGCCGTTTGCGCCTGTGTAAGCCCCCCATGCCAGCGCTCATCCCCGGGTGCAAACCACCTTTGATAGAGGGGGGTGGGATGGATGGGCCTGGGGCGTGCAGGCAAGTGTGTGGGAGCGAGGGGCCATCCGGCCCCTCTCATCCTTTACTTCTCAGTAGAAACTCGGACCAAGTGCCTCCTGTAGTGGGTTCGCCCCTTGCCCTTATGTGATGTTCACTTGGGTTGACATTCACGTAGATGGGACCACTGAGCAGGTCACTGGCATCCATTTTTGTACCCCCTTTCCACTCCATCTTGGTGACCAGGCCTCCCTGCGCAGAACACATGGCCCCCACCCTCGTTCCCACTCTGACTGGAAAACTCCAGAGGTATTTGCAACAGCTAATAAATGTAACACATCAATCTTACTCTGAGATCATTGTCCTGCATGTGAACCAGCCTGAACTAAGCACATACCTCGTTCATCTCCACAAACGTGTCCTTACCCACGCACCCTCGACAGTGGAAACTTACTGCCATTGTGACCCTGTGTCCCTGCAAGGTATTCTCTTCATGTGCCAGACCACTGACCACGCCATGATGCCCACCAAGCAGATCCCCAACTAACATTAGACCCCTACTGCAGTATATCGTTGCCTATCAATAACAAATGCCACATACCGGAGATTCTTGTGACCACAGACCCACACTTCAAACAGTGTATTATAGTGGTCAAGACCCTTAACCTAAGGCCTGTATAATCCAATGTTAATTGATAGTATAGATATATGTGTGACTTTTATAGAGACATAACCGACTGAAAGACTTTGAACAAGTGTTATTTAGTGCATGCATTATTGAGAATATATTATGTTAGATTAGATAGTGACCACCCTGCTTCACAGCGACCTGACCTTCACCCATTCGGAGCACAGATGTCTGACGTCCATCCTTGAATGGAGACACACTTGATTCATTTAAAAAATCGAAACAACCGTTGTTAAAATATATGTGGTGTTTTATTTTGTATCTTATTTTGATGACACAAAAATACAAGACTTTAAACATTGTACAGGTCAGGTTGCAGCACAGCGAGAGAAAATCCCCTGTGCTGACCGCTGTAACTCGGGGACGTTTCTCTTATGGCACGAACGGCACAGGCGGGTATCACTCTTTGAACGCGGTGTCCAAGCCTCCCGTGAAGCTACAATGTAAAGGAACGATAGGCCACCAGCCTGTACCACCTGTGAAAAGAAATGAAACAAACTGTTTTTAAATGACGAAGATAAGTTTAATAAACGTTTGTTGTCAATGAAAATTGTTGTATGTAATGGCATTCTACTCGGACAAATGCTATCTAGACACTGCACACTATTGAACGACTTTCATGCGTTACAATGATATGTATATGTAATTTTGGATATAGTAGAAGACCATGAAATAGGAGTGGCATGACAAGCAGAGTATACTTACTCGTTACTCGGATTACGAGGACGAGCAGTTGCGCGAAGTTCGTGCATAAGCACCATCATTATCCTCAACGCGGACCGTGTGAGGCAGGCTGCCCTGAAGTCTGGCAGCTCGGTGATGCATTACGGTCGTGGCTCGCCTTCCGAGATGTAGGCCATGCAGCCTGAGTTTTCACAGCAGCAGCAGCAGTTCTCATCCTCGGTTGGCATTAGCTCGCACCGATTTCATGTGCACCAGGTGGAAACACCGTCCATGCGACTAGGTCCAGGCTCTTCAGCTGTTGAATCGTCCTCCCAACTGCCATCCAAAGACCCATCGTTTTCGCATATACTCGGGCTCGTACATGTAGGGCATTATTGTAGCCATTGTGTGTTAAACAAACTAAAATAATTTATAGCGGTAGTACTGGTATCTGTTCACACGGGCTACAAGCAACGAAGGTAGCTGACCAGAGCACAGAAATGAGTCACAGAATACTCAAAGTAACACAGAGAGAGGAATGGAATCGAAAATCTGATGCTGTGTGTTGTGAAACGGTCTGTTTATACTTATTGAGGAAAGCGGCGTCCTGCCATTTCCATGGCGACACGCCATTAGCTGAAGCGCAGCGAATGTTGACACGAGACGTGCTTCGGCGTTGTGAAATGGGCGGTACACGTCTGCTGATGACAGGCTCAGGGGCGGGGGATATGATTTAGTGCTGCAAAAGCAGGTCAGCCAGGGCGATGGGGGAAATGATAGGATTATCACAAAATGGCAGCTCCCTGATGCCTGTTTTCGCGTCTGTTTAATGGACGAAAACTCCGGTAAGGTCCATAGGAAATTTTTTTCTAAAATCAAGTGACTTAGGCTTAAAAACACATGGCCGACCCGTAGGGGCAATAAAAAATGTTGACCGAACCATTCCTTTAAATAAAAAGGTTGGATAAACGCCTCACTATCCCTACCCTGCCAAGGTTTTCCCTGCCTAAAATAAACTATAGCAAACACTCTAACCAAAGGATATCTGACCATCACACTTGAACAACAAATAAAGCAATAAGGAAATATCTGCCAATTCAATTAATCATCATTGTATAACATATGATCTATTTCACATTCTAATCAATGTCTCTTCTCATAACCTGGGTGAATTTTCCTTCCCCAGATCTGAACAAGGGGTCTATCGATGGACTCTCCTCCGCTTGTTCGGAGGGCTTCCCGACGGGCCTGGTTCTGGCTCCTCCGTCAGGGTGCGTGGTAATCTCATCCTTATCTCGGTACATAAGGATTGGATTGCCAACAAAATGGCCGCCGAGCTATCCTGGGGCTCGGGCAATGGCTGCGACGGACGGGATGGCCGCTCCATTGGGCCCTGTTCGTCGTTGCCATCTTCGATCACGTCAGCAGGGACCGTCCCCTGGGATCGAACCTCTCGTTGAGGTTTCTGAACCTCTTGTTGAGGCCTATGGACCTTTTGTTGAGGCCCTTCTCGGTCTCCACCAGTTCCTCCTCAGAGGCTGATTCCGAGTCTGTAATGGCCACCGGCCCCCCCCCCTCTTTTTCAGCAGGGGGCTTCACGGGGGTCTTAGCGATTGGCTGGAAATAGGATTCCATCCGCGGCGGCAGGGATACTCTGGGCCCAGAGGCCGTTTCCATTGGCGTGTTCTCAGCCGGCTCCGCCAGGGTCACAGCGACCACTTCGGTAGAGGCCTTAGTCGGGTGGATCAAAGCCCTCACCACCTTAGGTGCACCCTGGGCCTTCGCCTGGGGGGGAGGGTCAGCGCCCTCGCTCCCCCTTCGAGATCGACCGGGTCCACTCCAGCGGCCTACCCGGGTTCTCGGACTTCCTCTTCCCCGAACCAGAGCGCTGGCTCGTGGTCGAACGTGCCGGGGGAAGTAGCGCCCTGCTTGGCAACCGAAGAGCCCGACCTTTCAGCGCTCCCGAAGCCTGCAGACTCGCGGTGCTTGGCCTTCTGTTGGGCCCCCGTCGCCGGGGCACCCTCAAAGGACTTAGAAGCCCACTCAGACTTCTTCTTCGCCTTCTCACTTACTGTGCGCCCTTCTCCAGCCAGGTGGCGAGGTGGGAACGACGATCTTGTTTGGTCTGTTCCGAAAGGTTCTTGCAGAACGCACAGTCCTTCTCCACGTGAGTCTTATCCCCATGGAGGCAGTAGAGGCATCGCGAATGCTCGTCCTCCTTGAAAACGTTATATAATCCCCATCCAGGGCACTTCCTGAACAGCTTGGATCCGGGCGTCGAGCTCCCCTTGTCCTGGGCCATGTCCGTTGAGGTAGGCCGCAGATCTTCCGGAATTCTCAAAGAAGTGTAAACTCGACGAAAACTTCCCCCTTGAGGGGCCTAGAAGAATTCCGAAACGGGTCCCCGTTATCGGAAGTCGAAACGGTGGAGCTTGAGGCTCGATTAAATTGAAAAAATGAGAAGTTCTCCTGAAAAAGAGTGAAAACACAGTAAAAAACTCGAGAGCTAAACACGAGGACTCCCAACACTTGAGCGTGCGGATGGCTGCCAGAGGCGGGGCTTAGGGAGAGGGCAGTCATTGGCTGGGGGCAGTATGACCCAGAGATCAGTGATTGGTTACTACTAAGAAAGACAGATAAGAAACGAAACTGATACTGATTTTTTTCTTTACCGAGGATTCCCAGCCTGCCGACGGGGAATATTCATGAGCATGTGAATCCATGCCAGACCCATGCTGGAGAACAACAATTACAGGTAAGTAACTTGTTCCTTAGTGCTTTTCAAAACTTCTTGGCAACTATGCTCCTCTCTCTCTGGATAATCTATTCCAGAAGGGCAGCCTGTTTGCCACCTTACCAAATTATGATCACAAGATAGTCTCTTTTCTTCTACCTTGGTTTTGACAAGTAGATCGTCATCACCTTTAGAATTTTGTAGCACATACGCAGTAAGCTCTATAGTCCTTAAGCCTCTCAATAGCTTTTAAGCTTTTGAAACAATTACAGCTTTGCAGTGAGGTTTTGTAGCTTTCCACACTCTTGTGCGCTTATTTATACAGTCACTTGTTTTTAATATGTTTCACTTTTGTTGGCTTCGTATAGTTTGCGAGTGAAGCGGCCTCCTAAGAACACACAGGCAGTGTTGGAGCACTCTGGAGTCACTTGCAAGCTGTGAACTCGCCGAGTAAGTCGCTCTTGTATGCTCCGCTTATTGTTCGCAGGTCTTCAGGGATTGTGGCTTCTCACGGTCAAGTGGACAGCCTCCTCTTGTCTTCCTCTGCTTAAGCCACCGACGAATGGAGCCTCCTCTGCTCCGGAGAGGGTCAGCTGCAACCCAGCCACCTTGATACTCACACGAGGGAACACTTCCCTTGCTGCTGCTGCTTCCCACTGTGCAAGCTCTGCACAACTAAATATGAACAGGCACGCGTTTCGACCTCATGCTTCTTTCTCTGCGACCACTGCAATTGGGAGAGTCACAGGCTGACTCTCTCAGGACCCACTATGGCTCTTGGCGATTCAGTGGTCCCAGTGTCTTCTCTTGCCTCAGGCCAGTCCCCTTTAGGTGTAGGTCATTTACACCAATTAAGAGATCAGACCCATTATAGTGTTCCTCTGCATCCTTCCTCATCCGAGTACTGAGGGAATAATGGGACCTGAAGTCCCTGGCAACAAAGTTAGTTTTTCTAGCTCTTTGTGTTTTGTTAATTTGCCTTCCGTTTTCTACAACATTCATTGCAGAAATATTATATAAATAATTTACCAATTGGGTTTGAAACGTGGAATAAGGTGTTCTAAACCTTTGGTAATTATTATTTACAGACTTCTGTCCATTTCCTTCTTTTGAGTTGGGG
Source organism: Ambystoma mexicanum (assembly GCF_040938575.1). Classification (NCBI taxonomy): domain Eukaryota; kingdom Metazoa; phylum Chordata; class Amphibia; order Caudata; family Ambystomatidae; genus Ambystoma; species Ambystoma mexicanum. Next base: position 648,164,111 of record NC_090936.1, read on the forward strand.
AAATACTTAGCTCTATGGGTATGAGATTGGGTTTCATTCACCTTTATACCACAGGAGCTTTGGCTATTACCCCCATTTAGGTGTTCAACCAGCAGAGCAGTTAGATTATTGTGGCAACAGGTGATTATCTATTTTGGCATTTGTACTACTACTTCCTTAGGAGAAGATAAATATTGTGTCTCACCCCATGGATGGATTCCTCTCTCCTCGCTGAGCCTTTTCTCCTCCCAGGTTATAGTCCTGCAGAACACCACCACAAGGCCAGGAAGCATCTGCCTTTCCCTGGCCACCTGGAGCAAACCCTGTGGGCCCCACTTTTCCCCATATCAGCAAGTATACTTGTTTTGGTGGATAGCTGCACCACTCTAAATTAAATTATTGCGTTATTTCTCCCAGCTAAAATCTTAGACTTGCTCTACAATTTCTGCAGCCCCCATACTTATTACACACACAAACCTTATACTGTTTACACTTCTGAGTCTGCGGTCATCCAACCTCTCCTTATTAACTGGCTCCCATTCTCAGGACAGACTGGCAACCCCACCTGCACCTCCCACTGACCCATTTGCCCTGTCAAGGAGCTTGCACCTTTCACCTACTCGCATTATTCTCCCTTTCCAACCACCATATCGTCTTTACTGCAAGCTTCAAAGTAGCAACTGCCCTTCCTATCCTAAGGAAGGCCTCAACTGACCCCAAATATTCTGCCAAATATCATTCTGCATCTCTTCTCCCAGATGACTCGAAAATCCAATATGACTAGCGATCTATGGGACCACCTCCAATCTGGGTTTCACAGCCATCATTCTACCAAATCAGCTCTTACATCAGGGCATCACCGAAACTAACTTCAATCCTAATCTTGCTTGACGTCTCAGGCGCCTTTGACAAGGTTGACCACTCCTTTCCCTTATTGGACACCCAGCATCAGGTGTTTCACTCTTTAATAGTTGGCCTCCTATCTTACGCGGTGGTCCCAATCTAATTAAACTCTGGCACCTCTGATCCTACTCCTGCCTTTTGGTGTTCCTTAAGTTTCGGTCCTTGGCCCCCTACTAATCTACCTCTGCACAAGCGCCCTTGATCAACTTCTTGCATTCTTAAGTTTCCCCACCACCTCTTTGGAGATGAAAAATATTGTCCTTGCCTAAATTTACTCTAGAGCGCTCTGCCTGCATATCTGATGGTCGATCTGCTATTCACCACTGGAATGAACTTCGAAGTCCAATGATCAACTCCTCCAAGGCTGAAGTAATCCATCTTCATGCCACAAATCACCTTCCCTCTCCTCCTCTCCTTCCCTCATCCTTCTTCTTCCCAGCTGACCCAACCTTGAGGTCCATTTTGACAGTCATCTTGACCTTCAGCACTATTACTGCTACATAGACTCCGGCTAACATCCAATGGCTGAACATCAAGATATTCTGCCACTAACATAAAACTCCACTAACCCCCTACTTTGGACCATGGCAATCAGTAGGCTTGACTATTGTCCCAGTCTCTTCCTTTGCCTTGTCTATTCCTCCTCTCAACTTTGAAACAATGCTCACTCTAAAAATTCCTGGTGCTGTTTTCAAATATATGCATGGCCTCAAACCCCGCTGCTTAGCTGACACTCCTACTAGTCTACTCCACACACAATCAGCTGTAGTGCACTTTCTAATCTATTGCCCTGACCACTCTGTGCTTCTTCTTTGTTAGGGAGAATTCTCTGTATAGGCTAATTTCTCAAACCTAGTGAGTCCCGCAGCAGCTTTGCTGGATTTTTGGGGTTTCTTTTTTTCTCCTGCTAAGAGTGAGACTCTTTTTCTTCCACTCTTAGGCATGATTTGAGATATCCTTTGACTTTGTAATGTGTTTAATGGGCTATGGGGTCTTTTACTCCATAGGGTTTCATGTGTTTTTGGTAAGTGTGTTACACAGCACCCTCAGTGCAGTAACACAGGAGTGTCATAGTGACCCCCCAGTATAGACTCCATACCCTGGGACTGACTACTGTCTCCCAGGGCATGTAAAGTCACCATTGACTTTACTAGTCTTAAATTGTGAACAGAACCAGTACAAACCATCATATTGTGGAAGTACTGGTAGGGGTAATTAGATTGCCCCTGGGTCTGTTTTTCGAGGGGGCACTGTGCAGTCCCCCCTCGTCGAGTTTCTGGCTGGTGGCAGTGGTTACCACGCAAATTATTCCACCGGAATATTTCCTTTGGGATTTTCCCATTCATTTTAAACGCACCACTTTTTTGGTGCAATGTTAAAGATACCGCTGGGTTATTTATTTAATATTTATTCCCCGGTCGGGTCTTTTTGCCAGGACTCGGTTTTAAAATGGCGTTTGTGTTCGCCTCTGTAACTCCAGCCCAAGTCGAGCCCTTTGTTCCACTTTTGGCAGGCTTCTGCACAGAAGCCACCAAAAGTGGTGTCACTCTGTCTGGGTCTACAGGATGTGTGGGAGGGGGGTTTAGGCACCCTGGACTGAGTTGCCTCGGCAACTCAAGTCGCACTCTTGTGTGATTGGCCCAGTGGTGGCACCCTGGACTGAGTTGCCTTGGCAACTCAAGTCGCACTCTTGTGTGATTGGCCCAGTGGTGAGCCGCCTGGCTCACCACTTAGCATGTTTGAGTGACAGCTAGGACTGATGAATTGGGGTTTTCTGCTGCTGAACCGCCTCACCACTTCCCGACGACAGAGAAGATCTTCATCCCGAAGAGTCTTCTTCCTTTGAACTGGTGGGGATAACCAGTTCGCCCTCTTTTCGTCTTCCTGGATCGCCTCGTGGTCGAATCGCCCGTGCCAAGCACCCCGGCGGCCGGATAGCCACGCTTCACCTCTACCGCAAATAAAAGGGTAGTACCTTTTAACCGGGAAACTCTGCGGCTGGTTTCTTCCCTGGCAGTGCAACGACCTCCAGCTTTCCTCCGCGTTGAGATCTTCTCTTCCCCTGGACGAAGCCGCTGCCAGGAACAACTGCCCCCGCTGGAGCTTTCTCACCATTTCAGGTACTGTGGTACTGTGTCCCGCCTGGTCTCCCTTGCAACAGACTGTTCAAGGTGTCCCGTAAATCCTTGACTCTCTATCCTGGGGAGACCTGGGACCTGTTAACTAACTTTCTCTGAACTGATCCAACTCTTTTTGAACTATCTGCAAAGACTTTTAAAGTATAATTCAACTGTGTGATCTTGGACACATTCCGCCTGGCTCTCTCCAAGAGTGGGCTTGGCCTAGGAACTTTCTTGCTCTACAGTAGACTCTGCCTTTCCTGACTTGCTGTGGTTCTTTTAAAAGTGTTGGTATTGTGTGCTTTCTTAATTCTGCCTTTTCCCTCCCTTTTTAACTAACGTATTGGAGTGCCATCTTAGGTTAAGGGCTCACCTCTGCCTGCAAATAAGTGGCGTTTTAACTAAGACTTGTTCAATAAGTAATCAGGGATGTATATATATATATTGATAGTGACTGTGTTTGAACTTGCTTGCCATATTAGTGTTAGTGTATTTTACAAGTGTGTTTTTAAATAAATAATGATATACTTTTATACCAAAGCTCTGGTCAGTGTTTGCTTGGGCTACTGTATCTTTGTACCTATTTTGTATACTCTATATACTGTCTAACTCTTCTTGAGAGAGGTCTGGCTGCTCAGCCACAGCTACCAGGTAAATCTGGGTGGTACAGACTGCTACCAATTAGGTTTACTGCCAGCACCTGTAGTCCTAAGCCTTTTGCAGTGCTCCCTAAGGGAACTGCGCAGGTTTCTGCCTAACACTCTTGCTTGCGCTCACTCCTCCCTTCTTGCGCCCGACCCCCAAATACTGCATCTCATTTCCTCAACATGTCACAAATGTACTGCAGAACTCAAGATGGCCGCTGTCACAGCGTAGACGTGCCGACGGCGGCTCCAGCATCTGAGGCCTGGATCGGGCGGTGCCCCCCCGTGTGTCGAGGATCAGCTGTTGGTGCTAGGAGGGCACCAAGACCGCGATGCGGTACCCCCGGCGGCAATCGGGGATTCCCGGGGGGCGGACCCCCCCCTCACGTTCCCCAGAGGGGCCTGTGCGCAGGCCCGTGGACCAGTGAGCGGGTCAGCGAGGAGGACCCGGTGCCTGGGGACTGAGCCGGAGGTGCGGTGGAGAGGGTGGGGGGACCCCTGCCCCCGCCCCGATGGAGGACGAACGGGGAGCAGCGGAGCCGCAGATCTTGGCTAGTGCGGTCTCCACGGGCTCTCTCCCCCCTCCCCCGAGGGACGGAGCTTCTGCAGCGGCCTGAGCATAGAGGATCATCTGCGGAATCCAGCGCTGCATCACCGCATCGCGGGGAGGAGGCATGTGAGCCTTGCCTCCTCATCCTCAGGGGAGCGCTCAGGAGGGCAGCGGCACTGGGGAGAGCCCGGCCCCTAGAAAGTGGAGCAGGAGCACAGTGGCTATTGGGGCAAGTTGGCGCATCGGTGGGCCTCGGCGCGCAGAAGGTATGTGAGCTGAAGGAGGAGGACCCACCTCCCCCACAGAGAGGCACACACACCAGTGAGGCAGAGTGGCATTCATTTAAGCGCCAGTGCCCACAGATTTGCTTGAGGGGACTAGGAACCTGTGGAGCGGCACCGCTGGCGGCGGACATTTTCCCCCCTGGAGGGTTATTAGTGAGCGGTTACCGGATCTCGCCGAGAGCCCCATTGTGAAGCGGCCAATAGTACAGGGCCCCAGGTCGGACATATATTAACAATCTGGTCCTGTGGAGGGTTCAAACGGATAAAAGTATGGTCTCTCTGTCGACTGGTGCTCTCGTGGTACCACCACTGGAGAATTGAATACACCCACTAAACTAAGCGAGCAGGTGCTGAGCGGGTGTTGTAACTTGAATGTCGTGCAGATATGTGAGACCTCCGTCTCCAAGTGCCGCACAGGGAGAATGATAAATTCACTCCCTATACAACCTTTGAGGCCACAGGTGGAGAAGAATCCGGGACCGCAAAGTACTGGAAGCCCCATGGAAGCTGTAAAGGAAAGTAGTGTTAAGTACCAAGCAAGCAGGGTAAAGCACGGGTAACCAATAAACAGGAAGGATCTTAACAGGAATTGATAGCAGAAGGGATTCCGGGTAGGAGGCACTTACTGGTAGTCACACCAGACCCCACCTGAAGAAGACCTGTAAGCTGGACTGAACCACATTGCAGGTAAGGGTGGTGATGAGTTTGTAGTTCATACAATGTTCCAGATTCTTTGGTGAGGGGTAATCCACAAGAAGTCCGTGACAACAATCCAGGGTCTAGAGCCAAGTGTAGCAGTCCAAGCTGACGAAACAATGAAGAGCGGGATCCGAAGAGAAGTCCGTGACAACGGTCCGAGGTCAAGAGCCAAGAGTATCAGTCCAAGCCAAAAGCACAGATATAACGTGAACCAAAAGAGTTCCTAGAAGAGTTAGCCGGGTCCAAGATCAAACGAAACACTAGGTGACAAAATGCAGGCCAAACAGGGTCTCCGAGAAAACAGCTGTGAAGCGCGGTACTGAAGTACTCCACTGCTTAAGTACTGTTTGATTCCTGATCACGTGATCGCGAGTTCTGGTCACGTGACCGCGAGTTTAGGTCACGCAATCGGATAGAGCCAGCAGCACGATGCAAAGAAGCGAACCTGATCTTTTGATGGCTTAATCTCCACGGCAGCTGCCAATGAAGAAACGGTCGCAGTCGTGACTGTGGCGTAGTAGCGTGAAGCTGCTGCTGTATCTGTGTGCGAGCCGGTCTGGACTGCCAAAGTGAGCCCCGGAGGGTAAGTGGGGGGTGAATCCGGGCCAAGGGGGACTGGGATCACTGGTGGGTCAGATGGAGGGCATGACAGCGGGCCGGGGTGGGCGGCCGCCCTTCGGGTGTGGGATCAAGCACTTACGGTGGTGAGGGCCCTGCTGGACAGCAGACCCCGCCAAATCAGAGTGTCCTTGGACCTGGAAGACAGCGAGACCCCCCAGGCCACCTTGGCCCACTCTGGGGTGGACAGAGTTTGACCCCCTCAGGCCGCAGAGGTGGCGTCGGGGAGATTGCCGGGACGCAGCTCCTCGAGACCACAGAAGTGACCTATCATAAATGCCTTCCAGGACCAGAGGTAGGACAAGGGAAAACTAATCACCCCGTGAGTGAACCTAAGGGAACCTTAACGGCGCTTTGGCCTGCAATAGAGGCTGGAATTCGGAGCGAAGCAGGGGGTGAACAGTCAAAGGAGACCTGGGACAGGGAAGGGGTCGAGACCTTGACGCAGAGGACGAGACAGGACCTCAGAGGAGAAATGGAGAATCTGAGGGATTCCTTGGCTAGAACCTTCCAGGAGCAATTTCAATTGATGGGTAGTGATCTAAACGCAGCCTTGGGGGAACTGAGACAGGAGATGGCCCAGTTGGGGGAGAGGACGGATTTATTAGAAAGGGGCTTCCAAGAATGTGAAAGAGACACTACTGCAAACAGTGAGGCAATTGAGCAATTGGACATTGCCACGAGGAACCTAGAGGTCACTATTGAAGATCTGGAGAACAGATCTCGAAGGGCCAATATTAGGATTAAATCGCTCCCCAAGGCCGTTACTGACCAACAGCTGAACTGAGAGGTCCAGGGCATCTTTGTGGGGCTCCTGGGGGAGGACTCCCCGGGGACCATTGAATTAGACAGGGTCGACAGGGTGGGCCGGTCTGTGGGAGGGCCCCAAGCCAGGACCTGAGACGTTTTAGCAGCCTTCGCCCGGTATGGCCAGAAGGAGGCGGTGTTGAGAGCGGCAAGGCAGAGGGAACCTGTGCTCTATAGAGGACTAGAAATGTTCTTGTTCCAGGACTTGGCCGCTAGCACACTGGTGAAGAGAAGGCAAATGGGCCCGGTTGTAAGGGAACTGGCTAAAAAGGGAATAAAGTATAAATGGTCGTTCCCCTTTGGCTTGGTGTTTGAGTGGGAGGGGACCCAGAGGCGTGCCACTTCCCTCCAGGAGGCAGCGGGTATAATCCGACTAGAGGTGGAGGAGGGTGAGGCCACGACAGTCAATGGAGTAAATTGGTCTCGGAGGGGGGGGGAGTCGGGATGGAGAGGTGGGGGTTGAAAGGAGGGGGAGATTGTCGGAGTCCTCATGCGATGAGAGGGGAAGGTCTACTAAGGGTGTATCCTGGGTGGGGCAGGTCAACGGGCGGCAGAAGGGGTCGTCCATGTGCATGCTGCCTTTAAGTGGCTAACACATAACGTACAAGGGGCTAAACTCCCCCCTTAAACAAACAAAACGGGAGCTCTTTATCTTGCGTCTGAAGGGCTTTGCGCAGATCCTGTTCGCATCGGGACCAACAAAGAAAGGGGGAGTAGCCATGGCCTTGGGGAGGGGGATCAACTTTAGCTTCCAAGAGTGTCTTAGAGACAGAAACCGGAGATATATCATGGTGAGTGGGGAGATAATGGGCTCGTGTTACACCATTGTCTCGGTCTACGGTCCTAATATGGGTCAAGACCAGTTCTTGTGGGACACCCCGGGCACTCTTGAAAGTTTTGCGAGGGGTCAAGTGATTATAAAGGGGGACGTCAAAATTGCATGGGATGGGAGGAAGGACCGATCTCAGTACGAGCCTGGTGAGGAGGTGGGGTGGCTTCTCCCCGTTTGAGGGAGAGTTGGGAGGATGCTGGGCTACGAGATGTATGGCGTGCTTTAAGGGGGGATAAGGAGGGGTTTACTTTCCTCTCCAATGTCCACCGAACCCAATCCCGCATTGACTATATCTGGGTATCCGCCAGCCTTCTAGGGGTGGTCGAGACGGTCGAGGTGGGCCCTCTGGGGATAGCCGACCATAAGGTAGTTCAGATGAAAATGCGGCTCGGAAGGCGACGAACGGGGGTGTGGAGCTTGAAATTCCCAGGGGAAATACTGAGGGATCAAGTGCTACGGGAGGAGATAGGAGGCAAGATCCGGGATTTCTTTGAAAGGAATAATGGCCTGGACACAAGTCAGAGCATAAGGTGGGATACCTTCAAGGCGACTTTGAGGGGGGAACTCATTGCCATCAAGGCAGAGAGAAATAGGCTGCTGAGAGGCTTAGAAACACAATTGGAAAAGGAGGTTGAGGCCGCTAGGGCGAGGGAATGGGAGATCCCTACTAGGAAGGTATATATAGAGTATAGGCTGGCGAAGGGTCAGTTGGGGGTCCTGAGGACCAAGAAGGCAGAAGAGGCGATGCTCAAAGGCTGGGCAAACATTCTACGCAAAGGCCAATAAGGCAGATTCACTCCTAGCGCACCTCCTGAGGGGACAAAGGGACCAGAAGGTTATAACGGCCATTAGGGATGTTGGGGTAGGAGGCTAACACGGGCAGAAGAATAAAGGGGAGATTAGTGGAGTTTTATGTAACACTGTACTCCTCACAGTGCCCACATCCGATGCCGCAGTCGGAGTTTCTTGGGAAACTGCCCCTCCTCGCGATTGTCCAGAGAGGAAAGTGAAGAGCTAGGCCGGCCAATTACGGAAGATGAAGTTAGGGCTACCATAGTGTCACTCCCCCATAATAAGGCCCCAGTGCCAGATGGCTTCCCGGCCTCCTTTTATAAGTCATACTCACATCTTTTGGTACCTCATCTAACAACTTTATTCAACACGTTCGGCGCGGTGGGCGGAATTACCCCAACGATTGAAGAGGCCAAAATCACCCTTATCCATAAAGCGTGGAAGGACCCGGAAGAATGCAGCTCCTATCGTCCTATAGCCCTTATTAATACAGAGGCAAAAATCTTTACCAAAATATTGGCGAAGCACCTGGAAAAGCATCTACCCGCGCTGGTCCATCAAGATCATTCGGGTTTTGTCTTGGGAAGGCAAACCGCCGATAACATTAGGTGGGTGGCCCATCTGGTGGAGAAGTCCCGTAAGACGACCACTCCGGCAATCCTCTTGGCACTCAATGCTGAGAAAGCGTTTGATCGGGTGGAGTGGTTGTTCTTATTCCAGGTGATGGAGAGAATGGGCCTGGGGGTGGGGTTTTTAAACATGGTCACCGCCAACTAGAAGAACCCTGTGTCACGCATCTTGGTAAATGGGGGAAATGTCTCAGCCATTCAGACTGACGTGTGGGATGAAACAGGTGTGTCCCCTGTCCCCGTTGCTTTACGCAATATACTTGGAACCACTTCTCTTATCAATACGAGAGGAGGAAGGCATTCAGGGAATACCATTCGGAGGGGCCCAGCATAAGGTGGCGGCCTTCGCCGATGACATGTTGCTTACGCTAACGAATCCGAAGGATTCCATTAAGGCATGTGTAGCACTACTGACCAAATTTGGGGAAATCTCTGATCTTCGAGCCAACTTCCAAAAGTCAGAATTAATGAATCTATCCTTAGGGGAGCTCGAAGCGAGGGAGACGAGGGCAATCTCCCTGTTTAAATGGAGTCCAAATGGGTTGTGATATTTGGGGGTCAGGATAACTCCCTCGCTAGCAGGCTGGTTTGGGGCGAACTACGAGCCTATGTTACTCATGGTCAAAAAAGACCTAAGAAAATGGGGTGCCCTAAAGATATCCTAGTTGGGGAAGGGGGCAGTTCTCAAAATGGTGGTTCTTCCCCGGGTGCTCTATTTGTTCCAGGCCATTCCCCTGCCGGTTCCAAAAAGGTTCTTTAAGGCATTAGACCCCACCCGCCTGTCCAATCGATTATTTATGGCATCAAGGGGGTGGGGGCGGACTTTCCCTGACTTCCGCTGCTATCATGAGGCCGCACTGCTTCGGGGGATCAGGGAATGGTTTTCGGTAGACTATCTTAAGCACTGGGTCAAAATGAATATAGCTGTAGCCCGGCACCATTTGGGGGACGTTCTCCCATCTATATTTAAGTGCAATCACGAAGGGAGTTGCGGACTGTTGGGATAGGGCGGTTGAGAAGCGGGCGATTATGATCTTCCCTTCGCCTTTCACGCTGTAACGCTCACCTGGTTCCCACGGGGGCGCTGGTCTAGTCTGGATTGCTGTAGCCTCTTCTAGCGTGATGCGCAGGACCCGGAACACCGATTGGACAGGACCTCCAAATCGTGCTTGCCTGGCCCGTAGGAATATCCTTCTGCAGATGAGAAAGGGGATTAACAGTCTGCAGAATAATGTGCTAGCTCTCCCCTTCCCCCCCTCGTTCCTCTCTAACTTCCTCCAAACCCCGGTTTAAGCTCACCTTATGGTTTGGAAGGATGAACTCTCCATCCTGCTTCTGGTGCAGGGGCGCACGTTCGTCCAGTTACTTCACTGGTTTTCAGAATGGCGCTGGCAAAATCCACTTGACTTTCCTGAGCGATGCGCTGTAAGTATGAAAGTTCAAAGTTCAAGTGAGGCCCGCTTTATGTTGTCTTTCTAACCTGTGATCTGCCCTTTATTTCAGGTGCAGAATGAAGGCGATGCGTCGAGGGGTTAAACTGCCGAGGTGAGTAGTGATGAGGGCGATCCCTCTAAATGTCCTTACCATTCCCCAGAAATGTCTCTTGTCCTTTCCCCATAGGGGCTGGGGTACGGTACCTGCCAACGGGGCGGCGCCGACCCGAAATGTGGAAGAAAAGCCGGTAAGTATTATGGCTGTTAATCAGGCTTTCCTTCTGTGTGCCTTGTGCTCACCTTTTGTTTCTTCCTCTCTCCCCTAGGTGCAGAGATGTGGCGTCCGATGCTGACAGCCGCGATGGAGCCGGGAGATGTCTCGAGGACAGGTGAGTGAAGCGTGGCGCTGCAGCGAGCAACGCGATGCTTTTTAATGGAAGTCTTTCTTCAGGGATGCTGGCGAGAAGATTCCGTATGCAGGTAAGAAGTTTGAAATAGTCCTTGGTTTTCACCTTTCTCTTCTCTTCCTTCCTTGCAGGTCTTCCAGGTTCGAGGCGGGCGTGGCTGGAGTCCAGGAGCAGGAGCAGACACGGTGAGCGTTAAGCTGCAGGAAGCAGAACAACGCGAAGCATGAGCTGCTGTCTGGGCGTGGCTTAAATAGCCTCCAAAGAAGTCCCTTTCAGGTCTCAGGGAGGCCTGAAGCGTGCAGCATGGTCTGCATTAGGTAATTGCACAAAACACCTCCCTTTATGAGCCTGGCGCCTATGGCGCCAGGACTGATGTCCAACGTGACCCTGGGGCCAAAGGCGCCAGGACTGAGTCCAAAGAGCCCCTATAAGGGGCCGTTGGGCTTTTACCCGAGGGCATGATGCCTGCTTCCGGGGGTGCTGGGCCTGGCCTGGTGCTCCGGGGGTAGGCATCATGACACACGCCAATCTTCAATAATGGGAACTTCACACTGGGGCTGGAGAAGGGAGCTTTTGCTAAATGGGAGGGGGGGGCGGCTGCAGAACCCTGAGAGACATGTTTAGCGGTGCACAGGTAATTACGTTTGAGGAATGTAAGCAGAGATTCGGGGTAGGGGAGCAGGAGAGGCACTGATGCTTTCAGATCAGATACTGGGTAATGTCGGCGGAGGTATTTAAAGCTGCGACCCGAGAACTAACTCCATTTGAACGGTTTGTGACAACGCATGAGGGGTCCAGAGGGCTAATTTCTGACTTATATAGGATAGTAGGGTGTGCGGGCTCGCAACCCGGCTGGGCTTATATGAGGTGGTGGTAAGAGGTCCCGGGAGTCACAATGGAACAAGAGGACTGGGAAAGGTTATGGAAGCTGATTCCTAAGGTGGCAAAGGCGGTCCAACGACAGGAGGCCTGGTACAAGTATATATTTGGCTGGCATTACACTCCCGCCCGCCTACAAGCGATGTACCCGGCAACCTCGGGGAAGTGCTGAAGGGGTTGTGGGGAAGAGGGCTCTGCTCCCCACATATGGTGGGATTGCCCCATAATCTACCCTTTTTGGGACGACATTGCATGAGCTCTTACCCAATCACTGGGCGAGGGAGCTGGTCAGGATCCCAGAGAGATATATTGCTGGGGAAAGGAGGGCAAGGGAAAGCTGGGGAGAAGCGAGGTCACTCTAAGGCGAGAGTGGTATTCATCTTAGCGGCGATGGCCTTTATTGGGCACAGGTGGAAGTCTCCTACGATTCCGTCGGAGCAAGACTGGCTGAAGAAAATGTGGGATTTGGTTTCGGTGGAATGGGCAACCTATGCTGTCAATAATAATTTGAAGAACTTCTCCACGGACTGGGGAGAGACATTGGTTTATCTTAAAGGGGAGTTTAGAGAACAGTGGTGCCCCCAAAGACTCAAGCTGTTGGACATCTATGGGTAAATGAGGAAAGGAGAACGTTGAGACGAGAAGGATCATTGACGTCGTGGCAAGGGGTGGGGTTATTCTTGGGCGGGTTGGGGAGGAGTTAGTTTGTTCTTTGTTGGGTTGTACTCTTTTCTGGGTGTATTATGAAGAAATCAATAAAAAGAAGTTAAAAAAAATAAAATGTACTGCAATCCACTCCTGAATATTGTATTCTGTAAATAACAAGACCTCTTGTTCTTCTGTCTGTATCATCTGTCTTGTCGTATGTTACTGCAAGCATTCCAGGATAAAAAACATCCTTTCCCCTCAAATACAAAACAATACTTTGTAAGAGTATTTTTCAAATATAAATTCCTTTTGGGCGATTACTCTGAATTATAGAGAGATGCTGTACTTGCCAAGTTTAGTTATTAAAGGGACTGTTGAATGTGGCACTAGGGACGTCCCTAGCTCCTCTGGTTTTCCTTGGGTTACCACCAGTCCAGCTGAGGCAACGAAAACCCTGCTTAGTACTAGTACTTGTTGACCCTTACTGTCTGTTGGCTTGATCCGATTGCGATGATGGCTTCCCTAAATGCTTGATCACTGACTCCCTTGGGGCCTTCTAGCTTTCCCTACTCTAGCCCCGATTAGTGCTCTATCGGTGTGGGGGACAGTGCCTTGCAGTCGCTCAGTTGAAATTGTCCAGCTAAGTCTTAAATTGCCCTGCCTCTTAATCTACCCTTCTCCACCTGCGAATCCTCTGTCCCTCCGATGTTTCACTTCCTTCCTACCTTCACCCTTGGATGTTACCTCTCTCCTTTCTACTCAGACTACCACCCCCCCAATGCTACTCCTTCCCTGCTACCACTATACTCCTACTGTTAGTACCACCCTTCCTCTACTACTACTCCCTACTACTACCTCCTACTACCATCACTATCTCGTACTACTTCTCTCCTCTCACCACCGCTCTCTGCTTCTACCACCTCCTGGTGGCAGCGAATCTAAGGAGGGGAGGGATTCACATATTTCCCCACCTAGACAATTGGCTGATCAGTGCATGTTCTCCCGAACAAGCTCTGCAACATCTCAACAGCCCCTGCTACTCCCTCCACAAACTGGGCTTTTCCCTCAACTTCAAGAAGGCTCATGTGCCATCTTCTCAAAAGCTGTCCTGGACTCTTCATCAGGGAAGGATTCGCCTCCCAGGTTGAGGGATCAACATATCTTGCAAATGGTAATGAAATTTAAAAATGCCCAATATCTACCGGCATTCGACTTTTTGAGGTCGCTGGACCTCATGGCATCCTGCACTTTCCTGGTGTTGGAGGTCCCTCCTGAGGATGTGGTCCCTTCAGTGGGTCCTCCAATCCCAATGGTCACACTTTTCAGGTAGGATGACAGACCTTCAAGTCCCAAGCAGGGTAGTACAGTATCGCTTGTGGTGGACCTGCAAGGAGAACGTGATCATAGGGGAACCCTTTTGGCAACCCTAGAAAGTGATGACTGTAGTCACAGATGCTTCCCTCATGAGATGGGTATCTAACATGAGTGATCTGACAATGAGCAGACTTTGGTCCCAATCAGAATCAAGACTACATATAAACCTGTTAGAGGTGAGGGCGTCAGACTGGCGCTGCTGGCCTTTTTACCTTCCATCCAGGAAAATAACATTCTGATAATGACGGTCAACACAGTGACCATACATTGCCTCAACGAAAGAGGAGGTGATAGCTAACTATCACTGCAAGGAGGCAATGCAGCTCTGGTTTTGGGCTCCACAAAACGGGATCTCTGTCGAATGTGAATCCAACCGGGAAAAAGAAGACAATGGTGGACGCTCTGAGCAGGCAAAACATGATCTCCCACAAGTGGGAGTTGGCCTAGGAAGTTCTTTAGAGGTCTTCGCCATTTCTGTAACACCTCAAGTGGATCATCTATTTGTGTCCAGTATCAACAGGAAATGCAACCTTTTCTGCTCCAGGGTATTTCCTCAGAGGAACTCTGGGGGACGCAATCATAGTGGACTGGGAATTTCCACTTATGTATGTGTTCCACCGTCTGTCATCCTTCATGTTAGGAGGAGGTCAAGGAAGTTTGAGAAAACTATGATCATCATTGCCCCTGAATTGAGCCAGGAGGATGTGCTACCTGGACCTTCTAGACAGGTCCATTCGAGGGGATTGGGTCCTCCGACGTATTCCATATCTATGACAGGTAATGTCCACAGCTGTGCTGCTTCGGAAAATCTTTGGCGTCTGCGCGCTGCTTCGATGACGTCGATGTGCCGTCCCCGAGGACCTCCTCCGACGGCTGACGTCACCCGATGCGATAAGTAGGACGCACGACGCCCATAGCCTCAGTTCCGTTTTTTTCGCGAACGTGTTCGCTTCGTTAATCTCGGTACTCCTCGACTCGTTGGAGTTTGCTGTTTTCAATTCTCGGTTCGTTGAACCTGTTCGGTTTGTTGTGAAGCCTGTTCATGGCGATGTCTTTCTCATCTTCAACCCCGCATCCGGGCTTCAAGAACTGCGGGGACTGTGGGTCCAAGATGTCGGTCACGGACTCACACGACGCCTGCCTCTGGTGCCTCGGGGAGGTCCACAATACGGACGACTGTGTCGACTGCCAGTCGCTCACGGCAAAGGCATTGCGGGAACGCAAGAAGAAGCTGTCGGTAGGCTGGGTGTCTAAGCCCCGGAAGTCGAGGTCTGCGGGACTTTCGACGGATGACTCCAGGGGTGACTCTCCGCGTCATCGTCGGAAGTCCAGTGGGTCTCCTTCCAGGGGTCGGTCTCGCCACTCCTCCGCCTCTTCGAGGCATTCCCGGAAGCGCCGGCATAGGTCGCCTTCCCCGTCCTCTTCCGAGGACTCCGCCCGTCGGTGGGTCGCTTATCCCTCCATGCAAGCGACACCGGAGGAATGGGCTTCCTTCGGGAAGCAGATGCTAGCGATTCCTGAATCGCAGGGCACCGGTCCGTCCGCGCCTCCGAGTGGGGTCGGTCGGCACCGGTCGAGAGACACTGCCCGTACGCCTTTGGGCTCGGGTGGTCGGCACAGCTCGCGGGAGAAGTCCCGCTCGGACAAGGGTAGCCGTTCTCGCCATGCCTGTTCCAGGTCCCGGTCCTCGACGCGCTCGAGACCGCGTGATCCTGTGCCGTCTTCGAAGAAGACGTCGACGCCTGTGGCGCCGAGGTCGTCGACCATTTCTCTCGAGGCTCCGCCTCCGAGGGGGTCGTCGATGCCGTCGGCGCCTAGGTCGTCGAGAGACACGCTCGGAGCTCTGGTTTCGAGGCCTGTGTCGACGCCGCTGATACTGGCGGCGCTGCAGCTGACAACGACGCCGATTCGCTCGACGTCGACGCCTTTTCTGTCGACGCCTGTGCCGACTCATTCGGCGCCCTCGACGCCTTTCGAGGCGGTGGTGTCGGAGGGGCCCCGTGGCACAGGGTTTGCCCCTAGAAAGGCTATGGCTAAGGTCAGGCACTGCTTTGGTCCGCAGAGGTCTTCCTCTCCCCGCCTGGAGTACATTTCGGAGGGTGATGAAGGCTCTGATGGGGGCTTGGTTCCGGTTACGGTTCCAGATGATCTTATCTCGGGCCATAGACAGTTTGATGATCTGCGGCAGTTGCTGCATGATGTCGATGGACTGGACACCTCTCCGGAGGTGGAGTTTTGTAGGCCGGAGCCTGGCACTCATGCCGATTCTTCATATCAGCGCCTTATGTCTCGGGTTACCGATTACTTGGGTTGGTCAGCTCCCTCAGGGGAGTTCGTTCAGGATGATCTCATGGACATTCTTGATCTCGGTCCACCCACTGACCCGGTTTTGCCTTTTCATATGGCTCTGCAGAGAAGGGTGGCGGCGGCCTGGACTGCTCCGGAGAGAGTATCCCAGCAGTGGGCAAGCCTTTGTCGCGAAAATACCATCCAGCCAGTAGTGACCCCTGCTACTTGTCTAGGCACCCCACTCCGGAGAGTTTGGTGGTGCAGGCGGCTACGGCCCTGGCAAAGCAGGGCTCGTATCCTACCATCCCTCCGGATAGGGACGACAAACGTTTTGACGGCTGGGCGAAGAAAGTGTTTTCTTCGGGGGGGTATGGCGCTTCAGGCAGCCAACTCCATATGTGCCTTGTCTCGTTTCACACACACTCTGTGGAACTGTGTTGCATTTGCGGCTGAACATATTCCCGAAGGGGACGAACGGGATGGTTTCCTTGCTATGGTTCAGGATGGCAAGGATGCCATGTGTGAGGCCGTTCAGTCGGGTTTGGACTTGGCGGATTGTGTCAGCCGGTCCATGGCGGCGAGCACCGTAATGCGCAGGTTTGCGTGGTTGCGGAAGTCTGGGTTCGCTCCTGATGTGCAGTCCCGACTCCTCAACATGCCCTTTGACGGTGAACACCTTTTTGGCAGCAAGGCTGACGAGAGCCTTGAGAGGTTGCAGACGTCCAAAGCTGCAGCGAAGTCGTTGGGCGCTGCAGTTCGACAACCTCCGCCTTTTCGTCCTAGGGGACAGCAATGGAGGGGAGGTTCCTTTCGCTATTGATCATTCTTCAGTAAAGCGAGGGGAGCTAGCAGTCAAAGAGGCCATCGTAAGAGTGCCAGAGGTGGAAATAAAGGTACTCTAGGTGCCAAGGCCGCTCGGGCAGTTGCCTGTTTGCCCTCGGGCAACGCCGCAGCCGCTACCACTCAGTGATGAGGCCAGTTCCCATGGTTCGCCGGTTGGGGGAAGGCTGGCGCAGCATCTTGTAGAGTGGCAAGCCATTACTTCAGATGTGTGGGTTCTGGAGATCATAACCCACGGCTACTGTCTTCCTTTTCGGCAGAGGCCTCACGACAATCCACCAGGGAGCCTCTCTTTGAAGAGTCCGGATCCACTCCTTGCGCAGGAAATTCAAGCCCTGCTGGAGAAAGGCGCCATAGAACTGGTGCCTGTAGCGGAGAGTAACAAGGGATGGTATTCCCCTTATTTTTTGATATCGAAGAAAGATGGGGGATTGAGACCCATCATTGACCTGCGCAATTTGAACAAACTCCTCAGGAAGGACAAGTTCAAGATGGTGACTTTCTCAAGTCCTCCAGGCCCTTCAACTTCAGGACTGGTTGGTGTCTCTCGACCTCAAGGATGCTTACTTCCATGTGCCGATACATCCCAAGCACAAGAAGTACCTGAGGTTCGCGGTTGGCGACTCGCACTTTGTTTCGGGTCCTGCTGTTCGGATTGACCTCCGCCCCGAGGGTTTTCACCAAGCTCATGGTGGTGGTGGCAGCGCATCTCAGGAAAGGGGGGATTCACGTCTACCCCTACCTGGACGATTGGATGATCAGGGGGAGCTCTCCCGAGCAAGTCCTGGATCATCTGTCCGTCACCTGCCACTCCCTTCACAGGCTGGGCTTCTCCCTCAATTTAAAGAAGTCCCATTTGACACCAACGCAGCGGCTCCAGTACATCGGAGCAGTGCTCGACACGTCCCTGGGGCAGTGTTTTCCTCCTCAGGTGAGGGCTCTTCACATTCAGCAGATGGTGCACAAGTTTCAGTTTGCCCAGAATCTCCCAGCATCCGAGTTCTTGAGACTGCTCAGCCTCATGGCATCCTGCATGCCAGAGGCTCGTCTGCGGATGAGATCTTTGCAGTGGGCACTCAAGCTCCAGTGGTCTCAGTCCTCCGGCAGGCTGTCGGACCCTGTTCAGGTGCCGTCCTCGGTAGCCCGGGACCTTCTGTGGTGGGCCGTCGAGGGCAATCTGATGAAGGGGGCCCCATTTTGGCTGCCCTGGCCGGAGGTGACGATCGTGACGGACGCATCCCTCACGGGATGGGGAGCTCATGCCAACGAGTTGACAGTCAGCGGTCGTTGGTCTCCGTCGGAGTCCAGACTCCATATCAATCTGTTGGAGCTGAGGGCCGTCAGGCTAGCCCTGAAGGCTTTTCTGCCGACTGTGCGCGGAAAGAGTGTCCTAATTCTAACTGACAACACGGTGGCCATGCACTACCTCAACAAAAAGGGGGGGGGCAGGGTCACTTCCTCTGTGCAGGGAGGCGATGCAGCTCGAGTTCTGGGCCATCCAGCAGGAAGTTTAGATCTCGGCGGTTTATCTGGCCGGAGACGACAACGGACGCTCTGAGCAGGCAGAGCACGATCTCTCACGAGTGGGAGCTGGCTCAGGAGATTCTCCTGGAGATCTTCGCCCTTTGGGGGACCCCTCAAGTGGATCTCTTCGCCTCCATTGTCAACCAGAAGTGCGAAAGGTTTTGCTCGCGAGAATTTCCTCCAAAAGGAGCCTTATGAGACGCGTTCGTGGTGGAGTGGTCGTTCCCACTGCTGTACGCGTTTCCGTTTCCTCCAGTCCCCGTCATCCCGCAAGTGCTGCAGAGGTTACGGAGGTTCGGTTCCCGGATGATCCTCATTGCTCCGGCGTGGGCCCGGAGGACGTGGTACCCGGACCTTCTAGACTTGTCCATCTGCCCTCCACGTCGTCTTCCCTACCGAGACGATCTGCTCTCACGGGAGGGGGGTCAGGTTCTCCATCCAGAGGTCAGGTCCCTCAATCTTCACGCTTGGCTTCTGAAAGGTTGAGGTATAAGGATTGGGACCTCCCTGAAGATGTGATGGAGGTGTTGCTCTCGGCCAGGCGGCCGGCAACAAAGTTTCTGTACCGTTGCCGTTGGTGAAAGTTCTGCGACTGGTGCAGAGTTCAGAATGTGGATCCTTTTGAATGTGACATTCCCATGGTTTTGTCTTTTTTGCTTTCTTTGGCCCACATGGGGCTTGCAAGTGGGGACCATTAAAGGTTACCTGGCGGCGCTGTCCATATTTAAGTGCTTGTCTGAAGAGTGTTCCTATTTTAAGATTCCTTTAATTTTGCAGTTTTTGAAAGGGCTCACTAATGTGTTCCCTCTGTCACCTTTTTTGGTGCCAGGTTGGGATTTTAACCTTGTTCTTAAGTTTCTTATGGGTGCTCTGTTTGAGGCTTTACATTCTTGCCCTTTGAGGCTGTTGACTCTGAAAACTTTGTTTTTGGTTGCGGTTACTTCCGCTCGCAGAGTGAGTGAGTTACAGGCACTTTCAGTTAAGCCACCCTTCACTGTTTCATAAGGACAGGGTTGTCCTTAGAGTTCGTCCTTCTTTTCTTCCGAAGGTGGTTTCAGAATTTCATTTGAGCCAGAAGGTTGTTCTTCTGACATTCTATCCTCTTCCACATCCTGGTAAGGAAGAGGAGAGGCTCCATAGGCTTGATCCTCGGAGAGCGTTGAGCTTTTATATTTCGCACATGTCCCGGGTCAGAGTGAACGATCAACTTTTCATTGGTTACGCTGGAAAGCGTTTGGGACAAGCTGTGACGTAACAGACTTTGGGCCTCATTACACGGATGGCGGTAATGGTTAACAGTCACTGTTAATGGTAACGGTGACCATTAACCATTACCGCCTTACTACGAGGTCCCTTAGCGGGTTGGTCTTTAACGCCTACTTTTTGCAGGCGTTAAAAACCAACCCGCAAAGGGACCTTGGTGCTAATTACGGCACCGCAAAATTGCGGTGCCGTAATTAGCACCTTCCCCATTCCCATTATGCCCTATGGGGCAAAAATGGGAATGGGGAAGGGCAGTGGTGGAAGGGGGAATTACCGCCCCGCCAACCTTGGAATGGGGCGGTAATTCCCCTTTCCACCAAGGCGGTGCCGGTATTTTACCGGCATGGACCAAGGTGCTAATAGCACCTTGGTCCATGTGCTAATACTGCCTACCGTGTAATGAGGCCCTTTGTCTCGTTGGATTATTTTAGCTATCTCCAAGTGTTACCGCTTGGCGGGTAAGGATCCTCCGGCTGGCTTGCGGGCCCATTCTACCAGAGGAGTGGCTGCGTCTACTGTTCTGCAGAGGGGAGTTCCTATTTGTCACACCTGTGATGCAGCCACCTGGGCTTTAGTACATACTTTTGTACATCACTATTCCCTCGATTCCATCAGAGGGCAAGATCTGGCCTTTGGCAAGGCAGTTCTCTATTCCGCAATTTGATTGGGCATGCTAAATTTGTATTCTAAATTCTTTCCCACCTCCTTGCTTGGTACTGCTTTGGGAGTCTGTCATAGATATGGAATACGTCGGAGGACCCAATCCCCTCGAAGAACAAGTTACTTTCTTACCTGGTAACGTTCTTTCGATGGGATGGTCCGACGACGTATTCCATATCGCTCCCTCCCTGCCTTCCCCGCTGCAGAATTTCTTTTGCGATTGCAGCTTGCGTTCCGCAAGGCCTTGTGTGTCTGACTGGCAGAAAACCGATGGCACACGTTCTGGGAAAAAACTATAACTGAGGCTATGGGCGTCGTGCGTCCTACTTATCACATCGGGTGACGTCGGCCGTCGGAAGAGGTCCTCGGGGATGGCGCATCGACGTCATCGACAAAGGACGCAGACGCCAAAGATTTTCCGAAGCAGCACAGCTGTGGACATTACCTGTCATAGATGTGGAATACGTCGTCGAACCATCCCATCGAAAGAACGTTACCAGGTAAGAAAGTAACTTG
The DNA here is from genome assembly GCF_040938575.1 of Ambystoma mexicanum. Classification (NCBI taxonomy): domain Eukaryota; kingdom Metazoa; phylum Chordata; class Amphibia; order Caudata; family Ambystomatidae; genus Ambystoma; species Ambystoma mexicanum. Next base: position 648,184,801 of record NC_090936.1, read on the forward strand.
TTCTTTGCCCTCCATCCCGTCTTCCCTAGAGAGTGGACCTACTCTCACAAGAGGGAGGCGGTCTTCTTCACCCAGGAATCGCATCACTGAACTTTCACGCCTGATTTCTCAGAGGCTAAAATATAAACCTTATGGATGTGATGCTTTCGTCTGGAAGACCTGTAACAAAAGCCCTATACCACTGCCTTTTGAAACAAGTTCTGCAACATGATATTTTCTCTTGCAATACATCTGCAGTGCTTTCTTTGTTACTGCACCTGGCCCATTAGGGGCTGCAGGGGGCTACCATTAAGGGATACTTGGCAGGGTTATCTATATTCAAGCGCACGCCGGAACAAGGCTCTTATTTTAAAATGCCTATTGTGATACAGTTCTTGAAAGGACTGAAATACATTCCAACCGCTCCCTTTTCTGGTTCTTACCTGGTGTATTTGAAGTTAGTACTTATTTTTTAATGGGAGAACCTTTTGAGCTGCTTCATTCCTGTCCTCTCAGGTTATTAAACTGGAAAACCATAATTTGAATAGCCATCACTTCAGTTCGCAGTGTTGGTGAGCTACAAGCCCTATCCTGCAAACCACCATTTACAGTATTCTCTAAGGTGGAAGTAGTTTTGACAGTTTGCCCTTCCTTCCTTCCCAAGTTGATATCTGAATTTCATTTAACACAAGATTACATTACCAGATTTATATCCCCCTCCTCTCCCTTCTAAGGATGAAAAGAGGTTACACAGAATTCACCTGAAAAGGGGTCTTAGCTTTTACTTTTCAGGAATGTCAGCTATCAGACAGGATGACCAACTATTTGTTGGTTACACTGTTGACAGGTTAGGCCAAGTAAGTGACCAAGCTAACACTATCGCGATGGACCATTTTTGGCAAGTTCGGAGTGCTACTCTATTGCTAGGAAGGATGTCCCTGATAATTTAAGAGCCCATTCTACCAGGGGACTGGCAACTACTTTGGCTCTACAAAGAGGTGTACCAGTGCAGAGGATTTGCAGAGCTGCAACGTGGTCCTCCCTCCATGATTCTCAAAGCATTATTTCTTAGACACCCTGTCTGACCAGGATGCTCTCTTTGGAAGAGCGGTTCTGCACAATTTTATTGGAGTCTATCTAAGGAATCCGTGGGAGGATGCAATCCATTAGAAGATCAAATGACTTGCCTCTGCTAATGTTCTTTCTGATGGATGTTCCTCCCACTGATTCCTCATCACCTTTCCAACCTATCCCTCTGACTGTGAGCACATTTTTGTTTGTTCTCTTCAACACTCACACAGGTTGCATAATTCCTCAAGACGACAGAGCCTCGGACGAAAAACTAGGCACTGGGGCAACAGGGTGAGGTACCTTGCTACTTATACTACCATCAAAGTCCTGCCGGCATGCATGAATGGTAACTGTCGAGGTACATCGATGCTGCACAGTGCCCCCTGTTGTCGACATTTTTTTCCAAGACTGCAAAGAAGGATACAAATATATCTAAGAACAGGAATCTGTGGGAGGAACATCCATCAATAAGAACATTACCACTGTTAAGTCATTTGTTCTTCTTAATGTTTATGCACCGGTGGGGAAGTCCCTCTTTCTTATTAATTGATTTATTCCCAAAATGTACCCTGCATTTTGCATATCTCAATATTTATAGGGGGCAAGCTTCACTCTCGTTATTTATGCAACCAAACATGGGTCATATGGTGTGCACTCCTGAGTGTCTCATTTTGCTAACTCTTTGATTGAATTAACACAAAACCCGATGTTGGTGGTAGTGTGGAGGGAAAAGCCTAACACACTTAGATTAGACAATATGCTGATGTAAGAGAAGCTGTTCCTGATGCAATAGGGTGGTTTTGGAGCACAAATTGCTCATGTTTGACTTGATTGCAGGCTCTCTTCAGGGGGAGGTCAATGTTTGTTCTCATTAGGTTTCCAATTAGAATATTTCAGAACAAGGGAATCCAAATTGTTATTAAAAAAATAATAATTGGAATGCCAATTTAAATCCTCATCATCTTGTCATATATAGAGCAAGCTTATATCCTCAAAATATTGATCAACATTAATCCTATTTTGAGAAGGGTGGCCAGCACGCTTATTGGGTATATTTGAGACAGAATTCCATTTTGGTGGGGTTCTGCAGTTCCATTTTAGCAGACTCCTACTCTTTTTGCTCTTTCCTCCTTAATTTAATTTGGTAGTTGTAGTGAGAAGGACTTCTTTCCTGCTATTGCGTCCCTTGTTATACAATTTATGAAGGAAACCCAAAAGTTTGAAGCTATTCCGGTGGGCCTGGTCTCTTGCCATTGCTGCGGTTTGCATGTTCAAGAGCTTTGCCCCTTTCCTGGGTCTTCATCGTCCTTGTAGTAGTCCTCCCCATTTGTTGGGATCAGGACTTCCATCCTAAGACTGTTTTATGGTCTGGTATACCACATTTTACTGCAGTTTCCTGCTAGCGTCTTCCGCTTAGTTTTGGGAGCTGCTTCTTCCCGGAATGGTCCCTGCCAAATCTGCTTGTCTGGGCTGCCTCTGGTCACCACCACTGTTATCCTCATGCAGGGTCAATTATTTCCTGGTGTGCCATCTACGTTTCTTGTTTGGGTGCTGAGGCGCCGGGGTGTGGTGTGGTGTGCAATGTGCATGGTCTTCCATCCCCCTGGAGCCATCTCCATTACAGATTTCACTTTTGTATTGCAGGTCCTACTCTAGTGAATTGTCAATTGTTTTTCCTTTTCGCTGTTAGGGTAATGGTTTGCTGAGGGTGCAAGGGCCTGGGTGATCGGATCCTTCATTTGACCCTTTAAAAAGAAGCCTTTGTTTACCAGGTTGCTCTGCTTTCCTGGAATTTTGTTTTCAGGAACCAATGCTGTAAGCACTCACCAGTGGGCTATAGGCTGGCAGGTTATTCAAGATATTCATACTCTCCGCTTCCTTTGGCCTGTGGTCATTGGGCTCTACAGGTTCCCTTCTACCACATTCCCCTATTGGTTAACATTGGGGGCTGAATCTTGCTCTGCATTTCTGCTCCTGGGTTGGCTGGGTCTTCAACCCTCCACTCTCCAACTTTGAACTCCTACAAGTGACACTGCAAGGTCATTTCTGGGACTGTGGCATTTTTCTAGGGTACTCCTAGCGTACCCAGAGTTCTCCACAAAACCCTGGATTTTTAGAGACTTTCTCTGATTTATTAGAGTTTCACATATTTGTGTTGCACTCCTACATAAAATGAGCATTGGTTCACTGTGATGCTGCGATTTCCCTTGTTGGTATGAAATATGCCATCTGGGCCTAGGGACCGTATTCCTAAAATATATCCTGAACATTAGTAGCTCTCATTGCTTTGCTGCACATTGTGTATCCATGTGCTCTACATCTAAGTGGTCGAACTAGGTTATATGCACATGTATTCTACATAATACTTTATTTCGAATGTAAAGGAAACCTGTGCTACCTTCTGTGTGGTACTCTTTCATCCTGTCTGGTATTTCTTACTGTTTGTAGTTTTGTGTAGGGGTATTTTCTTAACGTGCATCTGGAAGTCTATAAGTATTGTCTGCCCCCAGGTGTGGGGTTTACATTTAGGGTAAAGAGTGAATTAAGTCTTAACTGGCCATTTACTGTTTTTAAAAGTATGGTCTGCTTTGTGTTTTGTGTGAGCAGAGTATTTATTTTTACCATCCTAAATATTTTCTGGGTGACCATAGAAATAAAGTTTGTATATTCTCAGTACACCACTGATTTTTGTTCATTTGTGTTGTCTAATGGGATTAATTGGACCTCTTTACCAACCTTCCTTTCTCCTGAAGTTAAGCCTAACTGTTCTGATATAGGTATCTTTGGAGAATCTAGTCGTTCCTTTTGGGTGACACACTGTTCTACCATTAGTTTAGATGATAACACCACCCAGAGAGTTGTGCAACAATCTCCAGTTGCAGAGCTATCCTAATATCCTTTCTGAGGCTGAGCAGAGACTGCACAACCTGAAGTGGGCAGTTTGAGTCATTTGATCTCATCCCGTCTTCCGTGGTGAGGACCCCTGCCATGGGGCCATCGTGGTGCAGCTACAGTTCAATAGTCCCCCTGAAGGTGGTACACTGTGGGAGGATCAAATGGGTGGGCTAGTCCCTTATGGGATGAGGAACGACAGTATAAGGCGAACATGGTATGTAAATACCCATTTGCACATCCCCTCTCCCTCCAAACCAGTTCTTCCCTTTTCAATGTATATATGTAAGGTAGATAATGCCCCTTTCGTGCAATACTTTAAGACTGAGACGAGGAAGAGTGAGAACAACATAGAAGAAAAAACATCGAAGGTACTGGGACGAGTAAGAGGCGCGCAGCTATGCAGATCACCTGAAAGAACAGTCTAGTCAGAATGGACCTAATCTATGTGGAAAAACCGAGGAAGGACTTGGACCAGAGTCGAGCCCTTCCTCGAGGAATTGAGAGTTTGGAAGAGAAGGAAGTGGAGAGAAGGCAAACCGTGAGGAACTGCTCCAGGGCGAAGGAGGTAGAGGCTCCTAGCGTCCCATGGCGACAGCAAGCATGCATAAGGGAAAGCATGACCGATGCGAGAAACATTCCCTTGCGGAGCCGCCACAGGCAAAGGAGAGACGCTGACTGGTTAAGAAACGCTGAAGCGGGACCAAAGTTTCACAGAAGCCCTGAGATCACTGCAGACCAAAGCAACAGGTACAGGGGAAGCCTGACCCTCAAAATAGTTTCTAGGCTTCTTCCTCGTCTCAGTGTCAGAGTGGTGTAACTGCATGTTGGTGTGTACAACTCCTAGTCGCCTCTTCCTCGTCCCAGTACTAGACTGGTATGACCATGGGAAAATAAAAGGAAGTGATTGTCAACAATCTATAAAGGTACGGGATGGGTAAGGTTTGCTCTCACAAGGGAAAGGGGGATACCACGCCTCACCCAAAGACATCCTCTCCCCACTCCCCGAGGACCCTCGTCCAGGTGATCCTCCCTCGCATCTCCACCCCAGGTTCAAGATCCAAGAGCGATGGCCTTTCCCTGGCCACCTGAGAAGAGGATCCAAGGGGAGTAGATGTGACGATGCCTTCAGGTTTTTTCACAAAATAAAAATAAAGTAAGTTGAAGCATAATGCTCCCCTTTAGATTTTTCCATAGAATTGGAATCGCTCTAGGACATTGTAGCTTACCACTTCTCCAACATGGGGTCTGGCATGGATTCACATGCTCATGAATATTCCCCATCATCAGGCTGGGAATCCTCGTAAAAGAAAAAAGTTTCACTTTTACTTCAAAACTGTATTTCTCCTCTAAACCAATCACTGTCCTCTGGGTCATACTGCCCCCATCCAATGACAGCCCTCTTCCGAAGCTCCACCCCTGGTGGCCATCTTCAGATTTTTACCGCACGCTTCAGTATTGGGAGTCCCAAGTTGCACTCTGAGCTAATTTTGTGTTTTATGCACATTTTTCCAAAATAGTTAACTTTTTGATAGATTTTTGCTTTGTCTTCGACGAAGGACAGAGACCAGCAGCAGGGTTCTGCTACCGGCAAAGATCTTCATCCACCGTCGGATCGCCATCGGAAGTTTCGAGAGGGCCTGGTCTTGGGCCTACTTTGCACCATTCAGCATGACTGAAGAGAAGAAGGAAAGTCGAAGCCTCTTCAAACTCTGCATGAAGTGTGGATTAAGAAACATCTTCCTGTCGGTTCCAAGATGGCCGCGTAGAGTGGAGGACGTCGCGCCCCACACTCCCGCCCTGCCTGTAACTGCTTGTCCGTTTGATGCGGTTGTAGCCCTCCCCGGCATCCACATCTGCGGTGGGGGCACTTTGCCCAACAGCTTGACCGCACCCAGTGGCGCGGAGACTGCGGCGACCTGGTCCCCCGAGGCAGAGGCTGTGACTCCCGCCGTGGGCGAAGAGAGAGCCCGCGGTGTGGGGGCGGAATCGGCTGGGCAGAGGCTTTGGCGAGCTGCTGCTGCCCCCAGGACAAAAAAAAAAGAGGTCTTGGCCCGACTGGGCACCCAGCCCGGTCGAGCGCGGGGTTCGCCGTGGACCTTGCCAGCGCCGCCTGCGGCCGTCCCCCCTCCTCCGGGCCCGAAAGCGCAGTGGAAGCGGATTTACGCAGCTCATCGGAGCTTTGATTTGAAAGTACGGAGGAGGGCCGGAGGGGGGGTCAGGGAGAAGTGTACGGGGGTTGCGTGGTCTGTGGGCCCCCCGTGTGTGCAAATAGACGGGGTAGTGGACGCCCCGGGGACCCGAGCTTGAGGCTCCGCTCAGGAGCAGCCGCCTGAGGGCCGTAGAGTGCGCTTGCCACAGTGGCTGATCATGGATTGTGTTCCGAGGTTAGACCTCCGTTAGACCTCCGGAGCCCTGTTATGCTGGAGCAGCCTGCTGCATCAATCTAATCTAGCCCCAGGAGTAGCTGGTGCCGTGGATCTTTCCCGGGCCCTGGGAGTACCTGCAGTCGGCCCCCCGATGTAGGAGTGCCAAGGGGGGGGGGGGGCGCTTTCTTTACCAGCCCGCTCTGGGCTTTGAGTCATAGCTACGTATGGGTCGCGTCGTGGAGAGATCTCTCTGAGACTGTTTGGGACCCCCCCGGTGGTGCCCCTGCCCTGCAGATGCCTTCTCATTGTTGCACCATCCATTGTTCCCCGGTGATTGGGAGGCATATTCTCTCGGGATTGTGATGACCAGAAACAAGGGAAAAGACTACCCTCTCCAGGGGAAAGCCCACAAAAAAGCTACAGATGGCCCCCTTACGAAATTCTGGCCCAAAGACTTAGTCAGCGGAAGCGCAGGAGATGGCCCAAGGTTCAGGCGACAATACCGCTGCTGTGTCCTTAGAGGACCATGACAGGCCTTTAACCCAGGCAATGTTATCTCAGTTCATGGGCAAATTGGTTGAAAAGATCACAGCGGCGGGGCAGCTACAAATGGATAAGTTGCAAGAAGATTTGGCCGAAAGCCTGAGGGAAATCAAGAGAGATATGAAGAAGATCGAAGAGAGAGTGGACATCAACGAGCGTGCCATTCAAGAGCTGACGGAACAGGCAAGAAAAGCGGAGAACTTGCTGGAGACCCTTGCTGTAGCTACACAAAATCTGGAACTGCAAGCTGAAGACTTGGAGAACAGGTCAAGAAGGGCGAACATTAGAGTTAAATCGCTTTCAGAAGATATCCAGGATCAGGAGCTGGTCCCAGTGTTAAAAGCAATCTTTGTGGACCTGCTAAATTCAGACTCGGTTGCTGACATGCAGTTCGACAGTGTCCATAGGGTGGGTCCGCGCAAATCGGAGCCCGGCTCTAGACCGCGCGATGTGCTGGTGGCCTTCCATAACTATGCAGTAAAGGAGAAGATTAAGGCGAAGGCGAGAAGGGCCGCATCCATCACTTACAACAGGCAGGAAATCTTGTTATACCAAGACCTGGCGAGAATCACGCTAATTAAAAGGTGACAAATGAGTCCGGTTCTGTCTTTTCTTAGATCTCAAAAATTCGATACAGATGGGCCCACCCCTTTGGTCTGTCGTTCGTCTGGCAAGGATCCCAGCATAAGATCACGACCTGCGACCAGGGCCTGATCATGTTGGGCCTGGAGGAGCAGGCTATGGGAGTGGTCCACAGTCCAACATAAGAGAGGAAGGAAGAGGGCTACGGACCCAGCTCCTAGGAGAACCAGCAATAGTCTGCTCCAGAGTCGTCCATCAGGGGAGGGTTCTCCTCCAATTGCCACTTAAGACACTATACTGCCATGTGACTCTACACACTGAAGCCCGGGGAGGGCGCTAGTAAAAGCTGTTCAACTGGTGTGGAAGGGCAATTTTCTAATGATGTAATGGTTTGCAGGAGCGGGGAAAGGGAAGGGCTTGGGTATTGGAATGGGAATGGGTTTTCCTGAGTGGGCACTTTCTGGGTTTGTTATGGAGGTCGGCTCTCATGGAGAACTCACAAGGGGGGCTGAGAGCCAGTCGATCTCACCTAGAAGGGGGTGTGGGGAGGTAGCTGGGGGGGGGGGTGGAGGGGTGGGAGGGGGATAGATCCAAGGTACAGGGCTTGATGACCCAAACGTTGACTCTCAGAGAGAGCGCATACTGCAAACAACATTTGGGGCACACGCCTGCAAGGTCCAAAAGGCTTAATTAGGCCCCACATAACAAGGTCAAATGGCTAACACAGCGGTCTTGAAGTTTCTCTCCTTAAACGTGAACGGCCTCAATTCCCAGGTCATGAGGAAGAAGGTGGAGAGATCTCAGGCAGGACCAACCCCTGGTAGTAGCTTTGCAGGAGACCCATCTTTGCACCAAGGACACTCACAGGATTAGGTTCTGGGGCTACTCCCGACTGGTACAGGCCACGCAACCAAGTAAGAAAGGGGGTGTCTTGATTGCTATACGAGATGGGTCAGGTCTGACCATTAGGGACATACAGAAGGATAGTCAAGGAAGATACCTGGCAGTGTCGCTCGAGGGAAAAGGAGAGTTCCTCACGGTAGCAACCATTTATGCTCCCAACCAAGCACAGGATGCTTATATACAACATTCTCTCACCCGGCTAGGAAAATTCTCAGAGACAGACATCCTCCTAATGGGTGACTTTAACCTAGCTCGGGACCCTTCCAAAGACAGGAGCTCCACCTCGTGGGAGACTCAGAGGGGACCGTCGGGGGATCTAGTGAAGAAAATGCATGACCTGGCCCTGGTTGATATGTGGCGAGAACTCTACGGTGACGTGGAGGGTTACACCTTCTATTCGCACGCACATAAATCTCACTCGCGGATAGATTATTTTTGGATTTCAAAACCATTGTTAGGAAGGGTGACAGCTTTGGAGGTAGGGGCAATTACCTTGGGCGACCACGCTCCACTAACCCGGTCAATGGCTAAACCTAGGAGTCCCCCAGCCATTTGGAAATGGAGGTAACCAGCCTCATGTTTAGGGACCCAGTCCTGGCTAAGGAAGTAGAGGGGGAAATAATGGACTATACCAAGCACAATAAGTGGGAGGACACGACCCCTTAGATATGGTGGGATGCCCTTAAGGCCACAGTCAGGGGTAAGATCATAGCGATCAAGGCCAGAAGAGAGTGGGAGTTAAGGCTAGAGGAACAAAACCTGGAAGCGTGACTTAAGGTTGTCATGGCTCGTATGGGTACTAGGATGTCAGCAGCCACCAAAAAAGAATACAGAGCAGTCAGAGGCCAGCTGAACATCATACAGACAAGAGCAGTAGAACGTAATTTCCTCCGGCTGCAACAAAGGTTTTATATTAAAGGCAACAAGGCGGACCGCTTGCTCGCCAGAAAGCTACGAAAGGAGGCAGGTGACCAAACAATCCTAAAAATAAAAGATATGGGAGGGGCCCTGTTCACATCGAATCCCCAAATGCTATACTGACCTATATAGTTCATCCCACCCCAAAAGCGCAGATCAGGAAGCCTATATGCGCGATATTGGCTGTCAACGCCTTTCGCAGGACAATAGAGATGCGCTGGAAGTTGAGATTACCATTGACAAAGTCAGGAGAGTTATTAATAACCTCCCGTCCAGTAAAGCTCCAGGCCCAGATGGGTATGTGTCTGAATTCCATAAGACCCACAAAGAAGTGCTAATCCCCATTTTGACCAGATTATTTAACTAGATAGGATCTACGGGTCAGCTCCCCCAAACCATGAACGAAGCCAAGGTGATCTTGATACACAAAAAGGGTAAAGACCCGACTGACTGTGCATCCTACTGTCCAGTTGCGTTGATAAACGTCGATGCTAAGATCCATGCTAAAGTCCTGGCCAATCGCCTCAAATCCATCCTCCCCAAACTAATTCACAGTGACCAATCGGGCTTTATAAAAGGTAGGCAAACATCTGATAATGTCAGGCGACTTGCACACTTGGTTGAAAAGACCCAGAAAAGGAATATCCCGGCCCTTCTCTTGGCGATTGACGCCGAAAAGGCGTTTGATCAAGTTGAGTGGGGGTTCCTGTTTACGGTCTTGCACAGAATGGGGTTTGGCCCGGGTTTCATTACACGTGCGAGGGCAAATTACCAGAATCCACTGATACGGCTGGCTATAAATGGGCACGTATACGCTCCGATACGGGTGGGAAGAGGGACCAAGCAGGGCTGCCCGATGTCCCCGCTCCTTTATGCTCTGCACTGGAACCGTTTCTGGAGTCGGTGCGGGCGGCTGAAGAGATTAAGGGAATCCAGTTTGGGGGCGAGGATCACAAGATCGCTGCCTTCACTGATATGATTCTGGCTCTGACCCACCCGATCACCTCCCTGCAAGCAGTGGCAAGAGAACTGAACAGATTCGGCCAAGTGGCAGGCTTAAAGGTCAAATTCCATAAGTCTGAGGCGTTGCCTCTTACCTTGTCACCCGCCGCCATCCAAGACCTCTCTAGGGCCTATGGATATAGGTGGGTAGAGTCCTCGCTAAAGTATCTGGGCATCCACCTGACCAAGACCATGGGGCAATTATATACAGCAAATTACCTCCCCACATCCCCCCTCCTCCAGAAGGTGAAATCGAAATTGGTCGACTGGGGCCCGCTTGAGATCTCCTTGTTAGGTAGAATCAACACTTTAAAGTTGGCAATTCTTCCCCTCCTTCTGTAGCACTTTTCAGCTTTACCGGTCCGAGTTCCCACATCTTTCTTTAAGGCCCTGCAAAGAATAACCAGCCGATTTGTCTGGAACCGAAAGCGCCCGAGGGTGGCTGCTTCCATCATGAAAGCTTTGCCAGACCGTAGGTGAGTCGGTGTGCCCGACTTCCGATTGTACTACATAGCGGCACAGATTAAATTCATTAGGGACTGGCAAAGGAATGATGGGGGCAAAGTGTGGAGGCAGATGGATAGGGCTGTAATGGGTAAAGATCTGGAGGCGGTACTGTGGATGCCAAAGCACGATAGGCTGACTAGAATGTACTGTAGTGCAATAACGTCGACGATAGGAGATGCCTGGGACGAAGCTATTGTCAGAGCCCAAATCACCTCCTTCCCTTCCCCGTACACGCCCTTGGGGGGGGTAACCCGCAATTCTCCCCAGTGGCTACAAACCCGCAGAACTTTGACCCAGGTTTCCAGGGGGGCTGTCGGATGTTGCGGGATATGATGGCAGGGGGCGAGGTGAAAAAGTTTGAGCAGTGTAAGTTCGACTTCGGAGTGGGCGAGAAGCAGAGGTTTCTGTACCTTCAGATCAGGCACTGGATCTCCCATACATTAGTGAGACGAGCAGCTTCTCGTTCCCTTACCCAGTTTGAAAAATACTTAGACACGGACACGGGTGACAGGGGGGTGGTTTCGTCCTTTTACAAACTTATGAAACAGGGTGAAGCTGCACGAGCTATATGGTCAAATGGGCACAGGATGTTGGGGGGGAGGGGACATGGAGGAACAGGAATGGGTTAAACTTTGGTCCCAAGTCCGAAATTGGCAAGATCTATCCAAATCTGAGAGATCTGGTTGAAGCGGATATTGAGATGGCACCTTACCCCACTAAGGTTAAATAGAATTTACCCCACGGTACCACGCTATTGCTGGAGGGAGTGAGGCACACTGGGCTCACATTTGGTCTCAAGTTCAGCGTGCGGTAGCCCAGGTGTTGGGGGGCGGGGCGGGGCAGAGCTGTGATACAGGGCGAGACTTCATAGGCCTTAACGGAATGCTGACAGCCCTGCCCACTAGAGCGGACCGCAAGCTGTATGTGATAATAATGTCATCGGCTGACTGGTTGTGGCTAGAAAGTGGAAATCAAGGGACCCTCCGCAGGAACCATGAATGGGTTGCGAAACTGTGGTCATTGATGGCAGTGGAGTGGCTCACTTATTCGATCCAGGGGGCTCACATGCGCTTCACTTCGGACTGGGCCAATCTGCTATCATACTTAAAAGCGGGAGTTTGCCGTGCTTGGTGTCCCAAAGCTATGGAACTATTGGGCTTAGTTCGCCCTCAGGATGAATCAGACCTGTGAAGTCATGTTTTTGCTCATAACTCCACCCGAGCTGCTGGGTCGTTTTAGCAGAAATAAAAATGTATTTCATTTGTTCTTGATGATGAGCTGTCAGCAAACCTGTAGGATCTGAGAAGGGGGGAAGGTGGCGGGGGGGGGGGGGGGGGAGTTGTTTTTGTGGGATAAATGGGGTTGGTAAACTTTCATTGCTTGGTGTATTGTAAACTAATAAAAACTTATTGGAAAAAAGAAACATCTTCCTGGAGGATCGGCACCATAAATGCTGATATTGCCTGCTTCCGGACTACAATGAGGGAGGGATGCACTGTGTGCCATGGTTTCTCGAAGAAAACCAGAAACGACCACTACAGCAGACTGTTGGCGTGGCTCAAGTCGAGCAAGGCCACTGACTCAGCTTCGGGGCAGGGTCAAGCAAGCAAGCCTCAGCCAGGACCAGCCGGTTCGGGAAGCGAACTTCCTCCAGGAGGAGGTTGAGATCCTTTGAGGACGCCCCGCTCGCGGGGGGGTGCAAGAGAAGGCCAAGCTCTGTGACACTAGATCTGCTGGGTTCGCCGCTGAGGCGGGTCCCGAATCCGACAAAATGCGATTGCCATCACTGTCGTCCTCCATCGTGAGCATGACAACTAAAGTAACATCTTCGAAGAGAAAGTCACTAATCCCGTCCAAACTCTGTGTCCGCGGATAAACCAAAGTGGGACAAGTCTGGGTAGGACTCGTCAAAGCTGGCTAATACCTCGCAGCATGCCACGTCAACTCAGTTGACAACAGGACTATCGTCAAAAGCAGCCACAAGCACTTAATCGACGAAGTCAACGACGTCCACTATGGCAGCTCTAAAAGAGAGCAGGTCCAAGAAAGAAGTGGTGGCCGCTCCACGGGTTTCATTATCCCCAAGGCGAGATATGGCAGTGGAGGCAGAAGCAAAGGAGCTGTGGTCAGGGACTGCCAGGCGGCCGCAACGACCCAGCAACCTCCTGAGAGGGAGAGGGAGACGGCGCCTGCGGAGGAACCTCCCTGATACGTGGACCAACATGCTGCTCCAGATATGCCGGAGCAGATTTTCTCAAGTACCGACAAGGGAGAGAATGATCTGCACGACGGATACTGCTCAGATCATGAAGGGGGAGGGTTTGGGGGTGGTGGACCTGAGTCGCCTGCTCGCAAGAGGAGACGCATCAACTCAGACCCCACTCCTCTGGCTCCTTTCACCCCTAGACCTAGGGACGTGTCGCTGGACATTCTCACAACCCTGCACACACTGGCAGGCCTCGAAAAATCTTTAAAAACCTGCTAGACCTACATGTCTATTAACTTAGTCTATCTACTCGCCCTTGGAGAAATACACTCGACCTACAAACTGGATGGCACTTTTAATTTTGCTGAAAAAACATTACTGGTGCCTTCTACTTGCATTTTCATAACTGTGAGGACTAATGCTGCTTATATTATTTAATATCAAAACTAATCAGCACATTTTGTTTTTTACTGGAAAAACATGGCAACTCATGAAACATGTTATAGACAAAATTCCACAAATACTAATAATGTGCGAAGACTACCACCATGTAAAGTGCCAGTTGCGCTGGCAGCTGAAACACATTGCATAGTTGTTAGACCTGTCATTTACCCTTAATAACAATGCAAGTTCTTACACAGCACATTGTGCTGAATTATTCCTGCTCGCGATGTACTGACTGGTGTTATTACCCCACTTAATAGTGCTCAAATATCAACATCGGAAGAATAAAATGCTGAATTGGCCCTGCTGCAGACTCGAACATGAAGTGTATGCTGGCCTCTTGTGAGAGGAGAACACTTAACTTGGGTGCTGTTGTGAGAACTTGGGGATGTTTGTCATTTGGAATCTTCTGTTCCCTGCACAACACAGATATGGGGTAGACATGTTCCACAAAGACACAGCAAAAGATGGTGCATCCTGTCATGTAGCACACTTGGAATGTATCATTTTCAAGCTGGGATTTTACATAGCAGCTTGCATTGTAAGCAGTTTCCACAGATTTCGGATTTGTATATGTTCAAAGCAAATTGTTGGGGTGGTGACCTGCATAGCATGCTTTGTATGCTTTTACCCCTCCGCCCGCTCTGGGGATCACTGCTATGTTCTAGGAATTTAAAGAGATTTTTGAGGACTGTACTTTTAAGAGGGTGGTGGTTGATAGTGACTGAGTGTACACCTCTGGGTGTAGTTGTCTCAAGCGCTGCTAGAATGTTTGAGAAATGGCACCTATCCTATCCTCAAATAGTAGCAAAGGGGTCCAGCCTCAATGGACTTGGAGTCTCTTAAGAAATGTGTGTTGTGCTCCAGTTTTTCTCTCTTGAAGTTCTAATGATGCAGTAAGTGCAAATGGGTTGGCCATTAGCACCATGCACTATTAACAACTTAACACAACTTATACACAATATAGATATACATTTAAAAACAACAAGCTATCAATGTTAACTGCAACAAGTTACATACATCAAGTTAGTTATAAATTGCAGCACACATGGTTTGAAACGTGGAGAAAACAGCACATGCACAGAAAATTACTGTAACAAAAAGTCATACTAAAATGACACTGTCAGGAAACTGTAAGCTCGTAGTTAACTAATACTGGTGTAAAGGATGCAACACTATTCGAGAACGGTGTATATCATTCATCAGTAGGCGGCACTCCCCTGATTCAAACTCTTAATTTTTTTTTTTTTTTTATTGTTGTATTATTAGTTTGCATAAAACCTTATACAACATATAGCACAAAAGAAAAACACATTTATACCTTTCATACAACCAATACATAAGCATATAAGAATGCACTGATATATAAGATGGAGACAAAGTTATCATACCATACAAAAAAAAGAAACCGAGAAAGAAATTTCATCTAAAACATCTAAGACGTCAGAATTTTACAAAATTCTTAAAAGATTCCTTCCCAGCCCTAAAATCAAATTACATAGAAGTTATATGCCTTGTTAATATCATTACCCGTTTTTACCCTATAGGTACCTACACAATTAATTCTTTATTTTTGGCTTCCAATTCCTCCGTTATATTTTGAAGAAATAAATTCAAAGCGAGAGTTAGGGAGATATTAACACCCCACATGCAGCGACTCCAGAACAGATTTTTCGACATTTCTAAATCCTCATCAAATCTATCGGTGAGGTATAGAGCTCGTTTCGACCCAAAATGGACACATGTTAAGACGAGGTGCTTGAGAGTTTCTAACATGTCAGTTTCTCCACAAAAACGACATGTGAGGCTAGGTAAAATATAATTAAGCACCTTTTCTTTATGTATCCAATAGTGAATTCTTTCTAGGGTCGGCATCTGGTTAAGTCTAAAACGCATAAATGTAGTTCTCGCCCTATAACAGGGGAATCGAAGTAAATAAACGGGGATACATTCCCTTGCATGTACAAATTTAGCATATTCCTTATAGGTTGCATAAGACTCTATTTCATTGACTGTATCCACCCAATCCGCCTTGAATAACAGTTTCTTAACTAGGCCGGGTCGTTGCACCAAGTCGTCTAAACTAGAGCCTAAAATATATAACAGAGCATTCATTCTGTCGCTGAATCCCTTAATTGATTGGACTGACCCAGATTTAATCACCCTATTCAACAACTCATACAGGGTATTTATACAAGGATCATTCATTTTTCTAAAAAAGGAAAGCTGTCTCCACTAATATCTGGCTTTGAGTGAGACTAGACATAGTTCGTGCCGGATAATGGCATTGGGGATTGCCATGGAAAGGCCCATTACTTCCTTCCATAATTTCCCCTGAACCACATTTAAATAGGAACTCATATCCTTGGTGCAAATATCCAGACCATATAAAAGAACCGGCTCACATTTAGCAAGGTAGAAACGTCTAATGGGTAGGAGCGAAAATGTACATACTCGAACCCTCAAAAATTTCATTTGAGTCTTTAATTTAGACGCTTTTTCTGCAAGGCTCAATTTCCACCTCTTTAGGCTAGAATTGTTAGAAAAATTATAGCCTAAGTATGTTATGGCCTGCACCTGTTCCACCAGATTGTCCCCCATATTCCAGACATAAGATTTGACAACTCTCTTCTTAGAGATTACAATCGTTCGAGATTTCGATGCATTGGGGGAAAGATTGTTCATCATAGCATATTGATAGAAAATATCCATCCTTCTACGAAGACCCCGTGGGGTACGATCAAAAAGAATGAAATCATCCGCAAAGGCCATCCACTCAATAACCAAACTACCCATCCTAACGGGAGCGATGGAAGGACCCCGCCATATATCCTCCACATCGCTGACGTACAGGTTGAAGAGCGTGGGTGCAAGTGAGCAGCCCTGCTTAACCCCCACCTCAGTCTCTATGGCATCAGAAAGGGAACCTTCGTAGGATAAGCGCACCCTGACAGAGGTATTTCTATGTAAAAGAGCCAAGAGTTGAACAGTCTTACGTGGAAAATTCATTGCTAACATTTTGGTCCACAGTCTATCTCTAATGACCCCGTCAAAAGCATTAGAGAGGTCCAAGGATGCCATATAGACTTCGCCCATTTTAGTTTGATGGACTGTATCTCTTAAATGAGCCAAAATATTTCCGTTCAAGTCTGTTCCCAAGCCTTCTCTAAAGCCAACCTGAAATTTACTGAAGCAGGCATTCCTTCTAGTAAATTTATTGATGTCCCTTAAAAGTAGAATGCCAAAGACCTTACTAGCTGCATCTAAAAGGGCTATAGGTCTACAATTCTGAGGGTTAAGAACGTCCCCTTTTTTAAATATAGGGACAATAATACTCTGGGCCCAAGTTTTAGGAATAGTATGGTATTTAAAAATATCATCAAATATAGGTTTGAGCAAATCAGCCCATATTCCAGGGGATGTCTTTATGACGAAGGGGGGAATGCCATCCGGGCCTGGTGCTCTAGAAGGTTTGAGTTTATTAATGGCCCATTTGATATCCTCTAAATCCCACCCACAATCTTCCACCACGGGGGGACCTAAATCCAAATCCTGTTCCCTTGTAAAGTAAACGGGTAATGCAAACTTTTGCTTATAGAAGGCACTCCACACTTCTGCTTGGATCGGGCAGTCTAGTTTGTCTTTTGCAGATTCAAACTCTTAATACTGAACCCTGGAACATAGCGTATTCCGTCTTGTCCCCAATTAACCTACTCTTGTGTCTAGCTCTTTACGCTACGCACACAGTCCATCCCCACGCACAGCAACAATCTGTCTACAAATGCCACTTTAACCATCATGGGGCAATGATACGGCTCACAGCGTTAGCCCACTGCCACCCATTCAAATCCCGACTGTGCCGTGCCAACGAGTAGCCTAATATTCAAGTGCTGGCTTTCCAGATGCACACTTCATTCTCACAGCCACAAATCGCATAGAATTACACGAGCACCCATGATTCTTATACTTGTCCTCTGCACCCATCGGCACCTCTGGACACATTTTTCTCCCTCTAATTCCTGAGCGCTTCTTTTTTGCAATGCCAAACATGGAGGTCATCAGTATGGCAGAAGTGCCCTCTACAAGACCAGTTTACACAAACACTGAGCTTCAACTGGGTTTTTACTTACTTTGAAGTAGAGGCATACTTTCCAGCAGAAGTGTGTGTTTTCTAGGGGTTAAACTGGAACACTGTCTATAAGCCCTGATGTATCTCAAAGGGTTGATAACCATAATGTAGCCTGCCTGGACCTCTCAGGATAGCACCTCTTCAGCAGGGTGGTGCTGAAGGGGCGGGGGGGGCGTGCGGGCAATGCAGTGTTCAAAACCATATAGTTTACCGAACTCATGAAGTATATGGGTGCGTTTCATCTTGTTTTCAAGTCTAGTCTTGCATAAACAACTTGTCCAGAAAATGAAAGTATGTTTCCTGCTCCCCACTCCCCCTCCCCTATCGAACAGCCTCTTTTCTGTAACAGTGACATTTTCCTATCTCCTCCATGCACCAATGCATTGCACTTTGCCACAGCAATCTGTTGGGGCTAACGTTTGGCGCCTTAATACTCTCCAAGCTACGATTTCAGGAACTATGCTTGATGAATAGATGTATAAGATTACAAATAATAACCAACCCTGCTATCCATCAATACCTCACACAAACACTTTCACACATTCAGAGACCTCTCCGACCACAACCCTTGGCCCATAGCGCCTTCTAATTCTTCCTCCTCATGTACCCAATTAACCTTTGTGTTTTGATTTCTTTTGCAAGCATATGGGGAAAAAAATATTTTTTTTTATTTTTTTATTGCACCACTAGACCAGTCTACAACATTGCTATGTGTTATTTTGCTGTACCACCACTTAATACTGTGGCTTGATTATTTTCTTTTCATCAGTCACAACTTTCCCTGGTTACACCATACAAACTTGTTTAGTATAATCTCAATGACTGTTGCATCTTTTGCCATGATGCGCACTTTCAAGGTGGGCTATCACTTTTGCAAACTTTTCTCTATCACACCTTTTGAGTCCGGCATGTTTTGGGAAATGTGCTCCTTACTCTCCCTAATCACTCTTCATACTGCGGATGAATTCAGCACACAGGAGAGCATATACAGTAACATTTACTTATAACCTCTCAAAATGGCTAGGACATGATATCCCATCCTCCCACCCCCGGTATTCCCAAGTGGGTATTGTTCTCGGACCTCATTCGGCTTGGCCAGGTGGCGAGAGGTCGCTAGTGGAGTGGAGGTCTCTCGCCATCAAGCGTGGCTTATAGGTTAGGCCGGGTAGTTCTGGTCATAGTCTAGCACTGGTGCCCAAATGTTTATAAATCGGTGGAGAAACCCCGCTTTTGCTGCCGTGACCTTTTCGGCTATTAGAATGTCCCAAAGTTTAATCCAGCAGAGGGTCATCAGGGGTCCTTCCACGGACTTCCAGGTGCGGGCCACCGTGATTTTGGCTGCCAATAAAAATTGGGATACCAACGTTGCCCTCCTTCCTGTTCTCTGGTAAGAGCGTGGGAGTGGGATCCCTAGGAGGACTTGCTGGGCGCTAGTGGTATTGCCACTTGGATGATGTCCTTTATTGTGGCAAGGCATAGGATCCAGAACTCCCTTACTTTGGGGAAGGTCCACCACATGTGGAGGTAGGATCCTGGGTGGCTGCAAAGACGCCAGCGCAAGAGCAATTTGTGGGTGCATTCCCGATTAGTGATGCAGCGGGATGCTGTGCGCGTTCTAGTCCAGATGTCCACCCATGTGTGGTGCTCTATAGCATGACCCAGGTCTGCCTCCCATTGGGACATATAGGAAGGCTTAGTGTGGAAGGGGTCTTCCTGCAGCAGTTCATAGAGGGCTGAAATCTTTCCCTTAGCTGACAGGTCATTTACTGTAAGATTTAGTGGGGTAGGGGGTCGTGTTGCAGCCACCCGGATCTGGGGGTGGGAGTACCAGTGCCTCAGTTGGGCGTAGGTAAATCTATCCGTCTCAGCTAGTTGGAAAGTCGTTTTACAGAGTTCGAAGGTAAGGGGAGTGTCCCCTTCGAAGAGCTGCCCTAGCGTTTCAAAGCCTCCTGCTACCCAGTTTCTGAAGTTCGTCGGGTTGGCCTCTGGGGAGAAGGCTGGTTTAAGGAAGATTGGGGAGAATGCAGTCGGGTCTCCTGGAATACCTCCGTGTCTGCGGGCCCACTCCCAGGCCTTTATCGATTGTTTTGTAGACATCAAACTCCTGGCCAACTCCGGCGTAGTCCGGTGGGGAAAAAACGGAAGGAAGTGAAGGGGGAGAGGAAGGCGGGATTGTTCGATCTCTACCCATTTTGGGTGCCCTGTGGCGATTCCCCATGCTTGAAGATGCGCCAGCTGTGCTGCTATTTGGTATTTGCGGAGGTCTGGCACCCCTAGTCTTCCCAGTTTTGTGCTGGCTATCATAGTTCTCCGAGGGATCCGCACCTTCTTGCCTCTCCAGATGAAGTCAATCATTTTCCTTTGGAGCTGCTGTAGTGGGGGGAGAGGGATTAAGGTTGGGATGGAGGCGCAGGTGTAAAGGAATCGGGGGAGGAGGTTAATTTTCCATGTCGTGATGTGGCCCAACAGAGAGATCTCCTGTGCCTGCCAACGGTTAAGGTACTTTTCCAATTCCTCCAAGAGAGGGGGAAAGTTTGCCTGGTAAACTTTCATTGGGTGGGCGGGGATCTGGACCCCCAAGTATGGGATAGATTGGGTGCTCCATTGGAACGGGCTTTGCTTCTCCAGGGTCTCCCTCTCGCCAGGGCCCAGGCCCACTCCGAGAGCCATGGATTTTTGGAAATTAATGGTGAATCCTGCTACACTCCCAAAGCCGTGGATTTCGGTCAGGGCTGCCCACATGGAAGCTTTAATGTTTGTGATGGTTAACACATCGTCTGCATAGAGAGCAATTTTGTGTTGAACATTGCCGATCCTCGGGCTGCTGATCCGGGGGTTTTGGCGGACTCGCTCGGTCCAACGGTTCCATGGCCAAGGCAAAAAGAGCAGGGGGGATAGTGGGCATCCTGTCTCGTTCCACATGTGAGGGGGATTGGGTCCAATAGGCAGCCGTTAACTCTAAGCCGGGTCTTAGGGGCTTGGTAGTTGGCTAGGCCCATCTTCCTGAAGGTCGGGCCAAAGCTGAAAGCTTTGAGGGTGAGGCGCAGGTAGGACCAATCAACCTTGTCGAAAGCTTTGGTTGCATCCAATGCCAGCAGGGCCAGTTGTTGGGAGTCCTGGCTGGCAACCTCTATTAGGTCTAGTGCCCTGCGAATGTTGTCTTTTGTCGACCTGTGGTTTATAAACCCTGTTTGATCCGGGTCTATAATGCTCGGAAGAATAGGTGCAAGGTGATTGGCCAGAATCTTGGAGTATATGTTGTTGTCCAAGTTCAACATAGAGATGGGTCTATACAAGCTATTTTCTTGGGGATCCTTTCCTGGCTTGAGAATGAGGACTGTAATGGACTCCTGCATCGTTGGAGTGAAAGTTCCTGTGGCTGCAAATGAGTTGAAGAGACAAGGCAGGGGGGAGCCCGGGCACAGGATTGATGCTGCATCGTCGAGGTGGCGGATGGTCCGAGGGGTGCCCTTGTACGAGAATTGTAGTGCCGTCAGGAATAGCCACCTGTAGCGGATTTCCTGGCCTCGGAGGAAGAGCGTTTGTGGACGGAGCATTCTGTGCTTCTGGAGAGTTAGAGGGGAGAGGTCCTGGAAGAGCTGAAGTGGGTAGCCCTGGAAGGAGAGTTCATCGATTGAGCGGCCTATCGCTGAAATGGCCTCCTTGGTGGTATAAAAGTGGACTCTTGTGATTATGTCCAGAGGGGGGTCTGTCAGTTCCTCGGCAGGGGCACAGTCTATGGTATGATCAAGTAGGAGCTGAGCTTCATCCAAGTTCGGCAGCAGAGACTGGAAGAAATTGCTTACGGGGAGCTCCTTGTCAGATTGATGAGGGCACCCCTTGGACGCGCAGGTTATTGGGTCGGGAGCAATTTTCTGTATCTTCCTGTTTGAATTCAAGGATTTCAGTTCTGTCCATTAATGTCTGGATGGTGCGTTGCGCTTCTGCTAGTGAGTTAGTGTTCCAGGGCAAGTTCATCAGATTCCCCCATCCTATGTTCGATGTTACTGACCCTTTGCTCTGTTTGCTCTAGTTTTGCAGTAAGTTCCGTCATGCAGAACCTAAATTCCGATTTGATATCGGACATGAAGGCTTGAAGGTCTTATTTGGTTGCAAAGGTCCCTTTATCCTCCGTAGCTTTCTGGGGTGTGAGTTTAGGTGGGTCTGCTTTCTTTCCTCTCTCTGACACCAGCAGCATGGTGGAAATGTCAGCGGATTTAGAAGGTTTCAGAGCTTTGGCCATGGCTCTAAGGTGGGGGGGGGGGCGACTCCTGGTGAGCTTTGCCCGAGGTCAGGGTATTAACTAGCAGGTAGGGTGTTAGTTGATCCGTAGGCAGTCCTGAAACACCAGCCAAGAACTGCAATATCTAGGAATGGTGGCAGCAGGGGAGGTAGAGGGTGGGGCGCCCCAGGAAATGTGCGGACAGGATAGGCTTGTCGAGTTCTTTGCCGCAGTGGAGTAGTGGTAACCCTTGGGTAGGGGGATGGACGTAGGTCCCTGCGTAAGATGGTTGTTGGTCCTCTACTCATCCGCTGGAGGTTCCCAACATGAAGGTCGAGGAGTCAAGGCTCTCCAAGCTGTTGAGGGTGGGAGGTGTTTAGGGGTGCCCCAGGAAGCTGAAGGGGGTGTCTATGGTGACCCAGGCTGCAGCGGGGTATCTGGAGGCCCTGGGGTCCAGGGGAGGGTCGGCGAGGCTCAGAAGAGAGGGAAGGCAGTTCCAATGGGCCCCGGTGGGTCCGTCTCAACTCCACCGCATCGGGGACCCCGGCAGGGAAGCAGCTAGTGGTTAGGCGGTACCTGAGGGAGTAATAAGGGGGCCCAGGGCCGCGGCAGAGGAAGAGCCCCTGTGTTAGGCCGAGCAGAGGGGGGTAGGCATTCAGGAGGCACTTGTGTGGGCTGGGTGAGAGTTCCGTGGAGCAGATATTGGTGCCCCCAGCTGTGATCGGCCGTATCCGGGGACGCCGTTCATTCGGCCCTCCTCTCAGGCACAGGAGTCATCCCCCACGATGTCTGGGAGCCCCTCCCCCCCAGAGGGCGCCAAATGTCTGCAGGTACACCGCCTCCACCTGTAGGGAAGGCACAAACGACTCGCTGGTGAGCCACTCCGGAGCACAGGTGGAGGAAGGAGGGGCCGGGGCCCGACCCTGGAGGGGCGAAATGAAGCCGCTGGCGCTCCCCGCAGCTGGAAGATCAAGTCAAAGATGGGCCGGAGCGCCCTGGTGAAGATAACTGGTGAGTCGTGAGGAGGGATTCATGGTATGGAGGTCGGCTGGGGGTGCTGGAGTTGGGGCGCAACCTCAGGGGAACTCAATCCTCGTGGGTCCCGTCTGGGCCAGGCTTCCGGGCAGCCTCACCTGTGTGCTGGAAAGCTGGAGCGGTCAGGCTCCGTCAGCATGCTTGAAGGGGATTCAGCCATCCGGGGAAGACCCGATGCCGGCTAGGGCCGTATTGGCGCGGCCGCCATTTTGTATCAGCTTGTTGGTCGCAGGCGGTGGGTCCCCCGCCGCGTTTTCGGGGATCCCATCTCCGATATCCTCTCAGAATTCTGCCGTTGCTGGACCCATCAATTTACGAACAATAGCCACAGTGGGAACCGGCGATATTAGAGTGTTGCAGCGGACCCATGCAGAGGCTGTTAAAGGAGCCGCCTCAGTGAAATTTAAAATAATGCATCAAACTGACCATGAATATCTAATTATCAACCCTACGTAGCACATGTGGAATTTGTTGCGAGTGCAGATCCAGTGTAATTGGCCCACAAAATCAACTTTGCGATTGAAGTTTCTTAAATGTCTGTAATACAACTATAGCTCCTCTAGTCATAACGCATATTCATGTCCAGGAACAACAGTTAATTGGTGTATATTTTTAGAGCTATATGGGAGAAAACGATTGTCGTAAGCTTGCTGACTGAGGATAGAAATATGCAGAGGTAACCACGCTGTTGACAGATGTTAGATAGAACATTTAAATGCTGGGCACAGTGCACTGCTGTCACCTAGAGGCTTCACGGACATTGCAGCATCTTTATTATAAACAGATTTCATGAATAGGCTCGGCTGCTCGGACTAGTAGAGCTAAAATGATACACGACTTGTCAAAAAAGCACTCGCCTATGCGAGTGGATTTTTCGAGGCCTGACTGGTCACCGAAATCCAGCAAAGGATGCCTCCATCAGGGCATGCACCTCCACGGGAGAGATGCCAGCGCATCTGAGGTTGAGCTCTCCCCAGCGGAAGAGAAAGTCCAACTCTCCACCACCACCTCTTCGCGAGAAGACCCCACCTGGAGCCCCGGATCTGTACACGGGCACAGCTATGGGCACTGACGAGGACGTCTATTTCATTGCGGCTGACTGAAAACCCCCACACGCGGACAAGCTCCACAGGGCCTCCCCACAGGACGAAGTTGGATCTTTTCATTCTGTCATGTCAAGCAACTCTGAACCGTTTGTTTGTTCCCAAGAGACTAAGAAAGAGGGTTTCCTGTACCAGCGACGCAAGTTGAGAAGAAAGACCATCATGTCCATTCCCTTCCTGGATGACATCTGGGAGGATTGCCTACCTCTAATGAAAAGTGCAAGTATGGCTCCGACCAAGCAGGACAATTTGGAGAAGTACAAGGTGCCAGATTCAGCTCCCATGTGCTTAAGGTCTCAGCCCTCACCTGATTTGGTGGTCTCGGCCACAGCCAGGAAACGCTTGGCGAACCAGTCATCGGCAGCCATGGTACCTCCAGATCAAGAGGGAAAGAAGCTGGATGCAATGGGCAAAAGGATAATTTATACAGCCATCAAAGCAACTAACGCCCTAGCCATTTTGGCCCTATCCTGGACTTCCTGCCCGAAGACAAGACTGTTGAGGCACTAGAACTCTTTTAGGAAGGGGAAGTGACCTCGGATCATTCCATCACATTGGCAGTGGACATCGCAGACGCAGGTTTCTGCCAGATGGGTAACGGGGTGTCCCTATGTCAAAGTTGATTGAAGGCAACAAACATCCGCCAGGACGTTCAGACTAAGGTGCTGGATATGCCGTTCAACGGGGAGCACCTCTTCGGAAAGGCAGTCGAATAGCCTTTGTAGGTGATGAAGACTGACATGGAGACGACACGCTCCCGAACTTTGCAGCTGCGACGATCGTCGTCCTTTCGCTCTTCCAGAGGAAAGCCAGGAAGATCTTCCAAGGGTTACAATACCCCATACCGGCAGCCTTCACGCTCTGCCACTCAAGCGTACAGGGATGCTCTTAAGGCAGCAGAGAAAAGCAGCGGCGCTAACCACAGGGCAGGGCCCGACCCCCAAGCAGGCCTGAACTGGCCATGGCCTCGGGGGGGCCCCCCACCTACGCACCCCAGTGGGAGGCCCGCTGGTGAAGTTCGTCAGCATGTGGGAAAATACGTTGCACGTACTAAGAATTTTTGGAAGACTTATTAGTTGTTAGTCCATTGTGGACCTGTAAATCAAGGAAAGGCCTTATCAAAGGTTTCCATCTCCAGGTGGTTCTCCGGCTGCATCATGCTGTTATTGAGTGGAGCCCTGGCTGCTGCCAATTCAGCCGAGAGCCCATTCCACCAGAGCCATCGCAGCAAGGACAGCGTTTCTCTCTGATGTGCCCTTGCTGAACATCTGCAGGGCTGCTACGTGGAGGTCCACGCACACCTTCACAAGTTTCTACTGCGTCGACAGGGATTCCGGAGGGAGTCCTGAGTCAGCCAAGCTTTGCTACGCAACCTGTTTGTTGAGGCAATTCTGTTTCAGAGAGGAGTTATTGCTTCTGTTGAGCCTTGCCACCTCCCGTTGTTGTGCGTATGTACTGCTGTGTAATCGTTATTCATGAGCATATAAATCCATGCCAGACCCCATACTGGAGAAGGTTTCTGCCAGACCCCATGCTGGAGAAAAATAGTTAAAGGTAAGTAACTTGAACCTTAGTTATAAGGCACACTCTTATAAGATCTCTTTACTAGATTTGGGAATGTGACATGCAAAAACTGCACCAACTGCTATCTAAATGAGGTACTGCATGCCTTTCTCCTGCCCTTACTTTTCTTCACGCGTCACCTTTCCTCAACATCTCCAATACCATATCCTCTGTATCTTTTTTAAATACATTTATGGTCTGGCTTCACCTGCCTCTTTTCACCCCTGGTTGGGCTTCCAAAATGAAGTACCATTTGTTATCATACCTAGTATTTAAGGTTTTCTATGGAAAACTATTGGAATAAATATGTGACACAATAGAAGATTGTAATGCTTGTTTCTGATGTTTGTTAATCTGCTTAGAATCATATGCTGTGCATATTCCGACATCCAGTGGTCACTACGGAGTATTGCATCTTGTTTTTCGAAAGTCAAAAAGGGGACATCAACATAGCCATGTCTGTAACACTGTCCCTATAGTGACGTGTAGTGTACCCAAAATCCCTCACGCGTCGTGGTCCCTCAGATTGTTTTTTTCCGCCCAGAATATTGGTCGCCTTAAGCGGAGCTCGTAAGAGACATTGCCATTGCTCGACCTTTGGTTGATTTTGTTTAATTATTGTTAACTGACATCACCTCCAGCCCTCTTTCGACGGCCATTCCACATCTCTGCCGAGACCAGATCTTCGACGGACGGTGGTTTTCGACGGACGGTGATCCTATCGGCGCTGCCGACCACGTGGCCCGGCCTCACCGGCCTACACAGTAGGGAGAGTGGGGTCGGGTGGACATTTCTGTCTCATACTAGAAAGCCTTTCCCTTTCTTCCCCCTTTCCTTCTAGGTTGTTATCACTGGTTACGTCCTCAGCTATGGAGAGGACTCTAAGCAGATTAACAAACTTCAGAAGGATATGCATTACTTACCGTAAAAGCATTTCTGATGGTTGTATCTTCTTAGATTCACATGTGCCCACCCTTGCTCCCCGCGCGGATGGAAGGAACATAGACGTCTAATTATTTTCTCTCTTTTCTGTACTCACTCACATTAGTCATAAGGCTCCCTCATGGCAAAAAAAATACAGAGGGACCTCGACGCGTCAGGGATTTTGGGTACACTACACGTCACTTTAGGGATAGTGTTACAGACACGCCTATGTCGACGTCCCCTTTTCGACTTTCGAAAACCAAGATGCAATACTCTGCATTGACCACTAGATGTCGGACTATGCACAGCATGTGCATCGAAGCAGATACAACCATCAGAAATGCTTTTACAGTAAGTAATGCATGTCTTACTAGGTTTACAAGTAAGTTACTGTACTTATAATAGTCGCTTGTGCTGGTAGTTCTTAGGCTGCCTTCCTCCAGACAAACTTACCTACTAATCTACTGCATGTCTTCGGTAATGGCCGGTGAGAAAGATGTATAGAAGATCTGATTGTCACACTGCGTAGCTTTTTTTTTTTTTTTTGGGATGGCAAAAGGGAAAGGAGCCCCACATGTCTGAGCTACCTCCTCTTGGAAATCCGATAAAAATGGCTTTCGTGTTTACAAGCACCTTGTCAATGAATAGCTTAATTGCGGAAATACATCAGCTTTCTAACTATATAATATTTATCAATGTTTTATTTCAACAAGAAATTTGAATTGTCCAATAATAGATCTCTCTTCATAGTGTAAGGGAACACCTCTAACTAAATAGCCTGTTTAATTATTTTAAAGAACTAATGTGTTGGCAATTAAGAACTTTTCCAGTATTTGAATACCATTGTACCAAGTATGAAGAGTAATCTACATTTAAAACCAAGGGTTCCTGTTATTTTTAATTAAATTAACAACAAAACGATTCTTACATGCTGTTTACAAATCACTCCTATAGCTAATGTGTTCCGTAACGATTGGGTGAATTCCATGTCAAAGCATCAAAGGGGCATAGGAGAAATACGTTTGTAAATATTTACCTCTTACGCACATCGAACCCCTGCAAATGTTTCCTGTTAATGAAAGCTAGGTGTTATCATTTGTAAAGTAAGTTAAAGTTCAGTTCTTAATGTGTCATATTTACTGACCTTTGCTTTTTGGGATTTGATCATTTGTATTCGACAGCGGAAAGGGACTATCTGGTCAAATGTAGAGAAGAATGGGAAAAAACAAAAGATCCTGAAGCGGCTCTTAAGAAACTACAGGTGAAACGATGTGTTGAAGGACAGCTACTCAGAGGACTTTCAATGTATGGCTTGAAGAACATAATCACTGCATTTGGCATAGTGAGTATAACCACTATTTTTAAGTTTGAGACAAACATTATTTTCATTATCTTCTTCGGAAGGGTTCCTTACTATGCATTTGATTCTCTTCCCCTCCACTCCCCAAAACCTCTAGTGGTTGGTGCAGAGTATTACATTATTTCTTTCCAAAGTTTAAAATAGCACACCGACATGACGTTCCCATGATACCGTCCCTACTGTGACGAGAACAGTACCCATGATTCTTCACGCGTCAAGGTCCTCGGATTACTTTTTTTTTCCTCCATCAGTTTGGTCGCATTGCAGAGTTCTTAAAAATATCAATACTTAGCTAGAGATCAAGCAATATTTGATAAAGTTATCTATTTATAACTGTCCTCCTCACCGAAGATCGATCTTCTGGCCTAAACAGTAGGTAGAGTGGGGGAAAAACATATACTTCGGTTACATATATTATTCCCATTTAATTTACACAGTCTCCTTGTCAAGCAGCATCGACAATGGAAAACCCTCCATTTACATTTTGGGCCACACACCATACAAAGTTCCCCTGAAAAGATACAGTGTGTTACTATTTTCTTCTAGAGATAACCAGGGGGATTAGTGCCGAGCCTGTGAGCTCTTCAACCCGAAGACGCTTAGGCTGTAGCATTTGCTGAACCCCCCCCTGCAGTCGCAGAGGACTCCAAGGCAGAGCTGGACAGTCACGGTTTCTTGAGCAAAGCCAAGGAGACAACTGATAGGGAACCATTAGATTCCCAGGAGTCAGTGCCCAGCTACGGAAGGCAGGCATCAAGCACTGCTCTGGAAACTTCCACTGATGGCAAGGCCAAACCTACAAAACACGCCCATGAGGACTGTTTGGGATCGGCGTCCGAGACAGGCACATCAAGCAAATCTAAACACAAAGAGCCACAATAACAGGCCCCTTTCGATGCATATGTCAAAAAAAGCATTGGAAACAAGATCCTCAGACGTGAGTGGGTCTCACTGGACCGTTCGTTTTAAAAGGATCAAGCCACCAAAATGGACTTCTCCTGCCCTGAAAATATCACTCCAGGCTCCAAAACCAAAATCTTAAACACTGAAATCTACTGTTTTTGTTTTAAAAGCTCACAAGTGCAGTCACACACAGTCCCACCACTATTACCGAGACATTAAAAAAGAAAAAGGCCCGCCCCCCCTCTGAGACTGAGGAGCAAGAAGATAAGGGGAGATGTTATTTCAAATTACATCATCTTCTACTTCCTGGACAAAGGAAAGGTTTGAACAAAACATGAATAGTGTATCCTTCTTTATGGAGTTCTTGCATAAAACTCTAATTAAAAGAAAGCATATGGTTTTTGAGGATGTTATATTGCAGAAAAAGGCAAAAGAGCTACCCACATATGAAGACACCATTGAGGTGTACGAATTTACATATCAGGAGGACACATTTGAGGAAGATCCAGGTACTGACTCAGGACCGCCCAGTTCTCTCCCCTGATAATATTGATGATCCTATCTCCTCTTCCCCCACACATAACATTCTATATAATGATCTCCTAAAGAATACTGCTGACTATTTCAAAGTCGAAACACATGAGTCGGAGGAAGATACAGATTTTGTAGACAAAATCTTTAATGAAAAAACAGCAAATGGAGTAATACATCCCCCTATTACAGTCAGCCGAGAGAAGAATTATTCCATCTCTCACCACTCCTGTATGCACAAAAGCTGTTAATCCCAGCACAAAAGTGGTTAATCCCTGCATAGAGAAATGGTTTAAACCTGCTCCAACAAACCCTCTTTAAATGAAAGGGCATATGAAACCAGACTCACTAGTAGTTACCACTACTTGTGAAATGGCATGAACACCATAGCCTCGTCTGAAGCACCACCAGACAGGGGAAAAACAATATGCTCTGGGAAAGAAGGCAGCAACATTGGCAGCATATCAGACTAGAATAGCCAATTACACAGCTCTTATGGCTAATTTTAATAGGGCTCAGTGGAATCCGATGGAGGATCTGGTTAATGACGCCCATGAATCTTTAAAGTCTCAAATCCTAAAGGTTTTAGCAGAGGGGAAACAAATCTGCTAATGCAGTGATTAACAACATAATAGAGGCTGCCGAAACAGCTGGCAGACTGGTAGCCAAGGTAATCCTAGTTTAAAGACCTGCCTGGTTGAGAGGTTCTGGATTCAGACCAGAGAGTCAAGCCACTCTCCTAAACCTGACATTTTTTTATTCAGCAAGGCAGTTGATGAGGCCTTGAAAAAAAAGCCAAAAAAAGGGCATGAAATCCTAAAAACGTTAGGCCATATCACAAGTTGATCTTTTCATCAGAGAGGTTCCGCTATCAACCGTCGTGGGTTTCATACCGAAATCCTACCCAGAACATCTTCACAATTGGGCTAAACCTCAGGAGCAGGATCAAGATCTTGGTTTACTAATCAAGATTAACAAGGTGCGTCACAGTCTACCTTCCAAAGAGAATTTAGAAGAGGAAGTAGAGGAAGAGGCCAGACCTCGGGAGAAGCAGTTGCTGCCTTTGAACACTAACGCTTTGATCCAGGTTCCTTTCATGTCACCCTGGTAGGGGGTCGGATCACATCATTTACCCATGCATGGGAGAGAATAACATCAGACAAATGGGTTCTATCAACCGTACAAAAGGGTTATTGCGTGTAGTTCATAGAAAAACCGTGGGATCTACCGCCAACACAGAAGAATGCTGCTTTAACCCCTACGAATCCTGATCTCGAAAGAAGCCATAGAGCAAGTGTTGCCATCGCAGGAAAACAGGCATTTATTATGTGTACTTCCTTGTTCAAAAGAAAGACAAAAGAAAGGGACCAGTGCTCGACCCAAGGTCAGCACATATTTATGTCCAGCCTCAAAAGAACCTCCTCAGCAGCATTCTGTCTTCGTGCATTATCATTGGTCAATGTATCAGTGTTTGTCAAAATACTCCCAGACATCTGTAGTAACATCTTTAATGGAAACTGCAGAGACGCCACTGACACTTGTATCTCAGCTATTTCCGGTGCCTCAGGATAGCTGTTTATAGCTCTCTCAGCCTCAGACCCGGAGGTTGTGTCTGATTAGATTAGGTGAAGCAGATAATCTGCCCCTGGCCTCCACACAATTGGATGGGTCAGGGAGATCTTTAGACTGGCTCTCCATCTGAGGAATATCCAGGCTCCCCGCAGACACTGATAGCTGCAGAGTCATGCCTCTCTGTATGCTCAGGCATAATTCTAAAAGTGAATTGTTGTTGATATCTTCAAAGTTCAACGAGCTGCCCAAATTAGAAGCATTTGTCTCTCGCACTGTGGATGCCTCCAAAACCGTAGAATTAATTTCCACTAAGGGATTCAAAGGGAAAAACCTGGTGATCCTACTTTGATCTGCAGGAACACCCCTCTTAGGTTTATTCTTTTTACTCTTTGATTCCTCTACAGTGACCACCATAGCTTGCTCCTTTTTCTTTCTTCTTATATTATATTTAGTTTTTTTTTTTTTTTTTTGGTGCCATTTTTGATTATCCTAACTCTAAGATTTCCAAAAATTGATCTTTTAAAAGATATAATCCTAGAGGTTCACTTTTATTACTTTATGAACAATACTCAAACCAGTCCTGGCCCCACCAAGGGATAAACGGCTCTGTGTAGAGTAATAGTTGTTTAGTCCACTGCTACCAGTATCTCCGTGTTGCTTCACCCCCTAAGGGCTGCTGCTTTATATGACACTCCAATGACCAGTGGGTTAAAGTCACACCTCAACCTCTTAGTCCTTTTTTAGACCACCATGACAGTCAGTAGTAATAGATAGCTGTAGTAGATGGTGCCACAGATGTTATGCCACACAAAAGGTCAACACTATACCAGATGATGCCACAATCAACCAAAGTGGGTACATTAGCAAACTTATATTAGCAGGTTCTGTCTGACAGTATCAGGGATCAGGATCAAAGGGAATAAATCCCCACAGTCTCCTGGTCACTACCACTGATATATCTCAGTTCCCTACTTCATCTCGGGAACTGATTGGAGTGGGGGGAGCATATTGTTGTAGCTGATGTGGGGCTCAGCTTGCACTGCACAAAGAGTAGAGGCAACCGTGGTAACTATACCAAAAGCTACAGAGCTCACCAGTGCCTGCAAGTAATTGGAGCTGGGGAAGCGCGTTATCATAGCAAATATAGGGCTCAACCTGCGCTATGCATAGCGTAGTGGGATCCGTGATATCCATTATATGGTGCTCACCAGTGCCTGCAAGTACTCACCGATACTAGATTCAACAGACAGCGCAGTCTGGCCGCCGAAAGACCACAACTTCTGGAGCAACCAGGCACTTCACACACGGTAGCGCTCCTCGCTCCCAACTCACAGCTCCAGATGGCGCCCAAGGCAGCTCACACGCTTGCCGTAATCGGAGGAAAGGATCCTCGCGTACAGCGTACACGTACTGCACGCTAACGTGTCAAGCCGCACCTCAACTCGCCACCAATGCAACGAAAGAGGCCGCCTCCGACACAGTCTCAATCAATCTACTTTACTAATTACTTACTTTTGAGGCATTGCACTCAAATTTTTAAAATACATTTGGCTAACTACACAATATTGTAGCAATACTTGGGTTTGGCAACTACCCATGATGGCAAACATTTACTCACATTTAAATTGATTTGGGAATAACAGCCAATAGTGAAGTCTTTCTATCAACTAGAATCGACTGGTGATTCATAACTGGGGTTTGAAAGGGGCAATGTTAACCCAACATACAGCGGAACATGGCACGCTATCCCAAAATATGGCTGCCACGTTTCCAAAAGAACGGAAAGTGAAGGACGACTTGGGTCCCCAGGGGTTTTTAGCAACAACCAGCAAGCCCCGAGTGAGAGGAAACCCGGCGCTTGTAGCGCAAGCATCAGAATTTTCAGGTAAGCCCTGGGAGTGGGAGGGAAGCCCACATTTCAAGATGCTTGCACACTTTAGACCGTGCTGAACAGAACCTCTTATCAGTAAACTGAAATGCACTTTGCAAACGATGGGACTTTGTCCCAAAGACAACGCATTTAGCATGTCATTACCGTAATTATGCATTCGAAAATTGTCATGCCAGCACCCAGGCAGTACCGCGCCTGGCTTAACAGAAGCCAGTAACTGTGAATAACTGCTGTCATGTGTTGTAGTAGTATGCACACTACACGCTGCACAATTTAAACAAGTAATTTGAATTTTTACACATGCTTGTTTGCACAGGTGGGATTGAGCCCAAGACTAAAAGTGCTTTGTTTACAACAAGAACATTATTCATTGTGTGAACCGCAATGACACACTAAAGGGTAAGAGATGATCTATATGTAATCCCCTGGCAGTAATAAAGTAGATAATCACACTAAGTGACAGCAGTGATAGCTTAACCAGCACATTAAATAAGATGAAATATAATTAGTAGGAGTTTCCTAACCTCCCTCCCTTCCACCTAGTGTTCCGAAACAATGGCACATATTTATTTTTTAGAAGTCTTGTTCTTTAGAATGCACGACGTGTAATGTGGTTTTTGAATCATGTAGGGTATGGGATAAAACACTGATAAGGTCAGATTTTTTCTTTTTGAAATTGACATGGTTTTCTTTTATGAGTTTCTGAATGTTGTGTTTTTATGTTTTCATTTTCTTGATTAATTAGCCCGGATTTGACAAAGGTGCAGGTTATATGCCGAAACACGTGTCATCCAAAAGGGGCTGAAAATACAAAATAAAAAACTTTATCAAATACAACAGAATTTTGGATTTGTTATTCATAGCAAAAGGAAATACACTAGCAATGTATCTTGGTGCAAATAAGTGCAGGCACAGTTGCAACTTCTCCTGTTATTTGTCTGAGCTGACCTCCTTTTCTTGTCTCACTGCCAAATGGGCCCTTCAATTATCACCTAGGCCTATCAGTCACATTGATCCCCATTCAGATTTGTGACATCGCAATCACCCCAGAACTTGATCCCATAAACTATGTTGAACACTCAATGCTCATGTATAACTCCTGGTAGTCACCATGAAGTTTGGGCTCACAAGCCTTTGCTTAGACTGTTAAGAGAGAGAGGAGCAACCTTGTTGGTTGTAAATGCCAAGGACATATTTGTGTTTATTCCACAACCAATCCTGACGAGAAGAAAAACTTTCCAACTTATTATGTTCTATTGGTCCACCACATTACCTACAGTAATGCCAGTGGTTATAATTAATCCAACATCTTTTATCCATCAGTTATTGGTTTGAGATTGTCTGCCTGTGGGAATGATTGTATACACCCATGCACCTTTGCTTGACATATGTCGGGAATGAAACTGTACTCCACTGATTTGCCCCAACAAGGCCAAAACATGTTTGGGGTTGTATATGTTCTTGTACAGCGGAAACGTGGAGCCTAACATTTTGTGCTGGACTGTTAACATTGGTGGCAGGGCCAAGACGGATTTGTGTATGACTTGTTTATAATGCGCAAATAGGCTGAACCATGATTTATGGAAGGTTACCAGAGCAGTGCCAGTGGGTACAATTAATCCTTCAACTGCTTACCACCATGGCCGCCCAGCAGGGATATTGGGACTTGGAGGGAAAACAGATTAGCCCTCAGGACATGTGTGAATATATATATGTCCTAAGGGCAAAACTGAACATTTATTCAGACCTACAGGTACACCCCAAGGGTAATGAAGAGGTTAATTCAAAGCCTTCCATCAATCAAAAGTTGGTTTTAGTTTAGCTCCTTATAAGTTGGAGCATGCCCAATGTGGATCATTTGCTCACTGCATAATAGGGAACCAAGCTGCACCTTGTGGAGGTTCTAGCTTTTTGTTTTCATCATGTTCATGCTGCGCTTTGGTTGCTTCAGAGCTCCATGGAGGGGAGATGGATGGAAAATGAGGCTAGATGGAACTTGCTCGTTCTGGGAGAAATATGGTTGCCAGCTCCTAATATCCGATATTATAGGCCTCTGTTGTGAGTCGTCACCTCACATTATTGCCCAGAAAGGCTGCTTAAATATTGACGTTTAATTGTAGATGATGGATGGGACATGTTATTTGGTGCGTGCAGCTGCCAATGCACACTGCAACAGATGGCTTTTTAAGCCTTTGCAGAATCGTAGAAAGTCCTGTCAAGCCGAAGGTTCAGAGAGTGGGTTTCAGAGGACTAATGTAGGGGGGTGGTGTAAGTGTGTCTCCAGGTGACTACTGCCAAAGCACTTACGTTTGACTGGGTTAATGGGAAGTAGGATGTGGTTGAACTGGGAGAGGGAGTGCAGTGATTGGTCATGAAGGGGTTTTATGGATTAGACAGGTTTGAAATTAACTCCAAGTGCTGCAGTTTTTTGGCACTGGCAGAAGCAGGACATGTTTTTCTTTGGTCTCCGGTGTAAATTTGGGAGTGTGTTCCTTTAAAAAAAAAACTCCTTCCAGCATGAACATTTAAATACAGAAAAGCTGGCGAAGTGCAACAACGTGCTGCAGAATTGTTTGGCAGTGTTCGGCTGGGTTTGGGTGGGCGGTTAGAACAGTTTGCTTTTGAGGACCTGTGTGTTGCCGTCCTCCCAGCTCTACCCGTGGCCTCTCAGTGCTGTCAGTTAGAGCACTGGTTTGTAAAGAGGCATCTCACTGCTCCCTCGAATCTTTGTTTACAAAGATACTACGGGGACAATTGAACTTCTATCTGCCACAAAAATAGGTGCGGAGCTAACCGTTGTGGTAATCGGTGGTTCGGAGGCGAGGAGGAATCTTGGTTTCAAACAGTATTGTATTGAAAGTCCCCTGGGATTGTATAGCACTGGTCATCACTGGGAAGAACATAATGTCCGAGCAAGTTGCCCCACAGAGTCCGGTAAGAGTTTGAATTTCATGCTCATACATACTTTGAGCCTCCTAGGAATATTTCCATGAAACTATACATATCATGTTTTGAACTCTAATTAAGCCTGCTACTGCATCTTTAACTGTGATTGAACTGTGAAATGTGATACAGTTTTACGGGCAGAACTTGCGGGAGTGACTGAGAAGCTGTGTGTGAATAGTAAAGTGGTGGTGAGGGTCGGCGGGTTGCAGGAAAGTCAGAGGTTTTGGACTTTTTTTCCCACTGTATATCAGCTATAGAAGGAAATAAGGAGTGCAATACGGAGTTCGAAAGTACAAACAGAGCTTGAAAAATATATAAGTATAGAATTAGTTGCTTTGTCCTGGTCCTCTGTGTGGAGAAAAGACCAGGATTGAGGATATAATATCAAGCCCAAGTAACTGCGGACCTCGATTGTCTGTGTTGAACTGGGTAAAAGATAAGAAATCGCTGACAAAGAAAACCCACCAAGCTAACTGCTGGCCAGGTGCTTTTGCGCCTTGGCTCTGAGCAAGGGAAATCTGGTATTTTGAACTGAATTAGGATTATTAAAACTATAGAGGCGACTGCCGGCGAACTGCCTTAGAGCCTCGGAAATATAAAGCAGTGGAAAAAAGGGTAAACGGTGGGCCACTAATCCCGATTAATAAGCAGTGAATGTACAATCTGAGAAGTTGTTGGAAGTTAAGATCAAGGAATCGGCAAAGTCCACGTCTAAAAGCAAAAAAGGCAACAAAAAATACTCATCTGTGAACAGAGAAATGGCCTGGCCTAACTGGATGATTTGGCAGGGAAGGTGGTTTTGGTGACTGTAAGTGGAAAAACTCCCCCTTTTAATCAGG
This sequence comes from Ambystoma mexicanum, assembly GCF_040938575.1. Classification (NCBI taxonomy): domain Eukaryota; kingdom Metazoa; phylum Chordata; class Amphibia; order Caudata; family Ambystomatidae; genus Ambystoma; species Ambystoma mexicanum. Next base: position 648,221,235 of record NC_090936.1, read on the forward strand.
AAGAGGTAGTGCCGGCAGCGGAAAAGACAAATGAGTCCATTGACTAAATATAAAAATAAGGACTGATACAGAATATGATCACAAGAGTGAGAATAACATAAGTGAGGAAAGTTTAAATTTGCCTGACAAGGCTCTGTTACCTACGATAAGTAACTCAATAGGCATAGTGGCAAGGACTTCAGGAACTTCACACATAGAATTAAACATGTTGGCAACCGCATCAACGCCTAAAAATCAGATGACAAAATTGATGTTCAATAAACCTCTTGGAACACCAATTCCATCGAATAAGTGGAATCTAAAACTTCAAGAAAAAAAGCCCTGGTCGATACATTAAAGTACCCACTAAGAGTGAAAGCTCAGAGTAGTCTGCCTTTAGCAAAAAATCAGACCACTCCGAAAGGGCTTATGTATAAATTGGCACATGATAAGCCAAAACGAAAATAATATCTGCACAAAATTGCAGGGGCAGAAATAAGTGTTGCAAGTTTCTTAGGAGTAGTATCTGGTTTGGAAATTCTGAAGAAAGGATGAGTAATGCCATTGGAAGGTGATGTTACAAAAGTTCATCATTCAAACAAAGGTGAAAAATTTGACCTGGTAGAATCAGCCTTGAACATGAACAAGGATGACAATTTCTCTTTTTTAGCTGAACATTGGTCCGTAAGACCAATTACAAGACCTGGACTGCAAGCACCACATGTTCTTCATGAAACTTTATTGGAAATGGATGATAAAATCAGGTTATCCGCTCCCTCATTGAATTTGGTTCTGAGTTCCTTCGTTTCATTTTATGAAAATATTAAAATAACCCTATCAGAAAACACTTTACAATTTAGGGAAATTAAAATTGCTCTACTCTCAGTAAGATAAATTTCTAAAAATGAATGCGAAAATATGCAGGATTTCCAAAGAGATTGGAGCTATCTCAAAAACATTATTAGAAACACCTTTGTCTGTAAATGTTGATAGACTAAGACAGAATGGTACGAGCGCCACTTTGATGGGTGAGGCAAGGCCTCAACAAGTACCAGAAGCAAAGTTTACAACGGTGCGGTCCCCAACAGACAAACAACTAGTAGAGCAGCTGAAGGCTGGTAATGGTAGCTCTATTCCTCCAGTAGAGGAGGAGAAGGATGCTAAAAATTGTTTCGTTTCTCCTCATTTATTTAATGAAGATCATCTGCTGGGGAAGGCCATGGGAAAGTCAAATAAAGAAGGAAAAAAATGCAGAGGCACTGAAAGTATATGCAGAATTTCATGATTGAGAAACAAAAAGAAGCCAATAAGAAAAGTCTTGGGGAGAAAAGACCCCAAATTAAGAGCAAGCAATTGAATAAACAACGCTTAAAGGTAACTCCACTTTCTAAAAATGTATAAGGCGGTCTAATTCACCATCTAGTGACATGTCAGATATGGCGTCACTAGTTCTATGCCAATCCTTGACGGAGCACTGGAAGATGAGGACAAAGATCTCATTGAACACAACAGTGCAACATGAAATGGAAGAGGCTGGAAAGAGGCGATACCTAATGTTGGGGTTAGTAAGGAACAGCCGAGCGTGTCGGGACTAGGGAGCCAGAGAAGCAAAAACAAGAAAGTGTCACAACAAATACCAATGACAGACAGAAATGGTAAGGAAAATTACCCTTTGTTTAACGAAAAGACTGTCACACAGCGAAAGAATGGAACAGTTCGAACACAGGCTGAGGTGAACCATAGAAGCAAGGATGACAATTGAATGCTGATCAAAGAAAAAGAACAGAATTTGCTACTGAAGAGGAATTGGGAGCCCATGTTTTATTGTGGAAGAAACAGGTCCTTAGACTCAGGAAAGGAAATGTGCGGGGTGTAACCCTCCCTTAATCAACGCAGAATGTGACACATTTTAAGATTATTCCCACACAAGTGAAGGTCAAAGAAGATCGTTTAATACATCAAACGACCCACCCTACAAATGTGAGAGAAACGGTCAATATAAAATATATAACCGTCTCCGATAAGTTTACAGCAGTCTTCATACCCTTCAGAAGCGAGGAATTAATCTGCATTTGCTCAGCCAAGGCCCTGGTTACAAGGAAAGTCACAGATGACCGTAAGGAGCAAAATAGAGCGTCAATTTTGAAGATCACATGAGATAATCCGAACCTCGATCTATTCTCATCCCAAGCTATAGAATAAATTCACTGTCCCTACGATGAGAACACAAAAATAATGGAGATTGGTCTGAAGTCCCGTTTGGGTGAGACAGCTTTGTTAGGGGCTCGAAGAAATGTCCTTAAATTAGGATACAAAATCACAACACAAAAGCCTGAATTGAAAAAGAGTTCTATTTGAAGGGATCGCCTCTACAGGGGTAAGGATTAATTTCCAGGATTTATACACTGATTCGCACTGGCAAGTGGAAGTAAATGAGTCTGAAGAGGGGAACAAGTGTACAGTCTGTTTCTTCACCCTGTGCTGGTCTACGAGAAATGCTTGCCTGATTCCACCAGAAGTTGATGGAGGGCAAGATGTTGCACTAGTTGATGGTCAGATACGACTGCTGAGCTGGAATATGCAGCCTTCAGATGTTTCACTAATAATTCAACATGTAAAGAGATATTTTGAATTCATGACCGGATAGCATTGCAGGAAACCTGGCTAATGTCAAGTCTAAATACCAATCATTTTTTTCAGCACGCTAGACAAACCAAGGGAGGCCATCAAGTGGCATGTTGATAGCGGTGCGAAATATATAAGGATCAATGTTTAGAAAAATCAATACCCAGGTAGTCTGGTTATTAATTTACACCGCAAGAGCAGCGAAACAAAGGGTGGAATAGCTCTGATTAGCCTATATTGGAACCCCACGAATTCCAATTTTGCTTTGTTCTTGTCACAATTATGAGGTTTTGATGGAAGAAAGTTCTCTAAATGAGGATGCAAGCATAATTATAGTAGGGGACTTAAATTCCCATGGTATTCCAATCCATAATAAACTGATGTAAAATCACAGTTCTGAAGAAAAGGGTACGCTCTAAAGACAGTATGAACACAAATGGGATTTACTAATGGGGAACGGGAATGTTATTGGGGACCTCCAACTAGCCCCTACATGGAAAAATGGAATGTCCAAATCGGTCAGTCTTATCACGAGATATGTTCCAGAAATGTTCATATATGGAAATCAAGACTACTGACCAGAGCGATCATAATATTCTAAAAACTAAATTTACATTAACAGGTATTGAGGCAGGTAAAATATTTACCCATTAATTGAAAGTGAATTAGACTAGGAACAGGATCTCAAAGTTTTGAGGGGATGGAACAACATTCTAAATAAATCTAAATGATTTCATGGCTGGTTCTGAGGTCAATCATTTGGAGTTAGTCCTTACTCCAGAGCAGAGAACTTCATGAAATTCATTTGGCACCACGACAAACAAATATCTATGGGTTATAAACTGAAGCAAGCTCTGAGAAAGAACTGTAAATCAGTGGAGTTCTTGATACTTAAGAGAAACTTGAAGTCGGGTTATTGCAATTGGGTGAGGGGGTCCCAATATTTGAGAGATCAAAAAGATAGAGAAGCCATCCTCAGTACCCTAGTATGTTATAATGCAAAAAAAATGTCTGGGTATTGATAAAGAATCAAGGCACTCAATTACAACTATTAATTCAGTGACAGAAGGGGACTGGATAAAACATTTGGCACAACTCTATAAAAACCCCGGCAACAGCATGGTAGATCTGAAGGATAGCGGACATTGGTCATTACATCTGACCGCAGAAGTAATATCGGAAATTATAAAGTTGTCGACCTCAAGAGTGGCGCTGTTTAACAGTCTCACAAATGCCATATTCAAGTCAAATGTAAATCTTTGTTCCCAAATTCTGTTGATATTGTTTAGGAATATAATACACAGTAAAAGCTACCCACCCAGTTGGAATGCAGCAATAATCATCCCAATTTACAAAAAGGACAATCTGGTAGACCCTGATAACTATCGCTTGATTGCCCTACTGGATGTGGATAGCAAGCTATTTGCAACTATCATTCTAAAAGAACTTGAACATTGGGCAGACTTGAATAGGATCCTGTGTAAAGAACAGACTGGGTTTAGAAAAAAAAAGTCAACTTCACTAAACGGCCGAATAATAGGTGGTTGCCTTAGTTGATCTAGCGAAGGCATTCGATACAGTGACTAGATGATGCTTGTGGTGTAAATTGAGATAACTGTGGCATTCCTCCTGGCCTCCTCTCATTAATAATACATCTGCATAAAAAATCATACATACAGGTGAGGTTAGATGGGGCAGGACACCTATCAAAACAAATACCAACAGAAAGGGGGGTGCAGTATGGGTGCATCTTGGCCCCCTGCCTCTTCAACCTTTACTTGGCAGACTTGAATGAGGCACTTGAGGTCAGGCTCTAGTCTTAAGGTGGGCATGCGGAAGGTGTGTTGTATCGCATATGCGGACCACATCCTACTCCTGACCACACAACCCGAGGCCTTCAACAACTACTTCTAGGTTTAGAGATTTATGCTGAAAATAATGATCTCATTAATCCCACAAAATGTAATGTATTGCAATTAAGCTATCTGCTGAAAAAAAACTATACGTAAAAAATGGTTTCTTGGTGGTGAGGTACTGGAAAGAACAAAGGAAACCAAATACTTGGAATTTATGTTAAATCCGAACCCTCAAATAGTTCTAGTAGAGAATAGACTAATGGGGAAAATCGATCAGATGACTTGTCAAATGAAAACCGTATTGAAAAGATACTGTAGGTTTTCAATATTACCCTTAATCAAGTTCTAGAAGGGAAAAGTAATTCCGACACTACTGTATGTCATGGCTAGTGAATCACAGGCCTGGTGGTTGAACTGGGTGAAACTAGAAGGGAGCTTGTAGAAAAAAGTCCTTAGTCTCCCACGGTCTCTGCCAATGTCCTCTTTCCGCTACAAACTTGGAATTAGCTCATTGAGTGTGTATCCTGATTGGAAATCGGTTCCGCTATATAGGTCAGTTTTGGTACATCCTCCTGACACTCTTTATGAAGATGTTAATTCCATGTTGGTAGGGCCGTCAAGCGGTTATGTAAGAACTTTGCAAAGGTGTTGGAAATTCTGACTCGAAGTGATGAAACTGTTGAAGATCTGGTAATGAATTTAGTAGGTGTTAAGAGCTTTATTCACAAGTGACTGGATCAAGACAATAGATGCTGTGCAAACCTATAAACTACACAAGAGCTTCTAATTGTTGGATAAACCTATGGGTATTTTACCAACATATCTAAGAAAGTTTCCTAATGCCAACAGAAGAAGAGACTTTCTGAGATTTTGAATGAATTTATTACCCACTAAATGGTGGATAAAGGACGTTGTGACCATCTTCACCTGCCAGAGAGTACTTAATGGTTTGCACTTTCTTTTGGAATAAGGCTAGGTTTGCCATAGAGGCAAGTTAGCAGCATGATGACTGAGGTGTCATGCGGTTTCACAATGAGGACCTCTTTGGTTTGCACTGAGACAATTGTTTTTATTCATTCACCTTTAAGCAAAAGTAAGATCAGATTCCCATTTGGTTTTGGTGACTTGATGACTGCGTTTTTGTCCATTTGGTGTAGTCCCTTGCGGTACATGCTGGTTTTGAAGAAACAAAATAGATGGTGTGTGTGCATTTCTGAGGCTTGTGGAAGTTTTTCGAAGTTCGAGAAGGGACGTCAACAGGCCGTGACTGTAATACTATCTCTAGTGTGACAGGCCCTGTACCCATGATCCCTCACACGTTGAGGTCCCTCAGATTATTTGGAGTCCGTAGCAGAAAGCTAATTCCATCTAAACCTTGTTTGTCTGTTACTGATCGATGCACTTCTTCGACTGTTGATCTCCAGAGCATCTCAACGCCGGATTCCAATCACTGAAACAGACGTCTGTTTTGACGACTGGCTTCAGCCTACACCTGACTTATCCTTTCTTTGTTAGAGAATGTGTACCCCCATTCCCTGCCCCTACTGCCTTTGTCTTGCTGCCAGGGACGTCATTTCGGAGTAGCAACTGCTACCCCTGGCTCCCCCTCTGCTACCCCTAGACCTGTCCTTGCTACCCCTGGGCCACTGGACAAAGAGGCAGATGTTAGCTGAAGAAATAACAGGGATGCAGGAAAAAACAATGAAGCCGCCATCACTAACAGGTTGGCAGTCCATTAGTGGATAATGCCTGAACGGTTGGGTTTAGAGGCAGGTCTGTCTGTGCAGCTCATACCCAGTACAGGAAGGGTATGGGGGATAGGTCTAGCTAGTTGGAAATGGGCAAGAGTAGCCTGCAGTACTCGGTGACAGCACAGCTTGAATGCAAACCTCATCCATGTTTCTCGTTGTTCGCTTTGCACACCCAGTGAGCCACTGGTCCTGTGGTGAGAGGGTTGCGCCCCAGTGGCTTCTGTCAGCAATTGGGCACTGTGTGACCTCACCCAGGTGTGCAAGACCTGCATCACATGCACAGTGTAGATCGATGCAAGGTGAGATAATTAATTTACATGAATTTGCCCTACACTTTGAAGTAAACCATCTGTTACTTCCTAAAGCAAAAAATATACATATTTGAAAGGATAGCTCAGTGGTAACACTTGCTTTGGTAACAAGAGGATGCAGTGCAACATGGGTTCAGTTCCTGTTCCAGTGCTTAGAAGCTGGAGGAGGCTTGCATTAAGCATGATGTAAAGGACCAAAGAAAATATTAAAATCGGCCTTTTCTAGGGGTGATGTCATGGATCAACTGCTGCTGTTTACATTTTACAATAATAAAACCCTGCAATTACTGTGACCAGCAACACTTCTGTCCCCTCTATCTTCCATCTAACAGAAAACGGAGGGTTACTTACCAGATAAGCAAAACGGAAAGGTGATGGCTGTAAGGTTTCAAATCATTCATAAGCACTGGCACAGCTATGGGCAACCCTCCAGACCATCGTTTTTCTGGATGGACTTTTGTTGGTCAGTTGCTGTTTCCAGTATGCGGCCAGACACTTGGCAGGCACTGGATGTCTGTGCTTTGGGGTTTAGGCCTCTTTGAGATTCTCTCTCTGTTAACAGTTTAGCCCGGGTGGTGTACAATAATCCAAGTTATTGTGTTGGACGTCTGCTTACATTCGCAGTCATTTGGTAATAGGAGCCTATACACACGGATATTAATTCTACATATGGCGATCAATTCTTTAATGAAATGCATGTCATATTAGTGATATCGTAACTATATATTTTTCTTAGTGTACTGAGGAACAATGCTATGCGATGTCACTTCCTGTTTTGTCAAGGGGTGAAAGGTTGTGTGCCATCATTTTCTGTGATGGCACTTGAGGGTGGGGTCAAGTGACATCCCTTCCTGTGAGGTCAAGGGTCATGTGATGTCACGTCTGCTACCCCTGGCATTTTGGTGAAATGATGTCCCTGCTTGCTGCTTTCATATCCACCTTCCATTATAGAATGCACCCCATTTAAATTTTGCCCCAAGTGCAATAGAAAATGTCTGTGTAAAGACATGCATACGGTGTGTAACTATTGTCTTCCACGTGATCACTCGTAGTCCCTCTGCACATCATGGAAACTCTTTAGCCCCCAAACCCTAAAGGAGCGCCGGACTAAGCAGTGGGCGGCATACGCAATGACGGCGGAGACTGCTGCAGGGATCTTCGAGTCGGATCACGAAGGCAGAGGCAGGAGAGACTCTGACTCAGAGATCAAGGACATTAGAGGTACAAACTAGTTCCCGCACACCTGTCCCCAGCCTCGAAAGGCAGTTGTGGCGCGCTGCTATGAGGAAGGATTTTGGCGACAACGGCGTGTAGACACACACACACACACACACACACACACGCACGCACGCTCATACGCTCATCGACCGACCCATCGATGGCGGACTGCATGCCGGCGGTAGGCTCCTCAAGGCCCGCCAAGCCAATGCCGACCAAGCCTGCTGGGGTTCCGCCTATGGGTTTATCTCAAGGTGACCGTGTAAACACGGCAAAGTGCGTGCATAAACACTGTTCGACGGCTGAGGTGGAAACGCTGAAACAGCTGTCGAAAAAACACAAACCTCTTTTCCAAAAGGAAAAACACCATAAGAAGCCCTCTGCTCATGGAAAACAGAACTTTGAGGCTTCTGAAGACTATGGGGAGGAATCTACAACGTTAATACTCTTCGCCCAGTAATGGGAGGGAATACCATCAGACCATTGGGTTCTGGACACAGTGGCCAAAGAATACTCAGTGGAGTTCCTAGAAACACCTCACCACCCTCCACCTCGAATAGGAAGAGTTGGCTCTGAACCCTCAACATCCTGCAGGAGGAGATCAAGATTCTACTCCAAAAAGGAGCTATCAAATTAGTACCATTCCTGGAACAAAATCAAGGTATTTTTTCGATGTACTTCTTGTTCCAAAGAAAGATCGAACAATATGCCATGGGCTAGACCTGCGCCATGCAAACACAAATGTCAAACCCCAAAGATTCAGGATGACAGTTGCAGGAGGTAATCCCACTACTGAAACTAGGGGATTACATGGCAACATTGGACATGAAAGATGAATACTTCCATATTTCAATGTTGCCAGTGCACAAAAATACCTCAGATTCAAATTGGGAGACAACCACCACCAAAACAAAGTGCTACCATTCGGCATTGCATCAGCCCCAAGGGTATTCACAAAGGTCCTAGCAGTGGTGGCCACCCACTTGCAAAGGCAGTCCGTTGTGGTGTACCTTTACATAGATTGGCAAATTAACGGGGATTCTCCTGAGAGGTGCCATCAAAATACGCAACAGACAATGAATCTGCTGTTTCAATTGGGCTTCTCCATAAACGAAAACAAGTCAAGTCTAGTGCCCAACCAAGTAAAGCAATTGCTGGGGCACAAATCAAAACAAACAACTGACTAGTCTTCCCCTCCGAAGAAAGGGTCCAAAACATGTTTTTTCAAACACCTCAGTATGTAGCCAGCCGTCAGGTGACGGTACTAAAGGCAGTGCGCATCCTGGAAATGATGGCTACCTGCATCTACCTAGTGCCTTACGCCAGGCTAGTCATGCGTCCAATGCAAGAGTGGCTAGCAAAACAATGGTCGCAGGCAAATGTGAGACGCTCTAGTGGTGGTTTTGCAACTTCCTGGTTCAAGCGCTACCGTGGTCGAACAGAAACAGTCTGCTAAAGGGAAAACCTTTCCACACATCAGCGATCAAGGCCACTCTCACAACAGACGCGTCAATGGCAGGTTGGGGCGCTCACCTCCTTCACCACACTGCTCACAGCCTGTAGACACAGGCGCTAACCAGAAAATGCATCAACCTTCTGGAACTACTAGCAGTTGTCGAAGCACTTCAAGCTTTCAAGACGCAGCTAGCGCGCAAGACCGCCCTAGTCCCCACAGACAGTACCACAGCCATTTATTATATAAACAAACGGGGGGAAACCCACTCCCCAGGGCTGTCCAAACTAGTCCAGAACATCTGTCTGTGGGCACTACACCTCAACATGTTCCAGGGGAACTCAATTCGCAGGCAGATGTGCTAAGCAGGAGTACCAGGCTACCCTCAGAGCACGAGTGGCAACTGAACACAGGCGTGCTAAACAACATTTTCTCAAGCTGGGGGTTCCAAGAAATAGACGTCTTCACATCCCTGGAGAATGCACAATGAGAAGATTCCTTGTCCAGGTTTCCCCCAATAGGATCCAAGGGGAATGCACTACTGATGAACTGGTCAGGGACATTTGCATACGCTCACCCCACCCCCCCAAAACACCTCAACAAAATAGTCTGCAAGCTACACCAGGAGCAAGTACCGCTAGTCTTAATCGCTCCAATGTGGTCACGACAGACCTGGTTCACCCACCTTCAAATGATGTCCCTATGTCGTCCCATGAAACTACCTTGGCCGGACAACCTGTTAACTCAGGATCAGGGAACAACGCTTCACCCATGCTCTCAGAAGCTGAACTTAGCAGCTTGGCTCCTGATGGCATAGATTTTGGCCACCTAAACCTAGAACAAAGGTGCATGGAAATACTCAAAGCCCACAAACCTAACGCAAGGCTCTGCTAGTTTAACTTTTAACAAATGGAAACATTTTGTGTTCTGATGCAGAAGACGGTCTCTTAATCCAACCAACTGTTCACTGTCCAATATAGTCCACTACCTGCTCTATCTACTTGACTCAGTTTTAGTCTTTAACTCACTCACCAAAGTACATCTAGCGGCTCTCCTCTTACACCATGTGGCAGACAGGTTTTTCGTGTCTGTAGCCGCTGGAAGAGGAGGGGACCCTATCTCGAAAGCAGCAATTTCTAAATGGATTGTCAACTGCACCCAATTTAGCTATTCTCTTGCTAAGAGAACATTGCCATTTAAGCCTAGAGTAAATTCACTCGAGGCACAGTAGCAACTATAGCCTTTATAGCGAATGTGCCCCTAGATGCCATTTGCAATGCTGCCACTTGGAGTTCAGTACACACTTTCACCCAACACTACTGTCTGGGCACACACTCTAGAGGTGTTACACAGGTGAGACAAGCAGTGCTGAAACATCTCTTTGCAGCACTATCTTCTAACAATCCACCTCCTTTTACAAGTACTGCTCGCTAATCTATGCAAAGCATGTGATTCTAAGCATATCCACAAGCCCCAGATTGGATACATTATTTAGCATAATCGTATTTCTGATGCTTGTATAAGCTTAGATTAACATGTGCCCGCCCTTCCTCCCCTCTTGGAGTAGAAGGTGCTCGGGAAAGAAGCATAGATCTTTCATAACTCATGGTCTCTACCTAGGTTCCATGCTTGGAACTTACACTTCCTCTTGTCAGAAACAAATAATCTGACGGACCTCGACACGTGAGGGATCATAGGTACAGGGTACGTCACACTAGGGGTAGTTTTACAGTCATGCCCCGTGGATGTCCTCGTGGAAATATAATATTGCCAACCCCTATTGATGGGTGCCGAGTGAGAATATTTTCCCTTACTGTGGAAAGACCGAACGGGCGTCGTGGATAAAAACCTTCCCGAAGGTCGTGAGTCAGAAGACGACACTTCGGATCGGACTGTAGCCAAGATTCGACATTCTGCGTTGATAGCGGTAAAAAAACCATACGGGCCGGACTAGCCCATTTAGTTAAAAAACACATCCCAGAAGAGCTTGTTAAGTCACGGGAGTCTAAGAAAAGCTCTTCTAAGACCCCTCATAGGGATACATCACAGAAGGATAGGTCCCCTCACAAGAGTAAGGAACCTCGGGTACACAGCCTTAAAGAAAAAGGCTACACCTTCTACTTTAGTCCCACAAATGAAAATTTAGGTCTCCCACTCCCAACCTATGGTCATTCCTAGTTCTGCCCAATGGTCAGCTGAAGATATAGATGGGGTCATGAGAAGAATCTCTTTTATGACAACTTTTTATGAGAAAGACCCCAGCTACTTCACAAGTTTTCACTCCACCCCTCCCACAACAGCGGCCTCTGGGTCTCAAACCCTGTTGAATCCCCTGCTAAAAGGTCTCGCCCTGGTAAGCCAGTGCAAGATCCCACTATCATTGAACTATATGACCCGGACACTGATCATGAAGACCTCTATAGTCAAGAAGCCGCAGACCGTTATTAAGGAGATAATGAGGACGATGAGGGTGAGCCAGATACAGACATGCACAACATAGACTCACCAGTTGATGAGGACCACCCTGTTGTAGACTCACCTATAGATAATCAGCCTCTTCTAAGCAAAGTACTCATCATAGCAGCTGAGCACTTACAAATATCTACCCTAGAAAGTCCACTGGACAAAGATTTCGTTGACGAGATCTTGGTAGATAAAAAGGCTGTATCTCAATGTGGTATACAGTTCTTTTGCCGTGGGATTTTTCGTCGCAGGACTTTTCATCGCCGTTTTTTTATCGAAAAAAAACGTTTTTTTTGGGGGGGGGTTTAAAAATTAAATATTTGTGGGTGAAAGGGAATAATGAAAAAAAAAGTGGGGTTTGGGGGGTAACCCCCCACAAAAAAAGAACAATTGTTTTTCATTAAAAAAACGGCGGTGAAAAGTTCCGCGACTAAAAATCCTGTGGCAAAATAACATAGAACCCTCAATGTATCCTCCTATTAAAGTCTGTCCAGCGAAAGGTAGAACCCTCGCTCGAAACACCGAATCAGACGCAAGCGGTGAACCCCCGCATAGAAAAATGTTTCAAACCTGCTCCATCAGACCCGCTGTACATCAGGGGGCAGCTAAAGCCTGACTCGCTCGTTGTTACTACGACAAGAAAAAGAGCAGTTACTCCCCTAGCCTCCTCAGGGGCTCCTCCAGACAAAGAAAGTAAAAGGCTATACACCATGGGCAGGAAGGTTACCTCCTCCGCTGCATTCCAGACCAGGATAGCTAATAACTCTACTTTATTAGCCATTTGCAACTGCCATAAATGGGATGAGGTCTCAGCCTTACTCTCCTGAGCCCTGGAACCCCTCAAGTCTCACTTAGCGCTGGTGGCTTCAGAAGGAAGGGCAGTTTCAAGCTGCTTGCTAAAAAGCAGTCTTGATGCCGCAGACAGTGCCAGCAGAATCATAGCTGAGGGGACCATTATTAAGCGTCACAGTTGGTTACGCCTATCCGGGTTTAAGCCAGAGACGCAGGCCACTCTCATTAACATGCCCGTCGAACCCAATGTACTCTTTGGCAAGGCCATCGAGGACGCCTTGAAAAAAGCCAAGGAAGAATATGGCACACTGAAAACATTGGGTCAATTGACCAATAATCGTCCTGGCCAGAGGGGAATCTGCAATTTTCATCTCTCACGCAGACAATTTTGCCAGAGGGGTTCCAATTGTAACCAAAATCAAGGAACAACATGGGGGAACAATCAATGCCAAGCCTCTCAGAATTACCAGAGAGGACTGTGCAGTACTCGCAGTCTGGGAAGGGGTCCCTCCTCCAGAAGTGGTATGCCACCTCAGAAACAGGGACATCCCGCTTCAGGTGCCCTCCCATGCCTCTCCAGTAGGACGGCGCATTTCCAACTTCACCAAAGCATGTGTTACGCTCACCTGGCTCCCACAGGGGCGTCGGTCGGATCCGGACAGCTGCGGTCTCCACCCACGTGATGCGTAGTGCAGCGATGACTGACTGGATCTGCCCTCCTAATCTTGTCTGCTTAACCCCTAGAAATATTCTCCTGCAAGTGGAGAGATGGATTTAGCCACTTGTGGATTCAAGTGATGGCACCCCCACAGTCCTCCCCAACTAATCACCTCCGAAATGCCCTCACAGCAATTTCACCTTATATTCTTGAAAGATGAGCTCACCATCCTGCGTGGATTTGCAGGGGCGCGTCGATTCTAGTTACTTCACTGGTTTGAAGGCTCGGGAGAGTTCCCGAGAGTATTGACTCTGAGGTTCCTGGTGAGGACCAGTAAGTATTAAGTTCATAGAGTTCAAAATGTCCGATGTTCACTCTTGTTCCCCCCTTCCTTTCTTGTCTTTCAGCTGGCTCGTGAAAAGATGCTCTTGTGGCAGCTGGTGGCGCTCAGGTAAGAGTCTGTATTACCCGGCGCTGTCCGGTAAATGTTGCACGTGGAAAACGTGTTTTGTCTCTCTTTACAGATGCGGCACGTGAAAATACGGAGAGTCACAAAAGGATGCCTCCGGTGGTAAATTGGGTAAATCAGCAAGGCGAGATTTTTGTGGTGACATTATTACATGGAACCCTATGGGTATCAGGTAACAATATCCCCATATATATGCTCACCGTAAATAATATCGTCGGGAAAATGTCGTGGCGATATTATTTGGGTGACCATATATATGGGGACAGGGCCAGAAAAAAAAGTTTGGGGGTTGCAGGGGTGTCCCCCCGCATGTTCCATGCAATAATGTCGCCACAAAAAACGGCCATTTTTCGGCGATATTTTTGCATGGCGAGATTTTTGTGGCGACATTATTACATGGAACTAGTCTATGGTGGTAAGAATTATATCGGCTCACCTTGTGGTTTTCTTTTGTCTCCTAGATGCTGAAGTTCGGCGAAGAAATGATGGAGGCAGCGCCGACCCGAAGGATGCTGTGAAGACTGGTGAGTATGGCGCGGCGTTGCAGCTGGAGGTGCGGCGCGTGCAGAAATGATGATCTTTACAGGTCCGGAGACAAGATGGATCCAGAATCAGGTGTGGAATAGAAATACGTTTGTTTTCTAACCTTGTCCCTTTCCTCTTTGTTTTAGGAGCTCCGGATTCGAGGCGGGCGTGGCAGAAGACTGGATGCAGGCTGCAGGCACGGTGAGCGTTACGCTGCTGGATGCAGAATAACGCTGCTGGTCGGGCGTGGTTTAAATAGCCTCAAAAGTAGTCCCAGGTAAGAAGTCCCTAGAACCACACCAGAGTAAAAAATAGTCCCTGTAGAAAAATAGTCCCTTTCAGGCTTCATGTTGGATTGGAGTCATTTGCAGCATGGTCTGCCTGAGGTAAGTAATGACTGAGCCTGGCGCCTTAGGCGCCAGGACTGAACCCAGATAGCCCCTAGCCGGGGCTGCTGAGGTTTTACTAAATGTCTAGATGCCTCCTCCCGGGGCTTATGGGCTTGGTCCGGATTCCCGGGGGTAGGCATCATGACGGCATGGGAGGGAATCAACTCAGACAGATGGGTGCTGTCCACTGTAGCAGGTTTATATTGTATAGAGATCCTCGAGCGACCCTGGAACCACCCCCATGCCAGAAAACCCACTCCAAAGAAGACCAGCGCATCCTCCTTGAGGAAATCACCACGCTGCTCCAAAAGGACGCCATAGAAATCGTCCCGGCCAACCAGGTAAACAAGGGTATTTATTCAACTTACTTCCTTGTGCCAAAGAAAGATCTAACAATGCGCCCAGTATTGGATTTACGCCCTGCAAACAAATATGTCAAGCCACAAAAGTTCTTCATGACTACGCTACAAGAGGTAATCCCTCTGCTAACAAAGCGGGATTACATGGCAACACTGGATATGAAAGATGCTTATTTTCATATTTCAATGTTCCAGCGCACAGAAGATTCTTGCGTTTCAAGATATTGAACCAACACTACCAGTTCAAAGTGCTGCCCTTCGGAATAGCATCTGCTCCAAGGGTATTCACGAAGGTACTGGAGGTGGTGGCAGCACACCTGTGCAGGGAGGCAATCCCAGTGTACTCTTACCTGGACGACTGGCTAAAAACAGGGGAGTCTCAACTAACTTGCAGGCAAAACATTCAAAGAACCATCAACCTTCTTTCAATTGGTCTTCTCCATCAACAAGAAATAATCAAGCCTAGTGCCAACCACAACCAAACAGTTTCTAGGAGCTGTCATGAACACAGAAGAGTGGTTGGTCTTTCCGTCAGAGTAAAGAGTACAAAACATGTTACTGCAAGTACTGCATTAATAAGCCGGCCTCCAGATAAGCGTACACAAAGCGATGCGTTTAATAGGCATGATGGCATATTGCATTTACCTGGTACCTCACGAGTGCCAGCACATGCGACCCATGCAGAAGCGGTTGGCGAAACATCGATCTCCGGCAAGTGGTCAGTGGGGCGATCCAGTGGTCGTTTCGCCAACACTAGTACAAAATCTTGGCTGGTGAACAAGAGAAAACCTGTTGAAGGGGCTTCCATCCGGAAGTGCAAGCTGTTGTCACGACAGGCGCCTCACTCGCAGAGTAGGGGGCTCACTACCTTCACCGCAGAGATCAGGGTCTGTGGTATCATGCAGCAGTACAGAACCACATCAATCTGCTGGAACTACTGGCAGTATTCAAAGCCCTTCAGGCATTTGAGTTTCACCTAGTGAACCAATCTGTGCAAGTCATGACAGAAAGCACTAGAGCGATGCTTTACATCAACAAAGGGGGGGGCGGGGCACACGTTCTCCAAATCTGTACAGGCTTGTGCAACAAATTTGGAGATGGGCACTCAAACGGAAAATATTTCTACCGTCACAGCACGTTCCAGGGGAGCTCAACTCTCTAGCAGACTCACTGAGCAGAGATCCCTTACCAGAGGAACACGAATGGCGACTGTACGCAGGGGTCGTAGAGCACCTCTTCTCTCAATGGGGTTTCCCAACAATAGACTTGTTCGCTACAAGCAAAAACAGTCAATGCCCAGACTTCGCGTCCAGGTTCCTCCAGCCAGGCTTCAAGGGGAACGCCCTATGGATGAACTGGTCAGGGAAATTTGCTTACGCTTCTCCCCCGAACTCCCCCCGCCCCCCACCGCCCAGAACACCTCTCATGAGGAAGGTGGTGAACAAGACCCACAAGGAACAAGTGACGCTCATCCTAGTTGCTACTATGTGGGCAAGACAATCTTGGTATCCACATCTGCGCAAATTGGCGATGTGTGATCCCATCAAGCTCCCGTGCCTGTACAATCTGATCACTCAGCACGGGGGACTAACAGTGCACCCTCAACCTCCCTCCATGAACATGCCAGCATGGCTCCTGAAGTCATAGAGTTTGGACAGCTTAACCTACCACAGAGGTGAATGGATATCTGGAAGGAAGCAAGAAAACCTAACACCTGGCACTGTTATTTTTTCCCACATTCTAACATATATGCTCCACTTGCTAGATTCAGGATTAGTATTCAACTCTTTAAAGGTGCACCTGGCAGCCTTGTCAGCCTATACCACCTCCACATTAAGGTCTCATGGTGGAAGGTGCCGGTCATCAAAGCATTCATGGAGGGAGTAAAGAGAATCCATCCTCCAATTTCAAACCCGCTGCCAGGATGGGATCTCAATGTTGTACTCACTAAGCTCATGGGTCCCCCTTTCGAACCGATGCATAAGTGTAGTCTTAAACACCGGGCTTACAAGACTTTCTTCTTAGTGGCTATTACTTCTATAAGAAGAGTTAGTGAATTACAAGCATGGTCAGTGCAGTATCCTTTCTTTGTCATACACAAGGACAAGCTGGTTCTACATACTCATCCTAGTTTCTCTCCTAAGTTCATCTCTAAATTTCCAGTGAACCAGTCCATTGAGCTACCGGCACCACACAATGGATGTGAGGAGGGTGGTCCTTTACTATGCAAACAAGACCAGACTGCTAAGAAAAACAGACCAACTTGTCTCCATAGCACCAGGCAGAGAAGGAGACCGCATTTCAAAAGATTCCATCTCCAGGTGGATAGTCAGATGTATACAATTGTGCTATTACCTATCAAACAAAACACTGCCTTTCACGCCCAGAGCTCACTCCACAAGGAGCATAGGAGCCACTCTGGCTTTCATTGCAAATGTTCCTCTAGACGGCATTTGCAAAGGAGCTTCATGGAGCTCAGTACACGCTTTTACTCAGCATTACTGCATTGATATTCATTCCAGGACAGATACATAGGTGGGACAAGCGGTTCTAAGACATCTGTTCGCCCATGAAACCTTCTCACATCCACCACCTTCTCCTAACACTGCTTGCTAATCTATGCACAGCATGTGATGTAAGCAGATTCCACAAGCCTCAGAAGGGATACATTACTCACCAAAATAGTATTTCTGATGCTTGTATATGCTTAGATTCACATGCGCCCACCCTTCCTCCCCTCGGAGAGAAGGTGCATGGATGCTTATATATATTTTATTTGTATCACGCTCATACACAAGTGTTTCAGAGAGCGACCAGGCAAGGGAGGGGAACCGGGGAGAACGCAACCATGATCTTACTAGGCCCAGTGACATTGAGAACACGCAAGTGCATGAGAAAGGGGAAAAGTGCGTGGAAGGGGGAGTGTGGAGAGTGCAGAGCAGAGGAGACGCAGATAAATAACAATAAATAGAGACATAAACCGTGGTAGTGCAGCCAACAAGTGGCAAGTGCTGTGTTTACGGCAGCAGACTGGGTAAGTCTGATAAGTGCAGAAAAAGAAGAAAATGAGGGGGGGGGCTGTATGGGTACAGATACAGTCTCCAGTGCAGGAGGGTGGCAGAGTGAGCAGGTACCTGGGCCCAGGAGACAGAGGGTGGCCAGGTGCACAGTGCCAAGAGAGAGCAGATCAGCAGGGGAGATGGGGAACGAAGGCAGAGGCAGAGAGGAAGGTCCTGAGGTGCTTTCGGAACCGGAGATGGTTCTCCTCAAGTTTTAGTGTGGCAGGGAGGCTATTCCAGAGGGAGGCCCCAGCCAAAGACAGAGATCTACCCCCAGCTAGTTTCTTTGAAAGAAAAACTACTGACCCTGAGGGAGGTAGAGGAGCGAAGATCTCGGGAGGTGGGGTATTTGCAGAGGGATAGCTGAAAGGTATTTAGGACCCAGGCCCCAGAAAGCCTTGTGGACAATGCAGATGGTTTTGAATTTATTCCTTGCATCCACTGGGAACCAATGGAGAGATTCAGAGTTGTAGAGATACGATCCCAGGGTTTGAGGCCAAGGACAAGTCTTGCAGTCCTGTTCTGGATTAGAGAGTAGAGGCAGGTAGATTTAGAAAGAGGCTGTTACAATAGTCCAACCTAGAGAGAACCAGAGCTTGGGAGGCAGTGAGCTTCTGGGGGAAGCAGAGGAAAGGAAGAGTACCTCTGAGGAGGTGCATTAGGATGTTTGACTTTTTAGAGCCCTCAGAGATGTGGGCGGAGAAGGAAAGTGTGGAGTCAAAGATGACCCAGAGGTTCTTAGCCTCGCAGGTGGGGGGAGGAGGAGGGCCAAGGGAGGCTGGCCAGAGAGTGAGGGGAAAGGATGTTGAAGGTGTGCCGATGAGGAGGATCTCTGTTTTGCTGGCGTTCAGTCAAAGATCATTGGCGGCACACCAATCTTGAATGGCAGTTAGGCAATCTGAGATGAGAGAGGTAGAAGAGGTGTCCGAGGGTATTAGAATCCATCAGCTCTTTGACCCGTAGGGTAGCCGAAGAATTCTTCTAGGCAATTTCACTCTGTGGGTGATATACAGAAACACACCCACAGAGAGCAATTCACTGGAAGAGGAGCACGAGGAGACACCCTCATGAGACAGTGACTGCGTGTAGGAATCCAAGATGCATAGGTAATAGTTGGACGTCTTCCTGTAAGGAACAACGCAAGGTATCAGGCCAATTTACATGAAGAAAGAATTCTACTTGGAAAAGACTAAAAGAGACTAACCTGCATGAGTAGGCAGACGGAATGGAATGGACATAATGGAAGTCGCAATTCTAGTATTGGGTGTTCCCTACAAGGGAAAACATATAGAAATGATAAGGAGGGTGAAGAAGAAAGACTAGAAACAAAATAAGCCAGAGTAGAGAATGAGCTTACCGTCCACACGAGTCGTGAGCCTGGAAGATGAAGACTTTGACTCGAAATGTAGGGTTTAGGTATCCACAGGAGGTATTCAGGAGCAACTACCCCGACGGCACGAGGACGCCTACAACCTGGGGTGGCCAGTCTCTAGTCCCAAGTAGCCACCGGACCCGACAGCACGCGGAACGCCTAGACCAATTGTCCGAGTACCTGTGGCACAGTCTTGGTGGGGCTGATGAGTAAAGCTGGAGACACGGTGCAATGAATACAGAATTCCTGGAAAAACGAAACCGCTAGAGGGCACATCAAAGAAGTCAGTTGAGAAATCCGAGTTCGGTAACCAGACGAGTAAAGCAGTACCAGGGGTCGAGCAAAAGCAGTCCTTGAGGCAAAATCCGTGGTCAATTTCAGCGTGTGATCAAAAGGCAAAGGTAGGTAACAAGAACTTAGAGGAGGTAGCAAGAGGTCAGAACACCAGAGCAAGACAGGATCAAGACCAAGGGCAAAGTCAGGCAGTCCAAATAACAGGCCAATGTCATAACAGGAAACAACACGAGAGAAAACTGCACTTCCAAACGAGAGCTGAATCAGAAGCGGCGTTTGTTTTGTGCCGCTTAGAAGCCTGAATCACGTGACACGGGACGCCGCATCACGTGACCAAACAGGAAAAGAGACCTCAACCGTTTCCATAGCAACCGCCATCGACTCGAAACTTGGAACCGTGCCGGAGAGGAGAGCCGATACGAAGCGGGCCGCGGGAGACGCTGTTTGAGCCTGGAGGAATTCAAGCGACAAGGAGCCTGAACATGCGGCGCTCCTGTCGAACGTAAGTTTTTCATGTCATGTTTGCTATAGCCATAATGTTGTTTCCTGACAGAGGGCAGCTGGAAATTTGAGCAGAAAATGGCAATGAAGTGGGCGAGAGTTGCCAGATATTGGTTGAAAAGCCAGGGCGAGAGGTTAGACCCCTGGGGAACACCACAGGTAGGGAGGAAGATATTGGACCTGGGAGGGTCGATCGGAGAGGAAAGAGGTCCGCCAGGCCAGAACCTGATTAGTGATACCAATTTTGGCTCAGACGGTTGAGCAGGATGTTATGATTGACTGTGTCGAAGGCAGAAGAGAGATCAAGTAGGATGAGGACAGAGGGAATGTTGGAGTCAAGGTTGGAGAGCAGGTCTTCACGGATGTTCAGGAGAGCAGTTTCCGTGCTTCTGGCAGCTCTGAAACCAGACTGATGGTCATGGAGACAGCCAACAGAATCGGAATGAAGGTTAAGATGAGACATGGCCAGCTTTTCCAGGAGTTTTCCCAGAAAGGGAGTAATGAAAATTGGGTGATAGTAAGCAGTACAGGAAGGATCAGCTGTGGGTTTCTTGAGAAGAGGAGTGCTTCGGAGGGGAGGGGGAAGGATCCTGAGGCAAAGGAGTGGTTGCAAAAATCGGCAAGGGCCGTAGCGACGGTGTCAATGTGGTCCTTGATGGTTTTAGAGGAACAGGGATGAACCTGTTTTGACAAGGCTTTCATAGATCGGACTTGTCTAGCAAACTCATCAGGGGAGAAAAGAGGAAAGGATTAGAAGGAGGGTGTGGGGGTGTTTAAGGGGGTGGTCAGCAAGCACAGACTCAGAGGGAATAGGAGGGGAGGGGAGGAGAGGGTGGACAGGATGTCCTAGGTTTTTGAGATAAAGGGGTAGAGACTGCAGCAGCAGGGTTGGCAAGCTCCTTGCAGATTTTATAAAGAGTTTGTCTGAGTTGTTAGATACCGCAGAAACACGGGCTTGAATGTGGACTCTCTTCTTGGTGCGGGCAGAGAGTTGGTATTGCCTTTGGAGCAGGCGACAGGCCACTTTGTCAGAGGATGAGCAAGACGCCCTCCATTTCCTGTCAGCCGCCCTACACTTGTGTTTAAGTGTAACTAGGTCGGAGTCATCCCAGGAATTGCACTTGGCTTTGGACTTCAAGCGGATCCTCATGACAGGGGCAAAAGCATCAAGAGTATCAGAGATAGAAGAGTAGAGAAAGGACAGGGCTGTGTCCGGGTGCGAGTCAGCCAGTGGAGGAGGAGGGGGGGGGTGGTGGGGGCAGAAGGTGGCAGGGAAAGCTTCACCTGACACACGCTTCATAGGTCGGATGTCTGAGAAGCTAGGTGGCAGTGTTGGGGTAGGCTTGGCTAGGGGGGTTATGAGCTTGTCTGATATGTATCTGCTTGGATACAACTGTACTCACGCTACACTTCATGTTACCTCATGTCAGAAAAATAATAATCTGAGGGACCTTGATGCGTACAGGACCATGGGTACAGTGGACATCACACTAGGGATGGTATTACTGGCATGCCCTGTCGATGTCCCTTTTCAAGTTTCGAAAACAACAACTGTAATACTCTGCAGCTTCCACTAGATATCGTCCTATGCACAGCATGTGAATCTAAGCAGATACAAGCATCAGAAATAAGATTACGGTGAGTAATGTATCCCACATATATCGCTCAAAAATGAGGTTTTTTTAAAATCTAGATAGAATAGTCATTTGCACAAATGGGTGTGTTAGGTAATATTTTGGAACTGGGTGAGATGAGTTAAGGGGCCATTTCAATGTTGAAACAGATTGGGATAATATGAACCATGGGTAACTGCACATGTGGTGCCGATGGGCTCTGAGGCAGAGCAACAAGGTTTACCTAGGTCCTGTCATTGGTCTGTAGTTTGCCTGGTTGAGTCCACATTGGTTGTCTTACGATTGATGGTTATGCTTGCATGTTTGAGTTCCTGGGGCATGATTTCCGTGCTTAGGCAAGTATTCACTAGTTCGGTGTTGCCAACTCAAGTTGGATGAGATGAGCTAAGGAGCAATTAAAATATTGGAGCAATTTAAATGTTGAAACAATTGGGATAATAAGAATTATAGGTACCTTCACTTACACTGCACTTGCAAATCAAATCATGTTGGCTTTGTAGCTGGGTCGAGAGTTTAGTTTTAGGAATGAAATTATTTTTGTAAATGTCTGCGCTTGGACTGGGATCAATGTAATGGTGTGTGGGTACTCCACTCATGATGTGTCTCGATTTTGTGAGCAATCATTACTTTTTTACTTTACTTTATATAATTTGTACTGTGCAGTCCATGGACCCGAAGGCTTAAGGGTGCCAATACAGACACATTACACATAAGAACATATAGACCAGACATAGCAGATAACCGGGAAGGTTATTTGAAAACCCAAGTCTTCAATTTCTTTTTAATATTTTCGGTAGATGTAATATCTCTGAGATCATGTAGTTGCCCATTCCAAGCTCTAGGAGCTACATGCACAAAAGGCTGTTTTGCTAGCCTTGACAGTGTAAGATTTAGGAACAGAGATCAAGTCAGTGTTATTAGACCTAAGGCACCTACAGAGGCCCTTTTTTCTTTGATCAGGGCCTGCAAATAAGCCAGAATCCTACCCAGCCGACATTTGTGTACAATTAAAATGAACTGATAAAGAAGTGTGAATCAACCGGTAACCAGTGTAAATTACGGCGGGCCTCTGAAATGTGGTCTCTGCAAGCGGTGCCAATGACTACTCTAACCGCGTTATTCTGAATGGCCTGTAATCTCTTGCACTCTCCTTTATTAATACCAACCAAGAGACTACAGCAATAATCTATTTTTGCACCCAATATTGCTCTGGCTATGGGCTCGGTGTTCTGTTGGGATATAATGGGGCGTAAATGAGTCAAGAGGTTTATGTAATAAGAGGATGAGGACACTAAGAAGTTAACATGATCTTTCATATTAAGGTGTTGGTCCAGCGTTACACCCAATGTTTTGACCTTTTTCTGTGTTGTGATCTTAACTTCCTGTAGACTAAAACTATCGTACACAGGGCCCAATTTATTTATCAAGTACTGAAAGCCCACAACCATGATCTCCGTCTTGTCCTTATAAATGGCGAGGTTATTCTGGACCATCCAATTTTCTATAATAGAAAAGACCTTATTAAGATGACATTCGTCCTTCTCATGGATGCCAGACAATGGTATAAAACATTGTGTGTGTTGTCAGCGTAATTGATACATTCTATACCATTAAGCTCGAGATGTTTAAAAAAAAAAGGACCAGTGAAGATGTTATACACACAAGGTGAAAGACAGGCACTTTGGGGCACACCAAATTCTAAGATAGTCTATGAAGATTCCGCCTCTCTAGAGACAACGCTATGCTCTGTCATTTAGGAAGGAGGAAAGCCACTTAGCTTCCTTATCGGAAAAGTTTGCTACCTCCCTCAACCTGGGGATCAATCTAGCATGATCCACCAGCTCGAAAGCAGCCGATAGGTCTAAGAGCGTCGCGAGGGATGGCAAGCCTCTGTCCAGACGATCTACTAGTCTGGATTTCAGTTCCAAGAGAGCAGTCTCGGTTCCGAAACGCTGCCAGAAGCCAGATTGTAGCGGATGAAGAATGGGGTGGGAATTAAGATGGGCAGATATCTGGACATAGGCCTCTCGATCAAGGATCTTCAGTAAAAAAGGGGTGTTGGTGATAGGTCTAAGATTCAATGGGTTATCCTCGGGCAAGCCTGGTTTTTTTGAGAATAGGTGTGATCCATGCCTTTTTTTATATCCAGTGGCACCAAATTCTCAACAAAATACCCATAATAAACTTGCATATGGCGTCTAAGAGCCTAGCAGAGCAAGATTTAATAATTATTGCTAGGCAAGGATCACCTTTGCATTAGGTATGATTAGCCTTATGATGGTGTAACCTCTTTTGGAAAAAAAAAAGTGTGTGCAGTACAATAATGTTTGATATTTTCTGTTGCGAGGGATTTGGTAATGGGTTTCATTGGTGTGTTGTAGGCAGAATTAAAAAAAGTTCCTTGGAGTCGTTAGTTGCTTTATTTGTGATGAATCACTCATAAAAACTACTTCTTGGGAGACTGAAAGCTTGGTGACTTACACATACCTTCAGTGTGAACAAACTTTGCTGCAGTGAGACATTCTCGGTGCGGTGAGAGCTGGAATAAAGCCAGCACCAGAGTATCGGAGGAAACGGGCAACCCTAGAACCTATTTGGCCTTTGTCCACTCAAGTGTTTGCTCTTTAGTCTCAATTTGAGTCTAACGGCTCTCTAATGGTTGTTTTAGAATGTTATCCCTTTGGAAATGCATACTCCCGAAATATATACATTTGAACATTTAGCTATTTTACCTGCAGACCCTTCATAATCCTGAACAAAATGTTATTATTTTTTCTGAAACCCGTTGCGAGATCTAGAAGTACATCTAAAGTGGATAAGACCTTTTTAAACCCATAGCGATTATATTCCACACATTTGTCAAATTTTTCGCAACCAGGGGAAAAGAAAAACCAAACTCGCCCCACAACCTAGTGCCGGAATCTTGCCTTGAGTAATGGTAATGTGCCGCCTAACTAAAAGGATAAAGAGAACATTTAACCTCCATGTATTTATTTCTTATTCCTGTTCATGTTCTTCACTGGCATCAATTCGGTACAATGGTATTATTGATTTACTTATTTTTTTTAATCTCTTTTTATTATTCCATGACATTAGATCAATACAACAACCGACAATAGTCTGCATGACCATTCCCAGACCCCCCTCCCTAATCCTCCCTATAACCGAAAACAATCAGTGCAATCAGAGAGATGTACATCATAACATTGTCAACAGAACACTGGAAGGAAGAGGTGTTTGCTTTACAACACAGTGGCAATATAGTAACTGTTGCCTTACTTGGTGCAAGCTTACATGTAGTTCGTGGCAGGCCCTATTCCAACCCCCTCTGGTGATTAGGTCATATCCAGCGTTTAACCCAGTTACCATACCGTTGGGAATCCATCATAACACTGGGATCTCTATTGCTAAGGACATTGGAACAAAAGTTGACCCAATAATTTGCCCGGCTTCGTTCCACCAGGGAGGGATGCCACATACATTGCTTCCCGGGTCTCACAAATGTTCAACATACTAAACCATTCCTCCTAGGTAGGAGACCTTGATCTCCCGCGTTTTGGCTATTAGGGCCCTGGCGACCACTGAGGCCATTGCCAATAGTTTCTTTTCTGTTTTTTGAGGGTTTTCAAAAGGTGCACATAAACAGGCTGTAGGAGAATCCTGTGGGCAACACTGGATGTTTCTACCCATTGTATCATATACTCCTCTCCAAAATGTCTGTACATGTACAAAGTTGCAGACCATATGCGTATAGTTGGCGTGGACTAGGCCGCATCGCGGACAGGAAGCAATTATCTCAGGTTAATATTTATGCAGTAGTGCAGGGGAGAGATGTGACTGGTGTATGAACTTAAATTGTATAAGGCGGAACCCGATATCGTCCGGGTCATCGTGCAGATCGTCCGCCATTGGGTCTCTGTTAGCGGGTCATATAGCACTCAGTCCCATCTGGCCGGAAACCTGCTCTGGGCTGCCAAGCAGAGTTATTTTGTAAGCTTATACAGTGTCGATACTATGCCTGAGAGGCTGGGGGGGATTTTTCACGATCTGTGCGAGAGGGTAAGGAGGAGGTGACAGCAGGAAATCTCCCCACAGCCCCTGAAGCATTTCCCACAGTCTATAATAAAGTAGCATAGAGACTGCATTCCTCGATTCTTCAGGGTGTCCAGTTGTATAAACTTGCCGTCCAGGACTATATCCCCAAGAGCATGAACACCCAGTTTGTGAATTGCATTGTAAATATTCCTCCAAGGTAAGTGGGACTCAGTGCACTGAATATATGGCATAATCAGTGTGGTGGTTATGTTGATGGGCTGTATTTTGTCTTTGGGGATTTGTCTGGTGGGACTCCATAGCGTACCCTTTAGGTCGTCCAGGAAGCCACTACTCTCTCCAATTTGGTGTGCGGGAACTCCACGGGGGGATGCCACCACCATATTGCGTACTGGATCTGCTCTGCCAAGTAGTATCTATAAAGGTCAGGGTAATCCAGGCCACCGGCCGCGTTTGGCTGTCTGAGTGTCCAGGGCGGCCCATACCAACCTAGTTAACAATGACCGGGCGTGTCGCCAGAACCATGAAGGGGGAATTAATGGGACATTGTTGAAAATATACAGCATCTTAGGAACCACCACCATTTTTGCTAGGGCGAGGTGTGCCGCTTGAGACGGCGGGAGCCTGATCCAGATGTCAATCTTTCGTTCTAATTGCTCAAGAGTCGCCACATAGTTTACCTCAAAGAGTCTGGAAGGGGAAGTAGAAACCACTATACCCAGATACCTCATGCCCCCCCCCCCTGACACCATCAGGACTCAGTACCGATGTCTGCTGGGAGCACCGTTGCGGTTATCGGTAGTATTTCAGACTTTGACCAATTAATGCATAATCCGGAGAACGCCCCAAAATCAGATAATTCCTGTACCAGCGGTTGTAGTTTGTGTATGGGATCCTTGATGTACAACAGTATATCATCTGCATAAAATGAGATTATCAGAATGTGTGAGTATATCCTTAACCGCCCAGTGTGAATGGAATTCCCTTATGGTACATGCCAAGGGTTCAAGCGCAAAGACAAAAGAAATTGGAAAGAAGGGATAGCCATCGTAGGGAATAAATGTGTTTGATAGGATCAAGGCCTGCTGCAACATGTACAACAAATGGACCCATCAGATGTACTGGTGGCCCAGACCCGATCTACATAAAACTTTGAATACAAAGTCGAAGGCCTTTTCAGCGTCCAAGGCCGTCACCACTGAGTGTTTCCTCCTGTACATTATGCATCATGGTGAAGAGGCATCGCAGATTATTTTTTGTGGACCTACCCGGGATAAAAACCTGCTTGGTCCGGTAGAACCAGCGCATCCATATGACAGAGGTGTCTATCGGCCAACAATTTGGCTAGGATTTTATTATCTGTGTTAATGAGGGACAGAGGTTTATACGATGCAAAATCTGTTGGCTCCTTGCCAGGCTTAAGGAGAAGCGTGACTACTGCTGTCCTGCTGTCCTAGTGGATTCGGGAAAGAGGCCAGCGGATAAAGAGAATTCATACATATGACATAACTATGGGGCCAGGATGTCTGCATATTCTTTATAGAATCGGCAGAGATGCATTCTTGCCCCGGCGCCTTGCAGCTTAGGAGATTGATAACCTTACGGATTTCTGCCGTGGAAGGGGGAGAATTCATCAAATCCGCTATTGCAGTGTCTAACCATCCCAGTGCCACACGGTCCAGATGTATGCCCTGATTTCCCCGGGAGAGACCGATAATTGAGAAGAATACAGTAGGTTATAGAACTCCCGGAAGATTTTATGTATCTCCTTGAAATCCCGTACTGGGATCCCGTTCGGGTCGGCAATCTCCAAAATCCTTCCTTGGCTCCTATCCTAACAGATTGCCCATGCAAGATTACGACTCAGTCTGCCACCTTCAGCATATTTTGTCGCCAACACCGGATCTCTGATGCATGTCTTACCTGTCCACGGTTTCTGAATGGGCACGTTGTTTATCCGCAAGTATCTTTGCAATCTGTGGATCCCCTCCCTGTGTCTGTTTATGTTCCAAATCCTTTATTTCACTTTCTAGATGATGTAAGGTCGATCTCAAGGATTTAAGTACCCCACCCTCCCTGGAAATATAACAACCCCTTATGAACACCCTAAAGGCCTCCCACGCCATTCTATAGTCAGGGAGTGATTCTGCATTGAGCAAAAAGTATTCAAGGGTATTCCCCGGCTACCTCCCGCCCGGAATACCACATCCTCCAGAGCCCCCGGGCGAAACCACCAATGGGGGGATAGGGGGTGGGTGATGTGTCACATTGGGGACAGCGACTGTAACCAATATCAGGGAATTATCAGACAGTGTTCTGGGTAGGGATTGACAACATGACATAGTCTATCCTTGTGTCACTACTGTGTGCCCATGAGTAGAATGAGAACTCCCTGTCGTTTGGATGCAAATACCTTCATATGTCTACCAGGCCCATATTCGGTGATATTGGCCAAGCTATGGCCACCCTAGGGAGTGTTTTTCGTGTAGTTGTGGATCGATCCAACTCCAGGGACATTGCTAGGTTAAAATCCCCCTCCCACACAACCTCTTAAGTAGCACATTTATGAAGCATGGCAGCACAATTCTGAAAAAAAACTCTGGTGAATCTACATTTGGATCATAAACATTAATAAACAGCATTCTTTTTTAAATTTTATTTTTTACTTTATTTAGTGCAATGCAAGACGTATTCCTCCAACACACATTTCCACAACTTCATGTCATTAACAGCAGTGAGTATAATTATATACATACATGCAGGTATGATTAAAGTAGCATATGTTATGTACATCCATACATGGACTTCACTGTGAGTCTATCTCTGTTTCCTTACGTAGTCTCGGAAAGGCTCCCAGATGTCCTTAGGCCTACATTTTGGTGTTACCCAGGAGACATACCCCTTCTCATACTCATTGGCATAAAGTCATTTGTTTGATCCACATTTGAATGTCTGGGGCTGATTTTGATTTCCAATGATATAGTATACATTTTTGGGCAATTAGACACCCAAGGTTTAATAGGCGATGTATTTTGACAGTTACCCTTCCCATGTCGCCAAACAAGTATTTTGCGGGTGTTAGTGTGGGAGGGACTTCTGTGATTTATACAAACAGTTTGCAACCATCTGTCAGAACTGGGCTACTCGCGGGCAGTTCCAGTACATATGATATGCGTCAGCTATGTCAGCGCCACACTTGATGCAACCCCCATTAGCCGTGGTAGTAAACCTCGCAATTTTTGCTGGGGTGTAATGCAATCTATTGAGTATTTAAAATGTTATCAGCCGGTGTCTAGCATTGAGGGATACCTCTTTGATCAAGCGGCACCAACGGAGCCACTGAGTGTCATCCACCGACCTGCTGAAATCTGCCTCCCACTTTTCTTTGACCCTTTGAGTTTGCACCTGACCTTCCTGACATTTCCTATACAGCCGGGACACCAGGCCTCTGGGGTTCCCACCAGTGACTACAGTCCCCAGTACATCACACTTGTCGGGCTCCGCCGGGAATGACGGCCAACAACTCCTGACCGCTTCTTAACTCTATAGTATTGTAGTGATTTCATCGGATTGCTACCAGGTTTTTTGGTAAAATCGGTGTGAGGTGAGTAAAAAAAAAAGCCATCAGGGAAGAGATCATGCAGTTTTAGTATTCCATCTGGGTGGCACCCTTTCTGTATGTCCTTATCATATGTTGGGTGAAGTGCCGGAAATTCCAGAGCGGTATCGCCCCAACGTAGGGTATGGAGTTGCCGACCGTCTTGTAAATTCTGGCCTAAGCGTTCACCATTGTGCAAACCGGATTGAACGTGCATGTCTCTGCGTGTCAGTTGGCAAGAACTATAGTACTTAAACTCGACAGGGAGGTGCTGTATTCCTCTAGTGTGCATGGATCGGCCGGTCTTGTGGGGAGTACCAGTACCGGCGAACTGTGCTTTTGATGCATCATAATACAGCTCAAAGTCAGGGGCCTGTAATCTGCCCTGCTCGTACGGTCTGGTCATGTCCTCCCATCTCATCCGCAGGGTTCCAGTGCCCCACGTTAATGATTGCAGTTTATCAAAAAACGTGCGGCCAGACCGGGATGTTGGTAAAGTAATACAGCAATTTGGGTACCACTATCATTTTTAAAAGGGGGAGCCTGCCATATAGGGAAATTGGAAGCCTGGCCCACAGGTTAAATTTGTCGCCCAGTGTTTGTAGAAGTTTTTCGTGATTTTCAGCCATTGGGGAGCGATGCTGGCACTTAATTACTATGCCCAGGTACTTCAGTTTATCTACCCATCTAAGTCCAGCCAGATCAGGCAGGGTCATAGTGGCATCATTCAGCAGAAATAGCTCTGATTTAGCTTCGTTGATACAGTATCCTGAATAGGTAGCAAACTTGCGCACCTCGTCCAGTATAGGCGCAAGATTTATAGCCAGATTTCTGATATACAGCAGCGAGTTGTCGGCCTAGAGGGAAATAACTGGTGGTGGTCCGGCTATATGCAAGCCTCGATGAATGTGCTTAAGGCGCAATAATACATACGAGGGGTTCTATGGTTAGTGCACACAGCATTGGATATAGCGTACAACCCTGTTCGTACCACGTCCAAGCAGAAACACAGGAGAGAGTGTGGTCCCAGTAAGGACCCTGGCAGCCCGGGAGACAAATAGCAAGTGAACACTTGAATAAAGAATGCCCCCAGTCCCATCCATCTCAGCACAGAGAAAAGGAACTGCTATGAAACCAAGTCAAACAGCCTTCTCGGCGTCCAGTGAAGCAGCGACCGCTGCGCACTCGGGTTAAGTTGCGAGATGATACCAAACAGTCGTCGCAGATTGAGTGCTGTTGATCTACCAGGAATAAACCCTGATTGGTCTGGATGAACCAGCTTCGACATGTATGGGAGGAGCGAGGTGGATAGCAATTTGAAAAAAGTTTTGGAATTGATCAGGGATAATGGCCCGTATAAGCCCATGTCTGCAGCGGGTCTGTTCACTTTCAGCAGAATCGTAATCACGGCTTTGGAGAGGGAGGGGGGAAGCCGACCGAACCTGAGCGAATCATCCCATAGTCACAGCAAGTTAGGAACAAGGGCAGAATGCAGCTCTTTGTAAAATTCAATACCCAACCAGTCCAGACCAGGTGCCTTACCAGACGGGAGTGACATAATGGCATCAGTTATCTCCTCAGGGGTAAATGGTTGATTGATGCACCGTCGGGCCTCTAATGGCAACACCGAGAACGGTGTCTCGTCTAGATAGCTCTCCAACTCTGTTGCCGAACAGCCATTCGATCTTGAATATAAAGATTTGTAGAACCTGTGACATTCGTTATTTATCACTTCCGAGGGTGTTAAGGGTATCTCCAGAAGAACCCATTATCCCTGTAATATGTTGCACCCCTTTTTCAGCTCTGACTGCATTAGCAAGAAGTCGGCCTGGTCTATCGGCCTCCCCCTATCGCTGTGCGCATATAGGATAATGCATCAATTGAACCTCCCTATCCGCCAATTCTCTGAACTTCAAGAGATTCCCCTTATGCAACCTAGTAGAGGACTGTCATGTGTGTTGCCATATTCATCTTTTAGCTTCTTGAGGTCAGCCTCCACCCCTCCCAGCTCCCGTCTAGTGTCCTTCAGTGCTCCCGAGCCCATAGAAATACCCTTCCCTCTGACAAACACCCTGAAGGCCTTCCAGACCGTTCCATGATGTTGTACCGTTCCATCATTTCTTAGAAAAAATTCTACTGTACCACTGCAGGGGGCAGGCATACGCCACGGGGGGCATGTGGTAGCTTGTCCATTCCACAACAGTGTCATAGTAACAGGGGAGTGATCAGAAACTGTGCGAGGGAGGTTTTTGCAGTCTTTTTAGTTGTCATTAGTGAGGTAGGTATAAGCCAGTAGTCAATTCTAGAATGGGCGTCGTAGACTGTCGAGTAGTATGGGTATTCATGCGTATCTGGGTTTCGTCCTCCCCATAGCTAAATCAAGGTGTTTCATTATGCTGAACACTGTTCGGCCTACATTAGTTAATTCCCACTGAGTGGATCTGGATCTGTCCATCACACAGTCTAGTATCAAATTAAAGTCCCCGCCCCAGATGATACGTGTGTGGGTTCCCCCTATTGGGATGTCTAATATGTGTCCGTAGAACTTGGGCTCATCGATATTTGGGCCATATGTATTTATTAAGGTTGTAGTGGTGCCCGCCAGTTCATCCCATAGAATAACATATCAACCTTGTGGGTCTATGCTGCGTTTGGTTTCTTGGAAAGGGATTGTGCGATGTATCAACGTCATCACCCCCCCGGGATTGCAATGAATAGTTGGTATAGGCCCGCTGTGGACCCCATGCAGCTGTAAATCCTTCACCATGGACCCCATGGCGTGCGTCTCCTGCAGCATCGCCACTCGTAGAGCCTGGTGATTAATGTAGGCAACAACCTTCCATGACTTAATAGGGTGGTTGAGGCCAAGGATATTCCATGTCATGAATGTGATGTTATTCTCTATTATGACTTGATTGTAATCAGTTGAAGCCCATACACTGCAGGGCAACACCTAGGATTTGTTTGTGGTGTGCTGTCGAGGAGCAGGCCAGTTTTTCAACATTAAGTTTAACAATTTTTTTTTTTAAACATGTTTAATTTTGATCGACACACCAGAGAAAAGTAAATTACAACATACTCTTTCATGACAATCTGTGAAGCTCATTGATCCTCTACTCCCCTACCAACCCCATTCCCGTCGCCCCTCAGTTAACGTCCAAATCATGTTCTTCTGTCCGTTGTATCATCTCCGTGCTCCCAGCCGTTAGAGCGTTTGCTACCGCTCGTGGCTTAAGTCAGTGCAGGATAGCTCTGGTCATAGTCTATTACTGGGGACCAAATGTTCGTGAAGCGGTGAAGGAGGCCTCTGTTTGCCGACGTGAGCTTTTCTGCGACAAAGATGTCCCAGAGTTTCAGCCACCATAGGATCATCAGGGGTCCCTCCGGCGATTTCCAGGTTCGTGCTACCGTGATTTTAGCGGCCAGGAGGAGGTGAGTAAGGAGGGTGGCTCTTCTACCCGACCTTGAGTATATGCCTGGGAGTGGGGCTCCTAATAGAATTGATTCTGGCTCCAAGGGCAACTTTATCCCAGTTATGTCTGCTATGGTGGCGATGCATTGGGCCCAGAAGTTTGCAACCACTGGGCAGGACCACCACATATGGATGAACGATCCCTGTAGGCCGCATCGACGCCAGCATCGAGGGTCCAAGGCTGGGCTGAAATGATATAGTCTAAGTGGCATGTAGTACCATCTTAGAAGTAGTTTATGGACACACTCACGATTAGTAATGCAGAAGGAGGAGGCCCGCGTGCGAGACCAAATGTCTGACCAGACCTGGTCTTCTATTGGGTGTCCTAGGTCTGTTTCCCATTGGTTCATGTAGGTTGCTCTAGCGACGAGGAGATTTGTCTGCAACAGCGTGTACATCGCTGAGATTCGCCCTCGGTGTGGGGGATCTGCGATTGTCAGCTCTTTAGGGTCTAGATCTCGGGTTG
The DNA here is from genome assembly GCF_040938575.1 of Ambystoma mexicanum. NCBI lineage: Eukaryota > Metazoa > Chordata > Amphibia > Caudata > Ambystomatidae > Ambystoma > Ambystoma mexicanum. The sequence goes on from NC_090936.1 coordinate 648,254,532, forward strand.
CTGCCTCGCATGTTGTTGGATGGGAACACCAATGCCAAAGTTGCACATATGTGAATCTGTCTGTTTCCGCCAGGTCAAAGGTGTTTTTGCATTGTTCAAAGGTGAGTGGCCGATTCCCCGCAAAAAGCTGGCTTAGGGAGCAGAGGCCGCCGGCGATCCAGTTCTTAAAGTTCACTAGGTGGGTTCCTGGGGAGAACGCTGGGTTATGAAATACCAGAGAAGCTGGGCCTAGGCCTCTGGGGATTCCCCTCTGTTTACGTGTCCATTCCCAGGCTTTTACAGTCTGCTTAGTGGAAGAGAGGATGGTCGGCCACGTTCTTCGGAGGACGGGGGAAAGATGCAGGAGGAAGCGGAGGGGGAGGGGTAAGCGTGATTGTTCAATCTCGACCCATCTAGGTCTGTTCGAACTTATCGTCCAGCCCACAGTGTGAGCCAGCTGGGCTGCGATCTGGTATTTCTGGAGGTCTGGGACTCCTAGGCCTCCTAAGTTCGGACTGCTCAGCATCGTCCTGAGTGGGATCCTTGACCTTTTACCTTTCCAGATGAAGCGTAGTACCTTCCATTTGGAGGCGCAATAGTGAGGACTGGGGGATCCAAACTGGAATGGCCGAACAGGTGTAAAGCAGCCGTGGAAGGAGGTTCATTTTACATGCCGCTATACGGCCCAATAGTGAGATCTCCTGTGAGAGCCAGCGAGTGAGGTCTTCCTCCAAGGTCTTGAATAGTGGCCGAAAATTCGCTTGGTAGGTATCCTCAGGTCGGGCTGTGATCTGTACTCCTAGGTAGGGGATGGACTTTTCGCTGAGTTGGATCGGGCAGAGGGCTCTGAAAGAATCCTTATCTTCCTGCTCCAGTCTCCCCCCCCCCCCAGAGCCGATGATTTCGCGAAGTTTATCACGAATCCTGAAACTTTACCAAAGCGATGAATTTCTGCCAGGGAGGACCTCAGCGATTGGGTGGTGTCCGATATGGTTAATAACACATCATCTGCATATAGTGCTATTTTATGTTGAGTGGGGCCTACTTGGGGGCCTTTGATTCTGGGGTTCAGTCGGATCCTTTGGGCCAGTGGCTCCATGACTAGGGCGAAGAGGAGGGGAGACAAGGGACATCCTTGTCTGGTGCCGCATGATAAAGGGATCGGGTTAGATGGGAAGCTGTTAACGCGGAGCAAGGTCTTCGGTGATTGGTAGTTCGCCAAGACGAGTTTCTGAAATGTGGGTCCAAAGTGAAAGGACCATAGGGTGAATCGGAGGAATGACCAATCTACTTTGTCAAAGGCTTTAGTCGCATCTAAAGCTAGCACAGCCAATTTACGTGCATCTCGCTGAGTGACCTCGACCAGGTTTAGGACCCTGCGGACGTTGTCTGCAGCGGATCTATTCAGTACGAATCTTGTCTGGTCTGGGTCGATAATGTCCGGGAGCACCCTCGCTAATCGGTTAGCCAAGACCTTTGAGTAAATGCTAGCGTCCAGGTTTAGAAGGGAGATAGGTCTATATGCCGTGATGTCTCTGGGGTCTTTTCCCGGCTCCAGGGCGAGAACTGTGATCGATTCCTGCATTGATGGGGTAATGGACCCCGAGGTAGCGAAAGAGTTAGAGCGATGTCAGGGGGGGTCACCAGCTGCGAGCGAAAGAGAATCCATCTGGACCCGGGGCCCTGGGTTTGAGACTTTGGATGACTTTGTCGACCTCTTCGCTCGTGATCGGGGTCTCCAGCTCGTCTCGCACTGTAGGGGCGATCCGGGGAAGCGCTGCGTCTCGCAGGTAAGAGAGCTGCTCTTCGGGCGATCTCGGGGAAGCTGTCATCGTGTCTGTGAGGTGAGCTACTGTGATGTGTTGCTTGTCTCCCTCTGCGAACTGGACTCTGTCCTGGGAATCACGGAGGTCTAGAATGGAATTTCTCGTTCTGGTCTTCGCCAGCTTTTCCACCAGAAATTTGTTGGCCTTGTTCCCTTTTGCGTAGTAGCTCTGCTTAGTTCTGGCGATAATCTGAGCTGTGTCTTCAGCGTAATGTGCTTCTAGCTTCTTCCGAGCTATCTGAAGGGCTCGATGGGTTCTGGGTGTCCAGTTTTTTGCTTTACATATAGCTTCCGCTCACTCTACTTCCTCGTGTAAGATCACGCGAGACTGACGCTTCTTTTTGTGGTAGGCCGCTCCTTGGGAGATTAGGACCCCTCTCACAACCGATTTCATTGCGTCCCACGTATTGGCCGGTGAGGTGTCCTTGCTCTTATTTTCTTTGAAGTAGTCTTTGATGGCTTTCGCTACCACATCCCTTAATGACCTGTCATTCAAGATCGGGTCATATAGGGACCACTTGCGTTTTGGGAGCGGATCAGGGTCATGGGCTCTCAATGTTAGCGTGACCGGGGCATGAACTGATAAAATTCGGGGACCTATGGTTACCTCATCGATGTAAGCCAGTACTTGGGGGGGGTTGGGGGGGATTGGGGAAGGCGGGGGGGGGGAGCCAGCAGCAGGTCGATGCAGGAGTACGTTCTGTGTACATAAGAATAGAATGAATAGTCGCGGACCTCTGGATTTAAGACTCCATGTGTCGACCACATCTAAGGTTTGGAAAAATTTAAGCAGAGCTGTTGCCACACTGTAGTCTTTACGAGCAGGGGGGTGAGATTTATCTTTGATTGGGTCATGGGCTCCGTTGAAGTCTCCCCCTATTATTGTCTGACCCTCAACGAATGGCCACAGGGCATCTTCCAGAGCTGAGTAAAACTCTTCCTCTTTATCATTCGGGACATAGATCGAAATAAGGGAGTACAGCTGGCCGTAGATCCGGCATTTAATTGCTACGAAGCGGCCATCTGGGGAAAGCAAAGTGTCTAAGTTTTGTGGTCTAAGTGTCTTAGCGATGAGTAACGCTGCTCCACCTTTTTTGGTGCTGTTCGATGCCAGAAATTGTAACGGGAATTGTCTGTTGCAGAGCCTAGTGAAATCTGCTGGAATCAGGTGAGTTTCTTGAAGGAATACGACTGAGGCCTCTTCATTCTGTAGACGACGTAGCATGGATTTCCTCTTCTGCGGCCCGTTTAAGCCTCTGACGTTGAGGGTTCCCTGGTATGTGAATTGGAGAGTAGAAGGGAACAGCCATCGGTAGCGGATCTGCTGGCTTTGGAGGAACAGGGTCAACGGCTTGAGGGCTCTTCTTTTCTGTACGGTCATCGGGGAGAGATCCTGGAATATCTGAAGTGGGGTACCCATGAATGAGAGCTTGTCCTTGGTGTGGCTTATCGCCGAGATGGCCTCTTTGGTGGCATAGAAATGGACTCTAGTGATTACATCCGGGGGGGAGGTCTGAGTCTACTCCTCGCCTCGGGCGCAATCTGTGGGTTTGGTCCAGGACGAGTTGGGCTTTGTCTGTGAGCGGGAGAAGGGCCTGGAAAAAATTGCTTATATATTCCGGTAGTTCTCTGTCTTGGACAGACGATGGGACCCCTCGAATGCGCAGGTTGTTCCGACGTGCCCTCTTCTCCAGATCCTCCTGATTAAATTCGAGCACTTCGCTTCTAGTCTGGAGCGCTTGAATCTCGCGTCGCATTTCTATTAGCGTTGCGTCATGGCTCTGGGTTAGGTCCTCGACTTCTCCTACCCTCTGTTCGGCTTCTGTGAGTCGTTGGTCTGTCTGTTCTAGACGTGTGGTGAGCTCGGTCAGGCAGGACCTAAACTCAGCTTTGATGTCCCGCATGAAGGCTACGATGTCCTCTTTGGTGGCCAGCTTATTTTGTTCTTCAGGGGCCTCCTGTAGGGTGAGCCTAGGGGGAAGGTCCGGTTTCTTTGCCTTATCCTTGCCTTATCCGGCGCTAGGAGCATGGTGGAAATGTCCGAGGACTTGGTCGTTTTAGCGGGCTTCGACATCTTGCCAGTACAATGACCCAGGTTGGGGCGCCAAGGGCAGGGGACTGCCCGCCAGGGAGCTGATGCTTCAAGCTCTACACCAGGGCTGAGATCCGGGATATCAGGGTGACGGTGGGCAGGGGTGCCCCAGGAATTCGCCAGGTGGCTGGGCCTGCTAAGGATCGAGGTTCAGGCTCCTATGGCCCCGGGTCCGGGTTCCTCTGCCGTAGCTGGGATGGTGTTGGGGGAGGGGGAGTCGGAGTACCGCCACTTGTCAGGGGCTCAAGTGACACACCCCCGTTGGGCCGAGTTTAGGGCAAGGCCCCAGGGCCCTCAATTAGTGAGTGCCTCGGTGGGCCGAGCGCTTCGCTCACTCAGCAGGGTGATGCTTATGAGGGTTGGGCTCACCTCTTTTGTCGCCGCTTTCGGGTGCCGCAGTTCTCCCAGTCTTCGCTCCGGGTCCAGCCCCGACGCTCCTCGCTGCTCAGCCACGAAGAGGGGAGCCCTTCGTTTTCATGGCACCGTCCGCGTCAGTACCCTGGAAATCTTAGGAGCGAGCCGCAGGCGACGGAGCGAGAAATATCTCCTCTCAGCTCCACCTCCACATCCTCAGCAGGTCTCGTCCGCCATCTTGGAAACGTCGCTGCCGGACCGCGAGCGTGGGAGAATTCGATCCATTTCAGTGCTTAATCGGGGAATAATGGAGCCTTACAGCACATCGGCAGGTGCCCCAGCATATCAGCTCACCATAGCTCCATCAGTCGATTCGATCCGATGGCTAGAGGTTGATTAAATGCTAAATGCCGCGGGTCTCGGGCGGAGGCCTTCAGGGAAGCAGCCGCATCGCTGGCGTTCCAGGTCACGCCCCCCATTTAACAACTTTTAAAACAGAAATTATGACACCCGAAACATCTGGGGCTCACATTAACGTTGTTCCTTCCCACATCATCACCCCAAACTCGACGATGGAACCCATAACACAATAGAACACATTTAGATATCCCTTGGAGAGCACCATGAGCAGTGGGTGATGCTACTCTGATGGCCGCCCCCGCACTGCCCACCCCAAGCCATTACATTTGTGTGGGTATAGTCCATGCGGAGTATAGACTCAACGCCGGAAATATTAGCGCATACGGTACCTGCCTCAAGTTTTTTTAACTGTGTCATACGACTTGCGCTTCGCTGTACATTGGCAGAGAAGTCAGGAAATATATGTATATCTGAGAATTCATATCGCAGAGTCCCCTTTTCTCTTGCCATGCGTAGAATGAGGTCCCTGCCTCTTTAATTGAGGAGCTTAGCAAGGGCGGTGCAGGGAGGAGCCTCTGGTTTGGGGACAGGAGCCAGCACTCGGTGTGTCCTCTCAACCAGGAAGAGTTGTGAAAATTTGGATGGGTCAAACAATGTTTCCAGCAGATTCTCAACCGTGTTCCATCAGGCCGCCTCTGGAATCCCTGTGCTACGGATGTTATTTCGCTGAGAGCGCGATTCCAAGTCGTCGCATTTATTGCTAATTTTGCTGAACTCCTGCTGCAAGTGCGCTATGGTTCAGTCGTTGTTAGTAACTTTGTCCTCCGTTTCACTAATCCTTGTCTTTGCCTCTGTGATACAGGCACCCTCCTTCTCCAGTTTGGACTTCAGGGACCCTATGGTAGAAACAATATCATCCAGCTTCATGTTTATTGCCATGAAACCGTTCTGCATCGCCTCAAGTAGGTGATCGTCTCTGGTAGTGTGTGAAGCTGAGGGCTGTTCGTCATCAGTTGCAGTCTCTGTTGGGCATGGGGTCTTTGCAGCAGTATTAGTATGAGTCCATTGGCCCTTTCTTTCTGTTTACAGAGCTCTTTGTCATATTGATTCCACAACTCGTATCCGTCAGATGCTCTATTCAGAGATGATGGAGGCAGGTCAACTACGGCCCCATTATGTGGACTCTTTCTTTGATGTGTGTCGTACAGTTCTATATCAGTGAAAGGCCAACCTAACTGCGTTTATGGCTCCGCCGTAGCAGGATTAAAGACGGATGGGCACCTTTGACAGGCGTCGCACCTAGAACAATTGAGCGGGTGGTCTCCACTGTGCAAAGCACCTCGGTCAGGACACACATGCAAACCCTAAGGATAGTTACTCAATCCTCGTCTAGTTCGCTGGTCGATGTTTCCGGTTTGGCACTAGCCCCCCCAGGTGGATTCACTGCACACCGGACTCTGGTTCCCAGCACCTTCACTTATGGCATCTACCTCTCAATTCAGGGTTTGTCATGGGGGACTGGGTCACAATTTCCCTACGGCACGCCTCCACCTAAGCCCCTGCGGGTTTATATAGGCACCCCATCTCACTCCCAAGATGCTGGTAGGCCCGCTCCGTATCCACTCCAAGGGGCCCTGCAAAGGCTAATGTTTGTACCCCTCAGCCTGCTTTCGCAGTAGTGGTTGGCAACTCACTCCTGCTCACCATGACCCAGTCATCTGAACAAATAGCAACTGCCTGGCCCGTTGCAGATTCAAGGAGTGTAATACAGTGTTTTAAGTATTCATCCCCTCCTCACTCACCTCTGCTGTGAGTCTCCACTGTGAGTTTAGCATGGTGTAGAATCCCGGCCATCAGAAACACAGTGATTTTATAATGGAGGAGTTAATCAGAATGTGTCCTCGGATGTCAGTGTTTTGTAGCTGGCGCCTTGCACGTTCAGAGATCCGTCGCAGCTGCATCCACCAGGCACTCTCCGGCATCAGACTCCCCAGCACAATATATAAGGGCCCGTATGTAGAGGAAGACCGCTGTAGGTCTTCACAGACATCCGGGGTTTGGACCCCAGCAGCAATCTCTTATGCCGCGTCCCCTGCAGCCCTGCATGTGCGCGCCAGGTCAGGCGTATGTCCTTCAGGATCATGTGTCCTGTCATGCAGACGGAACTTCAGGGGACTGTTGTATATAAATCGTTATTCCCCTGGACTAGGGCACATAAGAGTACCCGTATCTATCCACTCACCAACGCTTGACCAGTGGGAGCGGACCATCCCTCAAAGTGTCACAGGCACAGAACATTTACCCTGTGCAATTTAGCATGGTTAATTTTTGCATCCAGAATTTTTGTATTATTGGTGACTCCCCTGATATTCCAGGACATAGTTACGGGCTCACTCGTCGTTACCGTGTACATAATGGACTGGAACTCTGGTACCCTGATATGGGCGGGGCCCTCTGCCTCTTCCTCAGAGTCCTACGAGGTGGGGCCACACACCTTCCCCAATGAGTGTTAATGTGTTTAACAACAATCACATATGCACCATAAACATAACACCCCAACAAACCCCCACTGTTAGGCAGAATCCTGTGCGGTTCCCTTGGGGACCATGTCAAGAAGATTAAGACTACAGAAGTAAGTAGTAAACCCAATTGGCAGCAGTCTGTACCACCCCGATTTACCTGGTAGCTGTGGCTGAGCAGTCAGACTTCTCTCAAGAAGAGTAGGGCAGTATAAAGAGGATACACAATAGGGCTAAAAACACAGTAGAGCAAGCAAACACTGACCAGAGCTTGTTATCAAAAGAATATAATTATTTAACACACACTTTAGAAAATAAACTAGCACTATTACTCAAAGCAAGTTCAAAACACAATCAGAAAAGTATACACACCTCCCTTAAGAATTATTAGACAAGTCTAAGTAAAAACACCGCTTTTTGTCAAAACGGAGGTGAGTATGTAACTTAGATGGAACTCCAATAATTAAATAAAAGGGAGAGAAAAAGGCAGGTCATAAAAATAAAACAGTTCCCAACACTTTTAAAGACCAAAACAAGTTAAAGAAGGCAGAGTCTACTGTAGAGCCAAAGTTCATAGGCCAAGCCCACTTTAAATGGAGCAAGGTGAAACGTGCCCAAGATCACACAGTTGAGAAATGTTCAAACGAGGTTGGGTTGATTCTAAAGGTAAAGTTAGAAGGTCTGGGGCCAGCCCAGTTGGAAAGCAAAGGATTTAAAGGTCACCTTTAGCAAACCGTAGAAAGGGAGGCCAGGTGGAACACAGTACCTTTTAAAGTTGAGGAAGCTCCAGCAGTGGCAGTTGTTCCTGGCAGCGGGTGCAGTTCTGGTTTCGACCAGGGGAAGAGATGATCTCGTCGAGGAGGAAAATTGGAGTCGTTGCACTGCCCAGGGAAGAAACCAGCTGCGGAGTTAGTCGGTTAAAAGGTGCGTTCCTGGTATTCGCGGTCACAGTGGTGAAGCTTGGCTATCGGGCTGCCGGGGTGCTTGGCACGGGCGATTCGACCAAGAGACGTCCTGGAAGGCGAAATGGCGAATTGGTTGATCCCACCAGCTCAGAGGAAGAAGACTCTTTCAGCAGAAGATCTTCTCTTGTCGTCAGGAAAGTGGTGAGGTAGTTGCAGCAGGGCTCCACCGGTGGTGTTGTTGCAGATGGCTCAGCTTCTCCCCTCTTCGGATTTCTTAGGTCCTGTGGCGACTTCTGAAGTTCCAGTCCCAAAAGCCCTGCTTTTATGCAGAAAACCTCCCATTCAACAGCCTTGCTGTCACTCATACATGCTAAGTGGTGAGCTGGGCGGCTCACCACTGGGCCAATCAGAACCGAGTGCGACTTGAGTTGCTAAGGCATCGCAGTCCAGGGTACCAAATCCCCCACCCACACATCCTGTGGAACACAGACAGAGTGGCACCAGTTGGGGGGCTTCTGTGAAGAAGCCCGCCAAAAAGTGGAACAAAGGGCCCGACCTTGGTTGGAGTTACAGAGACGGATACGAACGCCATTTTAGAAAAGAGTTCTGGCAAAAAGACCCAACTGTGGATTTGATATTAAATAAATAAACCAGCGGTATCTTTAACATTGCACCAAAAAGTGGTGTGTTTTAAAATCAATGGGAAAATCCCATAGGAAATACTCCGGTGGAATATTTTACGTGGTAACCACTGCCACCAGCCAGAAACTCGACAAGGGGGGACTGGACAGTGCCCCCCTTGGAAACAGACCCAGGGGCAATCGAATTAACCCCTTCCAGTACTTCCACAATATGATGGTTTGTACTGGTTCTGTTCACAATTTCGGACTAGCAAAGTCAATGGAGACTTTACATGCCCTGGGAGACAGTAGTCAGTCCCAGGGTATGGAGTCTATGTTTGGGGGACACTATAACACCCCTGTGTTACTGCACTGAGGGTGCTGTGTAACACACATACTAAAAACAGATGATACCCTATGGAGTAAAAGACCCCATAGCCCATAAGCACACAAAAAGTCAAAGACATACCTCAAATCATGCCTAAGAGTGGGAGGAAAAGAGTCTCACTCTTAGCAGAAAAAAAAAACAAACCCCAAAAATCCAGCAAAGCTGCTGGGGAGCTCACTAAGTTTGGGAAATTAGCCTTATAAGAGAATTACCCCTAACACCCACCCACGCCAGAAACACCAACCTACAGACATACTACCCACCCACAAGAAACCTAAACTCTTAAGTAACGAGACGCAGTGGCTGCGACAATGGGGTGCGGGTCGCAACCACGCAGCTCGAAGAACCAGCAACAACAGCACATTTTCATTTTATCGTGGCACAAATATATCCCTATTTGGGACTCAAGAACCAGCAGAGATCAAGGAGCATCTTTTCACCCCCATAGGAGGACTAGAACCTAGGGCTGGTAGTCGTAGTACTGGTCGCGGCCTCGTAGCTCGTGTGACCAGCAACAAACCAAGGTATCACACTATCGTGGGGCAGACAAGGCCACTACTATGTCAAAAAGGGTGCTAAAGCTGTTATGGAGCACAATAAAGAGAATAGGGGGGATGAGAGGACCCCGTTGTATCAAAGGACACTTCGCTAATACGGCCGATGCCCCTGATAAGGATTGGTAGCACCACCAAAGTAAGGGGAAGTGTGGCAGTCAACGATTGAGGTCCGCATGGTTCTCAGTGGGATCTGATAGTTTGGAGATAGAGGGGTCTGCAGCTGAAGGGTTTGTGAAGAACCAGGTCTTGCCATTTTGGACGCAAATCTTGCCGGGGAACATCATGGCGTATCGTAGATTTTTCTGCCCGAGTTTATTCTTAACTGCCTGAAACAACTTCCTCTGTTCCTGCACCTGGTGGCTGAAATCCGGGAACAGTCTGATTGATGAGCCGAACCTTAATTCGCCCTGTCTCTGGCCGTCCTGAGGAGGGTGTCTCCGTCCCTGTAATTAAGGATCCTTGCGATGATGGGCCTGTCAGGCGCGCCAGGGGGTGGTTTAGGGGCTAGAGATCGATGGGCCCTCCCGATTAAGAAAATATTGGATAATGGAGGATGTTCGAGTATATCCAACAGGAGCTTTTCCACAAACGCTTCCATGTTGGTGGATTCAGGGACCCCCACAATGTGAATGTTGTTCCTACGCGACCTCCCTTCTAGACCGTCATTCTTGGCTTCCACTCATTGTACTGCTTGTAGCAGCACCACAACCTCTCTGCAGGGAGGTTGTTCTGTCCACATTTTCCCCGATGCATTGCTCAGCCTCAGTCATACAGCCACAGTTTATCCATTTGAATAGCAGACGTCTCTACCCTGCATGTCAGCATATCAATTTTAGGACCAATGTTGTCTGTGCTGTTTTTCTGAGCAAACCACGTTTGATTCAAGGTGGACACGTCTACCACGCCCGAGGTCGCAGCAGGTGGGGAGGAGGGCCTGGTCCTGGCGTGCAAATTGTCCATTTTAGCTTGTTGCTTATTGTTCCACATTGTATAACATTGTAGGTGCACAGAGGAGGTCTGGGAGCCTTAGGCAGTGTTGTGCCAGGAGTGGCCTCTGCTAGAATAGTTATGAAGTAGGACAAGTAAAGGTGTCTCAGCATCTTGTCATTTGGCATTCAGGAGCATGTAGATCTTGGCCAGGGCAAGGCAGTCCCAGAGGGTAGGTAGAAGGCCTCAGGTGGAGTCTGCCACAGGGAAGGAGCATAGGGGGGCACGGTGAGGACGTGGCCCCCAAGGGTTGTCAAGGAGGGTGGCCCTGGTAGGCAGGCCGGCCTGTGTCACATAGACCCTGGCGCTGTGTAGGCAGAAGTTGGTACCAGTGTGGCCTCACGAAGCTTGCGATGCAGCTGACGCCTTGATGCAGGCAGGGGCTCCTATTGGAACCGGAGTAGGAATGGGGCTCCAACCAGGCCAGGACTGAGGGGCCATCCACCAGGGTCCAGAGAAGACTGAACATGGCCGAGAACCCAGCAGGGCCCGGCTCCAGGCATAATTAAGGATGCAGAGTGGCAGGGAGCGCCATCCCGCGCTTCCCTGGAGGGCCCAGCCCACGTAATCCGTCAGCAGGCTGTTGGCGGGGTGGAGGGGGGGTTCGAGGGGAGGGTGGGAACGCCAGCAGGACACAGGACACGCTGTGAGAGTGTACTAACACATTCTGGGGGCTGGGGATCGGCTCCGGTCACAGCTGTGACTGGTGCGGGCTCCCGATCCACAGTGGAAGCCGGCGCCCGGGCCGCAGCTCCCAGCAGGTGGATGATGCGTTTGGTGCCGGGGGACAGGCCAGCCTTGATGGAAGCCGTGAGGCTACAAGCGCTCCTGCAGTTGTCTTGGGAAGCGGCAAAGGGGGCCAAGGCAAGGCAGTATCTTATTGCCAATACTGCTCCGATGTCGGCATGCAGTTTGAGCCACGACAGATGGATTTGAAATGTTGCTGAATCGGAGCTCTCTCAGGCAGCGGCCATCCTGTAGCCGTGCAACAGCACCCCCCGGTTCTGTGGTATTAAACACACTAAGAACACATACTTTATGGTCTTATCGCTTATATCTGTACTTTGAGTCATAGCAAATAGCCCGTCGAGGAGAAAAGGGCAGAGAACTTTAACTGCTGTTTTTGGCTGCATGCTGTTAGCAATCAAACATCAGACATTTATGCACTGGCCATCGTTGGGAGAGAGCGGAGCTGTACAACGTGCCTGCTGAGAGCTGCGGAGCATACGGAGGGAATTCCACAGGGCCCCTTTAATATTGTAGCAGAGGCAGGACATGCCCACCAGGAAGTGCTGGTGAAAAGAAGAACCGCCAGTCCTTGCGGCGAGAAGCCCGTCGAGGAGAAAAGGGCTGAGAACTTTAACTGCAGTTTTTTGCTGTTTGTGCTGGTCTTGCTGCCCGGATACCAGAACAACATAGCCGAGGACCGTTTCAGTGCAGCACGCCGGTCTAGGTCCAACAATCCTCCTGAGCAAAGCCGGACCCAGTAAACGGGAACCAGGACCCAGGAACGGGATGCACTAGGGAGCCGAAGGTCGAACAGGCACGAGCACAGCCCTGGTAAGCACTATGTACGGAATGTATGTAATGCTGTAAAGGGCTAAGAGCTGGTGCCATTTGTTAAGGTGTATTAAGGGTGCTACACCCAGATCTCACTCCCAGCTGGAAAGAAGCAAGCAAAGATTCAGCTGGCCCATCGGGTAGTCCCTGCCACTGTTCATTCCACACCTATAAGAGGATATTTTGGGGCAAGGGAACATAGGGTATAATATCACCGTATCTGGGCAACCAGTTGAATTTTGAAGCGACATACACTCCAGTGGGGAAACCTGAGGCTCCTCCTCACTGTCCCCAGTCTTAAAGGCGCTCCACAAAGGGGCCAAATCTAAGTCTTCAAGGATGAAGCTCTGCGGTACAGCAATCTTTGAACTTTCAAGGGCACCAGAATGGGACAGCTCCTACTTGGAGCCTATGGTGCACTCTACAGTGCTGGGGACACCTTTCGTGGATGTGGCAGGACCTTTGCAACTAATCCCGTCTGAGAAAACTGTAGCCGAAGTCCACGGAACCCCGATCCAGCTCGAGATAGCAGATGAAGAAACAAATAACCACTCGGAACTTGTCAATCAATGGAAACGTGGCATAGAATATACGGTCACCACTAAAAACATACAAAGGAAAAAAAACAAGGATTACTTTGGGAAGAAGCGGCATAAGAGCCTGAATGATGCAGGCGATGCAGCAGCAGTAAGCCGGGGTCAGCAAACCCTGATATTGGAGGGTGAGGGCCCCCAGGCATTAAGAGCAAGTCAAGCACAAAGTATTCCACCAATAGCCCAGGAGCTAACAGATTGTGAAACTTCTGAGTCAGAGGCTTGGAGAGGGGGGCAGAGGTCCAGAGTGGACCTAGAGGAGAGTGGCACATTGCCAGAAAAAGAGTGGGAAAGCAGCAACACCCAGCAGCCAGATGATACCACCCTAAAGGCACTAAACTTCGTTCTGAATTCCTTAGTGTCAGTCTTCAAGTTGTTAAAGAACGAAGTGCAGTCTGAAGCTGGCATTCTTCTTGAACTCACAAATGAAGTGGCCAAAAGTAAATCCTCACTGGTGGGACTCAGGAATGTAATAACTTCCTCTATTACCCCAGCGCTAAATGATATTCGAACTGAAGTGGCAAAGCAGGGCTTGGACATCTCAGCTATTCAAAGGGCGTTGTCAGAAAATAAAGACGGAGAGGACTGACTAAAAAGCCAGCTGAGAGAATGATCACATCTTTGGCAAGAAGTCACCCCATCACAGGAGAAGGAGACAAGCGTGATAACAGAGAATTCAGGGATTTTTGATGATCCTCCATTATCAGAATCTACCCTGGAATAATTTAGGAGGCTGGCTCATGTGATTGAAGGACAAACAAAAGTACATGGAGAGGCAGAACCCACGACAAAGGAAACCCCCAGAGGGGATCTGGCGAATGGAGATGCAGAGGATCCAGTATGGACAGTGGCAAGCGAACAAAATCACAGAAGGAGAAAAATGAAAAAGAACGAACGTGGGAAATTGACGCAGAACTGTACTCGGTTACAGTTTAAAAAAAAAACTCTGGGAAATTGCCAAAAAAATCTAAAAATTTAAAAAACAAAAAAAACTGGAATACTACATTTTGTGAGTAACATCTCATTTCCTCTCCCACATAATCACCCAGAAACAACAAGGGCAGGAAAAACTGGCAAGCACCCCATGGCGTCATCAAAAGCCACTGATCAAATCATAAATGATAATGTAGAGAAAGGGGAAACGCAGGAAAGAAAGAAGCAAACCCCTTGGGAAACGCTGCAGGACTGGCCAAAAATCACAAGCGTGAGTATTGGCCTACAGACAGACCGCCTTTAAAAAAAAGCCTGTCAAGACGACGAAAGCAACATTGGTAACATGAAGAGAAAAGATGGGGAAGCCATTGCCCAAGTTCAGCAGCCTAAAGCCGTGAATAGTCATCAAAACACATTGGGCCAGACTGGGAAAAACCTGAAACTGGTGCCGATTTTCCAGAAAAAACAACCGCCAAAACCCAGTCTGGGGCGGCAGCAAGTAATTAATGATGCCCTAGGACCAAAACCAAAATTAGCACCACTTTTTCAGACATTTGGGAAGAGCGCTACAACCAATTACCAGTCTTGTACCATCTATGGTTCTGGGTGAAGGAAACATCAGACCATCCAGGGTATTTGGAATGGGATTGGGAAATCGAAGGTGCTATTGCCTACTCAGGATCTGCCCATCCCCCAGACCCCCAAAAGAGATATATCACTCCACTCGAGGAAGGAGGGTAAAGAGGAAGAGATAACAGGCGTTTGAAGTTCCCAGACTCTGGCTGAAAGCAATGCAAAAGAATAATCACTATAAGGCCCTCAGTAGATCTGTGATTCTATCCCTGTTTAAGAAAGTAAGAAGTCTATTTCTATTTGCTTCTACAGATCTGGAATACATGAAATTTCCAGATTGCAAAAATGGACTTGTGGTGGAGTTAGGACTAAGCATAATAAATGCGCATCGAGCAATCCTAAAAGCCACAGGCGCTCTGGAACAACAAGGACCCCTAGTGGCCAAAGAGCCCTTTTTGGAATCTCTTGCTGCCTCATGTCAGCAGCAGGCCCAAGGCAAAAGTAGCTTACACAGTCAAGAAAGAAGCCCATCTGGGCTGCAGAAAGAAAGCCATTTAAAACTGGGAGAAAGTTCAGTTGAAGAAAAAATGTTAGCCACGATTCCAGAAATAATAACACAAGTCCTGACAAAAATAGGACCACAGCGGCTTTAAACAGAATGGCTTATATGTGGTAAGCTGGAATACACAAGGCTCAAGTACATTATGATCGAAAGAAACTAGAGACTACCTATTGGGGAAGATGGATATTTTAGTTTTTCAGGAGACTTGGCAGGTGAACCCGATAGAATTCGAGGGTTTCACAGTTCACTGTTTACCAGCAAGCCAGAAAGCCCTAGGAAGACCGGTGTGAGGACTGTTAATAGCACTTAAAAACAGCTCAATTAAGGCAATTACTCCTTTATTAAAAAATGAGCTGGGCATTATGGCATGCAAATTCCATCTTGATCTTGACATCTTTAACCCAAATGTAGTATTAATAGACATCTACTGGAACCCCAATTCTTCCTCGTTAGAAACATTTTTGGCCATTCTCAATACTGACAACAGTAAAAAATGAAATGGGTAGAGCAAACATAATGTTAGCAGGGGACTTTAATACAGACTGTGTACAGAGAGTAAAGCGGGAAAAAGGACTCTGGGTCAAGGCAGCTGGCAACACGAGTTTAAAAATGGCTGTACTTCATGAGATCATGGGACTTAAGAATGCTAAACGGCACCTCAGAGGGGGCTGAGGGGCCTTCTGCAACTTGGAGCCGGGGTAACTCGTCATCAACGTTGGACTATATCTTTGTTAGCTCGGGTTTCTTTTCCCTAAAACCCACACTAGAGATTAGATGAGAAGAGGGGAGTGATCACTAACGGTTAGAGCTGTCATTTCCAGACCTCTCGGTAGCCACCCAGGTGGTTCATAAACAGGAGTTAATGGAATAAAAGGGAAGAATCCGGCTAGTAAAGTATGGGCATGGAGGGTTGAAGTTAAACAGAGCGCTAAAGGAAGTGCCAAGTTCCATTGTAGAAGAACTGTGTCATCCAGATAGCTTTGTTAACTTTATCTTGTCAACAGTTCCTCCCGTAATACCATCTATGGGAGTTAAGCAAAAACATCTACATGGATTCAATGAAGAATCAAGGGCCAAAAAGCAAATGGTGAGAAGAGAGCTACAGAGGCTAAAATCACTCCCTCTGAATCTAGATATATACCTAAAAGAAATAAAAAGTGTAAAGAACAACTATAGGCATTGGTCGGAAAATCACAGGATGGCACGCTTGCAAAAGGATGGAGAACAGATGTTAAAGCTTCTAGCAGAAACAAACTCGAGAAGCTTTTGGTCAGTTATGAGTCCACTTGAGTCATATTCAGACAGCTCCTTATGTAATCTAGTGCCGGAACATAAATGGGTAGAACATCTCTCCCGTATCTTCAGGAATCTCTGGGAGGGAGAGATAATTATGCCCTCTGCTAGTGAGTTGAAGGTATCCCTGAATCAGGTTGAAATTGATGCTGTAATTTGCAAGTCTTCCTCCTCTAAGGCGGCCGGACCTAGCGGCCTCACTTACCAGGTTCTCAAAAATGAACCAGAAGTCTGGGCAAGGATCCTGTTGCAAACATGTGAAGAGATTTGAATGGCTAAGCAACTCCCAGCCCTGGTAATTGCACTCTTCAAGTGGGGGCTATGGGACTGATCCGGTAAACTATCGTCCTATCGCCCTGTTGGACATAGAGAGCAAGATCTATATGAAATTGATGGTTAAAGAACTCAGACTGGGTAGACCAGACCGGAGCACGATCCCTCTTTCAGACAGGTTTTAGGCGCGGGCTCTCGACTACACTGAATGGGATGATATTGAATCTGGTGAGCGAACAATCTAGATCGAAGAGAGATCAGCCGTTATATGGCGCGTGGATTGACCTTTCTAAAGCTTTCGACCAGATCGATAGATCTAAACTATGGGCGAAGCCAGGGGCAAAGGGTGCCCCAGAACATCTGTTAGCCATATTAATGGAGTAACATAAAGGCACCTCGGTGAGGGTGAGACTAGATGACAAGGGGAACCTGTCTGATTCAGTCGAAGTGGAGAGGGGGGTAAGGCAGGGGTGTCTTGGAGCACCCTTATTTTTCAATCTATTCCTCTCTGATTTGGGGGAGGATTTGGAATCGTCCGCATTGGCCAGCCCGTTTATAAGTGAGAAAAAAGATCTTTTGGCTGGCCTATGCGGACAATATTGTTTTGCTGTACCGGACTGCCGTAGGCCTACAAAGACTACTGACACGATTTGGTATGTACGCCAATACCGATGGGCTCGAGGTAAACCCCTTAAAATCAAGGATTTTAGTGTTCAGGAACCCAAATAAAAGTCAAATTTGGAAAATGGTCTCTGAACGGTCATCCCTCGTGTGGAGGATTTGACATATCTGGGTTACAAGATCTACTATAGCCCAGCAGTTTACAAGTTGGAATCTGATACTTTAAACAAAGCACAGACCTTGATACCACATATGAAGAAAATCATGAGCAGGTACTGTAAATTCTCCATTGTGCCCATAAAATACTACCAAGCCAAAATAGTACCCATTATCCTTTACGGCTTGGAGATTAAAACCCATCTGTGGAACACAAACTGGGCAAAGATAGAGGGCAGTATCTGGAAGGAAGCCCTAAATCTGCCGATGAGCACCCCAGGGTGGAATGTGCGGTTTGAGTTGGGCTTAAAATCTTTAAAGTGTATGGCTGAGTGGAAACTGGTAACATTGTACAGAGAGATAGTGAGTCCAAGGCCGGGCTCTCTGTTCGAAGATATAAATGAACATCTATCCAACTCGAAATCCTGTATTCTGGTAGGTCTAGAAGGAAAGGTAAAATCAATCCTAGCAGAGACAATTCTTGATTTAGAAACTCTGATAACCAATCCTTTGAAGGTAAAGAGTGACCTTTAAAATCTGGATTGAATAGAGACTATAGCCAAGGTTCGAAGCTCGACATCAACCAACTCATTCTTGGCAGCATAAAAAAAGCAAGGCCAACTGCCTGGTTATCTGGTAAAATACCCTGACCGTGGGATGAGGAACAATTTTCTAAAGGTAAGACTAAATCTCCTCCCCACTGGTGAAGTTCTGAATATACGTCAGCAAGGAGATCGAGCAGGTAAGCTATGCAACATCTGTGCCATACCATCAAATCAGTCGCTTCACCATCTGTTAATGGAATGTGAAGGAACATGGCCCTTAAGGTTATCCAAGTTTCGAAGTTTGGTCCATAGAGAGGATGGTATCCTATCAGATCACATTTGGAATCGAATTATCTCAGGCCAAGAAGTACAGTTAACAGCAGCAGTGGTTGACATATTGAAGGCTTTGAAACTCCTCACCTAAGCCTAATGGAGGGACAGGGGGCAGGATGTGCAAAAATGGCAGCACAAAATTAGACGCAAAGCAGTGGGTGTAGTAAGAAGGAAGGGGGTGGTGAATAGTGAAATGGACATTATGATTTTATTAAGTGGGAAGGCCTGAGAACCCTGGGCATGTCCTGCTAAAATGGAAGTCTGTTTTATTTTTGTTGTTTTTTTGCTTTTAATGATGATTGGTTTGTTGTATGGAAGTGATAACATTTGTAAAGGTATTGATAACCACAAACAAATAATAATTAAAATAAAATAAAAAAATAGTGGCCATGAGTTGAACGGTCTAGAATTCAAATGTTATCCCAAAACATAAGATCTTTCTTTCTTATGGGTAATATATTGATATAACAGTACAACATCATTTTGACCAGTTTCTGTTGAACATAGCTTGTCTGCATTGGTCAGGACTGGTGTGGTAAACTCTGGGTCGGGCTTGTTCTAGGTCATCCACAATTTGATTTTCTCTTCCCACTTTTTTAGAATTGGAATCGGCAGCCGGAATGCACTGCAAAATATTGAGTCACACAAAATGTCAATTTAATTGCACAATGTTCCATAATCCTTTCAGTTTATGTTACGCTCACTTGGTTCCCACAGGGGCGTCGATCGGACCCGGACAGCTGTAGTCTCCACCAACGTGATGCATAGTGCCGAGATGACTGTCTGGACTGGCCCGCCTAATCTCGTCTGCTTGATCCGTAGAAGTATTCTCCTGCAAGTGGAGAAAGGGATTTAGCCACCCGTGGATTGGAGTTATAGCACCCTCCCACTGTTCTCGTTCTCCCTTCTTGTCACCTCCGATATCCCCTTTTAGGAACCTCACCATATGTCTTTAAATGATGAGCTCTCCATCCTGCGTGGATTGCAGGGGCGCGTAGATGCCAGTTACTTCACTGGTTTGAAGGCGTGGGAGAGTTCCAGAGAGTATTGACTCTGAGGTTCCTGGCAAGGTTCAGTAAGTATCAAGTTCATAGAGTTCAATATGTCCGATGATTCACTCTCTTTTCCCCCTTCCTTCCT
This sequence comes from Ambystoma mexicanum, assembly GCF_040938575.1. Taxonomy (NCBI): domain Eukaryota; kingdom Metazoa; phylum Chordata; class Amphibia; order Caudata; family Ambystomatidae; genus Ambystoma; species Ambystoma mexicanum. Next base: position 648,273,700 of record NC_090936.1, read on the forward strand.
TGTCTTGCAGCTAAGATCGTGGAAGATACCCTCGTGGCAGTTGGTGGCGCTCAGGTAAGAGTCTGTATTACCCGACGCCGTCCGGTAAATGTTGCAGGTGTTTGACGTGTTGTTTTCTCTCCCTTTGCAGGTGCAGCACATGAAGATGTGGAGAGTTATAGAATAATGCCTCCGGTGGTAATCAGGTAGGTGTATGGTGATAAGTGTTTTATTTGTTGGTTTTCTCGGCTCACCTTGTTGTTTTCTTTTGTCCCTCAGGTGCCGGAGTTCGGTGAAGAAATGATGGAAGCAGCGCCGAATCGAAAGATGCTGCGAGGACTGGTGAGTATGGCGCGGCGCTGCAGCTGGAGATGCGACGTGTACAGAAATGATGTTCTTTCCAGGTCCGGAGGCGAGGTGGATCCGAAATCAGGTGAGGAATTCGAGATAGTTAGTTTTCTAATCTTGTCCTTTTCTTTCCTCTTTGTTTTAGGAGCTCCAGATTCGAGGCGGGCGTGGCAGAAGACTGGATGCAGACTGCAGGCACGGTGAGCATTACGCTGCTGGATGTAGAATAACCCGAACTGTGTGTGCTGCTGTTCGGGCGTGGTTTAAATAGCCCCCAAAGTAGTCCCAGGTAAGAAGTCCCTAGAAGCACGCCCAAGTAAAAAATAGTCCCTGTAATAAAATAGTCCCATCCAGGCCTCACGTTGGCTTGGACTCACCAGCAGCATGGTCTGCATCCGGTAAGTGAAGTCTATGAGCCTGGCGCCTAAGGCGCCAGGACTGGTTTCTATAATGAGCCTGGCGCCCAAGGCGCCAGGACTGAACCCAAACAGCCCCAAGCCGGGGCTGTTGGGGTTTTAATAAGTATCTGGATGCCTGCTCCCGGAGCTGATGGGCTTGATCCTGACGCCCGGGGGTAGGCATCATGACAGTTTAATACAAAGGATTGTATTTACATTTATTTGTCTACTTGCTCACATTCACTCAGCATTAATTAGTTACTGAAAATTCTTGTGGTTTTTAACACCGTCATTTGTCCAGGATACTTTACCATCCACTTTAATTGGTCCACGTCTGGCTATTAAATGGGTTTACGGGATTTAGTCTCCACACTGCGAAAGAGCACAGCACAGGGGACAAGAGAAGAAAACATACCCAAAATCAATAATCATTCTATTTGGATGGCAGCTGTGACCCTGTTTGTATTCAGTGTGAGAGTCTGTGCTTACCTAGTGCTTTCACCATACAAAGCACCAATATTTATGATGCTGCAAGATGTCCGTTATGCCCGCCATCTTTTACACACTATATTGACTGTGTATATTTAAGTGATGTAGTATGCAGCAGCAGTGCTTGTGTAATGCAGGTTGTTATATTGCTGTGGTGATTTTTACAGCTATGTAACAAGCCTTTAACTAAAGGAATGGTTAAAAAATAAAAATAGGCCTTTACCCACATCCGCATGTATGCATGGAATTTAAAATACAGTATGTAAAATGTGGCAGACATAGTATCTTCCTTATGATCTAACATAAATAATCCAGGGTTGGGGGACTTTTATCCTTGAATAAGCCATTTATTGGCTATTATGAGATCTTTCCAAGCCCCTAATTTTCAGACAAATGTCTACAGGGCAGTGGTCTAGTAGCATTTTTTGGTGTGTTACTCAACCATGCATATCATTTTCCTAGTTGTCAGAAAACAGTTCAACCTAAAGATGCATTGCGAAAAGTAGTTGAATTTCCGAAATCAGCCGTGGTGGGAGGATTTTAGGTGGCCACCTTATCATAGTGAACAGGCAAGGCACCGATAGGTTAGCCAGACCCAATCAATGTGAGGTATCACAGCCGCAAGTCTTAGTCCCAGGAAGGATGAGAGAGTGCTCTAGGGCTACAATAGGTCCACACAGAGCAACACCAATAATTCCAGACAGGTAAGTATATAAACATTTAACCATGTATTCAGCCTTTAGTTTACATACTAAGCAGATAGAAAAACAGATACATATTGTCACATTAACACTTATAAAACAGATATTTACAATCACCCTTAGAATAGATTAGCATTTTATACAGTGGCCAGTCCAACACAGGTAAGTAGTTCAGATGCATTTACATAGAAATAACTCTTTGAATCAACACAAAACTGCTTCCCTAATTCTTAAGTCCAGCCTTAAAATGGTTTGGGACCTTGTGCCCAAAATTCACCAGTTCCAAAGCATATACTTCTTCAGCTATGTTTATATCGAAATAGCAGTGCCAGTGGTTTTGCTTATAGAGTCTCAAAGTTAGAATACGTTCAAAGTAAAATTCAGATGAGTACTCCATTCAATCCCAACACACAAGGATAGGCCTAGGGGGGATCCTTAACCCAGGCTCCACCACCAAGGATCAGGACGTTATACCCTAGTTACCCTATGCGAGACAGGGGAGAAAGCAACAGGTGTGTAGACTTGCCCTCTGGATCTGTGTTCTCTGTACACTACTTGTGGAGGTTTCAGAATTCGGTCCAGGCTTGTTATTCGCGATGGTCGTCTAGACAGAAGAGATGCATTGTTTTACGGGATTTAGTTGGTCAGTCGCAGTACTTTGGAATCAGTTCTAGACATCTTCCAGTTGAAGACACAAATGAAGACAAGTGAAGACTTTTGTGGGGTTAACGGCCACGGACACCTCAGGGACAAGATCAAACAAAGGTCACCACAGTTAAACGACGAAAGGCGATTGTCCAACAGTGAAAACAGAAGCAGCCCCAGCAGAGCTTCCCTTGAAGTGAGAGGACTGAGGCGACTTGTGGCACAAGCTGAAGCTCTGCAAAATTCCAAGGCTCTGTTTGGAACGATGAGGGCTGCAACGAGGTAGCCCATGAGAGAGCTGGTCAGTCCACGGGTGGTCCATTGACACTTCCAAATGCTCAGCAGGCCTGGAGTCTGAAGCCGGGGTCAAGACTGGTTGTTGCCACTGGCCCAGGGGTCTAAGGACCAACAAAGACCTTCTTGAGATCCGGACAGAGGAGCAGGGCTTCACTGAGTGTTAAGATGGATTTCTAGCATCTGGCCTGGTGGACACAATTTTAGGAGGCCACACTAGTTATAGTGAACAGGGGAATGCTGCGAAGTTCGCCAAATCCCAATCAAGGTAGCAATGGAGATCAGTCAAGGCTATTCTCAGGAGAGTGAGTGTGAGTGGGGTCAGGGGGTCAGGGGTCCACAATGAGTCCACAGCACACAATACTTCAATTAGGAATGTACAAATAAACTATATTTATTCTAGGCCCAAGAGACACTAAAAAATGAAAAAAGCAGGTGATATTGCACAACACTCAATAATAAACATGTATACAGTCACAATAGGCTCTATAAATGCATTCAATAACTTAAATCAATAAAAGATGGTAGGGAAGTGATGCAGTAAGATGGAACTAAGTCACAACAAATATGCCCTAGCTTCAGAAGTCTTATAAAGAGTGGGGCCTTGTGCCCAAATGCCACAATGCTTCTTCCCAAAATGTATCTGATGCAGGTAAAGTACTTGTGTTGGTGATTGTTCAGAGTTACTGGTAAGTAAAAATGTGTTCTTATCTTTCAGGTTTCCCTGATCTAGTGTGATGACCAAAAAGCAGTATAATGGAAGGATACAAAGAGACTTGTTCTCAATGTTATCCTATGGAGCACAGGCAGAGACAAATGTTGGTTTACACTTAACCCCCTTGACTCTGATTTTCCCAGAGGACTGGATGGGTTGACTGGGGAGTAGCTGGGGGTTGGATTTCCTGATGTGGTTCCAGTGAGAGGTGCCCAGGAGCTGCAGGGATTTTTCCCATCTGGTCTAGGAGCAGAGTGCAATCCCTGGCTATAGAAAAATGCAGAAAGCACTGATACAGACTTTTTCAGTACACTGCACGTACACTGCACAGTACAGTGGAAAGCAATTTACAGCTACAACCACCGTTCACAGACGACGGTAGGCGTCCTTCCAGTCAAGGTTGAAGACTTTCCAGAGCATATCCCTTGAAGCTGTTAGGCTGAAATTTAGCAGGAAGGCGACTTAGCTGGCGACCACCGATGTTCCAGCTGCAAATGCAGAATGGTGACGGTTGTAGCAAAGTACCCCACTGGAGAGCTCAGTTGGTCCAGAGTCACTTCAAAGGCTCAGGGCGTTGGATCCTCAATAACAGATTGAGACTGGTTGGTCCGACCAGTCCAGTGGTTGAAGCACTGCATGGGGCCTCTGCATATCAGGTAGTCCAACAGGGCTTCACCGGGGCCAGGTGCAGGAAGGGATGCTGGGTCTCTTGGCAAGACTTCTTTGGATCTTCAGTCGGCTGTTCTTCTGCACGGTATTCTTGGCTCCAACGCTGATCTCAAGAAATGCCTTCAGGAGTCCTCTTGCTATCCAAAATCCAGCCTGGAAGGAAGTCCAGGCCCACCAATGGTAATGATCTGCACCATTCAAACAGCCAGTAGTTGTCCAATGAGGGACAACTATTGGTTTCACTCATTCCTCACACCTAGACTCCCTTTTACCACTGATGTGGAGTGGGACAAAGACAGTCCCACCCACTGCCTGAGCCAAGCATACACAAAGGCATCACTAGTCTGTGAAAGCAGCAGCTCTGCCTGGCAAGTGCGTGACCTTATGAGATTTCCTGACCTGGCAAGGTAGGAAGACGACCAAACAACAAAATGGCCAAGGAACAAGTGCAAATCTCGTGGCTTGTCCATTTTAGGGCACTAGCCATGTTTGGTAGCCATACCTGGTAAACGCATTTGTGCACAGTAGAAATAACACAAAAATTGTATAAAATACCATTGCTGCCACCAGCTTGTCTATTTTATGCACAAATGAAGGTAACCAAAAATCCCAAGTGTAGAAAACTAGTTTGATACACAAGTATCCTCTTTGCACTGCATTGCAAGATGCTGTTTGACATGTTAAAAAGTAACACAAGTGTAAAGTCAAAAGGGAAACCTAGTTTCCCAGTACTGATAGTCACAAGGACTGATCAGTTTCCCCATAACAAAAGGAACAAAGGGCCAGGGGAGTGAAGCTGAAGGCTTCACTTCCCTGTACAAATTCAGGACTGGTTCAAAAGCAACAGGTTTGGGGACATATACAACTATCAAGGGAAAGTTGCTAAAGAGAAATCTTTTCTAACACGAGTCAATGCTAGTCAGCTACAGGGGTAGTCTTTGGGTTGTCAGTGGTTTGCTAGTCTTCAAAGAAGTCTTGGCTCCAACATTTATTTGATTAACCGTTCCAGGAGCCCTCGTTTTATCCAAGATTCGCGCTGGGGGCAAGCCCCAGCCACCAATGGTAAGAATATGCACTGGAAATTATACAAGGAAATTGGCTGAGAAGCCAGCGGTGTGGGCTGCACTCCCGTGACCACTGATATGTGGTGAATATTTACTTTTATATCCTTTTTGTCTCAACTTAAAAATTTCTTCAAACCATGTAGTTTTCAATGTATTCAAAATGTATTCTTTAGATCTAACGATTTTAGAAACACTGCTTAACTGGATATTTAATGGCCAATGCATTTTGGATACATTTATTCTTCATCGGGCCTGTTGGATCTAGTTACAATTAACAATCATGGATAGCCACTGGTCACCACATCTGCCCAGGAACAGACTTTCAGGCACCAGAAATGTGGATAGGGACAAGACGGTTGCAGCCCCTTCGAAGGGATTGTGTCCTCCGATGTAGTCCTCATCTTGATAGATCATCTCCATCTTGGTGGCCTCGGAAGTTTTTTTCAGTAGAGGGTGCTGCGTGTCGACGTCCCTCGATCCGATGTCCCTCGACAGCCTCCGTATCGGTGCCAAAGTCATCATGCGTATAAATAGACTCGCGCAGCGTCCGGCGCTCAGTTCCGTTTTTCTGCGCTTCGTGGGCCTCAGAATCGCGTTGCTCAGTTCGTTAGTCAGAGAATATATTCTTCGTTATTCCTCGAGAATAAACCGACTTTTACTCAATGACTTCCTCATCCGAACCGACAACTCCACGGTCCGGCTTCAAAAAATGTCGAGACTGTGGAAATAAAATGTCTTGACAGATCCTCACAGGATCTGTTTGTGGTGCCTGGGATCGGAGCACCAATGTTCGGAGTGCGAGGACTGCATGTCCATGACGGCGAAAGCCTTGAAGGAGCGTAAGGGGAAGCTTGAGAGAGGTAAGACAGCTAAAACTCCTTCGAAAATTTCCTCGGCAGAGTCCAGACATTTGTCTCCTGGCTGACACAGGAAACATTCTCGGTCTAGGTCTCGAAGCAGTTCCCACCACTCTTCGAGATCCAAGCATTCAAGTAAGAGATGTCGAATATCCCCTTCCTCGTCTTCTGTTTCTCCGGAAAGAGTCACCTGCCCCACAAAACATAGCTCTCAGGCTGAGTGGGAGGAATTCCGTAAAAGGATGCTTAGCGTCTTCGAGAAAGCGGCCTCGACCCCCTCGAAGACAGCTGAGGGCGATACCCTGAGTGAAAGACCCGAAAAATCCAAACGCTGCAAGTCGTTGCAACCGGCGAAAGAAACTACTCGAGAGCGTCACAAACCTTCGAGAAGAGGCACTGTGCCATCGACGCCAGCGTCGAAGGTCCCTGCGACGCATAAATCTGCGTCATCGACGCCATTGTCGAAGGGCTCATCGACGCATAGGTCGATCGAATCGACGCCGTCTTCGACGCCGAAAAAGAGCAAACACACGGCTGTCACTACCTCACAGCCAGTGGTCATACCCAGAGCCTCTAACATGACTTCGAGGTCATCGACCACTTCCAATCTTCTCGATGCCTTTTTCGGTGTTTTCGAAGCCTTTAACGTCCGCGTCGACAACGTCGACGTTTTCCCAACCGATTATGACAAATTTAGCCCCTTCTGCTCTGGAGATGGGATTTAAGCCATTTCCAAGGTCTGATCTTTTCAGACCTTTGTCTTCAATTTATGAGGAATGGGAGGATTCAGATCAGGAAAGACCCTTTGGGTTGCAGAGATCTGCAACACCAGAACCAAAGGAATTTACCTCTGAGGAAAATAGGTTGAAGGACCTTAGAGAATCCTTACATGAGGCCAAGGGGGTTAGATACTTCCCCAGAAATAGAATTTGCCAAGCCAAACCCAGGGGAACATGCTGAGACCCCTTACAGAATTTTAATGGCAAGAATCATAGAATTCATGGGTTGGTCTACACCTTCACCTGCATTCTAACAGGATGACCTCAGACATTTTAGTTAAGGGCCCACAGGAGGATCCTGTGGTTCCATTTCACGCTGCATTACAAAGAAGAATATTGGCTAACTGGGAAAATCCTGAGGTTATCCCGGCGGTCAACAAGAAGTTATCAGCCAAATACAGGGTATCTACTACTGACCCTGAATTTTTGTCTAAACATCCAACTCCAGAGAGTCTGGTTGTCTAAGCAGCAACTGCATCAGGCAGTAGATCGGCATAACCTACTGTTCCACAGGACAGGGATGACGAAAGATATGACTCTATGGCTAAGAAAGTTTTTTTCTGCATGTAGCATGGCGTTGAAATCTATTAACGCTACTTGTACGCTCGCAAGGTTCAGCCATACACTTTGGGAGTGTGCTTCATCAGCGGCTGACTGCCTCCCGGAGGGAGAAGAAAGGGAAGTGTTTCTAAACATCATTAAGGATGGTAAAGACGCAATGTGCGAATCCCTTCAAACTGACATTGATTCTGCTGACAGCATCAGTAGGGCCATGGCGGCAAGTACTACAACGCGCAGATTTGCGTGGTTGCGAAAGTCTGGGTTTGCTCCAGATGTACAAGCCAGACTTTTAAATATGCCCTTTGACGGCTCTTCTTTGTTTGGTAAGAAGGCAGATGACAGCCTAGAAAAGTTAGACATCCAAAGCAGCAGCAAAATCCCTGGGTGCTGCAATCCGTCAAACGCCATATCACCCCTCAGGAACCTCGTGAAGAGGTAAGTCCTTTTGCTTTTATTCCGCATTCGAAAAAGGCAGAGGACAGTCGGTTCAAAGAGGTCAAAAAAGATTCACCCGAGGTGGACGGGGTAAAAATACAAAAGCCGCACCAGCAGGTACCGCTTTACCCTCGGCACCTGCATCAGCCGCCTCTAAATCACTCTGAGGACTCTCCTCACAAGACACCAGTAGGGGGCAGGCTAGCTCAACATCTGACGGAATGGCAGGCTATTACATCAGATGCTTGGGCATTGGAGACAGTTGCCCATGGTTACTGTCTGCCTTTTCTACACATTCCTCAGTCATCCACCGGGGAACAGCTCTCGGAAAGTTCCAGATCCGCTTCTCTTGCAGGAAATTGTAGACCTGCTGGAGAAAGGTGCCATAGAACCGGTACCTGTAGCGGAGAGGAACAAGGGCTGATACTCCCCCCTACTTCCTAATACCGAAGAAGGAAGGAGGACTGAGACCTATCTTGGACGTACGAGAATTGAACAAGTTCCTCAGGAAGGACAAGTTCAAGATGGTAACTCTCTCTCAGATCCTTCAGGCCCTCCAGCTCCAGGACTGGCTGTTATCTCTGGACCTTCAGGATGCTTATTTCCATGTGCCAATCCATCTCAAACACAGGAAATACCTGAGGTTCGCAATTGGCGGCCCTCATTATCAATTTCGAGTTCTGCCATTTGGGCTGACCTCCGCCCGAGGGTCTTCACCAAGCTAATGTCGGTAGTGGCTGCAAGTCTAAGGAGGGAAGGGATTCATGTCTACCCCTACCTGGACGATTGGCTGATCAGAGCTGTATCTCCGGAACAAGCTCCGATCCAGCTAGATTATGCCTGCCACTTCCTTCACAAACTGGGCTTCTCCCTCAATTTAAAGAAGTCACAGATGATACCATCACAGAGAATCCAGTTCATTGGAGCGGTCCTGGACACTTCCCTGGGAAAAGCCTCGCCACCAGAGGTGAGGGCTCAAGATATATTCTGCAGATGGTCACCAAGTTTCAAAATGCCCAACGTCTCCCAGCCTTCGACTTTTTGAGGTTGCTAGGCCTCATGGCATCCTGCATCTTCCTTGTGCCAGAGGCTCGCCTGAGAATGAGATCTCTTCAGTGGGCACTGAGAACTCAGTGGTCGCAATTCTCAGGGAGAATGACAGAACTCCTTCAGGTTCCGGACAAGGTGGCTTGAGACCTTCAGTGGTGGGCCTGCCAGGAGAACATCTTGAAAGGAGAACTGTTTTGGCAACCATGGCCTGAGATAACAGTAGTCACAGATGCCTCACTCACGGGGTGGGGAGCCCATACCAACGACTTGACCATCAGCAGTCGTTGGTCTCCATCGGAGTCCAGACTACATATCAACCTGTTGGAGCTGAGAGCAATCAGACTAGCGCTGAAGGCTTTTCTGCCATCTGTACAGGGGAAAAATGTCCTGATAATGACGGTCAACACAGTGGCCATGCACTACCTCAACAAAAGAGGAGGTGTAGGATCACTGCCTCTGTGCAATGAGGTGATGCAGCTCTGGTTTTGGGCAATCCAAGAAGGAATCTCTCTATCGGCAGCTCACTTAGCCGGAGAGAAAAACTTGACAGCGGACGCTCTGAGCAGGCAGAGTACAGTCTCCCACGAGTGGGAACTAGCTCAGGAAGTCCTTCAACAGATCTTCACCTTTTGGGGAACCTCTCAAGTGGATCTGTTCGCCACCAGCATCAACAGGAAGTGCGATCAGTTTTGTTCAAGTGAATTTTACCCGAGAGGAGCTCTAGGGGACGCGTTCGTAGTGGACTGGGAGTTTCCACTTCTGTACGTGTTTCCTCCAGTCCCTGTCATTCCTCAAATGATCAGGAGATTGAGAAGGTTCCGGAAAGCCATGATCCTAATTGCCCCGGACTGGGCCAGGAGAATGTGGTACCCGGACCTTCTGGACATGTCCATCTGCCCTCCAATTCGTCCTCCACTCAAGGAGAATCTTCTCTCGCCGAATGGAGGTCAGGTTCTCCATCCAGACATCAGAACCTTCAACCTTCACGCTTGGTATCTGAAAGGTTGAGATACAAGGATTGGGACCTCCCAGATGACGTCATGGAGGTGTTGCTTTCGGCAAGAAGGCCAGCAACAAAGACTTTATACCGCTGCCGTTGGAACAAATTTTGCAGCTGGTTTAGAGAAAAGAATTCCGACCCCTTTACATGTGGTACACCAACGGTGTTATCTTTTCTACTCTATTTGGCAAATTCGGGCCTTCAGGTTGGCACGATCAAGGGCTATCTCGCAGCGCTGTTGATCTTCAAGCGCACTGCAGAGGAACCATCGTTTTTCAAGTTACCCTTAGTAATACAATTTCTGAAGGGATTAACCAATGTCTATCCTCCAAGACCATTACAAGTTCCCTTATGGGACTTAAATTTAGTCTTACATTTTTCTGATGGGTACTCCTTTTGAACCACTCCACTCTTGTTCACTAAGGTTTGTCACCCTTATAACTGTCTTATTAGTGGCATCGACATCTGCTAGGAGGGTGAGCGAATTACAGGCTCTATCTTGTAAACCCCCTCATACAATTTTTCATAAAGATAAAGTTGTCCTACAAGTGAAGCCTAATTTTCTCCCAAAGGTGGTGATTACCTTGCCTTCATTTTATCCCCCTCCCCATCCGGGGAAAGAGAAAGAAAGGCTGCATAGGCTGGACCCAAGGCGGGCTTTGAGCTTTTACATCAGCAGACTTGCTAGGATTAGGCAAGCAGACAAACTGTTCGTAGGTTACTCAGGGCACAAATTGGGATTACCGATAACAAAACAGACCATTTCCAGATGGATTATTTTAGCCATTTTGGAATGTTACAAACTGGCAGGGAAAGAGCCTCTTCAAAATCTTAGGGCTCATTCAACCAGGGGTATCGCAGCCTCTTCGGCCCTCCAAAGAGGAGTACCTATTCGAGACATATGTGCGGCTGCCACATGGTCGTCTGCACATACCTTCACAAGATTTTACAACCTGGATTCCTCCTCTAGCCAAGAGACTAGATTTGGCAAAGCTGTGTTGCACTCTGTTCACTCTTGAAGGGAAACATGGCAATTTTACTCCCACCTCCAGTTACACACCACTGCTATGGGAGTCTATCAAGATAAGGAATACGTCGGAGGACACAATCCCTTCGAAGAACAAGTTACTACTTACCTGGTAACGTTCTTTCGATGGGATGTTCCTCTGACGTATTCCTTATCGCCCCTCCCATCCATCCCCTCAGTAAAACTTTCCTTGTGGTTACAGCTTACGCTCCTTCTGGGTCACTAACCAATTCATGTAAAACAACTGTTAACGTCAAAACGGAACTGAGCAACGGACGCTGCGGGAGTCTATTTATACGCATGATTACGTCATCGCCGATACAGAGGCTGTTGAGGGACATCGGCTCGAGGGACGTCGACGCACAGCGCCCTCTACTGAAAAAAAATTCCGAGGCCAGCAAGCTGGAGATGATCTATCAAGATGAGGAATATGTTGGAGGAACATCCCATCGAAAGAACGTTACCAGGTAAGAAGTAACTTGTTCTTCTCTGGCACCCATGACCAGCTCAGCCCCTTCCCTTCCCTTCCCTCCCCTCCCCGTCCTTCATTGGACAGATTGAAGAGAAAGAGATCTGTGGGGGGGCAGCTTCACGGTAATTGCCTCTAAGAGCTGGAACACTTTACCCTTGCAACTCGGAACCAAACTATCTTATTAGTACTTTTAGGAAACATCTTAAGACTTTACTCTTCGCCTCGAACTTGCAGCTCGTTTGAGCCTTTTGAATACTCTTGACATGTACTTAAATACCTTTACTATGAGCCTTTTATTTCCCCCAAGTTCCCTTTAATATGTACTCAACATCCTGCCGATGCAATATGTAACCAGCGATTGATGCCTCTGGGTTTAGTGCGCTTAAATGAAAAAATAAAAAGAATAAAAATAGCCCCTCCCCTGCCCTTTTCCCTCCCCGGCAGCTACTCAACCCTTCCCCGCCCCTCCCCCTGGGAAAGGCAGTTCCTTATAAGTCATTTCATGACCCAAGAAGGCCAAAGAAAAAGCGAAAAACGTTGTGGCACGGCCATCTTAGTTTGCTAGTCACCTTTTGTAGCAGTTTGCAGTAAATGCAAAAGTGTACTATTAAAATAACACAAAAATGTAAAGCAGCCACCCGCGTGTCTTAGTCACATTTTAAAAGTAACCAGAAATCCATTATATAAAAATATATATGGCTACAAAGTATCCTAACTGCACTTCACTGTAAGGTGATGTGTGCATTTGTAACATCCTCAGTACTGATAGTCTTAGGGACTATTCAGTTTCCCTGTGAGAATGAGAAAAACTGGCAAAGGGGAGTAAAGCAGAAGGCTTTAATTACTTCCCAAAAGTCAGGACAGTGTTCAAAATAAGCAAAAATAAAGGATGTTCAATAGAAATCTAGAAGAGGGAAAGTTTCAAAATAAAAAAAATAATTGTTAACACTTTATTCTGTTTGCATACATGCCTATGCCTTCATTGGTCCAGTAGCTCAAAATCTTCAGCTGACACTTCGATTTTATAGTAAGCAATTAATTCCTGATCACTGTCAAATTCTTGAAATCACCTCCTCAAATTATGAACTAGCCTAACAAAATCTGAAGTTTTGTTGTAAAACGTCTGATGGTGCCATCTGCATTTTTGCCATAAACCTCTGCTTGTCTTTTAGGTCCGTATATGCCAAAAAAGTGGTGATTTAGCAAAGAATGGCTCGTTACATACTAAGCTGTCAAGATTATACCACTCTTGTATATCAAAGCCTTTTTAACTTCGAAGATGGGGATCCACTACTAAATGACACTGTTATCCCAATACCTTGTTGAATATTGAATCTATATCTTATGTGCAATTTTATTGGCCTGTGTTTTTTTATTTTACTTCTACATTTACAAAAAGCAGAGAGGAAATTATTGTAAACCCAGAGGTCTATTAATTATAGACCCCAAGTACAGGGTGGGCTAAAAGTTTTGCTTTGGAAAGGCTACTGGTGAAATCCACTGCCATCCCATCAGGAATCCTTTTATACTATACATGTGACTTTGAATAATATCCCATCCCATCCTGCATAAGCAGCAATTTGGTTAATTTACCAGTCGTAAGACTGAAGCACCCATATCCAGTAATGGGTCAAGTAGCGGAGATCTGAGGCTCAACTGTTTAAAAGTCTTTCTTTTAATTTCTTTTTAGATTCAGTTGTCTGTTTGCCAAAATTAGCACAAGCATTCCTCCCAGTCCTCCATAAACTCCTCTCTTAAAAATACAGTAATTTCGATAAAATAATTGCTGCATGACCCTGTTGCCACCATATTCACTGAGCTTACCAAGTATCCTTCAGGATGGGAGCTGCCATACCCACCTCTCTTCTATAACACCGATAGACATGCCCAAAGAAGCACCAATTGCCTACGTGTGCAGACATTAACTGTTGGATTCCATTTTCTGAGACAAAGTACCAGTGCTTTGGCACCACTACAGAGGTGAATGGCGCAGTAAAAAAGTGTTAAAACCAAACCTACCAACACAAAGCTCAATACTGATGTGGCTGCCATTTTTGCTTCTCGTCCTTGCTGGAGAAATGGTCTTGCTGCTTCAGCTGCTGGCTTCCCTGCATAAAATCACCAAGCCATGGTACATATTTCATCTCTTTCTGGTGCCAACAGTCAGTGAATTTTCAGGCAACTAGAAAGTTTCACTGAATTTGTAAATTTGCACTTTAATTTCTCGAAAAAGCTACATAAAAGCACAGGAAATATCCAGAAAAATACAACTGCAGCACCCTGCAAAACATAAGGCAGATTGACTGTTCTTGTTTTGGTCCTTAAAATGTATCCCATGTTAAACTTTAAACAGTTATGTTGAAACTTGAACCTGGGTGCCTCTTGCCCCATATTTTCTTTGGTTTATTAAAAAAAAAAAAAAAAAAATGTTCAATGGTAACTTGTCTTGTGTTTCTTCCCCAACAATTGTTTCAGGGAAGAATTACCGATGTAAAGGTACCCCTTTTGTAATTGAAAAAAGATATTAAGCACAATTGTGATGATCACAGAATGATGGTGTCTTGAAGCTTTATAGTTGGCCATTTTATGTCTTTTGTTAGATTCCAAGGAATAATCGGTTGATGTACATTCACAGCTATCAGAGCTATGTATGGAATACTATGGTGAGCAAGAGAATAGAAGAATATGGATTTAAGGCTGTTGCAGGGGATCTGACACTTAAAGAAGGTAAAAAAGTTTGTTACAAGATATATCGGTTTTTGTTAAATGACAGTGTTCCAAATTTCACAAATACAAAAAAAACAGTGATGACTTCATGTTGACACATAGGCAATTGAATGGTTCATGTTGGAAAGAGAAAGCGATATCGAGATGTATCTCTCTCTAATGGTAGACATGGAGAATTACATTATTTGTTTTCGAAACTCGAAAAGGGACATCGGCTGGGCGTGATGAGGTCCCTCAGATTATTTTTTTTCTGCCATTGTCGTCGGACGCAAGTTGCGGAGTTCCTTCTGGCTCACGCCTTTTCTTATCTAAGTTTAATTGTAGACTTTTTCTCTTTCCTTTCGGTCGCCATTGCATGATCTCCTTCAACGGCTTTCGAAGACAGAATCATTAGCGACGACTACATTGTCTTGACGGACTTTGACTGCGGCCTACACAGGCCTCACCGGGCCTCGGCCCGTCACAGTATGGATAGTGGGGGAGGTCATAACTTTCTTCTGTTTTAGAGAATGCCTAATCTTTCCATCGCTGTGCTGACCTCATCCCGTATCATGGAAAAAGCACCTTTTAAATGTTGTCCTTCCTGCAACAGGAAGTATCCTTGGAAAGAAACATACAGTGTGTAATCACTGTCTTCCTAGAGACCACCCAGAAAAACACTGCAAATGCTGCAATTTGTTTCGGCCTTAAACATTAAAGGACCGTAAAACAAAACGCTCTGCCCACCGCACCATGCAGGCCTAAGCCACCATGGACATGGAGGGAGCTTTCAGCGATGGCAGCGTCAGTGTCCTAAGTGGTGCAGAGGGCAATCAGGACTCGAGAGACTGCTGCGTGCGAGCCCCTGACTCCATTAAGCAGGTGGCGGTCCAGTTACAGAGATTACACCCGGCGGCTTAGGCACTGACACTCTACGTCACACCACACACACATCCCACGTCCGACAGACGACTGCGTCCTCGACTGTTGAAGCCCACATAGTATCAAAGGTAAGGTCCTCCAAATCATCCCTGTTCATCGCATGACGGGCCCCTGAAACAGACGTCTGAGTCAGTTTCTGCCACCAGGTCTGAAACAGACCACCTTTTGGGCGCTGAAGGACGTACATCCAAAGGCGCTTCAGTGGCCCCTTCCACTACCTCAAAGATGAGAGAACTCCTCAAAAGACACACTCCTAAAGTCCAAGGCGTTGAAATCTTCTAAATCGTTGACGCCTCTGCTTCCCATAGTAAAAGCCATTCTCTTCCCAAGGGCTCTGTCCGGGGCCATGCAACACAGTTTGCACCAATAGAGGGCACCCCTACTACTCCTCTACAGGACACCCCTGTTCCCCCAGTGTTTCCTGGTGCCACACAATGGACTCCAGAGTGTCTTGAAAGGGTAATGCAGAGAATGTCCTGCTTTGTGACTCTTTGACCGCCACCCTGAAACACATACTAGCCTTAAAGGGGCATCTCAAGGGGAAGCAGCTAAGGATCAACCAGCTGCCCAATATACCACGTTTAGAGCCCAGCACCTAACAGTTCACCTCTTAGGATCTATATTTTTTTGAGACAACTCGGGTTCTCAGTATTCACGGTCCTAAGGGGATCAATATGATGCTGACCAATATTATGATTTCTGTCATCCAATCACCGGACCATCAGGATCAGCCATTGGCTGACTCCCCGGTAGATAACCAGCTACAGTACAATGAGCTCCTTCTCAAGGCTGCAGAACATTTTAATATTGACACACAGGAGGTCCAGGTGGATAAGGACTTTGTGGAAGACATTCTTGGGGACAACAAATCTGCGACACAATTCATCCCCCTCCTGCAATCCATTCAGAGACGTATTCAGGCATCCTCACTCCTAACCATTGGAGGGCAGTTAACCCCCTGCATTGATAAGATGTTCAGACCGGCCACTTCTGAACCCCTAAACATCGGGGGTCAGTTAAAACCTGACTCCCTTGTTGTTACCACCACAAGGAAGAGGGCGGGCACACTGCTAGCCTCTGCAGAGGCCCCTCCTGATAAGGAGAGCAAAACATTTTACACTCTGGGTAGGCTGTCAACCAGGCTGGAATTGCCAATAAAACCCTTTTGTCTAGCTACAATTGCCATTAGTGGGACGAAGTACTACAGAAAATTGAAACAGTCCCAGATCCGTTTAAATCACAGCTCCTAAACATGGTATCTGAGGGTAAGCAAGTGGACAATGTGGATTCCGCTGATAATGCAGGTCGGATAATAGCAAAGGCACTGTAATTAAACACTACACCTGGTTAAGACAATCAGGCTTCAAGCTCAAACACAAGCCATCTTGCTAAACATGCCTATTGAACCTAATACCCTGTTTGGTAAAGTGGTTGAGGGCGCCCTTAAAAATGCATATGAGTATGATACCCTAAAATCGCTTTGCCAACTATCAAACAAGCCTTTTGTGCAAAGAGGTGCTTTTAACACATGGCGGTTTTGTGGCCAAAACTCAATTGTCATTTTGGGGTTGCTCACTGGGTCAATCCTCCTCTCAGAACTTTCAAAGGGGCTACAAAAAGTCTAGAAGATGAAGTAGGGCCTCCTCAGCAGCCAGAGGCTCCACCCCACCAAAACAATGATGCCCCGCTCCAGGTCCCCTCCCATGCCACTCTAGTAGGAGGTCCTATTTCACACTTTAGCAGGCATGGGAAGGGATCACGTCGGACAAGTGGGTACTTTCCACCATGGCGGGGGGGAGGCGTAGTGCATAGACCAAATTTAAACACCAGCCCAACACCCGCCAAGACAAAGACAGACTTCACAGGAAGAACACTGCATCCTGTTGGAAGAGGTCAGAGCACTGCTACTAAAGGACACATTGGAAATCGCCCCAGCAAGCCAGATAAACAAGGGTATTTATTCGATGTACTTCCTTGTGCCAAAAAAAAGACCTAACAATGTGCCTTGTCCTAGACCTGCGCCCTGCAAACACCTATGTTAAGCCACAAACGTTCTGCATGACAATGCTACAGGAAGTAATCCCACTGCTGAGACGGGGCTACATGACAACCTTGGATATGAAAGATGCATACTTTCATATTTCAATGTGCCCAGTGCACAAAAGATTCATACGCTTCAAAATAGCGAACTAACACTACCAATTCAAGGTGGTACCCTTCGGCATAGCTTCCGCTCCAAGTTTATTCCCCAAGCTACTAGCGGTAGTGGCAGCACATCTACGCAGAGAATCAATCTCAGTGTACCCATGTCTGGGCGTCTGGCTGATAACAGGGGAATCCCCTCAAATTTGCAAGCAAAATACCCAAAGAATAATAAATCTCCTGTTCCAATTGGGATTCTCAATCAACGAGAAAAAATCAAGTCTCGTTCCAAGCAGGTGAAAACGGCTCTGAGGAGCTGTCATACAGACAGAAGAGGGTCTAGTCTTTCTGTCAAACAATAGAGTGCAAAACATACTGCTGCAAATACCTCAGTATCTAGCCAGTCGCCAAATAACAATACGCAAAGCAATGTGCTTGCTCAAGATGATGGCTTCACGCATTTACGTGGATCCGTACGCACGGCTGCGCTTCCGCCCAATGCAAGAGTGGTTAGCAAAACAGTGGTCTCAGGCAAGCGGTAAGTGGGACAATCTAGTGGTTGTTTAGCTAACCCTAGTTCAAGCGCTACACGGGTGGACAAAGGAAAACCTGTTAAAGGGAAAACCTTTTCTCAACCCTGCAGTGCAGGCAATTGTCACAACAGATGCATCACTCACCGGACGAGGAGCCCATTACCTTCACCACACAGCGCATGGTCTGTGGACTCAGATCACAGCCCAAAATCACATAAACCTTTTTGTGCTGCTAGCAGTGCTCAAAGCCCTGCGAGCTTTCCAAGTGCACCTGTCAGGTCAGTTGGTACATGTCTTCACGGACCGCACCCCTGCCACATTTTATACAAACAAGCAGGGGGGCACACACTCTCCAAGTCTGTCCAGGCTAACACAAAACATTTGGAAGTGGGTACTCAAGCGGGGCATGCCAGGGGAACTGAATTCTCTGGTGGACTCATTAAGCAGAGATCCTCTACCCGAAGAGCACGAGTGGCAGCTCAACAAAAACATCTTAAATGATATCTTCTCCATATGGGGTTAACCCCCCACCACCTTTGGACTTGTTAGCCACAAGCCAAAACCCACGATGCTCAGACTTTGCATCCAGGTTTCCCCAACACGGATCCAAGGGGAAAGCCCTGCGGATGAACTAGTCAGGGAAATTTGCCTACGCTTTTCCCACCCAACACCGCTTCTGATCAGGTTCGTGAACAAAATGCACCAGGAACAAGTGACACTAATCCTAGTTGCTCATATGTGGGCGACACAACCTTGGTGTCCGCATCTGTGCAAACTGGCGATGTGCGATCCAATCAAACTCCTGTGCCCCTACAATATGCTCACACAGGACGGTGGACAACGTTCCACCCACACCCTCAGTCTATGAACTTGGCAGGTTGGCTCCTGAAGTCATAGAATGTGGCCATTTAAAACGACCTCAAAGGTGTATGGAAATCCTCAAGAAGGCATGCAAACCAAACACGACACTGCTATTTTAACAAATGAAAAAGATTTGTAATATGGTGCCAGACAAAATATGTAAACCCAATAGAATGTACTCCATCCCAAATGCTTGATCACATGCTCCACTTACTGGACTCTGGGCTAGTATTTAATTCCATCAAGGTTCACCTACCGGCTCTATCCGTGTATACCACGTCTCAAAGCAAGGTGTCCTGGTGGAAAGTCCCTGTCATTAGGGCATTCATGGAGGGGGTAAAAAGACTTTACCCTCCCATTTCAAACCCACCTCCAGGGTGGGACCTAAATGTAACGCTTGCAAAGCTCATAGGACTCCCACGCACCCCCCTGTGAGCCTATGCACAAATCCAGCCTTGAACACCTTGCATATAAACCGGCTTTTCTGGAGGTTATCACCTCCATAAGAAGAGTCAGTGAACTACAAGCTTTGGCAGTGCAAGACCTGTTCTTTGTTGTTAACAAAGACAGGTTGGTATCAAGAACACACCCTAGGTTTTCACCTAAATTCATATCTAAGTTCCATGTCAACCAGTCCATCGAACTACCAGCAGAGTGTGAGGGAGTGTTCCTGGTGTGGAGATCCAAGTTTTTTGCTGGTGAACTTGCGGTGTTTTTTCACGGTCTACTGCCATTGGGAGGAGCTGCACTACTTAATCCCCCCCTCTGGACGCGGAGTGTGAGTGAGTGTTCCTGGTTGGCCGTGGCTGGCCATCGACGGACCAGCAAATTAAGAAGTCAGTAGTCCAATGGAGTGGTCTGCATCTAATCCTGCCAAGCCACTACGTGGAGAGCTGACAATGGCCGCAGGAACAAGAGCGCAGATGCGGCGATGTAAATCAGTGAATGTGGCCCGGCTGATGTCGGAGAGAGAGGAGCATTGTACTGAACCCAGCCTGAGAAGTCAAGTAAGTGAGGCCACTTTACATGTAACTGATTGTCCCCGGCGACTTCAATGCCGAGAAATATCGTGGGACAGTGCAGCTGATGGGGTTGAAGATAAGAGCGTGGGGAGACGCATAGACAATGTAAAGTGGTAACTGGTGGCGGTTGCCCCCCACCGCCCCCCCAGCACTCGCTCATCGAAGCAAGTCTGACATGCGCCGAGGGTTCCCGAGTGAGGAGCACAGCATAAACGATGACTACGCCCTGTAATGCCTTCAGAGTGTGGGGAAGCCGGTCGAGGCTCCAAACTCAAGGTTAAGACGAGGATGCGATCAATGACCTGGATATAGCACCACAAACGAAAAACAAAGTCAATTTCTTACCTCGCAAGCCCATCCTGCCTCCGCAGAGTTCTTCTTGTGCGGTGAAAGCCCGCCCTGTGCGTCCACATGGGATGAGCCCCTGTTGAGACGTCATCGGGAGTCCCGCGGGTTGTTCGCTGGTGTGGGTGGAGCTGAAGATTGGGATGTCGGCAAAGGCACTCGAGGATTGCAAGAAGGGAATGGGTATCTCGAGCAAGTCAAGCACATAGCTTGACTCAAATATACAGTAATGAGGACAACAATGGTCAGATGTTGGACACCTGTAATATGCACGAGGAACACAACACGGAACAATCTGAACTAAGGGACGAAGTCTTTGTTCCGGCTATGGATCAGTTGGCAGCAATGAACAATTCCTGCGAACTTCAGGCAACCCTACCAATTTACATCAGGGATTCAACAGCTGTGGGGAAATTCGCTTACAGTTGCAGATCAACAGCTAAAGGATCTTATGGCAATAAATGAGAATATAAGCTCCAAAAAACAAGTTACTGGTGCAATGGATGTAATGGAAGTCCGACAATGTGGTCCAACAATGTGCAATCAAGGAACCAAAAAATTGAGAAAGGACAAAGGAGGTAACTGTCTAAACGAGAATTCATTGGGAAATAATACAATTTCTGAGTCGGAACATCCACAAAAAAGAAAGAAAGAAATCCACATGCAATTGTAGCCTGCTCACAGAAAAGGGATGCCCAAAAAAACATGATGGGGAGAAATCGGAGAGGAATGCAGCCTTACCCCAGAGCACTCGGAGGGAGAATATCTGGTTTGTCTCCTGCGGGTGAATCCTCGGATGGAACCTCGTCTGATCCCTCCTTTATGCAAAGGGAATTCCCCAAGGTAAGAAGGCCGAGACAAGGCACAAATGTGAAGATGACCTTTGCTCAGAAAGAAGTCCAAAGTGAAAGTGGGTAGAGTACGATGCTGAAAATGGCTGAAAGGGTTTCAAATGACATAAGACCACACATCATGTCTGCCATTGGAATTTCATTGGCCCCACTAACAAAACTGTATGAACCATTTCACGAAACATACAGGGACCAAAACACCATGTTGCCGCTTATGATGTCAAAAATGACTAAGATGGAGATGGCCATGGTTGCCTGGGAGCAAGAAGTGAAAAATGAGAAACAGAAAAACGAAGTAGCAAATAAAATGTTAAAGAACTAATGAGAAACAATGCATAGGAAAAGAGGCTCTTGGTTGAAGTTGCTAGAGAAGCAATGGCAACCTTCAAACAAACCAAGTACATAGATGTGGCAAAAAAACAAGAAACTAACGAACAGAAGATAACTATTGACAAAGAAAGTATAAGCGCGCAAGGAGAATGCCGTGACAGAGGAGGAGATGAAATTCCGACAAACCCTGAGAACCAAATAAATGAAACGCCACTGACATCGGACTTGGGGCCTTTAACTCCCAAAATGCACCAACAAACAAAAAACCCAAAAATAGTCATGGTGGATCTAACGGCAGACTTGGACAAACAGAACGTCCCTAAAGACGCAACTGGCTCTCTCTGAAAATGCAGCAGGGTTAGGCTTGGACCCAAACCAAGATGTCGAGTCTGATGATTTGGAGAGTAGAAAGATGAGTGAAATGTATGGAATCTTTGAAAAGGGCAAGAAAAGTGCCCCTAATGTAAAACAGAGTATGGCAGCCAAAAATAGAAAGTGTAAAAAGAAAACAAAAAACATGGTGCAAAATAAAAACAAAATGACTAGAGGTTCTTGAGGAACCTGAAGGCTTTAAATGTAAAATACGAACAGAGTCGACTAAAAAGAAGGATGCCTCTAGTCAAGATGGAAAAAACAAAGCCCTTAGTGCAGCAAAGACGAATCTGAACAGAAAGGATTCTAGTGGAAGTGAGGACAATGAAGAAGAAGAAATCGCAGCAAACAATTTGAGTTTTTCTACCTATGAAACGGAAGAAGTGGAGGAATCTGACCAGACTGGCCAAATACCAGAATGTAGATCTGTGATGCTTGTAGAATCAGAGGTTGAAGAAAACTCCCGTCTAAAAAAAAAAAAAAGGCAAAAGAAATAAAAATGGCCAAAGAGTACAGCAGAAAAGAGTCTGTGCCTTCTGTCTCTCCGCCGAAGCCCGATTCCAAAACTCAGATTCCAAAAGAGAACCATACCGACTCTAAAGGAGTATTCATGACAATTGAGGGAAAAAGGGAAAAAAAATCTGAGGCCTGTAGGAATGACGGAACTAAATGAGCAGAAGAATCCCATATCAGCAACTCATGGTAATAGACAAAAGGAGAGATAAAGACCTTGAACCTTCAAACGTGCAAAGAAAAAATAAACTTAAGCAAATGAAAGAGGAGTACAACAAAGACGAAAGAGAGAACAAAGACAAGTGGGATATGTCTATTGCTGGAACGCTGTAGCTCCAAGAACAATGGTTTGGTCTTAAATAGGTATAATGTGATGCAACTTTTGCATCACATTCCTCACCTAAAAACAATCTCCTCGAACAACGTTAAGATCGTTCAATTTGTAGAGGAAGATGTACTAGAAATGGTAGGTATTTACCTACACTCAAAGATAATAAAAGAAATCCTGATTGAAAGTCGGGCAGTGCTGAACACACTGGGCTTTGACATAAGAGAGGATAATGGCGCCACGAACATAGAACAATTGAAGGGAGTAAATAACAAAAAAGAGGCTCTAACCTCGGAAAACAAGAGATAAGTGTGAGAAGAAAACAATTGCAGAAAGAACGAATAGCATTGGAGTAGAGCAATCAAACAACATAGAGGAGGAAAGCTCGAACGTGGAAGACTGGAGCACTAAAAAACGTAGAAGGATAACATTTGCTGGAAATAACCAAGAAATAGGTTCTCCAAATGCAGCAGATGCTTATACGGAATAGGGAGCAGATGAGGAAAACTGGTCTTGGATGTCAAGAGCCCTAGCATCTTCACACCAAAGATAAAGCCCGAGTGTGGCCTGCCCGAAGATAGTGTGGATCATGGATCACTAGGGGACATGTTCACCTATTTACAAAAACTTCAGATGCGCAATTGAAATTGGACATTATATGTTTACAGGAGACATGGTTGGTAAACCTTCCTTGTGTAGAAGGGTTTGAAATCGCAATTAATCTAGCGATCACAAATAAAAAGGACCGTCCTATCTCTGGCTTAATGACTTCAGTAAAACAAAAAAAGTGGAATGCAGATCAGAAAGGCCACGAATATTATCTCATACATTCAACTGTCATCAATAAATTGTGCAGGGGAAGGCAGATCTTCAAAATCAAGTCTACATATACTTAACGTATACTGGCACCACCAGCTAGCCGGAGATACAATATTTGTAGACAAAATGTGTGACACTATTGACGAATTGAGAAAACAGTACGCACAGGATGAAGTAATCATTTGTGGGGATCTAAATACGGATCTGACGTTTCAAAGAGAAGAGAAACTGGCCAAAACACCTCAAATGAACAAAAAAATTTGGCTGAATGAAATGGAGGTCAGACACATGAGCATGATGAATGGAAATATACAGGGTGATATTCCGCTAAAAGCGACATAGGAAAGAGGGCCCCAAACGTCCATATTGGACTACTTTTTTGTCTGCAAATCTGTGGCTAAGAAAATGTCAAGTATGGAGGTGAATCGTACATCTGAAAGTGACCACAATTTAGTTAAAATAACCTGGGAAACAAATGTACAAGCAAAGAAGGAAAACTGGACTAAGGCATAGAAATAGAACCGGGCCAAAATAGAATAAGGATGAAAAAAGCAAAGTTTGAGGACCTCACAAGCAAATTGAAATTACAAGAAGAGGGTCGCGAACATTTGGTCTACGACGCTCTTCTTCAGAAATATTCCAAAAACTGTTGTAGAGGTGGAAAAAACACCTTTAAGCATCATGCTTATGACCCTGTGCTAGTGCTGAAAAAAAGAGATTTGAGACAAAAAATAAGAGCACTAGCAAACATGGCATCACGTGTGGAGAAGAAGAAATTAAAAACATGCTATAACTGGATACGTGGTCACAGATACATCATGCAGCAACAAGACGCAGAGAAAATGATAACACTAGAAAATAAAAAATCGAGACTTTTGGACCTTAATGACAAAGGTGTGCCTCAAGGGGCAGTAATGACAAACCTGGTCTCAGAAAGGCAATGTGTAGAGCACTACGCAAAGCTATTTAAGAAACAAGATGGGAAGGCAAGGGATGCAGTGAACTCTCTCTCCAGCTGGAACATTGAGATATCCAAGGAGGACATTTTCCAAACAATAAAAAATAAGTTTGTCAAGAGCTCCGGGACCAGATGGCATAACAAATATAATGCTAAAAGAACACCTAACGAATGGGTGGACTTCTGGAAGACATTGTTTAAAAAAATAATGAAAGACTCCACTATTCCAGCGTCGTGGAAATCCGCAATCATTGTGCCTATTTTTAAAAAGGGCGAAAGATCTGACCCTAAAAATTACCGGCCTATAGCTCTGCTTGACGTGATAGGAAGTGTCTGCCACCCAAATATTACACCGCTTAACATCGTGGATCAAACAAGCAGGTGCTTTTGATTGTAGACAGACGGGCTTTGTAAAGGGCGTTGGTTGTGGACTGCATCTGCTAATATTAAATCTATTAAAGATGGAAGCACTAAGGAAGGGAACATAAATATATGCAGCATTCGTTGATCTAGTTCATGCTTTTGACGGAGTTGACTGTGAGCTATTGTTACGCTCACCTGGTATCCACGGAGACGCCACCCAGCTGCCGGAACCCTGGTGCCCTTCTCGGTCGCTCCCGGGTATTATCAGCGGGAGTTCTTTCTGGAAAACAGGTGGGCAATGTTCAAGATAGAGCAACTGGGGAAATAACCACCCAACACCCGGTATGCCCGCAGCGCCTCGCCGGGCCTTTCCTCACCTTGTTTTGGGCTTTGGCGAGCTCTCCGTCCTGCCTTCTTGGCAGGGGCGTGTTGTCCTCTGTGGGCGATTGCAGTCGTTACTTCACTGATGCTGCCCCTTTGAGTCTCTCAGGTAGGTCTTATTACTGTTATTCTGTAAACCTTTCTTTGAACTAATGTCTTTTCTCTCCCAGTAGGTGCGCGAGAGTCCGCTGTGGGCTGTTGGCTGGATTGGGCTCACCGGCAAGTGATGGTATTTCGGGAGTGCCTCGATGCGGTAAGTGGGCGCTATACGTAGCGCTATCGTGCCGTGCTTCTGCTAACCTGTTGTCTTTTATTCCGGTTGGCCGCTGCGTTTACCAAAGCAAAAGGCTCCTAAGCGGTGCTGGTCGATGGGTGACTTGAGAGGTAAGTTGCCGGCTCTGATGTTAATGTCTAATGTCTCTTTTCTCTCTTTTTCCAGGTTCGAAGATCCAAGAAGCTTGCTGTTCCTTGGGTCCTGATTGCAGTCTGCAGTGGAATCTCAGGTAAGCTGCTGAAAATAACGATGTCCCTTTGTTTTGCAGGTGCAGACTTTGAGGTTCGAAGATGCTGCAGAACACGATGAGCGTCACGTTGCTGGAATGCAAAGTAACGCGAAGTGTGTACTGGAGTTCGGGTGTGGTTTATATAGCCTGCAGGCATCCCAGGTATCACTGGGCCTGCCACACCCAAAATGCTAGACCGCATGGTTCAGTTTAGGAACTGAGCCATGTGGAGGCATCCATGTTGTTGCGCAATGCCCTTAGGGGCCCTGATTACTGCTCTAGCATGTGAGCCTGGCGCCAAAGGCACCAGGACTGACTCCAAGAGAGTCTGGGGGGCAAATGTCAAGGCTCTTGAGGGCCTGATGGGGGTAGAAGTAGGCCACCTGGCCTGGCTATCCAGGCTTATGGCAGGGATCGTGACAGCTATTATGGGAGAAGATGTGAAAGATTAAGTGTCTGCAGAGTGTGTTGCAGGCTATGAAAGAATTACACTCAGATACAAATGTCAAAATCCATCTTGACCAAGGCGGAACGCTCAATACAACGGATAAACACCTCGAGAGGCATAAAGCAAGGGGGCTCTCTGGGATCCACTCTCTTCAAGCTACTAATCAACGATGTTGGCGAAGTATTGGAGAAAATGGGAATCAAGTAAGATGGCTAATATATGCGCATGACATCGTCCTGTTGGACCAAACCCTGATAGAACTCCAGCGAAAATTGAATTCACTTGCAAAGTACATACAGGAAAATGGGCTCGATATAAACGCAAAACAAATCTGAGATCGTACAACTGTCAGATCTAAAAGGCCATAAAAGATTTTTTTTAAAACCTTACCCAAATGAAAATTGGGAAACTAGACACTTCAGTGCACAACCCAAGTGACATACCTGCGAGTGCAAATAAGTGCAACTACAACGGATGAACCAATGGCAAAGATAATAAAAACTAAATGTAAAGCCTTGGCAGTGCAAGGAGCAGTGCTGCAAAAAATACGGGAAATTCTCATATAAGCCCATTGTAAACTTTTATAATGCTAAAGTCATTCCACCATTAATTCATGGAGCGGAGGCAATGTTTGGATGCCCATTTCTCTTATGGGCACAGTGTGAGAACACGTTTTGGAAGAGGATCCTTCAAGTACCCCAAAGTACAACAAATGCGTGTATAAAATATGAACTGGGTCTTCTGTCAATTAATGCCAGAGTATTATGGAATACTCTTTCCATCTACAGAAAGATCATTGAAACCGACAATGCACGGCAATTTGAAATATTGAGATTAGGGATTACGAACAACCCAAAGGAAGTCTTCGAGATCTGGAAAAAGGAATGTGAAAATATTCTGCTACAATTGTCAACGAATAAAGAATTCAAATGCAGTAAAGAAAATACTTTGGGAGACGGACTGGATAGAGACTGTGGAACAGCACGATAAGCACTTGTGCATTAAATCATTTTCACCAGAAATGAAGGCGCTAAATGAACTACCCAAGTATTTATTAAAATTTCCGTACTCGAGGAGAAGGCAAATCTTTCTAAAATTAAGGCTGAATTTATTCCATATAATGGAGGTTAAAAACATGAGAAAGAGAAAGGGTGAGATCATGAATACCAACTGTCGATTTTGTAACACTGAATCAGAGATGTTAAAACATCTTGTAACCTCATGCCCGAAATTGAGAGACCCGAGACCAAAATTCCTGGGAGCGGAATTAAGAGAATGTTGTACTACAGTATGGAAGACTGGTGGAAAAAATGCTAGATGGGGAAGATGGGGAAACTCACCTTTGCGCTAACTTTCTTTTTGGAGAAATTGGACTTGCTATTGAAGTAGTTTGAGATGTAAAAAATGTGTGGAGGAATCTAATGAGCTCACAAAATTGTTAAAAACTTTTAAAAACAAAAACTAACTGTATTATTAAAAATTAAAAAAAAATAACTACCAGCTTTCTTTCAAAACTCTTGAAGCTCAGCTGAGAAACTCCATACACTAGATGTAAGGAGGGCAGTTCTTTACTATGTAAACTAATCAAAACCCCTGCGAAAAAACAGACCAACTATTTGTCTCCATGGCACATTGCAGGGAAGGCGATCACGTTTAAAAAAAACTCCTTCTCCAGATGGATAGTGAAATGCATGCAAATCTGCTGCACTCTCTCAAACAAGACTCTGCCTTTCACACCAAGAGCTCACTCTACTGGGGTACAGGAGCTACTCTGGCATTTATTGCAAACGTCCCGCTGGCCGCCATTTGCAAAGCAGCAACATGGAGCTCCATACATACTTTTACTCAGCGCTACTGCATTGATACACATTTTAAAGCAGATTGACAGGTGGGACAAGCAGTCCTAAACATCTATTTGCTGCTGTACCTTCTCAAAACCCACCACCTTCTCCAGACACTGCTCGCTAATCTATGCATAGCATGCAATCAAAACAGATCCACAAGCCTCAGAAGGGATACATTACTCACCGTAATCATGTTTCTGATGCTTGTATCTGCGTAGATTTGCATGCATCCACCCTTCCTCCTCTGTGGAGTAGAAGGTGCATAGATGTTTTCTGGCTTTATCTACTCTGATCTGCTTTATTACATCTGTACTCGCGCTACGCTTCATGCTACCTCAGGTCAGAAACGAAACCATCAGAGGGACCTTGACGCGTGAAGGACCATGTGTTAGGGAGAATTCGGATTTCTGTGCTAATTCCCTTCAACCTTCGAGACCCCCAGCTCTATTGCTGGACTTGGGACTTTTTAATCTTAACCCTGGAGTGAGTGAGACCTTTTTCTCAATCTCATGTGTTTTCACCTGATTTGGATTTTGTGTTTCCACTGTTTTTGGGTCTGACAAACTCCATAGGCATCTGCTTTTTGTATGGTGACAAGAGCACCTACAATTCCCAAGAATAGTAAAGTGAAATTGACTTTACTTACCTTTTCTCTTTGGAGGTCCAGCACACACAAACGTATGTGGAGTGCTGGTGGGGGGAGGAGGAGTTACCTAGTAGCCCCTGATCCTATTTTCCCATGTAACATTTTTATGTTACCCTAACTAGTTTAGATGGCTGGTGGCAGTGGTTTACATTTTCCTAACATTTTGCTTTTCTACTGCAGGCTGAACCCTCAGCTGCAGTTCAGACCCATGGGTGACCATTTTGTCAAAATGGCCCCTGTTTCCTTTTTCACCATTTTCTGTTTATGGAGTCTTTCTTGGGTTTTACTCTGTTGAGACAGGTTTGAGGCCTTTGTTTGTCTTGCCTTTAGCGGGCCTCAGCCCTGAAGCCCGCCCCTGGCTCCAGTGTGTCTGGAAGGACAGGATATGAGGGAGGGTCCCGAAATTCCCCTGTCCTTTGTCTCTAGGAATGCCTGAATGCAACTAGCCCTGATTGGCTGGCTGGGTGGCTGTCCTTTCAGGACAGTCACCCTGCTGTGTGATTGACAGCTTAGGCTGTGCGTGAATGGGAGAAACCTGCTTAAAAGACGAGGGTTTTGGGACTACAGGCAGAGTCGCCCACTGGGAGAAAAAACCCGACGAAGAAACCTTGAATGTAGCTTGCTGAAACCTCCTGGACCTTAGAATTGCCCGGTGAAGACCTGCTGCTGTGCTGAACTCCTTTTTCAACTCGACCTAGAAGCTCCGGACGGATGACTTCTTCCCTTGGTTTAGTGGGACCAACTAACCCCGAGACAAACTCCAATGGACCACCATCCCTGACTTGCTGTGCTTCTCCGTTGCTGTGATAGCCCAATGCCTAGGGTCGAGTGTCTATAGTAGAGTGCAATGTCTGCCGTGGAACGAATCCAGCTAGAAGATCCAGGAGACTCCTAAGAGCCCTCCAGAAGCAGGACCTCCAGATCCAGAGTCCCCTCACCAGAGTGCAGGACTGAGGGAGGGGAAGAGAGTCAAACCGGTTTCCGAGATCTGCATCGGTGCGGTTTGCTAAGCGCTGAAACTGCAAAGTGCCACTGAACCAAAAAGAGCCGATAGCTGCTGACGACCTCCCAAGTACCGCCCTAGGAGCCCTCCAGACGTCCTCACTCTTGTCCCCCACGACTGAGGCTCAGGAACCAGGGTCTGCACCGCTGTAGCAAGACGGAATCTAGCTGGACCACTCGTCTTTTAACCAGAGGTACTGTTTACGCTTGGCGTACTTACATTATTGCCTTTAGCCGCTCTCTTCTCACTTGGGAATTGCACTGGCTTACCTTTTGCGAGTTGACTTCAACTCCCTTCTCACAAGTTTAACAGCTTGTGGCTCTACAAGTGATTTTTCTGTACTCTCTAACTTTGTGCAAGACTTTGATCCAGGAAGTGCAACAAATCCATAGACTGTGTTCCAAATGACTTTGGCTGTCCTGGGTCCCTAAAGGCACTCTTCTTAATCCATTGACTTTGATATTGCTTGTCCCTCGTAGGTGGTAGCTTGTTGTGTACTGGTACTGCTGGGAAAGGCTCATCTAGACTACATTGGAGGATTTAGTTGTCCTCATATTTACTGAGAAGCTGTTCTAACCTTTTTACTTTCCTTTCTACAACTCTTAATCTGCAAAGTAGAACAGTGTAATATATAAATGAAAAGACTATCCTTGTGATTGAACTCACCTGTGGGTGTAGTGGAAGTGAATGAAGCATATCCAAAGATTATTCACTGGCTTGTTTGATTCTGAAAAGTAATTTCCAAAGTTGATGTGTATCGTTACAACCTTTTGCCTTTTTAAAGAATGCTTATTTAAAACTGATGTTAAATAAATCTATTTATAACTAAAACCTTGCGTGCAAGTGTTACTTGGTTACCTGTATTCACAAATTTCAATTGTACAGCTCTACAGCTTACATTTGCTTGAGATAGGCCTGGCTGCTCAGTCACACTACCAACTTGTATAGTACAGACCTATACCAAAAGCTGGGTTACCTAATACCAAGCAAATAAGTGTTGTGTAGTCCCACACAGTGGTACTGCACCAATTCTTGTCCACTGAACCCATGCTGTTGGGTGTCACACTAGGTATAGTATTACTGGCATGCTCTGTCGACATCCCTTTTCACGTTTTGAAAACAAAAAATATACTCTGCAGCTACCGCTAGTTGTCGGCCTATGCATAGCATGTGAATCTAAGCACATACAAGCATTAGAAATATGATTACGCTGAGTAATATATCCCATATATATCTTCCCTCCCCTTTTAATCCCCCTCATCCCAATCTCAAGCAATTAATGGGTCTGGAGCGTATCCCTAATTGGCAGTGTTTAGTATTATTCCAACAATCTTGCATAATGGTATTTTGCGCTGTGCAGCAAGGAGCAAACGGCAGATGGCTCTTCACCACTCCGGAACACACTACCTTGAGACGAGCTTGCAAAATCTAGTTTGTTGCCCTCACTGTGAGTAGCTTACTGTCCCTTGACTACGATTCCATGCTCCGCTGCTACGTCAAAGGACATGTATAACCTCAAAACAGATATGCCGTTACGAGTTAACACCTCTAGTGTGTCACGCAACACCAAGAATATACCACATAGACAGGCTGCAGTGCGCACTGCGATACGAAGACACATGATTCCGTATGCGTGTATATCGAGAAATAAAACTCCAGCGGAAGACATTAGAGACTTCTGTTTCCCGTGGGATGTATCTGCTCATGTACCCAAATTGCCTGACAGCGTTAATAACTCTACCATTGTAGTGGAATCCACCCCAGGCAAGCCGTATTGTAACACTGCATCTAGATATAACATGCCACTACCAGACTCTCACGTAGTTACCGGTTTTTGCAACACTCCACTGTATTGTGCGGACGAGGTGGCCACTGTTTTGCAGTTCTCCATGGATTTGGCGACACACACCTCCACAGTTGGTTTGGATCACACCGATCCTCTTCCAATGTCTGATCAAGTTGACATTTCAGTATTGATCATTTCTTGCACACGCGACGATTCAAACCCTTTACTGTCTCATGTTCTCCCCTAGACTCATCTGCGGTAACTGAATTGCCTCCCAACTCGCATAGCTTATCACAATCCCCAATCATATTTGACTACTCTGACCCGAGCCTTCGGCTATTTCCTTATCCTTCTGCCATCCCACTCTGCGCAAAGTAATATCTCCGCATCTGCCTTCTCATCACACCACTTTACCTCTGTTAGGGAGAATTCTCTGTAAAGGCTAATTTCCCAAACCTAGTGAGTCCCCCTGCAGCTTTGCTGGATTTTTGGGGTTTATTTTTTTCTCCTGCTAAGTATGAGACTCTTTTCCTCCCACTCTTAGACATGATTTGAGGTGTTCTTTTGACTTTGTATGTGTTCTATGGGCTATGGGGTCCTTTACCCCATAGGGCTTCATGTGTTTTTGGTATGTGGGTTACACAGCACCCTCCGTGCCGTAACCCAGGGGTATCGTAGCGACCCCCCAATAGACTCCATACCCTTGAACTGTCTCCCAGGGCATGTAAAGTCACCATTGGCTTTACTAGTCTCATATTGTGAACAGAACCAGTACAAACCATCCTATTGTGGACGTACTGGTCGGGGCAATTCGATTGCCCCGGGGACTGTTGTTCGAGGGGGCACTGTCCAGTCCCCCCCCGACCGGGTTTTGGCTGGTGGCAGTGGATACTACTTTTTATATTCGACCGCAAATATATTCCTATGGGATTTTCCCATTGTTCAAGGCTACCACTTTTTAAATAGCCTCGAACATACCGCCGGTTCATTAAATTAATATAAATTCACCGGTTGGTATTTTTTGCCGAAACTTGGTTCCAAAATGGCGTTTGTGTTCGCTTCTGTGACTCCAACCCAAGTCGAGCCCTTTGTTACACTTTTTGGCGGGCTTCTCCACAGAAGCCTCCAAAAGTTGTGCCACTCTGTCTGGGTACCACATGGGTTGTGGGAGGGTCAAGTCGCACTCTTGTGTGATTGGCCCAAGTGGTGAGCCGCCCGGCTCACCACTTAGCATGTTTGAGTGACAGCTAAGCTGAATGAATGGGGGTTTTCTGCATAAAAGCAGGGCTTTGGGGACTGGAACTTCAGAAGTCGCCACAGGACCTAAAGAATCCGAGGAGGGAGAAGCCTAGCCGACCTGCAACGACGACACCATCGGTGGAGCCCTGCTGAACCGTCTCACCACTTTTCCCGACGACAGAGGAGATCTCCAGCCCGCAGAGTCTTCTTCCTTTGACTGGTGGGGATAACCAGTTTGCCCGTCTTTCCGCCTTCCTGGACCATCTCGTGGCCGCCTTGCCAGTGCCAAGCACCCCAGCAACCGGAATATCACGGTTTACCACTACAGCGAAGAAAAGGGTGGTACCTTGTAACCGGGAAACTCTGCGGCTGGTTTCTTCCCTGGCAGCGCAACGACCTTCAGCTTTCCTCCATGTCGAGATCTCCTCTTCCTCTGGACGAAACACCGACTTGCACCCGCTGCCAGGAACAACTGCCCCCCCCTGGAGCGTTCTTCCCACTTTCAGGTACTGTGTCCCGCCTGGCTTCCCTTGCGACAGATCGTTCGGGGTGACAGTAAATCCTCGACTTTCTAACCTGGGCTAGCCTGGGACCTGTTAACTAACTTTTCCTGACTTGATCTCAATCTTTTATGAACTTTCTACAAAGACTCTTTGGGTATAACCCCACTGTGTGATCCTGGACACATTTCGCTTGCTCTCTCTAAGAGTGGGCCTGGCATTTGAACTTCCTTGCTCTCCAGTAGACTTTGCCTAACCTGCCTCACTCTGGTTCTTTGAAAAAGTATTGATATTTGTGTGCTTTCATAACTCTGCCTTTTTCCCTCCCTTTTTAATAACTTATTAGAGTGCCATCTTATGTTAAGCGCTCACCTCTGTCTGAAAATAAGTGGTGTTTCTCATTAAGACTTGTCTAATAAGTAATTAGGGTTGTATACATATAATAGTGACTGTGTGTTGAATTTATTTACCTCTTTGTGCTAGTGTAATTTACAAGTGTGTCTTTAAATAAATAATTATATACTTTTACACCAAAGCTCTGGTCAGTGTTTGCTTGTGCTACTGTGTCTCGGTACCTATTGTGTATACTCTATATACTGCCTAACTCATCTTGAGAGATGTCTGACTGCTCAGCCACAGCTACCAGGTAAATCTGGGTGGTACAGACTGCTACCAATTGGGTTTACTGCCAACCACCTGTAGTCCTAAATGTTTTGCAGTGGTCCCTAAGGGAACTGCACAGGTTTCTGCCTAACAACCTCTTAAACAAACGCACACATTTCCTGAAACAACTTCTTTATTAGAAATTACTTAATCAGCAATGAATATGGCCATTACATCGCTCTCAAAATTATTTGAATCTTTGGATGCCGAGCTCTCCAAACAGCCATCACAAATCAATCAAATATTAAAAAGGATGGCACTACTTCAAAAGACCTAATTGCCTGCTAGAGAAGCTCCCACATCTCTAGTGTTGGCATTGGTCCCTGAGAATGTAACACAAGTTAAGATGAGGACTAATAATAACTTGCGAGGTGGGCCCGACAACCTAGTATCAGACTGGACTACTTTAACCACCTTTAAACAGACTATCCGTCCAATTGAAAATGTTGTAACAGCAGCTGCTCCCCAATGCCCCCAATCGGACGCTTTTCTAGCGTAGTAAACATTAATGAGCTTTCGTAGGCGCACAACGATGCGGCTCAGCCGATTTATAACATGTTTACAACAAAAAAGAAAACCAAAGCTTTGGACATATCCACAAAACCACATTCAGTTTGGAAAAAAACTAAGAACATCAAAAATGTGCTGACGCTCTCTAAAACAAATGTCAGACAATTTATACATGCCATTAATATGCCTAAGAAACAAAGGCTGAAAACTAGCATGACTATTAAAAACAAATGCAAAGAACTGGCATGTGTAAAGTGAGATCCACCTAGTAAAAAACATACTTCCCTTCAGGCTCACCCCCCCCCCTTAGATGATCTAATCTTGGCCATAGCTGATGAAAAGCATAAATCTACTAATCTGCAGTGTGTCCTTTTAACATCTGACTTGGACTAGCAAATAGCCCCCATGACCATGTTTCAAGGCGTTAAAACCAGCGCACCTGCTATAGCAGTACAGGGTGAACTGTGACACAAATTTGGTCAGAAATTCAAAAATCAATAGAACAATACTTGACATCTCAACAAACTACTGTCATTCGTAAATTCCCATAATTCTGCCCCTATAGTGTCCGTTACATCAGGTGCGATTCATCTATGACAGTCATGATTATAAATCCAAAAACCCAGTGAAATTACATCATCGTTTGATCATGAAGTGTCGTCCAGCCACGTTCACCTTATACGATCTCAACAGAACAAGTGTATTGGGCATTTTCAAAGATATACCCTCCTTAATAACATAACTACCACTGACATTGATCAGGTGGAATTTCTAAATGAGATATCTTTCAATTGTGAGGCTCTGGCTTCCTTCTGGATTAGTTTTGAATACTATATGGCAGGCGAAAATAAACTTTTCGCATTAGGATTTGCCATTGCCCAAGATCCCACAGTGTTGAATCATTCGAATAGGTTAGTACAAAGCAATGACTCGGACAGTTATCAAACTCCTCTGTTGCGTTCAATAAACATGAACAGCTTGATCACAGATACTGTCTTTTACCAGCAATTAGCTTCCGACCTATTGAAATGCTCAAAAAACGCCTTCAAAACAGCCCTCAGTGCATTATCAAAAGATAGTCACCTTACTGAGCAGCACGTCCTGGGTAAAGGAGGAGGGTGGGGGCGGGGGACGTTGGGGGGGGGAAAATGAGGGGCAGGGATGGTGGGGGTGG
This sequence comes from Ambystoma mexicanum, assembly GCF_040938575.1. Lineage (NCBI taxonomy): Eukaryota > Metazoa > Chordata > Amphibia > Caudata > Ambystomatidae > Ambystoma > Ambystoma mexicanum. The sequence goes on from NC_090936.1 coordinate 648,308,965, forward strand.
AACTAAGTTATAGTCATATGGAGAGTATACTGATAAAGCAGTGCTAATTTCGCCAACAACAGAATTAGTCATGCACAAGATGTTTGATGTCTGTAACCGTTCTTAAAAATTTATTTAAAAAAAGAGTTAGGGAAAAAAAGAAGATGGTCACCTTACTTAGCTGGAACACACCAGTTACACTCATCTTTTAAATAATAGCTCATCAATAATCAACACTTTTGATAGAATAGCGTTTCAGGAGACATGGCTTACACAGACGCTGGTGTGAAATGGCCATAGTATTGCTCTCCATCCAGCTAAGGTTCCACTAACAGGCCGGCCCACCTCAGGCCTCATGGTCGCCGTGAAATGTAATTCTGGTTTTACATTAAGCCCATGGGAAACGCTGAATCGGTTCTTACAATTAGTGAGGAGAACTTATCCCAATGGGGTAGTTGCCCTAATTAATTTCTACAGAAATCCATTGGCCATCAGACACCACATTTTTTTGAAGATCTTGAAAGAGTGTTAGATGTAGTTGTTCAGACCCCGCACATTACAAATACCATTATAGTGGGGGATTTAAATTTCTAGCGCCTGCCGCAGCAAAAATGTAAGATTGATCCAGCTGGCTTAAGATGGGTCTCGTTAATGGAGAATAGACAACTCATTATGGTGAATGGTTCACTCTTGGGTGATATATCTCCACAGAGTACTTGGCATAGAGGCTTTACTGAAAGCATTATTGATTGTAAATCGGTTGATCTTCTCAGAAGCAATATAATTCGAAATGATCAAGCACTCCAATAGTGATCATGAAATGTTAACACTACATTGATCAATACATACTCCTTTTACTCTAATAAACAATCCTCAATACAAACACTTATTACTTGTCAATAATTTGAGAACTTGCCTTTGTTGGACCGATCTTAAATTGGAACATTTAAACAGAAACCTACTACAAATGTTCTTTGGAGTAGCTGCCAACTTTAATATTCAAGAAGAATCATATACTACCTTACTTAAGTTGTACAAGAGCTTTCCCTCTGGAAGAATATATCACAATTTTCGAAACAGGCAGTCATGACCCAGAAGTCAAATTAACAAAGGCTGACTTTCGTAGACAAATACAATTAATAAACAGTCACTATAACCCTGCAGAGCGTGCGACAGCCCTGCAAAGCCTCAAATGTAGATATAGGAACTGGACAAGTTCCAGGAAGATCACGCTCTATCAACAAGATGGAGAAGACATGCTCCAGGCGATAGCATCTAAAAATACATGACAAATTTGGGCGCTTCTTAATAGTGCCAATCACATGGATCAAACCTCTCTTCAATTTAGTGGGGTTTCTGAAACCCAATGGATAGCCTATTATTCCAAGTTATATGCTGCTCCCCCCATTATAAGATGCCAACCAACAGCATCATCCTCTTCCGGAACTAAATTAATGATATCACGAGAAGCCCTTGAATATTTCATTCACAAGTCGAGTAGCTCCAGAGCCCCAGGCCCTGATGGGTTAAACAATAAAATGTTTAAAAAACATCTGTGTGCCTGGACCCTGATTTTATATACCATCTTCTCTCAAATAATAAATGCTAACATCATACCAGATTCTTTGCGCCGCTCTGTCATAGTGCCCATATTTAAAAAAGGTGATCGAACCTTGCCCTCAACTACAGGCCAATTGCTCTCCTAGATGCGCCTGGCAAAGGTTTTGCCCAGTTCATCTCGAGAGATTTCAATCAATGGTCTGTCACTCATGATAAGTGAGACCCTTTCCAGACTGGCTTCATGGCAGGGCTAGGCACGGCAAGCAATCTCCTTACAATCCAGCCATTAAAGCTCATATGGCCTCAATTAAACAGCCTCTTTTATGGCATACGTGGATTTTCGTGCAACATATTATTAGTATCCAGAGAACTTCTTATGGATAAATTACATAGAGCCGCCTGTCCCTTTTATATTGGTTCCATGATTGAGGCTTTACACACTGATACTACAGTACAGATCAGAACTACTCTGGAACGTTATATGACATCTCCCATCAAAACATTTCTAGGGCTGAAGCAGGGATGCATCCTTACTTCAGCTCTCTTTAATGTCTTCATTTAAGGACATTATCATGGATGCCACAAAACTAGGCTTGCATAATGTTCCAGCGTTCTTGTACGCGGACGATCTAGCTTTATTATCAAAAACTCCACAAGGGCTCCAAAGGCTACTAAATGCTTTGGGGTCTTAAGTGCAAGGTAATCTACTAGTTATCAATTTAGAGAAAACAAAAATTATGCATTGTAATGGAATGCGTCATTGCAGCAAATCATTTAAATGGACTTTACAGAGTTTTGACGTGGAGATAGGTCAGCAGTACTTTTACCTAGGCCTACCATACCATAATCAAAATAACAACAAAGCTCATTTAGGGTATCTGCAAAATAAGGGTAGCCATATGGCAGGCTGCCATTATATTGACAAAATATGGCAAGTTTTCCATCACATCTGCTATCACTTAATTATCAGCAGAAAACAACGCCCACATTGCTATGTGCTTCAGAAACACAAGAAATCTTATTAGAAAGTTTCTGGGTGAAAGTAGAAGGGGAAGTTCTGGCGGAAAACTTTAAACTTGCCAAAATACATTCCTATGGCCTGGATTAGGTACAATTTAAGCCTGATTTCCCTATATCGAGGATATCAATGGAACTTGATGGCCCTATTCAGGAAATGTGTTACTGCCCCTTGGACAAACATGATATGGGGCATCACCACCAAGTATATATTCTCTTCTAAGCACCAGTTTATAAATAAATGGAAGAGCACAATCATAGATATTTTAGTGGAGGCAGACATTACAATAGAATTATTAATCAGGAATCCCAGTCGTGCAAAAACTAAATAATTCCAACTTGACTGGATCTGCACACAGGCTAAGTGCCAAACATATCAAGATTTCAGAAATGATCCTTTTTTGGGCAAGACTTATTCCATTGTAGAATTGTACCTGACCAAATGTCCCACTCCTGCACACAGAGCAGCATTTCTGTGTCTCGTATTTAATTGGTGGCCGACAAGAGGTTCAGGCCAGACGTGGTCTCCTTTGCAGAAAAGACAATTTTTGTAGATTCTGCTTGATACCTTCACAGAAAGAGACTTTACAATATCTGTTAGCGGAGTGCCCTGTGCTGATACATAAACGATCCATGTACCTAGAAAAATGTTTTCACTAGTATAGAGATTTGGAATCGGAGTTGATTTGGAAAATCATCCTTACTTCTGAATTGACTTCAGTAAGAATTGCTGCGATTGAATTTTTGAATAATTTGCTGTTAAATTAATGAGTAGTTACACACCTTCAAAGTTTATCTGTTAAGATACAAGTATTGCCTCATGTAAATCTACTGCATGTAGAACCTATTGGATGGACACCGATATTGATTAACAAAATCCAAGCTTAATTTCATTTGTGTACCCTCATCTATAAATGTTTACCGCAATGAATTGCAAAAATGATTTATGAATAAGTGGATCAAGATGCTGGTCCTTTTGTAAGAAAAGAATATGGGAGATTACAAGTTCTATTTTTTTTTAATTTGTATACTTATTTGTTTCATTTTTTAGTATCATCTTATTCTATTATAACTGTTTCATTTCGTCTTGGTCTCGTGGTGGTGTTTTTTGTTTTGTTTTCGACATTGTCCATTTGTCATGATATAATTGGGTTTCATGTGCAATGTTTTTTATCTTTTTTTCTCAATATGTATCACCAACTCAATCGTTCATGCACCCAAATGTCCATGTTATACTTGTTTTGACATTCTAAGTGTTTTATGCTTGATTGAAGAACTTGCATTTGTATCTGATTTTATTTGATGAATGTATTGTAAAGTTGATACCTTTAATTTAAATAAATGTAAAAAATAATCTTTATTGTGATTTATTCTAAACAATTTACACTTTACACATATACTACAAACAACAAAGTTAAAAAAAAATAGTGGTATTTTTCCTTTTGAGACTCATATGTAAGTTTGATTTCACCACTCGTGTAGTACTATATCAAGATAAGTAGACTGTAGTACGTTTATTAAGTGTGAGCAATTTTGTATTTAAAGCCTTTCACCTGTCGGTTACTTGTGCGATTTTTGACCAGTCCCTGACAGTCATTCTGCGGTATTGCATAATTGATTAGGACAGAGCACAGGGATTAAGTAAGTGTAGAAACAGTTTCTTTAACTTGTGTGCGTTATGCAGTAATGTTTGTGCATTTACTCTGTTTTCCAACAAAGTGTTTCTTCACAACTACTAAATTGGTTGGTAATTGTTGTTGTTTTCATGACTCAGGCGCTTGTTCTAGCGACCTTTTTACTATTATACGTTTCTGCTGAGTTGTCTGAAGCAACTATTTAAAATGAACTTAATGTGTTGGCCTATCAAGCTTCTATCTGGAGAGGAAAGGGAAGAGTTCCTTAGAATTAGCAAGAAACGCCTTGTTGCACTGATTTGTGTTGGCCACTTAAAACATTGATGTGCCAGAAGGTTGCCACTCCACTCATGAACATGAGGAAGCACCTCAAAGTCCCATCGCCATTGACCACCAGCCATGGGTCTAGCTGCCAAGCACCTAAAAAGGGGTCCAAATACTTTAGTTGTAAGCTATTAGTTATGTGAAACAGGTGGGAATAAACCAAAGGCCTGCGCTAGGTACCGGAAAAGTACATAGTTTAGAGTCACATTTGAGACTGATGGAGACTATTCTCAGAGGTCACCCAAAAAATGTACAGTACAAAACACTGAGTCTCAAAGTGTCCCTCACCAATACATAAATGCTCATGTACTCGTTAAATTGAACACTCAGTTGTATTGAATTAGTTAGACATAAGGAAAAAATATAAGTATCTTAGTTCGCAAGCAAATAGCCAACACGTGTTTCGAGTTTGACTCTACTTCAGGATTGTACTTCACTGGTTAACTAACATATAACATAAATTCAGCCAATGTCCAGGTCTTCGTTCCTGCTATTTAGAAATGCTAGCCAGCGATGGATGGGGGAAGCATAAATCTCAGGCCAGTCCTGAAAAAAATACATATGGTTTGGTAGCAGCTGGCAGTAAAGCTCACAGCAACAGCTGACTTCCCGAAAACCCATGTTACAGGATCCGAGATATGTAATGAAATCCCTCTCATCCTGAACAGTGTGTTCGGTGTGATGGCCGCGCGCCATCCCACCGAACGGCCAGTTCACTTTAAGAAGTACATGAGCATGTATGCATTGGTGTGAGGCGAACTTTGAGACTCATTGCGTGTTTTGTACAGCTACTGGTTATGCTTTACGCAGCTAAGCGCCATTCATGAATACATTTCATACAGCAGGTGTCGCACAATTAGACTAAAAACGTGATTGAATAAATGTACAACTTGGTGATTAAAGGTTATGAAAGGAAGACTGCTCATTCTGACACAATTCTCCTTTGCTGGAAACATTACTGGCCTACTTTGTATTTTTTACAAATATAACATGCCTGCCACTGATAAACAAATTGACCAAGCGATACACTCTGAACCACACTCACTACCAACCCCCTTACAAAACACTGTGCAGGTAACAAGAAAAGTTCAGTCAGTCACTAATAATAGTGAATCAATATTTACTGTCTGTCGCCCCCTTTTTTGGTAATGTCAGAATCTCACACAATATCTCAGATTGCTTTACCTTGTGTCCTGTGAACCTGGAAAACCCGTAACGGACCTGAGCTCTTCTGTTCTCTGAGTGCATTATTTGGAATTTTAGCACATGAAATAGAAAACAGCATTGTTTTGTCTTACATTTAATCTCATCGCATGCAGCCTTTTGTTCTGTCTTCTTCGTGGCCCTTATCCACTTCATCCTGGTTTTAAAATAATGTATTCTGGGTTGCAGTAATATTGTGAATATCATTTTCGTTTAGCTCATTTCCACATCAGACATGAGATCGGAAATAAGCTGATGAACAGAAAGCAGTAAACTAGAAACCTTTGTGCACAGACGTGATGGGTTTGTTTAAGCAATAACAATAGTGTGACATTTGACAATACTAACTAAACATGTAGTCGAAATTGCACCCTGATCTAAATAGTGTTTGAAAAACGTGCTCTTAGATATGTCAAATGTTTACCGATTGAAAGTTGTTGATTAATGTATATTTTTTCTCTTGCTTTTCTGTTTTATTTTTTCGTTGCATGCTGTTATACTAATTTTCTTTCTTTCTTCATAATGGTTTTATTGATACACATGTTGTGTCCTGTTATGTTTTTTCTTTTATATGCATTTTTTCATATGAATTGAAAAAGAAAACCAAACCACAATAAAAAAAATCTTTATTGAATGTTCAACTAGTTTGTACAATATATATTGACAGAAAATATAATCCAAACATCAAATACAACACATGGACCCACAAGAGGATAACACCAGAAAAATCGACAACGACCCTGTTGTTAACTCATACCATGCAATCTCTTTTAATAGTTGCTTCTGCTTTCCTATTCTTCCAACTGCTTGCCATTCTCAGTGTTGTAGCTGTTCCAGCAGCTCAACATACATGAACCTCGGTAGGATTACCAGCACTATCCTAATGTCTAGTGCACAGGAAAGGAACTTACCCAAAGAGTGACTCTGGATATGATGAGGGTTTCTCTGGAAAAGGAGACCCCATTCAATATGATATGCAGCATACCAGGGTGGGCCAGCAGGCGATGCCGGACCCCTGTAAAGGCCAACGTTTAAGGTATTGCGCACTGCTCCCTGTCGGACAATGGCCGCCGGCCCACCACCCTACTCTTGTAAACCTGTGCCACTAAACGTATTCTCATGTCTCATCGTCATGTATACCGTAGCGCTACTCTGATCCAGCTTGGATTTCGTCAACTACTATATTCCCTGTCGATGGTACCGCCAGGTAAGGGATTCAACACCCCTTGCATTACTGCCGGCTGTCCTTTGTGCACTGCAACTGTTATACTGCCTTTTGCCTCTTATCGACTCACTTAGAGCCTGCTGCCTTTGAGTCACGTAGTGCACACTAACTGCGCCACAACGCTGTGTCTACCAAGACTGACGTAAAATGTACTTTTATTCTATCTTTCATGTCTCCTGGGTAATCCCTCACACTAAGGCTGCGTACTACTGAAGTAGCATAGCTGTCACCAGTGTTATATCCGCCTTACGTCCTGCTACGATGTGACGTAAGGTGTCACTAATAAAAGCTCCGCCCCCGCTCAGTGAGGGCAGTTCCGGGGCAGGACAGCAACGCAGCTGCGTCCGTGTCTTCATTGCTCCCTCTGGAGCTGCGCAGCGCGGCCTGGAAGCCCCAGGCCCTCAACCCTGTTTCCCGCCGATGCATCGGCTGGGAACAGGAACATAACAATGGCGACGAGGCAAGTGAAACGAACGGCGCACGCGACGCCCAGCCAATTAAGCCCTCGGTAGGGGCACAATTTTTGGAAGCACAGTGGGGGGCCCATCACCCACCAGAAAATAAAAATTCTTCTCTCTTCACCTCTCGGTCTCCCTCATTCCGCTCTCCAAATGGACTATAACTGACTGGCACACATCCAGTACCTTGAACACAGTGGACACACATCCAACCCTGAAGGCCCAGAAACATCTGGCAGGCACTTTTGGGGCCCACCTGTTTGAAAAGGGGAGACTGGCAAGAGCATCAAACCAACACCTCCACTACACGACGTGAGAACCAAGCGGGGCTGTGAATACCAAGGTGATGGGGCACCGCAACACGTTCACACAGGCAAGCACCGGAACCATGCACCATGGCGACAGGAAGCTCGACTCCCAGGCCTAACACGCTCTCTAGGATGGCCGTAAATCTGTCACCATCCATGCCACACGCAAGCCCACAAGGGGGGGACGTTGATTGCACTTGGCCCTTTCAATCCATACACCGACCCGTCATTGGTTGGCCTAATGTGGCAGCTGTGGTTGCAAAAATTTGAGATGGCCATGAATTGCAAAGACATTACCACATCAAGGAAACTGAGGTCGCACCTCCTACTGAATGTTGGGGATGAGGTCCTACGCATATACAACTCGCTGGCAATAACAGATGGCCTCGACATCTACCAACAAACCAAGGATGCGCTTTCGGGCCACTTAATGCCGCATCTCAATCCCGACTGAGATTTTCATATTCTGTACCACTATTCAGCTAGAGGACGAGACACTGGATGCCTATCACACCAGGCTACGGAAACTTGCAATCTCATGCGAATTTACCAACATTGAAAAGGAAATCCGACGACTGATCATTAATGGGATGCATTCAGAAAAGCTGAGGAGGATGGTGCTGAGTGAAAAAGGCATATCTCTGACCAGAATCCTGGAACTTGGCCGTCGGAGGGAGTTGGCACATGCCAGAGCAGTGCACATGGGCATGACCCTGCAGAAACTCCACCCGGCACTCATGACGGCGACAGTGGCCCAAATCACGAACAGTCAATACATGAAGGAAGAGGCTGGCGGTAACAATGCACACTCCAGATGGCAACCAAGGACCCCGGGACCCACGGAATGTGGGTGGTGCGGAGGACCTCGCCATGGCAGACGCAATTGCCCGGCCCAAGGCATGCAGCAGGAAAGTCCACTACGCCAAGGTCTGCAGATCAGGGCTGCCAAAACAACCCCAGGCTCCCCAAGAGAGGATCTCAACCTCGGGAAAGAAGAAGAAACAAGCCAGTGCTCGCCGAGTCGAGACTGCAAATTCATCGACCGAGGAGGAAGGGGACGACGTAACACAATCCCAGCAAGGGGCCGCAAACGAGCAATGGAAAAAAGGAAAGAAAGTGTACCTGGTCTCAGCACTGAACTACGGAGACACTGCACCCAAACGGAAACTGAGAAGGCGGAAATGCCAAATAGCCGTCCAAGGACAAGACAAGCAAATGACTATAGATACTGGGGCGTCTGTAAATGCCATGCTGCTGACCGCATTCCGTAAACTACGGCCCCCACCAGTGCTGAAAAGAACGGACACACTGTTGTTTGTGTATGGGTGCAAAACTCCACTGCCCATAGTAGGCTGTTTCTGGACCGCACTCGGCAAGGGTGACAGGTCACTGCAGTCCAAAATCTACGTTGGAAACGCCGGAATCAAGTGCCTACTAAGCGGAGATGCAGCAGAGGACCTCGGCCTCATAAGTTTCATATGCGAGGTTACCGAGTCACAAGACGTCGACAGCATTCTCAGGAGATATCCGAACCTCCTCAGGGGAATTGGATGCCTAAAAGGTAAGTCCATCAAGCTGCACATCGACGAGTCTGTCCAACCACGAGCAGTACGACACCGCAGAATGCCATTTCACATACAAGGGTAGGTGGAGAAAGAGCTCCAGGCACTCGAGAAAGCGGGCATCATTGAGGAAGTGACAGGACCCACACCATGGGTGTCGCCCATGGTCGTCACCAAGAAACCCAAACAACCCGGGAAAGTGAGAATGTGCATTGATATGCGCCTCCCCAAAGCAGCGATAAAACGGGAGCGTCACATCACCCTGACCCTTGAGCGGACCTCACAGGCTCCAAGGTATTCTCGAAGGTCGACCTCAATGCAGGGTATCACCAACTCAAACTTCTCTGTGATTCCAGGTACATCACAACATTTTCCACTCACATTGGCCTACGCAGATACAAACAGCTCAGCTAAGGGATCTCCTCTGCAGCCGAACTATTTCAGCAAACGATCCAGGAGGTGATACGCGGCATCCCGGGGGGTATTAAACGTCAGTGACAACATTCTCATGCACGCAGAGAACAAGGAAGAACACATAAAATGGCTCCACATGCTACTCACCAGGCTAGAGGATGCAGGCTTAACAATCCACAAGGACAAGTGCAAGTTCCTAAAGGAGGAGATCTTTCTTTGGGTATACCTTCAACAGTGCAGGCATCTCGGTGGATGCCCAAAAAGTAGCAGACATCCAAGCCGCCTCAACCCCCTGGACGCCAACAGAGGTACGCAGTTTCCTAGGAATAGCAACCTACTGCGGGAGGTTCATCCCCAACCTGGCGACGCTATCGGAACCGTTGAGAGAACTCACAAAGGCCAGCCCGAAATGGGCGTGGGGCCCTGCCTGCCAAGAAGCGTTTGAGCAAATCATGGCATATTATGATCCCACATTATCGACCTAACTGTATGTTGATGCCAGCCTCGTGGGCCTAGGAGCCATCCTACAAGTGGCCAACACAGGAGAGCCAATGCTGATCGCATATGCCTCCCGCGTCCTGACGCCGATGGAGCAACGGTACTCCCACATTCAAAAAGAAGCAATCGCAGTGTTGTGCGGCTGCCGCCATTTTCATCTCCATCTCTACGGCCGAAAATAAAAGGCCTACACGGACCACAAATAACTACTCCCCATCTTCACTGGCTCATCATCACATCCCCCGGGCAGGATAGGAAAGTGGTTACTACACCTACAACAATATGACTTTGAATTAACATATCAGCCAGGCAGTGGAAACCCAGCCGACTTCCTATCGAGACACCCGCGAGCAGCCACGCCGGGGGATATGCACGCTGCAGAAGAAATGGAGGAACACATTTGCCAAGTGATCCACACAATGAAGCCAAGAGCCATCGGCATTGAAGACATTGTAGAGGCCACGCAAGCCGACCCGTGCTGTGACTTGGTCAAAGACACGATCATCTCGGGGGAATGGAGGTCCTTCCTACGCAACATCCACAATCGAACGGCTGAGGCAAAAGAATTCCTAACTGGCATCTTCGGAGTGAGACGAGACCTATCGATCACAGAAGAAGGGCTCCTTCTAAGAGGGACCCGCATTGTCATCCCCCACAAGCATGCAGGACCGAATCGTTGCTTTGGCGCATTAGGGTCACCAAGGGATGGTAAGAACCAAGGCCCGGATAAGAACACCGCGTCTGGTTCCCACAGATCGATGGGAAAGTGGAGCAACTGATCAACACATGTCTCCCATGCCAAATAACAGGGGCGCGGCCCACTCCCGAGCCCATACTATCAGCGGAGCGAGGGTCCTCAAGATGGGACGCCCATCAGCATAGACGTCTGTAAGATTCAAGAAGTCATATACCTATTGGTGGCAATCGACGACCACTCCAGGTACCCAGAGATAGAAATCGTGACCTCCATGGCGGCGGAGGTGGTCCTACCAGCGATGGAGAAAATGTTCGCCACTCACGGCCTCCCAAGGCGGATTCGGAATGACAATGGTCCACCATTCCAAGGAGAGGAATTCAGGAAGTACCTAACCGAACTCAACATTCAGTAGCATCACATTATGCCAAGGTGGCCGCAGGCCAACGGCGACGTGGAACGCTTCATGCGAACAATAAACAAGGTCATGAGCCTGTCGCGCGAAAACTCAAGCCCCTGGAGAGTGGACCTCTACAGATTCCTGAGTAATAACAGGGTAACACCACACAGCACCACGGGGAGAACGCCGGCGGATATAATGTTCGGAACCATCATTAACTAATCCATTCCACATAACCCGAGCAGAAGCACGGACACGTACGACAGGGCACGCACCGAACTGAGAGGAACCATGGCTAATGAACATATGAGCATCAAGAGGAATGCCAAGAGATCCCGCCACTGAATTGGGGACCAGGTGGTGATAGTGAGAAACCCATCCAAGTCCAAACTAGACACACAGTATGACTCCATCCCATGGACTATAACACAAAGGCACGGGACCATGGTAACAGCCAGGAGGGGACAGAGACAAGTCACAAGAAACGCATCTTGGTTCAAGGCAGTCCCAAGAGATCTATGGACGGCTGGTGCACCGCAACACGAAGATGACCAGCTAAGGGGAGAGGAGAGTAATCACCAGGAAGGCGAGATGTCCTTCGAAGACAGAGTAGAACAGCCCGAATGACTATTGAAATCACTGTAAGAAACAAAACCTAATGTCGCATTGTTGTTAATGTTTTGATTAAAAAATAAAGGAGGAATGTTATATCCGCCTTACGTCCCGCTACGCAGTGACGCAAGGCGTCACTAATAAAAGCTCCGCCCCCGCTCAACGAGGGCAGTTACGGAGCAGGACAGCAACGCAGCTGCGTCCGTGTCTTCATTGCTCCCACTGGAGCTGCTCATCGCGGCCCCGAAGCCCCAGGCCCTCAACCCTGTTTCTCGCCAAGGCATCGGCTGGGAACAGGAACATAACTGGCACGGTTTCACTCGCTTGTGCCACCACGTCCACATCGTCTATTGGTCCTCCATGTCTCGTGATAGCATTGCCTTTCCTTTGCTCGTTTGTTCCCCGAATTGCTGCAGCACACTCCACTGTGACTTCTTGTGACTATAGCACAGAGGTGTTTGTCATGTCACGCTGCTTCGATTTGCTAATATGTTTGCTACTGCTTACCTTGCATGCTTTTTACTGTTTCTCCCAACCTCCCGCTCTGGAGGTGAGGAGTCTTCTGTGTATGCATCCACCCTACCCGACATTTGCACTAGGACTGCATTTTGCTTGTGCGCACGCCTGAAGTAACGCCCGCCACCCCCTGTAACATGAGGTGAGGCTTTCCCAGTCTGCGCGCATGCACACACCTATTTTTCTCATATGCCTGTCTGTGTGTCTGATGTAGCACCGCCCCCCAACATGAGGTGAGGCTTTCCCAGTCTACGAGCACACACACCTATTTTGTCTCATATACCTGTCTGATGTAGCCCCACATATGAGGCTTAAATAGTCTGCACACACACACCAACTCTGACTGAACTAATATGCATGTTCATGTACTTCACAAATTGTACTAGCGCCTAGATGCCTCAGTGTTTTGTGCGCTGAAATAAATGCAAAAAAGATAAATGTGGAAAGTGTCATGGACTAAGTAAATGACCGTATCTAGCATAAAGGTATCTCCTACTTTCTTCAACCACTCTAGCCTTGGTATCAACGGTCTCTGTTTCCATTTTCACACCAGAGCCAGCCTTTCCAATCCAACCTGAGCCCAAATCTATGTCCTTTTTCGAGTACAACAGTCTGGCCAACTATTTTAGTATTTTCGTCATGCCCACAATATGTGGTAGTCAATCTGCCATACTCTGCTTCCAGGTGCCAGACCGCAGGTTACTAGGATTGGACGGATTTGCCATTGAGGTGAAAAGGGAAGTGCAGTGCCGACGCCCCTTCCGGAGGTGCATGATATGTGGCTGCCTGCTTTATTCGGTTTAAGGGGGTAGTAGCGCTGGGGCAGCAGAGCTGTGAAGGTGCATCATGTCGCAAGGAGCCAAAGGCGGTAGCTGCAGCATACTGAGTGGGCTCCAGGTTTGGGCAGGCTGTGACTATGCTTTCTACAGAAAAATGGCTGAGCCACAGCGCTGGGCGGTCCTGGTCAGGAGGTTGGCCCCACTAGGTCACCCCAAATGGGTCTCATGATGGCTCACTAGTGCAATCTGAAGACAAGAAATGTGAAGGTGAGACGGGACTGCTGGAGCCAAGTCAGAAACTGCTGATTGACTGCACACGCGACTGAATCTAGGACTTTAAGTGCGGAAAGAAAGATTGCGTTTATATCAACCTAAAATTGATGAATACGTGAACTCTCAGCACTGGTGAAAGCTTTCTTTCTGAGCAGCCTCTGCTCTGTTCCTGCTGCCTGTGGAGAGGGCTGGAGGGCAATTAGGTCTCCACTGTGGTTCTTCTCGACTCGTAGGAGTCATTTTAGTTTACAATTGTACCAGTGTCGTCTGACGTGCAGCTCATGTGACTATCTGCTCAAGATCTCTGAATGGATGAACACTGTTTCGAAATGGCTGATGGACGTGTAGGGCACACTTAGTCAAATGCAGCACCAAATGGAAGATCTGATGAACAGGACAATGAGCTTGCAGGCCAGAACATAGGCTGCATAACACAGATCCAGGTACAACAACCTTCCTGGAGGTGTCAGAAGTCCGCCACATTGGCTGAGGGCATTGGTAAGTGCTGAGAAATGTTCCCCACTGCTTGTGATAAAAAGAGCACATAGAACTCTAACAAAACATTTGCAAGAGGGTGCTTGCTCTGCCCCATTATTGTAAGGGTGCTCCATTATAAGTATTATAAGTACTGCAAATTTATCCTAAAGGATGCTAGATCCCAGGCGGAGGAACAGAATCGAAGCAATACAATTAATATCTTCCAAGATTTCACCCTGTCTGTCCAAAACACCAGTCCTTTGCGGAGGTGAAAAAGAAGCTGAGGGTGCTTTCGCTGAAATACAGGCTTGTTACCTCTAAAGTAAAAATACTGGGGTATGGCAGCAGAATCTTTTTTGAAACACTGCAGGATGCATGGGACTGTGCAAGAAGTGAGAGGTGTAGACAGTAAGGAACTCATGATGGCAACAGTAAGGTGTCTACTCAGATGGTCGACAGACAAATGGTCGACACAATTTGGTCGACAGGTCAAATGGTTGAATTTTTTATTTTATTTATATATATATTTTAGGTTTTCGTTTAGGGAAAAAAGGAGTTTTTAGCAAAAAAAGGGGCTTGAAGGGGGGACCCCCCACCCAAAAAAAAAAAATTCGACCATTTGTCCTGTCAACCATTTATATTCGACCAACTGACCTAGAACCCAACAGTAAGACAACAGACTCAGGTGATCACAGTTCAAGGGTGTTTGTTAAACTGTATGCAAGTTGGAAAAGACCTGATCTAAATCTAAGATGGGAGCAAGCGTCGACCATCAACTGAAAATAAGGCAGTCCTAGTGGTGATGTGTCAAATAAGAAACCTATTGACAAACTTTACAACTAATACAAAAAGGGTGTGGGATAGTTCTCAAGAAAAGAAAGAAGTGTTCACAAATAATATGTCAGGATGCGGTAGTTTTGGTCGCCCTTCTCTCATGTTTTAAGCTCGGGGTAAGGTGGGATCTTAGAGCACAGTACAGTCTCGAGCTTCCCCAGCACGAGACGACAATTCCACTTGCAGATATCAGGACCGTCAATGGGCAAGTCTAGTTTATCCTAAAAGTCTCTTGCCTTCGAAGGCCTGACATAGTCAAATACAAAAACAAATGTTCCTTCAATAAAATGAAAGTTTGTTTCCTGGTTTTACTTAGGGTGAGGATTCTTCACCCCTAGGTCCCCCTCTTGCGGGCGCTGACCTCTGTTTCTTGTGGAATTGGGTGATAGCTTTTCACACCCTGGATCTCCCTCTTCGGGGCTTATATCCTAAAACAGTTCTTATAGATATCAAGGCCTTCAGTGGTTGTGATTTCCTGGTCCTGAGGGCCTGATAGATTTGATCAAGAACAAAAAAACAAACCAACCTAAAGTTTTCTGCTTTATGTATTTCTTGAGTGATGGATTCACCTGTGTCCCCCCTCTTCCGGGCGCTGACCCTTCTTTTACTTTCAGCCTCCCTCCACCGGGTTCACTATGGCTTTAACTTCACTCACAAATCTCAATGTCTTTTTAAACAGTTCCAATGGACATCCCTCTGCGGGGTTCAATCTTGTCAACACACTGTTTCTTGGGACTTTAGACTTGCCCCCTTTGCGTCAGCATCTCTCTTCTGGGTTCAGTCTTGCCAACTTCACATTCCTATTAGCTTTCAATGTTTGCAGTATTAATTTCCCATGCTTTCTCACAGTTCTTAGGTCAAAGGCTTTCGACTGTACAGGGATTTTGCTTGACCTCCTGTATGACCCCTTGGACCTATCCTGGAAGCTCTCCTACGGCCTTTTGGTGTCTGTAGCTTCTACGCAAAACAAAGGGGGATCAGCTAGAGTCTTTCCTACGAGCATCCATGTGGCGCAGGAGCACTCTGCGGCTGGTCTTGAATGTTTTGCTTGCGTCTTGTAATTTCACCACTGGGCCTCCCTTTGTCGGGCTAGGAAACCCTCTTGTAGTTCTTTAAGGTTCTCCCCCTGCCAGACTCGGACCCCTTTTCAAAACGTCTCAATTTTTAACAAACAAGGTTTGCGAACTTCTAGTCCCCGAATGCTTTTGGGCCAGTTTTGCTCCCTCTTCGTTGAACCCCGAAATGGCACTTTCTGCCCTTGGGAGTTGCAGGATCCAAAAGGGAATATCTAGGTGGTCGCGGTCTCTCCCTATGCCCCTCAGAGGACTGGGTTCGCCTACCTGGCACAGGGGAGGAGTTTAATGGTTGGTACCACCAGGCAACCCCAGCTGCCCTGGGACTTGCCTACTGAAGGGACAGATTCCTCCTCCACACTGCAATCTCCTCTCTGGAAGCAGGGCCAGTGTTTGGGCAGTTTTCCTCTCCTCCTCTCCTCCTCTCCTCCTCTCCTCCTCTCCTCCTCTCCTCCTCCCGGCCTCCCAGTCTCTTTCCTGCTCTCCGGTACCTTCCAGCATCCCTGACTCGCTCACAATGCTGTTCCTGGCTGCTGCTTTTATACTCCAAGCTAGAGTAAATTGGAATCAGGGGTGAATAGTTGTCCCTGCCTGACTCTGCCTGACCTTGTTATCAGGACAACATGGAGACTGTCCATAGGAATCCATTGCCCATTGATTCCTATGGGTAATCCTCATGCCTCCCATCTGCCTATTCCTCGTCCCAGTCCTTGTGGATTTCAGTGGGGGAATGGGATTATGGAAGTTGTGGTGTTGTGGAGAGGTAAAATGTGTTTAGAATTTTAGATGTAATTTGGAATTCCCCTGTTTTCTCCATCTTTTCTGTAGGGGAAAGTGCTGGAGGGGGGGTGGGATTTTGGTGACAACATCCCATAAAGATTGCTGGGATATCGGGTAGGGGTGCATTAGAAAAAAGGGGATACTGCGTCTAACCCAAGGGCGCTCCTCTCGCAGTCTCCAAGGACCCTCTGCCCAGGTGATCCTCGCTCATCCGCCCACAGGGTGTAACTCTCACCTGGTATCCACGGGGACGTCACTCAGCCTTTTCTGACCTCTTATGACCTCGAACCTTTCCCTGGAGTCTACTCGACTGGAGACTGGTCTGAAACACAGGATTGGTAGAGTTTAACTCCCTATTGTCTCTGTGTGCTTGAACCCCTTCTTCCCCAGGGCCCAACCCTTCCCTTTGATCCACAGCTCACCTTGTGTTCTTGGAAAGTGTGCTCTCCATCCTGCTTTCAGCGCAGGGGCGTGTTGTTTGATGCGGGCTCGTTGCTGCCTAGTTACTTCACTGGCAAGAGTCCGACAGGTAAGTATAATGAGTCTTTTGAACAGTTCTCTAACTTCTTTCCTTTCCTTCCTTAGATGATGGCCGGCGTCCGGGGATGGCGACGTGCTGCTGAGATGAGTAGCGCTGAAGGTGAGTGAGAGCGCGATGCGACCCTTTCATATTTGTATTGAACTGAGTTCTTTTTTGTGTGTCTTTTAGGTGCCGCGACGTTTTCAGCGTGTATGCCGGTTATGAAGAAGAAATGCGGCGAATAAGCACGGTATGCGGCGCCTCTAGATGTTTCCACGCTAACCTGTAGTGTCTTTTCCCTCTTTCAGATGGATGAGAACTTCCGGAGACAGAGTTACCCCACAGCGGCTGGGATTCAGGTAAGCGTTTGAAGCTCGTACAGTCTTTAAAAAATAAGCGAAGATTTGCTGAATGCTTACTAATGGCTTTTTTCTGTTCTTTTCCCTTTTCCTTAGGAAGCGGCGTGCCGGGATGGGAATGACACCGCCGAAGATGCCCGCAGAACAGAAGAAGCGAAGAATGATGGGCAGAAGCGCTGCAAGGTAAGGCTGTTCCTAATGGTGTTCTTGTTCTTGCAGGAGCTGAGCGCAGAAGAAAGATGCAGGCCTACTGGAGACCGATCCGAACACAGTGAGTGTCACGCTGCAGGTGCAGAAAACACAAAGCATGTTTCTCAGCCTGGGCGTGGCTTAAATAGTCTCTGGGTATCCCAGGTGTCTCTGGGCTGAACCACACCCAAAAGACTAGACTGCACATGCAGTTCTGGGAACCGAAATATGTGGGGGCATCCATCTTGTCCCCATCAATGCACTACAAGTCCAATCCCCAATGTTATCCCATGGGAGTGACTGAGTCCAAGTGGGTCTGTGGAGGGATGGATAGGCCCTTGCGGGCCATGTAGGTGATTGTGGCCTGGCTCCAGCCTGACATCTTGGAGGGCTGGGGACATGAGGGACAGGAATCATGACACAGGGTTGGGATCCAAGAGCAATGGCCCTCCCCTGGCCACCTGAACAAAGAATCCCGGGAATAACACCTCAGGTTTCTCACAACACCTTATGAGGTTCCCCACTGGGCGCATGGTGGCCGTGGCATGGAGCAGGAGTAGTCTATGAATGTGCTTTGGAAGATAGAGCTGAACTGATGATAGAGGAGCAGAATGCGACAACGGGCATAAATACTGGCCGAGTGGGGCTGTGTGTGTGTGTGTGTGTGTGTGTGTGTGTGTGTGTGTGTGTGTGTGTGTATACACACGTGTACACACGTGTACACGGAGGGGAGGTTTGTCTCAACAAGATTGCTCAGGGGCAAGGTGCTCTCCTTGGAATCAAGACGACACCGAGCAACACAGGTTCGATCCCCGGGTCCGTGCTTAGAAACCTCTGGGTATGGGGGGCGCAGTGTCGAGCAGCCTGCAAAATGGCCGCTTAGCTCTGGAGCTCCGTGCCCAACCGCAAACTATCGGCCAACATCAGCGGTTTACAACACACTCCTATATTTGTACCCTTCTACCTGGATTGCTTACATCTAGTGCTCCGTCCACATCCAATCCGGAAGAAAATCGGAGCCCGACAGCCTCATCTGGGCTGATCTCCTGCTTCTGCGTGCGTGGCTGAGCTCAGGCCCGGTCCGGGCGGTGTTGGGACACTGCACGCTTGCCGGCTGGAACGCTACCTCCTGGAGACTTTGCCTGCTGTGGGCTCCCTCGGGCGGAGGCTGTCTGCTCTCTTCCCCCAGCTGTGCCGTTGGACTCCCCTGCCTCTCCCCCCAGAGCCAGCTGTGGATGGCAGGCTGCGCCCGCTTGCATCGAGGCGCACGCTGTGTTTGTGGCCTGCTGGGTCACCGCGGTGCCCGGAGCCGCCTGGCGGGAGGAGATCCGCCTTACCCCGCGGGCCGCCGCCTGGCAGCCTCCCCTGCTCTGACGTCTGGGCCCACAGGCGGGGTAGCAGCGCACGGCTGGCGGCCGGGCCCCTCTTGGTGGGGCTCCCCGGTGGGTGGGTGGTCCATGGCCTCCCGCCTCCTACATCTCCTGCGGGGACCTCGGAACCCCCCCGCGGCAGCTCAACGCCAGAACCTTCAGCATCGATTCTACAGGTGAGGAGCTGGGGGGCTGCCCACTGTTCTCACTGTGTTCCCCCTGGTGTTGGCTCTTGCCCCCCCTCCTGGGTTGGCCCCATACCTCCTACGCCTGTGGACCTCGCACCTGGAGCCTGAACTGCACAGTATGGCCTCTGGGCACTGACCTTCCCCCCCCCCACACCACCCCTCATCTGTGCCTGCATTGAGCCCTCACCTCCGGTGCACCCTTTGAGGGCCCTGCGCACCAGAGCTGCCAAAAGTGACAACTACGATCTAAACCCTCCAACATCTTATGGTCAGTGGACCTGCCTCGGTGGCTGCCTATAATAACACTGGGGGGGGCCTGCAGTGCTCCTTGCGCCACCTCTCTGCTGCACACCTATGATCCTGGTGCTGGGGGCTCCCTCTTGTTTGACTGTCTGCACAGTACCGCCTGGGCCCCCGCTGGCCCGCAACAGTTGACCTGCAGTCACATTGCTTTGGCGGCCCTGCCCACCCTCTACAGCCATCTTGTACCTACAACTCATCTTGTACCTAATACCTGGCGGACCTCCCGAGCTTTACATTGGACTTCTGATCCAGGGGACTTGTACCCCCCCCCCCCCCCCACGACTCCCACACTGCGACCCATCTACCTTGATCTCTACCTGGGTCCCAACGTCCACTCCTCGGTGCACCTGTATCCTTCGCCATAACTGCCTTCACCTGCGTCCGCCCAGCTGTACGGTTGCAGTGCGAGTGGGCTCCTTCTGATTACACGGTTCATATCTGTCTACTTCGCACTACATCACCGCCCGCCCACAGCATATCGAACAGATCACGAGGGGCCAACAAGATTGGAGCAATGGATAAGTACACCAAATCCAAAACCAGACCTGAACTGGGACGCCGCTCCTCGATCCACGATGACGCGGACCTGCCACTGGACCCCCCTCAACCAGATTTGGCAGTGATGATGGAATCTATGGCAAAAAACTTCGCCTCTTTTCACGAGAAGTTTGACGACATCAACGCCAATGTGGCCTCTCAGAAAACCAAGCTTGACCAGCTCGGTTCCAGGATAACCGAGGCGGAAACCAGAATTGGGGCCAATGAGGACGGGATGCACGCCCTACAGCCCACAATCACGGAACTGGTAAGAGATATGAAACAGGTCAAGGCTAAGTGTGACGACTTAGAATCTCGATCATGGAGGAACAATCTCTGCATTGTGGGTGTTCCGGAGTCCGCTCTCAAGGGCAAGATGGAACTGGCGGTCGAAAATCTCCTCAAGGACCTCCTTGATAACCCTCAATTATCCCCGTTCTTCACAGTTGAGCGCGCGCACCAGGTGCTGGCCCTTCTCCCTAAACCAGATGACTTTCCCAGACCAATAATTGCTAAGATCCTTAGCCACAGAGATAAGGATCACATACTACGGCTGGCCCGTGGAAAAGGGGAACTGAGGCTTGATTCGCGGATTATCCAAATCTTTCCTGATTTCTCGGTGGGAGTCCAGATGGAGCGTAGACAGTTCAATGGAGTGAAGAAGCTGCTCAAGGAAAGGAAAATCGAATACGCAGTGCTCTTCCCTGCTAGCTTGAAATGTACCCACCGCAACAAACTCTACTTTTTTACAGTTCCAGATGAAGCAGTGAAGTTCATTGAATCGCACATCCCCCTTGAGGGGCCGGCGGAGGATCTAATGCTTAATGACTAAAGCGATTGATTCCTGCTACCAGCAGTGGGGCTTGTCGGGTGAAACAATGTTCACTGCTATACGATCCTCCAACATCTAAATCCGACACCATGGTTCAATACCTCAAACCGATATTCTACAAGCGGGGACGGCCTTGGTTTGGGGCGTATGTTACCCCGCTCCTCATTGTCACAACTACAGTCGTACTGGAGACACTGACGCCTCCTGTCTCTCCGGCAGGCCCCCACAACCATTCACGTCGCAATTAACATGTCCTCATTCTTTGTTTGTTACAATGCATTACAATGTTCTGTCTTGCAATCTACATATAAATCACTGCTGAACGTACTCTGGTGCTCTTTGCACTGTATTAATGGCTAAATTGGGTACACGGCAGCGGCGATCCCCGTTGCAGTTGCAATGTTAAGTTTTGCAGTTTATTTTCAGTTGTGGCCCTGTTGGGCAAGTGATCAAGTGCTGCCTAGTTGGGTCAGGTACGCTTGTGCACATTACTTGGGTGGGTCTCATTAGACTGCAAAGTTGGAGAAGGGCGGTGAGGGTGGGGAGAGGGCAAATTTGGGGGTTGTTACAGTACAAAATGGCAGGAAAACGGTGGCTGAGGCTACGAAGAGGCGCTACAAGGTTGTGTTAGGCAGAAACCTGTGCAGTTCCCTTAGGGACCCCTGCAAAAGGCTTAAGACTACAGGTGTTAGCAGTAAACCCAATTGGTAGCAACCTGCACCACCCAGATTTACCTGGTAGCTGTGGCTGAGCAGTCAGACTTCCCTCAAGAAGAGTTAGGCAGTATATATAGTATACACAATAGGGCCACAAATACAGTAGCACAAGCAAACACTGACCAGAGCTTTGGTATAAAAGTATATAATTTATTTAAAAACACACTTGTAAAAATACACTGGCACTAATATGTCAAGCAAGTTCAAACACAGTCACTAGAAGTATATACACCTCCCTAATTAATTATTTGACAAGTCTAGGTTAAGACACCACTTATTTAGCAAAACAGAGGTGAGCGTGTAACCATAGATGGCACTCCAATAATTTGTTTAAAAAGGGAGAGAAAAGGCAGAATAGGAAAATCACACAGTACCAACACTTTTAAGAAACCACAGCAGTCAAGAAAGGCAGGGTCTACTGTAGAGCAAAAAGTTCATAGGCCAGGCCCACTCTTGGAGAGAGCAAGGCGGAATGTGCCCAAGATCACACAGTGGAAATGCACTCAAAGTCTTTGCAGAAAAGTCAAGAGGTTGGATCAAGTTAGAAAGGTAATGTTAACAGGTCCAAGGTCACCCCAGGCTAGAGAGTCAAGGATTTACGGGACAGCTTGGACAGTCTGTTGCAAGGGAGACCAGGCGGGACACAGTACCTGAAATGGTGAGAAAGCTCCAGCGGGGGCAGTTGTTCCTGGCAGCGGATGCAAGTCGGAGCTTCGTCCAGGGGAAGAGATGATGTCGATGTGGAGGAAAGCTAGAGGTCGTTGCACTGCCAGGGAGGAAACCAGCCGCAGAGTTTCTCGGTTAAAAGGTACTACCCCTTTATTCGCGGTAGTGGTGAAGCATGGCTATCCGGTCGCCGGGGTTCTTGGCACGGGCGATTCGACCACGAGACGATCCAGGAAGACGAGAAAGGCGAACTGGTTGGTCCCACCAGCTCAAAGGGAAGAGGACTCTCCTGGAAGAAGATCTCCTCTGTCGTCGGGAAAGTGGCGAGTTTCGTACAGCAGGGCTCCACCGGTGGTGTCGTCGTAGATGGCTCAGCTTCTCCCCTCTTCGGATTCTTTAGGTCCTGTGGCGACTTCTCAAGTTCCAGTCCCCAAAGCCCTGCTTTTGTGCAGCAAAACCCCCATTCATCAGCCTAGCTGTCACTCAAACATGCTAAGTGGTGAGCCGGGCGGCTCACCACTGGGCCAATCACACAAGAGTGCGACTTGAGTTGCCAAGGCAACTCAGTCCAGGGTGCCTAATCCCCCTCCCACACATCCTGTTGACCCCAGACAGAGTGGCACCATTTGGAGGGCTTCTGTGGAGAAGCCCGCCAAAAAGTGGAACAAAGTGCTTGATTTGGGTTAGAGTTTCAGAGGCAAACACAAAAGCCATTTTAAAACCGAGTCCTGGCAAAAAGACCCAACCGGGGAATAAATATTAAATAAATAACCCAGCGGTATCTTTAACATTGCACCAAAAAGTGGTGCGTTTAAAATGAATGGGAAAATCCCATAGGTAATATTCCGGTGGAATATTTCGCGTGGTATCCACTGCCACCAGCCAGAAACTCGACAAGGGGGGACTGGACAGTGCCCCCTTGGAAAACAGACCCAGGGGCAATCGAATTACCCCCTACCAGTACTTCCACAATATGATGGTTTGTACTGGTTCTGTTTACAATTTAAGACTAGTAAAGCCAATGGTGACTTTACATGCCCTGGGAGACAATAGTCAGTCCCAGGGTATGGAGTCTGTTTGGGGGTCACTATGACACCCCTGTGTTACTGCACTGAGGGTGCTGTGTAACACACTTTCCAAAGAGAGGGATAAAAAGAGCCCCACTCTTAGCAGGAGAAAAAAATAAACCCCAAAAATCCAGCAAAGCTGCTGGGGGACTCACTAGGTTTGGGAAATTAGCCTTAACAGAGAATTCTCCATAACAGGTGGTAGCAGTGAGTACACCTCTCAAGGTGATGGATCGTTCTGTTGAGATGTTCCATAGCGCTATGTCATGACCATTAAATTAATGACGTGGAATATCCGAGCGTTAAGCAACTTCACAAAAGCCCGTAGGATAACTACATATGCCCAGAGACACGGAATTAAAATATTTCTCCTTCAAGAAACGCATACCCTTGGGCACCTTGCGGTATCCCTCGCACCGGCCTGGGGCTCCAACAGGTTCTACACTAAATATTCCACCCAATCTAGAGGAGTGTTGACCCTAGTCCATAAATCAATTGAATTCTCACTTCGAACTAGCTACATCGACACAAGCGTCTACTTGTGAATACATATGCCCCGAACATTGACGCCCCGAATTCTTCGATGAAGTGGCTACCTTACACATGAAATACATTGTGATTCCAATTATACGGGGGGAGACATGAACCTGATTAACGGTCTGGACAGATCGGGCACTGCCAGCAGAGTCATGTCCCGCGCTGCTAAACGTCTATGCACACATATGGACACACTGAACCTACGCAATGCCTGGAGAGCTCTCTACCAACATACGAGAGATTACACTTTTTACTCCTCGGTGCATGACAGTCTATCTAGGATAGACTTGTTTCTCGTATCAGCTGAATTAATGGGGAAGACTATAGACACACAGATACTGGCACATACTCTTTCAGACCACCCCTCAGTGACGTTACTGGTCAGACTGGAGCCTTTCCCACCCACTCACTATTACGCTCACCTGGTATCCACGGGAACGCCACCCAGCGCTGGTTGGATGATTTGCACTCTCGAACCCTCTCCCGGTCCCTTGGTAAGGCCTCTGGTTAAAGATGGGTCTGCAATATAGGAGAGCTGGATTCAATACCAGATTGTCTTTGTTTTCCCACCTCCCTTGGCCAAAACTCCTTCGTCCCCCTTGGGTCTTCTCCTCACCTTAATATTGTAAAAGGTGGATTCTCCGTCCTGCTCCTTGTGGCAGGGGCGTGTAGATGTGGGGGGCGAGCAGCGACCAAGTTACTTTACTGGTGCAAGCCCCCATGTGGGAATCCAGGCCTGCTGCAACTGCGTAGGTTTGCTTCTTTACAGTCTTTATACGCAGTTCTTATGTTCCTCTTAGTTCGAATAATGATGTCTTGCTTCTTTCCTTTTAGGTATGGAAAGGTATTTTGGTTTTGTCATGCAGTTTGAAGATGAGCATGGGCCGGTAGGCAAAAGCGCGGTGTGAGCGATGCTGTCCGGTGAGTAATGCGCGATGCGCAGCGCTGTTGCGCCTTTTATATTGCTAACCTGTGTCTTTTCTCTCCTTGCAGGTTGCTATGTTCCTCGCCGAGCGCCGTAATGCTCCAGCAATGATACTGACCAGGAGAGGACTACCCCGGTAATAATTGTGTGGCTTTCTTCATTTGGGAGGAAACGTGAGTAAACGCTTACTTTCTTTCTCCTCTTTCCAGGTTATGGTATTCCAGGATGCATGCGGTGCCAGAGGATGGTGTCCGTACCTTTAGGTGAGTGGAACTGAAGTCAGCAATGGATTGAAGACCGGATACTGTTCCAGGTAAGTTTCATAGTGTTCTTTCTCTCTCTGCAGGTCATTGGTTTCAGGTAAGATGGCATCAAAGAACTTTACAAGGTGACCGTTATGCTGCCCACAGCAGAATAACGCAAACCATGTTCTGCTGTTTGGGTGCGGTTTAAATAGTCTCAGGTAAAGTAGTCCAGGTGAAATAGTCCCAGGCCTGTCACACCCAAAAGACTAGACCGCATAGCTCAGTTCCTTGTAACTGAGCTATGTGTGTGCCTCCATGTTGGCTGAACCCCCCCCCTCCCCCAAGTTAAATAGTCCCATTCTAATGTTGGTCTTCATGATGGTTATGAGCCTGGTGCCAAGACTGACTCCAAGACAGTTTTGGATGAGGTTTTAAGGCCTTTGACCTGGCCCTAACTGGAAGGCTGACTTGCCAGTGAGGGCCAGGGGCAAGGGTCATGACACTCACTCCTCCTGGTGCTTCAAATCAGAGGCACTGCGAGATATATTCTTTAATGCTGAAATCCTTGCTGACATTAACACCTTTTTTGACTGCAACAAACAACACGATACATCTGAGGGGTCCCGGTGGGAGGCATTCAAAGTTTTCATCAGAGGGATGTGCATCTCTAGGGGGTCCGGAATACTTGGAGATATAAAAAACAGCTTACAACGCTCCGAAACCAAGCTGAAAGAACTGGAGCGGGAATATTCCTCTGCACCTTCCCCAATCAAACTAGCTCAGATAATGTTAGAGCTGGAAACCTTTGAATCCCACGCCCTTAGTGAGATAAAATACTACTCCTGCCCCTTGGCTGCGTGGAAATATGGCAAAGGGGATAGACCAGGACGAACCCTGGCCAGGTTGGCCCGCATCGAAGGGGGTAGAACTCGTATCGACAACATCCGAGATCCGAGTGGCGCTCAACACTGGTCAGACCAGCACATTCTGGAGACCTTCGCTGACTTTTAGGCGGCCCTATACGCCCCCCAGCGGGAGAATAAACCTCCAAGACATTAACCTACTACTGGACCAAATTCCCATGACCTATATCTCTCAAGCCACCAAAGAGCAGTTGGACACCCTGATCACCCTTGAAGAGATTACTGAGGCCATATCTAACCTCCCGAAGGGCAGGGCCCCCGGCCCGGATGGACTCGCCTCAGAATTTTATCAGGAGCATGTTTCCATTCTGGCCCGAGATTCCATGAAGTCTGGACTGAGTCGCTCTGTCTAGCGACTCTGCCCCAATCTCTGCGAGAAGCCCTCATAAATGTGCTCCCTAAGCCGGGTTAACCCCCTGACGACTGTGGTTCTTATAGACTTCTTTCACTCATAAACTCAGATACCAAAATATTTGGCAGGGTAATAGCAAACCAATACCTCCCCATAATGCCGCATCTGGTCCACCCGGACCAAAGTCGCTTTGTTCCCGGCCGTTCAACAGCCCTTAATATCCGTCGGCTTTTCAATGTCATGTCCAGAATAGATCCTAAAGCTAACGCAGTTGTGGTTATCCCTGATGCCCAAAAGGCGTTTGACATGG
This sequence comes from Ambystoma mexicanum, assembly GCF_040938575.1. Taxonomy (NCBI): domain Eukaryota; kingdom Metazoa; phylum Chordata; class Amphibia; order Caudata; family Ambystomatidae; genus Ambystoma; species Ambystoma mexicanum. Next base: position 648,335,624 of record NC_090936.1, read on the forward strand.
TGTCCTGGCAATATATGTGGGCGGTGCTGCAGAAAATGGCAATCGGTCCATGCATGATATCCTATATCAAGCTACTGTATACTAATCCTAGGGCCAGAGTTCTGGTTAACTTTATAATTTCAGCACCCTTCACGATCCACAGAGGCACACGCCAGGGCTGCCCATTCTCCCCTATATTATTTGCATTGGCCATTGAGCCCATGGCTTACAATGTCAGAGACAAACACACCCGCAAGGGTATCCAACTTCAGGACACACCGTAAATTATATCACTTTATGCCGACGATGTACTCCTCTACATCAGAGACCCTTCTGTGCACTTAGATCCGATAATCCGCGATATAACAAAAATTGGCACATTCTCGGGTTTTACCATAAATTACTCCAAGGCCGAAATATTCCCGCTAACCACTGCAACTCCTCAACTGGCATGTGAGTTCCCCCTACGTTGGCCCCCCGGAGGCATCAGATATCTTGGAGTCCAGGTTTATCTACTTGGATCCTCCCTACTGGCTGACAATTGCACTGCGACCGCCCAACTCGCGAAAGCCAAGATGTTAAGGTGGCGGAACTTCCCGCTCTCCCTATCGGGCAAGCTGTCTCTAATCAAAATGATAATTGTCCCCAAACTTCTCTATATTTTTGCAAACGTCCCGATCTGGCCGGGGAAACAGTACTTCACGAACTTGCACTCTGTATGTGCCCAATTCCTATGGCACTCTGGCGCGGTTCGCATGAAGTGGCAACACATGACCCTTCACTATGAGAGATGGGGCTTTAATGCCCCTTATCTTGCCTAATATTGGATTGCCACACAAGCTCAACATGCCACACACTGGTATAAATTTCAAGACCCATCCCCCCATGTGAAACTTGAGAACCTGGCTAGTGAGGAGGTAAACATCATGTCCCTAATCCTCCACCGCTCATACCGCACCGTTTCCCCCGCGGACCGTGTAGCCTCCACAACTATGGCATGGAGATTACTGTTGCAACTTCACCCCGATCATCACCCATATTATAAGTGGTTGCCGATCTGTGTCTTTCCGGGTCTTACCCTCATGCACGACAAACTCCTCATGCAACACTGGCTCAACCTAGGATACCAGGCGCTAACAGATCTGTATCCTGAAGGGAAATTCATCACTCCGCAGACATGGCGACCTGGCCACTCTGGCTCAGCTCTGGAGCTGCTTCAATACTTTAGACTAAGAGCGGCAGTTCGTGCCATGTGGTCCTCATACCCTGATGAGCCCCCGGACTCACCCGAGATTTGCTACATATCCAATTCGGCCGGCGGAAGGGGTATAATATCCTCCCTCTATAATTGCTGATGGCAAAAGCCGTTGACGTCCCCCAGAAATCGCGAGACACATGGAGTAAGGAACTGGGTCTGGTAATTACTGACGACTTGACGGGTAAAATGTGCTTACACACACACGCAAGTTTTCCCTTAACTCAAGGTTCTGATGTATGCAATACAAGCTCCTCAACTGACTGTACTACACGGCCCTCAGGGTGGGGAAATTTGCACAGAACCAGTCCCACGCCTGCCTGAGGTGCAAATCTATAGAGGCCGATCATACCCCCATGTTTTAGTCCTGCAGCGCGCTTGCTCCGTTCTGGAACGCAGTGACTGAAACCCTATTGGAGATAGTGGGGATCCAACTCGGTCCTGATCCGCTTGCTATACTGTTTGGAATGTGGGATGGGGCTGGAGCAAAGAAAGTGTATGGTTTCTGAACATAAGAGCCATGGTGGCCAAGAAATGCATATTACAATGCTGGAAGCGACAGTCCACGCCTCCCCCACCCCCACTTGAGATGTGGATCAAAGCCTTTACCTGGACACAAATATGCGAGGTAGACTACATCAATTCCCTCCCCTCTAACTCCTTCCCAAGAAATGTGTGGACAGATTTCTGTAGCTACTTGAGCAGTAAAGACAACATAGAACTGCTCTCTTCTCCCCTGTCTGATGTATAGAGTGAAGTATAACCTTGAATTGTGAAATGACTAATGGGCTGCAAAGCTATCCTCTAATGTATACCTCTGTACAAATCTACTGCTGCTAATCCCAAAACATGTTACAACATTCACTGTTTTACTGTGTTGTATGCCTGCTACTGTTTCTTGCCAATGAAGAAAAGTAAAAAAAAAAATAAAAAAAGAAAACACCTCTGGATGTTAAGCGCGTTATAAATAACCAATCATACCAAAAATAACCAATCATACATGGAAAGGGATGAACAGAGGGCATTGCATGCAGAAAACAATCGTCTTTTTACTGCTCTTTCTAAACATGAATGTGCGTTGTTCGATGCCAGGTATTTAGTAGAGCACTACTAGGGATAGTTACAAGGGTGTTACAAGGGGGCGAGGTGATCTGTACTGTGAATTTTGGGGGAAACATTTGGGAGAGTGATGAGGTGGAGCAACCTTTTTGCTGCTGACCTATGGTGCAGTCCATGAGTGGGCCTGCAGCATTGGACTATATGGGGCTAGCCATTGGCGTGCAGGGGGCCTTCTGTGGAGATAATGGCAGATGTTACTCCTGTTGAGCAATGTCTAACAGGCTGGGGGAATATGTAGGAGTTCAGTGTTTAGTTGTTAACAATGCCAAGTTTCACTGCACACATTTAAGGCTGGTGGCCTAGAAGTAAGGCGGAGATTACAGCCTGGGATAAGGCAAAGGATTGGAATCCAGGATGCCAAGTTAAATTTGCGGGACAACTCTCTGCCCTGGTATGTTGAGTGAGTGCAGGGTATGCTCGGGCCATGGCAGATGAAGTATTTGTGGCAGTGACATTGAATGTACAGGCTGGGAAATTCGGCAAAAAGGCATAAGATCAATTCTTTACTTCAACTGAGAATGGTTAATATAGCTCTACTTCGGGAGAAACATTTATATACTGAGGGTTGCGTGAGGCTGCTGAAGAGCCTTTGGCACACTATTTTCTCCTCTGCTACGGATGTGCTCACTTTGGGAATTTAGGGATGGGTGGGTTTGGGTATATGCAACACTTAATTGCTGTGAGGAACCGGGAATTAGATGCAGACTTAAGGTGTTGCGGGTATGGTTTTAGGCTTGGGAAGTGTGCCCATTTTTAAATTCAACAAAAGGTATAAATCCATCAAAAGTTCCAAATGGATAATGTTCACAGTTCCAGAGGGAATTATTCCCTTCCCCAGGAGTCTTTCCACCAAAACAAAAGTTCAAAAAATAACCAAGTTCCAAGAGGATAAATCCCTCCTCTTGTGTTGGAATTCACTCCAGGGGAAATGACTCCCTTGTCCAGGCCTTTCTCCACATTCAGTACCATTCAAATCCTAAGGGTATGGGTCTTCCTTGGGATTCCTTTTCGAAGATCAAACAACTTGGGTGCAGGCCCAAGGCTAAAAAACACCTGGTATGCTCTCCTGCCATGTTCTCTTGTACCGTTGCCTTACACAATTTGGGTGCGAGTCCCTGACTCGCTGAACACCTGGTATGCTTGCCTGCCAGGTTCTCTTGTACAGTTATTTTACGCAATTTGGGTCAGGGAGACTTGCACTTTGCCTGGTCTCCTGCCAGGATTGTATGTTGCAATCTCTTTCTCATTCAGTACAAGGGAGCATGGGCCTTCCCCAAGTTACTTTATGGCAAAATACTGTGACAATGAAGATGACACTGATTCCATTGAGGATTACTCTCTTCCCTACTCTTGGCAACCATTTCACCCTTTCAGGGTCTCTTGGACTCCGTATCGGCATTCCCTTTTCCCCTCTGGGTTCACTGACAAAATATGCGTCATCTCACGCCAACCGTACACATTCGGGTACTCGCCTCGGGATCTGCTGGATTTGAGCGGCTTTCCGCAGTCACCGGCATGGAGTGTTCTCACTCCTTGCATCAGTACGAAGCCCGTCCTGGCTTCCAGTTCCCACTGCGACTTCCTTCTTCTAGCGATTCCACGCACCACTTCCTTATGCAGCCGGTCCAGAGATTGCCTCGACACCACTCTTCTCCCTGGCAATGCTCTGCAACCATGGCTCTCGATCCAGTCTGCCTCCTGGTTTGCCTGACCAGCCAGGAGTGGTCGACTCCCTCTCTTGTCGCATGCACTTGCCTGCCTTCGGGGGTTCGCTCCCAGTGTGGGACGGTATACCATACTTTCGACATAGAACTGTGTGGGACATAGTCTGCTCTGCACTGCACCCTGCGTCTCGCGTCAGTCTACAAGCCAATGTTTGCAAAAGGTCGTCTATCCTTCTTTTGATGTCAGCTTATTTAAACTCTCGCCTCAAGGATGGAAAGTTTCTTGGAGCAATCACATTCTTCACAACACTAGTCTGTGCATTCTGGTTCACACTCTTTCTCTTGGCAGTCCTCTTTCTTGTCTCAGTACATGTTGTTTTTCCTAGATGGAAAGTGTCAGTAATTTCTGTCAGCAGCTTTTACAGGATGCTGAAGGGGATTCACCCAATATGACATTAAAGCATTGGGAATCCCTAAAAGGAAAGGGGGATACCATGTCTAGCTGATGATGCCTATCCATCCCCCTGAGGGTCGCCTCCCGTCATGTGGTCCTCCCTCACATAGCCACCCCCAGGGTCAGGATCCGGTTGTGGCTGCTGTCCCCTGGCCACATGAGTAGAGGCTACCTCCTGGAAAGGAGTGATGACATCGTCAGATTCATCCCATTGATGTATTGACCTTGTCATGATTGTAAGTGATTGCACTATTGCTCCCCTTTTCTGTTAATTTAAAAGACATAAAATATAAAAAAAAAGCAAAGGTGGAATCGCATATCTTCTCACAAAACTTACATGTGAGTTCTCAGCTCCTGTCCTTTGCCCAAACCTTAATGTGTTCTCCCACAATGTCATGTTACTATGCATTGATACAACTCCAAGGGCCTGTTCATGAATCCACTGTATTGAACATTGGCTCAAACTCTGCAAGGTCTGTATTTATTTTGCTTTTACAACTGCCATTCAACAAAATACCTTCTGATCCCAAGTTACATGAAAATCCTACCCACTGCCATTTAGGTTTAGATTTTCTAATTGCAATGAATTGAATTCTGTATTAACACTTTGGGCTTCAAAAGTCCTTTGTGTAAAATTGCAAAGCATATTTTAAAAAAAACGGAAGTAAAATCATCAAAAGGAGTACAATGAATCAAAACCTTTTCATAGATTTTTATTAAGCAGCCAAAAAGCATATACAATAATTCCTTTTTCAGGGGCGTGGCTAGCAGCCAATGGAGTAGGGCAGCTCTCTGAACTGCTCCCACCTGATCCTTCATGATCTGGTGAAAAGGCAAGCTTAATAAAGTCATCATAGCTGGCAATCGACTAGGTGCACGCATGAACCTCTTGGAGGTGCCCAACTGGCAGGCGAAGTGTGGAGGCTTTATGGTTAGCGAGATATGCAGCACAAAACAAGAGGACCCGCCGGCGACGCCAGGAGGCAAGATGGCATGGGCACAGTGAAATGGGCAGCGGAGGCGAGTGGACGACGCCCTGGAAACCCTGAGGACTGCAGGTGTGGAAAGAGCAAGTGGGTGAGACGCGAGTACCAGAGCGGTCCGTGGATAGGAGGCAGAAGAGGAAGAACGTTGATGGCCCGGTCTGCCCAGCCTGGGGACTGGCGAAGTGAGGACATGCTGATGACATGCAGCACAGCAGCCGGAACAAGATGAGGGCTGCGCATGTCCCCCTGCCTCCCTGCCTGCTGGATCCTGAGATCCACTCCTGGGACCGAGCGTGGAAACTCAGCCACATAACCGCCTACCCATCTAAAGTGGCGAGGACGCGGAGCTGCTGAAGCAACCCCAAGGTATGCAGATGAGACGTCTGTGTTCCAGAATATGCCACCTATCCCCATCTGGGATATCGACCACAAGCAGTGTGTGGGAAGACCCCGGAAGGCAAATATGGGAACTGGGCCGTGCAGTGCACTTAAGTGGAAGGCGTCTGACGAACAGGGCCCGAAACCTCCAGAAACTGAGGCGATCAGTTGCTGTATGGTGGCAGTGGGAAAGCATTAGGTTGATGGGATGCAACAGCTGCGAAAGGGGTGAGCACATGGACCTAGACCAAGAGGTGAAATAGGCGCAAAGCCCCAAGCACACTGGGTCTGCAAAGGAAAGCGGGCTACCTGGTGGATAGCAGCCACGAGAGGACCGAAGGGAGGAACCTGAGCCATGGGGTGAACTGTGGCAAGCAGCCCCCAGGAAGCTCGCACTGCAGCAAAGGGACAATAAAACCAAATAAAATCTTTCCTTTTTTATAAAAAAGAAAGCTGATACAATGGGATGGCCAGAAGTAGTTATCAGAAGGCAACAAGATCATACTGGCATACATACACCTGGCAAGGATCCGAAAGACAAGCACCGGTGACGAACATGAAGGGCAAGCAGCCCAGAAGCACGAAGCGTTGAGGGAAGACCGAGGGCCAGAGTTTACACTCCTTTGGAAAGACTACAAGCATCGGCCGGTCTGCGTGGACGACTGTGCCGGGGCTTCTTATAACGTTGTACGGGCTCACAGGTACGGCTCCCTAGACAATATATACCCAGGAGCTTTAGGATACTGTCATCTTAGCAGGAAGCAGCCGAGGCCAACTGGGCGGAAGGCAGGCTGGCTGAATGCCTCCCAATTCGTCGAAAGCCAAGGCGAATTAGCCAACTTTTAACAGCTTTGCCAAGCCCAAGCAGCAGGCACTGGCGGAAAGCATGGACTAGAACAGGAGAAAGAACAGAGCACCATGGAGTTGCATTAGCAAGTGATGCTAGCCATAGCAGATTTAAAGGCCTCCTTGGGGACACAAATTGTAGTGGTGCAACTAGATGTTGGATTATTACGCCAGGACGTTCAGAGCGCACTTCCACGCTGGAGACACAGGTGAAGGAGAATTCCGGTGCGCCCCAGGCCACACATGCAGATGTTCATGTCCTGCAGCAAAAAGTCTTCTGGAGAACAGAGTGGAAGAGGCAAAGGGATGGGCACAGAGAAATTATATCCGCATAGTAGGCCCGCCTGAAGGGGGAAGAAGGTGCAGACCCGACGACATATATAGAGAACATGCTGCTCCAGGAGAGAGGCACAGGGAATCTCACACAGGGACAGTTGAGAGGGTGCACAGGGCGCTAACTCGGAGACCACCCCGGGGGCAACCCCGCGACCGATTATTGCTAAAGTCCTTAACTATAAGGGCAGGGAAAAAATATTGGCTTATTCCAGGCAAGGAGAAGAACTGAAGAGAGCCTCTGCAGAATTGGCGGTCTACCCCGATTATACATTTAAAGTGCAGAAGAACAGGGCGCAATTTTCAGCAGCTAAGGCTAGATTCTGTTGGCAGGACTGAAATACATGTTGACCTACCCTGCACAACTTATAATATAAGACCTGGTTTTTTGACCTCACAGAGGAAGCGCAAGCATGGATGGACAGGGAGGGGATACGTCCCTGTGAAGGGAGAGGCAACGACAGCTGAGGAAGGCGCAAAGGAAGTCCCACCTAATTGGATGTGCGAGACAACTAAGATACTTTGGACGGTCGGACCTGCACATTTGAGGGCTCCTGGCGGCCCGCAATTGAATGAACACACATAGTCCAAAGGGCTTTTTATTAATGGGCAACCTTCCAGCGAAATGGGTCCTGGATGCTTGTAACTGGTTTTGTTCTATATATGGCGGGTTTATTAGTAGTTGATGCTTTACAACAAGGAAGAGGTGACCGAGCCCACAGCTGTGTCTGCCGCACCCTTCAAGTTCTGTTTCTTGAGGGCACTTGTTAATGCGCCCATCTGTTGTGCACCAGTCCCAGTCAGGACTGCCTGGGGCGAATGCGGGAAGCGGACATGCCTAGGCAAGGTTAACCAAGCTGGGCAGTTGGGGGAAGTTCAATGGGGGAGGGTTGCCTGCATGTATGTTGAAAGGAGTCAGCAGCACAGCATTCCGGGTGGGAGCACTACACACGGGTCAGAGGAAGCCTATTGCAATGTCTGAGACGGATGGCAGATCAGAGGGGGATAGTAGCAAATGGCGGGGACCATAAACGTACTTAACTGGAATGACAGGGGGTTGAATGATTATGTAAAGAGAAATGGAGTATTTGCTTATTTTAAGAGATGTAAAGTGAATATTGCCTTACTACAGGAAACGCATCTCACATTGGAAAAAAAGGCACTATTAGCAGGTAAATGGAAAGGGCAGGTATTCCGATCCCAATATTCCGCCTATGCTCGAGGGGTCTTAATATTGATACCGCCCTCGGTACCCTTCAAGGTTACACGCACAAATCGGAAATGAGGGGAGGATGGTGCTAGTACAAGGCCTTTTAGAACAAGTAGACACATGCCTGGTAAACACATATACCCCCAATCACAGTGCCGCCAGGTATTTTCAGACTTTATACCCACGACTAGGCCCCTATCGGGACAGCAATATGATATGGGGAGGAGACTTTAATTGCACGCTAAACCCAATCCTGGATACGTCAGATACCAATACACCAAACCAGCTCTGCCTGCCAGAATATTATGGATGCTCCTGAATTCCTTTGATTTGGAAGATGCTTGGAGAGGTCTGCACCCAGACGCTAGAGATTATTCACACTTCTCGGCTCCACACGCAGTACATACCAGAATACATCATTTTTTTTGTGGGTCTCTATCATATAACACATGCCCAGTATAAAGGTAGGGTCTTGTTGGATCATGCCTACAGTGGCAATATGTTCACCACAGGGCCCCAATACCCACATGGAGACTTAGGAGTGAATCGCTGAGAGATTCCCCCTTTTCGCGATTGCATTAAAGAATGCATTACTGAATATGTCTTGCACAATTTGGGCAGTGTTGCACACTGCTGGTATCTTGTGGGAGGCATTGAAGGTGGTGGTTAGAGGGGTCGCTATAGTGGGGGCTAGCAGCGTTCAAGCAAATATCAATAGAGAGCTAGCTTCTGCCGAGGAACGGCTGAGGATACTAAAGCACTAATGCATGGATTGCTGGGAGAGGCTGGGCAAATACAGTTTATCTAGATGCACTGAGAATCAGCATAGAGAGGGGGATACGCCTGGCTGATTGCTGGCATGCTTATATCAGAGAGAAGCGCATCAAGGCCCCATACACTCGCTAAACAAAGATCAAGGGAATTTATGTTATACTCCAATAGGGATTAATGAGGCGTTTTGGGAATTTTACCAAAAACTGTACCAACGCGGTCCCCCGGTGCCAAACACCCACCTAGTGAATGTGTTGGACGAGATTGAGCTACCAGTACTGTCCCAGGAAGAAAGAGATGACTTAGAAGCGCCCATAACCTTGGAAGATATACAAAATACAATTGCGGGTTTGCTGACGCGGAAGACGTCGGGCTCGGATGGACTACCCAGCGAATTCACACCCAAGTATTGGCCCCCCATTTGCTTAGTACGTTCAATGATTCTTATGAGGCGGTGGTTCTGCCACTTAGCCTGAGAGAAGCTGTTATGCTACCTCTCCTCAATCCCCCTAAAACCCTGACGGAATGTAGTACTACAGGCCTCTATCCATGCTGAATCAGGATAATAAGATACTGCCGTCCATACTAGCAGCTAGAATGAAATGGATGATACATAAACTAGTGCAGCCGGATCAGACGAGCTATGTCCCAGGCCGAAGTATGACCTGCAACTTGAGGAGACTGTATCACGTGATGGATAGTACAGCATGCTGGGAAATTCAGCCATAGCTATGTTGGATGTGGTGAAAGCGTTTGATTCAATGCAGTGGGACTGGCTTTATGCAACTCTGCTTAGATTTAGATTTGGATTTGGGTAGACATACATCAAATGGGTTCAACTAGTGTACACTAGGCCAATGGCTAGGGTTAAAACGGGCAAATAGATTTCGGAGGCATGGGAATTAGAAAAGGGCATGAGACAAGACTGTCCCTTATTACTGCTCTATGTCCTAGCTATGGAGCTTATAGCCCATTACCTCAGGACGGAATACAGGGATGCAGGGGTTGAAATAGATTGGGTCAGACACTTGATATCCCTATATGCCGATGACACGCTACTGTATATTCAGAACCCGGAAGATAATGTGGAGCCGCTGCTAGAAGCCATGGCATTATTTGCGGAATTGTCAGGGATTACAATTAGTATGGCTAAATCAGCATTATTCCCATTAGCGGGATTACGTAAAATAGAGCGTGGTGTTGCCTGTGCTTGCCCTGCAGTGGAAAGTGCACACGTTCAGGTATCTGGGGGTTAATGTGTACCATGACCCACCGGACGAACACACACACAATACATTACATGCCCTGGAAGGTATCAAGAGCTCCATGAGGTTCTGGACTAAATTGCCTCTTTCAATGATGGGGATGGCGGCCTTGCTGAATATGGTAGTATTGCCTATATTACTACACTTTTTCATGAATGTCCCATTTTACGTATCTAGGCCCTTTAAGACCTTGGAGAGTATCGGCAGAAGCTTTCTGTGGCAAAATGGGAGGAATAGAATAGCGCTGTCATCATTATAAAAGCTGCATGCAGAGAGTGGTATCAGGGTCCCCCACTTTGAATTATATTACATAGCAGGGCAACTGCAATTCATGGTAGATTGGCTTGCTGAATACCCTACTCCGGACACACTGATTCTGCAACCTACTGGGCTGCGGCATTACCTAAAGGAGATATTGTGGTACAAGAAACCTTGCGGGGGCCGATGGTCACACCTGGTGTCCCTAGGAGTGAAAATGTGGGACAGGGCCCTGGCAGTGATGGGGCTGATAGACCCAATATCAGCATAGATCCCACTGGTTTCGGTAGTGTCATCATCTCAGGTCAGAGTATGAATATGCAAGTATTGGGAAGCTTGCAGGGTGGCCATCATATGCGATGTTGCAGGATACAGCTTTTGTACCCTTCGTAGAATTGGCAAGGCAGACATGCATGCACGCAAGCCTATATATGCTACATAGTACTATTAAGAGAGAGGTCACACGTAGGTGGCCTGCATATTGCGATAACATTCAATAGTGGATACCCTATATGACATAGCTGAGGGTGGGCATACTATATCACAAATATATGACCTTCTACTGACTAATGGGCAGGCCCCCCCTCTGGTGATAAAGGGTAAATGGGAAGTGGATTTGGGGATAAGCTTCACAGAAGCGCAATGGGTAAGAATACTGGGATACCACAAGAAGGTGTTGCGAAATGCACAACTGCAGTTTATACAACTGCTAGGGACACAATAGAGCGTATATATGACGCCTCAGCAGATATCCAGGTTTCCAGGGGCAGCAGCACGAGGATGCCCCAGGTGCACTGCAATGGATGCAGGAATGCTCTATGTTTTGGGCATGTCCAATGGTGGGGCTGTGTTGGCAGGAGGTGGCAGATAGACTTCAAAAAGGGGGGCAGGGTGGAATTAGAAGTGCTTTCCTAGAGTGCATGTCTGCTGGGTTTGCGTCTCACGCCCCAAAGGCTGGAAACATGTTACTAAACTAAAGGGCCTACCGTGTATACTAGCCAAACATAGAATTGCTATGACATGGAAATCGTTTAAAGTCCCTGGCGTAGAGGAGTGATGGAAGGGCCTGTACAGGTGGGGAATGGCAGAAGCTTTGACATGGAAAGGGCGGTGCAGCAAGACCATGGGAGGCTTGGAGGTGAATCGGGGAAGGGGAGGTGTTACAACTATTTCTGTTTGTTAGGGCAGCCACGGAAGAAGCAGAGGCAGATTACCCTAGTAGGATCCCACGTGGCTCTGGACTGCCGGAAATGTACTGCGCCTACAGTATACACGAGATGCAGGCAAGCTGGGGGATTTGGGGGGGAGTTGGGATAGCAGGGGAGGGAACGGGCGGGGGACGTTGTCGTAGGTTTATAGCCCATTATAAGGTGTTGGCTGTGGATACTGCATTGATAATGTTGTGTGAAGTTTGATTTGTGTTTTGGAAAAATCAATAAAATAAATAAAAAGTAATAAAAATAATTCCTTATTCATAAAAACTAGATTTAAAGTACGACTAATAATTTTATACACAGTAACACGCTCCTAACGAGAGTCCATCTACAGATATTTACCCTCCAGCCATCTTTTCAGTTATTACAAGTGTGGAAGAGGAATATTTTTGGTAAAACCCTCTATGCATCCCAAACTCGCTCCCTTCTTTTGTAAAGTAGTATAAACGGTGAAAATGAGCAGGCTTTCAGGTTTTCAGTATGGTTGAGAATGCATTTACATCTGTCTTTATTATGACAGTAGAGCAACTGAGAACCGAATTTAGGTGCAACTCCTTATTCCTGGGAGTGGAAATATAAGAAGTTGATTGACAAGACCCCCTGCCCCCCGTCCTCCCTTAAAGGCTGATGCCCCGGCAAGACCCAAGGGAATAAGGGTACTGTCTTGGAATGTTGCCGGTATAGAAAGGCATCTGATGGACGTGGTTCGGTTGGCCCTAACTTCTACCAGTAAGATCATTTGTATTCAGGAAACCTGGGCCTTAACTTCAGTTGAGGTGCCAGGTTGCAAGGCATTCAACACTCCAGCGACAAAAGGTGCCAAGGGCAGACCATGGGGGGGGGGGAGTCGGTGTTACCGACCATAATAGTGGTTGACTCCAGGTGGGGAAACTGAGCTGAGTGACCCTGACCTGCAATTGGTTGTTGATCAAAAACAGAGATCGGCATAGTTGCTTGTGTTTAACTTGTACAACCAGCCGTATGGCATTAACCCCTTGGGTAATTGTTAGGGAGACTTCTCATTCTGTTGCTAATTTCCCTCACCTAGTGAGTCCTCCAGCAGCTTTTGCTGGATTTCTGGAGTTTATTTATTCCACTTGGTAAGAGTGTGAGCCTTTTTCCCACTCTTACATGTGTTTTTCCATGTGTATTTCTACTGTTTGTGTGATCTTGGGCTCTGAGTACACCACTCCATGAGCCCCCTTTTTTGTGTGTTACACAGCACCTTCAGTGCAGTGACACAGGGTTGTCTTTGAGACTTCCCTCTGACTCCATTTTTTCTGGGGCTGACTACTGTCCCCCAGAAACAGGTAAAGGTGCCATTTACTTTATGTAGTCATTTAAAACTGCAGACCCAGTACACCCCATTTTACATGGAGTACTGGAAAGGGTTAATTCCTATCCCTTAAAGTCTGTACCTCTCTGAGCTTTGTTTTGGTCTTTTAACATTCAGACTTGCCTGGTGGCAGTGATATCTACCCTAACTTTTCTACCGCTTATACTATATAACCGTGGTTTCGAGGGGATTGGGTCCTCCGACGTATTCCATATCTATGACGGGTAATCACCACAGCTGTGCTGCTTTGGAAAATATTTCAGCTCCTGGTCAATGACGTTGATACGCTGTCCTCGAGGGCCTCCGTCGAGCCGACTTCACTGGATGTTATAAGTAGAACGCCCGACGCCCGTAGGCTCAGTTCCGTTTTTTCCATGAACGTGTTTTTGTAACGCTCACCTGATTCCCGCAGAGGCGCCGGTCTTGACTGGGTGAATGCCGTATCTTCAAAGGTGATGTATAACACACGGTTGGCTCTTTGGGCTGGACCTCTGTGCACTGTATGTCTGACTCGAAGAGTAAGATGTCTGCAAATAGAAAATATGGGATTAATGAACTGGGGTTATTGGGTGCCTCTCTCCTCTTCCCTTTCTCTTCTCCTGTAGAACCCCAAAGGTTAACGCCCTCACCTTAGGTAAATGAACGCCGAGCTCTCCATCTGCCTCGGGGCAGGGTGCCGTAACCAGTTTCTTCACTGGATAAGGGTGCAGGCCTCTTGACCTCAGAGGACTGCTGTCCGTCGTTAACTGCACGAACGGTAAGTTCTGGGCACTTCAAATGTCTTAAAAGTATTTTGTAATGATATCTCTTGTTTTGCAGGGTTCCGGCGATGGCGGATGGCGGGCTGATGAGAGTTGAGGAACGAACCCGCGTGAGGAATAGAAGCGCCTGGAAGCACGTAAGTAAGCGCTTGTAGCCTGCTTCACGATGCGCACTAACTGTCCCTTTTATCTTGCAGGTACAAGTTCGGAGCTTTAGAGAAGCTGAAGGGTGCTGGAATACCCACTGGATTCGGCGTGGGAAGGAGTAATGGCACGTGAGTAATAAAGTTGCCCAATGTCTTTAAACGCACCTTCTTTTGTCTTTCAGATGCGGGATGCAGCGCCGAAGGCCTCCGGAGCGTGCGAAGAGCTGGTAAGCTTTTGTCTTTCAGATGCCGGAATGCAATGCGAAGACCTCCGGAGCATCCGAAGAGTAGGTAAGCCTTTGTCTTTCAGATGCCGGAATGCAGCGCGAGGCGTTGGTGACAGCCGATGGACCAGGTAAGAGATGCGCTGCCACTGAAGACCGTAGTGCTAACCTGTTCTTTCTTTGTCTTTACAGGTGCTGCTGAAGACTGGATTCCAGGATGGTAAGCCTTTGTTCCCTTAGGCCCAGGATCAGAAGCAGAAGACACGATGAGCGTTCTGCTGCAGAGAATGCAGAATAACGCAAAGCAAGATTCATCCATCGGGTGTGGTTTAAATAGCCTCCTGTAGTGCTTAGGTATCTCCTTCCACAGCCACGCCTAGGTAAGAAAAGAGTTCCTGCTTTCCAGAAGAGTTCCAGTGTTCTGAACCTAGGGAGTGGCTCCTGCCCCACCCAACAGGAAAAGTAGTCCCAAACAGAAGAGGATCAGGGGTTCAACTGGCAGGTAAGTAAGCAGCATGGTCTGCTGCAGGTAAGTCCACCCAAGCATTATGAGCCCGGCGCTTCCAGCGCTGGGACTGGGCATCTTTATGAGCCTGGTGCCACTGGCGCCAGGACATGGTCCAAAAGGTCCCAATTGGGACTGGCTGGCACTCGGAACCGGGGTTATGGGTCTGCTTCCAAGGGAGTCGGGCAAGTCCTGATCTTTTGGAAGCAGAGATCATGACAGTTTTCTTCGGAGATCTTGGCGCGCCTCGGTTCATCTGAGTTCTGTTCTTTCGGTTCCTCGAACCTGTTCGTTGTGAAGATTATCCATGATGTCTTCGGCTTCTTCCACCCCGCGGCCGGGTTTTAAGAAGTATCAGGACTGCGGGTCTAAGATGTCGTTGACTGACTCGCACGATATCTGCGTCTGGTGCCTCGGTGAGGGTCACGACACGTGCTTGTGTTGACTGCCAGTCGCTTACATCGAAGGCCTTGCGGGAGCGTAAGAAGCTTTCGGTCGGTAAGGTGGCCAAGCTTCGGAAGTAGAGATCCACGGGACTTTCGACTGACGATTCGAGGGGCGACTCTCCATAGTTGTCGGTCTGAGGGGTTTAGGTCCCGGAGTAGGTCCCGCCATTCCTCTGCCTCTTTGAGGCACTCACGGAAACGCCGTCATCTGTCACCTTCCTCGTCCGAGGGCTCTGCCTGTCGGCGGGTTGCTTGTCCCAACAAGCATTCCACTCCTGCGGAATGGGATTCATTTTGACAGGAGATGATGGCGATTCTTCAGTCGCAGGGCTCCGTTCCGTCCGTGCTGTCGAAAGACGCCGGGTGTGACCGTGCTAGAGCCGCCACTCGCACGCCTTCGGGCTCGGATGGTCGGCGGGATCATCGAGCACCTTCGAGACCGTCGGACCTGTGAGGTATTTGAAGAAGACATCGACGCCATCGGCGCCCAGGCAGTCGAAGGACATGCTCAGGGCTCCGCCCTCAAGGACTGTGTCGAAGCCGTCAGCGCCGCGCTCGACGTCGATTACATCGACACCTTTCGAGGCTGCTTTGTTGGAGGTACCCCGTGGCACGGTGGAACCCCCTAGAAAGGCTCTGGCCAAGTGTAGAAATGTCTTTGTCCCTTTTTCTGGGCCCCCATTGCAGCCTCTGGATTATATTTCTGAGGTGGAAGAAGGGTCTGAGGAAGGTGGTTTTCGTTCCTGTTGAGGTACCTGACGAGATTTTGTCTGGTCATAGCCAGCTTGAAGACTTGCGTCAGTCGTTGCACGACGCCAGTGGTTTGGACACCTCTCCGAAGGTGGAGTTCGGTAGGCCTGAGCCTGGCACCCACGCCGAGTCCTCGTATCGGCGCCTTATTTCGAGGGTAATGTAATACTTGGGGTGGTCTGCACCACCAGTGGATTTTCTGCAGGATGACCAGACGGATATCCTTGACCAAGGTCCACCAACTGACCCGGTGCCTGCCATTCCTTATGGCCTTGCAGAGAAAGGGTGGCAGCGGCTTGGACTGCTCCCGAGAGTCTCCCGGCAGTGAGCAAGTCTTTGCCGAAGAAATATTGTCCAGCCAGTAGCGACCCCAGCTACTTGACTATGCATCCCATTCCAGAGAGTTTGGTGGTGCAGGCGGCTACGGCCCCGGCAAAACAGGCGTCGTACCCTACCATCCCTCCTGATAGGGACAACAAACATTTTGATGGCTGGGCGAAGAAAGTGTTTTCTTCAGGGAGTATGACTTTATAGTTAGCCAACTCTGTGTGTGCCTTAGCACCTTTCACTCATACTCTGTGGAATTGTATCTCGTTGGCGGCTGAACACATTTCCAAAGGGGAGGAACGGGATGGCTTTCTTGCTCTTGTTCAGGATGGCAAGGATGCCATTTGTGAATCCGTTCGGTCGGGTCTGGACATGGCAGATTGCGTCAGCCGGTCCATGGTGATGAGCACCGTAATGCGCAGATGTGTGGTTGGGGAAGTCGGGGTTTGCTCCTGATGTACAAGCCCGGCTCCTCAAACATGCCCTTTGATGGTGAACATCTTTTTGGCAGAAAGGCTGACGAGAGCCTTGAGAGGTTGCAGACCTCCAAAGCTGCTGCGAAGTCGATGAGTGCTGCAGTTCGCCAACCTCCGCTTTTTCGTCCTAGGGGACAACAATGGAGGGGAGTTTCCTTTCGATATTACTCTACTTCTAGTAGATCGAGGGGAGCTGCAAGTCAAAGGGGCAACCGTCGGAGTACCAGAGGTGGAAAACAAGGTACTCGTGGTGCCAAGGCCGCTCGGGCAGGTGCCTCTTTACCCTCAGGCAATGCCACAGCTGCATCAGCTCAGTCATGAGGCCATGTCCCATGGTTCGCCGGTTGGGGGAAGGCTGGTGCAGCTTCTTGTAGAATGGCGTGCCATTACTTCAGATGTGTGGGTTCTGGAGATCATAGCCCACGGCTACTGTCTTCCTTTCCGGCAGAGGCCTCACGACAATCCACCAGGGAATCTCTCTTTGAAGAGTCCGGATCCGCTCCTTGCACAGGAAATGCAATCCCTGCTGGAGAAAGGCGCCATAGAACTGGTGCCTGTAGCAGAGAGGAACAAGGGAGGGTATTCCCCTTATTTTTTGATTTCCAAGAAGGACGGGGGATTGAGACCCCTCATGGACTTGTGCGGTTTGAACAAGCTCCTCAGGAAGGACAAGTTCAAAATGGTTACTCTTTCTCAAGTCCTCCAGGTCCTTCAACTGCAGGACTGGTTGGTGTCTCTCGACCTCAAGGACGCTTACTTTCATGTGCCGATCCATCCCAAGCACAAGAAGTACCTGGGGCTCGCGGTTGGCGACTTGCACTTTCAGTTTCGGGTCCTGCCGTTCGGATTGACCTCCGCCCGAGGGTTTTCACCAAGCTCATGGTGGTGGTGGCAGCGTATCTCAGGAAAGGGGGGATTCACGTCTACCCCTACCTGGACGATTGGTTGATCAGGGTGCGCTCTCCCATGCAAGTCCTGGATCATCTGTCCGTCACCTGCCACTCCCTTCACAAGCTGGGCTTCTCCCTCAACTTAAAGAAGTCCCACTTGATGCCAACTCAGCGGCTCCAGTACATCGGAGCAGTGCTAGACACGTCCCTGGGGCAGTGTTTCTCTCCCCAGGTGAGGGCTCATCACATTCAGCAGATGGTGCACAAGTTTCAACATGCCCAGAGTCTCCCGGCGTTCGAGTTCTTGAGGTTGTTCGGCCTCATGGCATCCTGCATTTTTCTGCTGCCGGAGGCCAGGTTGCGGTTGAGATCTCTGCAATGGGCTCACAAGATGCAATGGTCAGTGTTCCGGCAGGATGTCGGACCCCGTTCAGGTGCCGCCCTCGGTCACCCAGTACCTTCTGTGGTGGGCCGTCGAAGGCAATCTGATGCGGGGGGCTCCATTTTGACTACCCTGGCCAGAGGTGACGGACACATCCCTCACGGGATGGGGAGCAGATGCCAACGGGTTGACAGTCAGCGTTCGATGGTCTCCGTCTGAGACCAGACTCCTTATCAATCTGTTGGAGCTGAGGGCCGTCAGGCTTGCTCTGAAGGCTTTTCTGCCGACTGTGCGAGGGAAGAGTGTCCGGATTCTGACGGACAACACAGTGGCCATGCACTACCTCATCCTGCAAGTGCTGCGGAGATTACGGAGGTTTGGTTCCCCGATGATCCTCATTGCTCCGGCATGGGCCCGGAGAACGTGGTACCCGGACCTTCTCGACTTGTCCATCTGCCCTCCACGCCGTCTTCCCTACCGAGAAGATCTGCTCCACGGGATGGGGGTCAGGTTCTCCATCCAGAGGTCAGATCCCTCAACCTTCACGCTTGGCTTCTGAAAGGCTGAGGTATAAGGATTTGGACCTCCCTGAAGACGTGATGGACGTGTTGCTTTCGGCCAGACGGCCTGCAACAAAGTCCTTGTACCGTTGCGGTTGGAGAAAGTTCTGCGACTGGTGCAGGGTTAAGAATGTGGATCCTTTTTCATGTGACATTCCTGTGGTTCTGTCTTTTTTGCTTTCTTTAGTCCACAAGGGCCTGCAAGTGGGTACCGTTAAAGGTTACCTGGCGCACTGTCCATATTTAAGTGCTCGTCTGAGTGTTCTTATTTCAGAATTCCTTTGATTTCTCAGTTTCTGAAAGGGCTCACTAATGTGTTCCCACCATCACCTTTCCAGGTGCCCGGTTTGGATTTGAAGCTTGTTCTGAAATTCCTAATGGGTGCTCCATTTGAGCCTTTACATTCTTGTCCTTTGTGGCTGTTAACCCTTAAAACTGTGTTTTTAGGTGCGGTCACTTCCGCTCGCAGAGTAAGTGAGTTGCAGGCACTTTCTGTTAAACCACCCTTCACAGTGTTTCATAAGGACAGGGTTGCCCTTAGAGTTCGTCCTTCCTTTTCCGAAAGTTGTCAGAATTTCATTTACGCCAGAAGGTCATTCTTTTGACATTTTATCCTCCTCCAAATCCTGGTAAGGAAGAGGAGAGGCTCCATAGGTTGGATCCTAGGAGAGCTTTAAGTTTCTACATTTCACACATGTCCCGGGTCATAGTGGACGATCAGCTCTTTATAGGTTACGCTGGAAGGCGTTTGGGACAAGCTGTTACTAAGCAGACTTTGTCAAGATGGATTATCTTGGCAATTTCTGAATGTTACCGCTTGGCGGGTAAGGACCCTCCAGTAGGCTTACGGCCCCATTCTACTAGGGGTATGGCTGCCTCTACTGACCTGCAGAGGTGTGTTCCTATTCGTAACATCTGTGAAGCAACCACTTGGGCTTCGGTCCATACTTTTATACGACACTACTCCCTGAACTCTATCCATGGGCAGGATCTGGCCTTTGGCAAGGCGGTCCTTTATTCTGCAATTTCATTGGGCATTCTAAATTTCTATATTTTAAATTCTTTTCCCTCCTCCATACTTTGGTACTGCTTTGGGAGTCTGTCATAGATATGTAATACATTGGAGGACCCAATCCCCTCGAAGTACAAGTTACTCTCTTACCTGGTAACTTTCTTTCATTGGGATGGTCCGACGACGTCTTCCATATCGCTCCCTCCCTACCTGCCCCGCAACAGAATTTCTTATGCGATTCCAGCTTACGTTTTCGCAAGGCTTTCTGTAGGCATTCTGGCAGAAGATTGGTGCCACACGTTCTGAGGAAAAAACTACAACTGAGGCTACGGCGTCGGGCGTCCTATTTATAACATCCGGTGACGTCGCCTCGACGGAGGCCCTCGAAGACAGCGTATCGACGCAGGATGCAGACGCCGAAAGATTTTCCGAAGCAGCACAGCTGTGGTCATTACCTGTCATAGGTATGGAATGCGTCGTCGGACCATCCCATCGAAAGAACCTTACCAGGTAAGAGAGTAGCTTGTTCATTGTTCCAGGCTATTATATTAGCCTCAAACATAAACCCGCTTGACCAAATACTCTTTCTTTTGGCTCCGGTCAGGTTTATTCACCATTTCTTTTTGTTAAAGTCCTTCTTGTGTTTTACTTTGCGCAGCAAACCAGGTTTGCCTTTTTTGTTCACTGTCTTTTGGCGGGCTTCTGCAACGAAGCCCACCTCTTGGCACCTGGGTGTCTAGGTGGGCTGAACGTGAGGAAGGGGTGTAGTCACCCCCTGCACAGGGTATCCTAGGAAACCCAAGTCGCACTTTGCCATGATTGGCTGAGGGGTTTGTCTGGACCGGACAACCACCCTGCTGTGTGATTGACAGCCAGGCTGTGTGAATGGGGGATTTTCGCATAAATGGCAGGACTCTTGGGCTGGAAGTCAGAGTCGCCACTGGAACTGCAAGGAACCGAACAGAAGCGGAGAAGAAGATGGCTGCTTCAACCCCGAGTCCCAGTGAAGCCCTGCTGCTGTCCTGAGCTATCTACCCTTCAAGGACCAGAGAAGATCCAGTCCAGAGTCTTCTTCCCTTGAGCCTGGTGGGATCACCCAGCTCATTCTCCACAGCCAGAGGATCCTTTCGTGGTCAAAATTGCTGCTCACTGCTGTAGTGGTCCAGAAAGCCATCTAAAGAGCCTCTCCTGTTTTAAAGGAGCGCACCTTTTATTCACCGTCGCTACTGCTGGCCTCACCCTGGGTAGTGCAGATCACTCCAGACGTAGTCCTTCTTGTCTCCGCGACTGAAGCCCCAGGAACCGTGGGTCTGCAGGAAACTACCAGGAACAACTGCCGTGGCACCAGCTTCGAGGAACTAGGGGGGAACCCTTTTCTCCTCACCCAAGGCTTGCCCTTGTCTTCCTTCCCTCTTATAACTTTGCTTCCTCTGTTGACAATATCCAGGTACTCCTGGCAACCTTGAATCGTGAACTATCTGCCTGTGTGATCCTTGACAACAGGAACCCTGTTCCACTTGACACTGGCGCAGGCCTATTGACTTTTATCTTCTGGTTAGAAAGTGTTTTCTGATTCTGTCTGCCTTGACAAAAGTATTGGGTATGATTTTTGTCCTCAACTGTCTCGTGGTAACTCGGGTGCTAAGTGTGGTTTTACTCCGTTAACATTTCTTCCCGCGGGTACACGTATCTTTAGTAAGACTGAAGTGTCATTACTGTCAAAAAGTGATCGCATATGTATTCCCGGTAACATCTTTGTTTCATAACACCGGCCTGTCAAAACCAAAGGTACTTACCTTGAGTGTGTTGCACAAAGTGAATTGGTTGTGTGTAGTGTATTTTACGTGTGGTTAAGAAGTGAAGTGTTTTGTGAACAGATGGTTTAAAAATAAATGTCTTTACTTTTTAACCAAAAACCTTGAGTCAGTGTTTGCTTGAGTCACAGTAATTGTAGTCCTTTGTGTAATCTCTACTACTGCTCATTTGCTCTTGAGATAAGTCTGGCTGCTCGGCTACTTCTACCACTTGAACAGTGTAGTACGGGCTTGTACCAAAGGTGAACTTGTATTGCCACCTGTAGTCTTAATTGTGTGTAGTGGTCCCTAAGGGCACTGCACAGGATTCTGCCTAACAGTAATACAAAAAGGAGAGAAGGGTGGGCACCACTGATGTGTTGGACAGTAATTAGAAATTACTCTAAAAATGGTAAGCTCAGATTCCAAGATGGCTGCCAACACCAGATAGACATGTTGACGGCTGCTCCCAGGCTCTGATGTGCTGATCTGGCGGATCCACATCCCCCAGAAGACAGAGCACTGTCAAACCTTGGAGAACCACCCACCCCTCTCTTAACCCCCACCCGCCCCCACCCCCCAGCACACAGTGACCCGGAGTAAAGCGCCAAGGCTCCACGGAAGCAGGATTACAGAGGGGCCGGCGGCGACGAAAACGGCGCCAAATAGAAATCCTCACTACGTCCGCCTCCAGGGAAGCCTACAATGGAGACATAAGAGCCGGAGGGGAGAAGGCGTCCCTCGCACAAGGAGGTGAGCCACACGCAGAAGCCGCAAAGGGAACTGAGGAGTGCAGAAGACCAGCTGTGGGGAATTGCAGAGAGGGGACAGGCAATGAGACAGATGTCCCCTCCCTCCACTTGGCTTAAGAAGTTGCTGCAAGGAGGAGCCACCAACAGAAGCATAGCGAGGGAGCCAGCAAGCGCATGCACAGAGCCCCCCCCCAGCACCCTTCAGAGAGCAATGCAGGGGGGCAGGATCCTAAAGCTCTGGTAACAGGCGGCTGGGGAAAGAAGCCGGACAGGGATAGAAGGAGCCGGGGCACACAGGCATCCCGCCACCAGGAGATGCTGCTGGGACCAAACGAGAAGAGCCCTGGCGGTAAGTTGTCGAGCGGAGCAGGGCCCAGTGGAGGAGCTGTGCTGAGTGCACCCCACTGGAGCGGAGAATACCTGAGAGACCAACAGAGCTGAGCAGAGACAAGTGGGTGCTGGGAAGAAGGTTGGTGTGTTCTCCGAGGGAGAGAATTGCAGAGCCTGTAGGTCCAGGAACAGACATGGCACCCCAAGACCCAGGCTGAGAGGGAACAAGGTACGTCCAGAGAGGAAAGGGCCTGGGAGGATTCAGAAGTTGTCGAGGGGCCCCTCACTCCAGAATCTGTGGCTGGGGGGGGGGGAGGGGGGATCACCCCCGACCCGATCAGAGGCCAACCCTGGCGAAACAGTGAAGCATTGGAAAAGGACAGGGGCTAACCCCCTGCCCCCAAAACTTAATATTGCCATACAGCCCAGCCAAGCATAGAGGGGGGCACCAAAGGAGCAAGGGGCCACAATCCACTAACAACCCACTAGGGACCACCCATCTGAACAGCTAGGGTGGCTGCCAAAGATCCAACAAAGACGCGACATCGAGC
This sequence comes from Ambystoma mexicanum, assembly GCF_040938575.1. NCBI lineage: Eukaryota > Metazoa > Chordata > Amphibia > Caudata > Ambystomatidae > Ambystoma > Ambystoma mexicanum. The sequence goes on from NC_090936.1 coordinate 648,358,597, forward strand.
TTCTCCAGAGACCCACTGGGCCCCAGAAGCAGGAAAGGACTGGGGAGCAGCGCACTAAGGGAGAACCCACCAAGGGGCAATGCCAGAAGGCAATCAGAAGGGGGGGAACCCCAACGGAGAAAGGGTGAATAAACCCAAGGCAAAGCTACAGAGGCCCAGGCTATCATGATGCCTGCTCCAGAGGAGCCAGGTCAGGCCCAGCGTCCCCGGAAGCAGACTTCATACTCACCAAGCAGGACCCAGCAAACCCCTATAGGGGCTCTTTGGACCTTGTCCTGGCGCCTTTGGCGCCAGGCTCATAAAAGGCATCTGTCCTGGCGCCATAGGCGCCAGGCTCATCATGGCAGAACATATGGTAATGCTTGGGTGAACTCACCTGAGGCAGACCATGCTGCATACTCACCCGAGGCAGACCATGCTGCATACTCACCCGAGGCAGACCATGCTGTCTGAAGCTCCAAGCCAACTAAGGCTGGGGAGGAACTATTTTCTTTCAGGAATTCTTTTCTTACTCGGGTGGGGCCAGTGGAAGAACACTCACCTGAAGCTCTTCCAAGGCTATTTAAACCACGCCCGGATGGCCACACGTGCTTCGCGTTATTCTGCATCTGCATCAGGACGCTCACCAAGTCGGCTCCTGCATCCTGGCTCCTGCCACGCCCGCCAGCACCTGGAACACCTGCAAGGAGAGAAAGGCAAGCATTAGGACATTACCTACCTTCATCCAGCATCCAGATTCTTCACTCCGTCGATCCTGCAAAAGAAAGTAAAGGGTTAGAAACGCATCTCATCGCTCGCTGCAGCGCCGCTTCCACTTACCTTCACGTGGCGCTGTCTAGCTCTTCAGCGGTGATAGGCGACATCGGCCGCATCCCAGCACCTACGGAAAAGAAAGACAATAGTTAGAAGCGCTCCGCTTCTCACGCTGCCGCGCCGCTTCCACTTACCTTCACGTGGTGCCGGCAACCTTTTCAGCGCCCATAGGCGACATCGGTCGCATTCAAGACCTACGGAGAAAGAGGACAAAACAAGGTGAGCAACGAACTAATTGCAAAAGGACAGATTACTTACCTTAAGTCTTACCTGAATTTTGTTGGGACCTCAGTTCCCTTTTCGGGTCGGAGCGGCTTTTCTGGCTTTTCCGTACCCCGGCCCCTATGGGGAAATAAGACACACTCATTAAGGTGTCGGAGCAAACCACTACGGCACACCTTCATTAAAAGTACTCACCTGAGCTTACCTCGGCAAATCCATTCCTCCACACGGATTCCTCACCTAGTCCCTGAAAATTAAACAAAGGCCAATGGACAAATAAGACTTGATCTTTTGAACTATATACTTACGGCAGCATTTTGGTAAAGGCAAGCAGACATCGAACCCTCGCCAAATCCGAGATCCAGTGAAGTAACTGGAAATCTACGCGCCCCTGCGTCAGAAGCAGGATGGAGAGCTCGTCCATACAGAAATTAAGGTGAGAGTCTGTGGAAGGCACAGCTAGGGTTTGAGGAGGGTGAGAAGGGGAAAAAGGGGGGAATCTCACACACAATCTAGCAGACAGTTAACTCCCTTTTCCCATCTACAGAAGGATTATTCTACGGGCCAGACAGACAAGGTTTGGGGGTCCAGTCCAGTCCATCTTCCAAGCACTACGCTTTACCGTGGAAGAAGTTGTAGCAGTCCAGAACGGGTCGGCGCCTCTGTGGGAATCAGGTGAGCATTACACAGGCCCAGAAGGGCACAACATAGATGCCCAACCACCCGGGGGAGTGCTCCCTAGGGGCGGGAGTCCAGGCAGACATAGATGACTTCCAAGGCAACGGGCAAAACGGCAAAGGCTGGACTACCCACAGACGACCCTCTAGGAACCCTCCCAATGCTGTGGCCCGCCATGGAGGCCAGAGAGTCAAACAAGGGAAGTAACGAACGCCAGAAAGAACGGAAGGACCACGAAGCAGGCAACAACTCGGCACAGATGTTGAGACAGGATCTCAGATTCCAGACCCAACACAGCTCCGAGCCTGGAAAGGACATTATTTCAGCACGCGTCCCTTCGCCAGCAGCAACGCCACGTTATACCCACCAGTCCACCGCATCTTTCGACTCGGTGCTGCCTCCATCACTTTCTTCGTTGAAACCCAGCACCTGGGGGGAAAACAAAAGGAATAACAAGGTGAGCCGAGAAAACCAACAAAGACAATCTCTTGCCACCATAGGCTTACCTGCTTTACCACTGGAGGTATTATCCTTTAATTCGCTGCATCTTCCTATGCCGCACCTATAAAGGGAGAGAAAACAGCACGTTAAATTCATGCAACTTTTACCGGACAGTGTTTGGTAATACAGACTCTTACCTGAACGCCATCAGCTGCCTCCAGGCAATATTCTTTTGGACCCAGCTGCAACCTAACGAGGGAATGGAACAAGAGTGAACATCGGACATATTGGACTCTTTGAACTTTATAGACACTGGAGTCAATATTCCTCCGGAACTCCTCCAGTACCTTCAAACCAGTGAAGTAACTGGTATCTACGTGCCCCTGCATGCCATGCAGGATGGAGAGCTCATCATTTAAAAACATAAGGTGAGGTTACCAAGAGGGGATATCGGAGGTGATTAGTGAGGAGAACGAGAACAGTTGGGGGGGCCATCACTAAAGTCCACGGGTGGCTAAATCCCTTTCTCCACTTGCAGGAGAATACTTCTACGAGTCCAGCAGACAAGATTAGGCGGGCCAGTCCAGACAGTCATCTCTGCACTACGCATCACGTTGGTGGAGACCGCAGCTGTCCGGGTCCGATCAACACCCCTGTGGGAACCAGGTGAGTGTAACACCAACTGGGCGAAAGAACAGACTTGCTCGAGAGAGGCCTGCAGGAAATCGAAAAAGAAACCACAGCAAACAGTGAATCCATAGACTGGCTAGACGTCGCGACACAGAACTTGGAAGCTCAACTGGAGGACCTGGAGAACCGATTCCGCAGAATCAATATTAGGAGCAAAATGCTGTCAGAATTGGTTACGGACAGGGATTTGAAAGAAGAGACACAGAGGATCTTTGCGGGACCTCTTGGCAGAAACAACACCAGAAGCAATTGAACTGGACCAGATCCACAGAGTAGGCCGAATATATAAGGTCCCCATTGCCATGCCCCGGGACGTCCTGGCAGCAAAGATACAGACGGAAGGAAGCAGTGTTGCGGGCGGACCTGATAGCAGGAACCAGTGCTATACAAAGGCCAAACGATATCCCTGTTCCAGGACCTAGAAAACGGACACGAGTGAAAATGAGGAACATGGGCCCAATTGTAAAGGAGCTGGCCAGGAAAGGGATCAAATACAAATGGATATTCCCCTTCGGCTTGCTGTTTCAATGGGAGAGAGTCCAAAAACGTATAACCATCCCTCAGGAGGCGGTGCACATAATGCATCTGGACCTATGTGACGAAAGCAAAGACCACAAAAGAGTCAAGAGCAAGGGAGTGGTCGACTGCGGGAGAAAGACGCATTGCGGAGGGCTACCCTAAGGTGGCCCCCCCATGAAAGGGAACGGTCGGGTGGGAGAAGGAGAACCAGGGAGCGGCAATGGGGAACACAGTCTAAACACGACCGACAATATGACCATACAAGGGGGTGGTGGGCAAAGGGGTTGCAATAAGGGACTAGGGGTAGGGGAGTAGAAAACATGTTGGAACAAATAAGGGTGGGTACACCCGAGGAAGGGAGCGGGGGGAGAGGGTGAATAGGCACACTCCACAGTTGGGGCGAGAGAGCATGGAAGGGAAGTGGAGAGGGGGGAGGGGAACGAACCCCAGCAGGCATATAAGAGGTACAGAAGGAATAGAACGGGAGGGAGAAATGGAACCAAAAAGGGAGCACCAGAAAGCACAGGGGGAGGCTCCGGACACGAGGAGAAAGGGTATTCTTCCTTTCCTCTCCTTCCCCCAGAAGCTCACCGTCTCCAGAGCTCTGGTTCTCTCTAGGCGGGACTTCTACAACAGCCTCTTTCTAAATCTGCCTGCTACTACTCTCCGCCCTCTGCAACTCATGCAGAGCAGGACTGCGAGAGTTATCCTTGGCCTCAAGCCCAGGGTTCGTATCCAGGACTGAAATCTCTGCACTGGCTCCCAGTGGCTGCAAGGATTAAGTTAAAAACCCTCTGCATTGTCCACAATGCCATCTGGGGCCTCAATACCTTCAACTCTCTCTTCCCAAATATCTTCCTTCTCGAGCTCTTCGCTTAGCCGCCTCCAACTCCCTCGTAGTAAGTCGCTTTTCCAAGCAACGAGTTGGTGGTAGATCTTTCTTCGGCTGGGGCCTCCCTCTGGAACAGCCTCCCTGCCTCTCTGAAACTTGAGGAGAACCATCTCCGGTTCCAGAAGCACCTCAAAACCTTTCTCTCTGCCTCTGCTTTTCCCCCCTCCTCTCCTGTGCTAAACTCCTGACTGAAACTGTACTGGTTACCTGGCCACCCTCTGATCTCGGGCCTAGGTCCCTCCCCTGCCAGTCACACACACCTGCACTGCCTTCATTGCTACCCCCGCACTTGGGGACTGTTTCTGTATCCTCACAGTCCCACTACCAGCACTTGACACCTGATGCCTGCACTAACCGTTGCACCTGCTGGCTGCACTTCCACTTATTGCTTATTTATTCTATTTCCCATGTACTGCACTGTCCCCTCCCCCTCGTTCGCACTTTTCCACCTTCCCCCCCTTCCCATGCACTTGCGTGATCTGAATGACACCTGGCCTAGTAGGATCGTTGTCTGTCTTTCCTCTGTTCCCTCCCTCCCCCCTTTGCCTCGTTGCGCCTTGAAACACTTGTGTATAGGCACGTTATAAATGCCATATCATATCACACTCCAAAGGGAAAACCGACCATGAGGTACAGGGGGCAACAGCAAAAAGGGCACCTGGTCTGGGTTCAGGTGGATAACGCATAATGTGAGGTGGCACAACACCCCCTCAAACGGACCAAATTAGAAAGGTTTACGAAGGCGCAGTTACAAGAGACCCACCTTCTGAAAAAAGATCAGGGGCGCATAGGACAGGGGGTGGGGGGGTTCTCGCAGATATTCTTCGCTTTGGGACCCATGAAACCAGGGGGGAGTGACTCTTGCCTTCAGGAACAGCCTGGATTTCAGAGTGCGGGACATCCTTGGGGAAAAAAATGGAAGGTACATTGTGGTAAGGGGAGAATACATGGGCACACCATAGCATCAGTATACTCACCGAATACAGGGCAGGAACAATTCCTGCGCAACCTACTTGAGACTGTGGAGGGCTTCGCAAGATGACAAGTCATATTAATGGGAGATCTCAACTTGGCATGGAACAAATGCAGGGACAGGACAACGCAGGGGGGGTCGAGGTATGGTGCGGTGCCCCCCCACCCCCACAAGCTACAAGAGCGTTTCGAGGGAGCTGGGATGAGGGATGTGTGGAGAGAACTCTGGTGACAGCAGGAAGGTCACATGTTTCTTTCGGGGGTCCACGGGACCCAGTCAAGGATGGATTATATTTGGGTCTCGATGAGCCTGGTGGGCAGAGTGGAATAGGTGCAGGTGGGGCCCCTGTGCATAGCCGAACACAAGTGCAAAAGAAGAGGGGCGGGCAAAGACCAAGGGTCTGGAAATGGAAGTTCCCGGAGGAGCTACTGAGGGATCAGGTGATTCGGGAGAAAATAGGGGACACAATTAAACCTTTCTTCGAACTGAATACTGGCTCAGACATGAGCAAAAGCACTCGGTGGGATGCGTTTAAGGCCACGTTTAGAGGGGAACTCCTAGCTCAGAAAGCAAAAAGAGATAAGCAAATGAGGATGTTGGCGACCCAACTCGAGGAAGAAGTAGAGGCGTTGCGCTTGAAGGTGCAGGAGGCCCCCATTAGGAAAGCTCTGAGGGAGTACAGGGGAGCAGTGGGGCAGCTGGGGGTCTTAAGAACAAAAAATGCTGAAGCGGCATGCACCAACACGGAACAAATCAAAGAATGCTTGACGAGATACTATAAAACACTGTACTCCACCCAAAACCCAACGGCCCAACTACAGAGCAACGTCTTAGATGCAACGCACCTTCCCAAATTATCCCAGGAGGGGTTGGGGACAGGGGATAACGGAGGAGGAAGTGAGGGTCACCATAACGAAATTGCCCCGCAACAAGTCTCCGGGACCAGGTGGCTACCACGCCACATTCTGCAAAGCTTACTCCCATATATTAACCCCATACCTGACACAGTTGTTTAACACGTTCAACGAAAAAGGCCACATTACGCCAACAATGGAAGAGGACAAAATCACGCTGATCTACAAGCCTGGGAAACTGGTGAAACGGCTGGAGGGACACCTCCCGCCACTGATCCACCAGGACCAGGCAGGGTTTGTCCTGGGCAGACAGACGGCCGACAACATTAGACGGGTTGCCCACCTGGTGGAAAGAAATCAAAAAACTGCCACTCCGGCCATCCTACTGGCCCTAGATGCGGAAAAGGCATTTCACCGGGTGGAGTTGTTGTTTCTGTTCAAGGTCATGGAGGAAATGGGCCTTGGGGAGGAATATATTAAAATGGTCCAGGGCAATTATAAAAAAACCCTCCATGCGCCTAATGTTGAATGGAACGACATCAAGCCCAGTAAGTCTGGGACGGGGGAACCAAACAGGGATGACCACGTTCCCCCCTTCTCTATGCGATATACCTGGAACTCCTACTCCAGGCGCTACACGAGGCCGAGAAAATCTGGGGTATACCATTCGCGGGAAGACAGAATAGGGTGGCGGCGTTCGCCGATGATCTGCTCCTGCCACTAACCAACCCGGGGGAATCAATAGGGACGTGCATGGAACTCCTGATGCTATTCTGAGAGGTTTCGGGTTTACAGGTCAACCTGCAAAAATAAGAGCTCCTAAGGCTGGGCAATGAGGCGGCCGCGGGATTAAAAGCAGGATCCACATTCAAGTGGAGCCCCGGGGGAATTCAGTATTTAGGGGTCAAAATAATTCCATCCCTAGCGGGTTGGTATGCAGCGAACTATCTCCCTATGATAAAAGCAATTAAAAAAAGGATCTCTAGAAATGGAAGAATTTGAAAATCTCCTGGCTGGGGAGGGTAGCAGCGCTCAAAATGGCAATACTGTCTGTCTACTCTATCTGTTCCAGGCCATCCCACTGGTGGTCCCACCAAGCTTTTTCAGGGAACTCGCAATTATAACAACAGAGTTTGTCGGGGACGGCAAGAGGTCGTGACTGGCCCGACGCCTAATGATGGCCCCGAAAAGGGAGAGGGGTCTAGCTTTACCGAACTTCCAACTATATTATGAGGCGGCACAGCTAAGGGTAATCCGGGAATTGTTCATGGGGACGGAAGAGAAACAATGGGTACAGATGGATAGGGCATTGGCCCAGCATGATCTATGGGAGATCCCCTGGCTTCCGCGCCATCGTAGACCACAACACCTATATCTAAGCGGCATAACAAAAGGACTCACAGACATCTGGGACAGGGCGGTGAAGAAACTGGGGATCAAAACCTTCCCTTCACCATTCTCCCCGATCTTCAACAATAAGGAATTCACCTTGGGAATGGAAAAGGGGTTTTTGATCAATGAAGATGGGGGTGGCTGTAGGAAAATAAGGGATATGTTTCGGGGTCAAAACGTGAGAACATTCCAAGACTGCAAGCAAGATTTCGGAATAGGGGAAGGGGAAAGGCATAGATATTTCCAGATTAGACACTGGGTGATGAACACGGAAGTAAGGGAAGCGGCTACACGATCGGCAACTCCGTTTGAACGGTTCCTACTGACGAACAAAGGGGCAAAAGGACTGATTTCTGACCTTTACAAACTCCTGGAGAACACCGCCCGCGGCAAAACAGGGCATACATGACCAATTGGGAACGGATACTGGGGAAGAGCAGAGGGAGGGAGGAATGGGAGAGGCTGTGGAGAAGGATACCAAAGATGGCAAGGGCGGTACAACTCCAAGAGGCCTGGTACAAGTATATTTGAGTGGCACTACACCCCGGCACGCCTACATGCTATATACCTGGAAACGGCCAAAGAATGTTGGTGAGGGTGCATGGAGGCGGGTATAGTGGCACACATCTGGTGGGAATGCCCTAGGTTCAAGCCCTTCTGGAGGGAAATCAAACAGGCACAGGACCAAGCGTTTCGAGAGGGCAAGATATCGGAGCGGAGAGGGAGGTGGGATGGTGGGAAAAGGCAACAGTCATATTCACATTGGCGGCAATGGCTCTCATAGCACAAAAGTGGAAGGGACCAATGATCCCAACAGAGCAAGACTGGTTGAGGAAGCTATGGGAGTTAGTGGCACTGGAATGGGCTACATATGCTATGAATAATAACCTAGAACAATTTTCCACAGACTGGGGAGAGACTCTAACCTTCCTAAAGGGAGACTTCAGGGCTCAATAGTGCCCACAAAGACTAAAACTCCTGAACCTTCACTGAGGCCCCACCGAGGGTAGGGAAGAACAATACGATAAAATGCTGTCACCCTGGCGAAAGAACAGGGGGTAGTGGGACGAAGGGGGGCTGTTTTTCATGTTAAACAATAAAAAGATTTTTTTTTTTTAAAAAGGTACGGTCAAAATTAATCAGTTTGACAATAAAGCCTTGGCACAATCCACAAAAGAAGAGCTAGGAAACAATCCCTAGTTCATAGTATGCTCACGGTTTGCTCTATAATCAAGTTGAACTATTATTTGATTGTTCACGTAATGTTCATAACGCTTCTGAAATTATAATACCTTTATAATTTCTGAAGCGTTATGGACATTACGTGAACAATCAACAAATAGTTGCAACTTGATTATAGAGCAAAGCGTGAGCGTACTATGAACCAGGGATTTTTTCCTAGCTCTTCTTTTGTGGATTAACCCTTGGGGTACCATGACCCTCTTTCAGGATTTAATCACCAGCCAGGACCATATGACCAAATGGGCGCTTAACGTTATAGTTCGGGGCAACTTCAACTTAGTTTGAACCCCTAAAGAACTGAAGGGTTTACGGGAGGATGTTGACCAGGTATGGGATATTCCTATCCTAGAAGCAAGTTACCCGCCAAGGGTACATAAGCATGCTCTAAATTCAGCTCAGTTATTGTCAGGGCTCAACCTCAGAGCCTGTAATGATAGATGTAGTCGTGACCGCCCACTACATCTAGTGAGGATACAGTCCATACAATTTTGGGAGGATAGCTCAGCTGCAACATGCTTGCCTTGGAAGCAAGACGACACAGAGCAAGACAGGTTTGATCCCCAGGTCCGCGCTTAGAAACCTCTAGGTATTAAGTGAGTTATAAATTACATATCATATCATATCCAACCAGGAACACATTTTTTTGAGACCAACAGTTGCTCAAGGATTGACTATATTGTTATAATGGCAAGTGATTGGTAACTTGTTGACGAATTTACTGTCATTGATCGCTGAGATAGTGATCACAAACTGCTTCTCTTAGTAGTGAGATTAAACAGTAGGTAATGTGACATGACGGTATCTAGTGTACCAGTTATGGTCTCTTGGAATGCCAGGCGCGTCATCAAATGGGACAAACTAGAGGAGACTGGGATCAAACATATTGTTTACCAAAGGACTTTTCTTAGTATTGAGATAATCTGTGGGGGTGATCTAAGTAGTGGAGAGGTCCTGATTGAGTTTGATTGTTTGGTTGCTGGTATGAGCTCATTTTTTATAAGATCAGCAAAAGAGATAAAGCGGATGGGGTGGTTCAGAACTTTTGGTTTGACAAAGAGTGCCGGATGGGTAAAGGGTTCTTGACGAATTGCCTTCTAGTGATGGAAAGAGTGACCAAAGAGAAGCTACACCTCAGTAGAATCAAATATAAGAACATTACGAGAAAGCAAAAGGAGGAAAGCCAGAAACTCAATTGGGATAACCTCCTAGAGGCGGCTTCTAGGAAAGACGCTAAGTCATTTTGGGCTCTGGTCGCTGGTAAGAATGGAACCAATGATAATGGGCTCTACTGCCATATCCCTCAAGAGGATTGGTTTAACCACTTCTATAGGTTATACAAATATCTGGCTGCTGGAGAGAATAAGTACACTGGGGGGCCCTTTTACAATGGCAATAGTGTTGACTGAACATAGTAGCTCCCCAATGATTATTACAGACAGAAGTTGGAGATGCTATTTTTAACTGAAAATGTCAAAGCTCCAGGCCCGGATAGGATCCCTGTCGATTTGCTGAAAGATGATAGATGTATGGTCACCCTTCCTAACTAAATTGTTTCAATCTGTGGTCCATCTCAACAAAGTTTTGGACCCCTGGCAAACTGCCAAAATTATGCCGGTCTATTAAAAAGGGGGAAGGGAGAAGCCTGGTAATTACAGGCCTATCTCTTTACTTGATGCCACTGGCAACATTTTTGCATAAGTTATTTTAAAACGGCTGCAGGAGTGTGTGACCTCAAGAAAACTCATCTTCAGGCGGGGTTCCAGCAAGGGATAAGTACTATCGACCAATGTTTCGCTCATCCCTTATTTTACATAAACACACAGCACTCAAGAGAATTAAGGTATATGCGTTTTTTTGTAGACCTCCAGACTGCTTTTGATTCAGTATTTAAAGACCAACTAAGGCGGGCTATACCGGAGCGGGGGGTGCCCGCAGAATTGGTAGCAATAATTAATGACCTATACTCAAATGACCGGTGGTGGTAAAATGAGGTCCTGGGGGACAAACTACTAGTCAGTTCAGGATGGATAGGGGCGTGCAGCAGGGCTCTGTCCTTGCCCTGCTTCTGTTCTGCCTTTATATTAATTAGGTGATTCTAGAACCATTTTTTTAAAAATGTATTGCATTTAAATTGTAAAATCAATTTTTTTAGCAATTTGTTCTGAATCAACATAAAATAAGTTAAAATCAAATCGAATGAGAACCAACGGAAAAGAAGAAAAAAACAAATTCAGAAGTTCAGATCATCTCACTGAGCCAAGCTCGAAGGATATTCTTTCAAGAGCAATTATATTCTTGGTATGTGATCCATCTATTAACAAGGACCACCAGACCAAAGGGTCTGATGCTGAAAAGTCAGAAAAAAGGGATCTAAAGTAGGTAGTGCGTAGATCTCTCAGCCCCGGGCACTCAGTCACAATGTATGTGGATTAGTGTCTCAGTCTCATTGATGTTTTTGCAAAATCGACAATGGTTTTCTTTGGACAAACCTCGGATTGCTTTAATCTCGTTTGTGTGGTATAAATTCAGACGGGCACGAAGGAACTGGTCCCTTACTTTCCAGTCCGGAAATTGATTCAGGTACGGACAAACCTTGTTCAGTTTCCAGCAGTCCAAAGGCAAATGCAACACCAAACGACATCCACTTGCAGCTTCCAAGGTTTGGATCCATTCAAAGATGTTAATGTTGCTTTTACTAATAGGGTTCACTACCAGTAGTTCCAAGCGACTTCCAATGTCAGACAGGCACTTTGTCATGTCCTGGGACCAATCCCGCAGAGAGGGATCGTCATTCTGCGTTAGTTAATTGTAGATCAAGTCCAAGATTGACAATCTCGAGGTGGAAAGGCATTTGCCAAAGAAGGCAGTCTGCTCCAGTTAACAAAGCATCTCAAGGAAGAAAGGCCCAGTTCACGGCAAAGAATAGAAATCGGAGTAGATTGTGGAACCCCCAACACTTGCTTACAGAAAGCCCCTTCAAGGCGGCTCCAGAAGGGTTCTAAAATGTTAAGCATTGCATCGGCTCCATAAGTAACAGTTGGAATGTTTTTGGCCTTGTACAAGCGAAGAACCGGAAGAATAGAAAAGCGCCCAAATTTTCTATTTATCGCGCAAGCTTGGCAAGTTAATGTTGTCATTTTCGCCAAAAGGTGGGATAGCATAGGCGTTTCAGGTTTTGAGTTGTTTAGCCAGACCCCCAAGTATTTGAAGGAGTCCACGTGCTCGATCTTCTCAGCACCAATTTGCCATGTAGGGCGGTTCTTAGTTGTTACAGGCGCGCCAAAGCTCATGGTTTTCATCTTTCCTTTATTAATCTCGAGTCCGTTTTGGGTAAGATGGCTTTGGAGGACATGAAGTTGCCTCTGTAGGCCCACCGGAATCTGATTGATGAGCACTATGTCATTGACGTAAAGCAATCGTGGAAAGTGTACACCACCCACCTTGAGAGGGAATGATCTTGTAGTCTTGAAGGCATCAGGCATGTCCTCCAGATAGCAGTTGAAGAGTGCCGGAGCCATAGGGCACCCCCTTTTCACACCTCTGGAGGTCATGATTACTTTCGACAAGAGACTGCTTTGATTAAGTCTGACTCTCAGGGAGGTGTCTGAGTACATAGCCTTGATAGGTTCTCAAATAGTAGTTGGGCAGTTCTTCTTTGCCGTTTTAGACCAGAGAAGGGCTCTGTCTACCTGGTCAAAGGCCTGGACCAGGTCGGCAAATACCATGTAGATTTTCACTTTTTGTCGTCGTGAAGTTTCCTTCAGTACCTGTAGCAAAAAGATGTTAACGGCCATGCCCAGACTGTTGACAAAACCACATTGGAAGTGATCATAACTGTTGATAGACTTGCACCAATGATGAAAGTGGTCTAGGAAGATCATGCCGCACAATTTACCACTGACATCGAGGAGAGCGATAGGGCGGAAGTTCTTCGGATTCTTCCAATCTCCTTTCTTATGGATCAGAACCACTATTTCTCTCCTCCATGGACTGGGCACTTCATGACTTGTGGGAGACTTTCAGCTTCTTGATCAGGTCTATGATATCGTTGATGTTAGTGTTTGTGGCCGATGGGCCCAAGTTCTTGCAAGGGTGCTCCACTATCCCTGTGGTCATAGTTGAAGCATAAAGCCTAGCATAATGATTGATCCAGGCATCCTTGCTTATTGAGTTTGATTGGTCTATCTTGGAGCAAGCTGCTTCCGGTTTGATTAAGGACCAAAAAGCTTGAGGATCTTTCCAAGCCAAGGCTTTCAACATTGACTCTGCATCATTCTGCAGTCTTTGATGTTTAGACGTATAAAGCCAGTGGATATAGCTAAAATGGGCCAACCTTGCTTCGTCAAGGTCCTCAGATAATTTGGTTTTCTTTGGGATTCTCCTCAATTTTCGGACCAATCTTCTTTTGGCCACCAGAACCGGGTCAAAAGCATGAATACCATTCTTTGTGGCAAGGCCTTTGCCTTTAGGCTTGAGACTGAATTCCTCCAGCAACGGAGAGTATTCAGCCATGGATGTAATTTTCTCAAAATTTGTGGTTAACACACATTTTAGCTGGTGACATCCTGAGGCGTAGGCCTTTGTTGAAAGAGTGTTACGCTCACCTGGTCTCCACGGAGGCGTTGGGGCATGGTTGCAGCCCTCCCTGAACTTGACTCGCCCCCTTTCAGGCCTCTCCCTCGGTGAAAAGCGGTGAATGGTGGTACGTGGTGATACTGCTCCTGCGTGGAGATAAGTGTGTGAGTGCGCCAATCTGTGATTATTGTACCTCTCGAACCCTTCTCCGTAAAGTACGGTTTCTGTGAGCATACACCGGCCCATAAAGCTCACCTGTGAATTATGGAAGGTAAGCTCTCTGTCCTGCTACTTCGGGCAGGGGCGCGTTAAATGGGATCTAGTTGCTTCACTGATCCCTGATAAGGATCGGTCCAGTCCAGCTGTGACTATGCTTCTCCTTATGATTGGTAAGTGTCTCTTGAGCTCTTGTGATTCTGTTTGTTCTGTTTAATGTCTTTATATGTTGCTCCTTATGCCCGCCATAATGTCTCTCTTCTGTTTTTTTCCCTTAGATGGAAATGCGGCCTCAATGCAGCTGTGAGATGCGGCCGGATGGAAGATTGATGCTACCGCAACGTTCGACAGCAGGTAAGTGATGGTTTAAAGAAAAGTGCGAAGTATGGCAAAGCGCGACCTTAAACTGTTTGTTTCGATGTCTAACCTTGTCTTCTGTTTTTCCTTGAAGGCGCTGCTGTCGACGATGGAGCTTGTAGTGCTGCAGTGCCAAGATGAAGATTTTGGCGTTCCGGAAAATGTAAAGATGAATGCTTGGTTCGCCGAAGAGATGTACAGGTAAGAACAGCTTCCCCCAGTTGGTAAGTATGCTGGCAGGAAGCAGGATGTCCAGGAAGCAGGGTCTTCAAAGGTAAGCAGGTCTAACCTCAGGCGATGAGCATTACGCTGCTGGTAAGTGCAGAATAACGGGAAGCGTCTGTCTTGAGGATCAGGGCAGCCTATATAACTGTGAATCCATTAGCAGCCACACCCAAGAATACACTTGGGGCTGCTTAATGGATGGAATGTTCAAGTTTAATGCATCTGAAGTGCTTAATGGATGGAATGTTCAAGGTTAATGCATCTGAAGTGCTATGTCCGTAATAAAAGCTTTTTGGTGTTAAATGAATGATGTTTACGTTTGTTCATGAACCTGGCGCCAAAGGCGCCAGGACAGTGTCCACCAAGGTCTCCTGTGCACGAGACCCCTGCATGCCTGTGCCCCTGACTTCATGACCATGACAAAGAGTCAACCATAATAGGTGTGTAATCTAAGGCGATGGGGCCAGATGTTCACCATTCCAGGAGGAAGAGGTTATGGTCTCTCTGAGGGGTTTTAATCTCCCGAACGTTGTGGACTAAAGGAAGGAAATTAGCGGACACGTAGATGTAAACTAATATGGAGGTAGATTCCGTGCCTTGCCCATGCCGGCTGAGCAGAAATGTCTCCCGTAGTGTTCCCATTCAGAAGGTGCATTTCTTTGGAGTCCAGGAGTGCACACCATATATCCCTTCTTGCGTGCCTAGGGTCATCGTAGTTCCAGGATTGTGGCTGGTTCGTTTGTACAAGGTCATGATGTCTCCACAAATAACGATGTAAGTCGGCTCCTGATTTATATAAAAATCATCCAGGCAGGTGGCTATTTGAGCTATGAATGAATCATCAGGAATCAATACTGGGTTCCAGTATACGTTTATAAGCAGAGAGAGGATTGGATTCCCATTTGATCGTGGTCTCTTGAACTAGACTGTTCGAAGAGACTGATTTCAAAAGTTTCAAGCCACTGCCTAGTTTTACTGCTGTGAGGAGGCCCGCCGAGGGGCGTCCAAGATTTCCTTTCACAGCCGGAACAATAGATAAATCAAAATCCAACATAGGCTCCTTCCTCAGCCACGTCTCCTGCACGTTGATTAGGTCAAAGTCACCTAGGTTTAGTTTGCTCGGTCGTGTTAAATGGGTGAACCTCCTGGTGTTCCAAGATATAATTTTCAACCTAGCAAGGTTAGCTGAGGAGTGGACTACTTGAAGATCCCTTCGTTGGTTCCTAATCGTGCAGTTGGGTTGCTAAGATGCAGTTTGAAGTGCTGGGGTATTTGCTAGCCATGACCAATCAGATGTTGGCAAGTTGGGTCGTTTAGTTGGTTCTTGCAAAAAAAAACGTTCCCACTTGGCGGGATAAAGTATCTGTCTTGAAAGTCACGTTTATTTTCAATTCCGGCCCTGACGAAACCCTGCCCACCTTCGAGCATCCTGAAACAAAGGGAATGGTTTAGAGCCACAAAGCTCATCACCCATCCGAAGATGGGGTGAATAGTTCAGTGTAACAGCCTTAGATATGGGTGCTCTTTGTGGAAACTGCGGCAAAGTTTGGTCGGCTCCGGTGCAATGCAATAGGTCGAACCCCAGTAGCAACAGGCTTTCTGTTGAGTCAAGCCGCATGTTTTTGACAACTGGGGATGAAATGTGGAGAACCACTGAGTCCCGGTGTTTGTCACCGTAGAATTCGACAAGTTGATGATCGGAAGAGTGCAGCAGGCAGAGGTTTGGTATTGCGTGGAATAGTTCCAAGACCACTCGCCGGTTTATGAGAAGTTTGCTGTGGTGATCCACAATCCTCTCCAATTTCAGTGATCGATTTGAGGGATTAACCTGTTGCACTCTTGTTCTTGTGTTGTCCTGGGGTTTGCCCCTAGTGTCATTCCATCTCTCGTCTTCAGCCCTGTTTTGTCCATCTTCACTACGGTTTGTGCCTTTAGGTCGAGAGACTGGGTGGCTTGTGGATGCTTGATCTCTTACTACCCGAGTAGCCTGAAATTTGAGGCGTTTCCATTTGTCGTCCATATACTCGAGGAGATGCCATTGGCTCTGTTTGCTACTGCTGGTACCACACTGACTCTGTTGTTAATGTCTTTAGAGGCAAGCAGACCGTGGTTAGGGGCTTCAACCGATGAGTCTTTGATCAAGTAAGTTGAGAGGTCCAGCAGGATCTGCGCTGTTGGACTCAGCTGCGACCCATCTGGCGGCGGACTTGCCGGATGCCCCTCAGAGGCCACTTTCTTGTCTAGGTCTCCCTCTGGTGTAATTACTCTTGGATGAGGGGCAACCCTTCTTCGGGTGGGTTTAGGAACTCCCCTCCCATCGACATGGGGCCGCAGTAAGGCCTTTTGTTTTTGTCCCGACGAAGTTACATTGCTGTTGCTTATTTCAATCTTTTTTAAGTTCCCCTGCTTTTGATGGGAGAAGATGGGAAAAGCGTGGTTTCCGCCGATCCCTTCTTCCTCCGTTGAGATGGTTTGTAAGGCCACGTTAGAAAAAATACATGGTCCGTTCAGTGGTTTTTGAGGACCTAGTAAGTCAGCAGGCTGAGTTTGTGTAGAGCCTGGTAGATCTAGGTGGTTATTTGTTAGGTCGACCGGTGTAATTAGAATCCTTGTCTGGGCCGACTGGGCAAGAGTGGGCAGCCTGTTGGTCGGTTTGTGAAGCGACATTATGTGAAGTCCCATTGCTACTCGTGTTCAAAACACCTGTCATCTTGCCGGTAATGAAGCCCTCCAGGAATATTAGCTTAGACTGGTTCATTGCTAAAAGAGTGGTATTGTCCTTGAGGTTATCAGTAACTTGTTCATACAGTTTGGTGAACGGAGCAAGTGCAATGGTGAGTGTCGACATGATAGAAAAGAGGTCCAGTTTGTTGTTCCGGTTGGACAGAGTTTGCGGCACGAGCTCCAGGACGAGCAGCTAGTGACGAGGAAAGAATAGATTGGTCGATTGCAGCCAAAAACAAATCCAAATCAGCATTGTCCATGGTCGCTAGAGGAATCTCCTCTACCCCCGATCATTGCTGATCCAGAGGGGTCTGCATATTCGCCCCATCGACCCTTGATTCATTGTTTCTAGGGCGCCAGCACCATCTAGTGAAGCCGCCACGAGGGCGTCATCGAAGACTGGGGCGTCAGGCCCGGTAGATATTTCCTTAGGTGCCAAGAGAAACCGCTCCTTTAAGGGAGCTGCCAAGGGTTGTTTCCCCAGTTGTACTGAAGGCAGATACAAAAGATTAATTCCAAGGAGGGAGGGACTTTTCAAGGCCAGACATGTCTGATCTCCCTTTGAAGATGCCGAAGGAAGCACCTGTCTGAGTTTCTGGCCCTGCTGTACAGCTTTAAAGTTGAACGGAACGATGACAGGTGGCGCAACTCCCGTTCCCCCCAATATAGGCTGCTGGTCTTTTGAGGGCCACCCCCATAGTTTGACACCCTCTAGTAGGTCCGCGTCTGTTAGGCAGAATCCTGTGCAGTGCCCTTAGGGACCACTACACCCAATTAAGACTACAGGTGGTAATACAAGTTTTTTCTTTGGTACAAGCCTGTACTACTATATCAGAGTTGTAGCAGTGGCGGAGCAGCCAGGCTTATCTCAAGAGTATATGAGCAGTAGCAGAGATTACACAAAGGGACCACAATTACTGTGCATCAAACAAACACTGACTCAAGGTTTCAGGTAGAAAATAGAAGTACATTTATTTTTAAACCAATCGTTATAAACACAACACTTCTATTAAACTTCAATAAAAACCACACGTTAAATATACTACAACTAACCAATTCAATTTGTACAGTAAGTCTCAAGGTAAGTACCCTGTGTTTGAATGAACCGGTGTTATGAACAAAACACGTTACCGCGAATATGATTGCGATCACTTTTTGACAGTTCGGTCTTCTAAACAAACGCGTATCCGTGACATGAAATGCCACCGGGGCAAAAACACACTTGGCACCTGAGATACCCAGAGGGAGTTGGAGGCAAAAATCACAGGCAATGTTTTGGTTAGGCAGGCAGAATCAAGAAACACTCAGAGACAGGAGGTCAAAAGTCAAAGGGCCGAGCCAGGGTCGAAAGACACCGGGGCCAGTTGCCGAAGATCACACGGTCAGACAGTTCACGATTCAACGTAGCCAAAAGTACTTCGATATTGTCAATGTCCGGAAGCAAAAGTTATAAGAAGGAGGGAAGACAAGGGCAAGCCTTGGAAATGAAGAAGAAAGGGATTCACCCAGTTTCCTCAACAGAACACAGTACCTTGTTCCAGTGGTGCAGCTAGTGCCCTGGCAGTTGTTCCTGTTGGTTTCCCGCAGACCCACGATTCCTGGAGCTTCGTTTGAAGGAGGACGTCTGAAGGGGGTCTGCACCACACAGGGATGAAGCAGGCAGCAGCGACGAGGAATAAAAGGTGCGCTCCTTAAAAACAGGAGAGGCTCTTCAGGTGGCTATCCGGACCACTACAGCAGTGTGCAGCGATTTCGACCACGGAAGAGGATCCTCTGGCTGTAGCTGGCAGAAGCCCGCCAAAATACAGTTAACAAAGAAGGCGAACCTAGTTTGCCGCGCAAAGTAAAACACAAGAAGGACTTTAACAAAAAGAAATGGCGAATAAACCCAACCGGAGCCAAGAGAGACAATTTGGTCAAGCGGGTTTATGTTCAAGGCTAATATAATAGCCAAGAACAGTACCACGTTTATCTAATATAATCGCGGTAGAAAAGTTAGGGTAGATACCACTGCCACCAGCCAAGTCTAAATGTTAAGAGCGAAACAATGCTCTAGGAGGTACAGATACAAAGGGATACGAGTTAACCCTTTCCAGTACTCCATGGAAGATTGGGTGTACTGGATCTGTGGTAGATGACTAAGGAAAGTTAATGGTAACTTTACCCTTTTCTGGGGGACAGTAGTCCCCTCAGAAATGGAGTTGAGGGAAGTCTCAAAGACAACCCTGTGTCACGGCACTGAAGGTGCTGTGTGACACACAAAAAGAAGGGGTCTACTGAAGTGGTGGGTGTACTTCAGAGTCCACAATCACAAAAACAAGTAGAAACACATAGCAAAACACAGGTAAGAGTGGGGGGAAAGCTCTCATTCTTACCAAGTGGAAAAAAAGAAACTCCAGAAGTCCAGCAAAGCTACTGGGGGACTCACTAGGTAAGGGAAATTAGCCAGAAATTAGAATTCTCCCTAACAGTTTCTGAGACGTCCCCCGAACAGCTCCCAAATGTGGGTGCAGCTGTTTTTCTTTAGTAAACATAGATAGAACTGTGTGGTCCACTGAACTGATTCGCTTATGCAGTCTTTGGTAAAACCGTGGTTTGTGTGACAAGTTGGCGGGGTCTTGCGCCGTCCGCCCCTGAGCCTCTTGTTCCCTTATGAGGATTAGGTCGCTCGGGCTTAGGTGTATGGGTGATGGCGTCTTTGCTTTGAGAAAAGAGGCTGCTAACTTGACATTCTGTGGTGGAGCCAGTGTTGCCCCCAAAGCTGCTGTGTCCCCATGTGCGGGACCGTTCCTCTCAGCGGCGAGAGTAGGAACATTTTTTTTCACAGGTGTTCAAAGTCAACTCCGGTACAAGGGTCCCCCCTCAAAGGTGGGTGATTGCTGTCACTGCTGGAAGAATCAAAAGATGCTCACTGCATGTGTCTAGCGACGTGTGGATCTGGGCTTTGATCATTAGGGGTCTTGGATGCACTGGCTACACGGCAGCAGTGTCTCCCCTTCCAAACGGTCTTCGACCTCTAAAATTCCTGTTATTTCTGGTTTAATTTCAACTGCTGGAAAGTCCGCCAGATAGGTATGTCGGTTGCTGTACATACAGTTACAGAATCAAGTGGCTCATGCTTCTGAGTGTTATCTGTAGGAGTAGTGGCTGTTGACAATTCTGACACAGATTCGTAAAAGTTGGTAGAGTAATCCTCAGTTGGTAGGTGCTTATAGGAGTAAGCTGAAGACCCCACGTCCCAGAGAACATCACGGGACGTGGGTGTACGATTTGCAATCAGAGAACTTTTTCTGCCTAGGCTTGCCAGGAACGCTGCAGCCGGTGATGTGCAAGACCGGACAGGTTAGTGAAGGTCAAGTTTTAAAGCAACAATGTTTTTACTCACCGCCCTTGATTCCAACGTCCCTCCCAGAGAGCCAGACGAGGTATAGCTTGCAGAAGACTGAGTGGAGGCTTATTTTTGAGTTGGCCGAGGACCGATGTGACAAGCTTCTAAGGTGCATAGCTTCGTCCATCGGCCACCAGACACTCAACCTCAGTCCGCCACGCTCCGCTCCTCTGAGATTTTGAGGGCAAGCGCGGGCTGGAGGGTGGGTGTCCAATGATGGAACACGTAGAAAGACTTCAGGAAGCACCAAGTCCGTGTCGGAGTAGTAAGTTTGTAGACAAGTAGTAGTTAGTAGAAAATGCGACACGCAGCAAATCCGGAAATGCAGAGCAAATGCGAAGTAAATAATTCAGTGAGAGTCCACAGCACACCAGACACTCAACCACACTAGAACTATTGAAAAGATGTTGTGATGATAGTTTTGACGTCCCTAAGTTAGGCACTGATGTGTTTCTGGCATTTTTTGCTGACAATGTTGTATTATTGGCTGCATCGCCCATGGGTATTAAGCATTGCCTATAATGTTTTGTCGCTAAGTGTTCAGAACTGGGTCTGACTCTAAACAAGAGTAAGACCAAAGTTCTGGTTTTTAGACCAAGGAGATCTTGGTACTGTGTGATTGCTATGAAGGTTGACAGGACATACCTCAAACAGGTTACCCATTATGACTATCTGGATGTCAGATTTACTGACACTGGGGTATGGTCTGCCTAGTTAGACAAAGCCCAGGTCATCCTTGAAAAAAATGGTGGCGAACTAAGACAGTCCTTCCTAGTTCATGGCGAAAGGGCAGTGTCTCCTGCTATTAAGATCTATAAAATGCAGACAGCCTTGGCAGCTCTTTATGGTGCAGAACTGTGGAGGGACATCAACTGGCAGAAACTGGGGATTGTGGAGATAAAGTTCCTAAAAACGCTTTTGAGACTCCCGCAAAGTTTTCCAAATGCCCCTTTGTTGATGGAATGTAGCCTAGAATCGAAAGTCTCCCAGATAGGCTGGAAACCGGTGTTCTGCTGGATACTGCTCCGGGTGACAGCAGAGCTCGAGAAATATCGTGAGGTCTTTCAAATGTATTAAATTACCCAGGACGTTCTTTATTCTCATGGACGGACCGTGTAAATTTACAGCTAAAAGTGTTAATCCTTGAGTAACACGTGGCAGAGACCAGAGAATGTATCTCACTGTATTAAAGAGAAGGTGAAATCTGCTGCCAGACAGATCGGGTATGAGTCGCTTATAAGCTCCTGCTTAGTCTATATGTGTGAAAGTGTGTTTGTATGGTCCGGGTTGGCTCTGGCGGGCTGAAATTTTGGCCCAGTGTCAGCGTATCAGTCTGGGGTGTACTGGCGATAGTGTAATTTGACAAACAACCCCCATTCACCCTGCACAGGGCACGGTCCAGCCCTGTGCTATCACTATAGCACAGGGCTGGACCATGCTATGCTGTTCCGTTGTAATCCCCCACCGCCCATGATTGCCCGTGATGTTCTGTTGTGCCCCCTCTTCTCATACATGTGTTGCCTTTTTTGCTCGATTTCTTCTAGCCTGCTTCCCCTTCCCCTTCAGCCCTCTCCTTCTACCCCCCTACATTTAACTACTGCAGTAGTGTGTCTTGATTCATTATGGTTCTATCATCACTGTTGCTTGGATTTGACTTTTTATGGACTTCATTGACTCACAGTGCGTCACCCTTTCTCAACTTTCATGCTGGACTTCCCCTGCATCTCTTACTCATGGTGGCCTTGAATCATGCTGTGCCCATCTTCATCTCGAGTCCTGGCTTCCATTTGTTGTTCACCTGCAACATTGTGTTATTACTGACTTCTGCAACTATATTCGCTCTCCCCTCTTGCTTCTCCACTCTTTTTTTACTGCTTTTACTCTGTTCTTTCCCCTTCTTCCTTTCACACTTCTCCCTCTCTCCTCCCCCTACTTTTTTATGCACTTCCTATCAGAATTGTCCTTGGACCTAGTATGATAGCTACCATGTTTGTCCCCTTCCCCTTCCCTTACTGTTTTTTTTTCCTCCTCCCTCACCCCCCTCCAGCATGAAATGTGTTCAGGCCTAGTACGATAGTCACTTGTTTTGTCCCTCTCCCTCCTTTCTTCTCCCCTTCTCCCTCACCTCTTGTAAATCTCCGGCTCTACCAGAAATGTCGCCAGGCCAAGTGCAGTAGTTAATTTCACATTCTTATTGTTCATGGCCTTGCATGAATGTCCCCTTGTTCCCTCCCTTGCCACGAAGCGCTTTGAAACACATCGTGTATAGGCTCTATATAAATAAACTATCATATCATATAGGTGGTTTCGGGAGATTGACAATGTTGCGATTGTTGGCTCCAGCCCTACAACAGTTGGTGGGCTGAAATGTTGCCCCGAGGTTCGGCATACCAGTCTGTGGTGAACTGCCGATGGCGAAATCTGACCAAGACCACCTATTCGCCCTGCGCAGGGCTGATCAGTATAGGCGATTTCGGGAGATTGACGATTTTGTGAATTTTTCAAAAAGAGGAAGTTATGACACAATAAAACACGCATAAAGCTATATCAGATCCCCACGTGCGTGTCGGCTACAGACCCTTGCAACGCCAGGTGGTGCTGCTAGTTTATCTTTGAAAACAGAACAAGGAGCAGAAAAATATTTAGATCTCATATCGCCGGCGTATGCACGCACAGTCTGTGGAACTTAGAACAGGCACCCTCAGGACGGCGAAATTTACCAGTGGATAGAAAGCAAACAATTCTGAATCTTGCCAGCTATATGGTGCACGTTCAGAGACAGTTATACATATTCTGTTATTCTCTGATGAATATGATGACCTGAGGAGAATGCATTGATTACCTCTGTTTAAATAAAGATGGTGTTGAACAGATCATGGATGCTCTAGCTTTGTGTCGATCAATGACTCATATTTTGTGGCAAGATATATCCAGCAAGTCTGGTTGCGTAGACATTTTTTAATTAAGTGATTGAATAATGTATGATTTTTGACATTAATATTTTAAACAAGCAATTAGATATGTATTATACTTCCCTTATCTTGGTGTAAAAACGGTATATTTTAGATGACATGTATACAAATATGTATTACTTTTGTAATGGATCTTTGTGCTAAAGATATAATGCTGAATAAAGTAAAATGATGATGATGATGATGATGAACAGCTGGTTCCAGGCCTTGCAGATCAAATGCAAAAGTGCACATTGCTACAAAAGAAAACTGGCGACATACCTTGAGTGGGACAGGTGACTGGTTGGTCCCACCAGTCTTATGGAGGTAGGCACCTCACAGAGGATTTCCCTGTCGATGTGAATATCGAGGTTTGCAATGCAGTGGTCTTTTGCTAAGCCAATGCTGGGTCCTGCAGCAACCCCCTGGTTTCTCTCGGTCGTTGTCTTCAGCACCATTGGGAACCTTGTTTCCGATGTCTCCTTGTATCAGAAAATGGGGTGGGGTGACTCCAGCCCTCCAAGATGGACACACTGCAACATTCAAACTTGGAGATGGTTGTCCAGTAGTGGACAGCCAGCCTCTCAGAATCTGCCCATCAACAACTAAACCCCTTGGAGAAAATATTGATTGCGGGCAGACCGCCTCCATCAAGCTTCCTGCCAGCACACACACAAAGAAGAGCCTTTGCTAGTTTATTCCAAGAAGCCTGGCAAGGCGCATGACAAACGGAGCCTTTCCCCAACTGGAAAGGAAGGGCTGGTAGCAATCGTCAAGCCATCTTGAACTGGACTTATGATATGAAGGGGGATCCATATTGACTATATGATCCCCTTTAGTGCATAATCGTGGCTGCGATAGCATCCAAAAAATAGATCACAAAGTAACGACTGGCACTAGCCTGTTCAGAGGATGCTTGGAAAGTAGAGAAAATGCTACTTAGAACAAAGATAAGGGGATACGATGTATCCACACAGCACTTATTCAAGATGACTTATGCTGCAAACAGTAAAACACACTAGTCATAAAAGGGAGATGACTACTGCTGCACTGTGGGAGATGGAATGAAGGAGGGGGGGTTCTAGTGACTCCCCAGTAAACCCAAAACGACATTGCAAAAGGGACCCCAGTGGTCAAGGTGGGTGGTGCTGCCATATGAATGCATGGAGCCAAAACTAAGTGGAGAGGCGTCCTACTTACTGGAACCTTGTAAGAAGGGTGCAGTGATCCCAGAACAAAGGTAAATGGGGGAGATAAGTGAGTTAAAATCTCACTCCCCATCAAAGTCAACAAAAACAAATCCCAGTGAGTCCAGTAGTAGTGCTGGGAAACTCGGGACAGAGGGTAAGATTTGTACACAAAAAAAGTCTCCCCAACCGCTTCCATTATTGAACTCTTTCCCACTGAGAAGCCATGTATCTATGCTGCCTTGAGAGCTGGTTCATCCCTTCTTCCCGATTCCCTCTCTCCCTTTGTCTTTCCCACATTCACATTTACAAAGCCAATTATTGGCTCGTAGTCATGACGGTTGGCCTTGTCTTCCAGGATTATGTTCCTGGGTATTGGACCCTCCATTGTACTAGAAACTAACACCACTGGAAAATACTTGGTAATACAAGATGTTTTATTTTCCATCTTTCTGATGGCTGTTCCATCGGATACTCTAGCAATGGCTACCAATGTACCCCTACTGCCACAATCATACACCCCTTCCCACAACCACCTTGCATCTTTCCCTTTATCAGTCTTTTTCTATCCTGCTTCTCCTTCATCTCACCTTTTTCCATGGTCTGATTACTCCTGGCCGTTGCCCAATTTGCCATTTTCTTAATATGTACCAGTACTGTAAGACCACTACAGGAGTGAAGGATACAATATTAAAGCCTATTAACATAACGCAATAGGCTCTCCTATTTCTTCCTTGAGCACCTCAAAAGATTTAAATGTACCATCTTTAAACAGCTAGCCATCTCTTTTGACCCTTTCACCCAACAACTTCTGCTTTGTGTTACAGTCAAGTTTCCTTATATTAATGGGCTGGCATGGCTACGTGGAAAGGCAAAGAATATTTGTATCCCCCCATACATCCCCAATGAAAGCGTGCAGCCCATTCATGAAATGGGTATCTTGTGCTACGTCTGCTGGCCTATTTTCAGTCTTTTGTAGACATATGCTGTATAATTGAAAAATGTTCTGATTGTGCCAGTTATCCATGTTCCTAAATGCTTAATGTTAACAGCTTATGGCACATGGGAATGTGCTTGTGTCAAGTCATTCCTCATCGAAAAAATAAATGATTTATTTGCTTCTGTACAAAAGGGGTCAGAACCTGTGGGCGGCATATATAATAGTCTGGCTTCAACAGGTGAACAGGTAATATGCATGGTGCAATTGCTTTCCAAAATTCAAGCATCCACCTGAAATCCCCCATCAGGCTGGAATATGGGGCCTACAAAAGCACGGGCTGGCAGGCCGTAAAATCCAAAGTTGCTCCACAACACCTGTTTAACACTGTTGGCATCAGCAAGCATCTTTGCGCAGCCAGTTAGTGTGTCTGTGTGTTTGTTGTTTTTCATAAAGAAAAATCAGTCTGTGTACCCAATGTCCAAGCATCCTCATTGGATGGCACCACACTCCTGAGTGCTAATGTAAATGTTGAAGATCATGAAAGCCAGGACTGTAGCAGAGGTTACTGTTCTGGATATGGTGTCTACCCACAAGAAATGTCTGAAGTCCTTTTCAGTCACCAGAGAACAGAAGATTTTAGATTTGCTTTTTGATGCATATATGTATTCCCTGCAAATGAAGTCCTTGAGCAATGAAGACCAACAAGTTATTAATTAAGATTATTGTTTTCAACAAGTGGGATGGTCCCTGCCAATTGAAACAATGTGGCTTAGCCTGATTGCAGTAAATTGTAGTTCAGTAGTTTTTGATGGAGTCCTCTACCCTCTCACTACCCAACTCGAACGCATTTTGTGAGAGGCTGACTTGGACATGTTTTGGTATACATCCCCACTTTGCTCTCGATTACCCGTTCTGTAATATTTTTCACTGTTCTCTTTTGGTTACTCCTCCCCTCATGTTCCAGAAAGAAAAATTACCTTTCTTTTTATTCAGCAGTATTGAGACACCTACCTGAATAGCTCATCCATTCCTGCTAAACACCTAAATACTTGTTTGATGACTATAGTCTACGCCTTATGCAGGCTATATTTGTTTTGCACAGGGCATGTTCCCAGTTGGGGCAGTTATCCCGAACCATCTTGTCAAGTTGTTTTATACCTCCAATGCCTCCAATTAGACACTTCCTGCTGATAGATACTTATAGATGGCTGATGAGCATCCTGTGCTGGAGAAAACCTATATTACTGATTTGTTACAGCAGTTATCTAGAGTGATCTTTGAGAGTCAAATGCAGCCCTCATAAGCCCCTTTTTTCAATTGAGCTATTTGTTGTTCTCCGTTATTCAACGAGCACGTAATATGATAAATGTAGGATTGGTATGTTGTAAGCCTTATTACTCCAACAAGGACTACATACATTTTTTGTGATAAGTTACCATTATGCTAGTGTGTGATGACTACTTTTGGTGAACCATGTCGTAGGCCTTCTTTTTGGAAGTAGATAACTTTTGCAAAGTGTTTTCGCCCGCTGTCTTGCTGTCCGTTGTGCTCCGTTGACTAGAAGATTTGAGGTTGCCAGTCAGAAAAAATCGGCGGTGCAGCATCATCACTTCACTGCTGAAGCCGAGCTGAGCCATTGGACTGGTAAGGGAACTGCCGCAGTGGCTGTCATAGACTGTCATCCATTGCAAGAGAGACTAAACGCTAGTAATTGAATTATATTCTCTCCACAGGAGTGAGCCCGCCTCCCTCTTCCAGAATTCACAAAAGCACGGCGCCCGCGCTTTCGCGCACACGCATTCGCACAAGTGCTTTCACAAAGTGTTTTCGGCCGCCTTCTTGCTGTCTAGCGGTTGCGAGGGAGTAGTAGGCTGACTCTACCAAACTCACGTACCTGCCCGCTACCTAATCCCCTATTGCATTCCAGGTTCTGTTTTATATATTAATTGCGAGATGCGCGCCAAGAAATTTACTTTAAAAACCGGCATGCCGCTTGTCATTCCACCATGACTACTCTATGAAGGACAACAAAAAATGGTGGCAGTGAGTGTCTAATTTACGAGCAAAAAATGTATCTTCCGCAGCGAGACACGCAGGCCTTATGCCACGTCGCTCGAAATCAATCACTTCTGACATTCGTTTGTTTTATGCCAATGAGTCCATTGGAAAAAATATAGCTAATATTGAAACTCGATCTGATAAAGATCCTGTCCCAGGGGACTCGTGCATCCTCCCTCATAATATGGCTACTATAAATCCGTCAATAGTTGATACATCGAGTGACTTAACTTTGAGCAAAGATGACTCGCAGCCAACTGTTTTAGTCAATCCGGGGGTGGCAGTATTGTCAGGAGAAGTCACAGACACCACACTGGTCTCTGCTTGCCTAGCAGGAGAATTACATCCTAATAGTGTAGTACCGCTACCTGCATGGGACAGCCCTCCCAATGTAATGGAGCTAGTTCGCTGTTCAGTGGCAGCCCAAAAGAGAATGCGGCAAGCCTATGAACAACTGACACTGGCGGGGGAAGTCGACTAGGATGCACTGGATTTCATGGATTTGTCCAATAAATCCAGTCCACACTCCCAAGACATTCTATATATTTGCTCTAATTCTGGGGATTTGATTCAACTACAGGAAGATAACTGTAATAATAATGTTTCCACACATCATGAACATATATCACCTATTGGGACATCACTACATAAAGACACGTTAAAAGAATGTATACCATCGGAGATACAAGATAACTTTGTGAATGAGTCCCTTTCATTCATTGCTCCAACTCCGAGACAAACTAGATTTCAAGAAGCAACACAGGACTCTGAATTTTCCATACACAAAGGTCAACCAACACGCTTTTCATTTTCTGAAGCTCCCGCTCTTAACACATTGGGAGCTATGAATACAGCTTTATTAGCTATAGCAAAATTATATGAACTAATGGAGAACAAAATGAGTGGGCAAACTTCAATGCTAGAACTGCTCATTAATAAAGTGAGTGACATTGAGATCCTTCTCAAACCTAGTATAACACCTGCCTCACCGCCACCCAAGGATTACCCTGACGAGCAGGATCCACCTAGGAAAAAGGGGGTCCCTCAAGATGATGGTAGTTCTGGACGGCAGGGAGGTCCCATTTTTCAGACTGGCGAGGGAGTGGAGAACCAGGTGTCTTTATCTCCATGTGTTGATATCATCTCTAGAACAGGGAATGTGCCCAAAATAATAGTTGCCACCTAGTGAACACCCAAGCATAGAATCCTCTTAACTCGAATTCATCATCTGAGTTAGTGATCACCTTCAAACCTAATATGTCTGAGCTGCCTGTGTCTGTTGGAAGCAAGCAGACAAGTCAAATAGATTCAGCAATAAAACCAGATAGTGGCCCCAAGAAATATCGGAAGTTGGCTAAAAATTTCCAGCACTCCCAGCCTAAGGGAAGGGCCAGAGGGATTGTCAAAGCAGTTAGTCGTCTTGCTAAACATCAAGTCAATCTAATTACCAAGGCTCCTAGCACGGTCATAAAGAACGCCACTTTATTGTCAATGGCATACAGACCCCTAGATGACCTAGTGGCTCTCTCTCGTGGGGTTATGCCTCATAAAGAAGCAAGAAACATCGAACAGGCATCCGAGGACTTGATGGCCAAGAAACCAGCACCGCTTATTTGCAGTACCGTAAACACTGGGGCATTATCGACAACTGTAGCCAACTCAGTGACTGCAAATTCAGTGCATTTAAGCATTGACAGGCTTAGAGAAGAAATGTGTGCTTCCATTGATTCCTATATAACACAAAGGCCCATAGAACCAGCACAAAGTCTCCTCAAATTGCAATCATAACATCAGCTCCCACACAGACAAATATACCAAATACACCAGTCATAACAAACAAAGCGTACTCAAGCTCACCATCCGTCAATTTGAAGTCTCAGGTTAGCACCTACCAGCCTGGTGACCTACTAATTCCAGCTCCAACCTCTAAAAGCATTCCTATCCCTGCTACTTTTCAGCCAGCTCCCACGTTACCAACTAGGGTGGAGAAATCCATGTCGCAAGAGCTAAGGGATATGATAAAGCTACATTACAGAATATCAATGCAGAACGCAAGGAGAAGACTGAACTCATCGCCTAGCTTTCCCTGATGTGACCACGTTGCTAAAGGGTCCTCCTTGACAAGCTCAAGGTCATAGACAAGTACAAGGAACTGTCACAGTTCCCTTCATTTTGGCAAATCACCCACAGATGACCACTAAGAAGTCTTTTAAAAATAATCAGACAGATAGTGTGAATACTAATGGATACAAAAACTATCATTGCCTATTGTTGAAATGTCGAGACCTACCAGGTGCTCAGTATGTATTAAATGGAGAACTCATGAGGGGACGCTGTTGTGCGCCGAACAAGATGGCCGCCTAGTCCGTGAGCTCCGTGGCATGCAAGATCCTGAAACAACAAATCCTGTGGAAAACGAGTTCTGTCAAACACCCAGTGTGCACAAAACGTTGGCTGAACAACTAAGGACCATAGAGCACAAATTCCAGGCGAAATCAGATCCCAGAAGCCAGAGAGGATCGACTGCACTGCTGCACCCCCTCCACCCATGGCTGAGCGGCAAATAGTACCCGTTGGAATCCCCCAGCACCGGAGTAGAGTACGAGCGCGTTCAGCCGGCTGCCGACAACACGGGGACGGCATAGCCCAGCATCACCCGATACTTGCGACCTGGAGACCGTTGAGTGAAGATTGCTGCTGCACAAACGGAGGCCTGACCCCCCCCCCACCCTGTCCCTCGCCCCACCGCAGGAACGCGGTGCCTCCCGGAGGGCTGTGGTGGGCTGGGCCAGTTCGCCAGGGGTGGCCAGCAGATCCGGGCGTCCACCCTCAAAAGCCCTGCCGGCCCGCTGCTGAGAACAGCAATCCGGGTGACAGCGGGGGCGGTGCCCCATCCCCTGACTGCCAGAGTCACTAAGGCGCAACAACAGGAGTGGAGGAGAGGGGAGCACCTGACTGGAGCGTGGCTCCCCTCCGCCCCCCCTGCTGCACTATCTGTCATATGAGGACGGCTGGGGGCAGAAGAGACACACCCCCCCCCCATCAGACCACTCACCGGGAATACTCCGGGGCAACTGAGCTGCTGATCTCCACTACAAAAGCTCATTTCCTTCCTGCTGGGCAAGATGCACCCCGTCACTGTAGCCGTTGAAACACGCACAGCGACCTAAACCCCAGAGCCCATATCTGACGTTCAATAACCACCCTCCCCCCCCCCCCACACGAGGTACGGGGGAACAAAAGACCAGCGCACAGGCATGATAGGAGGATACAAAAACAAGAAGCGGGGGCCCATGGACTCATTCGCTAATACTTCCACACTGGACCCCGACCCAGATCCAGCACCCATCCCTAAGGGTTCCGTAGCGGACCCTTCTGAACAAAATATGGGCCCATACATGACAGCAATGGAGAGAGGGTTCGCAGCAATCAACACTAAACTGGATGACATTGGGGAAAACGTCACCTCTATCCGGGCTGACATCAAGAAGGTCAATGTCAGAGTGGCCGAGGCAGAAGAAAGGGTGTCCACCCTGGAAGACTCATCGGCCACACTGGACAAGACTATAGGTCAAATCCAAAAGGACGTCAAACCCTACAGCACAAGTGTGAAGAACTAGAATCCCGATCACGACGCAATAACATAAGGGTGGTCGGGGTGGCAGAAAGCAAAATCAACACCTCCATGGAGCGCTTTCTCGAAGAGATACTTCATACCCTATTCCCTGAAGCGCAGTTTTCGAAACAATTCCTAATTGAAAGGGCACACAGAACACACCCCTCCACCCAAACCAGGAGCGCCGCCCCGAACGATCATTGCAAGACTACTTAATTACCGAGATCGGGATCTTATCCTGCGACTGTCCCGTGAGCATGCCCCCTTGTCCTACGACTCAAGTCGCATTCACATCTATCCTGACTTTTCAAACGGGGTCCAGACGGCCAGACGCTCCTTTTGACAAAGTGAAAAAAGCGCTAAGGGAAAGGAAAATAATGTATACAATGTTATTTCCAGCCAAGC
This sequence comes from Ambystoma mexicanum, assembly GCF_040938575.1. Lineage (NCBI taxonomy): Eukaryota > Metazoa > Chordata > Amphibia > Caudata > Ambystomatidae > Ambystoma > Ambystoma mexicanum. Next base: position 648,389,955 of record NC_090936.1, read on the forward strand.
TACGCATACAACAGGCTGACAGGACACACTTCTTCGAGACACCAGAGTATGCCATGTTATATATAGAACAACACTTCACGGCAGTGCAGAACTGAATTTAGAAACCCAAGCGGAAATGTCTGCAAAGTTGAAAAATAGACAAGAAAAGAGACAGAACCACTAAGACATTATACCATTCCGATAAACAAACACAGCCACGTCTCCGGAATGGACAACTGGCCATCCAGCCTCCCCCCTCTTTTTGCAAAGTTGCAGATGGTTCAATGGGATACACTGCCCGATTGGGGGTTTGGGAAGGACGAGATCCAGGCCTGTTGCCTGGGAAGAATCAGATCTGCATTACTATATACATATACACGCACTCACAAGTGTGAACAAAGGATCAAGCTGGGGGGAAGTTACAATAGTTAAATGTTCAGTTGTAAAGTTTAAAAAGAACTGGCATCAACAGATGGGAAAGGAAACCACTATAAACCCAAGAGATATAACCCTGATGAGCAGGTTTAGCGACAGATGATGCAACAAATGAACAACGGCAATAGACTCCTGTCCTGGAACGTCAGGGGTTTGGTCAACCCAATCAAAGCCAGGAAAATCCTAGCATATGCCAACAGGCATAAGATAGACATTCTTCTACTATAGGAGACTCATGCCACCGAACGTACATCTGGCGCTCTAAGCCGCGCCTGGGGTCCACAAATATTTGCGACTGACTACTCGACGCAAGCAAGAGGGGTACTGACCGCGATCCACCGCAGAACAGGCTTCCAAGTGTCGAAAAGTAAGGTGGATACTGAAGGCAGATTTGTAATACTATGGGGAACAATCCAAGGGCAAGAAGTAATTGTAGTTTACACATACGGCCCCATCATAGACTCTCCTGAATTCTACCAGCAAATAATTTCATTAATAATGCCGACAGATGATGCAAGAGTGCTTTGGGTAGGCGATTTCAACACCATGCTCGACCTCTCACTTGACAGGTCATCAACAGCTCAGAGGGCAGATTCAAGGGCAGCAACAACCATCAAACAAGCCATGACAATGCTACCTCTTTCGGGTGCATGGAGAGAACTGCACCCACTTACCAGAGAGTATACGTTTCACTCACATGTTCATGGATCGAGTTCCCGCATTGATTACTGGCTTTGTTCTACTGACATTATCCCTGACACAAAGGAATGCACACTATTGCCCCGAACCTTATGAGACCATTCCCCGATTGTCTTGCAGATTCAGGTAGCGGTACCCATACCAACTCATCGCACGTGGAGAATGCCCCTCCCCCCCTACCTCCTACGAGACGAATCTTTACATAAACAGCTGAGGATCGAGTTGACCGAGTTCTTTGAGCACAACCGGGACTCCGTCAGCTCACAATCCACGATCTGGGAGGCCTTCAAAGTGTGGCTAAGGGGACACCTGATCTCCAAAGTTCACAGCATGCTGAAAGGAATACACATGCAGCTGTCACGGACTGACGAATGCATCAAAAAAGCGGAGGAGTCATAAACCACAACACCAGGACCAAGAACCCTAGCTCCGTTGCAAGATGCCCTCGCTGAGTTCGCGACATTGGCAGAACGAGAGGTCTGGTACTTGGCACAACCCACCAAAGCCAGGAAATATGGGGAGGGAAATAAATCCGGTAAGATGCTAGCTAATCTAACAAGTCTGAATACAGACATCGACAAATTACCAGCATTACAGACCAGATGGGGGTGACCCAGGTGGATCATCAAAGAGTAAATGAAAAGTTCCTGAGGTTCTACACTGAGCTCTACACAAACTCAGACTAAGCTACAACAGAGGAGCTGCGACAATACCTGGACTCCTTCCCGCTCCCCGCACTGATCCCAGAAGACAGAACCGCCATGGACCTTCCCCTATCACTGGAAGAAATAGTACAAGCAATTAAGGACCTTAGGGCGGGCAAGGCGCCTGGTTCAGATGCCATACCTGCGGACCTCTACAATAATACCCTCACTGAAGAGCTAGCTCCAAGGCTGCTAGAGGTGTGGGAGGAGGCCATGGAAACGGGATCTCTCCCGCCCTCAATGAGAGAAGCTATCATCACAGTCCTACTGAAACCACTCAAACCCCCTCAAGATCCATCCTCATACAGGTCATTACCCCTAATCAATGTGGACACCAAAATCTTCGCCAAAGCCATTGCAAACAGATTGAACCCACATATGTCCAAATTAGTACACCTGGACCAGACCGGCTTTATACCAGCTAGATCCACCGCTCTCAACCTGCGGCGATTCTTCGCCATTGCCTCCCAGGTGGATCCTCAGGCCAAAACAGTGGCGGTTACCCTGGATGCGGAGAAGGCATTCCACTCAATATCCTGGAAGTTCATGTATGCTATGCGACAAAAGATGGAGCTCGGAAATGGCTTTCTCCATAGTATAGGGGTGCTGTACTGTAATCCTACCTCTAGAGTGAGGACCAATAAGACGATATCACCAAGCTTTAATCTACAAAGGGGCACCAGACAAGGTTTTCCACTCTCCCCTCTAATTTTCGCATTAACAATTGCAGGAACGGCAGCATACCTACGTTTCAGACACACCTGGAGAGGGATCCGGATCATGGGGGACCCCCAGTTCATATCGCTTTATGCGGATCATACAAATCTGTATCTTGGAAACCCTGGCACTAATCTGCCACCCATAATGAAAGACATTGAGACCTTCACCAAATACTCTGGATACAGGATAAACCAGGCTAAGTCAGAAATAATACCATTATCCAGTTCTACAACCTGAACCGCGACCATGGAGGGCTTCCGTTGGTCCCCCACCGACGCACGATATCTGGGCATTATAATGGTGACAGACAAGCGCACCCTCTACGACAATAACTACGCCCCGTTCCTGGTGCAACTCGAAATCAAACTGAAAACATGGGTTAAACTGCCGCTGTCCCTATACGGCCGCATATCCCTCCTTAAAATGGTGATAGTACTGAAACTGTTATACCTCTTCAGTGGCATCCCAATATGGCCAGGAGGTACATTTTTTGATACGCTACAGAAAATGGTCTCTAACTTTGTCTGGGGAGGAGGCGCGATCAGACTCAGCTGGCCAAAGCTATGTGAGAACTACGACATGGGGTGGGGGGGCTAGCGGCTCCCGACTTTCTCCTCTATAATCTGCACAGGCATACTTTGCCAAATACTGGAACAATACAGCAGAGCAATTTGCACATATACAAGGAGTTTACATCATCCCCCCCTAAACCTGAAGAGCATGATATTCGCCAGGGTCCCGGAGGAGAGGGTACTGGCAGACCCGCTAGCCTCAACAGTACGGGCATGGACATGGATACTCAAGAGTGGGTTGTGATGTACCGTACTGGCCACACCTACCACTATGGCACTATCCTGCACTTGAACCCACAGCGGGCCACACCATACAAAGGAGATGGGACCCAGATAAGAAGGCAAAAATCTGGGATCTCTTCCCTGAAGGAAGATTCCTCACTGCTGCCGAAATCCAAAACAGAATGGGCTCCGGCCTGTTCACAATCCTGCAATACCAACGCCTGAAAGCGGCCTGCATAAAGACATGGCCATCCTTCCCAATGGCTCCTCCCACACATACATTCTTAGCCGATATCCTGACAGAAGACGGTTTTACCAGCAATGTCTCCACAATATATCAAATGGTGCAACGCAAAACCCCATCCAAGAATAAGTTGAAAGAAAAATGGGAAAGAGATCTGAATGATGATTGACGAACAAAAATGGGTAAACTACTGTAGATATACCAAAGACACTTCTCTGAGTGTTAACTTCAGACTCATTCAGCTAAAAAATACTAAATCACCTGCACATTACCCCAAGTAAGATCGCCAAATTCGATCATTCTAAACAAGCTACATGTCCCAAGTGCGGAGAGTTAGCCGCCAACTCAATTCACATGTACCGGAAATGCCCCCCGATCAAGCGATTCTGGGATGAGATAGCGGAAACCATGAGCGACATACTGAACATGAACATCCCGGCCACGCCGCAGAAGTATACTGGGAGATATCAGGAAGGCCTCTATAAAAACTCGCAGACTATTTGCAGTGGGAGGAGCTGTGGCCAAGCGCAATATCCTCAGGAAATGGAAATCCAAATCCCCTCCCACTCATGGCAACTGGCTCCGAGACATTGTAAATGTACAAGAAAACAAAGAAACCTATATCCGAGACATCCAAACCACCTCCAGACCAAAAGACGTTTAGGGTCCCCTCAGGGAGTACTTATGAAGCGTAGAAGACCAATACGATGAATGAACTGCCTAGACTATAAAAGGAAAATACGCCGGACCCATATCCCCTTTACCCCCCCAAAGCAATCTTAACAAATGCACTGTATGATGATTTATGTCTAACCAAATTAAATGTGATATGAACATCTAATGTCATATATGATGATCCCTGTACTGTAAGATGCCAGCAATAAATAAAGTTTAAAAACATAAAATAGAGCAAGCATATTGAACATCTGTGCTGAAATCCCACTATTAAAGAACCTGATAACATCAGATATTGATCTAGTGGAATTCAGTAACAATCTCAATTTAGAAGAGGCAAGGATTTATGTTCGATCAGGACTGGTCGCCAACTGTGTCTAGCCAAAGGATCGAAAATAAAGGATCAAATGCCCTTTTGTTCGAATACAAAAGGTCCGAAAAAAAGTGTTGAATGTTTTTTATTTATTTATATATTTAAGTGTAGTAGGCATAAAAAGTGTTTTATAAAAAGAAAACGGGGGTTGGGAGGAACCCCCCCATTAAAGATTTTTTTAAAAAAATGTTGACCCTTTTTTCGGTCCTTTTTTGGAGTCGAAAAAAAGGCATTCAAGCCTTTTGTTTTCGATCCTTTGACCTACAACCGTCGCCAACATACTATGGCAAGCAAGAATGGACGGATTTAATTTGGGCTTCATTCTAACTCAAAATAATCAACCCCTTGCACTGCAAGTTGAAAGGCCAGTGGTGAAAATCTATAAGCCCACTCAGAGTAGGAATGGAACAAGTCCACTATTATACAAGCCAATCCCTAGAAACACAAACCTATGGGGGTAGATCATAACAATCTGTGATCAATGAAAATGTAAGCATAATCTCTTGGAATACAAGAGGTCACAGGCACATTATTAACTCTTGGGAGTATGAACTGGGGACTCATGGCATTATTGTACTCCAGGAAACTTGGCTTATGAGAGCTCCAGTATGGGACTCTCATACAATTATTACACCTGCCACCAGACAATTACTAGGGGGCCCAAAAGGTGGTCTTTTAATAGCAGTAAAAAAGCCTCAGGAATAACTTGTTTCGTGTCCCTCTCCATTACTATGCTTTCAAATAGTGAAGTTATCTAAAGGTACCACAACAATTGCCATTGTTAATATCTATTGGAGCAAGCAGTCAGTGGTAGCAGAATTGTTTTCTGAAACCCTGCTTTTCATCCTAGACACACTTCTTTTAGACTCCAAGATTTCACATACCTTCATCATGGGGGATCTAAATTTACATCTGCTCACTGATGTTAATTCAGAATTTACACATGACGAGTTGATCTGGTCCTCAATAATGAAAGAAAGGGGTTTTGTGATATTGAACAGTGCAATAGAGGGTGATGTCCCATCCCAATATACATGGAGCAGAGGTCGCCACCAATCCATTTTGGATTGCATATTTGCAAATAGCAGTTTTTTGAAACGTGTGATGTCACTAAAAGTAATACCATCTGACCTAAGTGACCATAATATATTACAACTTTCCTGCATGATTCCGTTGAATCCTCAGACCATTCAACAAGTTGATCATTGGAGAAATGTAATAGTAAATAATGGTGGTTATCGTTTGCGTTGGAATCAAACCAAGCTTACTCAATTTAGGACTAACATTGGCAAGGCCTTCGAGTCTCCCCTTGTGAATGGCTCAGAGTGCTACGTGAAATTAATGCAGATTTTTAAAGATTGTAAATGACCAGATCTAAGTATTAAGATTGAACACTGTCACGTATTTGAGCTAGAACATCGAAAGGCACAGCTAAGGAGTGACCTTCGCCATTTGAATCGTCAGTCAAATATAGACAAAGGATTGGCCAAAAAACAGCTAAAGGGAGCATATAAGGCCTGGTTGAAAGACTGCAGATTTCTTCGGTATCACTATGATAGCGAATTGATGCTTACGCAGATCTTAAGTAAATCTCCCTGTGGTATCTGGGCCTGTCTGAACAATGCCACCTCCAAGAGTCGAGGTGCGGCGCAAATTAATGCGATAACAAAAGTTGTGTGGCAAAAATATTTTAGAGATTTATATTGCTCCCCTTTTGGTGAATTTGAGTCGAGTATATCAGTTCAAAACATGACTCACTAATTTCAGATAGAAATGGAAGATATTATATATTGTATTAATAACCTGTGAACCTAATGAACTGTCGGAAGTGGCCGTCTGAGAGATTGTGAGAGAGTATGGTGTGGCTTGACAGTCCTTGTTTCTGTTTGTGCTGAGAGGTCCTTTCCTCTAGTCCTCCCGCACCTTCGGTCCTCCATTCTACCCTGTGAGCGGTGTGTCGCGAACCGCGTGTGTACTGCGCAGGGCCGGGTTGTTTTGATCCTGTGGTGCTGCAGCAATTTGGCCCTGCCTAGCTCGGCTTGGTATCCGCTTGGTGCCTGTGACCCGAGACCCTCCACGGCCGCTAAGAGATACGGCCGCTAAGGGGTTCGGGTATAGATGGTGGAGAGGACAACGAAGATTACGCGGTGAGAGAGAGCGTTGGTAGTGCGGAGAAAGAGTTGACAGAGTTAAAACTTAGCAAAATTGAATATATGTTATGATGGAATTCTTTTCATCATTATTATAACTTTTAATTCGAATATACATTTTAGCACAACATATTACATATCCATACTTTTATCCTTAAGAGTGCTAGACAGTGTTTGGAAGATTGTGGAGTCTGTTAGTGCTTAACGTGGTTTGTGAGTCGTGAGTACTCCCCCCACCCCCCTTTGCTGGACTTTTTTTAATATATATATACAGAATTGTTTTATATAATTACATAATTATTTGACTCAACCTTACCTACCATTTTTTAAATAAATTGGTGTTAGTCTATCCCTGCTGCCTTTGTGATTTTCTGCACTCGGCGGCCTTTGATTTTATATCGATTGGTCTTTTCCTTCTTTCACTATGCCTGGAAAAGCACAGGGGAGGAGCAAACATAACTTACGAAAAAACAAACCTTATGGGAAAACATCTAAATCCAATACCGTTTCACAGTGCAGTGAGTCGCCGATGAGCGGAGACAAAGCTGAGAGAAATAATGGACCTAGGAAATCAACTATACTACCTGGAAGATCGCCTATTCAAATTACAGATTTTTTTAAACCTGATAATGCCATGAATGTTAAACTGTCAAACGACTGCCCAGGTACACGTTAAGGCTGGTTCAGGTAACTTGAGTGTAGCATCCGTTCCATCATTCGGGCCAATAGACAATAACTCTTTGTTGGATTTGTGTTATCGTCTATGTGGATCCAATCAACGTGCCACTGAGCAAAGTAATAGTAATTTGAGTCAAGTGGCATGTGATAGTAATAATGGTGGTATTGGGAACGAACAGAGTATACAACAAGAAACTGACAGACTATCCAGTACCCCCTCCTTTTTTCCTCCTACTAACATACCTGAAACATTACCCAATTCAGGAAATGAAGAGGTAGCAAACAATATGCTGAATCATGAAGGGTCTGCAAGAGAAATCAGTGAATCTGACATTATAAATGCCCCTACGATTAGCATTTCTACTCCATCGTTTAATCTGTTGAATTTTGCCCTTAAAATCCTGATTAAATTATGCGATAACATCTACTCCCAGAATCGGATGCACAGTCAATATTTAAATATCCTTATGAAAAATGAGAAGTCAATGCATCAGGCTATAGTCATCGACAACGAAGTTCAGGATGTAATTGAAATCGATGAAATTAGAAACTCTGTAGTGATTGTCGACCCTGTAATAGGCTCGAATTGCCCGGATGAAAGACTTGTTGTAACAGTCTTCAAAAAAAGCCTAGGAAAAAACAACTGAATGGAACCAAAAAGGCTAAAAATATCAAAGAAGATGAGATTGTACCCTGTTATCCCCTTAATTCTACTACGACCTCTTGTAAAGATCAGAAAACTAATAAGAGGCGTGCCTGAAAGCGGGCAAATCGGAAAAGAAGACAACAGGAAATTAAAACTGGGATGTTAACAAGCTGGCTACTCCAAAATTATAAGGTAGATGGAGGGGGGGGAGAATTACCATTGAAAGATGAAAGTTCTGATTCAGAAAGTGAACTGCAAGGGTCATCAATCAGTTCTGTGACTACGCATTAAGTGCTGAAAAAAGGGTGAAGGTCTGTGTGGAGAATAAGTATGCCCCGCTAGGAGACGAGGATAAAGAACGTGACCCACTGATTGTTATAATAAGTGAAAAAATAGATAGAAGAACAAAAAATCTCATCAACAGACCTTTCTTACTAACTCTATTTGCTAAAATCCCTGAATTAAGAATGTTTAAATAATGTGATTTTGAATTTGTTGAACCAATTAGAAGGCAGTTTGGGGCAATATCTAGAGTGCATTGTGTTCTGCCTGCAACAGCTAAAGTAATAAGAGCCCAGGCTGAATCTCTTGACTTCCTTGGTTATGATTTGGATTTAGAGATTGCTGATGAAGATCAGCGGTATGTATGTCAAGGGTGTAATCCTGGGAAGTCGGAAGAACAGAAAAAAAATACTGCCCCCAAAGGGGAATCCGACAATCAAGCTGGAATACGTTGGTTGCAACAACTTGTAGATATGATGAAAAAATCCTATCCATGAGTATGCAAGATTGTGTTGTGGAATACTAGAGGACATACTCATTTTATTAGTCCAGGGCACTCATTGAATAGTATTCTTAAACATCAAATATTTCTCTTACAGGAGACTTGGCTGTTGAATGAGTTTTTGATAGATACTCATGTCCTCTTCCATAATCTTGCGAAAAAGGGAATTAAGGGAAGGCCATTTGGTGGTTTAATTACTGGTGTCAGCCATGAATTTGACTCTGAACTCCTTATGCCCGCAGAAACAAATGATAATGTCCTTGCAGTTGTCATTGGTCTGAAACAAAAATCCTGTGTTGGTAAGATTGATCATTAATGTTTGACCTCCCAGGTGGGAGTAAAACCATGGCCATTTTCGATGCAATCGATGAACTTATTACTAGTTGGCTATCTGATGCTACCAATTCAATTATATTGAGAGGAGGAGACATGAACACACAATGTGGAACAATGGTTATGAAAGCCACATTTCTCAATTTGGCTGCTAACAATAAGTCAATGTGTCCTAAAACCAATGCTCAAGGGAGAATATGGAATAGATACATGAGTGGATGGGGATTTAGTTTCCTCAATGGTAGAACAGCCGGGGATACCCCAGGGAAATGCACATGGTCATGTGGTAAGAAGTCCTCCACGATTGATTACATATGGGGTAATACTGAAATGCTTAACTCCGTGATGGACTTTGAAATAGTGGAGAACAAACACAGTGACCATGCAATGTTGTGTGCTAAACTGGAATTAGGCATGCATACCAAGTTACCAACGAGTGCCACTGGTAATATTTACACCAAATATAAAGGTACAAATATTAATTGGAATATAAATGTAAGATAATGTCACACAATTTACATGGCCTTTTCAAGTTGGTATATAAACATGCGTACTCCCTTGGTGGCAATGAGATTGAGCGCATGATTAAAATCATTACGGGTGACGTTGGCTCTGTGAAGGGAAGTCCGAAAACTAATATTGGAAATAGGCCCAATCGATCTTTTGATGGGGAGCTGTTGGTGGTTAAACATAAATACCCACGCTCGCTTCGTCTCTTGAGTAAATCCAATATCTGATCCGTCGAGTTCAGTAACGAGAAAAAGCGCTTGAAAAATGGGTTCACCAATTGGTGTAAACGTAGAAAATGGTCTAAATTAAACACCAAATGGCAGACCATGTATAATACTCTTCAACGGAATGAATCCAGTGCAGTTTGGAAAATCTTGAACAATGTAAGAAATGTGAACAAAGCTTGTATTCTGAACTCGATAGGAGAGAAAATGTGTACTACCCACATTGATAATACCATGTATGAGAAATTAGATAAGAACTTCCCAAGACCTTACTGTACAGTATGGCCTCTCTCTTTTTCCATCAAAATGATGGAGTCCATTATTATAAAAATGAATAAATCCCAAGCCCCTGGACCCAGTGGTCTCGCCACTGTAGTATTGAAAGTTGACCCGGTGATATGGAGCAATGTATTGTTCAGGCTGTTTACTAGTATCTGTAGAGATCGCTGTAAACAGATTCATGGAAGAACGCCATTCTTATTCTGGGGTTTAAAGCGGGCAATCGATCCTTACCTGAAAATTACCGGTTGTTATCGATTTTAGACTCCACTGGGAACGTTTTTTCACCTATTGTTTTAGAACACTTGAATGCCTGGGTTCATACCAACCACCTACTTCACCCTTTTCAAACTGGGTTCCGACGTGGCACTAGTACCACCCATAATAGTTGTGTCCTTGATGCCATAACCTCCAATGCCAAATTAAGCAATGGGCCGTCTGTTTATGTAACCTTTGTTGATTTTAGGTCAGCGTTTGATAGTGTTGATCGAGCCAAACTGTGGGAAATTTTGTTGAATCTTGCTTGCCCCAGTTGGCTTGTTGATATATTATTTAATCTTCATGAAAACAACACTGTGCAAATTCGTTTTGATAATGAGGGCAGCCTGACACAGCCGATTAATTTGAATAGAGGTGTCAAACAGGGCTGTTTACTGGCTGCCCTCTTATTCAATCTTTATCTAGCTGACCTCATCAGACGCCTTGCTGCTAAAGCCAAATGCCCTGCTAAATTTGAAAAAGCGTTGATATCTGCTATGCTTTATGCAGATGATTTGGTGGTAATTGATCACTCCATAGCTGGTATGAAGGAGATGTTGGAAGAACTTGGCTGTTTTGTAAAAGAACATGGCCTAACAATTAATTTGCAAAAAACCAAGGCCATGTTGTTCTCCCATAAAAAGGTTAACAGAGTAAAATTGGAAGTTTCGTGGGGTAATGTAGAATATACCGAGGTATACAAATATCTCAGTGTCTTCTTTAACTGTAAAATTGGATACAGGTATCTCATTGAGAACAAAATTCGGAGGGCCAAGCAAATTACTATGATGGTGCATAAGTTTGTGAAGAAATATGCTGGCTATTCATTAAAAGGTATACTTACATTATATCGTCAATGGTTCACCCCAGTTTTGGTTTATGGGTTAGCCATCACTATTTCTGACCTTTCTTTTCTTGACAGGATTGAAGGCCTATTTTGGCGTACCATTTTGGGGGTACCCCGATCGTGTCCCATCCAATACATTAGGGTGGAACTCGGCTTACAGTCCTTGAGATTTACTGTGAGACAACAATGTGGTCTCCTCATTCTGAAAGCAATGTGCCACCCTGAGAGTGAACTGCTACATATTATTGGAACCAAAGCAGCAAAAATAGACGTTCCTATTTTTAGGAGCAAATATTTAACTTGCTGTTGTATTACAGTGGGTGGCTAAAACAAACCAATGTGTTTTTTTTCCTGTTATTAAGAAAGCGTTTAAAGCTAAAGCAAAGAGAATTGATTGGGAAATGAATTTTACTCATATGTATGAATTGAAACATTTTAAACATATTGAATGGATTGTACATCATTAGTACCCGGCGAGAGACAATCGGAATGCAACAAGCATTCTGATTGGCTCTCGCCGGGACACTACCCGGCCGAGAAACCTTCGATTCTCGGCCGGGATTCCAGCCGTCTTGTCCTCGGCGGGGGTGTGGCAGCCCCTCAGCCAATGAGGAGGCTCGAAGCGGGGCCATCCCTGCTCCGAGCCTCCCCATGACTGAGAGACTGCCTTCGCCCCCCGCCTGGGACTCGGGTAAGCTTTTCTTTTTCCTTCCTTCCCTCACTCCCTCCTCCCTACCCCACTTACCTTTTTGCTCCTGCGTCCCCGCTGGGCAACGATAGCAGGCTCCAGCTGTGTGGAGACTCGGAGCGGGCCATCCCCGCTCCGTGCCGCCACGCGGCTGGAGGCTTCCATCGTCCCCCAGCGGGGACGCAGGTACGTTTTTTTTTTTTCTTCCCCTCCCTCCCTTCCACCCTCCCAACCCCACTTACCTTCTGCTTCTTTTTTTTCTTTTTTTTTTTTTCGGGAGCAGACGCGCTGGGAACACTTGTGTTCCCATCGCGTCTGCTCACGATGGCTGCCATGGAAAGGGAAAACAGACTCTGTTTTCCCTTTCCCGGTGGCCATTTTTTTTCATTTTTTTTTTTCTGTTTCGAAACGCGGCGAAACAGAAACTAAAATGCCATTAACACCCCGGTCTAACGGGCCGGGGTGCTAATGGCAATAAGACTCTCGGCGGCGGGCCAATACTACCCACGGTAATGCCCCCAGGGCTTTGTTAACTACGCCCCGGGGGCATTACCTGGGGGCAGGTCTTATTGCCACAGTATTTTATGCCTCAAAGATACTTAATACGTAGTCCTGACATTCTGGTACGGAATTTTAGATTATTAATGCGCACCAATCAACTTCCGGTGAAGTCTACTTTTGGCTCTCAATGGAAGATTCTTGAAAAAGAAAGATATTGTCGAATGTGTCTGGACGTAGAAGAATCCGAAACTGTTAGAAAGACGCAATTATTACATGCTGTATTATGGCCGTTTTGGCCATAACATGAATTATATACAGTCGGAGGAATTCTGGAGATGGTGCCTGAATGTGCAATCTGAAGCAGTCTATATAGCATTATATAGAGTATGGAAAACACTTCCGCCCAGAAATAATGAAAATGCTAATGACAAATTGGTGACGACATGTAATAATGATTTACGGTAATACCAATATTGTAACCTATTTGTATTTATGCACTGTAATTTTGCACTGTAGTATGAATGAGTGAGTATCTAGTATTTATTCTGTTTCCATTTTTCTATTATTGTATAACTAGCTAATATGTGATTGGTATGAATGTATGTAAAGTTGTAAAGTTTTTTGAACTGAAAACAACTTAATAAATAAATAAAATGAATAACCTGAGCTGTTCTAGATCGCTGGGGCCTGATGGGTTGCATAATGGTATGCTGATTTATTATCCACAAGAATGGCCAGATATATTACATCAAATTCTCAAGCTTACATTTATGATGGGCCATGTCCTCAAATCATGGAAACAGTCCTTAATTGTTCCAATTTTTAAAAAAGGTAACAGGGCCGACCCAAAGTCCTATCGACCCATCGCATTATTAGATTGCCTTGGCAAAATATTTGCACATTTAGTCCTAAAACAATTTAATGCATGATTGGACGCAAATAATTATCGCTATCCCTTCAAACGGGATTCATACCGGGCCTTGGAACAGGAGTAAATATTATTACATTAAATAGCATCCTTTGCCAGTCACAGCAACGTCGCCAACCACTATATACTGCATTTATAGATTTTCGGATGGCATTTAATGCTATACCATGGAAACTGTTATATAAAAAATGAATGGACAAAGGATGCCGATGGTATATCTTAAAATGATGATTGATCTATACTCAGATACCTCTATCCAGGTTAAATTATCTACTGATAGCTTATTAACAGATCCAATCCACACTGCTCGTGGCTTAAAGCAGGATTGCCTATTGGTATCAGCCATGTTCAATTTTTTCATTGCTGATATCAATTGCTGTTTCTCTAACATTAATGCGGATCCCCCTAAAATCAATGGAGTGCAGGTGAAATTCCTTTTATATGCAGATGACATGGTTTTATTTTCTAAAACCCCGACTAGCCTAAGAGCTTTGCTTGGTGCTCTCGACAATTGCACCCAGAAAAATTGCATTTCGATTAATGTTACAAAAACCAAGGTAATACAATTTAGAAGTGTTAAACATCATAGCACCAAGCACAAATGGCCACTTGAAAAAGTATTCTTGACATCAGAGCCATCTTATATATATTTAGGCACCTTAGTATCCAATCAGCAAGGTCACGCTGCTTTAGACCTGCATATTAAACGCAAATTGCAGACAGCCACCATCCAGGCTTGTTTGATCAAAGCCAAATTTGGTAAATTCTCCATTCCTCCAATCCTTATTTATTACAAGCAAAATTGTAATTACGTATGGGTCAGCAGCGTTACCTGAGAAATTGTATGATTATTGGGAAAGATTGGAAGGAGAGCACTGGAAGCATGTTAATCTCCTAAAATCTGAACCCATATGTTTAATAAGACGAGTTGAGTTTATCACTGTATGCGATGCATAAACAGAAACTATGCTCTTTCTATCGTAAATGTATCTCGTCAGATTTAAAAAATGTCCTATTGCATCTCTTGGCAAACTATTTACTAAACTCGCCAGACACATTTCCTCTATCGCTCCAACTCCCTCAGGGTCAGTCGTTTTTCAAAGAAACGAGCTGGGGGTATATCTGTCTTCTGCTGGGGCCTCCCTCTGGAACAGCCTCCGTGCCACTCTTAAACTTGAGGAGAACCATCTGCGGTTCCCGAAGCACTTCAAGACCTTCCTCTTTTCTTCTGTTTTCGCTCCCCCTCTCCCCTGCTGATCTATTTTCTCTTGGCACCATGCACCTAGCCACCCTCTGTCCTCCGGGCCCAGGTACTGCTCACCCTGCCACCCCTTGCACTGGGGTCTGTATCTGTACCCATACTGCCCCCGCTTTTTCTTCCTGCACTTATCCGACCGACCCCGTCTGCTGCCATAAACCTAGCACTTGCAAATTGCTGGCTGAACTACCACTATTTGTTGCCTTTATTATTTGTTATTTATCTGTTTCTCTTCTGCTTCGCGCTTTCCACTTCTACCCCCCCATGCACTTACCTCCCCCCATGCACTTGCGCGTTCTCAATGTCACAGAGCCTAGTAAGATTGCTGTTTTGTACTTCCCTGTTCCCCTCCCTTGCCTTGTTGTGCTCTGGAACACTTGTGTACGAGCGCGATAGAAATAAAATATCAATATCGTGGCGAAGAAAAGCCGAGAAGATTATTATCAACACAGCCATTTCAGTGAAATTGTTAGAGAACCCGGACAAAGCCAAAACGTGTATCTGGGAATACGATTGGATTCACACGAGGCAAGCTTGTATCAAATATCAAATGTTTGTTGCTAACCCATTTGCGTTAAAACGATATGGCATAACTGAAAGCTACTTAATGCAATTCCCTAATTCACGTCAACGGGATGACTACTTACGCTTTCGCCTGAATTTGTGGCCTACTCATGAACTATTGCACTTACGTAGACTAATAACAAATAATTTGCAATGTCGGTTTTATAAATTAGTGCCTGAAACACTGAACCATCTGTGACTTAACCACAGCCATATTCTGGGAGTTATTGTATCACACCACCAGTAAAAAGGTCAGATATGAAATACTCAACTTTTTATATAGTCTGGAGTTGATGAAAAATAGGGTTTGATCACGAGCAAATTGTAAAAATGTATCAGTTACGGCATCTTCAAGAAAATGTAATTTGTGTCTATTTTGATTTGTTAATTAACATTCCCAGTTAGTTGCCAAGGAAGAAAGAAGGGAGGGCATCAATAATGAATGTATATATTTAATGATGATAATTCTTTGTCAATGATTATTGTATTTTTAATTTTGTAAGATTCATATTATGTTTTAAAATTGGACATTATGTATTAGCAAACCTATCAAGTTTTATGCTGAAGAATCAAGACTTGTCTTGATTAAAACTAATAAAAAAATAAAATGAATAACTTCTCAACACATCACCATATTTTAACAAATGAGGCTACATGTTATAAAATTGGAGCAAACCATGTTTTCTGTGCCAATTATTTTATTGAATGTATTCATGAACTGAATGTCTCCTTTGTGGTTTGTAACTTGAGGTTAGACCTTAACCTAACTGCATGGTCCCAAGACCAGAGATACTTGTTTGGTTATGCTTTACTTGGGGTTTTCTGTCTGCTCTGTGTGCTACTTTGCTCCAAGGAAAGTTTAATACATTTACTTACTCAGATGTCTAAGAATATATGCTCGATTATTCTAGTCATTACTACTTATGCAAGATGTGCATTTGCTTATATTGAAATACGTTTAAGAAGTATTTTCTGTGCCGCAAGTCTGATATTGTTTTAATGTCTCTCAGCATCTCTGGAATCAAAATGCCTAGGGTTAGGTGAATTTTTAGTTTACCCCCTCAGGTTTGGAGAAGCTGTTAAATTGCTGGCAGGATTTCCTCTACTCCATTCCTTCTGTGGATTGTGCATGGCATTTACTCACACCCCCTATCAATTTTCTTGCACTAGATGTTGCTTTCTGACATACAGAGCTACCAAGTTTCCCGTGTCTATGCTTGAGCAGCCATCCAGTCTTGTTTTGGCTTTGAATTTTGGGACTATTATTATTATTATTACAGTATTAATTGTGCGCGGACCTAGCTCTGAGAAGCAATTATAGTGGATAGAGCGTGGTGAGGTAAGCAGAGAAATAAGGGAGTTGGGAGTTAACAGAGGAGAGGGAAGGTGAGCAATTTATCAGCAAGGGCTCTACAAGTAACCAATGGAGGAAACTGTGGGAATCCAATGTGAGGTAGGGTGAGGTAGGGTGGGGAGTGGAGGGTGTTGTGGACTTGTGGTTTTCCTAAATTTTAAATGGGCTACAAAAACGACATGCCTCTGAATCCGGGGGGGGGGCAGTACTTGATCACACATGGCCATGGGAAACTTGAGGTTTTATGGCATACCAATTTAAAGCCAGCCAACTGTTCATGTTTTGTCTCCAAGTTTGAAACTTCCTGTGTCTTGATTTCTTATGTCATTTATTAAAAAAAACACTGTATTTTTCATGTACATTTTCAATTGTGTAATTGTAGCTACTGCAGTCCCAATTGAAGAGGGTGATGTTGACAACTATTCAATCCATGATGTCGTGATGCCTTTACCTGGTTTTGATGTTATCTATCCAAAGCATAAAAGTAAGTCTCAAATTTGTTTCCTTAGATTAAGTGTGTGTGTTAGATTTGAAATAAGTGCTACTGAACCCTTATCCACATGTGGAGCAAACCGATGTACTTCACAATATTTTAAAACTTGTGTGAATCCCAATAGAAAGGAAAAAACAATTAGGACACACGCACACCACTTGATTGTGATACGCACCTGTAACACCACAACTATACATTAAACCACCCTTTCTCCAGCATGGGGTCTGGCATGGTTTCACATGCTCATGAATAATCCCTGTCAGGCTGGGAATCCTCAGTAAAAGAAAAGCAGTTTCACTTTCACTTACAAAACTGTATTTCTTCCATAAACCAATCACTGTCCTCTGGGTCATACTTCCCCCAGTCAATGACAACCCTCTCCCTAAGCCCCTCCTCTGGCGGCCATCTTCAGATTTTTACTGCACGCTTCAGTGTTGGGAGTCCTCGAGTTTCTCTGCAAGCTACTTCTAGGTATCTCGTGTTTTTTTGCAGAAGAATTTTCTATTTTTGTTCCAAAATAGCCTGTGTAGTCTTCTCTCCATCTGCCGAAGTAGGGATCCGTTGTCTGTGAAGTTCAGCTCCCCTCAAGGGTGAAAATCATTGAAGTTTCCAGAACGTACTCAGGTCTTCTTCGCACCCTCCAACCATGATGGAGGAGAAGAAAGAAGGCAGATCCTCCTTCAAGCCCTGCACCAAGTGTGGGGTCTGGAATGTGTTTGTGGAGGACAAACCCCTACAATGCTTCTACTGCCTACAATGCCTCTACTGCCTGCATCCGGACCACAAGGACTGCAAGATTTTCCGTGGATTCTCCAAGAAAATGGGATGACCGCAATGAGGGCGCAGGGCCCAGTGTTCTGATCACGCCAGTTCTGCCAAGGCATGTGTCTCTGGACATCCTATTAACCCTCCACACCTTGGTGTCGGAGATCCAGAATAGGATGACACAAGCGCCTCTTCCTATAGTTCCCCATGCCCCCGATCAACCGCCTACGAAGAAAAGAAAGTGCCATCCGATGCCCCCTTTTGAGTCTCGACACAGCATACACGGACACAGGTACGGGGACGGATATGCTATAACAACATCGTCAGAGTGGGCAGCTGGTCCCTGCAGTTTAGGGCGTCCCCACCAGACGAGGTAGGATCGTTGTATCTGGGGGCCTCCACGTAGCAGCCCTGCAGATGTCCAGTAGAAACTGACATTGAAACTGAAGCTGAATCACAAAGCCAGGCCCGAAGAAGGTTGACTGCTGTTACCTTCACCGCAATCTGAAAGCCGCTGTGACGTTGAGACAGATTCGAGAGAGGACCTGGTTAGGCGCCCTCTTCTCGTGCTCCGAGGGACCAGCGAGCACCGCTAACCTTCGCCGAAGCTCCCTGGAAGTCAGACCCTCCACAGGCTGCCGACCAGATATGGGGTCTGCCGAGGAGAACAAAGATAAGCACCAGACATTCTGTCCACCGTCGGGTACCAGGGTTCGCAGCTTTGCTGTAACCGCTGGAGGCCCGTCGAAGCCGTGTTGCCCAGAAGCGGGGATCGCTTGACGCCGTGCCATCGACGACCGGAGCCGCACGCTCCATTGATTAAGACATTTGGATTCCCGGACTTGCTCATCCGCACCGCCGACCGCCTTAGCCCGCCAGAGAAGGCCAGGCCGTCGACGTGCCGTGGAGCATCCACCGGTGGGTTTCCCGCCACCCAAAGACCATAGAGATGCCGGACGACTCGATGCTCTTGCTGGCCCACAGTTCTTCACAAACTCTTTGCGGTCCTGAACTATCGACATCGAGGTGCCCCGCACACCTCTTCCTTGCAGGATGTCTTCGAACTGCCGTCGACGAGCACCACTGGGACCGATGCTGCCGCCTCGACACCGAGTTCACTTTCTTAGAAGGATCTCGACAATCCGTGGCTCCTGCTTTAAAGGGAGCCGCTCAAGAAGGATCCGTGAACGACTCGACGTCGAACTCTGCTATTCCAGGTACATTGGTGTGGTAGAAACATTGTAGAAGGAAATAAGATTAATTGAACAATATATGGACTGGGTTTGTAGTGTATCTTTATTTTTACAGGTTGCACAGGTGGGGGGATCTCCACACATAACTGTGTCTAGTGGCAGGGGCCAGTATTCTGCCAATTGTTCTAACCAACTGCTTTCCCTCCTATATCTATTGTTGGTTATCTTTATTAATTGATTTGGGACATTTAACCAGAGTACAGTTGATGCACTTTAATGAAATCTGATAATTGTGGTACCACTTAGAACTGTATATATTTGCCATTGTAGATTAACTGAACACAAAGTGAGTTATTGTGATTGTGTGTATGACCTTGAACCTTGATTATATAAAGGCTGTGTTTTAACAATACAGTGTGTGGACATTCCTTTGTGGGCGCTTGGGGCTACACTGTACTTTAGAACCAGCCTGCATCACCTCCTGAGAAGCTAGGCCTTGATTTCTCGACCATAGCTACCGAATAGAGAATCTTGGCTGGGGTCCTCTGTGCCTCTCCTCTTCCATATAGAGAGCAGGAGTACAGACATCCCCCTCCAGTCTTTACAGTCACCAAGTCTGGATGAAGGCCACGAATTTCCATCAGGAGGTCCAAACGAAAGTACTGGACATGCCTTGCGACAGGGATAACCTTTTGGGTAAGGCCTTCGACGAATACCTACCGGCCATCAAGGTGGATAGGGAGACAGCCTGTGCCGTGGGCACGCTCCAACAGCACTGCTCTTCCTTTTGTTCTTCCAGAGAAAGTCGGGCAGGTCGTCAAAAGGTTTCTCCTCCTTGTACGTCAGCCGTCCAGATCCACGACTCAGGAAGCCCACAGTGACTGTTCCCAGGCCTACGGAGGAGGAGGTCAGTGTTTTTCCAGCAAGGCAAGACGCCGAAGCAAGCCTGAACTGCCCAAGGCGTCCAGCCCCCACCAGTGCACCGCGGTGGGAGGCTGGGTGACGAGGTTTGTCAGCACATGGGAAAAGATCACCACCGAAGGATGGGTGCTGGACGCTCTCGTCCACGGACATACCCTGGAATTTCAGCACAGGTGTCCGCGGATCCTGCTGGTGACCGGTCAGGAGCAGCACGTCCCTCAGCTCTTGGAGGAAGTACGGGCCTTGCTGCGAAAAGGGGCGATAGAGTTGGTTCCCCAGCTACTACGGGGCTCCAGAGTCTACTCCAGATTCTTCTTGGTAAGAAAGAAGACGAGGGGCTGGAGGCCCATTCTAGACCTGCAATGTCTAAACAAGTACCTCAAGTCTCAAAAATTCTGGATGGTCCTGTTGCCCCACGTGCTCGGCCAACTGGACAGAGGGGATTTCTTGACGTGGCTGGACCTGGAGGACGCCTACTTCCACGTGCGCATTCACAGGAAACACCAAGTTTCTAGGCTTCGTAGTACAGGGACAGCACTACCAATTCAAGGTCCTACCCTTCAGCTTAAAGTCGCCCCCAGAGAGTTCACGAAGTGCCTGGCACCAGTGGCGGCCCATCTGCATATACCCGTACCTCGATGACTGGCTCATCCAGGCCTGCTAACAGGAGTTGGCCATCGGACACACAGAGGCGGCTGTCGAGCTGATGACAGATCTGGGATTCTCCATCAATTATCCAAAATCCTGCTTGATACCATCACAGAACGCGTTGTTCTTGGGAGCCAGGCTCGATACAGTGCCTTGCCTACCATCGCCCTCAGAAGAGAAGGTAGCACCATTCAGGGGAAGGTGCAGCGGCTGTTGCTGATGAAGTCTGCCACAGTGCGGACCATCAAGTCATTGTTTGGGATGATGCCGTCCTGCATCTACCTCATCCGGCTCTGTAGGTTACAGATGCAACTTCTTCAGGAGTTCCTGGATGCTCGCTGGGTGCAGGTGTCCAGAAACTTTGCTGACAAGATCACTTAGGACAAGTTCTGTTGGGCGGTAAGGTTGTGGGACGTCTGCTCCAACATCGCCTGTGGCACGGGTTTTCAGGACCCTCCATTCCAGGAGACTGTCACGACGGACGCTTCCCGGACGTCTTCACGCCAGAGGCCTGTGGCTGCCAGAGGAGAAGGATCACCATATCAACCTCCCTGGAGCTGTGTGCAGTGTTCTGGGCCCTTAAGTTTTTACTCCCGTCTTTGAAGGGCAAAGGGGTGAGGATCTTCACGGACAACACCACCACAATGTTCTACATCAGGAAACAAGGGGGCACTCGCTCCCTGGACCTCTCCAAGGAAGCACAATAACTGTGGCACTGGGCCATCGGACAAGAAATGTTCCTCGTTCCCCTTCACCTAGCGGGAGTCGAACACCATCACACACTCCCTCAGCAGGGAGTTGCTCTCCTGCCACGAGTGGGAACTTTGGCAGGACCAAGTGCACCACATCTTCACCAAGTGGGGCAGGCCCCAGATCAACCTGTTTGCGATGGCAGTGAACTCCAAATGCCAGATGTTCTCCAGCAGATTCCATAAACCGAGGAGCCTGGGGGATGCGTTCTCCTTCCGGTGGGAAGGGATGTTCCTGTACGCGTTTACTCTGTTGCCTCTTCTGCTACAAGTTATCAACACACTCAGACATTGCCAATGCAGGACGATACTCATTGCCCTGCCCTGGCCGAGGCCGATTTGGTACCCGGACCTTCTGTCAGCGTCACAGCCGATCAAGCTATCAGCGGTACTTGCTCTTCTCTCACGACCCAGGATTGCTCAACCTGAGGGCTTGGCTCCTGCAGTGCTAGAGTTTGGAAGATATGAGTTGCCTGCGGACTGTAAGGAGGTCCTCGCCAAGGCCAGGGCATCGTCGACTCTGAAGTGCTATGGTCACAAGTAGAAGTGTTTCGTTATGTGGTGCCCGCTGCAGATGATTACCCCCTGAGGGTCACGGCCACGCAGATTCTTCCGTACTTGCTATCCTTGGCCAAGGCCGGTCTGGCGCACGCCTCTATCAAGGTACATCTGGCGACTATCTCCAGGAAGATCTTCACTTTGGTCTCATCGACTCGTCAAGGAGTTCCTCAAAGGACTTTTTCAATCTTTTTTGCCAGTGAAGGTTCCTGCCCTGGCGTGGGAACTCAATGTGGTGCTGACTCGGCTAATGGGGGCCCCCTTCAAGCCTATGCATCAGGCCCCTCTCAAGTTCCTTCTGTGGAAAACGGCCTTCCCCGTGGCCATCAGCTCTGCCAGGAGTTTAGGTGTGATACAGGCCTTGTCCTGCAAACAGCCATACCTGACTTTCCACGAATCGAGGGTGGTGCTGCGGAGGCACCCCTCTTTCATGCCAAAGGTTCAGTCTGAATTCCACCTCAACGAACCATTGATGTTACCTGTTTTTTCCCCGAAACCTTCATCTCCAGCTGAGACGGCTTTGCACTCGCTAGACATGGCTCCTGCCCTGAAGTTCTATGTGGCACGCACAAAGAGTTTTCGAAAGACTTCACAGCTGTTCGTGAACTTTGGTCCTGTGAACCATGGGAAGGCTTTGTCCAAAGCTTCTATCTCAAGGTGGCTCTCTGGCTGCATCATGCACTGTCATCGGTTGGCGAACCGACTGCTGCCCGGCTGTCCGAGAGCCCATTCCACCAGAGCGATCGCAGTGACAGCGGCGTTCCTGGCTGGTGTGCCCCTGCTGGACATCTGCAGGGCTGCTACGTGGAGGTCCAGGCACACCATCACAAAGTTCTACTGCGTTGACAGGGGTTCCAGGCAGGAGTGCAGAGGCGGCCAAGCAGTGCTACGCAACCTGTTTGCTTGAGGTGACTCTGTTTCAGAGGTAAGAGTGAATTGCTTCTGTTGAGCCTTGCCACCTCCCGTAGTTGTGTAATGTTGTACTGCTGTGTACTCGTTATTTATGAGCATGTGAATCCATGCCAGACCCCATGCTGGAGAAGGAACAAGTTACTTACCTGTAGCTTTTGTTCTTCAGTATGGGTCTGGCATGGATTACATGCAAACTCTCTCTCCTTCCCCTCTGCGGCTCTTCTTGGTCATACTGCCACTTTACGTGCTTACGAAATCTGAAGAGGGCTGCCAGAGGAGGGGCTTAAGGAGTGGGCTGACATTGGTCGGGCAGTATGACCCAGAAGACAGTGATTGGTTTATGGGAGAAATACAGGTTTGTAAGTGAAACTGCTTTTCTTTTACTGAGGATTCCTGGCCTGACTGGGAATATTCATGAGCATGTGAATCCTTGCCAGACCAATGCTGGAGAGCAATAGTTACAGGTAGCTAACTTGTTCCCTTTTGACTGTTTTGTTCCATCTTCAACCGTCGTTAGACTACTGGCAGCGGGGACCCATTGTCGGCGAAGTACACCTTCCATTGCGAATCTTCTCTTCAAAGTTTTCAAAGGCCCAGGCTTGAGCCTCGTTCGCACCTCAACAATGTTGTAAGAGAAGAGGAGTCTCTTCAATCTGTGTGCCAATCTACACTGAGGATCGGCACCTCAAGTGCCTATATTGCCTGCATCTAGACGATTATGAGGAGGGATGCGAGATTCGCTGTGGTTTTCCGTCGAAGACCAGGAAGGACAGTTACCGCAGGTTAGCAGCGGGGCTCAAGGTGGGAGAAGGCTTTTGACTGGACCTCTGGGTACAGCCATGCCTCACCCAGGACCGGCCGGTCTCATGAGTGTGCTCCCTCTGAAAAGAGGTAGCGGTCCTTTGAGGATGCCTCTGGTCAGTGGATCCAAAAGAAGGCTAAACTTCACGCTGAGGATCCCGCAAGGGTCGCTTGAGGCGCAGGACCCAGTTCGGGAAGGACACGTTTCCCGTCTTCATCATCCACAGTGAGCCTGCCGGTGGGGGGGGGTACCGTCCGCAAGGAAGTCCCTGACCCCTACGAAGCACTATTCCTCTTCGAAGGACAAGGGTGTGAAGGAAAGAAACCAGACCCTGTTAACTTAGGCTCTGTCTGCCAAGGCCTCATCTTCGTCGATGACCGCTTCATCATCCAAGGCACCTATTTCGGCGTCGATGACCAGAGAGGCTGCAACCCTGTCGACGGCCCGATCAGGCAGTCAACGACATTGACGCCTACCACCGTTACTTCGGCCATTACTACCGTGGTGTCCACAGTGAAGACGACTAGACCATGAGTGTCTTTAGCTCCACGCCTACCAACGGCATCACTCATGGCTCCGTAAGATGTGCCTGTCTGTAAACAGGCTCCCATCATCGCCCCCTTCCCTAAAGATTCAGGGAGATTGAGGGAGCTGCTGTCCCCTAAGGATCTGCTCCCCAGGTTGGGGAAGGTGTCCCAGGCAAGCCTGCAAGGTTCTCTGAGGCGATTCCTGCAAATATACACCAGCTCCGACACTGATCACCTTCCCGAAGGTTACTATTCGGATCATGAGGGAGACCTCAGCCCCATTTCCCAGGCGGGATCACTGAGATGGGAGCCGGTCTGCCCTTTGGTCCACGTTTCAGCCCAGAACTGGCACCTGTTATCCCAGCTACGCCTCAGCCAGCTCCCAGGGACATATCATTGGACATCTTGATGGCCCTTGTAAGTAAGAAATGGTATTAAAGTAAGACTGCCTCAAATGATCACAGTTCAAGGGTGCTTATTAAACTGTAAATGAGTGAGAAAAACGCCTAATCTATACCTAAATCTAAGATGGGAGCAAGCTACGACCATCAAATAATATAGTCCTAATGGATTCTTGTCAAATAAACAGGGCATATACTAAAAAATACTATTGCCAATCCTTACCGCTGTGCTACAAAATAGTGTGGGACAATGTTCGCAAGAAAAGAAAGAAGTGTTTACAAAATAAGTTAGGATGTTATGGCCAGGGTCTCCCATCCCCATGTTTTTAGCGCAGGACAGGGCGGGACTCTTGAGCACAGCACACACCTGGGCTTCTCTGGCACAAGCTCACTGTTCCTTTTCTCCATTTCAGGGCCTTCGGTACCCAAGTCTTTTCTCATGCAAAGTCTCTTGCTTCAGAGGCCTGATATGCCAAAACAACAAAATAAAAGTTCCTTCTGACAGCCTTCACGTAGGGTGATTATTCTTCACCCTTGGATCTCCCACAGCCGGCCTCCGATCCTTTGCTCAGTGTCCACCAGCCAAAGCACTTGGAAATTTAAACAGAGACTCCCGAAGGGCGATCTCGTTTTGCTGGGTCACTCAGTTAACCTATGACAAGTGCAGGCTTTACAAAATCACAGTTCATACGGTGTTCCCCTCAGCCAGGTGCAAACGTACTTATCACAGTTCTCTTATCGTCAAAACTTCCACCACATGTGAAGGACTTTCGATTGTACAAGTGGTTTTGCCTGACCCATGAATGACCACCTTGACACCTCATGTTGGCCTTCCCTAAGGCCTCTTTTTATTTGAAGTTCTTTACAGCTTTTATTCAACAGTCTCTTCGTTCAGGAGAGGGGTATCAAGTTCATTCACAAAAGACCTCTGTCTCTTAATCTACTTAATGTTGCCAGTGCAAACTTGAGTCTAACACAGACCGGGCCACTATCGGGTTCGTCTGACTCACCGGCTGTGCTGAACTCGTTGGCAATTATTTTGCCGCTGGAGTCAAGGACGGTACCACAATGGCAACTGCGTCTTCCCACCCTGACTATGTGTGGGAGAGTTCCATGTACCACTGACTTCCGTCGCACCACTCGCCATCTGCCATTCCCGGTATTATGTTTTTCATCAGAGGCTTTGCAGGTCTGGGTTGAAAAAAGCAAGGGCAACTCCCTCCTTGACGTCATTTCAAGTCTTGCATCTTTCTCCTCCATTTGAACTGTGGTCCTGCAATAGCTGCTTCCTCATGCGTTTGGCCTTGCTCAAAGTGTGGCCTTGTGCTCTGACTTTTATCCCAGTGGGGAAGGGAAAGGGCAGTCTCAGTGGCCAGAGACCATGCCGGGAAGGCACTGCGGGTGTATGGTGTTCTCGAGGGGGTCTTGGTGGCCCTGGTGAACTCTTACGGTCCTAACCTGGACTGCCTGAATGCATTTGATTGGATCATTATGCAACTTGCAGGGTGTCGGACTGCCACTATTGTATGGGGGGAGATTTGAACACAGTGATGGATCCCCTGCAAAATAGATCGGGAGCGAATCAGGGCGGCACGACCAAGGCGAGCCCGCAGGCGCAAGAAATCTGCACAACATACATCCCCATCGATGCATGGAGGTACCGGGAGGTCCGGGAATACACATGCCACTCCTGGGTTCATGGCTCCAGCTCTAGGTTGGATTATCTGTTAGTATCCCGAGAAGGGGGGTTCCAGTGGGGCGACCTGTCTGATCACTCTCCTGTATTTTTGGAATGTGGGCTGGGGGTGATAGAGAGGGGAGGCAAGGCTTGGCAGTTTAAACCGGGCACACTCCAAGACCCAGTGTTTTGCCAGGAGCATCAGTCCTTCCTTCAGAGTAACCAGGGTTCTGTTTCCTCCGGGGGGGGGTTACTCTGGGAAAGTCTTAAATGCGACTTATAGGGGTGTGCATGTCCAAAGAAACTGGGATTCTCTGGGTTATTAGGAGAGAACTCTCTGCAGGGGAATCACGAAACAAGGTTCTAGAAGGGAAATACGCAGAGAAACCAGACCCCCGGACCCTGGCACAGCTCTGCGAGGAGCTTGATATGTTCAGAGCGAATGCGGATCTGGAGATTTCTAGCCCGCAGCCATCAGATAGGACATATTGGCGAAGGGCAGAACACGTCTGATAGCTGCCTACAGACGACCCCCACAGGTGGACTGTGTGAAAGACCCCCCCAGGGTAGACCTGTGCACTCAGAGGAGGACATTGCGGTGGTGTTCCGGAACTTTTACAAGGAACTATGTAGCTCCAAATATTCAAGAGACCCAGAGGGCCTGCGACAGTACTTGGAGGGGCGGAACTCTATTGGGTGGAGGCACACCTCCGGGCGCCTCTCAGTCTGGCGATTTCCCTGGAAGAAATCCCAGGGTGATCAAGGAGCTCCTGGGGTCAAAATCACCAGGGCCGGACGGCTTAACCAGGGAATTTTCCCCACTCTTGTCCCGCTACTCCTCCGAGTTTACAAGGAGTCGATTCCGAATGGGGCCCTTCCACCAACGATGCACAAAGTAAATATAGTGCTGCTACTTAAGCTGGGGAAACCACCTGAAAACTGTGCTTCGTATAGGCCAATCTCTTTAATAAATGTTGATCATAAAATGTTTGACAAAGTTCTTGTGAGGCGGCCGCTCCCTCTGATGCCCAGCCTGGTTCTGGCAGGCCAGGTGGGTTTTATTCCCAGAAGAAACGCCACGTTTGGGCTCTGCTGTCTTTTTGGGGTCATCGTGGCATAGGAACCTTTGTCCCAGGCAATCATGTTTTTTTTTAGATGTTGAGAAAGCCTTTGACTCGGTCAAATGGCCTTTCTAATTCGCAGTACTTCAAAAGCTGGGACTTGGCCCCCTCTTCATCAAACTGGTCTCTCTCCTATATACAAACTCCTCAGCGAAAATTGTAGTGGGTCAAGCGAGATTGGCTGGCTTCGAGATGGGAAGGGGGCCCGACACGGTTGCCGTCTGTCTCCGCTACTGTTTGCCCTCGCTATGGAGCCACTTGCGGCGGGCCTAAGAGAACGACGCATCCTGAGGCGATTAAGTCTGGGTCCGCACAGACTGATCTTATCTCTATAAGCAGACGATGTGGCACACTATATTGACAATCAAGAGGTTAACCTGTGTCCCGTGATGTGGGAATTGCTGAGATTTGGGGTTTTCTCAAGCCTAAGGATCGCAGTAAGTCTGTGGTGTTCCCCCTCACAGAGGAGACTAGGATTTTTCAAGACGATATTGGCCTCCGGTGGGAGACTTCAGGAGTCCAGTATCTGGTGGTGGTGGTGTCTCGCAATCGAGAGGAATTGTTTTGTGATAACTATGGAACGGCCATTGGGAGTATTTATTTTATTTTATTTATTTTTTATTTTCTATTTATCATTTATTTTGATTTTCTTTCTACCACCCTTCAACACTCCTACCCTTTACCCCTCCCTCAACGGCCAATCTCTTAAATGAGGGTTTTGTAATAAATGATACAATTATGAAACATATAAACATGGCTGTTTGTCAAAACTGTTATTTAAAATTGCGTCTTTACCCATTGATTAATTTGAATGTTCTTATCATAAAAATATGATTTTTGTTATACACAAAATTGGTCCTATAACTTGCAACTGTTAAGCATAACCAGCCCTGATTTGAAAAAGACGGGAGCACCGTAGAAACACGTGTAATCACAGAGGGCACTGTTAACACGTATTACACTTAAAGAAATAAAAAAAAACTACATAGAAACACGGAGAAAGAGGTCACCTGTAAAAGTAAAACGTGGGCGCATGGGTAACTTGTCAGTGTAACTGCACATACTACTTTTTTATTTAAAAGGAGTGGAGGAACCAGAGACTCCGTTGTTACCCTCTCATGCGACCCTGAAAAGGAGATATCGTCAAGCATAAACAAGGGCGCTGAGGTCCATCCTTAGGTAAACCCCCCTCAAAAAGTTTCCTCAACTTTTTTCAACTTGATCTATTGTGGGCCGGGAAACGTGCAAGGGTAGCGTATACAACGCTGATACAGCGAATGATAAGAGGCGGCCTGAGCGATCTTAACTGGGCTGTGCAGGCACAGTTCCTTGGGCACTGGTATGCCACACACTTTGTGAGGCCGTATGTTCAGGTGGAGATGGCACTTGTGGCCCCCAGCCTGTTGTAGGCAGCAATTATTGGGGAGACCCGGGTATCGCCCAATACGCTAAATGTGGTCAAGATCACGTGTGCAGTTTGGAAAAAGATGACGGGTAAGGTAGGCATCCCCATACTGTACTCACCTCTCCTTCCGGCATGGCACATTCCCGGGCTGGCCATAACTAGTGAACAGGTATACCTACAATGGTCAAGCAAATTAGGAATACAGACCCTCAGCGATTTGTTCGTGGACAGGGTTTTCCTTGCAGTCCAGCAGGTGAGGGAGCAGCTAGGCGCTAGATGTTTTCCTGTACTTTCAACTGCAACACGCGCTTAAAGCCTTCCTCACTTCGCTCCCGAGGTAGCCCCGGTATGGCCACTACTGCATGGGATGACCCAATCGCAGGGGGAGTGCCATTTGGTTTCACAGATATATAGCGACCTGATGTCGACGAGCCATGGGCGGGAGATGCCCCAAAGAGGAGGTGGCCCTGGAGGAACCAATTGGGGATGAGGACTGCCTATGTGCTGAGACAAACTCAGAAAGTCTCCCTCAATTCCAAATAGAAGCTTATACATTTCAACGTCTTACACCAAGTGTACCATAACCCAGCCAGGCTCTACAAACACCTTCCCACCACTCGAGCTGCATGTGTCCTGTGTGCCCACACTCCAGCAGGTTTCCTCTATTTGGCATGGGAGTGCTTGGGAGTCTTCCAGTTCTGGTCGGAGGTGTTACCAAAATGTTCACTGATTGTTGGCGAACCGCTGGAATTTTCTTCTATTGTAGCATTGCTGGGATGTACGAGGGTCCTAAAGCCTGCTGTGAGACGTTTGGCGGGACTACTGCTGGTGCTCGCGCACAGGAGCGTGGCCATGGCATGGGGGAAATGGACGCCCTCCCAACACTCAAGGGTGGCATCAGGATGTTGCTTATTGTTATGACACTGAGACTGCATTTATTCAGACACTGCCTTTGCATGCTCGGGCCCCCCCAGAGTTTTGGGGACCATATATTCAATACCTGATCACAGTTGCAGACTGATAATACAGAACGGATGTGATGACAATGTCCCATGCTTCATATTTTCACCAATGTGCGTTCTGCATGATGTTTCTTACTGTGTGCTTTTTCATGTTGTGGTAGGTGTCGGGGGGGGGGGGGGGGGCGGGGGGGGGAAATTGGACTCATGTAGGGTTTTGTTGTTGATAAACATCCAAGGCCAATACCCCAGTACTTATACTTGGTGATTTCAACCCGTGGGCCAATAATGAAAAACATAGCAGTGCCATCTCTTTGCTAGCCGCCCTTAGCTCCCTTGGATTTACCCAGCATGTTCCTACTTCGACACACACAGCAGGCCACACATTGGATTGGGTTCTGACCCACTGTGCTGCTATTTCCAATTTAGAAGTTACTCAATATCCCTGGTCACATTGCTGCACAGTAACCTTCAGCTTTCACCCCCCAATGCTCTCGCTCTGCAAAAAAACCCTGTCAATCCGTTCTTGTAAGAAATTTCAAGAAACTCACATCGCAATTATTCTCTCCACTACTATTGCATGTATTAAAACCTGTGCACTTGTTTACCAACTCTGATGACTTGGCTAGTCATCCCTCGGGTACTATTAACCATGTTGTTAATGATCTTGTGCCTTAAAAACCCTGTCTAGTAAAAACTAAAACTACTGACAACCCCTGGTTTGATGAATCCATCATCACCCTGCGACAGGAAAAAACGTAAAGCTGAGGGAGAATGGAGAAGAAATCCCACCCCAATGCATCTTTCTGCTTATAGAAGCTCTGTAGCGACTCTCAAAAATGCTTTCATAGTGGCAAGATCTGATGGTTACAATTCTAGGATCTCTTCCGCTAAATCAAACTCACCTGAACTGTTCGCCATTCTTAAGGAATCTGAAGGAAAGTCCGAAGCAGTATCCACCTTAAAGAAGGATGCAGACTGGTGCCAGTCATGCATAATGAGTTCAAATATAAAATTGCAGGGCAAAGGATCTATTGATTGACAAACCCATATTCTTTCACCGGTTACTACCGGACAGATCCACCTACCTGATCCATTAGCACAGACTCCTAAGAATGGCTCCTCCCTTTACATTTCAAACCTTCTTCCGAAGATCAAATCTGCCGCATTGTAG
This sequence comes from Ambystoma mexicanum, assembly GCF_040938575.1. NCBI lineage: Eukaryota > Metazoa > Chordata > Amphibia > Caudata > Ambystomatidae > Ambystoma > Ambystoma mexicanum. The sequence goes on from NC_090936.1 coordinate 648,420,886, forward strand.
CTAATATGAAACCTACCTCCTGTCTTAGCGACTGTTTCCCATCCAGCCTTTTCAAAGACTGCATCAAAACCTTGGCACCATGGGTGACCTGTCTAGTCAACATGTCTTTTGAGGAAGCAAATGTTCCCAGGAACCTTAAAGAATCTTGGGTGATCCCTCTCTTAAAACATTTTTTTTTTTAAAGCACCCTAGACCCCAGTGATCACAAATTACCGGCCCATTACATTGCCGTTTTTTTTATTTAAGATACTTGATCGGGTGGCCTATCTTCAACTGCAGAAACACTTAGAAAGTATTCATCTCCTTAATGCCAAGCAATCACAGAAACAGCGCACCTGGATCTTGGGTCTAAAATTGCTCGTATCGTGGACAAAGGCAAACCAGCACTCCTAATGCTGCTTGACCTCTCTGCAGTGCTCGATCTGATTGATCACACCCTACTCATTAAAAGATTGGTAGACCAGACACAGTGCTCTTCACTGGCTGCCCAATGGATTGAATCCTTTCTTGCCCCAAATACGCCTGTGTAGCAGTGGATAGTGCAAGCTCCATCCCCACTATAGTCACCTGCGGAGTTCCACATGGCTCATGTGTCCCCCCCCACCCTGTTTAATGTATATACCATGCCCCTTTTGAAGACTTGAAGACCTGAATGTCCAATTTACCAATTACACAGATGACACCCAGGTCATAATTGAACTTTCAGGATGCCATGCTAGTGACTCCATGGCTATCAATTACATCTATCACACCATCCAAGCTTGGATGGTGACCAATTAACTTGCGTTAAATGCAGAGAAAACCGAATTGATCATCATCGCTACAAGGCACAAGCTCATGAAACTTGACCCTGACTATGATACGTTTATCACACCCAATAATAAAATCAAGGTGGCGAAATCAGTAAAGACCCTAGGCATAACTCTTGATGCAGGATTATCCATTAAATCTCTGGTCTCGCAGGTAAAATCTTCATGCAGTTAAGTCTCAAAATTACTCAACCCTACATCTTGCTGTAAAATAGGTCTCTTCTTGCATCTGCACTGGTGAATTCACGCCTTGACTATGGTTAGTCTCCTTGCAGGCACCTCTAAGGCTAACCTTCATGCATTAGAGACTGCACAGAACAATGCAGTCAGAGCCGTCTTTGGACTCGCCCCTAGAGACCACGTATCTGAGGCTCGACGGAAACTACATTGGCTTCCTAAAAACATGTCGCACATAAGCTTCTTACCCTTACCTTTAGGTGCTGCAACGCTGAGGCACCTATCTATCTTTCCGATAAATGGATTTCCCGCAGTGTAGATTGCAATTTGCGCTCTCTCGATTCCACCAAGCTTTTTCAACCCAGATTTAAACTCTCTGGTTTTGGAGGCACCACGTTTGATTTACAAGCTCCCTTGGCATGAAACACAACTCCCATCCATCTATGACAGGACAGTTTCTCCAGCATTGGAACTTTCATGGATTCACATGCTTAGAATATTCCCCGTCGTCAGGCTGGGAATCCTCAGTAAATTATATAGACATTTTCCATAGGAAAAAGTTCGACACTTTTGTGTCCTATCTACGTCGTTTTGGGCCGAGTACGCCTGCGCCACTAGGACGTAGAGGTATAAGTAGCCCCGCCCCCGCGGCTCCCTCAGATTTCAACCGTCTTCCAAAGTAGGGGGATTACCTCCAGTATCTACTATTTGTGCTAGGTTGAGCGTATTTCTTCTTCGACTTCCCTCGAAAATGTCTGGAAAGGCGTTGTTTCGTCTGTGTGCCACATGCGGTCTTAAAGTATATGAAGGTGATGGGCATATGGACTGTATTTACTGTCTTCACCCTCATCATTCGGCTGACAAGTGTGAGATCTGTCAAGGCTTCTCCCAGACACCCTGAAGGACCGGAACAGACGCCTGGTAACTTGGCTCAATGACGGGGTGGGTGCGTACCCTGCATCGGAGGTAGGCTCTGCTGCCTCGAGATCTAAATCTCCGGTGCCCCCTCGTCGTTCTGCGTCGACAGAGTCTCCGACGAAGAAACCACTTTCATCGGAAAAACCCCTCCTCTGATAAACATCCTGCGAGGGACTCTTCGTCAAAGAAAACTTCATCTTCTTCCTCCTTATCAAAAAAGGAGAGAAAAGGTCTATTGATATCCTCCTCGGGAGACCACCATGGCTCTACCTCGAGTCGAGTGTCGTCGACCCACAAGTCAAGTTCAAAACTGGCGAGTACGCCCCAAGGCTCTGTGCCAAAAACTTCATCGTCGACGATGGCCAGATCGTCAACGTCTTCGTTGCCATCTGCACCTGCTCTTCCCGCAATCACTTCGGCGGGTCAAACACTGGTTATGGAGAAAATGTCGTTGTCGACGGTGGCACCTTCGGTGGGTTGGCTACCAGAAGTTTTCGACCCGATCTTGCCTGAGGAATTGTTGCAATCAGAAGCAGCCTTCTCCATCTTGTCGGCAGAGGATGACCGTGGTCCGATCGTACAGCCGACCGATCTGGGATTACGTGCAACCAGTTCAGTGGAGCTCCCGAGTGGAAGTGCCATCCCAGCCGCCTCTTCCTTGCTGAATCCCCAGTCTGTATTGTCCCTGGAGGTGTTGAACACGTTACAGAAGCTGTTACAGCGTTTGGACATGCAGTTGCCTCACACTAGTTTCCCGACGGTACTGCAGTCTAAGCCGGTCGGCGCCAAACCAGGCTCGGCTCCTCGCTCGACGACCAGAATGCCTACAACTTGCCCGGTTGAGGAGGATCGTTCTCGCCCACACTCGGAGGAGGGAGAACTGCTGGAGTCTGAGTCAGAACGTGAAGGGTCTCTTTCTGACGTCTCATTATCCCCCTCAAGGGACCCAACATGGGAGTCGGATGCGGAATTGGAAACTCCCAAGAGCCCGGCACAACCATCCCTGCCGGATGACATCGGGGCCTTCCATGCAATGATGGGAAAAGTGTGTGCGGAATTTGGCCTAGCACCGGAAGAAGTAAAGAAAGATTGCTTTCTCTTCGATCATATGGGCAAGAGAAGAAAATCGATGTTTGCTATACCCATTTTGGACCATGTCTGGCAAGAGGGGTTGAGGACCGTGCGTCATCCTTTCTCAGAACCGGCGATAAAAGGACAGTTAGAAAAGATTTTTTTTTTATTTTTTTTTTTATTTGTTTAGCTGTTACAAACAACTTTTCAAATATTTAACAATTGTTTCAGAATCAATAAAATAATACATTTACATACAATTATTTTTCGAAAATGCATCTCACTTCTCAACTTTTCTTAGATGTTTTATACATTTATACACAAGAAACATCTGGCACGATTGTCTCTAAAAAATGTACAATAGCTACCTTCACAGCCAATCTAGGACTTGTAAAGAGAGATTTACAAAGTGTTCCCTCATCCGGCTCAGAAAAGAAGACAAGTACATTTTGAAACCGTTTCATGCGCAGAGAATACAGACCAGGGCACGCCACAACTAAGTGTTGAAGAGTTTCATTCTGTTGTACATTTAGGCAGTAACGACAAAAATTCTCATGCGGGGCAATTTGTTTTCGCCTCTAAAACATCACGGGTGTGCCACAAATTAAATCTGACTCTCATATATTGTCGTCTATATGCGGAGATGGACATTTATTTAAGTATTCCGCCAGGACCTTGTATTTTTACAAACCAAAGACTGCGCTATCAAAGACCTTGTAGGTCTTACAAGCTGCACAGTTTTTAATCCAGTCAAATTCAAATATCTTTTTCTTTGCTAAATCTGGATTAGTAAGTAGGATTTCAATAGTTACAGCAGCCAGGGCCATTTCGGTAAACAAAAGCGTGCACCACTTAAGAGGAAATCCAGAGGTGTTAACAAGTAGGTACTGAGCTACTATGCCCAATACAATTGACACATTAAGATTTAGCAAACATTTCCTCAGGAAAGCTGACATTTTCCACAATATTTGGGAGTAGAGTGATAATACCCCCAGCTCAAAACGTATCATAGGTAGAGGAGTACAGTTAGGCAATTGCAGTACCTTCCTCCAGTATTTACCCTCTAATTTGTCCCAGTACATCTGATTTTGCGGGCTTCCTGACTCAGCACCATACAACAATATTGGTACAGCCTTCATTTGGTAAAATGACAATGCATGTTTGAAGCTAAATTTACCATATTTTGCAAAAATAATTCTTGTCTTGGAGATAGGAGTCTGTAGTATATTTGTTTCCCAATTTTCAATTTTCGGTGTAACAGAATTGGAAATAATAACACCCAGATATGTATAATGATCAACAACCAAAAGTTCCTTTCCCTGTATTGTCCAAGCATATTTCTTATTCTTTCGTTTACCTGTATTATGGCAAACAAATACTTGGGATTTTGATGCATTTATTTCCAGATGGTTCGCGATTGTTTACTGATTTAATCTATTTAGCATAAGCTGGAGACCATATGGTGTTAATGACAATAGTACCAGATCATCAGCATATAGTAAATAGCTGACTTTACTGGTACCCACTTTCGGAGGGTCACAACAGATGGAGTTGAAAATTGCGCCCATGTCATAGATGAAAAAATTGAATAAGCTTGCAGCCAAAGGACACCCTTGCTTTAGGCCTCTCAAGGTATCAATAGAGGCAGATAGTAAGCCTTCAAGCGTTAGGCATACCTGCATTGTGGTGTTAGAATGCAATAGCATCAACATATTCACTAAGGAGTTTGGGCAATTATATCTATTTAATTTTTTGTGAAGCAATGCCCGGTCAACAGAATCGAACACCGCCCGAAGATCTATGAACGCTAAGTACAATGACTGGCCCCTGGCAGCATAATGCATTTTGATTACATTTAGGCACATTATATTTGGGATAGTACCCAAACCTAAGAGGAAGCCAGATTGAAAGCTGTCTCTTACTTGTGCCGACATGGTCCACGCATTAAATCTTTTCAATAGCAGTCTACCAAAGATTTTACCTGGTACATCAAGAAGGGAGATTGGCCGATAGCTACTAGGTGCCTGCCGATCCCCCTTCTTGAATATCGGGACAGTGATGGAATGCGTCCAAGTTTCAGGGATAGCCTGGGCTACATTGACTGCAGTAAAGATGTTGTACAATATTGATGCCCATAATTCCGGGTGCAGCTTTAGAGTATAATTCAATAAACCATCAGGCCCAGCTGCTTTAGAGTTAGATGAAGTTTTAATGAGAGTACAAATATCCTCATAATCAAAATCAAGTTTAAATTGACCATTCAAAACACTGGGTTGAAAAGGGGCTGCACCTTCTGGAACTGAATATAAGTCAAGAAAATGTTGTGTCCAAGCTTGTTCTGACATAGGATTTGATTGTGCTGCAAGTTGTGAAGACCCTGTAGCACAATTAATGAAAGCCCACATTTTAGCAGTGTTTTTAGTTGCTAATATGGACAGCATTCCTGCACCATCTTGTTGGAACAGAATTGCGTGACGACTTTTTACCCAGTTAGTATATTTTGACTTTATTTTCGCAATCAATAGAACTCTGACAGCCGGAGGATACTTCATAGCCAATCTCAACTGGGCACGTTTTTCGGTTTTCTTTGTCGTCAAATATATGCAGATGTATAGTTTTTGATCTGACCTTAGTTCTTCTATCATGAAAGAGCTGCATAGTATTACTATATTGAATACACGGGTTGTTCATAATACTAGTGTTTTGCTCAGTTGTTTCTGATAGATATTGGTTAAATTTATAGACAGCATCCTCAGACCATCATAGTCTATTACATCCCGGGTTCACAATTAAGACTCCTTGGGGGTGGACACTTTGTTGAATTGTGGTGATGTTTTATGGTCGCTTTGGTTAGTGTCAATAATTTCAAAATTCTCAATCGAGGGCAGTAGAGAAGAGAGGTACTAACAAAAATGTAATCAATCACTGATTCCAGATGACCATTACGCCATGTGGCCCTCTGGTGTATGTCTTCTTTGAATATGCCATTAAGCATATGTAAACCAAGGGCTTTGGTCAACCCAAGCCATCTATATACCCGACCTTTAAGAGATTGGTTTTTCCCAAAGATTAAATTAACATTTAGGTCACCAGCAAGAATCAAATGTGTAACTGAGTGCTCTAGAGCAACCATATCCAAAAGCATTATAACATCATCAAAGAAAACATTATCACTTATGGCAGCAGTGTTCCAGTATATGTTAAGGACAGCATAACATACATCGTGAACCCTAACCTTTACCAGAAGCATATGTTTATTTGGGGCTGCCCAGAATTCCGATGACACACCCTTTCGAATTTTAGTAGCTATAAGGAGCCCAGCCGATGGTCTGCCCATTATCGGCTTATAAGCCGAATTAATGTGAATGCAAAATCCATTCCAAACTGGAGGATTAATAAGCCAGATCTCTTGTAAAAGAATTAAATCACACAATCCTAAGTGATTCAAATCAGTACTAAGGAGATGAATATACCCTCTAGTGTTCCAACTTAAGATCGATATTTGCAATTGCATATGGTCCTGTACTAGTTATGCTTGTTCTTGGGTACATTTACACGAGCAAGTGGTACTTCTTGGGGGGTTAACCTTTCCCTTCTACGGGACTGGATGATCCAACTGATTTTTCAAAACCGGGGTACCGGGGTAGGTTTGTTATTTTCGGCAATAAGTTCAAATCCCAGGTTAAAGAGATGTGTTTTTACAGATCAGATGAGATTTTGGACGACCCGAGAGTTCAACCATAATCTCAGTGTTAAAATTCTGGTCATTCACAAATTCTACATACTCAATATCAGCCGAGTTAATGTCTTCCAACTGTACAATTTCAGAAAATATGGCCATAATGGATCTTCTGTTAAGATTGTATTGCTTGCAGGGTAGTATTCTGCAAGCCAGAATCAATGAGTATGGTGCCAATCTTTTCTTCACCGATGGGTTTATCTGTTGACCCAAATCACTGTGGGGTCGACCATGAGGAACTCTTGGTAATTCACTTTTTGTTTTTACCTCAATTTGTTTTAGGGCAGTTTCAATTAACCTCATCATTTCTGCTGTTAAGTCCATCCCGTGGGTATAGGGGGTTTGAGGGAGAGATTTCTGAGACTGCCCTTCCCTCAGGTCAATAGACACTCTATCTAAGCCAGAGTTGTATATAACAGGCTTTTTTGAGAAGACAAACTCATTTGTGTTTCTTTTAGTCTGGATTGGGGATAATCCAGAATCTGAGCGCTAGAGTTATCAAAGGCCACTCTTCTGTCTTGTTCCCCTAAAGTGTTTAGAGCAGGACATTTTGGATCCCTCCCCACTGATCTTGTCAATGTCTGGTTAGAGATATATGCATCAACTGCTGTTCTGAGTTCCAGTCTATGTGCCTGAAGGGCATCTTCATTTCTAGACTCTGTTATACTAACTTTAGTATTATCAAAAAGAGACAATGATGCTCGCTTATTTGCTTTTTTCAATATCGCAGCACTATGCAAGTCCACTTCTTTCAACAATGCATTCAGAGGGGCATAATCTGGTTGAACAGATACAGTGTCAGGATGTATCGATTTGCCATGCATCTGCTGTTTATATTTTTTCCTTATGGCTTCAGATGCTACCATAGCACTTTTTTTCCTTTTAGGAAGTGTGAGAGCCTTAAAAAACTGCTTAGAGCTTGAATTCGTTACCACTTTAGGGGCACTTTGATTTTTTGTTAACTTCTCTTTCTGTGTGTTATTTTTCCTACCATTAGCAGGAGTAAAGATGGTATACACTTTTTTTTTATTGTCGTTATTGATGTGTTTAGACTAACCATCGGACCTCATCAGGTTCATTCTCAGAATCACAATTCTGTATAAAGTTCTCATTCAGTATATTTTCGAGAATAATCCCCTCGATCAAGGGAATAGCAAAATCAGTTTTCTCTACTAATACCGAGGTCTGGACAGATACTGAGTGTGAAACTGGAGCTTTATTTTTGAGAAAATTTAGTTGTTGTAACTCATGCCTGATGTCCATCCCAAAGGTGTTTTGCCAGTGAGACATTTGATCTAGTACATCCGCCTGCTTCTTTAGTTTAGTGTCAAGGGCCTCAAATTGTTTCCCTAGCGTTTGAATAGCAAAGTTCATAGCCTGCAGGGTGGGTTCTAACATTCTCTCCCCCTGCCTGTCTGAATATGGCGGAGACGGCTAGAAATGGGGGAGATAGGTCTTCTTGGCGTAGGGTGGATGAAAGACACCCACAGGTGAACTCGTACTATTGGGTTCAGGCGTGACAAATAATACAGGCGAGGCTGACGGGTTATCAGGTAACACATGGCCAGACAACCCAGAGCCCTCCTTGCCAAGATCAATGTCCTGTACAACTGGCATACTTTTCGCCTCTAAATTATCTGCCTGATTTGGGATAGCGGTTGAAGGGAGTGCTTTTAACAGCGCGCTGTCAGTAACAGAGGAGGTGTGCGAGGGCATTTTTGCAACAGTAGGAACATTAGATGGATTCAATTCACATGTATCATTCATTACAGAAATAACATGCATTGGTAACTTACATGTCTCGGCTTGTAGCAAGGATACAGATTTTTTATCCATAGAGGCCTTAGTGGCTGGAATACAGGCAGCGGGAATGTTAGTTTTATTTACCAATGATTTTGTAGCCGTCGTCAATAGCGGAGGCTTGCCACTGAGACGGGCCTTTGCCGTGATGTCTTTATAAAAAGCGCGAATATCTGCATCCTTTAGAGCCTTTTGACATCCAGCCATGGATTTCTTATTAGGCGTGGATGCAAGATGAGCGCTGGCTCGCGAGGACCTCTTTGATGGGGTCATAACTAACGCTCTCAATAAAGAGGGCGAGTTTATACCAGGCTGAAGAGGATTCCTCTTAGACAAGCGTAATTGCATTCCTCACTGCAATCACAGAACGCTCGTACCGCAGCACCTGTTATGCCTCTCCGCCGCAACACCGCGGCGAAGAGGCAAAGGGGTACTTCCGGTACTTCGCCTGGTGCGCGCGCGATCCCCAAATTTAACCTCTTCCTGAGGAAGGGGGGCGGAGCCACTGGTAGTAACGCCATAGAACGGGTAGAAGTAATGAATGCACAGCGTCAGGACAGCGTGGGAGGCAAAGAGGTACTTCCGGTACTTCGCCTGGTGCGTGCGATCCCCAAATTTAACCTCTTCCTGAGGAAGGGGGCGGAGCCACTGGTAGTAACGCCATAGAACGGGTAAAAATGCACGTTCAGAGAAGTAATGAATGCACAGCGTCCGGACAGGGTGGGAGGCAAAGAGGAACTTCAAGGCTCCGGAGTCAACTCCCAAGTGCTTGACGTCTCAACCTTCGCCGGATTCGGTGGTGTCCGCTGCTGCGGCCAGAAAAGCGAGGTCGCAACACAAATGCACGACCCTGCCGGACAACGATGCCAGGAGACGATATGCGTTTGGAAAGAAGGTATTGTCAGTCGGTGCGACTACATAACAGCAGCCAACTCCCTGGCCATTTTGGCGCGGTATGATAGAGAGATGTGGCACCATTTGGCTCCTATCTTGGACCATCTGCCAGAGGAACACAGGAAGTCCGCTATGCTGCTAGTACGTGAAGGGGGAAGAGGCTTCCAATCACTCCATAAATATCGCTGTCGACCTGGCGGAGGCTGGTTTTAAACAAATCAATAACGGCGTAGTGTTAAGAAGGCAAGCCTGGCTTAAGTGCACGACTTTTAAACCGGAGGTGCAATACAAGGTGCTGGACATGCCGTGCGAAGGGGGGGAACAACTGTGTGGCGAGAAAGTGGATGAAGCCTTGAAGGGCATGAAAGAAGACACTGCTCGGTCACTCGGAGCCCTCCAGAGTGGCAGAAATTTTCGCTCCTTTCGTCCTTTTAGAGGAGCTTCCCGGAAACTCCCGGTTTGGATCACCTAGAGACCGAGGTTTCAGTAGACCCTCCTACTCTTCCCAAGGCCAGCAATTACAAGTTTCAAGACGTCCTGGGAGGCGAAGTGTCCCGTTGCGTCGACGAGTGGGAACGCATAACAACGGACCAATGGGTTTTGGACACGATACATCTGGGTCACTCCCTACAGTTCAAGGACAAGCCGCCACACATTCCACCAGTGTTCTCGCCACAATCCCATCTTCAGATACTGGTGCAGGAAGTGACGCTTATGCTGCAGAAAGGGGCTATAGAACTGGTCCCGGTGGCAGAAAGAGGAAAGGGAGTGTACTCCTGTTACTTTGTGGTCAAGAAACCCAATGGAAAATGGCGTCCCATTTTAGATCTGCGGGCTCTCAACAAGCTACTAAAGAATCTAAAGTTCAAAATGCTTACACTGCAAGAGGTTATCCGATCGATACAACCGGGAGATTTTTTTGTCATCGCTAGACCTTCAAGACGCATACTTTCATATCCCGATGCGTCGCCGACACAAAAGATTTCTGCGGTTGGTCATCGGACGAACCCACTATCAGTTCAAGGTCCTCCCATTCGGACTAAAATCGTCTCCCAGGATATTCACAAAATGTTTGGCTCCAGTGGCAGCCTGGTTAAGGAAGGAAGGTCATCATGTGTACCCATATCTGGACGATTGGTTAGTAAGGGGATTATCTCCGGAAAGGGCACGGGAGAGTCTGAATGCCACCATGTCCCTCCTACATCGTTTGGGCTTCACAATAAACTTTGAAAAGTCCTCCTTAACGCCATCAAGGACCTTGGTCTTTCTAGGGGTGGAGTTCCAGACGCAGTCAGGATTGGTAAAACCATCCGTCGAAAGGGTTATGAAACTACGACACAAAGCATCGGAATGGTATGTCAACACCAGAGTGTCAGTAAGAAGGTACATGTCCCTGCTGGGGACCATGGCGTCCTGTATACCCTTAATCAACAATTGTCGCCTCTTCATGAGGCCCATTCAGGAATTCTTGACAGATCGATGGGCACAGAGTCAAGGTCGTTGGTCGGACAAATTGACCATCAACAGCAAGCTCGTGCAGGCACTTCAGTGGTGGAGAATCTCCAAAAATCTAACAAAAGGAATGCCCTTACTGAAACCTATGTTCCAGATGACAGTGGTGACCGATGCTTCTCTGACTGGATGGGGAGCTCATCTGGATTCCCTTCAAGTTCAAGGTCGGTGGGCATCGGAGGTGTCCAGCCTTCACATCAACGTGCTGAAGTTAAGGGCAGTGCGTTGGACCCTGAAGTCCTTTCTACCACGCATAAAGGGTTCCGTTGTACGGATAATGACAGACAACACGACAACAATGTTTTACCTGAGAAAACAGGGAGGTACTCGCTCCAGGACTCTGTCGACCGAAGCCCAGGAGATCTGGCATTGGACCCTCCGCCAAAGGATATATCTATTGGCGTTCCACTTACCAGGAGTAAATGTGCAAGCAGACACTCTCAGCAGAGAGATGAATCGACTACACGAATGGGAATTGAACGACCAACAACTACACTGTGTCTTCGAAAAGTGGGGTCGTCCGGCCCTAGATCTCTTTGCGACGAGAGAGAACAGGAAGTGCTCATAATACGCAAGCAGGTGGCCACAGCAAGACTCACTGGGGGAAGCATTCTCCTTCCCGTGGACGGACAAGTTTTTGTATGTGTTCCCCGTTTCCACTCCTACGTCGGACGCTGCAATGGATCCACAGATATCCATGTTGGGTGATCCTGGTGGCCCCGTACTGTGCGAGACAAGTGTGGTTCTCCGATCTACTCCATCTTTCAGCAGGGGAACCCATGAGGTTCCACAGGATCCCGAACCTTCTCTCCACTTAACATCACACCGGAGCAGCTTCTACCATACTTGCTACTCCTGGCTCTAAAAGGTTTGTCTTTTTCATCAATAAAAGTGCATCTGGCTGCCATTTCGAGATTTACTCGGAAGAGACATTCAACTCCATTGTTTAGTGACCGGTTGATTAAACATTTCATGAAAGGATTGTTCCGAACTTTTCCTCCAACAAAGACGTTTCCTCCGATCTGGAGTCTTAACCTGGTTCTAGCAGCGCTAATGAAGGCTCCTTTTGAGCCAATGTCATCGTCGTCATTGAAATTCTTATCGTGGAAACTGGCTTTTCTGGTGGCTATTACTTCGGCTCGACGTTTGTCAGAAATACAAGCGTTAGTGATCGATCCACCATATTTGAGGTATTTCAAAATAGTCGTGTTGGCTACTAATCCTCATTTCATTCCTAAAGTCCCTACCATGTTCCATAAGCACTCTTCTATGGTGCTACCGACGTTTTTTCCAACACCTTTGTCTGTTGCAGAGAGGACTCTCCATACATTGGACGTGAGAAGAGCTCTGAAGTTTTACCTCCATCGCACTCAAAATCTCAGGGACACAAGACAGCTATTTGTGGTTTATGGCCCTACGGCTAAAGGTAAAGCAATCTCAAAACAAGAACTGTCCCGATGGGTGCCATCTACCATTTCTTTTTTCCACTCAAAAGCTGGGAAACCACTGGAAAAACATCCAAGAGCCCATTTGACGAGATCACTTAGTCGTCAGCGGCATTGTGGTCCGGGATTCCGCTGGGAGATATCTGTCAGGCGGCTTCCTGGTCGGTACCACATACGTTTAACCGGCATTATTGCCTCGAACAACAACATGCTGAGGATACACTGATGGGTCGTGCAGTCCTACGGCACCTGTTTCAATAAGTTAGGCCCCAATAAAGGGGGTATATCCTTCGGCTAATGTACTTTAAAGTGTTGGTTTTTAGCTATGATTTGAAGTTTAGCCATGGCAAATATGCATTTATGGTTATAGTGTTATTGGTTTGCATACACACCTCCAACTATGGGGGATACTGCTATACAATCTATTCTAAGCATGTGAATCCATGAAAGATCCAATGCTGGAGAAGGGAATAGTTTCTTACCTGTAACTCCCTTTCTCCAGCATTGGTATCTTTCATGGATTCACATGCGCCCGCCGGCCTCCCCTAGCGTGCAAACCAGATGTCCCCCCATACTACTTTGGGGGTCGAAATCTGAGGGAGCCGCGGGGGCGGGCTACTTATACGTCTACGTCCTAGTGGCGCAGGCGTACGCGGCCCAAAACGACGTAGATAGGACACAAGTGTCGAAATTTTTCCTATGGAAAAGGTCTATATAATTTACCGAGGATTCCCAGCCTGACGACGGGGAATATTCTAAGCATGTGAATCCTTGAAAGATACCAATGCTGGAGAAATGGAGTTACAGGATAGAAACTATTCCCTTATCATAGAGTTTTAAAAGGGAATCAAGATTCATCTCTTCAATTTAGACCAAGATTAACCCCCTCCATTCCCCCGTGTAACTTCAGTTCCCCCCTCTTTTTGTATGTCTGTAATTGTTTTTTTCTTTGAGCTTCGAGGCCCATGGGCAATTTAGCGCTATATATAAATTCAAATAAAATCAGTCCATTCCATTTATCCCTCATATGGTCACTTTTGATTTAAATATCCTGATGTGTTGCTCATCTCATTCTGCCTGACTTGATTTATTTCTAATCCCGCCTGATGTTGCCATTACTTTCCAGACCATAGTTTCTCCACCTGCCATGCCATTACAGGAGGCAAAAGACCATATGCAAATCAAACGTGGCCCCACCCCACAAAGGGCACTCCAGCTGAACTGAAACAGTGTAGCACATTTGGAGTTTACTACTGAACACTTTTTCCATTGTCTGGTTACTTGGTAGAGCAGATTTGTGTGTCCATCTAATGCATTGTTGACCTATTTTAGTTGGTGATGCCTACAAAGAAATGCTAGCTGCTGACAATCTTGATCTCAATAACATGAGGCATAAAGTTCGGGATTATTCCTTATCCGGAGCATACAGAAAGATCATCATTCTACCTCAAAACATCAAATGGTGAGTTGTCTACTATCCTGCTGTTTGAGATTAGCTTTGTCAAAAGAACGTAATGTTTTAAGCATACAGTATGTTATCCTATTAACATTGATTTTCCATGCTACGATAGAGGAAGGTTTTTTTGCTTAAAATCATGTGGGTAGTATTCTTGGTCTTTTCTCTACTCCTATTAGAAACTCCAAAATGTAAAAAATAAAGTGCATTTTCCACTTAAAAGCATAACAACAAAAAATAGTTTAATCAGGACAAATGACTAAAACTGTAAATCCATGTTCAGCTGTGGACCGATTTCCCTTAAACCCATTGTGTTCACATTACAGATTTGGAGGCATCGGATTGCATAAAACCATTGTTGTAATTGAAAGGGTTGGTATCCTTCTGAGAGGTTTTCCAGTCTGTGTTCTGTTGACTGTATAACGTTAACCCTGTTTAGGGTACTTGACAAGCCAATGAGAATGAGAGCTCTGACATACAGGACTCATGTGCTATATTTTGCATAAACACATTACCTTTCCCCGGCATTGCTTTTAGGATAGAGCCATATTTCCCAGCCATTCTAGAACAAGATCCTAGAATACAAAGAAAAATTGTGCCAGACAGGCAAATGTGTAGTATGGAAAGGAAATGCTAACTGGTACAATTGCAGGCAAATGTGTAGTATGGAAAGGAAATGCTAACTGGTACAATTGTATGGAATATCTTTCAGCTCTCAAGGATAATTTTGTATTCATTCAAATGATATCTGCTGTAGAGAGTCTTCATGTTTAGTGGCATCCCAATGACTTGAAAATTGTGAACTTCTAAGAACTATTGATTTTGTTTCTTTACATTCATCCTACTACCATGAAACAGCACAAATGTCAAATACATCAAAAGTCGAGTATGAGTTTCTTTAACCACAGAGATCCCTGTCCTGTTAATGCCTATTCTATAGGAGAGTAGCCTCTCCCTGAAAGGTGAATACAGGGAAGTGTGACAAACTTTTCAACGCACCCAGGATGGGAACAGGGAATATGAGCAATAGTGAGATAGTGAGGATGTGTTATAAAAAGCATGTCTATTTTTTTATGGAATGAAAGATACGGTTTTATAAACAATTAAGGACACATTTGTTACGAGGACCATATTTAATATCAAATACAGTGTAAGGAGGTTGGAAAGGGAGGGAATGGACTAAGATCTGGGGTATTCAATTGACTCAAAGAATTTGAGGGTAAGGCTGATACTGAGGTGAAAACACAATGGATAGAAGGTATGTTGATTTAAGAGACAATTGTAATGCAGGAGTAGTGCTAGTTGTGTTTTTTAGAACTAGTTAAATGTTGGACAAACTGCAAGAATGGACAAAAACGGGAGATCCAATGCAAGCAGGCTTTGTAAAAGGCTTAGGGACCTCTGCAAATATACTGGCACTGAGCATCTTGAAACCGAAAAGCAAAGAGCATAAACCAGCTGTTTTTATTTTTGTTTAGCTTTGTTGACCTGGTCCAGGCTTTCGAGACCAGGTCAGCAGGGAGTCTTAATGGAAGAAACTGAAGGCCAACAACTGTCCGGATGAAATCCTAGAGCCCATTCAAGCTCTCTGCACAGAGACATCAATTTGAGTCAGATTAAACAACGCAGGACTTCTGTCAACGTAAATAAAAACGGAAAAAGGCGTGACACAAGGTTGTCCCTTAGCCCCAGCTTTATATAATGCATATATCAGTGACTATAAAGACACCGAAACTGGAGTTAGAATGTTTCCACCTTCTTTGGGCGAGGATAAATTGTCAAGCCTTTTGTACGCAGACGACATTATATTAATAGATATGACCATGATAGGTTTACAAAGGCAGTTGGTAAACCTGCAAAACTATTTGAGCCATAACAACTTTGAACTCAAAAAAGAAAAAAAAGAAAATGTTTTTTGCGAAACAAAGCAAAAAGGAGGACCAAATAGAAATAAGGTTGGAAGGGTTCCTGTTAGAAAAGGTGGACCATTTTCGATACTTGGGAGTCATTATAAGCAACAGCGTAATAGAAACCCCAATGCAGGATCATCCTTTTGGGAAAACTAAAACCCTGGAAGCCCAAGGAAAAATTGTCAACAAGAAATATGGTTGTTTCACCCTAAAGCCCATCATTCACTAGTACAAGGCAAAGGTTGTCCCAAGTCTGAGCTACGGTGCGGAAGTGATGCCAATGTTGCTGGAAAATCTTTCGCCCAAATTGGAAGGGCTGTTTTGGTGTTGAGTTCTGCACTTGCCAAATTGAACCCCCATGGCAGCGATTCGCAAAGAACTGGGCCTCACGTCACTTAAGATAATAGTGGCTCGAAACAGGCTCATGCTGCATAGGAAGATCATTCACCCTAATCCTCCAAAGATTCTAAAGCATCTTTGGCACAAACTCACAAAAGGCTCATGGAAGACCATGTTGACTTGGGGGTCAAGAAACAGGTCCCTCCTGGAGTCAATTGAAAGCTCGGAGAAGGAACTGATAAGCGATCCCATTAAGGTATCAAAGCGCCTACTCCAACCTGACTGGATCCAAACTTTGGATGAAACAACAACGTTAAAGTTGTTGTTGTTTTTGCCTCATAATCCGATCAAAGTAAATTAAGTTAGGAGCTACTTGGCAAAATTCCCTGATTGCAAGATCCGACAGAGTTTTTTGAGGATTCGACTGAACCTATTGCTTATGAAAAAAATCTTATCAGCAAGAGGTCAATCGAGCACTAATCAATGTAGATTTTGCAAAAACAAGGATGTTGCGGAGAACATCAAACATCTTCTTCTGGATTGCTGGGGCTCGTGTCACGCATCTGGGGCCCTTATTCCGTGACCTACATTACTTTGACAGAGAAGAATGGTGGTCCAGGCTAATGAGTGGATAGAAGGTAAAATGGGTGGTGGCAATTGTTCTTTACTTTCAAACATTGGGCCTAGACAAGCCCTGGGAAACAGCCTGATCATTCGGAACGGTGCGAGGAGCGGTCTATGATCCACTCTAATTAACTCCAGTATCCATGGGAAAAACCTTGATGGGGAGTGACTGTTTTAGAAAGAGAATAGGCAATCTGAAATGATTTGCCACCATGGAATCAGTCTCCTGACGCGGTAAATTAATTATGTAATAAATGGACTATCAAAGAAACAAAGAGTCTTATTAGCTAATAAACTTCTAAGGAATGTTGGATGAAAATGGAACCTAAACTAGGAATAATTCTGTAAAAATTGTAAATTCAATTTAATCAAATATAAATAAAAAAAGAAAAATGTTGATTTGAGCTCCCCACAATTAACAAACCTAATATGTGTGGAACAGAAAAAACCTAGTGCATACCATTTGGTCAGCTGTTTTCTCTGTCCACTTGGAAAAAAAACATATGGCTATCAATGAGTACAGCACAGGGAATGAGAAAATGTGTATTCTACCTAACTGATCACTCCATATATCCACCAAACACAATGCTTCTATGGCTCATTTTAAGCAGTGAACCTATTATTCATATATTATGACATGTGGTTTTATCTACTCCTGCATCAAACTTTTACCCCAGGCTCTTGTGTAATGTCTTGACTATCACATTAACTCACCTTGTTAGTGAAAAATGTGTTCATTATTGGCATTGGATGAATTTACTTTGCACAAGCACATTTTATCACCACCAGTTTACGGTTCTAAATCACACTCGCCCATCAGTCCATTGTCAGAACTTTTGAAGGGAACTCCGTCATACCTATGAGTAACCTCTGTGACTTGGGTCTTTGCTATCTATGGTGGTATGGGTAGGTACATGATATAAGGAAGACATGACATGTCTCCTTCTGCTCACCATCTGGAACCTGGGTCTTCAAAATCAAGGCCCAGCTCTCATAAATGATATCCTGCTCCGCCCAGATGAATAGGACAAATAGAAGAACTTTGAACTCTTCACCAGTATAGAAAGCAACATTAATGCTTTGATCCTGCATAGGAAACCAAATTGCATAAAGACTAGTGCCCCTCATGTCGGACAGGAACTTCCATTCAATGTAATGAAGAAAGGTAGAGTAAGATGGAGCCTCCTTCTTGAAGAGAACCTAAATTGCTGGTTGGATTGGGATGAAAACCATGCCATGGCGATGGAAATCCATTCTAGATGTGAGAATTTCCAAAGACAAAACAAGAGGGTAATGTAATATGGCAATTGTAATGCGCCTATTGCCATTAGTATGGCCTCAAAGTGGTATTGGATGAATGCCATTGGGGGACCAAAGTCTGAGGTATGGGAGATTGGTCAGAAGAACTTAGAATGCGTGTGTGCATTTTACCCAGAACTAAGGTGGTGGGGGGGGGGCAAGTACCTGTTAGCGACCCACATAGAATTGGCTTGTGGTTGGGTGCTGTGAAAACTGTCCGGAGAGTATGCGAGTCAAGGAGACTGATGTGTCCAGCTAGACCAAATTTCTGTCATGGGACTTAGCTGCATTCTAGTTGCAGAGGTGATGTGCGAGATGAGTTCAAGTAGCGGGATATTGCGGATGAATGCAGGTGGGTGGCTGTGGCTTGGGAGGGATACAGCGATCTTCCATGGAGATGGAGAGCAATAAGTACCCGTGACTCATAGCCGATTACTTGTTTCATTGACAGAGTGCTGTACCCGTTGCTCGGCCCTTTCTTGGAGTCTCCTCATGTGGCTAATCGGTGCCCATGCCTACCTAAACGGGGGCATGGTTCACCTAAAGGTGGCATTGTCCACAAGTCTTTCTGGGGCCTTGGTCCAAAATACCTTCAACTATCCCTCCGTAAATTCCTCCCATCTCGAGCCCTTTGCTCCTCTACCTCTAACGCCCTCTGGGTCAGTCGTTTTTCAGAGAAACGAGCTTGGGGTAGATCTGTCTTCGGCTGGGTCCTCCCTTTACAACCGCCTCCCTGCCATCTTGAAACTTGAGGAGAACCATCTCTGGTTCCGGAAGCAGCTCAAGACCTTCCTATTCTCCCTTCTTCTCCCCTGCTGATCTGCTTTGATATCTCAGCACTGTGCACCTGGCCACCCTCTGTCCTTCAGGCCCAGGTACCTGCTCACCCTGTCTCCCTCCTGCACTGCCTATCGGCCACCCCTTGCACTGTGGTCTGTATCTGTACCCATACAGTCCCCCACCCACTTTTCTTCTGCACTTATCAGATATACCCTATCTGACTAACCTAACACTTTGCCACGTGCTGGCTGCACTACCACGGTTTATCGCCTTTATTTATTGTGCTTATTATTTATTCTGTTCCCTCCTCTGTTACGCACTTTCCCCTTCTCCCTTTCCCATGCATTTGCATGTTCTTAATGTCACTGGGCCAAGTAAGATAGTTGTTTTTGTTCTCCCCTCCCTTTGCCTGGTCGTGCTCTGAAACACTTGTGTACGAGCGCGATGTGTATATCCGAGACGGATGCTAAGAGGGATGGAGTCCCATATAAAGGGAAACAATGCAGCTATGACCAGCTAATGGCATCCCTTTCTCCTTTAGTAACAAGAGCCAAGGCCCCACAAAAGAAAAAATAACACAACATTTAGACATTGATTGGTTTGACAACGAATGAGCAGACCATAAATTAGAAATACAGAAGGCCACTAAAAGCGGTCTTAATACACAAAAAATAAGACATTCAAGGTGATAACAAAACATTAATTATTGACCAAGAAAACAGAATCTTTGAACCAACGTTGGCAGGGATGCAAGAACATTTTGTAGGTGTATATAGCTCAAGGTCTAGCACTATACACATCCCAAGTTGAAGCCAATATCGTGTGGTTGACTGGTTAAATCACTTTACAAAAGTGTTCAATAAGGAGACCCTTAATTCTCTGGAAAGGAATAAGCCGAATAACAGGGAAATTGGGATCGCAAATCTGCCTGGTGAAGTGAATTAATCAAATATCAAATGGAGCAGAAGGCTTAACACTAATTAGCAATTGTCTCGCCTGGGAGGCTACTTTCCCTGCCTATAAATTCATAGAAGCAATTAACCATCAGGCTGAAGGTAAAACTCCTAGGCCTAAAATGAGCCCGACAGAATTGCTTCAGCATGCAGAAGAGACCAGTGGATTGAACTTCTAAAAGCCATCTTTGTATTTTTCGCCATTTATCGTATATGTTCAGGCTCATGGTCCAACTATCATAATTGCCTTTTATAACACACCTTTTACACAATCTAGGTCCACTCTGGATCCTCTTTATCTCACAGAACTAGATTGTATAAGCTTTAGTCCTGTCATCTGAACTGAGCAAAATGAATGGATCTCAAAGGCAATCAGGCCAGAGTAGACCAAATATTCACACTGACACATTATATACACAAGTTTGGACTACCAAAAATAAGCTGCTATATGCTTGTGGATCTGCTTCGAATCACATAGTTTTCATAGGCCGGCATTTAGTGGTTAGGAGTATTGCGTAACTTGTTTTCAAAGTTCGAACATGATGTTGAAAGGGCGTGTATGTAATACTATCCCTAGAGTGACGTGTAATGTACCCATGGTGCTTCACACATTGTGCTCCTCAGATAGATTTCCCCCCCCATCCTAGTCTGTCACTCTTTGCAAAGTTCCTAGCTTTACCGCTAGACTGTTATTATGGCGATATCTGACCCAGCACTATCTTTTTGTATTTGAGGAACAGGGATGTCCATTTCAATCAGAAATGACTTATGATAACACAGTTACACATGGTGGAGGCATTCCCACGAAGGATACCTCTACAATAGCACAAAGATGAGAACAAGTGGTGAGACAGTTATATTAGAGTGTACTGAAGTGTAACGTATACCAGGGACTATATACAAACATGTGGTTTAAAGAGGTAATATCATCCTAATGGGGCAAGTGCATCAAACTAAACAGGAGTATTGTTTAAACATTCAAAATTACAGTATTAAGTGAAGGTTGAGCCTCACTTTGAAGAGATACACAGTTGGACTGACTTTAATTGTTATGGGCAGAGGGTTGCAGTGGAGCAGGACAAATGGAAGAAAGTGCATAAGCGAGATGAGACACATAGATGTTATGGGATGGTGAGGTTGAGTGCAGAGGAGGATGAGAAGGGAAAGAGAGGGTGAGTAAACTGGGATACAGACATACAGGTACTGAGGAACAAGACCAATTCTAGCATTGTAGACTAGGGCGAAGAACCTGAAAAGAGTGGTTGTGCATGGAGAGCCAACCAGCATGTTGGTAGGTAGAAGTGGGGGGAGGATTTGGTTGGTAGTAGAGAGTGGATAGCAAAGGTGAGCACTTTGCCTAGAGGGAGGGAGGAAGGAAGGAGTATAGAGGAAGGTCAAGCCGTGTTCTTCAGCAGTAGTCAAGTTTTCTGAGAACAGCAATGGAGATTTGAGCTGTTGTAAAGTGTCTGGTAAGAAAATGAAAAATGTTGAGGAGGTTAATCCAAGCAGCAGAGGCAGTGGTAGTGGTAAATTGTTGAACAGATGAATAGTGATGAACCTTGGCTCTTTCAACTGCAGTCTGTCTGGAGCATGGCTCTTTCAACTGCAGTCTGTCTGGAGCAGAACGCTAAAGCATGCGTCCGCTCTACTGCCACTCTGCACTCACTTTCTTTTAGCTATGACTACTACAGCTCATGCCTGGTACTGCACCTATTGGGGCCTTGATCTTGCCACCTTTGTGCAGGAACCTATACTGGAAAAGCCATACCATTAGTCTTGCAGAATGAGGGTGCCAGAGGCTTAGTGGTTGTACGCATGGTTTGGAGGCATGCAGCCACAAGGGTGCTCGAGTGCTGGCTGCACAGTACGTGGTCTTACATCCACTTCAAGGAGATGGGCTGATTCAGGAACCTCATGGGTATCCCCTGCCAATCAACTGGGGCATTGTGGACTAGGCACAGGGATCCTCCACATGCACTATTAGGCCCAGCATCACTTGGGGGGGGGGCAACACCCAGCCCCTATTTCCATCCTACCCTTTATCCCAAGAGTCAAACAGGACACTTTGTCACACCTCCCAGGTGAAAATCTTGCTTTGGATACTTTTTCATCTTGCATGGGACAGTAACAGTCTATTTATCTCATGACTTTCAAGCAGTCCCTCATCTATATCTGGGTTGTATAGTTTCTTGACTGTGTTTTTTCTGTATCTTTCTTGGATTTTGTGCAGGTTGTCCGGGGCTTGCATTTGTCCTCCTGGACTCTACTACCAGGTGCCACCTGGTTACTGTAAGCTGTTCAGGTCTGGTATCAGATTATGGAAAACAGCTAGTCGCCAGGGAACTGCATCCTTTCCTCTCCTGTCTCAGGCTAGAGCTGTCAGAGGTCCCCCCCACCCCTTAGGTAATTTCCCCTAGATTAACCTCCTGCCCTTCTCTGGGACCCTCTCCACCGCCTCAAGAATATTTTCCTTGCCCTGTTTTAAAAAACTTCATGCCCTTTATCTCCCTGTTCCTTGCACTCTTCCCTTTTATATTTGTACTTATCCTTTCTCTTCTGATGTTCCAGTTGCTCCTGCTTCTCACTTTTTTTTATAAATTGTATTACCTCTCCTTTTTCTATTTATCCACTCTTCCCCCTTGCATACTCTCTATTACCACGTTGTCCTCTCCTGCTCCTCTCGCTCCACTTGTTTCTGTCTGCACCAATAGGTCTCCTAACTCTCCCACCTCATCAGGGGCTGGCTCTTTTTATACCATGTAGAGGCGAGAGATTTGCCCAGTGATAACAGGGTGTGCTTCTACACTTTTTCAGAAAAGGAGCAGGCTTCAGGATTAATCAGACACTGCTTGTTCATACAGTTTCTCCACGTGAATGTGATGGTGGAGTGTGTTGCCCTGTGGCTCCACACATTGAGCTTACTTAAACCCCAATCATCATCTTGAATCCATCTCTCTGCTTTTGGGTGACCGACTTCAACACGGTCCCGTCAGAGTCTGCTCTAGGCTGTTTTCGACTACGGTGTGGCTTCTGTTTGTTAGGAGGCTCCACAGTACAGGAGTTAAGTGGGGTCCACATCGCCACCTGGAAACCGCGCTCACCCATTGGTTTCCATCTACGAGCTGACATTCTTCATTAGTAAGCTGTGGTTCATGATCTGTGAGCGGCAGACCAATTGAGCAAGCTGCACCCTATGGCATCAATTCCTTTTTTCCATATGCTCAGCTTCAGGAATTACACTGCTATCAATTACTAACTGATGTGTGTCTCCCTGCTCCAATGCCTCAGACTTTAATCCCTGTAAGGACTGTGGGAAGCCGGCTTCGGTATCTGATGCACACCAGCACTGATTGTTGTCTTGGACTGGATCATGACACGGATTAGTCCAGCTGCTGTTGGCTGGATCAAAAGAGCAGAGCAATAGTCGAGACGTGAACAAAGTAATAAAGAAACAAGAAGTTTAGTGCCTTGAAAGTAAAGGGTGTGGTTTACTAATATTGTATATAGTAAAGCAACAGGACCAAGCAGTATTAAAGATATGAGAAGAAAAAGTAAGAGGATTAAATATTACCCAAGGTTGTTAGCAGAAGAGGCGAGAGAAAGCTGAGAAGGAGGGAACATAACAAACTGGAGAAGAATCGACAAAAGAATAGATGAAGATAGAAAATGTAGAACTTACTTTGAGTGAACAGGCGGGGTAGCCACTCGAAGTTGCTGTCACTGCTATAGTTGTGGAGACTACCAATGGAGACACAACCATGTGAGGCTTATGAGAGGGTCATTATGCTTCTTCCCTTTATCTGAAGCCTTCTCTGCCACCCTGTCTGCTTTGTCTGATATGCCAGAAGGACTCGTAGCTGATCCACCCCCCTGAAGGTCCTAGAAGAACCAAGAGATAAAACAAAGTGGGTGCGAGAGGCAAAGCTCTTCTCCAGCATGGGGTCTGGCATGGATTCACATGCTCATGAATATTCCCCATCGTCAAGCTGGGAATCCTCGGTAAAAGAAAAAAATAAGTTTAATTTCTGAACTGTCTTTCTCCTAAGAACCAATCACTGAGCTCTGGAACTGCCCCCAGCCAATGACTGCCCTCTACCTAAGCCCCTCCTCAGGCAGCCATCTTCAGATTTTTACCACCCGTTCAAGTGTTGGGAGTCCTCGTGCTTGGCTCTCAAGCTTTTACTGCGTATTTTGCTTTTTTGGAAAAGCTTCTCTATTTTTCAGTCAATCAAGCCCATGTGCTCCATCGATCTTCTTTCTGATTTAATGGGGACCTGTTTTTCGGATTCTTCAGAGCCCCTCAAGGGTGGATTTTCGTTGCAATTTCTTCATGGAAGCTCCTAGAAGAGTCTTCAGGCCTTAATCGCGTGGATCACGTCAGACTAGAAGGATTCCCCTTCCCTTTTCAAGCTTTGTTCTGACTGTGGTTTGCAGAATGTTTACATGGACGATAAGCATTCCCAATGCCTGTATTGCCTGTACCCAACGCATAAGGAGGAGGATTATGCATTTTGCTGTGAACTCTGGAAACGCACATTGAAGGATCGGCATAAACGGCTGGAAGAGTGGCTGCAGGCCAAGGCCTCTGCACCGAGTGGTTCCCAGGAGCATGCCTCTCCCGAATCTGGGAAAGCTGAGCGGGCTTCTAAGTCCTTTGAGGGTGCCCCTCCCACATGGGTCCAACAAAAGGCCAAGCACCGCAAGTCCACTACTGTCGGGAGCGCCGCTGCGGCAGGCTCCTCCAAGGGCAGGGCGCGTTTGACATCTCCGGCTGCATCGGTCTCCAGTCAACGCTCTGGATCTTCAAGAGGAAGTCGGATCACCTGGTCAAGCTGAAGGTGGCTTAGAGAAGACCAAACAGGGTACGGCGTCCGGCCCACCCACGGCGGATAAGGCCAAGGGGGAGCGAGGGCCCGAGCCCTAAGGAGAAGGCCAAGGAAACGGTGTCCGGAGTAACCGTGAAGGCCAAGCAGGACAAAGGGCCCGGCCTGACTGTGAAGGCCCAGGTGCACCAGACGAAGGTGGCATCTTCCATAGAGGTGGTGGTTACGTCCCTTTTTCGGAGGCAGCAGGGGCAGACCCGCAGGGCGCCCCTCTGACGGCAAGGGTGTCCCTTCCTCCCAGGAGGGAGACTTCATTTAAGCCCATTGAGAAGACCCCGTAGAAGAGAATGCTGATAATCTCCCCAAGACAGTCTCTCTGGACGCGAAGAAAGGGGGGGGAGGTGTTGAGTTCCTCTAGGGCACGGACATCTCCTCTGCCAAGGAGGATGAACTTGTTTACCTCCAATCCATCGAGGAAGACGATGGCGACGAGGGAAACATCGGAGTCGCGCCCTATGACGAGGGCGGCGGCAAACACAAGGATACAGTCGTGGAGCCTCAGGAGACTAGGGTCGTAGCCCGGCTCCTGCGCCCCAGCTGCCTATCCCTGCTCCTCAGCTGTCACCTGGAAAACTTTCTATGGACATTCTCTCTACCCTGCATACGTTAATATCTGAGATACAGAGGAGGATGCCAGTGATGCTGCCACCCGTTCCCCCCGGCCCCCCCAACAGCGCCGGCTGCCCTGCTGTTAACGATGGGGGAACTGCCAGCAAAGAGTAAGAGGCACCCACTGACTCTTTGCCACCTTTCGCCTCCTTCTCCGCCGCCCATGTGGGTGAGACGGGGTCAGACACAGTGACGATGACGGCAGTATGGGGGACCTCCCGTTGCCTCTGCCCAGATCCTCTCCGCCGGACGAGGTTCGTTCCATGCGATGATCTCCAGAGCATCAGAGCTTTTCCAGCTCACGCCGGAGGAGAAGGAGGGTTTCTTATACCAGCGCCGCAAGGCGAAGAGGAAGACCATCCTTTCAGTTCCGCTCCTGGATGGCATTTGGGATGAAGGACTGACGCTTATGAAGAACCCTTCTACAGCCCCAGCGAAGAGGGACCGCCTAGAGAAGTAGTACAGGGTGCCGGACTCTGTGCATAAGTGTTTGCGGGCCCAACTGTCACCGGACGTTGGATGCGATGGGTAGGAGAGTCATCTACTGTGCGGCGACGACCATGAAGGCCACCAACGCCCTAGCTATCGTGGCACGCTACGATCAGGAGCTGTGGTTCAAGCTTGCACCTCTACTGGACTTCCTTCCCGACAATAAGAGGTCAGAGGCTTTGGAGATTCTTCAAGACGGTGGCCATGGACATCGCGGACACTGGGTTCGGCCAGTTCGCTTGTTCGCTTGTAGGTGAGCTTGGTGAGGAGGTAAGAGATGCTTATGTTGAGCCTTGCCACCTCTCATGATTGTGCATGTTATGTACTGCTATGAATTCTGGTAGGCAGAAACCTGTGCAGTTCCCTCTGGGACCACTGCAAAAGATTTAAGACTACAGGTGTTTGGCAGTAAACCCACTTGGTAGCAGTCTGTACCACACAGATTCACTTGGTAGCTGTGGCTGAGCAGTCAGACTTCCCTCAAGAAGAGTTAGGCAGTATACAGAGTATTCACAATAGGTCAAAAGAACACAGTAGAACAAGTAAACACTGACCAGGGCTTGGTGTAAAAGAGATATAATTATTTATTTAAAACCACATCTAGAAAAACACACAGGCACTAATAGTAAGCAATTCAAAAACACGGTCACTAAAAGATATACACTCCCTTAGAAGAATATTAGACAAGTCTTAAGTAAACCTCATTTATTTTCAGACAGCGGTGAGCGCTTAACGCAGATGGCACTCTAATAATTTGTTTTAAAAGGGAGAGAAAAGCAGAGAATAAATTGAAACAGATCCCAACACTTTTTCACGAACACAACAAGAGAGGAAGGCAAAGTAACACCGTGAGTTTGGAGTCAGTAGGCCGGATCCACTTTAAGAGGATCAAAACGAAATGTGTCCAAGGTCACACGGTTGCAGTGCACAAAAGTCTTGTAACGGTTCAAAAAGGAGTTGGACCAAAGAAAGGGACCAGTTAGAAGGTCAAGGCGGTCAGCCCAGTCCAGAAGGTTAAGGGGTTATTATTACCTTGTAGCAATCTTTAGAAAGGGAGGCCTGGCGGACACGGTACCTTAAAGTGGTGAGGTGAGAATACTCCAGCGGGGGCAGTTGTTCCTGGCAGCGGATGCAAGTCGGTGCTTCGTCCGGGGGGAAGAGAGGATCTCGTCGGGGAGGAAGACAGGAGTCCGTTGCACTGCCAGGGAAGAAACCAGCCGCAGAGTTTCTCAGGTAAAAGGAGCGGTCCTTTGATTCGCGGTCCAGTGGTAAGTGGCTATCTGGTTGCCGGGGTGCTTGGCATGGGCAATTCGACCACAAGCCGGTCTGGGGTGCGAAGAGAAGAAGGTAAACTGGTTGTGCCCACCAGTCAGGGGAAGAAGCCTCTCCAGCCGGGAGATCTCCTCTGTCGTCGGGAAGTGGTGAGTCGGTTCCGCAGGGCTCCACTGGTGGTGTTGTCGTGGTAGGTCGGCTCAGCTTCTCCCTCGTCGGATTCTCAGGTCCTGTGGCGACTTCTGAAGTTCCAGTCCCCAAAGCCCTGCTTTTATGCAGCACACCCCCATTCACTCAGCCTAGCTGTCAATCAAACATGCTAAGTGGTGAGCCGGCCGGCTCACCACTTGGGCCAATCACACAAGAGTGCGACTTGAGTTACCAAGGTAACTCAGTCCAGGGTGCCTAAACCCCCTCCCACAACCCATGTGGTACCCAGACATGGTGGCACCACTTTTGGAGGCTTCTGTGGAGAAGCCCGCCAAAAAGTGGACCAAAGGGCTCGACTTGGGTTGGAGTCACAGAAGAGAACACAAACGCCATTTTAGAATCGAGTCCTGGCAAAAAATGCCAACCGGCGAATTAATATTAAATAAATAAACCGGCGGTATGTTCGAGGCTATGAGAATTAAATAATTAAAGGTGGTAGCCTCGAACAATGGGAAAATCCCATAGGGATATATTTGCGGTCGAATATAAAAAGTAGTATCCACTGCCACCAGCCAAAACTCGATCAGGGGGGACGGAGACGTGCCCCCTCGACTAACAGACCCCGGGGCAATCGAATTGCCCCGACCAGTACGTCCACAATATGATGGTTTGTACTGGTTTCTATTAATAATTTGGGACTAGTAAAGCCAATGGTGACTTTACATGCCCTGGGAGACAGTAGTCAGTCCCAGGGTATGGGGTCTATGGTGGGGTGTCACTATGACACCCCTGTGTCACTGCACGGAGGGTGCTGTGTAACACACATAGTAAAAACACATGAGACTCTATGGAGTAAAGGACCCCATAGCGTATAAAACACATTAACAGTCAAAGGAACACCATAAATCATGTCCAAGAGTGGGAGAAAAAGAGTCTCACTCTTGGCAGGAGAAAAAAAACAAACTCCGGAAATCCAGCAAAGCTGCTGGGGGACTCACTAGGTTAGGAAATTCAGCCTAAAGAGAGAATTCTCCCTAACAAATTCTTTATTTATGAGCATGTGAATCCATGCCAGACCCCATGCTGGAGAAGGAACATGTTACTTACCTGTAACTGTTGTTCGCCAGCATGGGTCTGGCGTGGATTCACATGCAAACCCTCCCGCCTACCCCTCTGCGGCTCTTCTCTTGGTCCTACTGCCACTTTACGTGCTACTAAATCTGAAGATGGCTGCCTGAGCAGGGGCTTAGGTAGAGGGGAGTCATTGGCTGTGGGCGTATGACCCAGAGCTCAGTGATTGGTTGTTAGGAGAAAGACAGTTCAGAAATGAAACTGAAACTGATTTTTTCTTTTTCCGAGGATTCCCAGCCTGACGATGGGGAATATTCATGAGCATGTGAATCCATGCCAGACCCATGCTGGAGAACAACAGTTACAGGTAAGTAACTTGTTCCTTATGTGCCATTAGCACTACGCCCCTTCCACTCCCCCAACCTCAAAATGCAAATAAGCCATAACTCTATGGGGCCCATTGTCCGATCAGGGCACTAGGGTCGTACTGCAATCTCTCACCTCTTCTAGATAAGGAAAGGGCAGGCAGGAAAATAGTTTGTCTTGTGCCAGACCTGGTTTAGACTAGAGCATGGACCATTATCGTAATACTCTGTGGTAACACCCTAAGTCACTCATGATTGGTCGACCTCAGCAGAGAAGACCACACTCCGAGAACCCTCAAGTGTCCTACGTAGAGATCTGGACACCCTCCGGGTGAAAGCTGGTATGCCATATCTTAAGGGAATAGGGCTCTTCTTGGATTAGTAAGTCGCTCTAGAGTCACGTGACCATGGTAGCGTCTGAGGAAAGTTCTTTCAATAAAGTAATGTTTTTTTTTTTTCCTTACACTAGTCTGGATTCTGAATAGGCTGGTGGAAACGCTCATCCCACCATTGTAGTCTTGATCAAATCACCTGACTCAGAAATGTTGCACAGAGCTTAAGAAGGCCAAAAATGATCAGGTCCAAGACACTGAAGGCAAAGATGGTGAAGTTCAGCATCAGGGAAGGGCCTCTGACATGACATGCACCTTTAGAATCCCCTGCGTATACTGAAAGAAAAAAACCTGACGCATTAAATAAACAAAACTAAGGGGGCGCATGGATGGAGGTTGCCTGATTGTGCCCCTCTATCGCCCAGGCCCATAGTGTGTTTGCCCCTACATATGGCACCTGTGGTGCTTTGAAGACCCTGGAGCGAACTTGTTGAACCTACGGGCCCCAGCTGAGCCAAAACCCCATTATCGGTGCTCCCTAGGGGGAGTTTGAGCCCTGTTGACGGACGAGAAACCCGGGATGGAGTGGCATTGCTGGCGCACATCGACCTGGAGGGCGAGCTCACACCCCCCCCCCCGATCCCCCCCTGTTTTTCCTGAAGGGTGGCCTGTTGCAACGGGGGAGAGGGAATACCGGATGTGCCCCCCTCTCTGCCACAGAGACACCCAGGCCCATGTGCGGGCTGTGTGAGCTGGTCCTGCATGCGGCCTGAAACTGCTCTGCACGCCGCGATGGACGCTACGGGATATCCCTGGGGTGCAGAACAGTGAGTGGAGCCCCTGAGGTCCTGAAGAAAGGGGTGGGCCCTTGGGTCAGGGTAGTGCACCTGCCCACC
The DNA here is from genome assembly GCF_040938575.1 of Ambystoma mexicanum. Taxonomy (NCBI): domain Eukaryota; kingdom Metazoa; phylum Chordata; class Amphibia; order Caudata; family Ambystomatidae; genus Ambystoma; species Ambystoma mexicanum. The sequence goes on from NC_090936.1 coordinate 648,450,679, forward strand.
CCCCCCCCCCAACCCCCCGGCCTGGCATTTGGGCCAAGCGTGTGGAGCCTGAAGGCCCCAGACGGAGGATGAGACAAGGAACACCCTTGAGACCTGGATGTGAAGGACAGCCCGGGCGGCGTTGAACTTAATGAGCAGACCACATCCTTAAGATGCCTAGGGAGAGGTACGGGCCCCCTTCCCTGGGGCGTGTGCCCACCTCCCCAAGGCCACATTAAAGGGCCCAGGGGCATGATGCTCTAGCAGAAGTAGAGGGCAGGTTCTGGACCACCAAACTACCCCCCAAACTAATGTCTGGTGGCATTGGAGGCTATTGTGCCCACGAGGACACAGGTGTTTCTTGATGAGAAACCCAGGCTGGTGTTTGCGCAGAGGATCAGGCCTCTCCTCGATAAGGTGGCAGCAGAGGTGTGGGCCACCATCTTTTGCAGCGTGTGCCTGCCTCCTTGACCCGGCCCTTCGAGCCTGAAATCTTGGAAACCCATTTGGCCCTATTGCGGGGGAGGCAGCTCAGGCAGAGGGTCCAGAGTCACCTGTGAGTCAGCCGGAGGCGAGGAGGAGGCCCAAGGGAAAGAGGAGTGTAACCTGGATGCAACAACCGGGTTGGCGGAGGCCGCAATCGGGGTCTCACAGAAGCACTGATACCCCCACATTACCAACTGGAGGAAAGGTTCAACATCCCTGAGTATGGGTGACCCCCAGCCAAATAGTTCTGTGAAAGCGAAGTGAGTGGCACCTAACTACCTTGCGGAGGTCACCTCACTATCCTTTTGGAAATCAGGGGTATGAGGGCTGACACAGGGGGCCAAGTTGACAAGATCAATGTCAGATTTGACAAAATGTAAGAGAGTTAACGGGAGGTAGAGCATGACCAATCCTCACTGGACATGCTGAAAACCCAAATGGATGTGAGAATGAGCGAATTGGAGAAGAGAGGCAGATATGGTGCTAAAAATGAACTTCGAGAATCGTGAAAGGTGAAACAACCTACGGTTCTTTGGGGTTCCGGGAAAAGGAAGGGGAAACGGAAATGTATCTAAGGCGCACGATAAATGAGATTACCAAACTCCTCTTCCAAGATGAATCCATTGACGAGCCAAAAATAGTGTCCGCAGAGCGGGCAATCGCCCCGGAAGTCCAAATTAGTCCTGGCACGTTTCCATCACAGGCTCAAAATCTTGTAGAAGGCAAAGAGCAGGGGTGCTGTGATGATAGGCACAGCGAGAGTCACTATTTTCCAGGATCTCTCTTCTCTGACCCTTACGAGGAGGCGGCTGTGCCTCCCCCTGAGAAGGTGGCCAAATGAGAAAAGGGGTGTGCTATAGGTGGGGATTCCCATTTGTCATCTCCCTTGAGCCGGATGGGCACGGACAAAGGCTTGTTACTGAAGAGGAAATATGCAAAGTCACAAGGGAACTATTAGCAGAGGAAGGAACGTCCCAGGGTCCACAGGAAGAGAACGAGATTTACAGAGGCGGCGCATTAAGCGGCCGAGGAAAATAATCCTGGGTTCAAGGAAATGTATGAAGTTGAACACAGCACCCCCTAATGCTTCCTGAATATAACCCCCAGGGATTTCAGGAAGAGGGTGGGCTGAAGGGGCGCACTTTGGGCCAGACGCTGGGCGACACACGGGGGGAGACAGGGCCTGCTCATTGTGTGCAAAATATAATCTAAAAGGAAATTTGCGGGTTTGAGGAAAGTGTAAGGGGTACAAATTAACTAGGGGAATGTAGCAGGGATTGGGGAAGGGGACTTAGTAGTTATACAAAGGCTCATGTTATGTTCACTGGTGAAATTGAATTGTCAGTTGAGGGGGGAGTGCTCTTGCACTGATGGTCATGTGGGTCAAATGAATTGATTATGGCTGACCAAGTCAGGGCGGCGAAGGAGGACAGCGTGCGCTTGTATACATTGAATGTGAAGGGGCTAAACTCCCCTACTAAGTGGTCCATGGTCGCCAGGGAATTCAAAAGATCAGGTATTGATGTTCTGTTCCTCCAAGAAACACGATATCAGAAAGGGGACGAAAGGAGGATCACTTGTGGGCATATTGGAAGAGAATGTTGGGGATCGGGATGGTTAGAAAGGCAGGGGTGGTGATTCTGGTTTCGGAAAGGGTTACGGATGGAAGTGGCTAAGGTCTGGGCTGATGGAGAAGGGAGAGCTGTTTGGATCTCTGGCCTGATCAAGAAAATAAGGGTCAGTTTTGCAATGATTTACGCCCCAAATCGGGGTCAGAAGAGATTTCTGCAGAGAACACTAGAGAAAGTAATCGGTGAGGCCCACGGGCATCTTATCCTAGATGGGGACTTTAATGTGTGGATGGACACGAGGCAGGATAGGCAGGCCAAGCAGGTGGGAGACCAAGAACCCCAGAAACCATGGGAGGCAGAGTTGGGAATAGCCATGGAACTATACAGTCTTAGGGATATATGGATGCATCTCCACCCACAGGAGAGGGGGTTCTGCGCCGCATGGCACTCTCATGAGGATAGACTACCTGTATGTCACTAGGGACCTTTGGAAAGTAGCCAGGGAGTCTGGGATTCACCATGATATGGTGTCGGTGGACATTGACTGGGGAGGTCTGTACCCAAGAAACTCTAAGTGGAGGTGCAACAAATCACTGAGCAAAGATCAGGACTTCAGAGAGGATGTTGAGAATAGCATTAAGGAATTATTTGCCATCAATGACATGGGTGAAGTGAATAGGAAGATGGTGTGGGATGCGGAAAAGGCTACATGAAGGGGCTTGTTGATCAGGGAGGGAGCCGGAAGAAGAGGGAACGTGCATTACTAGAGAAAGGCCTTTGGGACAAAACAAGCGTACTCGATAGGAGAGCTCAGTCCACTCCCACGGAGAGGGAAGACTACATTCTGATAGCAGGGGGGCCTTAGGTAGGAGTTGAAATCATTAGAGGAGGGGAAGGTACTGCAGAAATATTATGAGAAAGGAGGTAAGGCCGACGCTCTTCTGGCTGCAAGGCTGAGGGGGCAGCAAGCAGATAGATGGGTCACAGAGGTAGACAATGAGAGGGGAAGTGGTGAGAATGCAGCTGAAGGGATCCAGGAGGTATTTTCCTCCTTTTATGAGGCTCTATATAGAAGTGATAGGAAGGCCACCACTGAGGAGTTTGCATCATACCTTGAGGGGGCCTCCATGCAATCCTTATCAAAGGTGGACTCGGATGTTATGGATGCCCCAATTACGAGTGAGGAAATTCAGAAGACCATTGGACGCCTTTGGCTTGGAAAGGCACCAGGTGATGATGGTTTCATCTCAGGCTTTTATAAAACCTTCTCATCGGTTATCCTCCCCTTCCTGACACTACTTTTCAATGATATCCTGGATACGCGGTGGGCACCAGAATCATTAGTCCAGGCCCTAATTTCTGTGATACCGAAGGAAGGCAGGGACCCTAGAGCATGTGGGTCGTATCACCCAATCTCGCCCCTTAATATAGATGCCAAGATTTATGCTAGGGTCCTGGCTGCAAGGCTGGATGGGCATCGTCCGAGACTTGAACACTCAGACCAAGTGGGGTTTGTGGGTGGGCGCCAGGGCTCAGACATTATGAGGACGACACTCCATTTGATTAATGAGGCCCAGACTATGTGGTGTGATCCCACACTCCTTTCAGTAGATGCAGAGAAGGCCTTTGACAGGGTGGCAAGTGACTTCCTTGAGGTGGTTCTAACCATATTGGGGCTGGGCAGAAGATTTCTAGGTGGTGGTATGGCAATTTATTCCGCCCCAGATATACAACTATACTATAAAGACACCCAGCTCAGGGTCTTAATCCCACACCTCAGACATTGGGAAGACGTGCAGTGGGTGGGGCTAGATATCTGTCACTTAAACCCGGCAACAGTAGGAGAATGGCTTTGGGTTCCCAGGACCAGCCTGTTGAAGAGGGTAAGGGAGCACCGCATTTTGGGTAATACCTGGAATGTAAGGTGCCCAGCAGCTGGAGGAATGAGGGACATCACAACGTGGTCCTCCCTGTTGGACACCTCTGAGACCGGGTATCGGAGATGCCATCCCGAACCCTGTGAGGTTCCAGACATGGTACAAGGCGGGTTTGGAAAGCGTTGGACACATGTGGAGAGAAGGCAGGTTCATTATGTTACACGAGTTGGAGGAAATCCTGGGGTTAGGCAAATTATCCGTCCTTTAATATCTGCAATTGAAGGGTATCCTTACAAGGGAGGACTGGAAAGAGAAAATTCAGAGAGAGCTCACCCCATTCGAGAAGATCCTGGATTTTGCCATGGACACAAGGGGTTGCATTGCACCTATAGCACACCCCTTTTCACATTTGACCCTGGTGGTCACAAGAGGGGGATCCTCACAGGCTGAGACAGATCTGGGAGGGAGACCTTGGACCTCTTGCCCCAGACGTGGCAGAGAATGTGCCGGGGGGCCTCCATGGCCTCTATCTCATAAAGTATAAACTCCATGCCATCAAATTGTTGCACAGATGGCAATACGACCCGGTTAGGTTGGCCAAAATGTTTCAAAATGTGAGCCCTAGGTGCTGACACGAGTGTGGTTTGGGAGACGATTATTGGCATATGTGGTGGGGGTGTGTTGTGGTTCAGACCTACTGGGATGAGGTTCTCGGCTGGATCAGGGACTTGGATGGGATACAGTGATGCACAACTCCAATGTTGGTATCGCTTAGACTAGAGGAGCAGGATGGGGAGTATAGAAGATTGCCTAAAATGATACATAGTCTGCTCTTAGCTGGACGGGCCTGCCTGGCCACACAGTGGGAGAGGAAACTCCCTCCCCCACCCCCTGCGCAGGCTTCTGTGAAAAATATACTTAACCGGCTTGTAATGGGATTAATCTGTACAGTGCTGAGGAGGGTGTGTTCCCCGGCGACTCGCTCAAAAAGGCGATTAGTACGCACAGATCGGACCCTTCGCCTATTTAGTGGATACATGACCCTCCCCCAAGAAGTGTTATGTAGTTTATGTGAACATTTTAGAGCCTTCTTTTCATTGTTTAGCGGGTTAGGGTGAGGGAGGGATAAAGTTCTATAATTTTTTGGGAAAACTTAATCAAATGTGAAGTAAAAAAATATATATATTCACTGGAAAAATGTGACAGCTGCTCGTGGTGCTCCTGGTCCCTCTGTCACAGAGAAAAGGACAGAGTTGGGCCATGCAGAGGCTTCATGTGGGGGGAGGAACATCGGTGACCGTACCGTACCCGTTTGTTTTAAAATGATGCTCTGCATCATGTTCGGTCCCCTCTGTGTATGATCAAGTAACCCCTTAAATTAGGGGTTGAGATGTTTGTTTATTAATTTAAATAGCGCGCCTGACCCGCAAGTATCTGGGCGCGTTTGCAAGGTTACAAGATAAGACAGCAAAAGTCATACAGCATAAACATGTAAGAATACAGTGCAACCATTGATCAGGTAGGATGCAATTGACAGGTTAGGGAGTAAAAAGTTATACAGGATGAACAGTGAAGGCAGGTTATTTACAGTGCACTCAAAGATCAAGTTAATTTACAAGACACAAAGTTGGGCTAGGCAACACATTATTTACAAAACACAAGATGATTTAGATAGCATATACTAAATCTTATGTTGCAGAGCAGTTATGTACAGCCAAGGAATGAGATTCTTGGTTAAACATCAAGAGAAATAAGTAATTTTTTAGCATTTTCCTAATGCAGTGGAAGGAAGGCTCGGATCTTAAATATACAAGTGAGGAGTTCCATAGGTTGGAGGCTAGAACAGGGAAACTGCTACAACCTGCTCTCTTGAGTTTGTATCTGGGGATATTGAGGCAATGAGAGTGATGGGTTCTAGTAGGTCGATCCGAATTGTTTTTGGAAAATTTGGCCTCTAAATATTTTGAGGCAGAGTTAGCAAGACTTTTATGAGTTAGGGTTAGTGACTTGCGGCTGATTCTGTCTTTCACCACTAGCCATTTAATGTTGCGTCTAGCCTCAGAGATGTATTGCCTTCTAGGACCGTTTAACACAGTTCTTACAGCGTTGTTTTGCAAGATTTGCAATTTGTTGATATTGTGTTTGCTGGACCCAAGTTATAGGGCGTTACAATATTCTATTTTGGAGAGGATTAATGCCCTAGCCAAAGTGATGCAACTTGGTGTGGAGAGAAATGGCTTGCATGCGTTAATTAACTTGCAGGTGTATGCCGTAGCCGAGGCTATGGAGTTAACTTGTCTTTTCAAGTTTAGTTCTGAATCTATATAGAAGCCCATGGTTTTAACCTCCTTGGATACTGTGATGATATTGCCGTCAATGTTAAATGATTTTAAAAGGTTACTTAGTTTATTTAGTCGTGGAGGGGGTCCAATGAGAATAAGCTGTCTTCTCGTCATTGAGACGGAGGCCATGGTTGACCATCCAAGTCTGAATAATGAGGTAGATTTTATTGCATGATTGTGTCTGTTTTATGGTCACCAGTGATGGGGATGAGAATCTGGGTGTCATCGACATAATTAGTGTAGGTGACAACCATATTGTCAAGGCCATCGAATAATGGCTTTGTAAAGGATGTCCTGTCATAGTTTCTAAAAAATAGTTTAGAATGACAAAACCTTTGAATACAAAGTTTCGAAAAAAGAAAATGCATTTTTTTTAATGTTCAATGGTTTAGTTTCGTATAGTAAAATACGTTTTTTTTTTAAAACGGGGGCAGCGGGGGGCATAAAAAAAATGCATTGGAACTTTTTTTCCAATGTTTTGTTGTCGAAAGTTTTGCCATTCGAAACTTTGACTGTCAAAAAAGTCACTATGAACCTTTGTAAAGATGTTGTACACCGTGGGGGAGACAAACGATCCCTGTGGTACTGCACAGGTGATTGTTATAGGTTCCGCTGAGGCAGTAGGGGAGAAGACTCTTGTTGTACGGTTGTCCAGAAAGAATTGGATCCAGGGACTAGCTTCATCAGAGAAGACGGCTGCTGATTTTAGGTGGTCACATATGACTTTGTGGTCTACTAGTTCAAATGCTGCCGACAGGTCTAAGAGGAGGAGGAGGAGGGCAAGTTTTCTTTTGTTCCTAATATCATCCATTTGATTTTTTTTTAAGTCTGTAAGTGCAGTTCCTGTTCCATGTTTAGTGCTAAAGTCTGACTGACGTAAGCCTAGAAGGTTGTTGGCTTCAAGATGCGCCTGAATTTGCAGGTACGCCGTTTTGTCAAGTATTTTCAACAGAAACTGGACAGTCGTAATAGGTCTGGGATAGATGGGTCGAGATTTTTTTTTTAATAACGGGAGGACCCAAGTGGTTTTTAAATGTTTAGGGACAGTACAAATGCTGAAGGAAGAATGTATTAGTGTTGTGATAAAAGGTGCTAGCTCCCTGGCTGCTTCTTTGATTACAGGTGCGGGACATGAATCCTCCTGACATCTGTAAGGTTTGAGGGAATCTATTATGTTTTCCACTTCAGGACTAGTAATTGGCTTGAATTTGAGACAATGTTCAGGTTTTGTGGAGGTCATTTGTGGCTTCTGTAGGGAGAAGATCATAGACTATTTTTTTTATTTTGAATTTTCTTTTGTAAAAGCTCCATTTTGTTAGCGTTATTTGAATGTTAGTGCACCAAGATTTATATTTGTTGCAGGTGTCTAAAAGGGTAGAGAGATTCTAATTCTCTTAGAATAAACAATAGTTCTCTAGTATTAGTCAGCTTTATTAATTATTTTGTTCTACATGTCTCTTTTTGTTTGAATAATTTCAGTTTAGTATCTAGTGGAGATTTTGGAGAGCTTTTCCTTGTTCTCAGGTGTAGGGTTGTTTTTCCAGGAATATTCAGCAGTTCTCTTTTGGTTCCGTAATGTTTTCGGATTGGGGGTAAACCATGAATTTAGGTGCGCGCCTGTTTTGCTTTTGCGTAGTTTTAGCGGAGCGATTTTGTCAATAGCATGGTTGATAGTGTTGTTGTAGAGGTCTACAAGAGCTGTAGGGTCTGAATTGATATCAGTGAAGTTAGTGATGGGATGGAGAAGTGGTAATAAGTTATCAATAGTCATATTTCGTTTATTTCTGGCAGGAACTGGGGGACCTATGGTGTTAGCTTGAGTATGATGGAGACAGTCTTGTGTGGAGATGGAAATACGGTTATGATCAGTCCAGGCACAAGGCTCATTGGACATGATTTTTATATCACAATTTAGGTCAGCAAGCCAGTCTAGCATTCTACCTTTTAGTAAGAGTGGGCAAGTTAATTTGGTGGGTAAGGACTAATTTCGTAATGGTATTAGCTAGAGAGGTAGCATCGTCATCTTTGGGGTCATGGAGACCTAGATTGAATTCGCCCAGTACTATAATTTGGGAAGCACGTTTAGTATTTGAGGTAAGTATTGAGGTAATATCCTCCTCAAAAGTTGATAGTTTCAGGAGGTCTGTAAATCAAGTGCATAGTTATGGTACGTGATGGTGTGAGTGGGAGTTTGATAGATAACTCTCCTGAGGAGAAAGGGAGGTTGGGGAGGGCCCTTAGTCCCATGTTTATTTTAGCAATGAAGGCAATGCCTCCTCCTCGGGCAGTATCTCTGTCTTGTCTTAGTAGCATGTCATTTTCAGAAATAGCTAATAAGAGTGACGGTCCTGCATCTGAATGCAACCAAGTGTGGATGGTGGTGGGAGGAAGGTTAGTAGTTGCCTGTGGAGCCAATTTGTTGGTAGGACTACAGTTTGAATTTTGAGTCTGTCTCTTTTTAGGTTGAGTTGGTGTATTAGGTTGTCTGAATTTGACATTGGCTGGTAGTTGATGCGTTTTTAACAATCTAGTTCCTAATCTAAGGTTTCTTTTTTTTTTCAGAAACATTTTAAGTTTCCAATAAACAACAACATTTTCATTAAAAGTACAACGTCTCATACTAAGCAGTAATAATCAAAATTACAGTACATTGTAAATGTCATATTTTGCGCATTCTAGCATAATAACTATATCCAATGAATTAAAGGAACATACAACTAATACACATATACAAGTACAAAAGACAACACAAACAGGAAGAGGAAAAAAGGGGAAAAGAGAAAGAAAAAAAAAGGGGGGACCCTCCCTCACCAACATTTTCGTAAAAAAGGCACAGTCATATCTGTTATATTTGCAATTCCATCACCACCTCAATCATAAAGAGCCAGAAAAGTACCCCATAACATCATTTAATCCTCTTCTTTATCTCTATTTTTCAAAGAAATCTTATACTGTGATAAAACCTGCAACTTCGACAACCACTCTTCAATACTAGGCTTTTTCCTCGTTTTCCAAATCCTGAGGATAAGCTTAAAAGCTACCATAATAACCCTATCAATCCAGCAAGAATGTTTTCTAGTGCACACGCACCTTTCTTTATGTGAGAATAAAATTATGTTAACAGCAGATCTTTGCAAGTGTATACCAAAGATCAAATAAATCCTATCAATAACCTCTCTCCAAAACAATTGTACTCTCGGGCATTCCCACAGTAAATGTAAAAGAGTACCTCTATTATTGTTACAACACCAACATAATTCACTTGATCGTAACCCCAATTTAAACATCTTAACTGGAGTCCAATACAGCCTTCCAATGACTTTCTGTTGAATCAAACGTAAACCCATATATACTCCTAAGTACAAATGCACCCTCAAAACACCTCTCCAATCTAAGTCAGAAAGGACCCTATTAACATCATGTGACCATATTTCCTTCAATCTAGTCCATGCTAATTGGCATGAATTGCATGTAGGTCCGTACATTGTATCCTTGTCCATCTAACAATTTGCTAATCTCCGGTTTCCTCCCAATTGAGCCACCAGTCATATCCAACCTTTAATCATGGAAGCTAAAGCCAAATACCTATTCATCTCTCTCCTTCCCAAGTTATATTTATGCTGCAATTCCTCAAAGCACAACACTCTATCACCATCCATCACATCTGCTAGTCTCAGAATTCCCCTATTAATCCAACTCAACCATCTCAGACATTTATTATCAATCTGTAATGCTTCATTATGCCATATTGAAGCATCAAGACTAAAGCCATAACCTTGTTCATTTTCACTAAACCACATCCCTACACCTGTCTGGTTGCCACCACCGCCACCGGGATCAGTTTCAACCTTGTACGTGGTAGTTTACCCATGCTATAGATGCTACTTAAGTCATATGGAGCGCAAATTTCTCTTCCAATACGCAACCAAATCAGTTCTTTAGTGTCCCTATCTCTAAAGTAATACAAACTCTTTTTAAGCAAAAAGGCCCTGTAGTATTTCATCAAATCTGGATACCCAAAACCACCTTCCTCAACACTTTGTAGTAATATGTAAATTGGTACTCAAGGTTTTTTACCAAGACCCCATAAAAAGGATTGAAAGAGTTTATCAACTTTTATTAATTGTTTTTTAAATAATAATAAAGGGATGGACTGAATTACATATTAGGCAAAAGAACCATTTTAATCGCATTAATTTTCGCCCACAAATTCAATGTCAATCTCTCCCATCTCCTGATCAGTAATGATATCTTTAAGGTTACTTGGTCCAAATTATATTGCAAAATGTTATTTAAATCACCCAAAATATGTATTCCCAAATAGGTGACGCCTTCTGGTGACCACTTAGTTCCATGAGCGCAAAATACTATTATCACACATCCTAGACAAAGGGAACATTTCAGTTTTATCCCAATTTACTTTATGCCCCGAAAACTCTCCTACTTCTTTAAACATTTCTTTTATCACATCCCCACATGTTTCAGGATTCGACAATAAAAGCAACATATCATCAGCATATGATAACCTTTTTACTTCAACCTTCCCAACCATAATACCTTTTATCAGTTCACATTCTCTAATGTAAGCAGCTAGAGGTTCTAAAGCCAAATTAAACAAAAATGGTGACAATGGAGAACCTTGTCGTGTGCCCTTTGACAACGGAAACGAGTCAGAAATCCCTCCATTAACCAACACTTGAGCCCTAACATCACGATGGATACATTCAACCATTTTCAGAAATGTTGTTCCAAATCCCATTTTTACTAACGTGTACTCCATAAATTTCCAATTAACCCTATCAAAGGCTTTTTCAGCATCAAAAAATCCAATAACATTATTCGAGTCTTTACCATAGTGTTCTCCAATCACGTTTAGCACAGTTCTTACATTATCATATCCAAATCTCCCCGGTATGAATCCCACCTGAGATTCATCAATCACGTCCTCTGTACAAGACATGAATTTATTAGCCCATATTTTAGTAAAAATTTTCAGATCAACATCCAGTAAAGAAATAGGCCTATAATTCCCACATTTCTTATGATCTTTATTAGGTTTTGGGATCACGATAATCAGTGTCTCTTTCATCGAATCACACATTACACCTGATGCAATAAACTCATTGTAGAGCTCACACAAGATTGGCGTCAATTGAGTATCATACATTTTATAAAACTCTGAAATCACACCATCTGGTCCCAGTGATTTCACATCTTTCAATTGAGATATGGCAGTACATTTCTCAGCAACCCCAATCCTAGAGTCTAGTAAGGTTCGCTTATCAATAGTCAATTTAGAATGAGAAATCTTATCAAAGAAAGATCCCAAACTATCTGCAGTAGGGTTCAACTCTTCCTTATACAGTTGCTCATAAAACTCCGGAAGTATGTGCAGATTTCTCCATTCTTGTGCAAAGTTCTACCGTCTTCAGTTTGAATAGAAGAAACACATGTATCAGTCACTAACCCTCTAAGCTTGTTAGCCAACAATTTGCCATTCCTATCACCAAATTCCCAAAACCGTTTTTTCGAATAAAACATGCCACTACCAGCCAAATTCTGCACATGATTCTTCAATCCCGCCTCTAGTTTTTTCAACCTCAGCTTATTTTGGTCTAAATCATCACTTGCACAAACCTTCTGCAATTTTTTAACTTCCATTTCTAGTCTTCTAATCTCTACCTGATTTTTCTTCTTTACATGGGCAGTTTTACTTATCAGTTCCCCTCTTAATAGTGCCTTAAAACAATCCCAGACAGTCTTCATTTCTGTTGAATCTCTATTGTCCTCAAAATAATGTGTAATAAATTCATCCAAACCCATTGTAATCGAATCATCCTTAAATACGCTAGCTTGCATTCTCCATCTTTTAGATTTCTCGCCTGTATTCCGCAAAAGCAACTGCATATCCAAGAGAGCATGATCAGAAATACCCCTTTCCTGTATATCTGACGCCACTACTTGGCTACATAGTGTAGTACTAACAAAAAAGTAGTCAATTCTTGAGTATGAGTTATGTACAGGTGAATAAAGAGAGTATTCCTTTGCACCATGATGAAGTTCTCTCCAAACATCTACAAGTTTATATTTAAATACAAATGCCCTCAGTTCTTCACTAACCTTTACATTATATCATCTGCAGTCTGATTTCCGGTCCATCACGCTATCCATCACTATATTAAAATCTCCTCCTAATATCAATGACTCACCTTCCATACTATCTAGCAATAAACCTAATTGACCAAAAAAAGAAGTGTTCGGCGAGCAAGGCGCATAAACAGTTCCAATTGTCAATTTCCTGCCATCATATAATATATCAAGCAATAAAATTCGACCCTCTTCATCTGACGCAGTTTTCTCAATCTCAATCGTTAGACCCCTTTTAAACAATATACTGACACTTCTAGACCTAGAATCATAACAATTTGAAATCACCTGGGAGTATTTTGCGTTGGACAAATATTTTTCACTTTGGTCATCCAAATATGTTTCCTGACGGAAAATGGCATCAGCCTTGCCTCTCCATAACCTTGCCAAAACCTTACGTCTTTTCGCAGCATTGCCAATACCCTTAACATTCCATGAAATGAAAGTCAATGGAGCCATATCGTTATACCCTGACAAAATAAAGCCATATAATAACCTTTATATTCAGAAGAGAGGGTCCAGAAAAGGGGAGAGAAAGGAAAAGCAGACCTGCAGACCTGCAAGGAAACGACAAAAGACACATAGAAAGACAAACAAACGGAAAGCTTGAGCATCGTGTAACTCTCCTAGTCTGATAAACATCAGACACAAAATAAGCATATATATGTACATAACATATCATATTCTGAACTATACCCACCAGAAATCCCATGCCCAATCAAACATGAATATAATAATCAATACAGCCCCCATGCCATCTATAACCATGTAACTCCCCATCACTTCCAACCCACCAACTATCAATTACATACCCCCCACATATGATCATGCACTATACATATATTGGGTTACCCACATACCCATTGCACCCAATCACCACATTTATGCCTTCCCATCAACAACTATCTTCATATTTCCAATCAAACCCAATTAAAAAAAACTGAAACCATCAACACAAATAACACACTCATATTATATCTATGACCAAATTTATCACCTGCTGTAAATAACAGTAAATTATATCTCCATCAACTGATGACCCCACACTCACAGTAATGTAGTAAGCAAACAGAGTCAACCCCAAACATGTATTCACAAAGCAGTCCCATTGACAATGAACTGCAACAGCTTAATTAGTATGGCAATCAAAAAAAGTTCAACACTATACTCGAATAACAACAGTAAACTTAAAGACCAAAATGAACCTTCCCTAACTTATCCTTCTACAACATCTCCTTTTTCTTCATTTATCACACCCAGCGACAACCACACCCACAACTAAGTCAAGTAGCAGGCAATGGAGAATTTTTTTCGTGATTACAGCATGTCATTAATACTCCATCACATTTCCAGATCATGGCTATTATATACCATTAAACTCTTGTAAATGTAGTTATCAGGCTGAGTGAGACATAACCATTGAGTCCACATGAATCACTAACATACAACAGTCAATACAACTATGTACTATCACATTCATATATTTTTCCTGGCTCAAAAGTAGTATTCATGACACACCACCCACCTAGCCAGCCAGTTCAGTTTTGCCAGATTCACATGTAGAAGTGAGTTCAAATCAACACGCGACCCATTTCTCAAGCCACAATTAATGCTATATATAAACTTAATCACCACAGACATAAATGCCTAACTCACTGCATAGGTCATTAAGGCAGAAAGTATGTGTTTCATTCTCACACACATAGCATCACATCAAAAAGCTGGAATAGCTGTCAAACAACACACATCTCGAGCCAATATATTGATAGACCACCAAATGGATTAATCCCACCACTGTCCGCATTTTACATTGACCTCCAGCACCCCCACTACTGACGATTACTATCCCCATTGAACTAAAAAAAAACTTTGCCTATTGCAGTCATCGGACCATAGTAGTGTAAAAGCAGGCACGTTTTACACACTAACACAAGTGAAATGGTAAGACCTGTTAAATATTAAGAGCAACGTTATGATCTGTAGTGAGTGCGACCATCAGCAATCTAAGGTTTCTAAAATGAGTCTGACATGATTGATTAGGGGTAGGCCCAGTAACGTGGTGTGGGGTCCCCTGTAGTAAGGACAGGGAACTCATGAGATCAGTATCAAGTTTAGGGCCTGTAGATGAAGTGGAATGCCGATGGGTAGATGTAAGGGTGTTGGTAGCTAAATTTAGGGGCGGTAAGAATAAGGTGGGTCTTATAAATTCTGATTGAGGGGGTGGTGCTGGTTTCAGAGTGGCTAGTATGAGTGGAGGCAGAAATGTATTTGGTCTTAAAGTTGATGTCAGTGCTAGTGGTGCCGGCCTTTTAGGTAAAGACATAGTGGAGGTATTGGCCAATAACCACCATTTATATGGTGATAGTCTAACCCCACCGTTCTCTGTAGGTAGAGGTGAGCTGTAATAGCAGATTCATAACAAAAACAAATATTTCTTATTAGGCAGGATGGCATGAGTTGAGATGGTGGACTATGCATGGGTGGGGAATTACGTTGCAGAGCGACCAAAGTAGCCCTCCTTGTTTTATCCTTGGCTGGCAGTCAATGGCAAAATAAACATGTAGCAAGATACGTGTTACAGTAGTGAGGGGCTTACCGTCGTGACATGCACATAGACTTGGTTAGGTATAATACGACAACAGGGAGGCCAGGTTATTTAGCACTGGTAGCCTAGTACTGTATACATGAAATCTATGGCTATAACATCATTACCTTTAACGCAGTTGCAAAATATGTATGTCTATACTGTGGTCAAATGGGAACTAGCAGCATAACATGCCGTAAAAGATAAACGGAATAACATGAAGAATGATGTTATACAGGTGTAATTATGATAGGTCATAAGGCTGTTGTACCCCTAGCATGGAAGAATGACACGAATTCCTCGGATATAGGAGTATGTTAATGTTAGGACGTTGGCTTTGGTGTTTCAGTGTTTAAGGGCTGTTTCTAGTAGAAAATTACACTAGGACTCAATCTCATGTCTCAGATTCTAGGATAATGAATGCTAAAAGACAACAATTAAGGGAGTTGGGTAAGGAAAATCATCCTGCTGAATTTTATCAAAAGGCCAAAAAAATAATACAATCTCGTTATAAGAGCAGCACACTATGGTAGAAACTGTTGAAATGGCAGGTCCCCATCAAACTGGTTTTGCTGCTAGAACAGATACATCTCTGAATGTCAGACTCACTAAGCAGGGGGCATACGTGGGGCCAGTACCAACCCATGTTTGTTAAGCAAGGTTGTGTCCTGGCCCATTATTTTTTGACACCTACCTATTTGGCCTAGACTCGCTGTGGTCCATTCACGAATAGATTTGTTGACCATTACGCCCAAGTATCTGATTTCTGCGATAGATGTGTTTTCGATCCTCCAACAGAAGTTTTTGTTTCTGACACCTTTTACTGACCCAATTTGCATGATTTTTGTTTTGCTTACATTTATTTTTAGCTCATTAGCGTTCATATAGAGCTGGAGATTTGTCAGCAATCTTTGAAGTCCTATCTGTGTAGTGTCCACCAAGACTAGGTCATCAGCATAGGTTATGCAATTAATATGTTGACCATTTATTTTTGGAGGGGTGCATTTCACAGCACTCAATGCAGCAGGCACGTCAGCAATGAACAACTTAAACAGACATGCAGCGATCGTGCAGACCTGTTTTACGCCCTTTTGAATCATTATTGCCCCTGATAGTTTTTCATTTATTCTTATTTGAATTGATGTCATTGTATGTAGGGCTTTTATAGGTTGTAAGAGGTTTTCTGGGCACTCCCAATTTTTTAATTTCTGCCACAGCAGTTCTCGATTTATTGTATCGAAAGCTTGATGCATATCAATGTAAGCTATAAACAGCTTTGTTCCTTTTTCTAGGGCTTCCAAATTTTAGTATATTTACCAATGTCAGATTGATTTCGGTCCCTACTCCCTTGGTGAAACCGGTTTGACGACAATCGGTAATTTTCTTCTTGGTTGCCCATGCTATTAGTTTCTGCTGTAGAAAATTTGCAAAGATCTTGCCGATTGTATCAACTAGGGCAATCGGGCGATAGTTGGCTGGATCAGCCCGATTGCCCTTCTTATAGATTGGAACTATTAAGGCCATTGTCCATGAGTGTGGTATTTTTTTGTACTCTGCGATTCTTGTGAATAGTTTTGCAATACAAATCGACCATTCATGTTTTTCTTTCAACATGACGTTGGTGATGCCGTCCGATCCAGCTGCACGCATGTTTTTCAGCTTTACTATTATGGCACTTATATCTTCGGCCGTCTCATTACAATCCCATCGCACTACCACTGCCTCTTGTGCAGGGGGCGATGTGACCTTGTCTTTAGAAAACACTTTGTTGTAATGTTTTTTCCAGTCACTTTCAGCCACCCCGCTGGCCATCGTATCAGCTTGATTTCTAGTACACTTATTCAGGGTGCGCCAAATATCTCTACAATTATTCGATTTTTATTTGACCAGCATGACTTCACCTCGTTCCTGGTCGCGCAAAAAGCCAAAGGCTTTAACCCAGTTGCGATACTTTTGCTTCCGTTGTTTAATCAATTCCAGGACATCCACTCCACCTTGCCTTTTGAGTTTATGTATTTCTTTGTGAGCCTTCTTTTTTTCTTTTTATTTTCATGCTCCATTCATGAGTGTGTGTTTTAGTTGTTTGTTTTTTCAATAAAGATCTTTCTTTTTGTCGCGGCAGCAGTGCAAGATAGTTTACTGTTGCTTCATGAGACTTGGCCAGCCATTGGAATTTATTGGTTAGCAGGATTATTTGGTTATTAGTTATTCTTGGTCTATTTTTCCCATTTGTTACCTCCACATTTTATTCCATTCTCAGAATGTCTGTTTTAATGGATAAAATCAAATCCAAAACCAAGACAGCATGATCGCTGTTTGTTGTCTGGATTGTTCTAAGTCTCATGATTTTGTGCCAAAAATGTTTTGACACCCAAATATAATCCAAGGTCTTCGCCTAGCCCATGTTATGCCAGGTGGTATATCGCCCTCTACCTGCCCATTTGCCATATCGCAGTCGCGTGCCTCCATTTCTGTTTCCCACTTGGCGCTTCTTGGCTGCTGGATTTGCCCTTCTTTTCTGCTCTTTAATTCTGTCTCCATTTATATTAAACCAAGTAGTGTTCATGTCGCCGCATATGATGATAAGCAGATCACTATAGGTTCGGTGATGTTTGTCTACAATCGCTGTTACTGATGACACAAATTTTTCCGAAGTTATCTGGGCAGGGTTTCAGTACACATTGATTAGCAGTAACTGCTGCGTTTTCGATGTTTTGGTGGTAACGTGTTGCATCAGTGTGCTTTGCACAAATATGTTTGGGTTTTCAACATCGAGCACCTCCCAATTTGTCCCAATCTTTATCATCGTTATTAATCCTGTGAATGGACGCCATTGGGAGTTTTTCCCTGCAGGATTTAACAGGGTGGGATAGCCGTCTTTCACTGGAGTTCTCCTCAACCATGTTTCCTGTAGACATATAACGAAGTTGTTACACAGGTCGACGGGAAAATCTTCGTATAGATGACGGAATCCTCGGGTGTTCATGATAACAGAGTCGAGGATATTTCTCCCAGGCTCTGTGTTAGCTAATGGTTTCTCCCTTCAGTCTTCCTTTTTCCAGATGATTGCTGTTGGTTTGGGGCTGTAGACAGATGTTGTCTTATCTCATCTCTGCGTTGCTCGTTAGTAAGCTCATTCTGACACTTATTGCTGTTTTTAGATTGATTTGGTTATGTTTCATGCAGCACTTCTGACACCTCGAAACCTAACGGCAGTAGTTCTTCTTTTTCAGATAGTATACTCTTACGTACGGCCTGAGATTTTATGTGTAGGTAAACTGTCGGCTTGGTCTTCGGAAACGTATTCAACAATTGAGATGTCTCGAGAGGCCACAGTTCTTAAGGCCGGTACCGAATGCAGGAGTCGGATTACATTTCCTCTGTTTAAATTCACATCATTGTCGTCTTCAAAGATATTCGCGACCAGAATTTTTAAGGTCTGTGATTTGAGGTCCACAATAGTTTTTTGTCCACTCTGACTTAGCTCCTTCTGGCGCTGAGCTGCAATTAATTTTGGATTCAATTTCACTGTCGTCTTCAATTTTAATTTTAGATCGACCATTCGTTGACTTTCTTTACCGCTTTGATGAGAGTGAGCCGATACAATCTTTTCTTTCCTAAGGCTGACTTTTCTTTGTCTATCCTTTCGTGCACCTACGTGGGCGGAATTTAAGACCGGGTTTGTTTTTGCAATCCAAGGATTATGGTTTAGCGTTTCGGCCTCGCTAGCCTGGTTGTCCACAACATTGGGGCGAGATAAGGTCGCCTCGTCTCCTTCGTAGATATTTTCTTCCTCATAGTCTTCAGAGTAAGTGGAGAGGTTACATCATTTTTCGGATGACGTCACTGAGTAGATTGACTCTGCTTCTATTGTTCTAGCAATGGTTGCAGTATTTTCCTCATTCAGATACGGTCTGATTGCTCTCATGAGGCGCAAGTAGTATGCATTGTTTTTATGCAAGTAATTAACCTGAGCCTCTGAGCTCACCGAGGCATCTACCATCATCCCCATTGTCTTAACCTTGCTCATGACCTGTATTTTAGCCTCTTTAATTGAGAAGGTTTTGTACTCCTCTCCAAATTTAGCTCTAGCTGAGCTGGTTCCGAAGATCATGAGGTCCATTTTTGCGTTGTTTAGTCTATTATGCAATACACTTCAGCAATTGTAGCACTATCCCTGGTGTATTCTCCCTCCAATTCCATAACAAGTTGCGTATCGTCGGCGTAATTTGTGAAAACAATGCCACCATCATCCAACAAGTCAGAGGCATCTCATGTATATATTAAAAAGCAACAGAGATAAACTTGCTCCCTGAGGTACTCCAAAGATAATTTATATGGCCTCGGAAAATGTTTCCCCCAATGCACTCTGGCCTGGCGCTCTGTGAGAAAAGTTGTGAGCCAGTCCAAGGCAACCGGGAGCACCCAGCTATTCTCTTTAGCGCTTTTACTAGGAGCTGGTGATCTACCAGATCAAAGGCAGCGCTAAGATCAAGCAACATCAGCATTCCTGTTTTGCCTCTGTCAACTATTTCAAGTATATGGCTTTTCAGGTCCAACAAGGCCGTTTCCGTACTATGGACGGCCGTAAAGCCCGATTGTTGTTGATGAAGTGATACCTGATCTTCTATGTGTTTCTGTAATTGATTAGTCGCTATTTTGTCTAGTATCTTGAGGATGAAATTAGAATTTGTGATTGGACGAAGATTACCAGGGTCCTTGGGGTCTAGACCTGCCTTTTTAACCAAAGGTGTGATTACTTTCTTAATTTCCTTAGGCACTGATCCTTCTTTAAATGATGAATTAATTATTTTAACAAAAACTGGTGCAAATATCTCTTTGTTTTCTAGTATGATTTTTGAAGGAAGAATGTTTTCAGCACACAATGTTGGTTTCATTTGATTCAGTACCCCCAGCAATTCTTTTTCCGAAACTGGTGTGAAGTTAAATGTATCTATGACTCTCAAATTAGGACAGTCTTTCTCCGGCATGGATTTTCCTGAGTTTTATCTGGCCTTAATTATATTATTTCTTGCCCTTTGCATTTTTGCTGCGAAGGTATTTTGGACTATGTCGCAGTCTTCCTTAGATGGGGGAGAAAGGCGGAATGAGGGCCTTTCGTTTTTCAATACTTTTTATTATCTCGAATATTTTACTTGTGGCATTTGATGCTGCTGCTATTTCTTCGTTATAATGATTAGCCTTTGCTTCTCTTATACTTTCCCTGTAGTTTTTGTTCGCTTTCTTCCAATTGTCCTTATTTTCCTTGGAGCGATTTTGGTGCCACTTTCTTTCTAGAGATCTTTTTTCTACTTTCAGTTTAACTCTCCACTGAACCACTTCTGGTGCTTGCTGTTTTTTCTAGCTATTTTAGTTTTCATTGGAACTTCTTGTTCCACCAAGTTTTGCATCTGTAAAAGGTATTTATTTAGCATCACTTCACAGCTATCTTGATCTTGAAAAGATTTCAAGATTCTGGATATGCAGGGTTTTAGTTGTTCTGCCCCTATGTTTTTAAAGTTTCTGCTCTGTACTTTAATGTGGGGGTTGTGTTGCTGTTTGGTGTTTTCCAATATTACCTCGAAAGAAACCAAAAAATGGTCACTCCATATACATGGTTCAGTAATGATTTATTGGGTCTGCAGGTTTTGAGTTAAGGCCCAGTCTAATTGGTTTCCTTGTGGGGTTGTAGCTTCTAATCTCTAAATAATCAAGGTTTTATTTTCAAGTGAAATGGCTTCTTTATCAGCCACATTCCCTCTCCAATAGTTAGCCACCAGCTAGCAGCGTAGGTGTATTTAGTGATTTCAGATTTATTAGCTGGGAACTGAGCTTGTTAGCAAAATATGCAACTAAGGAAGGAGGTCTATAAATAACTACTATGTTAAGGCAATTGTTGGCTGTCTAAGTTAGTTTCAACTGTAAGGTTTCACATCCACTGCAAATAAAGTTAGCGTTGAATAATTTCATTGAATCTCTTGCTATGATAGCCACTCCCCACCGACCACTATCTCTGTTAGTGTTGTACACAGTGTAACCTTCTGGTACTGCTATGTCACAAGTGGGTCCTATTGGATCTTTTAGCCATGTTTCCGTAATGCATAGCACATCGAAAATGTTCTTAGTGATCAACTCGTGTATGTTAATTTCATGTTTACACATAAAGGGGTTGTTTAGCAGTCTTACTTTAAGCATATGGTCGGGCTAAATGCGGAATGTTGTATTAGCTTTCTCATCTCCCAAATGACAGTCACTTTTCATTTGAATCAAATCCCTACGCCCTTTTGTCAACTCGCTGTTGATTTTGCTGTCTGGGATCTGCATTTATTATGTGTTTGGAGGGCTTGTCTAGCGTAAATTGTATGCGCGGTCAGCCGCCCCTCCGCCTTCCACAGACTGTAGCAGACTCTGCCTGCCCGTGCACGCCGGCACGTTCGCGCCAGGTTTGAGGGGGAAGTAGATGCCTAGAACTCCTTCTGGAGATTGTAGTTCTTTGCTAGGATAACGCATGCAGAGAAGAACCTCTCTGGTTTTTACTCGCGTTTTGCCAAAAAATTAGCACGGTTGCACACTTTCAAATCTAGCAGAGTTTTATCTCAACGTCGTCAAGTCAACACCACAATGCAAAGAATACAAGATAGACAGGCAATTCAAATACGATATTTAAAAATACAAGATAATGGGACACAGATGTTAGTTATAATATACGGGTTGTAGGGGAACAAATACTGGAGAAAGTCCTAAACCACACGCTATTTGAGATACACCCTAACAAATAGCTGCTTACTGGCAGAAACCAGGGCTTTGCTGAAGGCAAAAGTAAAACCGTTGGTTTCACAATTAAAAAGGATCCAGAGTCTTCTCTGTAGATTCTCTCTTGACTCTAATAAAAAAGTCTATCTAGCCAAGGTGGAGCCAATTGTTCTTTATGGTTTCGATTTATCATCACGGGACCTGGGAGACATCCTTAACTGTGTTAAGGGTATGGTCTGGAAAAAGACCTTGAACATGCCGCAGGGGCTTCCTGATGTAATATTCTGCCATGAGCTGTACCTGGTTTATTTGAGCTTGAGGTATTATTGGAGGCAACTAAGTTGTAAAGCTAGGATAGTTGAATCACCTCAGTTATCACTGTATAAAGATCTGTGGGTCATTTGTCAGCGTGAGACGGTTGCCTCGTTGGTTTCATTGAAAAATTCTATGTTCACTCTCCTGAGTGAAATTAACATGTCCGAAGAAGAACTGGTGAACAGGCTGGCTAAGACAAAAAGCAAACTGTTTGTTTGATTGGGGAAGAACAACTGAAAAACTGGCTTATTCGTCTATAAGAGAGTATTCAAACTTTCCAAGAAAAAGGGGTGACTTGTCCAAGTATATCTGTTTGTTTTCATCACCTTGTGTTCGAAACCTATATTTACGGTTTAAATTAAACACACTCACACATTGGACCGCACTAGCAAATGGGGTAATCACTTCCTTAGTTTGTCGTTTATGCAAACAGTCAACTTGTATAGAGACATTGAAACATCTTATGGTTTTCTGTCCTAATTTGACAGAACGTAGAACATTTTATTTTGGAGCCTTTTTGGGCTTGGAGGGGGAGGCTTCAGGAGATTTGTTTTGGGCCAGGCTTATGAGGGGGGACAATACCACACTTGTTTTAGCACTTTAGCACTTTAGCACTGTATGTTGTTTTTAGATATTTGTAGAATGTTTTTATGCTGTAAACAATTGTTGTTTTTCTTTTGTGAAAGGCTTGCTTTGTACTTTGTTCATTGTCAAGCTGTCATGCAATTTAAAACAACGGTTCAAGTTAAGTAATACGAAGAGTGGCGAGGCTTTACTCTCAGGTAGCAGTAGCAAGCTGACACAAAAGTAATGATATACTGAAAAATATATACTTATTTTACATATCTAGATTTCTATCAGTTCAAATAAGTATTAACAAAATACCCAGTATATGTATAAAAACAGTAATTTCTTTAAGCACTCTCCTCTCCCCAATACTTTAATGTGGGTTCACTGTCACGGATGGGCACAGGGTGTAAATGAAAAGAGGGAAAATCAAGGAAACCAAATATTGCAACATGACAGTGAAAAATCCCTAGTGCCTGCATAACAGCTGGGCAATTAACTGCTTAGGAGCAGAACAGCCAACAGGCCAAATAATTGCCCAACCGGGATGATATCCAAAAAAGACTGAACAGACAAGCAGTGAAAGCTGACCCATAACACAGAACAGCCAACAGAAAATGAGAACCCATTTACCAGCCTTGATGAAGACCTGGAGGCGTTGAAACACGTGTCGACTGACTACTTAAAACCACGCAAATAAAATGCACACAGCCCACTGTAAACCAGAATCTGAAGAGTAATACTTTAAGTGCAAGGTATCCGGGCCCAACTACATGCAATTCCTAACACGAGGTGTGGGAAACACCTCCACTTCCTGTGACCTTGCAGCAAACAAACTTAAAAACTCACCAGAAATACCCAAGTGCGGCGAAAAGTTGAATCAAAGTCTAGTGCTCCAAAACTTCTCTATTTACACATTCAATAAGCCATTAGATTCTATGGGGAAAATGAAGGTAAGTCTGTTTTATCCCACAGGAGCCTAGTCCGAGATGAACAACTGCGAGGCAGGGTGGGGGGGTGCAGAGGAATCCCTAATTAAAAGATACAGTGGCCAGTTGAAGAACCAGAAGCCCCAGGAAAGGATGCAGCAAAGCAGGAAATTTCCAATGTTAGAATCTCAACCTGGACCAAAGGGACCCCTGGGGGCAATCATCTCAAATAATCGCTGACACCAGGACCCAGATGTAAGTACGTAAGTACTCAAGGTTATCTGTCTGGACAGCTGCTTAGCCCAGTCCAACCCTATAGGAAGCGAGAGCACAAGGACTTAGACTGGTCAATACCATGTGGCTTCCATGTGGAATTAGTACAGACATGTTAAGCCTACCTGGTTGCCTTGAGCAAAGGGAGCCCTAAAATACAAAATGGCTGAAACAAGGAGTTAAAAAAATACATTGGTACTCAAGTGGCTACAGAAAAAGGTAAAGTAGGCTACCAATTTGGTATTGGCTTGAGAGGCACCCCTGGCACAGACGCAGCCTTATGGACGACCCAATAGCATATACCTTAAAACAAAAATAGTTGCAATCACAGGGTAACTTCAAGAGAAGTCACCCTGGCCACCAAGAAAGTTATTGAGCCAAAAGAATAGACAGTGAAAAGACAAGATGTTAAGGGGCCCTAGAAAGTTGCCTTAGAATCTCCAAAAATAGGAATTCAAATAGATTCTTTCCTCACAAGGATTCCTCACCTGTGATACTCGATATCCAGTGCAGATGATGTTTGGAAACCTTCCTGCTGCCAGGGGAGCAGTGCAGCTCTTCGTTGGCTCCACTTGACACTACTACGTGCCCCATCTTGGGCGTGACATCAGGGCCAGTATCAACGGTGGCATCATGCCTCATGACCTGTTTCTTTTTTCCGGAAGCTCTGTTCACTTCAGAAACACCAGTACTCTGAATTTTGTGGAAAGTCTAGTCTTGCAAAGTCCTCGGGCTTCAATCGTTGTGCGTAGTATGGTCCACAATTCTCAGTATCCGACCTGCACAGGATTTGTCTTCACGGTTTAGGGGAGGATCATGACCTCAGGACTGGGAGCCGTGTCTGTCAATGCATCCAAAGCTCCAGCTGCGAATCCATTCAGTTTTCCACAGGGAAAACAGCAATGTATATCATTGGAGGTTCGCAGGGTAGAGGGTCGGTAGTGTTGTTCCCTGCCCGAAAAGAGAAGGACTGCAAGAATTCTCTGAGCAGTTCCTCTCAGCATCATTCTTCCTCTTTGAAGAAGAGAAGTCACCACTCCAGGGAATTTCATGAAGTGGCTCGCAGGTAGTTTCCCACCCAATTCCGACCCAGAGAAAGTGGGAGGCTTTCAGTCTTAAAATACTAGACCTCTTCGCCAAGGCCCTGGTACCAGAGGTGGAATCACAGCTCACAGCACTCGGACAAGCTAGAAGGGAACCTGCGAAGGATCACAATTGCATGCTAAAGGGCATGCCCAGGCTCTTAAGTGCTAGGACTTGTCACTGTGCAGAGACACTCTGCCCTCAAGCATGGAGTGATCAGCGCCTGCCATCTCTGTCACCATTGCTGAAACTTCTCTGGACCATGCCACACTTCCGATGAGAGCATTTATTTCAAAGATGGGGGCATGATAGGTGACATCTTTGATTAGGAGGATTGAACCCATCCCTTTTATGATGGAACCCTTAAGCCCTCAAGAGGTGAGGGACTTCCCCGTTTTATGGTAAGGAAGAGGGACTGCTGGAGCTGCGTTCCGAGCTACAAGAGGCCAGTGGTCTGGATACATCCATGGATTTGGACATTCTACTGGCTTTGACTCTGCGGAAGCCTCATTCCAGTGGCAGAGACACTGTGTTTGCCTGCCCCTTCCAGGCCAAAAGTTCAATTTGAACTCATGGACATCCTGGATAAAGGTCCTCGGAAGCAGACCTTACTGCCTTTCAAACCGGCAGTTGATGTCCTAGTGCTGGAAGCTTGGGAATAGCCTGCCTCCATCTCATCAGTTCTCAGAGACTTGGCTAAGAAACACCAACTGGCCTCTTCTAACACAGCCTTTCTTTCCACCCACCCTTCCTCTGAGAGCTTGGTGGTTCAGGCTGTGATATCCAACCTAAAAACTTAAATCTTTCCTTCCATGCCTCTTGACAGAGAAAGCAAGAGGTTGGATGTATGGGAGAAAAATGTGTTTGCCTCTGGCAGTCTTGCCCTTCAAACAATAAATGCCTCCTGCACCCTTGCACATTTTTCTTTTTGGTCTTTAGTCAGCAGTATCTGGGGAGGCCGAATACCCCCCTGACTGAGAGATGATCGAGGAATTTGAGGCCCTAGTTCAAGATGCCAGAGTGGCGTAATAAGATTTTACAGTCAGGATTGGACATATGTAACGCTCACCTGATTCTCGCAGAGGCGCCGGTCTTGACTGGGCGACTACCGTATCTTCAAAGGTGATGTGTAGCACCCGGTTGGCTCTTTGGGCTGGACCTCTGTGCACTGTATGCCTGACGTGTAGAGTAAGATGTCTGCAGATAGAAAATAAGGGGTTAATGAACTGGGGTTATTGGGGTGTCCCTATCTCTTTCCTCTTCTCCTCTCCTGTAGACCCCCAAAGGTTAACGCTCTCACCTTAGGTAAGTGAATGCCGAGCTCTCGATCTGCCTCGGGGCAGGGTGCTGTAACCAGTTTCTTCACTGGATAGGTAGCGCAGGCCCCTTGACTTCAGAGGACTGCTGTCCGTCGTTTACTGCACGAACGGTAAGTTTCGAGTCATTCAAATGTCTGTAAAGTCTTTAGTAATGATGTCTCTTGTTTTGCAGGGTTCCGGCGACGGTGGATGACGGGCTGAAGTGAGTTGAAGATGGAGCCCGTGTGATGAATAGAAGCGCCTGGAAGCACGTAAGTAAGCGCTTGTTGCCTGCTTCACGATGCGCTCTAACTGTCTTTTTATTTTGCAGGTACGAGTTCGGAGCGGCTGCAGGGTGCCGGAATACCCACTGGATTAGATGTGGAAAGGAGTAATGGCACGTGAGTATTAAAGTTCCCCAATGTCTTAAACGCACCTTGTTTTGTCTTTCAGATGCGGGATGCAGCGCCGAAGGCCTCCGGAGCGTGCGAAGAGTTGGTAAGCTTTTGTCTTTCAGATGCCGGAATGCAGTGTGAAGACCTCCGGAGCGCACAAAGAGTAGGTAAGCCTTTGCCTTTCAGATGCCGGAATGCTAACCTGTTCTTCCTTGTCTTTATAGGTGTTGCTGAAGACTGGATTCAGGATGGTAAGCCTTTTTCCTTAGGCCCAGGACCGGATGCAGAAGACACGAAGAGCGTTCTGCTGCAGAGGTTGCAGAATAACGCAAAGCAAGATTCATCCACCGGGTGTGGTTTAAATAGCCTCCTGTAGTGCTTTGGTGTCTCCTTCCACAGCCACGCCTAGGTAAGAAAAGAGTTCCTGCTTTCCAGAAGAGTTCCAGTGTTCTGAATCTAGGGAGTGGCTCCAGCCCCACCCAACAGGAAAAGTAGTTCCAAACAGAAGGGGATCAGAGGCTCAACTGGCAGGCAAGTAAGCAGCATGGTCTGCTGCAGATAAGTCCACCCAAGCATTATGAGCCCGGCGCTTCCAGCGCTGGGACTGGGCATATTTATGAGCCTGGTGCCACTGGCGCCAGGACTGGGTCCAAAAGGTCCCAATTGGGACTGGTTGGCACTCGGAACCTGGGTTATGGATCTGCTTCCAAGGGAGTTGGGAAAACCCTGACCTTTTGGAAGCAGAGATCATGACAACATAGTTGACTGTGTGAGATGAGTGATGGCTACCTACACAGTAGTGTTGAGGGCCTTGGCGTTCCCACATGACATGGAGTTAAGCTCCTAGATATGCCTTTTGATGGGCATAACTTCTTTGGGGCCCAAGTACAATGACTCCTTACAAAGTCCCCAGGTCTGACAGTACAACAACCCTCTGCTCCTGCTAGCGGGGGTAGACTATTTTAGCCCTCCACTTCCTATGCCCTCTGTGGAAGAGGTCCAGCACCCTGGGCAAACAACCATGCAATTTACCCTGAGGTGGGGGCAGATTAGCTCCCAGGGGTGGACTATCTTCCTCTGGTGTAACCTTTGCCACCCCAGATGCAAAGCCCATGTGTTTGGCACTTCTTTAAACATTTCCCCTGTCGGAGGGACACTTTTCACAGTTCACTTCAAATGGTGCCGCACCACGTCCAACACTTGGGCCTTGCAGGTCATTCACCAGCGATATTGTCTCCTTTGCACTCAACACCCTCCAGACCATCCCCTTTCCAGCCCTCTTTTGAATCTGCATCCCCCGTTTGATTAGGTTCATGAGTTACTGACAAAGGGCGCAAGCAAACTGGTACTGTGCTCGGAATAAGGTAGATGCTGATATTCAGTTTATTTTTTGGTTCTGAAAGGAGACTGCGACTTGTGTCCGATCTTCGATCTGAGGCTACAGAATTTGTACCTTTGGTAACTCTGGCCCAGATCCTCATGCCTTCGATCGGCAGGACTGGTTGGTGTCATTGAATCTTCAGGATGCTTCCTTTCTGTGCTTAATTTGGACAGGCACTTAAAGGTACCCGGGATTTGTTGTGGACACTGCTACTACCAATTCAAAGTCCTCCCTTTGGTCTATCTTCAGCACATATTGTCTTCACCAAGCTGTTGATAGTGGATGTTGCTCAGAGTGAAGGTATTCATGTGTAGGACGAGCTTGCCCTTTTTTAGTATAATTTGAGATGAGAGAGCTGGATTGTAAAATAGATGAGACAGCTAGCAACAACCTGTATGTGACAATTAAGAGGTACCCACCTTACCATGGCCATGTATATACCCTCTTTTTCCAGTGATGGTTAATGTATAATTGAAAATACTTTTCGGGGAACCTTATTTGTTTGGGCTTCCCTTTGAACAACCTCAGCGCCCTGACAATTTCCAGATACTACACTGTTTTGTTAGGACTTTTCACTTTTTCGTGGTCGCATGTGATTATAACCACAGAGTTCCGGTTCCTGAACTCCATTTTGATTAAGACACAAAAGCAAACTTTTGGTTACTATTTCTCTCATGCGCCCTTATGCTTTGAGAAGAGAAAATCCACCAGACTCTCCTTCTCTTGATTTTGTAAAGGATGGATATCTTTTATTAAAACTACTTAATTGTACTCTTTATGTTGCCCTTTATGATTACACGTGTTTCGACGAACACATCGTCTTTTTCAAATCAGGGCTAATGCTTCCTGTTCAATACTCATATTGCTTTAGTCTGTCTCTATTGTTAACGGGTTAGTCATGGGTTAAATCCCTGTGGCCGCATGTCCTGTTCCAAGTGGTCCTAGTAGGGAATTAACCCATGACAAACCCGCAATATAGAGACTGGAGACACCACAGGAGACAGAAGCTCGCTGCGTTCTGCAGCCCGCTCTGGTGAAAGATTCTTACCGGCGTTGTGCAGGCTTTGTTGACAGTAAGCGCAAGCGATGGCAGGCTGGTGGGAACTGGAAACTGTTGAACGTTACCGGAGACCCGTCAAAGCAGAAGTGTAAGCAGCGTGTCAGATGCCAGCCCAGACCAGTGAGTTGGCCTGGTGCAGGTGACTCTGGAGCACTACGAGGGAGACCGCTTCTTGATTTTGAATACTGAAATAATTAATTTAAACTAGGCGCAAATCTCCTATTAAGAGATGTCGTATGGGAGATCATTCTAATCTAATTGGCAATCCTGATTGCACTACATATGGACGCCACTCTACGTGTCCCTTTGGATAGAATAAGGGACGTCTATCTGTACCGATTCATACGGCCAGAGGATTGAAGCAAGGCTGTTTACTGGCCTGAATTTTATTCCTCCTTTTCATTTCTGATTTGGGGCATGCCTTCTCTAACATTATATTTTTACCACGAAAACTGCACACTCAAGCGATTTATTTATTGTATGCGGATGATCTGATTCTATTAGACCATACCCCTATAGGTCTCCAGCATCCGTTGAAGGCCCTGGAGGTATACACAAACAAGAATATGTGCCCCAAAATCAAAAATCTTAATCCTACATAAAGGTCCAGAAAAAGTAGGTGAACACTTTAAATGGTGTATTGAAGGTGTATGTCTCGAGAAAGTGGACTGACTCCATTGTGTACCTAGGCTTTCACATTTTCCCTAAGGGAACCAAAACCAGGTTGCTTTTGGGAAAACAATTAAAGATCAAGGCTTTAGCCGCACAGGGTACTACTTTAAACAAGAAACTGGGCCATTTCTCGATTATTCCAGCCCGAGAGTTTTATTCCAAAAAGGTGGTGCCGATACTAGCCTATGAGGGCGAGGCGTAATTTTTTGCCCTTGAAGGGCAATGGGTGAAATTCGAGGGAGTATTTGTAGGAGAGTGCTGGGACAGCCATGTGGTGTCCCTGCGTCTGTTTTAAGGTATGAGTTAGGCCTGCAGTCATTGGAACCCTTGGTAAATTGGAAAAATTTGAACTTTTTCAAAAGATCCATTTAGCGAAAGCGGGTTCAATATGGGGGTTTTTAAAGAATGGCTTAGAGGCAAGCTCCCCGACCGCCCTCATAGAATGGTCGATCCACTGCCATGAAAAACTAACCAGGGTGGACTCTACTGTGGAATACCTTCTAATGTACCCAAAGAGGGTAGAAAATAGGTTATGGGAGGTGGACTGGATTGACACAATAGACCTTGTCAGGAAGTATCATGTGTTCAGACATACTCCTGGACACCAGGCCTTACAATTCTCTGCCTTATTACTTGATGAGATGTGCGGGACATCACTGGGGTTCCCAGCGTTTACGCCTCAATTTAAATTTGCTTCCTACAAGTGAAATTTTGGGTGCACACGGGGGTATATAACATAAATTAAGGTGCTGCAGATTTTTCAAACGGGAGAATTCCATAGAAACATTTGAGCACCTTGTTTTGTATTGTGGTAAACTGACAACGGCCCATCAGACCTCCTGCACCTTCTAACATAATTTAAGGAAGTCGACCCGGGATGGGTCTGGCAACGTATTTTAACGGATAAGTCTTTTAAATGGTCTTTGGCCGCCATACGCTTCATGAAAGAGGTTTTAGTCCTCAACAAGGAGTATTTTGCAGAGGGTTTTGTTACTAATTTGTAAAATTGTTTTTTCTTATTGTACAGGAGAAGTCTTTTAACATGTCTGCTTGTTCTTTTCTGTAAAAGCTTCTCGGAATTTCAAATGTAAACTTTTCTTTTATGTGACTTTTTGTGAAAGGTTCCTTGTGAATTATAACACAATAAAGAATACACATTTTTTTTTTAAAAAAAGGGAATATTATAACCCACATTGTCCAAGCCAGAAAGGGGCAACATTAAAACCCAGAGGATGCAACTTTCTTGAAGAGGAATATCTAAAAATGGGACAGTATAACTTACGTTGCCACAGAAAGCTGAAAGTGATACCAAGGCCATTTGAATCTGATAGTCCCATAACAAGATACCTTGAGGGAAGAAGTTGCAACCACTAATTACCCACAGCCAAGAGGTTGTGTAAAAGAAATTCAGATACAGCAGGAGAAATGACCTCCTTATATGTAGGAACAAGGGGGAGCGAAGTGTTACCTGCATTGCCTATGGCAGACAGATCCATATGAAAACTATTATTCTATTTTGTAGTATACTGGAGAAACATACTATATGCCAATTGTGTTATCAAGCCTTATCACAGATTACAAGTAGAAGTAGAGGTTTTATCCTGGCAGGAGAGTAAACCAGGAAAGGGACCATCAGTGGTTAGTCCTGGCAGGCGAGGGGACCAGCTAGACGATAACCTGAAGTACTGTTTGATTAACTGTTGTATAACCATCCTGACAAAGATGTTGTTTCTACAGAAGAAATATGAAGTGGTAACAATTGTTTGATCTTCAGAGAACATTTACTTTGACTTCTGACTTGCTGTATGAAGAGAACATTTTGGTTTAGCAATCAGAATATTGTGGAAATTTTAACTATTGCTTGCCAGTGTTGAAAACCCTTCTGGACCCAGATAGTTACTTTTCCAAGTTAAGTACATATTGAATGAACAAAACTTTCATTTCTACCTGGAGTGCAACTTGGATAGTACAAATAACTTTTCTGACATTGAACTTTGGTTTAGAAAATGAGTTGACAGATCCTGAGAGGGCACCCTATTCTGATGCACAGGGACAAATACTAACTTCTAGCCAAACTCTATCTAAGTAGTGTCATTGAACGGCAACGCTTGGACTTGGGAAGGTGTGAGAATGGTGAAGGGTTTAGTTATGCAGACACAGAACTTTCTTACAAGTATAAGTTCAGCACAGTGTACACAAATACAGTTATTAATTTAGGCATTATACAACTCTTATCAATAAAAAAACTCAGATAAGTAAAATGCTAGAACGTTAACTATACAGTTAGGGGGTTTCATTGGTTTTTCTATCTTGTGGTGCTCTGCTACGAGCACTAACACTTTACTTTTTAATAGTTAAAAATGCCTTTCAAGGTACTGTAGTGTAGTCAAGCAAGTAAATAAAGAAAAATAACCAGGTAAGTAATCAAGAATTTGAGCACTCCTAGATTGACAACAAAGATGTTAGCAAACACCATACAAAACCTTACACCTAAGGTTCTAACTACTAGGACATGACGCAGGTGGCGAGTAGCGATGGCAACTCGAACAAAATGGCCCCTCTTTGTGGTGGAGAGCTTCAACCTCAGGGAAATGCTTTTTATTCTATAAGCTAACAACCTGCAGAGTCCCAAGGCTCAGCTCGGGACGATGATAGTTGC
Organism: Ambystoma mexicanum; assembly: GCF_040938575.1. Taxonomy (NCBI): domain Eukaryota; kingdom Metazoa; phylum Chordata; class Amphibia; order Caudata; family Ambystomatidae; genus Ambystoma; species Ambystoma mexicanum. The sequence goes on from NC_090936.1 coordinate 648,483,050, forward strand.
AGCGAAGTAGCCCAGGAGGACATCTAGTTAGCCCTCATGATGATTCAGGGACAGTTCCAAGCACTTCCAGCAGCTGGACCTTTGATCAGAGGTCTCGATTGTTTATATTGCCATTGGTCTAGGGGGTCGAAGCACTGATAAATCGCTTCTTGAGATATGCAGACAGACGGGGCTTCACCGGGCAAGTGAAGTAAGGACTGTTGATCTCCCAATCATCATGAGTTCCGGGTCTTCAGCAGACTGCTCTCCCTCAAATGGGTCTTGGCTCCAGCAATTATCTGAAGAATTGCAGTTAAGTACACGTACACACACACGTACACACACGTACACACACGTACACACACGTACACACACGTGTACACACACACACACACACACGTACACACACACGTACACACACACACACACACACCACCCCCCCCCCCCCCGATTGGAGCCTTGTATTTATTTTATTTGTATAGCGCAGACCAGGCCCGGAGGCTACCGTTGCGCATATCTTAAAAACAGTGGTTACAAACAATATGACATTTAAATTGAACAAAGTAATCGGCACACATTGGAGGTAAAGACAAAAGTATATAGGTAATCAAGTTTTCAGAATGCAACTTGGTCGTCTGATGTAACTAGTTTGTGTTTGAATAAATTCAGGGAAGGAAGGTTTCTGATAGTAAGGGGGACAGAGTTCCACAATTTGGCTGCTAGAACTGGGAAGCTGGACCCACCGGCTGTTTGGAGCTTGTATCTAGGGATCAGTAGGCTCTGGCTAAGGGTAGACCTTACAGATCGCGATGGGGTATACTGCGTGAACCGTCAGGATAGATAGTTGGGGGCCTGGTTATTCATGCATTTGTAGGTCCCCCTTTGGGGGACTAACAGCCAGTGAAGGTTCTTCCTGGTTTCCGAGATGTGGGCTGATCTGGGGATATTAAGGGCTGCTCTTATGGCGTTATTTTGTATGATCTGGAGTTTGTCTAGGTTACGTTGATTGGTTCCTTGGTACAATGCATTGCAGTAGTCCAATTTGGACATAACCAAAGTCCTGGCAAGGATTGTGCAGTTGTGAGTGGAGAGAAAAGGGCAACAAGCTGTGATTAGCTTGCAAGTGTATGCAGCAGTGGCAGCAACTGCATTTGTTTGTCTGTGTAGGGAGAGAGTGGAGTCGAGGTAGATTCAGAGAGTTTTGGTATGTTTGGAGACTTTTATGGAGTTTCCATCAATATTAAACATGGGGTTCAGCTTGTTGAGTCTTTGCTGTGTACCTAGGATGAGGAGCTCTGTCTTGTCGTCATTAAGACAGAGATCATGTTGTTCCATCCAGGTTTGGATGACATGGTATATGTCATTTAGGGATTTCAAGTCTACCGTGTAATAGCCGTGATGGGGATGAGTATCTGGGTGTCATCAGCATAATTAGTGTAGGTGACACCCAGATAGTCGAGCACATCAAACAAGGGTTTAGTGAAAACATTGTAGAGGGTGGGGGATACGCACGATCCTTGGGGTACCCCGCAGGGGACTGGCGCAGGGTCGGCAGAGGAGGTTGGGGAGAAATCCCTCGTATGTCTGTTATCCAGGAATGATTGAATCCAGTTAGTGGCATTGTCGGAGAAGTGGGCTGCAGTTTTCAGGTGGTGACAGAGGATTGGGTGGTTGACCAAGTCGAAGGCTACAGATAAGTCTAATAGTAGTAGCAGGGCTAGTTTACCGTTGTCTTTAAAGTCCTCAATTTGGGTTTTGAGATCCAGGAGGGCTGTCTCCGTACCGTGCTTGGGTCTAAAGCCGGATTTTCTAGTGCCTAGTAGATTGTTAGTTTCCAGGTAGTTCTGTATATGAAGATACGTTGCTATATCTAAGATTTTCAGTAGAAATGGGGCCGTTGTGATGGCCTGTAGTTGGTTGGGACCTCAGGGTCTAAGGTAGGTTTTTTTAGGAGAGGGATAACCCACGCATCCTTCAGATTGTTGGGGACCACTCCCCATTGAAATGAGGAATTGATAAAAGTGGTAATGAAAGGAGCAAGGTCCTGACCTGATTCCTTAATGATCGGGGCTGGACATGCGTCCCCTTGGCAGTTGGATGGTTTTAAGTTGCAGATGATTTTTTCGACCTCCACAACGGTGAGCGGTGTGAAGCTGAAAGGCACAGGGGAGTCTGGGGTGGTTATTTTAGGTGGCAAGGTCTTGCTAAGCAGCAGAGTGTGGAGGGAGTTTTGTTTGGCGTTGATTTTGGATTGCAGAGTAGTTATTTTGTTGAGAAGTGCATTTTGTATATTGTTGCACCAAGGGCTGTCTTTGGTGCACACGTCAGGGGCAGGTGAGGGGGATTCTAATTCTTTGAGAATTTTAAATAATTCTCTTGTTAGATTCTGCTTGGGATATGCGTGAATTGTACGTCTCTTTTTTAGCTTGAAGGATGGCTTTCTTATAGTTAAGAGAGGTGATCAGGAGGGAGGCTTTATTAGCTGAACTGGGATGACTTTTCCAGAGGGCTTCGGCCTTGCGCTTTTCTTTGCGCAGAGCGTTAAGCTGCGGGGTGAACCAAGAGTTCAGGTGGGACTGTTTGGCTTTGCGAATTTTTAGTGGGCTATACTCTCAATGTCTTTGATCATCAGGCTGTTGAAGGCGTCTACTAATACAGTGGGGTCCTTGTCCTTGTCCTTGTGCTGCGAAGCAAGAGTGTTCAAACAAGGGAGGATGAGGGGAAGCAGTTTCTCCCTGGTAATGTCCTTTTTATTTCTGGTGGGTATAGCGGGGGCTATTGTAGGTGCGGTCTGAGGTTTGGTGGCTGGCAGGAGGAAGGTAATGATATGATGGTCAGACCAGGCGCAAGCAGCGTTGGAAATTACATTGGTATTACAATTGAGGTCAGCTAACCAGTCGAGCTTTCTACCCTTGTGTGTAGGATCGCGAATGCGCTGCTGGAAGCCTAGGTTGGAGAGGGTGGTGGCGACTTCAGAGGCCATGTGGTCCTTGGGATCAGAGAGGCCAAGGTTAAGGTCACCTAATAGCAGTATCTGGGAATTACGCTTGGTGTTAGCCGACAGGGTGGATGCAACATCGCCGTAAATGAGCCCAGTGGACCTGGAGGTCTGTATATAAGGTGGAGTGTTGCTGTGTTTGTGGGAGAGAGGGATAGTTTCACTGATAGTGATTCTGCAGAGCTGAATTGTGTATTGGCGGCAGCTCTCATACTGATCTTGTCGCTATGTATGAAAGCGGCAACTCCTCCTTTAGACAAGTTGGATTGTCGGTCGTTTCTGATAATGGTATAACCCTTGGGTAGGGATAAACCGAGGAGTGTGCCAGAGGCGGCATGTAGCCAGGTTTCGGTAATGGCTAGGAAATCGAGGTTATGGACAGTGATGAGGTCTGCGATGTCAAGGGCATGAGCCGTAGGGGATCTTGCATTGATGAGGGCTTCCTTGAGCGCTGAAGTAAGTGAGGTGGAGGGGGAGGTGATGGGTGCCGGAGGTAGGTTGGACTGTGGAGGGGCGGTGTGGCTGCGCTGAGTACAGGGTGGTCGAGGCAGTCTAGATCTAAGTGTGATATTCCTAAGTTGTAATGTACATAGGTTTGGTGTGGGTTTGGTTGCAAAGTGCTTGAGCCACATAGCTGGGTCATTGAGGTAAGGATTCGAGGGAAGGTCTGAGCAGTGGAGCATGGTGGAGGGAAGGGAGAGTTGGAAGTCGTGGTGTGACTTAAATATGCTGGCAGGGTAAGTGCCTGCAGTGAGGGATAAGGCTCCTAAAAAGACTACGTGGGTGAGGTAGAGGCTGGTAGAAGGCATCGACTGCATGTTGTGGCCTGATAGTTCGCGCGGAGCGAAGGTGTGGTGCAGTTAATGTACACTGGGAATGAGACACAATCAACAATCATGCACAACTTAGATAGATTGACCTATGGTACCTACAATGAGCAAATGGTTAAGCGATAGAGAAAGGTACAGGGCACCTAGATCTGACAATCCCACCAGCGACTAAAAATGCATACATCAAGGGCACCTAGATTTGACAATCCCACCAGCGACTAAAAATGCATACATCAAGGGGACCTAGATTTGACAATCGCACCAGCGACTAAAAATGAATTTCATCAAGGGGACCTAGATTTGAAAATCCCACCAGTGACTAAAAATGCATACATCAGGCACCTAGATATGGCAATCCACCAGCGACTAAGGAATGCATACAATGGGGGTCACTGACCTAGAAAATGCAATCTGCCTATGTTTGCCTGTAGTATGGTTGACAAACGCATAAGCAATTATGGGCAAAAATAGTAAATCTAAGTTACGGTGCATTGGTAAGCGACCTAGGGTCTCACGTAGGTAGCAAGATGCTAGTCTGCAGTCAATTTAGACTCAATGGATTGCCTAGATACATGTTTGCAGGCAAGCTACGATATAGTGTACAAACCTACATTAGCATGGCATTTGAAACAGGTAGTGATGGTTCACGGGGAATCATTGATTGCAGTGTTTGTTAAAGCATCAGGAAGAAATATGAAAGGAATGACATGAACTACGATGCTAAGGAAGTGATTTTGCTGAGGTCTGACCAGCCTTTTATTAGAGAAGATGATAGGATGTAGGAAAGCATTCTCGCATCATGGAGGTCATCATAAGTGCTAATGTGCATCCTGTACAGTAATTGGTTTGGAAAACTAAGCATGTTGGAGCTGGCATGTGCGATCCACTATAGACATTACACGAGTACCATTGGACAGTCGGTAGTGGCGAGTTGATACTGCCAGTAATATAATGTACCTGTTTAGAAGGGGGTCCACCAGTAATTCCACATCTGCCGGCAGAGAGGCAGGGTTTCTGGCCGATGGCCGGAAAGGCGAGGACAGGCAGGAACAGGACTAAAGCCTTTGTGCAGGCCTTAGTGCGATGGCTGGCTACGCCTCCCGGCGTGTGATAGGCTGCTGATGTAGTCAGGTGTGGTCGAGTGGCCCAATCAGGCGAGGCGGCAGCGTGGGGGGCCGAAAACACTAGGAGAGTGGGCTAGCAAAGTTGGGCGGCCATCTTTGAATGGCGCCAGCACGGCATTAAGGTAGCAGCCGGATTGCACAAACGGCATGCGCGGGTAGAAAGGCTTCGGTATAGCAGCATATGGGTAAAAGCTTGCTATGGTCAGGCAAGGCGCATTAAAGTGACTCTGAAATTGGGAAATGCAGCGACTTCGCTCGGAAGAGGGTGAGCCCGCGGCTTACCTCCGAGTGGGGGGGGGAGCTCCTGCTTCTCCCCTGAGACGATGCACTGCTCCAGCAGTGTTTGGGGTCTCCTGTTCCCTCGGCCCAGATACAATGGTCCTAGGATTCTATGCCTTATCTAGGCGGACGTATCCCCAATAGGATGTCCAAGGTTTTTTGATGTAATTTCTTGCCTCTACTCCAGGAGTTATCTGATGATATCAATAGATGGGGAGGGCAGGAAATATCCTGGTTTGGCAGGATTGCAGCGATCACAATGAATCTCATCGCTCGGTTGCTTTACCTTTCTTTAGCACTGCCTATTAGGACCTCTGATGCACAGCTTTGCACACTACAGGGGAGGATTCTCAAATTCCTATGGGGGAATAGGTGGGCAAGAATCTCTGGGAGGGTTTTGCAGAGACCCACATGGGCAGGGGTCTGGGGGTCCCTGATGTGTTTCGCTCCAATTTAGCGGTGCTAATTTCTCATGTGGTCACCTGGGGCAACGCAACTATGCATCCGAAATGGAAGCTAATGCAGCAGACCCAATAGGCAGTGGGGTTGATACATCTCCCGTATGGAGAAAGGCGATTTTTACTATCAAACTGTGGCCTCTCACCCTTAACTACAATTTAGAACACACTGTACTATCTGGGAAGGGCACTTCATGGATCGGGCACGACTCCAGGGTTGGGCTCACTCACACCTGTCTGGAACAACCCAGGCTTTCAACCATGGTGTGATAATAGGAGATTCGAAGCGTGGGTAACTGGTGGTTTGGCGACTCTGCAGCAACTTGTATATAGGCGTGTTATAAATGCCATGCCATATCATATATTAACTGTACAGGGGGGGGGCCCACTGACTTTCCAGGAGTGTAAGCATACCTTTGCCCCGCCCGAGAATGAGCAATTGCGGCACTGGGCTTCTCCCCCCACTCCTACGAAATGTGGGGGTACTAGCCGGCTGAATGCTCTTGAATTGGCTGTTCACAAGTGTTTTTCTCTGGGCCATGTCTCACAACTACATAAACTACTAGACACGGGGACCCAGTGGTACGCTTGCCATATATAAGTAAGTGGGAGTAAGATTTGGGAGGGCCAATAGAAGATGAAGCATGGTTGTTATATGGGTGAGAATGCATAAATCCTCCAGGTGTGTCACAGATGGGGAATGCTCTTACAAATTCTCTCACAGATGGTACCTCACCCCGGAGTGACTTCACTGCATCTCGGCTGTTTATTCAGCGTATTTCTGACAGGTCTGTACCGAACTGGGTTCTCTTTCACATGATATGGATGTGTAGAATGTGGGTCTTTTCTGTAAAGAGTTGCTATCCAAAATTAAGGATGTCACACGGTTGTCTCTCCCTATGGATCCACGGTTGGTTTTACTTGGTAATGTGGGATGGGGCCTAACCCCTGTCGGGCCCAAAGGCCACATTGATTGGGCACTTCCTATTGGCAGCTAAACTGGCTATCTCTCGCAACTGGAAGTCAGTGGAGGGCCCCGTGATCCAGATGTGGTAGGTAAAAATATGGGACATCCTGGTGGCGGACAAAATTACTGCTCTGTGCGAGGGAAGGTATAGCAGATATGTGGGCATCTGGAAGCCCTTCATTGACTGTGTCAAACTACCCAGCAATTGTAGGCAAGCCCCCACTGATGCTACATTTCTTATGGCTGTGAGAAGGCTGGTGATATTTGGGTTTGAAGACTTGAGGGTATCATGGTGGGGTGTGATTTCTAAGGTGCTGGGTCTCTTTGGGAGCGCAGAATGTTTGGTATTATGTACCCCGTGTCAAGTTCTCCACTTGCAGTATGATCTTTTTATTTATGCACATGCCTTCCCCCACAATAAAGGTTTTTTGAAGAAAATAAAATAATGTTGCCGTTGGTCCTTAGTCATCTTGGAAATACAATATCCAAACCTGTAGGTGGTGCGTCACCTCCCAGTCTGTCAAATCCTTTCTAAAATTCGGTTTATTGGCCTCTCCTCCTAGTCTGCGTGTCTATTTTTCCTTAAATATTCCACTTACGCCATTCTCCATCATTGAACATTGTGAAGCCAATGCCCTATAGATGGACTCGGGGCACTCTTCCATGACATTCCCATTCTACGCTTGGCAAAGACCATCATGAAGTGAGCTATCCTGTGCCGTGTTTTGTGGGATTTGTTACCGGGAATCAAACTCAGCAGGTAAACTGTCGGGGAACATTCATAAGTACTATTCAACATGGAGTCCAGCCGATCCATCACCCCCCTCCAATATCTGCTGATCTCCCAGATCATATGCAAAAACCCCTGCAGATCCCATTTTACACCACTGGCATTAATGTAACATCAAATGATTAATGCTATGTAATTTGGCCGGGACCATGTATACCCTATGTAAATAATTAAATTGAATTAACTGGAAACATGCATTTTGAGAGACCTTCTTCACCTGTTTCCCTATTTGGGACCACTGTTTCTCTGTAATAGAATAGCCCACATCTTGTTTACATTTACTCTGGACCACTAGCTCTTCCGGTGATCGGACCACCTGTAAAGCAGTGTACAGGCTGGTAATTCTGTCTCCCTCCCACCCCCCCTCTAATGACAAAAGTCTGCATCAGCGAGCTTGTCTCTGGTTCTTTTGGAATATATTCCCATAATTCGGCTAATCTTCTACCGATCCTGGCACGTAAAAGAAAATGACCTGTTAACATACCAAATGCCGTCTTCCATTGATCAAATGCTATCAGCTGTCGTCCCACAAATAGATAACCCCCCCACCCCCCAACCCTACAATTACATTGCTCCTATGATGCCAACCCAATAGATTGCCAGGATAACATTTGTGCATCAAATCCTATCGGTAGCTTGGTACTATAAAGGCTAGTCACTTTTAACATGTTCAACAACTTATTCCATAGTTCCCATATAACGGTGAAGACAATAGAAATGCTCTAAACCCCTGTGAAATGTCATAGCAGCTCAAGTCCCTGACAGTGAATCGGTATACCCCCCAATAGACCCACGATTGCCTTCTTCCATTGAGGAATCCCACCTGGCCACAGATTGCAATTGCGTTGACATAAAATATATCTAAAAATCTGGAAAATGTAGCCCCCCCCATCCTCGTGTCTGCGTCGTAACGTCCTCAGCTACTCTACGTCTCCCTGTATTCCACAATAATTTAACTATTTTTTCATCTATCGTTTTGACGAATACCTTCCTGATCAGGTATGGAATATTCGTGAAAAAATGCAATAACCTGGGAGCACAACCATTCTGCAGAGTGCCACCCTCCCCTTCAAGGAAATAGTTAATTTCTTCCAATAGTTAATGGCATCTCCTATGCCCGACAATGCCCTACCTGTATTGTATACAAAAGTTTCTTCCACCTTAAGAAATATTTGTACTCTCAGATATTTGAACGATTCCAATTCCCATTTCAGGCCCCAATCTGGTAGATCGTACTTCCGCTTCCCGCATAATGCTGTCAAGGGGAATAACACTGATATACATTAGGGAGACTGGATACAGATGGGGGATGCTACATAATGTATTATTAGACGCAGATGGTATTTTATTCTGAGCAACCCTCTGGAAAAGGTCCCAATAGTATTGGAGGTACTGGAGAACTTCAGGAATATGTCAGGTTTTCAGATCAATAGGGATAAAATTATAAGTTACTTACTGTAGTGACTAACCTGCTCTTATTCCCTAGTGCCCTTTCCTCCATACTGTATGGGCGTCCCTCGCTTGGGACCGGAGATGGAACCTTTTCACCAGAAACAATCTTCTTCCACTTTAAATTTAGAGGCGCCGGCCCTGGGAGCATGCGCTCTTCTGACCCCGCCCACCAGCCCCACTCCTCACTCCTCTTTTCCACGTCGACTGGAGCAGACCGCTTTCACCAGCGCTCCTGGGTTTGGTTTTGGCCTTGTAATTCCATGCGCTCTTACCCAGATACTGTCTTTTGTCTTTTGGTCTTTAATCAGGGACTCAGTCCTCTGGCGCCACGCTCCTACCCCAGCGCATGTCGACATCAGTGGGTGTAACGCTTACCTCTATTGCCCTGCAGGAGTGCCTCGTCCAGACTGTCTATGTGTGGCACTTGGCGTTGTGCTGCTCTTACAAACCACTCTCTCCCCTCTGTGGCGCTGAAGGTCTAGTGGCCCAGCGGACAATATGGTAGAGTGTGATTTGTAGGGTGCTTGGAATGCTGAGATGCGTAAAGGGCCCCTCTGGATGGACCTAAGGACAGATAATGAAAAGGGATCAACCACTGTGTAGCTACTTATCCCCCCCCGCCCCCACCTCCTCCCGTGTTGCCTCCCCAGGGTTGTGCTGGCTGGTACTGCGAACTCCTGCTCACCTTAAGAACACTCTGTGATGAAGGCTTTATTGAGGCTCTGTTTCTCCAGTTTCCTTACTGGGTTTGGTGGCCCAGACCCGCTGCGGCACATATCATCTGTGGGTAAGTGTTAATGGTTCTTGCTGCTTTAATGTCTCTTCTGCGCTGCTTTAATGTCTCTTCAGCGTTTGGCTAACTTGCGTTGCAGATTTTCCCGCCTCTTCAGCGTTATTGTTGCACAAGCGTGTTGGTTTGTATGCTGCGCGTGTTGTTTAGTGATTAATTGCTTGTTTAAATGAAACACACGTTGACAATATCTTTCTATGCTTCTCAGGTCCTGCAGAGTTGCTACAATGTAATATACCAGTTCCTGATGACCATGACCAGCGGAAGCCCCCGCAACGTGAAAGGCATGAGCAGGAAGCCCAGAATGTCGGATTGCCTTCAGAAGGTAATTTAAACTGGTGAGAGGGGAAGCGGAGAACAAGCGTTACATTCTGTTGTAACCTGCAGTGTTCTTTTCTTTCAGGAGTTGCGGAGGAGCTGAAAACGGACGCCATGAATCTTCCGTGGGAGAACAGGCGCAGCAGCAGTGAATATGGAGAGGACCACCGGACAAGTAGGCATCCTGCTCTGGGGACCATCTTTGTGGGGGCAATTACTGTTGATTGGCTGCCAAAGTGGGCAAACTGCAGCCTGCGCCAGCCAGCAACCCTTGTAGTCCAGGCCTGACCTTTTGTATGTGCCTGTACCTTGCTAGGGGTCATGACAGTAGGCTTCAGCAGGTGCCAAGCCTGCGAGGGTCTCTTCCCTACTTCTGACACCCACGCTCTTTGCCTCCGCTGCCTTGGCCCCGATCATGGCTGGGAGGGTTGTACCGCGTGTGACGCACTTACACCGTGCGGTCTGAAGAACAGGTTAGCTCGGTGGAGAGAGCTCTTCAAACGATCGCCTCCAGAGAACTTGAAAAACTGCGTCAAGCACAAGTCAAGGCCCAACGTAGGGCTGCTCACCCCGCAAGGGCTATTCCTTCCCCAGGAGAACAGGTTTTTTGAAATGTTCCTCACACTTATGAGGTCCCCCCACATAGGAGCCATCCTTTGGGATGTGATCAGGTACATGCCGCCTCCAGTCCCGCCTTTAGCGCCCACAGTCTTCCTCCTATGGCTCCAGCGCCTCAGGCCCCCTGCCTCCTACGGTTCAGGCGGTTCCACACTAGCCTCCACAGCAGCCTCCAGCTCCGATCTCCACACCTCAGCCTTCGGCACCCAGCACTCCTTCACCTGCTCCGGACCAAACTGGCACCCTAGTGGTCACTGATGAGGTGGACCCTGACACGCCATCTTCAGCCAAGGCCTTCCATGAACGACTCACAGGTTTGCCCGAATACTTGGGGCTTCCACAACTCGAGGTGGAACAACCAGAGGCGGGGGTCCTGGCTGAGGTCCTCACTGTACGCCCCGCAGCTAGAACAGGGATCCCGATACAGAAGGATGTTGTCGCCTTGGCCAAAAAGGGATGGCTTAACCCCATTCGGCGCAGCCTACCAGTCAGCGCCTCAACGCCAAGTAGAGGCAGTTGGAGGGGGATCCTCTCTTGCTGTCGGCACACCCTCAAACACACTCTTCAGTGATTGCTGCGGCCTCACTGTACTCTAAGCTTCAGTCGTCCTTGGCTACCTCGTTCTCGACACTACTAGGCAAGGAGAAGATCATGGAGGCCTATGGAAAGAAGGTCTATTCCAACGCCTCACTACACCTTCGTCAGTCTAATGCGGATGCCATGCTTGCAGCCATTTATCAGAGGCTTTCGCAGGAAATAGCTGACTTCCTTCTAGAACTTCTGGTGCGCAGTCAGGCACGTTTCAAAGCGGGACTGGCAGAAGCAAAAATGGTGTCCCAGGACATCATGGAGTCCACTGTGGCGCATATAGACACCTCAGGCTGTGCCATCTGCATCGCCATGGATATGAGAAATACGATCGGGCTACGGGCTACCAAGTTCAACCCGGACGTCCAGGAACACATATTAGACCTTCCATTCGAGGGTGGTGACTTTTTTCATTTCACCACTGATGAGGAACTTGATAAGAACAACGGTTCACAGACTGCAAAATCCTTATCTATCCTCACAAAGGCCACACCCAAGACGTACAGCCAGACGCACCACCGTTCTGACAAGGGGCGGGCCTTCAGGCGGGTACTGGGGCTTCCAGGAACGCAGATCAAGACAGCCGGACCGATCTCAAAGTCAGCATCGCCAGAAAAAAACACAAGGCGGCGAATAAGGGCTTCTTTCAGTCCCCACCTCCTCAACCCCAGCCTCTGAGGAGGAAAGAAAGCATGACAAGCCCCTCCGGATCCACGTGTCTCTGGTGGGGGGCAGGCTTGTCCTTTACGCACAACATTGGTGCACAAGGTTCGTGGACCCTTGGATCCTCTCAGTAGTGTCCTCGGGATACCGCCTACTGGTCCCTCTCGCCCCCCTCTCCTCCACTCCCACAGATTGGGGCAATAACTCTGTTGGCAGAAATTTGATCGCTCGTAGAGAGACAGGCAGTGGAAGTAGTCCCAGCCTCCCAGTGGGATGTGGGCTTCTACTCCAGGATTTTCACCATACACAAGAAGAACCAGGCTGGCCTAAGAGTTGTGTTGGACCTTTCCACCTTCAACCTTTCCCTCCCTCTTCAAAAGTTGAAGATGGTTAACCCGGCGATTATTGCAGAGATGCTGTGCAGGGGAGACTGGATATGCTCCCTGAATCTGAAGAACGCATACTTCAATGGTCCTTTAAGTTTCAGGATCATGGGATAACATTTCCAATACAAGGTTCTACCCTTTGACCTCAATTCAGCCCCCGGGGTCTTTACCAGACTTATGAATGCGGTGGCAGCCCTTCTCAGGGTCCAAGGTCACCATGTCTATCCATACTTACATGACTGGCTCGTCAGGGTGAGATCCCTGGAGCCGGTCCTTCACACCTCCTCCGCCCACATGAATACTCTATACGAGTTGGGATTTACCATCAATCTCAAGAAGTCACAGCTGGAGCCTACGCATAATCTAACGTTCCTAGGCCTCCTTTGGGATACGAGCTCCGAGAAGGGTTTTCCCTCGGACAACAAGGTCACAGCCATCAAGAGGGCCACGGGGTCAGATTCTCAGCAGAGCAGTGACCTCAGCATGGTGGTGCCAGCACCTCCTGGGTATCATGGCGGCATGTCTACTGGCAGTGTCATAAACCAGGCTCAAAATGAGACGATTGCAACTGCACTTCACAGTATCATGGAGCCAGGAGCGGGGTTCCCAGGCGGAACTCCTCCACATTCCTCCTTTTCTCCACCAGGACCTTGTCTGGTGTAAAACAGTCTGCAACTTGAGGTTAGGCAGACCCTTCAGTCAACCAGCACCGCAGGTTACTATCACCACAGACTCTTCTTTAGAGGGCTGGGGAGCCACCCTGGACAGCCACAGCATCCATGGAGTTTGGTCTCTTCAGGAACAGGAGGCCAATATCAATTGGCTGGAGCTCAAGGCAATCTGGCTGGCTCTCAAAGCCTACCTTCCAATGATAGGTGGCAAGACTAGTCTCATCCAGACGGACAACCCCATCAGCATGTATTAAATCAGCAAGCTGGGTGGCACCAGGTCTCCTTCCCTATGCACCTTGGCAGTCAGCATCTGGGAGTGGGCTCTGGAGAACAACATGCATTCGAAGGCAATTCACCTCCCCGGGGATTCCAACCTGGAGGCGGACCGGCTCAGCAGACTGCGTGCGGACAACTAAGAATGGCAGTTGAACGAGCAAGTCCTTCAATAGATCGTCAACAGATGGGGTCATCCGCAGGTGAATCTCTTTGCCACCTGGTCCAACAAGAGGTGCCCCCAGTTTGTGTCCTGGCAGGGACAGGGCCGGGGCTGTCTGGGAGATGCGATGCAGATACAATGGGACAACATGAACGCGTATGCCTTCCCTCCTACTCCCCTGGTCCACAGGGTGATCTGCAAGATCAGGGAGACCAGACACCTCAGAGTCATACTGATAGCTCAGTGGTGGCCCGCGAGGCCATGGTTCTCAGAACTACTCAGCCTGTCGGAACAGGCCCTGGTGCACCTTCCGCTGGGCCCAGCTCACCTACTCTCACAGCAGGGAGGCACTTTCATCCACCCCGCCCCCCAGAGGTTAGCCCTCGCAGCATGGTTCCTGAACAGGTCACATTAAAGCATCTGCGTCTGTCACAGGCTAACATAGAATTCATACAGGGCGCTACAAGCAACACTAGTAGGAGCCAGTACAAAAGCAAGTGGACTAGGTTTTGTCGCTGGGCAGAATTGAAGGAGGTCGATCCTTTGACTTATTTTATTTATTTATTTACTTCTATAGCGCCGAAAACCCGCATGCATTGGGTCGCTTACATAAACACGGAAAGAGACAAACATAGTGACGGGACACGGGCATCCAAGGCCCTACTACTTTAGTCCAAAGTCAGGGGAGCTGCAATTAGCATAGGAGGTATGTATTCAGGGTTTTTCTGAAGCTGTTCCAATCAGAAATCTCTCTGATGGACAGTGGCATGTAATTCCAGAAAACTGGAGCCAGGTCCCGGAATGATGTACCTAGACCTCTGGTCTTCTGGTTCTGATTCCCTATAACAGTCAGATCTGAGGACCGTAGATCTCCGACTGGTTTTTTACGGTACAATCATGTTTTTTAGGTACTTTGCGGCTTTTCCATAAAGAGAGCAGTGTAATAATTATCCCATTTTCAAATGAATATGTTGTGGTACTGGTTACCACTGTCTCTCTCCTGGTATTAGTGATGGGAATCCTCCTTGGGATGGTCATGGCTATGCGACTAGCATCTTTTTGGATAACTTGACATATCCGAATATTAGACTTTGTTGCTCCGCATAATAAGATGTTACAGTAGTTTAATCTTGACAGAATCATAGCCTGTGCTATTGTTACTGCGTTCTTGTTGTTAATGAAGTGGAGTACAGTACGCAGAAGCGTCAGATGGTAATTCCATATTTTACAGAGGTTCTGTACATGGGAATCTGAGTTCAGCGAGGCCTCCAGTATGACCCCTAGAGTTTTCACTTCATCTTGAGTTTTGCTCTTATTATCTTGCAACAAGAAATGAGAATACACATGGTCTAGTTTGGCCCTCACCTGAGGTGATCCAAAAATGAGGCTCTCAGTCTTATTGCCGTTTAGGCAGAGCCAGTTTGAGGACATCCAATTTTCAGTGGCATTAAAGATGTTTTCTAATGTTAATGAAGCTTAACGGCAGACGCCACTTAGCTCGATGACCAATTGCATGTCATTGGCAAAGTTTGTAAAAAAGACTCCTAGATTCTCTAGTAGCGTACATAAGGCGCACATGTAAAGATTGAAAAGGAGCAGCGATATATAGGTGCTCCTTAAGGGACGCCATATTTTATTGGAGAAACTGGGGAAGTGGCTGCACCCCATTTTACATTGGATACCCGATAGGACAAGAATGCTTTAATCCAGTTAACCACGGTCTCTGAGCAACTCCTCTGTTGTCTCAGATACTCTAGCAGTCGCACATGATCAGCGTTATCGAATGCCACTTATCTAAAAGGATCAGCCGCCCAGCTTTGCCTTTGTCAATAATATCTAACATGTGATTCGAGAGGTCCAGCAGAGCGGTCTTGGTGTTATGGGCTGGTTGAAAACCGGACTGTCTGTTTTGCAAGTCGTTGTTGTTTTCAAAGAAAGTCTGAAGTGGAAATGTTGAGGCCTTGTCCAATATTTTTAAAAGAAACTGGCTGTTTATTAATGGTTTAAGATTACTTGGATCAGTAAGATCCAGGTTCAGTTTCTTTGGAATTGGCTTCATCGTCAATGTTTAATGGGACTTGTTGATCTCGGAAAGAGGCATTAACAAATTGTTTTAGAAAAGGTTCAAATATGTCTCTGTGTTGAAGAATAATTTTAGATGGTAAAAGGTTTAATGAACAGGTGGTGGGGTTCACCAAAGCTAAAAGTCGATTCATTTCTGTAGATGAAATGGAGGAGAGTGAGAAACCCGGGGTTAAAGAGAGAGTGGAAGAATGCTCCGTTTGTGCTCTCTCATTATTGGGGGGCTCCAGTAGAATATTAGAATTCTGGATTGCTAATATTTTATCCCTTGCTTTGGTATTTTTTCCTTCAAACGGTAGAGATATCTGAGCACAGTTTTCATATTGGATTGAAATAGGAAGCTCTGAAGTTTTTGGTTTTTCTAAAGATTTTAGAATGCTAAATAATTCCTTTGAAGAATTAGATGCTTGCTTAATGCGGATGTTATAATAGTTTTTCTTGGTGTCCACTTCTAAAGTTCTGTAGGATTTATCTAGGTTCTTCCATTCTTGTTGTGTGGTGTCCAATGGGTGTTTATTTCAGTTCAATTCTAAAGGCCTTTTTTTCTTTTTCAGCTCGTCCAGGTCTGACATGAACAAACTTTAAACGACGTGCTATCCTTCTCTGCACACCTCGCACACTCAAGGGTGCAAGTAGACACATGCTGCACCTATTCCGTGGCCATCAGAGCCTATAGGAACTCGGAGGAGGAGGTCAATTCATCCGCCAAACCTGATAGTCAAAAGGCATTTGGTGGGTCGTCACCAGTCTCTCCCACCTATCAAGAAGCCACACCCAGTGTGGGACCTCCATGTAGTTTTGGGCGCTGTAGCGCATAAACCATTTATGTTTATTGAATTTGTATAGCGCTTTAAGCCAAAGCGCTTTACAATATAACAGGTACAAAAGTGAGAGAAGCATATTTACAAACATGAACAGGTCATTAGAACAATAACTATAACTATTTACAAGGGGGGGAGAGGGTAGAGGAAAGGTAGGTGAAGGGAGTTACGCTGTAGAATTTGAGGTAGGGGGAGGGAAAGGGGGAGTGATCTGGTGTCCTCATTTCCCTTAAGTAGTATTTGTTACCAATTTAAGGTCAGAGGGGAAGGAGAGAGGATGGGGGGAAAGGAGGGAGGGCAACGGTAGGAGGGGAGGGGTAGGGAAAGGAAATCGGGAGGAGTGAAGATGGTGGGCTTTCAGGGAGTGGCGGAAGGATGAGTAGGTAGGGGTGGAGCGGATGGAGAGCAGGAGGGAGTTCCAGTGTAGGGGGGCCAAGAGTTGGAAGGAGCGGAAGCCTGAGGAGGCACATGGGGCTGGGGGTACAGTGAGGAGGTAGAGGTTTGCTGAGCGGAGAGAGCGGTAGGGGGAGTAAAATGAGAGGAGGGAGGAAAGGTAGGGGGCGCCAGGTCATGGAGAGATTTGAAGACAAGACAGAGGAATTGAAATTTCAGTTGTGAGAGAAAGGGAAGCCAGTCAAGTTGAGAGAGAGAGGAAGAAATAGTCTTGAGGGCCGAGGGGACATAGAGTACGGATTGAGGAGTGGTAGATGGATTTTAGGGGAGTTAGGTGAGACAGGGAGTCCAGAGAGGAGCAGTAGAAGAGGCGGGAGAAAATAAGGGAGGAGATTAGGAGTTTGGAAGCATGGAATGTGAGAGAGGAGTGGATCTTGCGGATGTTATAGAGGTGATGGCGACATGCTTGAGAGGTTAGTGAGATGTGGTTGTAGAAGGAGAGAGAGGAGTCGAGGTGGAAGCCGAGGTTGCGGGCATGGGAAGATATGGGGAGGTTGGAAGGTGGAAAGTGGATGAAGGTAGGGGGAGAAGGGGAGAGAGTGTTAAGAGGGAAGAAAAGCACCTCAGTCTTGTCAGTATTGAGGGAAAGACAGTGGGATGACATCCAATCTTTTATGGCCGTGAGGCAGGAAGAAAGAGAGAGGTGGAGGTCCGATGTTAAAGAAGAGAAGGAAAGAAAGAGTTGGGTGTCATCAGCGAAGAAGTGGTGGGAAATGCCGAAACAAGAAAAGACTGGGTAGAGAAGGGAGGTATGGAGGGAGAAAATAAAGGGTCCCAGCACAGAACCCTGAGGGACGCCATACTTCAGAGGGAGGCTAGAGGAGGTGCGGCCGCCCTAGGAGACAGTGAAGGATCGATTGGAGAGGTAAGAGGTGAGCCAGGAGAGAACAATCTTTGCAGCCGAAGGAGGACCGAGTGCTAAGAAGTAAGAGGTAATCTACGGTATCAAAAGCTGCAGAAAGATCAAGGAGGATGAGAATTGAAGATTGTTTAGCGTAGCGAGCAGTGAGGAGAGAATTGATGACATAGGTGAGGGCTGTCTCAGTGGACTGTTTAGGGGGGAAACCAGATTGAGAGGTGGGGAGGAGGGAGTGGGATGAGACCAAAGCAGAAAGTTGAGAGTAGGCAAGGCGCTCGAGGAGCTTAGAAATAAAGGAGTGAAGGGATATTGGCCGGAAGTTGGAGGCAAGAAGAGGATTAGCAGAAGGTTTCTTCAGGATAGGGATTATGGTAGCATGTTCGACGGCTGAAGGAAAGGTGGCAGAGGAGAGACAGATATTCAAGAAGGTGGTTAGGTAGGGAATAAGGAGGGGGGTACATTTTGGGGATGAGGGAGGTGGGGATGGGGTCAGAGGGGGCAGCAGTAGGGTGGGTTTTGGACAGGAAGTGTGAGACACATGCAGGGGTGATAGGAGAAAACAAGTTGGCAGAGCTGGAAGAGGGGGAGGGGACGGGGGGAGGAGGAAGAAGAGGAGAGGATGTTCTGGCAAAGAGAGGATTTTGGATGAGAAGAAGTTGGCGAAGTCAAAGGGAGAGAGGGGAGAGCCAATGAGCCATTTGAGCCAATGGCGTCCGCGGACATCAGCCTGGTCACCATTAAGACTGCCCTCTTGACGGGTCTTACGTTTGCAGGCAGGATCAGTGAAATCCAGTCACTGGTGGCTTCAGAGCCCTATACTACCTTTCATAAGGACAAGGTGGTCCTGAGAACGCATCCAGCATTCCTACCTAGTAAGTCTCCTCGTTTCACCTCAATGAGGAGATAGTGCTACCTACTTTTTTTGCTGACCCCAAGGACAATGCACAGAGGGTACTGCCCTGTCTGGATGTCAGACGTGCGCTAAAATTCTATCTGGACTGTACCAAGAGCACCCGCAAGTTGGAAGCCCTCTTTGTCACCTTCGGCGGGTCAAGGCCAGGCAATCAAGCTTCCAAGGCCTCCACAGCAAGATGGTTGGTTGCGGCCATCAAGGAGGCTTATGAGGGGCAGCATAAACCACTCCCCGCAAATATGCACGCCCAGGTTATCGGAGTCAAGACCACGGCTGTGGCTTTCCAGAGGCATGTTCCATGGCAGGTAATCAGTAAGGCAGCTACATGGGCTACGCCTTAAGCCTTCTGTAAGCACTAGTGCTTGGATGCCGGCTCCAGGACGGACGCAGCATTTGGTTAGGCAGTTTTAAGGAACTTGTTTACCTAGGAGGGTCACCTCTCCACTCTGGTGCTACATTCAGTTGTAATCGCCCATACAGTATGGAGGAAAGGGGACGGGTCATAGGGGTAAATTATAAGTTACTCACCGTAGTGACTAACGTACTCCTAGTCCATAGTCCCCTTTCCTACATACGTCCTACCATCCTCCCACAAGAGCCATGAGAGTTTGTGAAAGTGCAACAAGCAAATGGTGGCAAAACAAGCAATGATAAAGCTTAAGGATGTGGAATGAGAATAAACCAAACACCACTGTAGAGGTGACGGTGGCAACATGCCTAAGAAGGAGGAGCAAGTAAGGTGGCGGTTGCGTGGCCTGTAATGAGTGGACCGTGTCGTCCAAAAACTGCGCCTAGACCAACCTTTATGAAAAATCCACTTAAAGCACCACAAAGAAGCTTGTGATTGATTCAATAAGGAAACTTTGTGTGATTTGAAAGTAAGGAATTGAACTCTGTGAAATTGACAAGAGCTGGGAAGGATCCCAAAGAATTGTGTTGGAACTGTTGAAAGACTTGAAAGCTTGGGTAAGGAGACCCCTTTTTGTACTGTGAACTATTTGAACCTTGGGGAAGGGAAATCTTTTGACCAAGAGCTAGACAAAGATCAAAACTTTTATTTGAACACTTATCATTCTAAAGCTGCCATTCCTACACATTGTATTCAAATAGATGTGAGGGCAAGTATAGGTTTTGGACACACATACATTTGCTTTGGACTTCCTGAAACAGGCTATCATTAGTTTTATTTAGGTAGGGAACTCCCACCTTAGCATAGGGCAAGTTAGGCCTTTTATTCAACCTTCTTTGTAGCTCAAACTTTCAGTGAATTATATGCGTCTCATTCATGATGTTTTAGCACCTAGCCAGTCTAGTCGCCAGCACTTTCCCCAAAATCTTGGCATCTACTTTCAATAATGAGATAGGCCTATATGACACCATTCCTCGGATTCCTTATTCATTAGGACTGTAATCGTCCCTCACGCAGGGTTTCCAGCAGAGAACCCATCCGGAGCGCATTGTCATAACCCTCCCAAAAGGTCTGCAAATGTGTGATAAAACTAAACCGTGAACCCATCCCTGCCTGGCGCTTTATTTCGTTGATGGCCTGTTAAATTTCAACCTCCTCAATAGGTGCATCTAATTCCTCCCTTAGATCTTCTGCTAATTTCATCAGTTTGACTAGGGTTACCAGGTCGGTGGCCTCAAGATCAGAGTGGGTACCCTCACTGGAATACGGTTTTGCATAATACAAGCAAAACTCTTAATTTATCTTTTGTTGGGGTGGCACTATATCCGCATCCTGTTCACAAATTTGGGTGATTATTGATTTAGAGTATTCCTGTTGTATGGGCCATGCTAACAGACTAACTGCTTTATTTCCCTCCCTGTGCACCTTAATAGTGTATTGGGCGCACTCGAACCTGTATGGAGTCCTGTGTAGCCTGATGAGTGTTCATTTCCATGGCAAGTTCATCTACCACATGGGCCCATTGTGCTAGTTCCCCTTGTAAATGTTGAATCCGTTCTTCAGGTCTAGTCAGGGAGTCCCTCAGCATTTTCCACACCCCGGCTACCAACAATTTGCTGAAGCCCCTCCTTGCCACCTTAAACGCCTCCCACTTCATCCCCACGTCATCCACTGACCATTCATTCAACAACAAAAAATTGTGATTTCCTCCCGCAACTCAGTACAAAAGGCTACATCTTCCAATGCTCCTGCCCAGAGCCTCCATAACCAGATTGACGGTCTCTGAAGTGGCTTCCGAATTGTCGCGGTCAAAGTGGCATGATCAGATAAAACACTCTCTAGATATTTAATGTCAGTCAACCAGTGAAAAGGTTCCCGCCCTATAAATAAATGATCCAGGTGAGAATATGAATCATGGGTTTTGGAATATTAAGAGTAACCCCTAACCTGCCTGTGGGTTTCCCTCCATAATTCAACCAGGTCTATACCGACCTGCCGCATTGAGGCTGAAGCATGCGGTTTTGCTGGGCCCAGTCACGCTTTATGGTTCAATTCTATTCCACTTTATCTCTGCTCTATTTCTGTTTATTTGCTTTTCCATGGTTCTTTAAAATCTCATTTACTCCAACATTCTTGAGTGATCGTTGTCTGGTTTTGTGTATTCATTTTTACTCTACTGCTCTTTCATCCTATGTACAGTGCTTTGGTTTAAGTGCTTAATAAAATACAAATAAAATACAAATACAAATTCATGATCCAAAAAACAATTAAAATCTCCCCCAAACCCCGAAACAAACATGATGGACCTATATTGACCCACAAACTGCAACACCGAAGGAAAATAGTCTTTGAGCTCTATCATGAGGTTGGCGGTATCTCGGCGGTAATTGCACAGGGATGCCGCCAAGGCAAATAGCATTACTGCTACTCAGTCCGATGCTGTTAGCGCCGGATCGCGAGTAATGGTAAGGTGGTCAATACCCATTGGGTCCCTTGGACCCAATGTGTATGGAGTGGCGCTAGTAGCGCCGGCGCAATTAGCAACGGGCGGAAAGGGGACATGTTTACCTCCAGAAAAAAGCTGGAGGTAAAAGTCCCACTTTCTGCCCAATTCATGATCGGGCTAGCCCTTAAATGCGGTAATAATAGCGTTACCACCGCATTTAAACACTACCGTCCGACTCGTGATGAGGCCCTTTATAGCATCTGTCTTAGCGGCATACAAATTGACCATGCAAATATCTATCCCCTGCAGGGTGCCCAGTAGTGTAATTGTTCTACCATCGGTGTCACCAATGGTATCAGTGACCTCAGTGGGCACTCCTGAAGCCACCCAAATCAGAAAACCCCTAGCAAAGGAGGAATATGAAGTCACAAACACCCTCCTTCCCAACAGCCCTCCAATCTCTTGAAATCTGCCCCCTTCAAATGCATCCCCTGGAGTAGTGCTATTTGCACCTGTCAAAACTTCAAAACTGTCCCTACCTGAGTCCTCTCTGCCCCTTGCCCTAGATCTCGCACATTCCAGGTGCAAATTCACAAAGTTTGATCACCAAGTGGACACATCAAGTAATTCCCACATCAACCTCCCCGAACTGGGTATTATCCTTGTGCCTGTACTTCACACAATCCACACCTTTCTGATTGGATATGAGAACAATAATAACAAGTCATGAACATGTCAACCCCAGAGGAAGAATCTCCCTCCACCTGCCCCCCCATGACATGCTGCACCCCTCCCGGACCCAGTCTCCCTCCTACACCGCCGTATACCCGCCCCCCTCGCAAAACGCACCCCTCAACACCTCCCCTGATATGCTTGACCCAGGCCACTAGGAGGGAAGCCAGTCTGTGCCTCCCTGACCCACCCATATAACATATGCCCTGATCCCCTCCTGTCCCCTACCCAGAACAGCAGCAACATCAAACAAACCATATCTTTGGCCAGCCTGTTTTTCGCCCATCAAGGCCCTCCATATCTGTCCCAGCATCCATTCTCAGGCACCCTCTTTTTTTAAAAATTCTGTTTTATTCGCAGAAATAACACACATTTACGTGCAACCGTTGTTTTTACATACATCGTGTCAGTTTGCACTTTTAACATTTTTCCCCCCCGTCCTAACTCTCCAGCCTTCCCACTTTCCCATCCCGGGTAGCCAAAACCTTGTCTCTGAAAGTCCACCTTGCAAGCTCTGCCTTTTCATATGTCCACCATACGGTGAGAGTTAGTCTCTCTTGCATGTTTTTTGCTCTATAGGGTCTGCTCTAGGGTTCAATTTTACCTTTCTGTTTTCCTTGCGCCTTGAGTGGGTCAGCTCTTACTTCATTTTACCCGTTATTAACCAGAGTGTCTGGTGTGCCCGGACCTCGGCCAGCGGCTCATTCCACATTCTCATTCAGTACTCTGCCCATTGCCTCCACCTATGTCTTCTCCTGGCCGTACTTTTTTAGGAAGGATGACCATTCCATTTCCCTCGAGGGGGGGCTGGTCGTGCAACTGCCCGGTTAGATGCTCTATCGTGTATATAGCCCTGGCCTTCAGGGCCCATTGCTGCTCCCCAGGAAGGGTCTCCCACTTCCATCCCCCAGCCAAACATGCCCTCGCTGCCAGTAGCAGGTAATGTGGCATGTGGGGCAATCTCGTCCATTCCCCCCTCTACCGCTTCCATTCCAAACGGTACCAACAGGGGATCTATACTTCGCTCCACTCCATCCAGGGCCTTTATTTATCCCAGAACCTCTTTCCAAAACCTTTGTACTTTGACACATGCCCACCACATATGCCAATAGTCTGCCCTTTGACCAAATTTCCTCCAGCAGCAGGGCTCTATTCCTGGGAACATCTTGGATAACCTTACTCGGTCCCACTGCCATCTATATAGTAACTTAGTACTGTGCAGCTTGTACTGACAGGCAATCGATGTTCAATGTGTATTTTAACATAGCATTCTCCACTGGTCTGCCTCTAACTCTACTCCCATGTCCTTCCCCCACCTTTTTTTTGTACATTTCTATCCCTCCTCCCTGCACAGTTAGTAGGGCCTGGTACAGATTTGATATTAGACCCTTTGTTCCTCTTGCAGTGCTCAGCACCGCTTCCTTGTCTGTCACTGCCCTCTGCAGCTCTTCCTTCCACCTGCATGACATTAGTACTCCCTTGAGTTGCAAGTACTAAAAAGAATGAGATTTTACCTATGCCCATACTCTCCTCTAGCTCTGTCATGTCTACAAATTCTCCCCCCCTTGACCACTTCACATACCCTCTCCAGTCCTGCCTCAAACCAGTCCTGAAATCTGGTCCCATATCGCGGGGGGCCATATATGACTCATGGGGGACGGACAGGTGTTGACTCCGACCATTTCCTTCTTAACCCGCCTTAGAGCCCAGTGTGGTCCCAAGATTTGGTGTGCCTTTTATCTTTCTCAGAATTGCCCTTTGTGGTGCCCAAAGCCATTTGCCCAGTGTGACCGGTCTCCATTGGTAGTTCTCAATATTTACCCACTGTTTCTGGTGGTCCATCTTAAGGTGGGGGATTAGGGCCCTAAATTGGACTGCTCTAGTAAGTATGCATTTCTGGGAGCCCTACTCCTCCCCTCCCCTTCGGTTGCACCAGAACTCTGTACGATACCCTCTGCTTCTTCCCTTGCCATATGAATTTGCAGATTCTCTTTGTAAGTTCTGCTAATTGGGGGATCAGGCATCTCGATTGGCAGTGCTTCATACAGATACATAATTCGGGGGAGCAGGGTAATTTTTACAGCATTGAGTCTACCCAGCCAGGATATAGTAAGTCTCGACCATGTCTCGAGATCCCCAAAGAGCTTGTGCAGCAGCAGGGGGAAGTTGACTTTGTATATCATATCCAGGTCATTGGGTATTTTGACCCATAAATATTTTAGGTACTCCTCTTCTATTGGGATCCACAGGTCCCTCCGTTCCCCCACTTTCCTTAGCAGCTCCCCACACCCCTGGTCGAGGAGCACAGACTTAATAACATTTACTCGAAATCCCAATACCCGCCCGTAGTCCTCCAGTATCCGGATAGCACTACGGACTGATGCGGCTACTTCTGAGATGTACAGCAAGACATCAGCATACATGCTTATTTTGTAACTCACCTCCCCCACCCTGATGCCACTTATCCGGCCCTCCTCCCTCACCTTCGTACCTAGGGTTTCCATTGTTAAAGCAAAGAGGATGGTAGATAGCTGGCATCCCTGTCTAGTGCCTCTGCTGAGTGATAGTACTGGACATTTTCTCACTCGCCACTATCCTCGCTGTGGGCTGGGCGTAGATCGCTCTGATGGCCTGACACATTCGGTCTCCAAAGTGCGTTTTTTGCAGCACTGCAAACTCACTCCACCCGATTGAAGGCTTTTTCAGCGTCTAGACTCAGCAATGTGTAGTCTCCGGTTTCACCAGAGTCATGCTCCATGAGGTCTAGGGTTTTATGTATTGTATCTGGGCCCTGTCTCCCTGCAATGAATCCCATTTGATCTGGGTGTATTAGGCGCAGCATTTTCTCTTTGAGTCGGGTGGCCAGTATGCTCGTAAAAATCTTTTCGTCCACATTTAATAGTGAATGGGTCAGTAGGGAAGGGCAGTGGGATGGTCCCTCCCTTCCTTGGGTACCACTTTTATCAATGCCTTGCTAAAGGTTGCTGGGGCTATCCCCGTTTCTAATGTTTTAATATTGTTCTAATAATGTTTTACCGTATGGCTCAGGGAGCACCCCTGCAAATCTCTTGTAGAACCCTATGGTATAGCAGTCTTCCCCTGGGGCCTTCCCATTCGGGAGGCGGGTAATGGCCTCTTGCACTCTGGTTATCGGGCTCTCCAGGTGGTCTATCTCTGCCTCTGCAAGCCGAGTCATATTAACCCACTCTAGGTACTCTTCTGCTTCTGCAGTAGATACGTGGCATTCTGACTTGTAAAGCACCTCATAGTACTGGGCAAAGCCTTCAGCTATCTGTACCGGTGAGTTTCTGGGGCTACCTCTCGGGTCCTCCAAGGTCGTCACCCATCTTTCCGCCCTCTGTGCCCGAAGCCTCGCTTCCAAGAGTGCATCTGCTTTATCCCCTTTTTCGTAAAACTTCTGTTTGAAGTACTTTAGCTTAACCAGGGTCTCCCCTATGCTCAACGCTTTCAGCTCTGCCCTTTTCACCTGAACTGCCACCCGCATCTCATCTGTGTCTCCCCCCTCGACATGCATCTGTCCCTCTCCCTCTTTTATTTCCTTTCGAAGTTTGTGTTCTTGAAGCCGCCTTTCCCGTTTCTTTCGTGCGCCCTCCCTGATTAGTAGTCCTCTCCATGTGGCTTATCCCGCATCCCATATCCCGTTCATTCCCACCTCCCCATTGTTGTTTATCTTGAAATATTCAACTATATCTTTGGTAAACTGGTCAACAAATACAGGGTCTTTCCAAAGGAGCTAATTGCACCGCCAGCTGCTATCCGGCCTGTGGATCCCTTCTATGTTTAGTGACATACGCACCATTTTGTGATCAGTCCACCCCACTGGTCTAATGTTACAGCTCGTTACCCTATATCCTGGTGTATGTCGTATGTGGCACGGAGAAGAGTGTATCCTGCCTCTCCTGGATGTTTTAGCTTCCACACGTCCACTAGACCTCGCACCTCTATCGTCTGCCCAAGATGCCCCAGTCTTTCTACCTCTTCAGGGATTCCCCCTCTTTCCCGCTTCCCTCCTGTCCAACACTTCATTCGCCCATGAGTTGAACTACCCCCCCCCCCCCCAATAATGTACAGTTCTGCTGCCAGTGCTTGTACGGTGTCTAGGGCTTTCTGTATGAATCCTGCCTGTCCCTGATTAGGAGCATATACTGTAGCCAGTACTATCCGTGCCCCCTCCAGGGTGCCCTGTACCACAAGTAGCTGTCCTTCCATCCATTTTGTTGCTACACATCCTTGCAGTCGGCATTGCTTGCTTAAAATCATCCCCACCCCTCCCCGCTTTACCGGCCCAGTGGACTTGTCCAGTGCCTGCGCCACTCAAATTCCGTTCCTCCCCGTAACCGACTCGTTTCTTGCAAGAATAGCACGTCCAGGGATGCATTACGAAATTCCCTTGCCACTAGACTTCTCTTCCTCTGCAAATTCATTCTCATTCCTTTTACATTAAAGGTACCCACAACCAGACTCCTGCCCCCCTCATCGAAGCCTATCTTTCCTCCACTCAACTCTATGCCTTTCCATTTCTCCATCGTCCACTGACTCCCACCTTCTTCCATACTGACTATTGCAGAGTCTACTGTTATTTTGGCGGACACATGCTACCCTGTGGGCCCTGTTAAACAGCTAGAAGCTAAGAAAATTGATGAGACGCCCTCTTTCACCCAGAGAGCCACCTTACATTGGGGAGAATTCCCCTCCCTCCAGCACTGTTCCTTGGTCCCTTACCACCTCTTAGATTACCCAACCGTCAGCCATTTCAATCGGGTGCTCTGCCATCCTGCGGCTGCCTCAGTGTTGCGGGGGATGTGTGCAGCGATGGGCCTTTCAGGCGTATTAATTTTCTACATGTCGGGAGTGGTCTTTCCCTATGCGCGGCTGGTCCTTCAGGGCCCTTTAGTTCGACTTGCACATCCGAGGTGAGGTGGCACAGGGCCTGCTCCGCCTCATCTGCCGAGGTTATGCAGTATTCCAAGTGTACCCACATCTATATCCGATTCCTTTCTCCTTTAGCCATTTTGTGAGGGGTCTGCAGTCCCGTCTCCTGGAGAGCATGAGATTGGACATGTCCTTGGAAACGGTCACCTTTGATCCTTCAAAGTTCACTTCTATGCGCTGCTTTGCCCTGGACAGCACCTCCGTCTTGTCCTTGTACCTCAAAAATCTGGCCACTATAGAGCGAGGGCCACTCCCGTAAGGTCCTCCACCGCTGTGTGCTTTCTAGTTGCACCACTCCTTTGGCTTCGAAAAGATGGTTGACGAGGGCCTGAAACTTCTCCTCCACTTGCGTCAGGGTCTCCTATGCCGTTTCTGTGAGGCCCAGTTTCCGGATGTTGTTTCTCCTCTCCCTATTTTCTAGGTTGTCTATTTTTAGCTTAGCCTCTACTTCCCTGAGCTCTAGCTCAGTCATCCTTGCGTCCAGGTGCATCTCCACCAGGTCCGCGTTGAGCTGGTTATTTTCGAGACCATCCACCTTGCTTTCAACTGTGCCCATTCTGCTAGTTAGATCTGCTAGTGAGGCCTGTGTGTCCCCTCTGAGGGCCTTGATTACCGCTAGTATGCGCCCCGAGTCCTCCTTTGTGGAAAAATTGACATGTCAACTTCCATGAGCACCCTTTCCTCAGGTATCTTCCTTGGTGCCCTTCCTGCTTTCTGGACTGCGTCGCTGGTGGGGTCCATCCTCTGTTTCGGTCGGTGTGGGCCCTCCCTTTTCTTTTTTGCCTTTTTCTTTTGTCTTCTTTCCCTCTCATCCCCTGCTGGCCTCTGTCCTTGGCCTCCACCGCGGTTCCACCCTCTTCCTTGCAACTTCTTGTTTCTTGGGGATTCACTCCTTGTTGCCCTTACGTCCCGGTCTCTGGGGCCTCCATCGCTGTGGCTCTCGGGTGCAAGCTTTTTGCACTTTTCCTCCAGCGTAGGTAGGGTATTCGAGTAGCTGGGACAGTGTGCGTAATGTCTCCTGCCCGTTGGCTCCTCTATTTACACTTCTCAGGGTGCCTCTCTGCTTACTTCCCACTGGGTGGGCATATTTTTGCCCTTCAGGCCTGGCGCCTTCCCTCCATTCGGGATCCTGCCTCTATGGCGCCTAGCGCGCTTTCATCTGGGGTCTGGACGCCCCTTAGATCTCCCTTGGTCAGTCCAGTCACTCACGGGCCCCTGGCCATGTGCATGAGGCTCCTCTTTGTGGAGGGGACTTTTTATGGTGCTTAGTGTGTCCTTGGGGCCTCTGCTGTCACCTCTACCTGGGTCTTTTTCTCCCCCACGGTGGTCTCACCGTCTCATACCGTGTCTGATGGGGTCCCGCTCCTTGGAGCTCTGCCTCTTCTTGCTGCGCTTCTCGGGAGGCTGGGCCCTCTTTCCCTTACTGCTGCTGTTCCTCAATCCCTGCGTCTGAGGGGGCCTTCAGGGGCTTGCACTTTTCTTTCTGGGTCATCTGACGTCCTTTGGGTGGCCAGGGCTGCTCGGCCCCCTGTGGTGACTTTGGACCCCGCAACTGCAGCCGCTCTCACTGGCTAGCCGGGCCGATGGGCGGATCTCCGCTCCAGGTCTCTGTTAGGCTGCCCCTCTTCATTTGGGGGCTCGCCCCTCTGTCGCCACTGTTTCCCTACACTCTTCGGTGTGCGGGCAGGCGGGATATGCGCTTTCTCATCTTTCTTGCTGGAGAGGTCAGAAGCCAACATTTAGGCAGCCATGTTATACCATGCCCCCTGGTGATCAGACCCCCTTTTTCAGCATGTTAGAGTGTGCCAGTCTTGTGTCCAACCGGTTCCCTGTGTCTTGTGGAGATGGAAAGAAATGAAACTTCCAGTCGTCCAGGACCTTTAACTTTGCCTGAAAAGAGCACCATATATTTCAGGTTCGCTTCCTGTAAGCGACATCGAACCGCATCAAAGGACCTCCTTTGCTTTTGTACTACTTGTATAAAAACACGGAAAATGTAGATCCTGGCATTGCCTCCTTCAAACCGACCTGCTCTGCGTGATTCTTGTAGGACCGCATTGCGTGTCTCAAATTGAGCAGCTTAGCCACTATAGCTTTCAGATAGCCTCCTGCAGCTGGGGTCTGCCCGGCACACACTGCACCCTTTCTGTGGTAAAAAGTCTGGAGAGACCTCTAAATTTCAATGTTTCCAGGACCAGCTTCTCCACTGATAATCCAGCACTCTGGCCTTCCTCGCCCTCTGGCACCCTGACCAGATGGATGTTACACCTTCAAGAGTGTCCCTCAGCATCCTCGGCTCTAGATTCCAGGGGCTTTGTCGCCCCCGCCAGCCCTTTCGCCTGGTTCCTCAACACCAACAGTTCAGCCTCCACTGTGCTTATTCTCTGTTCCACTACCGTCACCCTTTCACAGACTTTCCGCATATCTGCCCTCACCAGGGAGACATCCACCGCCTTGCAATAAAGATCTGGAATCCTGGATCGCAGTCAGCAAGCCCGCAATTGTAACACCCCCTGTTTCCCTAGTGGTGGTTACTCTGTCCTCCACTGATGCCCCACCGTATGTTGACTATGCATAGGCTTTGTTCCTACATAATGCTCATTTTCTGTTGCCCTTTCAGCATGGCAACTCCCTGTGTAGAATCAGGTCAGTTGTCAAAGTTAGTATAGAAATATTCCAAAGGCTAGTTGGCAGCAACACTGCTAATGTCGGGGCTAAACCACCATCAATACAGTGCAGCGCATTCAGATGGTTCCATGTAATGAAGTCGCCATAATAAATCCTGCTGAAAAATATTCAGCATTTTTTCCATTTTTCTTTTTACTTTCTTCACATATATATGCAGGGGTAGAATCCCTGCAGCGCCTCAACACTCCCCATAACATAAACCATTACCCCCGCCCCATATATATATTTGAAAAAAGGGCATTTAAAGAAATTTAAGAAAATCAGCATTTTTTACTGCAGAATATAATCTCTGCGACTTTTATACTGGATACCATTAAGATACAATGGACCAGAGAGCGCCTGCTCTTCCGGTGCTGATCCCAGCTGTAATTGCCATTGCAATGCCTTACCAGTGGCACACAGGTAAGCAAAGAACATGCTTCTCACCAGAAAAACTGCAGCCCTGTGTGTTCACACCCTCTCCTTGTGTTGTCTACATTGCTGGTATTGCACTGATGTAAGTCGCACCCCCCAGCAGTACAGTCAGTGTGTTTGCTCTGCCACCTCTCACCTTAACAGGCCACTCTTATGAGCCCACACCAGGACAATACTGCATCCGCTGCCCCAGGCGTTCCGGGGTTCTCCTCAACACCAGTGACCCCCAACAGCTCCTGTCTGAGCGCCGACCCGCTGCAGGCGATCCCACACACATGCCTCCCAGTGTTGGACGACCCATCTGCTGGTATATGTGCACCTTCCTTCCCCGTGCTCCGTTGCTCATTCCTCGCTCGGATCACCCGACATCATGCATTGGTGGCCCTTCCCTGCCACTGCATTCCTGTTCACCTGCCTTTAATTAAAGTGTGCTTCCCGCACCATACCAGGAGCCGCGTCCAGGCTGTTCCTCTCCTGCCGAGCCAAGATGGCGCTTCATGGCTCTTCCCCCGCTGAGCTCACCGGATCTGCGCACCTTTCCGCTTGCATTGCTCCACAAGAGCTCCCCACATTGTCCAGGGACCTCTGCCACACCAAAGAATCGCCATCTGGCTAAGTGTATTCTGATGATAAAAAATGTTCTTCAGGATTTGGAACGGGTGGCCCAGGACCCTCAGCGCAGCACATCTACGTCCAACAGCTGCTGGCCATGCCCCTGTCCCATCGCCTTGTTGAACAGATACTAAAAATGTTGGCAAGATCCTGGCCAACAGGCTTTCAACAGTCCTACCATCCATTATTCATCCTTATGAATCCACATTCATTGCAAAAAGATCCACCCAAGATGATGTCTGTAGGACACTAAACCTACTCGAAAGAGGCAGGCTCAGGAATCATTTTCCCTCGTGGCACTAGATGCCAATATAGCGTTAGATCGCGTGGTTTCTTGGAGGAAACCTTAGTGGCATTCGGATTCGGCCACAATTTCAGATCAAGGGTGCAGGCCACACAGGCATCGCCCGCAACTCTGATCAAGGTGAATGAACAGGCTATGGCCCCAATACACGTCAGGCGGGGCACGTGCCAAGGCTACCTCCTCTTTATTCGCATTAGCAATGGAACCCTAGTGAGCAATATCAGGTTACATGCTGTGAAGGGTCAGAAATTAAACCCAGACACACAGTTGTCATATTTGGTGTTTTATGTAAATGAAACTGGGTTGCAAAAATGCCTCTCTGACCCTATTGTAAAGAGGCGTTTCCCTACCTAAAAAAACAAAAACTAAGTATCTGTCTGTGTCAGGATGTCAATGAATGCGACCACCCTCATGGCGAGGTATGAAAGAGATCAATGGGACAAGATAGTGCAACTCACTTAAGGAACCCGCTAGATCAGCTTTGTTAAAAGTAATAGCAGAGGACAAAATACCTCCAGTACAGTAATTAAACACTCACTTGATATCACAGAGACAGCAGGTAGAATGATTACAGGGGCAACAATTTTAGAGAGACCTGCTTGGCCTAGGGGCGTGGGGGCTCAGCGTTCAAACCTGAGACGCAGGCCAACCTCTTGGACAAACCAGCAGAGGATAAATGCCGGTTTGGTACAGCCATAGACGAAGAGCTTGAAAAGAACACAAAACCCTAAAAAGCCTAAACCTGATTTCAGGGACACTTTCCTACAGAGGGGACATTTTGGTGGTTAGCAGCACTTCTGGGCACATCCCTATAGCACACCAAGCCAACATCTCACACACCAGGATAGTTGTACTTTCCAGAGCAGCCACACTCAGGGAATAGGTGGTTACACACCTATGCATCATTCCCGCCGGGCTAGAGCATGTGGCAGAGTCAAGCCTCTAGAGGTGCAGCCACCGCCAATAAATGACTGCCCAACAACAGTCCCCTCCCATGCAACCGCTGTAGGTTGCATATCAGTTTACACCCACACATGGGAGGGAATCAAACTGGACAAGTGAATCCTAAGTACAGTAAAGAAAGGGTACTGCATCATGCTGCTAAGAAAACCATGTGATTGTCAACCCAAAAAGAGAAGAATCTCCCCCCCCCTGAACACCTAAAGTTTCTACTTGAGGAAATAGAAGAACTCTAACGAAAGGCGGTGATAGAAGTAGTACCAGCGAATCAGGTAAACACAGGAATATACTCTGTTCTGTTACCAAAAAAGGACACAATGATGTGACCAATGATCGATTTAAGACAAGCAAACACATGTCAAACCTCACAAATTCAGGATGACGCTACAAGAAGTCATTCTCCTACTAAATGAGGAAACTTTGACAACACTATATTTGAAAAGTTGCATACTTTCATATTTCAATGATCCAGAGTCACAGAAAATACCTTGGATTCAAAAATGTAAACAACCAATACCAATTCAAGGTACTTCCTTTTGGAATTGCGTTGGCACCTTGTGTATTCACCAAGGTGCTTGCAGTGGTCGCAGCACAACCATGCCGCAAGGCCACACCAGTATACCCCTCTCTAGACGACTGACTAGCGCACACACGGCAGACCGTACACTTGAGGCTTCTCAATCAACGAGAAAAAAATTAAGTCTCACCACAAGCATAAGGACAGTTTTCCTGGGGGTAGCTCTAAATACCTGAAACAGCCACAGCATACACAAAACCAGAAAGTTATGAGACTCAAAGTTTTGATGGCATCCTGCATATTTATAATACCCCATGCACGCCTACGAATGCGAATAATACAACAGTGACAAGAGAAACAATGACCATAAATAGGCCAGTGAGTTAATCTAGTGGTAGTCTCGCAAATGCTAAATCAAAGTCTTCTTTCATAGTTACCAAGCAACATGAGCATTGGAGGACCTTTCCTGTCACTGGAGCCACAAATAATAACCGAAGCGTCACTGGCAAGATGGGGGGCACATTGCCTACACCTCACTCCCTTGGGGACATGTACAGCAAAACAAAAAACATACCACATAGACTGGCTTGAACTTCTGGCAATAAAGATGGATCTGCCTTTCTACCATAAAGGTTCTAGACAGAAAGTACATCCTCATACTAACAGACAATATAACAGAAATGTTCTATATCCACGAACGGGGTGGAACTCATTCAAAACAACTATCCACTCTGGCACAAAACATTTGGCACTGCTGTATACAAAGGGACATATCGATACAAACACAGCACGTCCCTGGAGTTCACCTAGCAGACTCACCTAACAGGGTCTTGGTACCAGAACCAAGTGTGAGCTAAACACCAATACACTCAGACATATCTTTGCAACATGGGGTCACCCAACAGTAGACCTGTTTGTAACAAAAGAAAACAAGAAATCCCTAAATTACGTGTCCAGGATCCCTTAGCCGGGTTCCCTAGGCAACACACTATGGATGGGTCAGTCAGGAATATTTGTATATGCTTCCCCCTAGCTCCCTCCTGCCCCCCAACACCACTCATCTGCAAAATAATTCACAAAATGCATCAAGAGAGCTTAACAATGATGCTCATTGCATCAATGTGGGCAGACAGCCATGGTACTCCTATCTAATGCACATGTCTCTGTACACACCTATCAAGCTTCACCCTATACAAGACCTACTGGCACAGAAGACAACCAGATGACACACCCAACACCTCAGACAACCAACTTAGCAGCCTGGCTCCTGAAGTCATAGAGTTTGGTCATCTACAACTCCCCTCAGTTAATGGATAACATTACAGAAGCAAGGAAACCCAACATCAGACATTGTTTCTTTTTTATTTATTTTTTATTTGTAAATGGTTATACACATAAAACCTTTACTGACATCTTCAGCAAAATATAAATTGTAATGCTCTCTCAACATGTTGAGCATATGTACATTTGTAAACCCAATTACCTCGAAAGGTTACTGGGAAAGATTAGCAATGTGCAAATTGCAGAAAATTACAGAAAAGTAAGCTATGTGAGTTGTATGTAAAAACAAAGGTTGATAAAACTTCCTAAAAACAACCCCAAAATTGTTTTGAAATTAAAAAGGTCTAGAAACACATGCCCAAAAAAGACAGCGAAGTCTTGTATGACAAAACATTTGCTATCATAATTACTAATTAGTTACATTCATCGTGACCAAAAGATGATACAAGATCACAAAGTGTAATTTGGACACATACAAAATAGAAAGATGTCGGACATAACCACAATATACAGATTTAAAATATTATACATTAGTAGACAAAACTAAAAGCTCATTAATTCTGACAAGCAGCGGGGTGATTGCTAGTATAAGTAGCTAGTAGACGCAAGCAGACATGAAGGTACGCCAAACAGACCCGTCTGGAGCACGCTAAGAAACAGCAAGGAGGACCCAATGAGCAGCGGAAAAGGGCCATGAGCCAGGCGAACTACCAGGGAAGCGAACACAAGAAGAACTCCGACTATCCTGGAACAGTCTTGAGAAGCCGACTGCCAACAATACAGCGAGGATCGCGGCAAACGACGTCACGCAACTGGTGAAAGGCAGGGGGAACGAAAGTGTCAGGGCGAACCACAGAGCGAGTCACAGGAGTGAACTGAGAGTGTGACTATGGCATGGACATCAGCTGCTGGACAACTCACTGCGCATTTGAAAAATGAAAGGGAAGTCCCCAATAAACAGCGCAGAGGCGCAATTGCAGAAGGTACGGGACAAGGAAGGTAAGACCCACTGAAACAGGCGCTAACACTGCAGTGGCAAAGGGAGGAAACACACGGCAGCCCTGCTGTGGTGTATGATAAAACGTGAACATATTCACTTTTGTGGGAGACGTTACTCAGGGCGCATAATAGACCAGCACTAAGAGTCCACAAAATAAAGTAAATATTGGGCTTGCAGAGTGGGCAGACTTTAAACTGTGCCCTAAAATGCTGTGTCTGGTGTGGGGGTACCAACGCCACATCATTAAATAACACAACATGCAGCGCGAATAGATAAGGACGCCGGATCAAGATAAGGAAAGCTGCAGAATCAGTCACCCGAACTGAGGCAGCTACCAACGCCATACGGGAAGACAGTTGGACTCCGGTTACTCTCGCTGAACGGATTACTGGGAGACATGTGAAATATGGGTGGGACAGTGCTTGCTGCGCAAACCAGGAAATATATAGAGGAAGTAAAGTAAGCAGCAGTTGCAAGGAGGCCCTTTAGGCAACTGGTGTGCTAATGCGTGCCAGCACATAGAGCAAAGAAGCATTGACCACACAGGCACTGCAAGACCCGAGAACCCGGGAACAACTGAGCACGAAGAAAGAAAATCGCCGCAGTAAAACAGCGTAACATTAAGGAGAGAAGCCTGAGGAAGATGCACTGGGAAGAAGTTCTGCCGAAAAGCGAGCAAACACCAGGGAATATGACAAAGGGCGCTGAAGCACAACGCCAGAGGAGAGTGCGCCCTGAGCCTCACAGGACACATCAACCCTGCAGACTCACACAACCCAAGGTGACAGCGGGTGGTTATGTCCCCAACCAGAAAGAAGAACAGATCCACCATCATGGAATCCTTCGCTGCAGCCAAACCACAGGAACAAACGCAGAACTCTAATGCGACCTGCACTGATCATACGGCTCCAGACGAAAACAACAAAGACTAGCAAGTACTAGAAGCCATAGCAGGGCTGTGTACCTTTATGGACACCAAAATAGAAGAGGTCCCAACAGACGTGTAACTGATGCGGCAAGACATGCGCAACCATGCAGAGCACGTAACCATCACGGAAACTGGCCAATGGGAAACAATAGAAACACTGAAAGATATCCAGAGCAGAGTTCAGGAGCTGGAGAAGAGAAACAAAGTCCTTGAAGAAAGAGCGGAAGACTCGGAAGTGTGCTCCAGACGCAATAATTTGCTCTACTTGGAATTCCGCAGGGGATGGAAGGCTCTAACCCACCGAATTATGTAGAAACACTACTCCAACAGAAGATGGGTGCCGGTCGCCTTTCACAGGGGTTTGCTGTGGAGAGGGCCCATAGATCCTTGCAAAAAAAGCCTCCACCTGGATCACACCCCTGACCGATGATGGCAAAGATCCTGAACTTCCAAGACAGAGAAATCATACTGCGCTATTCACCAAAGGAGGCAAGATCAGTAGGAACAATTAAAAAATCTCAATATATCCAGACTACACTCCAGCGGTACAGAGTGCAAAACTCCTTTATCCCGATCATGGCAAGGCTGCACCAACTAAACCTCAAGTACATGCTGATGTACCCATCAAGGCTCAAAGTATTATACAAAGGGAGAGCTGTTTTCCTGGAGACCCAGTCCGCGGCCACCATGTGACTGGAAAATAACAACATGGCTGAGGGAGAAGAAGCTGTAACATAGCCTGAATCACCAGGACGGGGGCACGGGGGGAGAAACACCCGACAACAGGAACTTGAACTAAACATTGGGTAACGCATTAATGTAAACTCAAATTTACTGTAACAGAGATATAGCTCATGATGGACGGGAGATCTGTGTGGCCACCTGGCCTGGGCTAACAGGCACTTCCCTGCGAAAGGACTGGTGCCGGCCTGTTGCTGACACACCATAACCAGCCCACGATGTCCCGGATGGGCCAGGAAGGAGCAGGGGCACCTGAGCAATGCCGGACTAGTGCAACCGCTGGGTGCAGTTGGTTAAGTTTGGTTTATTATTGTTTTAAATGTTTTACAGTCTCCACAGTATCTGATGTAACAAGGACATGGGTGCTCAGCGAGGGTAAAATGGGGACGGGCCTGGGGCCGTATGGTGGCGAAGATCTGGCGGGAGCAACTTAAGTGCGGGGCGCAGGGGGGGCAAAACCACAGAAAAATGGCAGGTGACATAAGAATACTGGCATGGAATGTCAGTGGGATGGGCTCCTATATGCGCAGGAACCGGGTCAAGTCGTTTCTGCAGAGGAAGAAAGTCTCCATAGCATTACTGCAAGGGACGCACCTCAATGCTGAAAGCAATAACAAGGTGGGTGGGCTTTGGGGGGTGGCAAGGCTTTGGAACAACATACTCCAAGTATACACTTAGTATATATACATGAATTAGCGACGGTACCCTTCCGCCTACTGTCGAAGGATGCTGATGCAGAGGGGCGATACCTAATAATCAGGGGGAGTATTGAGCAGCTGGTGGGTTGCATAGTTAACTCCTACCTTCCTAACTGTGGAACCCCAGCATACCAGAATGGGTTGTGCACGAAATTGGCCCCTCACCGCGACTGCTTCTTTATCTGGGGAGGAGACTTTAATTGTATCCGCGATCCCTCCCTGGACAGATCTAGCCTGCCGTTGCAGAGGGTAAGGGTGAGCCCATCACCCCTGAACGCAGTAATAGAGAATCTGGATCTGGCAGAAGTGTGGAGGGAGCTACACCCAGGGAACAAGGAATTCTCCTATTTCTTGTCACCTCATGGGCTTTACACTAGAATAGACTATTTGTTAATTGGTAGGACACATCTCTCCCAAATGGAATCGCAAATTATCTGGGCAGATCGATATCAGATCACTCACCGTTGCTCATGGTCTAAAGGATGCAGGGCCCTAGACCACCTATACCACGGTGGTGCATGTCAGCAGACGCCCTGACTGACGGTGCCTTTAGGGGAGGGGCTTCGGAATAGGTTGATAGAACATATAGGTAACAATGTGGGGATTGTGGGAAAATGGGGCATAATCTGGGAGGCACTGAAAGTTGTGGTGAGACGGGAGGCCATTGCAGTGCAGGGGGCATCAGACGGCAGCTGCGAAATTAACTAGAGGCAGATGAGAAGATTAGACTGATGGAGGCCAGTGCCCTAAGAACCAGGGAAGCAGAGGTAGAACTATTGGCAGTCAGGGATAGTTGCCATGAGCGAGACTGTCGAAGTTAGACTATATCGCAAAGACCACTAGAGCACATTCGGAGGGGAATAAACCGAGCAGACTGCTGTCGTGGCAGTGCAAGAGGGAAACCCTGAGACACCTGACTACAGAAATTAAAGCTGGAACAGGGACTGTGCACATGGCGCAAACGTCAATTAATGAAGCTTTCAGGACATTTTATTCCCAAGTGTACAGTCACGACACACTAGTACCCCATGAAAATATGTTAGACACGCTAGAGGAAATCGGCCTCCCCACAGTGCACAGCACGCAGCGAGAAATGCTAGAAGGTGACTTAAAGGCTGAGGACATTAGTGAAGCAATTAAATCTCTGACCACTCCCAAGA
Source organism: Ambystoma mexicanum (assembly GCF_040938575.1). NCBI lineage: Eukaryota > Metazoa > Chordata > Amphibia > Caudata > Ambystomatidae > Ambystoma > Ambystoma mexicanum. Next base: position 648,521,368 of record NC_090936.1, read on the forward strand.
CCCCCGGGAGTGATGGGCTGCCCCCTGAGTTCTACAAGGCATATAGCTCAGAACTAATTCCGGTCCTACACAAGTTATTTAAAGAGGCATATAAGAACAAGGTGTTACCGGGAACCATGGGAGACATTAGTAGTCCCGATACCTAAACCGGGTAAACCCATGGACTTATGCGACTCATATAGACACTAGTGATGTTGAATTATGATGTCAAAATATTGACAACTATGCTGGCTAAAAGGCTGTACAGGGTCATAGGGACCATAGTGCATGAGGACCAAAACGGGTTTATTCCGGGCCGAAACACAGCAATAAACTTGAGACAGCTGCAACACATAGTGGCGCAAACAGGCTTGCAGGAGCAATACGCAATTGTCTCACTGGACGCCATAAAAGCGGTTGATTCTATATACTCGGAATGGCTGATTGCTGTGTTGAGAGGCTTCGGGCTGGGCAAACATTTTATTGGATCGGTCAAACTACTCTACGTAGCACCATTGGCAAGGGTGAAAACTGGAAGAATAGTGTCACCAACCTGGGACATTCAAAGGGAACCAGACAGGGCTGCCCATTGTCACCAATGATTTACATCTTGGGGTTGGAGCCGATAGCGATATATCTAAGGAAGCAATTCTTTGAAGCAGGAATCGGAGTGGGAGGGGTGTACCATGTAGTATCTTTATACACTGACGACATACTATTGTACATAAAGAACCCACATCTGAATGTGCCAGTGATCCTGGATGTCCTGTAGAATTTTGCACGATTGTCAGGGATCTCCGTTAGCAGAGAGAAATCTTGCATATTTCCATTGGCGGGACTGGTTGGGAAAACAGTGGAGGAACTCCCGGCAGTTGGGCTCAGGTGGCAGCAATTGTTCAGATACCTAGGAGTGAATGTCTGGCACACACCTGAACTGATGCACAAGGGCAACACCGAAATGGTGGTGAAAGGACTCAGGAAGTTCATGAAGTTTTGGTCCAAACTACGTCTGTCAGTGATGGGCAAGATCGTCATTACCAAGATGATCGTCCTGCCGAGGTTCCTATATTTGTTTCAGAATGTCCACTACTGTATCCCGGCCTCTTTCTTTCGCCTATTGGAAAAGCTGCTAAGGGAGCTTCTCTGGGGCACCGCTAGACACAGACTGTCCCTAACTACACTCATGTTGCCGTACAAGGAGGGAGGGGTTCAGCTACCAGACCTCGAGAGATATTACCTGGCGGCTCAACTCAGCTTTGTGGCCAGGTGGCTTGCAGATGAGACCACCTCGGAAACGAGACCGATAAAGCAGCTAGTGGCGCCTGCCACCCTAAAAGAAACGCTATGGTTTCCATTGGGATGCTTGGGCAGTGTCCCTATGATTGTAACGCTAGGTAAGAGGGTTTGGAATAGGGCCTTGAAACCACTGGGACGGGTGCACCCCTACTCACCCAAGACCCCTATTGCAGCTGATGTTTGTGTGAACAGAGCAGACCTGACAATAGTATGGCAAAGATGCAGCATTTACACATGAGGGATACATATGAAGAGGGTGTTTTTAGGGAGTTTGAAAACATGGGAGAGAAAGCGGGATTACCCAAGGGTCAGTTCCTATGGTATCAGAGGACCAGAAAGATAGCAAGGAAGAAGTGGGAAGAATGGCCAGAGGAGTCGGCAACAGATCCAATACTAGTTACTCCACAATCTGGGGGATGAATGGAGACCAGTGTCCAGGCTCTATGGTTAGTTGGCGGATAGGCCCAACCCCAAGAGCGTAGCACTGAAACAGTGTTGGGAGGCTGACCTGGGAATCACCCTAACGGAGAAGGAATGGGAGAGAATCCTGGTGTGTTCCCGGGAAGTGTCCAGAAACGGCTTATTCAATTAAATGTTTTGTATAGAACCTACATGGCACCAGGCAGAATAGCCAAATTTAGCAATGGTGCTCGCCCACTATGCCCATGGTGCGGGTCAGAGGGAGCGGGTATGCTGCACATGTTCTGGAGGTGCCTGAAAGTACAATGTTTCTGGGCCAAGATGGAACAGACTTGCAGAAAGGCTAGGGTGGCAAGATACGATTGGTCACTGATCGAATGCCTCCTGGGAGCCTACCCAAGAATAAGAAAAGTTAGGCATTTGGTCAAACTTATGGACATGGCGTGTATACTGGCCAAAAGGTCCATCGTAATGGCATGGAAGACTGCGGGGGTCCACAATATGCTAGATGTCAAAGGGAACTGGAGCACTGGAGAGAGGCTGAAACTAAAGTAGGAGGCAACGTGGTGTCCAAAGCTGGGGAAGATGCAATCCCTGCATATGAGGCCTGGAAGACGCTGATCTGGGATGTATTCCACCCATCGGATGACAAACCTCCATGAATGAACAAAGTCCACACTTGGGTTATTCAAGACCTGCTAGGAGCTTGGTGTTAAGCTCACCTTGCTCCCAGAGGGGCGTCGGTCGGACCCGGACAGCTGCCGTCACCATCCACGTGATGCGTAGTGCAGCGATGACTGACTGGATCTGCCCTCCTAATCTTGTCTGCTTAACCCGTAGAAATATTCTCCTGCAAGTGGAGAGATGGATTTAGCCACTTGTGGGATGCCCTCACAGCAATCTCAACTTATATTCTTGAAAGATGAGCTCTCCATCCTGCATGGATTTGCAGAGGCGCGTCGATTCCAGTTACTTCACTGGTTCGAAGGCTCGGGAGAGTTCCGGAGAGTATTGACTCTAAGGTTCCTGGTGAGGACCAGTAAGTATTAAGTTCATAGAGTTCAATATGTCCGATGTTCACTCTTGTTCCCCCCCTTCCTTTCTTGTCTTGCAGTTGGCTCGTGAAAAGATGCTCTTGTGGCAGCTGGTGGTGCTCAGGTAAGAGTCTGTGTCACCCGACGTTGTCCTGTAAATGTTGCACGAGGAAAACGTGTTTTGTCTCTTTTTACAGATGCGGCGCGTGAAAATATGGAGAGTCACAAAAGGATGCCTCCCGTGGTAAATCAGGTAAGTCTATGGTGCTAAGAATTATATTTGTTGGTTCCCTCGGCTCACCTTGTGGTTTTCTTTTGTCTCCTAGTTGCAGAAGTTCGGCAAAGAAATGATGGAGGCAGCGCCGACCCGAAGGATGCTGTGAAGACTGGTGAGTATGGCGCGGCGCTGCAGCTGGAGGTGCGGCGCGTGCAGAAATTATGTTCTTTACAGGTTCGGAGACAAGATGGATCCAGAATCAGATCAGGTGTTGAATAGAAATAAGTTTGTTTTCTAACCTTGTCCCTTACTTTCCTCTTTGTTTTAGGAGCTCCGGATTCGAGGCGGGTGTGGCAGAAGACTGGATGCAGGCTGCAGGCACGGTGAGTGTTACGCTGCTGGATGCAGAATAACGCGAAGCGTGTGTTGCTGGTCGGGTGTGGTTTAAATGGCCTCAAAAGTAGTCCCCGGTAAGAAGTCCCTAGAACCACACCCGAGTAAAAAATAGTCCCTGTAGAAAAATAGTCCCTTTCAGGCTTCATGTTGGATTGGAGTCATTTGCAGCATGGTCTGCCTGAGGTAAGTAATGACTATGAGCCTGGCGCCTATGGCGCCAGGACTGAACCCAGATAGCCCCTAGCCAGGGCTGCTGAGGTTTTACTAAATGTCTAGATGCCTGCTCCCAGGGCTGATGGGCTTGGTCCGGATGCCTGGGGGTAGGCATCATGACACTTGGCTAACTAAACTAGGAACACTAGATCAGCACTCGCCAGCACCCAGCAAATGCAACGGCGCACTATGCCCTGGAATCCTCCAGGACAAACTGATGAGCACCCCGAAAAGGGGAGAAAAAAAAACAGAAAACAATTCAAGTGGAGAATACTGTTGTCACAAAATCACTAAATGTTGTTGATCTAACACTACATGTATTCATGAAAATGATGTCAAATTGAGATGCAAAATAGTGAATGCCAACTATAAATGCCAATAAAAACATTTAAAAATAAAATAAAGAACTAGATGTTTCAGAGTTGGCTGTCAACTTTTGCATAGTTTTTGTGCCAGTGATGGATACGTTCGTAGGTATGAAATTGATTAAGTTTGAATCGCAAGCTTTATCACATGGGAAACACAGTAAGTACTTTGCTTGAGGTTTTCTTTTTTTTAGGAAATCTTGCGCATTCCTTGTATGACTTGTAAGTATTATTGGACTCCATTGTAAGTAGCCAATCATACTCAGTGTTTCTTTTTGACAGGAGGCAATCCGGACCCAAGATCTTCGCTGCTTACATTTATTCTAGAGAGAAGATTCTTCATCTTCCCTTCGAATTTCACCAAAGATTTTGGGTTGGCCTCTTTCAACATATTGCCTAAGTCCTGAAACAGCAAGTTACGAGGCGGATTTAACATTTTTGCATAGTTAGTTAATTTATGCCATTGGAATTTGGAGGATAAAGAGCTCAACCCTAGCTCATGTCGTAAGATAGAATTGGGTAGAGCCAAGGCTAAGCACAAAGTCTGCTTCCAAATCATCCCCTGGACCTTATCAAGGATATGGTCCAAATCCAGCAGACATATGTCCAAACCATATAACTGAATCGGTTCGACTTTTAGGATATAAAAATCGATAGTGGGCAACAGCGAGTACTTACTGTGTTTCCTGAATAAGATTTTCATTTGAGACAATAAAGGCCTCATCTTCTGCTTTATGCGAGGCCCACATGCTTAAGGAAACGCTATCGGAAATGGTATAGCCCAGATACCGTAGGGAATTGGTCAGTTCGATCACTGAACCTCCCATCGTCCATTTAAAGGTTTTGATTCTTTTCCTGTTAGTGAAGATAATGATGCTGGACTTGGAGGGTTTGGCCTATAGATTGTGTTTGGAAGTGTACTCCGAGAATTAATTGAGTTTGTTTTGTAGACCATATGGGATCTTATCAAATAGGATCAGGTCGTCAGCGAACCCTTTCCAATGAAAATGGAGCTTGCCTAGCCTTACCGCAAAAATCTGCCAAATCTGCTCCATATCACACAGGTACAAGTTAAATATGGTTGATGCTAGGTTGCATCCCTGTTTAACCCCTGTGAACGTTGTGATGAACTAGGTGAGAGCACCCTCTTGATTGATTTGTACCTGAAAACTAGTGTTCTGATGCAGCATAACAATAGGGCGAATCAATAATTGGGGCACTCCCAACCTTTGCATTTTGATCCACAAAAGATTTCTAATTACACAATCAAAGGCCGCCATCATGTCCAAAAGGCCATGAAAATAGGACCGGATTCCGGTTGCTTAGACTTTTTCAAAATGTGGGCAAGGATTGTGGCATTAAGGGAGGTCCCCATAGGTTTACGAAAGCCCACCTGAATTCTAGACAAGATGTCATGTGTCTGGATATATTGTTCAAGTTGTTGAGGAATGAGTATAGAGAAGACCTTCGAGGAGGCTTGCATTAAGGTGGTCAGTTTGCCAGATTGTCGGCATTCCCCTTTTTATGAATCAGTATGATAATGGCTGATAGCCATGACGCCGGTAATTGGTTGAAATGAAAAATGTGATTGAACTTAGCTTGTAATATTCTGGCCCAAAAGTGCGGATCAGCTTTTAATATACATATATGTATGCCATCAGGTCCCGCTGCTTTAGAAAAGTTAAGTTTACATATTGCCCATTGGACGTCTTCAATGGACACAGACACTGTTCTACGGCTGCTAAGTTCGATATGTTAAAAGGAACATTTGTATATTGTAGCAACATCTGAAATTTCTGCTAAATAAAGAATTTCCATCGAACCGCTGAGATCGAGGCGTTAAGAGCGAACAATGCTTGTTGCACCTCTCAGTGCCTCCCAAAAACTCTTGGTGTTACCTTTACACAAGTGAACGATCATATTCTGATTGTCCGTGCTATATATGTGGTGTTTTAGACCTGTACATTTTTTTTGTATCCTTGGCATATGTGATTTTTGAGACCTCTGTACTGTAGGCCTGAAAGACATTGCCTTTTAAGTTCTCTAAGTTGTTTATTTTTGGCGCGTTTCAATGAGGCAACTTCCAAATTAAGTGTGGATAGAAACTCGATGTTTGCTAGATGCTGTGTGTGACATGGTGTTCAAATGATATTTAATTAGAGGTGTTGCATTCTTCCATGCGTTGAGCCTCCATGTTAGAAGGTTCCGATTGAGATAATCAACAAATGACCTTGCTAACCCTGTAGGTTAGCTCACAACAAAGTTTGGGATTCCAGTGTAGGGAAATAGCTTGCCTGTCGACATCAATAAGCGCTAGCGCGGAGGCTTTTTGGTAGGAGCATAGGGGAAGGTTCACCTTTAAAGTGATATACTTATGATCTCCCAGATTCAAGGTATCGATGACTGGTTCGCAATAGCCACACATCTTGGAGGAGACAAATAAGTAGTCAATGTACGAACTTGCGGTTCCTCATTGCCCGGTACAGGTGTGTTGGTCTTCAAATTCAACTAACTGCATGTCCCAGTCTAGTAAATAATCAACCCAACGCTGTCCTCTCTTTGTGGAAGCGGTTTGATTGTTGTGGGCAATTATGAAGGTGGGAGAGATTGTGGTGTTGAAACAAGAGGAATTAAAGTCTCCATCCAGGACAATGTGATAGTGCGGGTGCCGAAGGAACGCATCTTCAGGTAGGGTATCGATCTGCGTGAAGATGATATCCATGGTCATCCTTGCAGGATTCCAATAGAGACAGATAATGAAAAAGCCTAAGTTAGGTTGGCCAAAAGGACTAAGTTCAATAGCTAACAATTCATCCGAGCTTGCAATCAGGGTAGTGAAAACCTTCAAATTGTTGTCCACTAAGACTGCTAGGCCACCCGCAGGTCTACCTGTGGCTCCACCCATCGCTACTTGTGTATAAGTGGTGTAGCCAGTAATAAAAAAAGGTTGCAGTTTCATTGTCTCTTGTATTAATATGAACACAGGTTTATTGAGTAGGGAAAATGACCTAAGCCACGTGAATAAGTTTGAGAAGCCACATGAATTCCATGATAGAATATTGAAGCCAACATGGCTACGCTGGCGCATTTGTTTTATTCATTGATATAAGTGGTTCGAGCCACGACCAATCTTTAATTGTACTTGCGATTGTGGGAAATTGCGCTAGCATCTCCTCATTTGGCTGTCTAAGTGTATGGTTACAAGGGGATGATCCTTTTTCCTTGTCTGCAGGGGCTTCCTGTGTTTCAATGAACACAGTGGCAGCCTCCTCGGTCTTAAATAAGTGAGGCACGAGTCCCAATTCTAATAGATCAGATTTGTGTTTCCCACACCAGTTTCATAACGATGTGGGAGTGAAAGCCACAAATAATAGGATTATTATTGTTGGTGGACAGAGTGATCCAATCTAGGTTGTCAGAGTTAAGCGTTGTCAATGGGTGACTTTTTTTTGAAGATATTCAGCATAACCGTGTGATTAAGTCTATGCCTACCGTTGACTGAGTGAGCTCTCCCATAATGTTGGGAAGTTCAATTGTGAGGTCGATGGCAGACGAGTCGACCGAAGGGAGACAATTAGATTGTAGTGGCAAGTGACTGTCCACCTCAACCCTAGTCTCTTCGGTAGCATTAGATTCTAAGTTCTTGTTTGTAGATTTTTGCGAGGCTGACTCCTTACCCAAGGTTTGGGTGTCGGCTTCCAATTTGGGAGGAGCCATTATTGTTTTACACAGCGATTTAGCAGTCTCCTGACCCAATATGTGAGTAGTCAGTGGAGACAGCCTTTGCTTGTGTAGATGGTTCAACATTAATGTTAGTTAGATCCCCTTACTTTCTTATTGCATAATTTTGGAAAAAATTTGGATAAATGTGATTATTTTGCTTTGTCGTTGTTCGTTAAGAGATGATAGTGCACTGTAATTGCTGTTGTGCTGCCTGGTCCGTTGCCCAGATCTTCTGTGACTTATGCTCTATTGCGGCCCATTGCAGAACTCTATTTGGGCGTCTATGCCCAAGAGGAAGCTCTACCGCCTGTGACTGTAGCGAAACGCTCCTGTGGACTTCATTTCCCAATTCTCTGCTCGCGTTGTTGGCTCCGCCTCCCGCCAAGCCCTTTTAGTGCACGGTGCACGCGCTTCCACGAATGTGTAAGGGCTGTTGGGCTGGGAGGCAGGAGCTGAAGTGAGTACTACATTGCATTATAATGTCAGATTCATTGTCTGGATGGTACTAAGTATTACTCCATTTTATTTTGAACATTTTTTCCTTGCTTAGATAGGTCAATCTTATGTACGCAGCCTGTCTTAAAGACTTCGAGCTGTCTGAACTGATATGCTTAACATTAGTGAAATAAGAACCAAGCACTACTAAAGGACGCCTACTATTCTCTCCTATAACATGGTTGGTGGCCTTCGCAGTGGAGGATGCATTGAACCTTCCATGATTAATAGTAAAAACAACGGCATGCTAGCCTTTGCCAATAAACCTTGTGTGCCTTTCAGCGCTCAGTAACTTCCTTCCTTGTTCCTTTTCCCCCCCGACGCCAGCTGTTTCCTGCTGGCGTCGGAGACTGTCTCGTTACACAAACTTTTCGTTACCACCTTTCTTGGGCAGCGCTTCACGGTCCGCTGAAGCGGATCCCGCTGCGTGCCTGTGCTCGCTTCCCCGGCCAAGTAGAGTTTTCACAGGCCTCGGGCAAGCCAGCGCAGACTTCGTTAACTCATGGCACCGCCTGCGAGCCACCAAGGGGAGCTCTTGGTCTCCCTGGTCCTTTTCTCTACATTCCAGCGCTCGAGTGAACATTTCCGTTGGAAATCATAAATTAACGCGAGCGCCGGAGCCTTTGTTTACATCATATTGATTTCCTGATTGACAAGTGAAGCATAAAAAAAATATTCTTTTCAGACATTTTTGCTGTTAGGATAGCCAGATTCAACAGCACAAAAAAAAAAGTAGAATAAAGTGTCAGTCAGATCTACATACTCAGCTTGTCTGGGAGAATCTAACACTAGACTACTTCTTGCTACTGGGCTAGAGAGAAGGCATTCAGGAAGCCCAGGAAAGCAAAAAGAAAAAGAAAGGTAAAGGTGCTCGATATTAATCATGGCTGCGCAGTACTCCCCTCAATCAGATCAGGCTTGGTTTGAGTGTGAGGAAGATGCATGCTTTATTGATGAAGTGGCAATGGAAAAAAAGCATTCAAAGGTACTGGGATCCACGGTTGAGAACAGCATTAAAAAGGCTGTAACTGGTATGCTCCTGCCAATACAGCAGCGCCTGGAAACTATGGAGGAGCGCATGCGTGAAACATCTCCGACAGGGAGAAAAAAGACCCAGAAGAGGAAGCACCTTACACAAGGGGAATGTAGTCCAGCTCGTAAGAGCAAAAGCTCTCTGACCCCCCCGAGCCAACCAGTATCTGCCACTGCTGCCGTATCGGACGCCTTCTCCAGGCTGAAAAAAGCCTTTATGAATAGGAAGGTAACCCCTTCCCATGATGGACCCTCTTGTCCCGAGGAGGACAACGGGTACTAGACCCTCAAGCCCGGAGGGAGATGGACAGGGCATGGAAGACAATCAGAATGCAAGTGTGTATGGCGACGATCTCTCGCACACTTCCTCAGATGAAGATACTCAGATCTTGGGTTGAAAACCCTCAAGCTCGGGGATTGTGGCTGCCCCCATCCCCAAGAAGCCTACCGGGGAACAGCCTCCTGCAAAGGGGATGTTTGCTCACGAAGACCTAATACATCCCAGGTCCACTGACTGGAAGCCATCGTCTAGAACAACTGATTACATTTTCACCAGGCTACGCAAGCCACTCGATAAAGCGGTCCGAGCGAGACTCCGGGCCGAATGCCCACGTCCAGAAATTCCAGACAAAGTGGCTCTAACTCCGGAGCTGGACTCCAAAATGATTACATTTTTGGGCAAAAAATGTGAAAGACCCTAGGAAAGGCATCGACCGGGCCTGGAAGTCCTGTCGGGACAAACTTCTAGATGTCACAGGTCCTCTTGCAAAAATCCTGGTCCTGGCGGAAGCAGCTGCCAGCACAGCAGACCCTATTGACCCAGTGATTCTCTCGGGTTGGACCTAGAGGGCCGTCTGCCTACTAGGAAATGCCAGCTGTGCTATTTCTACTGAGCGTCGAAAGGGCATCTCTTTAAAATCGACGCTAAGTTGAGTGAATTGGCGAACACAGAGTCAGGTGCTGCTGCCCAGGGCTTACTGTTTGGAGATCCTTTAATGAAGGAGATGTCGAAATTTGTCTGTACCTTTACCGCATTGGACCAAACCCAGGCCTTCATCAAGAGTCTTCACTTCAAACATTTTCTCCGGGACTGGACGAGGTCGAGGTCACGCCTCTGGCCGTTATTCCTTTGATAGAAGACCTCAATACCACAGGGAACAACACAATGCCTGGCAACAGCGCACCAATACCTTCTTTCATTCAAGAGGGCGTGGCAGAGGGCGTTCCTGGAGGAGAGCCACTAAGAACACAGCCCAGCAACAGCCTTCAGGTCAGTCTACTCATAGCAGCCCCGCAGAAACTGATAGGGGGGGTGGCGAGCCCTTTTTGCAAGTGCTTGGGATACCTTATCGGGGGAAGCCTGGGTCATGGACACAGCGCGCGGTCTGCGTCTAGAGTTTTTCACGCAGCTCTTTCAAGCCTGTTGCCCCGCCCCCATAGTAACGTCCGAAATAGATCGGAGGGAATTAGACCGCGAAAAACACAGCTTATATAAAAAACAAGTGATTTGCCCCTGCTCGAGTCAGGGCGCTTTCTTCAGCCCAATTTTTCTGGTGCGCGGAAAGGAGAAGGTGCGGCCTTTAATAAATCTAAGAGCGCTCAACGATTTTATAATCTACCGTCATTTCAAGATGGAAGGGATCCACATGCTCCAGGACATATTGAGACTAAACGATTGGCTCATTTGCCCCGACCTGAAGGATGCCTATCTCGCAGTCCTCGTTCATCAGGCACATGTGAGTTATCAGAGGTTTTCTTGGGGGCACCGAGACTGGGAATTCACGTGTCTACCCTTCGGGCTCTCTTCAGGACCTTAGGCGTTTATCAAGCTGCTGAAGCCAGTAGTAGCTCATCTAAGAGAACAGGGCGTCCAGCTGATGATCTATCTGGACGACATTATTTTCATTGCTCAATCTCAAGAGCTAGTACAAGAACAGACCAAGCTGGCCATAGATTTACTGCACAGTCTAGACTTTCTCATCAATTGGGAGAAATCTATTTTGTGTCCTTCCAGGAATCTCTAATTTCTGCGGTCCGTAGTAACACCCAAAATTCACAGCTTCGTCTCCCAGCTGTCAAAATACACTCCAACAAGCAGGAGATTCGCAGGCTCCTGCAAAGGGACCACATTTCTCTTTGGGAACTAGCGAGAGTGATAGGCCTTCTATCCTCTTCTATCCAAGCAATATTTCCCAGTCCCCTTCATTACCGAGAACTGCAAAGACTGAAAGGTCAACACTTAAGGCGCAGCCTCTCTTACTCCCAACGCCTGATACTGTCCCCTCAGGCAAGAATAGAGCTCAATTGGTGGCTCACGCACATTGAAGCCTGGAACGGCAGGGCCATCTTCGGTACCAACCCGGATATCATCTGAAATAGATCGGAGGGCATTAGACAGCGAAACACATCGAATCAGGCGCCAATCGCTCCGGTTGGGGAGCGAGATGTGGCTCGGTAGCCACGGAAGGGACTTGGTCTCCCCAGGAACTTGAGATTCATATAAACTGCCTGGAGCTCCTTGCGGCTCATTTTCAGTTCGCTCCTTTGCCAGAGACAGAGCGAGTTGTATCTTGCTGAAAATTGGCAACCTATCCGCATTAAGATACATCAGTCATCTGGATGGTACCAAATCACGTCCACTAGCGGAGCTAGGCAAATACTTTTGCAATTTCTGCCTGGAACACGGCATCTCCGTCACTGCGGAATATCTCCTGGGTCCCAGGAACGTGATAGCGGACTGGCACTCCCGTCATTACGCCAATTCCAGCGACTGGAGACTCAACAGATACATTTTTCTCCGCCTTCAACAGATCTGGGGTCCAATGTCCAAGGATCTCTTTGCCTCCTGCCTCAACACTCCGCGTCCAGTGTTCTACAGCTGGAGACCCGATCTGACAGCCTTGGGCGACAGATGCATTCTTGCAGCCTTGGACAGAGGGAATTCACTACGCATTTCCCCCTTTTTCATGATGGCGAGGACCCTGGCGAAGGCCCGTCAGGAGCAAACAGAGCTAGTCCTCTTCTCCAGCATGGTGTCTGGCATGGATTCACATACTCATGAATATTCCCTGTCGTCAGGCTGGGAATCCTCTGTAAAGAAAAAATCAGTATCAGTTTCGTTTCTGATCTGTCTTTCTTAGTAGTAACCAATCACTGATCTCTGGGTCATACTGCCCCCAGCCAATGACTGCCCTCTCCCTAAGCCCCACCCCTGGCAGCCATCCTCAGATTTTTACCACACGCTCAAGTGTTGGGAGTCATCTTCTTTAGCTCTCGAGTTTTATACTGCATTTTCACACTTTTTCAGGAGAATTTCTCATTTTTTCGGTTTAATCGAGCCTCAAGCTCCACTGTTTCTGCGTCTGATAACGGGGACCTGTTTCGGAATTCTTCTACGCCCCTCAAGGGTGAAGTTTTCGTCGAGTTTACACTTCTTGGAGGATTCCAGAAGATCTGCGGCCTACCTCAGCGGACATGGCCCAGGACAAGATGAGCTCGACGCCCGGATCCAAGCTGTTCAGGAACTGCCCTGGATGCGGATTATATAAGGTTTTCGAGGAGGACAAGCATTCGCGATGTCTCTACTGCCTCCATGGGGACAAGACGCACATGGAGAAGGACTGTGCGTTCTGCAAGAACCTGTCGGAACAGACCAAACAAGATCGCCGTTCCCGCCTCGCCACCTGGCTGGAGAAGGGCACAGCAAGTGAGAAGGCAAAGTAGAAGTCTGAGCGGGCTTCTAAGTCCTTTGAGGGCGCCCCGGCGACGGGGGCCCAACAGAAGGCCAAGCAGCGCGAGTCTGCGGGCTCCGGGAGCGCCGAAAGGTCGGGCTCTTCGATTGCCAAGCAGGGCGCTACTTCCCCGGCATGTTCGACCACGAGCCAGCGCTCTGGTTCGGGGAAGAGGAAGTCCGAGAACCCGGGTAGGCCGCTGGAGCGGACCCAGTCGATCTCGAAGGGGGAGCGAGGCGCTGACACTCCCCCCAAGGCGAAGGCCCAGGACGCACCTAAGGTGGTGAGGGCTTTGATCCACCTGGCTAAGGCCTCTACCGAAGTGGTCGCTGCGACCCTGGTGGAGCCGGCTGAGACTACGCCAATGGAAACGGCTTCTGGGCCCAGAGTATCCCTGCCGCCGCAGAGGGAATCCTCTTTCCAGCCCATCGCTAAGACCCCTGTGAAGCCCCTGGCTGAAAAAGAGGGGGCGGTGGTGGCCATTACAGACTTGGAATCGGCCTCTGAGGAGGATCTGGTGGAGACCGAGAAGGGCCTCAACGAAAGGTCCATAGGCCTCAATGAGAGGTTCGAGAAGGTTCGATCCCAGGGGACAGTCCCTGCTGACGTGATCGAAGATAGCAACGACGAACAGGGCCCAGTGGAGCGGCCATCCCGTCCGTCACAGCCATTGCCCGAGCCCCAGGATAGCTCGGCGGCCATTTTGTTGGCAATTCAATCCTTATGTACCGAGGTAAGGACAAGATTACCACGCACCCCGATGGAGGAGCCAGAACCAGGCCCGCCGGGAAGCCCTCCGATCAAGCGGAGGAGAGTCCACCCCGCTCCGCCCTTCGTGCCTGCGAGACCGGTGAACCCCTCATCCCCCTCGCCGGGAGAGGATACGGCAACGGACGATGACGGCAGCGATGACACAGCGGACATCCCGTCGTCACACACCCCCCGCCCCTGCGGGCATCCCCCTTTCCACACCATGATACCCAGGGCATCCGAGCTCTTCCAGCTCTGCCCTGAAGAACAGAAAAGGAAGGGGTTTCTGTACCAACGACGAGAGGCTAAGAGGAAGACGGTCCTCACGGTGCCTTTATTCGACATCTGGGACGAGGGGCTTGCTGTCCTCAAGAACCCTGCCACGACACCCGCCAAGAGGGACAGGTACGAGAAGAAGTACCGAGTCCCCGATGCCACCCCCTTGTGCCTCTGGGCCCAGCCCACGCCGGACTCGGTCGTCTCGGCAGCGGCTAAGAAGAAGGCAGCGGGCGCAGCAGCTTCAACTTCCACTTCCCCGCTGGACAGCGAGGGCAAGAAGTTGGACTCTATGGGACGATGAGTCATCTCGTCGGCAGCAACGGCGATTAAAGCGGCCAATGCCTTAGCTATCGTGGACCGCTACGACAGGGAGCTCTGGTTCAAGATAGCTCCCCTGCTAGATTTCCTGTCTGATGACAAAAGGGCGGAGGCCTTGGAAATTCTGCAGGAGGGCGAGGTGGCGTCGCATCACGCCATAACGGTGGCGACGGACATTGTCGATACTGGATTTTCGCCAACTGGGCAACGGAGTTTGCCTCCGACGACGAGGATGGCTCAAGGCGACAGACTTTCGCCAGGACGTCCAGACCAGTGTGTTGGACATGCCGTTCGACGGCAACAACCTCTTTGGTAAGGCGGTGGCTGAGTCTCTACAGGCCATCAAGACCGACTCGGAGACGGCCGGGGCCCTTGGGGTGCTTCAGCAGCGACGGCCCTTTCGGAGCCCCGGAGGCAGACAGGGTGCCTCCAAAGGATCCAGCGGCGGCTCCTCCACTTTCCGCCAGGTGGCCTGCTCCTCTTCCCAGGAGGCCTACAGAGGTCGCGGCAAGGAAGGGGGTTCCCGCCGTCGCCAAGGAGGCCAAGGTGGCAAGGCTGCTTCCAAACAAGACTGACCCGGCCGGGTTGTCGGGCCCCCACCGAAGCATCCCGGTGGGAGGCCGGCTGACGAAGTTCGTCAGAGTGTGGGAGTCCATCTCCACCGATCGTTGGGTGTTGGACACCCTGGCCAACTCGCTGGAATTCCTAAAGAAGTGCCCTCTCATTCCTCCCGTGGCCAGGAAGGAGAATCACGTCCCTCAACTGCTGTTGGAAGTAAAGGCGATGCTCAAGAAAGGTGCCATCGAGCTCGTCCCCAGGAGGCTCCGGGGCTCCAGAGTGTACTCAAGGTACTTCCTCGTCAGAAAGAAGACAGGCGGCTAGCGCACCATCCTGGACCTGCGTCGGTTAAACAAATACATGAAGGTGCAGAAATTCAGGATGGTCACCCTCCAGCATGTATTGGGACAGCTGGAGGAAGGTGACTTCCTATCGTCGTTGGACCTGGAGGATGCTTACTTCCACATCCCCATTCTAAAAAGGCACAGGAAGTTCCTCAGGTTCGTGGTTCAGGGACGCCACTACCAATTCAGAGCCCTACCGTTCGGATTAAAGTCGGCACCCAGGGTTTTCACCAAGTGCCTGGCACCAGTGGCGGCGCGGCTGCGCCTGCAGGGGATCCACGTCTACCCCTACCTGGACGACTGGCTAATCCGGGCAAGGTCAAGGGAACTCGCTGTCGATCATACGGCGAGGACCGTCCGGATGCTCACGGAGCTGGGGTTCGCCATCAACTACCCTAAATCCCACCTGGTTCCATCGCAAGTAGCACTGTTTTTGGGGGCGAAGCTCGGTACAGTGGAGCAATTGGCCTCCCCTTCAGAGGAGAGGACCCAAGACCATCCTGGGCAAGGTGCGGCACCTGTTAGCCGCGGACGTGGCCGGGGTGAGGTCCATCAAGTCCCTTCTCGGGATGATGTCCTCATGCATCTACCTTGCGCCCCTTTGCAGACTTCGGATGCGTCCGCTACAGGAGTTCCTCGACACCCGCTGGTTTCAGGCGAGGGGCTGCTTCGAGGACAGGATCCCCCTCGACGAGGAGTTCGGTCGGGCGATCCTATGGTGGGGCACCCGGGCTCACCTCATGACGGGCACAGACTTTCAAACCCCGGCGTTTCAGGAGATGGTGACTACGGTCGCCTCTCTGGAGGGTTGGGGGGCCCACACCGGAGATCTCCACGCAAGAGGCCTTTGGCTCCCGGAGGAGAGGTCTCTTCACATCAACATCTTGGAGCTCTGAGCAGTGTTCTGGGCGCTCAAGTCGTTCCTCCCGTCCCTCAAGGACAAGTTGGTGAGGATCTTCACCGACAACACCACCACGATGTTCTACATATGGAAGCAGGGGGGCACCAGATCCCCAGCCCTATCCAAGGAGGACCAGGAACTGTGGCACTGGGCCGTTGCCCAGGGGATGTTTCTGGTTCCCTTCCACCTGGCAAGAATAAAAAACACCATTGCCGACTCACTCAGCAGGGAGCTGCGCTCGTGCCACAAGTGGGAACTGCGCCAGGATCAAGTGGATCGACTCTTCCAACGATGGGGCAAACCCCAGATCGACCTGTTCGCGACGACCTCCAAGTGCCAGAGGTTCGCCAGCAGGTTCCCACAGTCGAGGAGCATGGGCGATGCTTTCTCGTTCCCATGGGACGGCCTGTTTCTATACGCGTTCCCTCCATTGCCGTTGTTGCTCCGCCTCATCAACCAGCTCAAGAAGTCCAGGTGCAGGATGATCCTTGTCGCACCGGCGTGGCTGAGGCAGGTCTGGTTCCCGGACCTTCTGGACTTGTCAACATCCCCGCCAGTCAGGCTTCCGGCGGACGCAGATCTTCTCTCCAGAGAAGGTGCCATTCTCCACCACGACCCACAGTCGCTGAACTTGCAGGCCTGGCTCCTGCAGCACTAGAGTTTGGAGGGTACGATATCCCGGCTGATTGCAGAGAGGTTCTTGCAAAGGCCAGGGCGTCCTCAACTCTCAAGTGTTACGGTCATAAATGGAAGAGGTTCTCTGTCTGGTGCCGTGCACAGAAGATTAACCCTCTGCGAATTACGGCCCCTCAAGTGCTGCCGTACCTGCTGTCGCTGGCCAAGGCTGGACTGGCTCACGCCTCCATAAAAATACTTTGAAGGGATTGTGTCCTCTGACGTATTCCTTATCTTAGATATCTCTTTCCAGCTTTGCTGGCCTCGGAAAATTTTTCTCTAGAGGGCGCTGCGCGTCGACGTCCGCCGAGTCGATGTCCCTCGACAGCCGCCGTATCGTCGTCGACGTCATCCTGCCTATAAAGCCCGCGCGCAGCGTCCTTTGCTCAGTTCTGTTTTTCCGCGCTTACTCAGTGCCTCGGAATATCGTTGCTCAGTTTCGTAGAGAATTTATCCTATTTACCTCAAGATATTCGATCCATACTCGATATCTTCCTCGTCGGAACCGACGACCCCTCGGTCCGGCTTCAAAAAATGCCGAGACTGGGGGAAAAAGATGTCGCTGACTGACCCTCACAGAGTTTGTCTGTGGTGTTTGGGAGCTGAACACCATTGTTCGGAGTGCGAGGACTGTATGTCCATGACAGCTAAGGCCCTGAAGGAGCGTAGGGGGAAGCTGGAGAAAGGTAAGACTTCAAAAGCTTCTTCTTCCTCGACGAAGTCGAGACATTCGTCTCCTCGTCACCATTCGCGCTCCAGGTCTCAGAGTGGGTCCCATCACTCCTCGAGATCGAAGCACTCGAAGAGGAGACATTGAAGATCCCCTTCTCCGTCCTCCTCTTCCTCTGTTTCTCCTAAGAGAATCCCTTGCCCCACGAAACATAGTTCCCGGGCTGAATGGGAGGAATTCCGCAAAAATATGATGAGCGTCTTCGAGAAAGCGGCCTGGACCCCTTCGAAGACTTCCAAGAGCGATGCTCTGGTCGAAAGACCCGAAGGTCAAAAACGCTGCGAGTCGCAGTACCCGGCGAAGGAAGCTTCTCGAGCGCGTCACGAACCCTCGAGTAAAGCTGACCTCGAAACCTTCTTCGAAGGTTCCGTCGACGCCGTCGACAAAGGTTCCGTCGACGCCGAGGTCGGTGTCTTCGACGCCGTTGTCGAACGGACCTTGGACACATGGGTCTGTCGACTCGACGCCATCTTCGACACCGGCGTCGACCCCAAGGAAAATCACGGTTGCGGCGCACCCAGTGGCTATCCCCAGGTCCTCGATGACGATGGCGTCGAGATTGTCGACTTCCTCGAGCAGAATCCCAATTTTATCGAGGACCTCGAGGCCTCCGCCTTTGTTTTCGACGCCACACCCGAAGCCTTAGACGTCGGCGTCGACGACATCAACGTTTTCGAGGCCGATTACAAGAAGTTTGGCACCCTCTGCCTTGGAGATGGGTTTCACACCCTTTGTGAGTTCAGAACAATTGAGAACTATGTCCTCAATTATGAAAGAGGGAGAACTATCTGACCAAGAAGAGACATTTGAGTTGCAGGGACCTGCAACCCCAGTTCAAGAGGAGTTATCCTCAGAAGAACGCAGGTTAAAGGACCTTCATGATTCCTTACATGAGGCAAGTGGGTTAGACACTTCCCCTGAAGTGGAGTTCGCTAGACCAGACCCGGGGGAGCATGCTGAAACCCCCTATGGAGCCTTAATGGCCAGGATCACAGAATTTATGGGGTGGTCAACACCTTCACAGGCTTTCCAACAAGATGACCTCACGGATATTCTTGATCAAGGTCCACAGGAGGATCCTGTAGTGCCTTTTCATAAAGCTCTTCAGAGGAAAATCATGACGAACTGGGAAACCCCAGATGTCGTCCCGGCAGTAAATAAAAAACTGTCTACTAAATACAGGGTATCTTCTGCAGACCCAGAGTTTTTGTCAAAACACCCATCCCCAGAAAGTGTGGTGGTACAGGCAGCATCTTCTACTGACATCAAGACTGCTTACCCTACCGTCCCACAGGACAGGGACGATAAGAAATATGATGCTATGGCAAAGAAAGTTTTTTCGGCATGTAGCATGGCGTTAAAATCTGTTAATGCTACTTGCACCCTTGCTAGATTCAGCCATACACTCTGGGAGTGTGCTTCTACAGCGGCTGACTGCATCCCAGAGGGAGAAGAAAGGGAGGCGTTCCTAAATATCATACAGGACGGTAAAGACGCAATGTGCAAATCCCTCCAGACGGGCATTTATTCAGCTGACAGTATCAGCAGAGCAATGGCGGCAAGTACAACAACCAGGAGATTCGCTTGGTTGAGAAAGTCTGGTTTTGCCCCAGATGTGCAAGCCAGGCTCTTGAACATGCCATTCGATGGCTCCTCTTTGTTTGGGAAAAAAGTGGATGACAGTTTAGAAAAACTGCAAACATCAAAGGCAGCAGCAAAATCCCTAGGTGCTGCAATCCGTCAGACACCTTTTCGTCCCACAGGAACCTGTGCGAGGGGCAAGTCCTTTCGCTTCTACTCCGCATTCGGAAGAGGTAGAGGAAGACCAGCTCAAAGGGGACAAAGAAGAACTACCCGAGGTGGACGGGGTAGATATTCAAAAGCCGCAGCAACAGCAGGTGCCTCTTTACCATCGGCATCTTCATCAGCCGCCCCAAAACCACTCTAAGGACTTCCCTCACAAGACACCTGTAGGAGGCAGGTTAACTCAACATCTGGCGGAATGGCAGGCTATCACGTCAGATGCTTGGGCATTGGAAACAGTTGCCCAAGGTTACTGCCTGCCTCTCCTACGCATACCTCAGAGTCATCCACCGGGGATCAGCTCTCAAAAAGCTCCAGATCCGCTCCTCTTGCAGGAAATTTTAGACCTGCTAGAGAAAGGTGCCCTAGAACCGGTACCTGTAGCGGAGAGGAACAAGGGCTGGTACTCCCCTTACTTTCTCATTCCAAAGAAAGACAGAGGACTGAGACCCATCTTGGACTTGCGAGAATTGAACAAATTCCTCAGGAAAGACACATTCAAGATGGTAACTCTTTCTCAGATCCTTCAGGCCCTTCAGTTCCAGGACTGGTTGGTATCTCTGGACCTTCAGGACGCTTATTTCCATGTGCCTATCCATTTCAAACACTGGAAATACCTGAGGTTCGCAATTGGCAACTCTCATTATCAATTTCGAGTGCTGCCATTTGGGCTGACCTCCCCCCGAGGGTCTTCACCAAGTTAATGTCGGTAGTGGCTGCAAGTCTAAGGAGGGAAGGGATTCACGTCTACCCCTACCTGGACGATTAGTTGATCAGTGCTGTATCTTCGGAACAAGCTCAGATCCAGCTAAATCACGTTTGCTACTCCCTTCACAGACTGGGCTTCTCCCTCAATTTAAAGAAGTCACAAATGATACCATCGCAGAGACTCCAGTTCATCGGAGTGATCCTGGACACTTCCCTGGGAAAAGCCTTGCCACCAGTGGTGAGGGCTCAAGATATTCTACAGATGGTTACCAAGTTCCAAAATGCCCAATGTCTCCCAGCCTTCGACTTTTTGAGGTTGCTAGGCCTCATGGCATCCTGCATTTTCCTAGTGCCAGAGGCTCGCCTGAGAATGAGATCCCTCCAGTGGGCACTGAGGACTCAGTGGTCACAATTCTCAGGAAGAATGACAGATCTTCTTCAGGTTCTCGACAGGGTGGCTCAAGACCTTCAGTGGTGGGCCTGTCAGGAGAACATTCTGAAAGGAGAACAGTTTTGGCAACCCTGGCCGGAGATAACAGTAGTCACGGATGCCTCGCTCACGGGGTGGGGAGCCCACGCCAACAACTTGACCATCAGCGGTCGTTGGTCTCCATCGGAGTACAGACTACATATCAACCTGTTAGAGCTGAGGGCCATTAGACTTGCGCTGAAGGCGTTCCTGCCAGCTGTACAAGGGAAGAATGTCCTGATGATGACGGACAACACAGTGGCCATGCATTACCTCAACAAAAGAGGAGGCGTAGGATCACTACCTCTGTGCAGAGAGGCGATGCAGCTCTGGTTTTGGGCAATACAAGAAGGAATCTCTCTATCAGCAGTTCACCTAGCCGGAGAGAAGAACTTGACAGCGGACGCTCTGAGCAGGCAGAGCACAGTCTCCTACGAATGGGAACTAGCTCAGGAAGTCCTTCAAGAGATCTTCGCCCTTTTGGAACCCCTCAGGTGGATCTGTTCGCCACCAGTGTCAACAGGAAGTGCGATCTGTTCTGTTCAAGGGAATTTCCCCCGAGAGGAGCTCTGGGAGACTCGTTCATAGTGGACTGGGAGTTTCCGCTTCTGTACGCGTTCCCACCGATCCCTGTCATTCCTCAAATGATCAGGAGGTTGAGAAGATTCCAGAAAACCATGATCCTAATTGCCCCGGATTGGGCCAGGAGAACGTGGTACCTGGACCTTCTAGACTTGACCATCTGCCCTCCAATTCGACTTCCACTCAGAGAGAATCTACTGTCACAGAAGGGAGGTCAGGTTCTCCATCCAGACATCAAAACCCTCAATCTTCACGCTTGACTTCTGAAAGGCTGAGGTACAAGGTTTGGGACCTCCCTGATGATGATATGGAGGTGTTGCTTTCGGCAAGGAGGCCAGCAACAAAGTCTTTATACTGCTGCCGTTGGAACAGATTTTGCAGCTGGTGTAGAGAAAAGAATATCAACCCCTTTTCATGTGGTACACCAATGGTTTTGTCCTTCCTACTCTATTTGGCGAATTCAGGCCTTCAAGTTGGCACCATTAAGGGCTATCTCGCAGCGCTATCCATCTTTAAGCGCACTGCGGAAGAACCATCCTATTTCAAGTTACCCTTGGTAATACAGTTTCTAAAGGAGTTAACTAACGTTTATCCCCCAAGACCATTCCAGGTTCCCCTATGGGATTTAAACTTAGTCCTAACTTTCCTGATGGGCACACCTTTCGAACCACTCCATTCTTGTTCGTTAAGATTTCTTACCCTTAAAACTGTTTTATTAATAGCACTTACATCTGCTAGAAGGGTGAGCGAATTACAAGCTCTTTCTTGTAAACCCCCTCATACAATCTTTCACAAAGACAAAGTTGTCCTGCAAGTGAAGCCTAATTTCCTCCCAAAGGTGGTTTCTGAATTCCATATCACTCAGAAGATTACCCTGCCATCTTTCTATCCTCCTCCTCATCGGGGGAAAGAGGAAGAGAGGTTACACAGGCTGGAACCAAGAAGGGCTTTAAGTTTTTACATCAGTAGACTGGCTAGGATAAGACAAGCAGACCAGCTGTTTTTAGGCTACTCAGGTCACAAGCTGGGGTTACCGATAACTAAGCACACCATTTCCAGATGGATCATTCTAGCCATTTTGGAATGTTATAAACTGGCAGGAAAAGAGCCCCCTCAAACTCTTAGGGCTCATTCGACCAGAGGTATTGCAGCTTCATCGGCCCTCAAAAGAGGAGTGCCGGTTAACGACATATGTGCGGCTGCCACATGGTCGTCCGTCCATACCTTTACACGATTTTATAACTTGGATTCCTCCTCCAGTCAAGAGACTAGGTTTGGAAGGGCAGTATTGCACTCTATTCATCAATAAAAGGAAGCATGAAGGCAGTACTCCCACCTACAATAACAGAATACTGCTATGGGAGCCTATCTAAGATAAGGAATACGTCGGAGGACACAATCCCTTTGAAGAACAAGTTACTTCTTACCTTGTAAAGTTCTTTCGATGGGATGTTCCTGCGACGTATTCCTTATCGACCCTCCCATCCATCCCCGCAGTACTACTTCCCTTGTTGTTGCAGCTTACGCTCCTTCGGGGTGATTAGTCTAGTCCAGAAAGAAAAATTGTGGGCTACAAAACGGAACTGAGCAACGGACGCTGCGCGCGGCCTTTATAGGCAGGATGACGTCGATACGGCGGCTGTCGAGGGACATCGACTCGGCGGACGTCGACGCGCAGCGCCCTCTAGAGAAAAATTTTCCGAGGCCAGCAAAGCTGGAAGGAGATATCTAAGATGAGGAATACGTCGGAGGAACATCCCATCGAAAGAACCTTACAAGGTAAGAACTAACTTGTTCATCTGGCTGCCATCTCCCGATATACCAGGACGATGGGACGGGCGTCCTTGTGGTCTCATCGCCTGGTGAAAGAATTTATGAAGGACTATTCCGATCGTTCCCGCCGGTGAAGGCTTCTGCCCCGGCGTGGGAGCTTAATGTGGTGCTGACCAGGCTCATGGGGGCCCCATTCGAGCCTGTGCATTCGGCGCCTTTGAAGTTCCTGTCATGGAAGACAACGTTCCCCGTGGCCATCACCTCTGCACGACGAGTAGGAGAGATTCAGGCCCTATTTTGCAAGCCTCCATACTTGAGTTTTCATGACACGAGGGTGGTGCTGAGGACTCACCCCTCCTTCATGCCCAAGGTGCCGTCAGACTTCCACCTCAACGAGCCCAGTTACCAGTTTTCTTTCCGTCGCCTTCGACGCCGGCCGAGAGGACTTTGCACTCGCTGGATGTAGCTAGAGCGCTGAAGTTCTACGTGGACCGCACAAAGAGTTTTCGGAAGACGTCACAACTGTTTGTGAACTTTGGGTCTGTGAATCAAGGGAATGCTCTCTCAAAGACTTCCATTTCCAGATGGCTCTCCGGCTGCATCATGTATTGTCACCGGTTGGCAAACCGACCGCTGCCCGGCCGTCCGAGAGCCCATTCGACCAGAGCGATCGCTGCTACCACGGCGTTCCTGTCTGGTGTGCCCCTGCTGGACATCTGCAGGGCTGCTACGTGGAGGTCGACGCACACCTTCACAAGATTCTACTGCGTCGATCGGGACTCCAGGGAGGAGTCCAGGGTCAGCCAAGCAGTGCTGCTCAACCTGTTCGCTTAAGGTGAGCCTGGTGAGGAGGTAAGAGATGCTTAATGTTGAGTTGTTGTATTGCTTAATGTTGAGCCTGTTGCCACCTCCCGTGGTTGTGCATGTGTATACTGCTATGTATTCTTTAATTCATGAGCATGTGAATCCATGCCAGACCCCATGCTGGAGAAGGAACAAGTTACTTACCTGTAACTGTTGTTCTCCAGCATGGGTCTGGCATGGATTCACATGTGAACCCTCCCACCTACCCCTCTGCGGCTCTTCACTTGGTCATACTGCCACTTGGCGTGCTACCCAATCTGAGGATGGCTGCCAGGGGCGGGGCTTAGGGAGAGGGCAGTCATTGGCTGGGGGCAGTATGACCCAGAGATCAGTGATTGGTTACTACTAAGAAAGACAGATCAGAAACAAAACGGATACTGATTTTTTTCTTTACCGAGGATTCCCAGCCTGACGGGGAATATTCATGAGCATGTGAATCCATGCCAGACCCCCATGCTGGAGAACAACGGTTACAGGTAAGTAACTTGTTCCATAGCCCCAGTCTGGACCTCTCAGACCTGGTTTCCAGTTCTTCTGGAACTTTCTATGGATTCTCCAATCCTTCTACCCCGCTTTCCAGATCTTTTATTGAATCCGTTGGGGCAACGTCACCCCCTGCTCCTCACCGGGTCCCTGACTCTGGTGGCTTGGAGGATTTCAGGGCGAGATGGAGGACTCCGGGCATGTCCCTCAATGCAGTCAATCTCATTGAGGAGAGCTGGGCCCCCGCACCCTTCAAAAGGTACTCCAATTCCTGGGGCGCCTGTAGGGTCTGGGGTCAGGACTGGGGTTTTCACCCAGTTTCTGCACCTATAGAGGAGATTCTCAATTTCCTAGCCTCCTTGGTTGAAAGAGGACTTGAGTACAGGGCAGTGAACGCCCATCGCTCGGCGATTTCTGCAGGCCACGACCTCATGCAAGGGGCCCCAGCTGAGGAGCATCGCCCTGTTTGCAGATTGCTTAAAGGCGTTCGGCTTATAGTGCCGCCTCTGCCCCGTTACGACAAACTGTGGGACGTTAATAAAGTACTCAATCTTTTTCTCTCGTGGCCATCTAACGAGGAGCTATCACGTACTGCTCTCTCCAGCAAGCTTACTACTTTGCTTTGCTTATGTCTTGTGTCTTGCAGGAGAGTTTCGGACGTCAGAGCTCTAGACCTAGCGGCAGGACTTTTTCTCCTGACTGTATTGTTTTTCACATACAAAGAAGAACTAAGTGCGACTCGAAAGTGATTTATTACCCCGCTTTTAGGGAACAAACCAAGCTTTGCTTAGTGAAGTGTTTGAAGGCCTACGAAGAGGTAACAGCTCCCCTCAGGACCTCTCCTAATGGTCAGCTACTCATAGCTATTCGCAGACCCCACAAAGCAGTCTCAACCCCTACTTTGGCACGCTGGGTGCGTTGGACCGTAGCACAGGCAGGGATAGACACTCTCCAATTCGGCGCCCACTCCGTGAGGGGAGCCATGGCCTCCAAAGCCTTCCAAGTTGGTGTCTGTTTAGAAGGCATCATGAGGATGGTGGATTGGTCAGGCGAGTCAATCTTTAAACAGTTCTACCTAAAACCAGTAGAACAGCCTGCTTCAGTTGTGGTAAGTAAGCTTTGAACAAGCATAATGTGAGCCTCTGGTCTTGACATAGAATAAAGATTTTCCATAATAACTTACTAGAAAGTCTTAATTTTATTAAAGACACGGAGGTGAGCATTATCCCACCCAGCGAGAGAAAAGAGTGACGCGTATCGCGCTTAATAATGATTTTGTACATTGCGATAAACTGTTAATTTGGAAATTCATGCATGTTTTTGTACTAGTACAATGCTTTTTCTCTCCCGCCCCGCAAGGGCAACTAGGGTTGTCATACGCATTAAGTAATTATAGTTATGTATCTTTTTCTTGACAGCGTCTGCAGACAAGTCCGTCTGATCCACAGCTGGACTCCTCCTCTTCTAGTTGACTACAGTTGTGATTCTACTTACCATTTATGGACAGTCAAGTTCGCAGCTTCGAAAGAGGAAGTTACATCATGTTCGGGACTGTTTATGGGGATATCTACATGCCCATTGGAGGACTGGTATCACAAGTCGGTGACCTTGGGAGGATCTTGGGAAGCCTCATGGGAAATTGAATTTTTTGCTGTTATTAGAGACTCTTATGGACTTTGGATGCATTTTTATTTTGTTTTGTTATATTTTTTTGGTGCACCTTCAATATACATATGTTTAGTATGCCAGGTGCACAAAATATCTTGCTGCTGAGCTTTCTTTACATGTTCTAATAAAGAAATAGAAGCATTACGCTTGCCTCCGTGTCTTTAATAGAATTAAGACTTTCTAGTAAGTTATTATGGAAAAATGTTATGGTCTAGCATACAAACACATTTCATCAGTTGATGCTTGGAACTCCGGGAGAATACAGGCTAGGAGTAGAGGGAAGAAGTAGGTTTCCTATTTTGCTGATTGGTACATGGCGTTTTTATTACCAGCCATCGAAGGTCCTAAGTTTTTATGGAGACGGGGAAATGCTAGTTCTATGATAGATTTCTTCTGTGTTTTGCACTCAATAAATCATTCAGTTGATCGCAGCGATCATGCCATGATACAATTAACGATCAATTCTCCGGTCCCATTGCATGCAGTGCTTCACAACCTGAAATTCTGGAACCTGATCGGTCCTCTATTTCTCTGGAATGCAAACCTGGCCTATGCCATCAAATTTCTGTACTGGTGTCCCAAAGAATGGAAAATCTTGATCATGACCTTTTACACACAATTACTCTCATCCGAGGTGAGGAAATAGTCTCTAGTATTGCCTCTAATGCACTAAAGTACCTGAAAGGTAAACAAAAACAGCGGCATTGCATGTATAAGCACACATTTTACTTTAAAATAAAATTGTTAAAACGATCCAAAAATAGGAACTTAAGAACATTAATGAAAAATGAATGCTTAGCTTGGAACTATCTTGTGCAAAAAAAACTAATTATGCAAACTTCTAAAAATAGACTTAAATGTCTTTGTATAGAAAATCACAATTCTGTGAATCTCAACATAAGATTTATCTGTAAACAAAATACTAAAGCAATTTGGACATTAATTAAACAATCAGATACTTGTTGCAGAGATGACTGCCGCTTTCACATCCCTGCAGATGTATTGGAGGACCATATCAAAATCAAATTTCGTCTTCCTTCCAATTTTAAAGAGATTTGTTAGTTGAAATCTTTGAAGGCAGTGATGCCATCAATTAAGATGACCATGCAGGACATTGAATGGGCATTTGGCCAGTTGAATCCCTCTAGAGCAGCTGACCCTGATGGGGTTCCCGCTGTGTGTTTACAAAGCTGATCCTCTTTTGTGGGCTTCTATTTTGAAGCCCAAGTTTGATTTAATTCTTGCAACGTTTTCCCTGCCGGAGACATGGGTAACCTCGATTATTGTTCCTATATATAAAAGGGGCGGCCCTACCTCCCCAGATAATTATCGCCCAATTGCGCTTACAGGTGCAGCAGCAAAAGTATTTTCTATACTCATTTTGTACGAACTAGAAAAACCTATCTCCTCCCATGATATATTCTTAAAACATCAATTTGTCTTCCGCAAAGGTATGAGCACCGTTTTAAATGCTACAGTTAATTCACATCTTCTGGCATACACAAAAACTAAGGACGCAATTCTGGTATATATGGCCTTTATCGATATGTCTGCCGCCTTCGATACTGTAATTAGGAATATTCTATGGAACAAAATGTACGTATTGAGGATCCCCGCAGAGCTGATTTTTTGGATTCTGATGCTCCATATGGATACTTCTTATAAAGTTAGAATTACAGAAGAGGGTGCGACAACAGTATCTATTCCTACCAATGTAGTATTCAAGCAGGGGTGCAATTTAGCAGCCACATTGTTTAATTTATACTTGAGCGATCTAGATGAGCAATGGGAGGATTTAGATACTTATGCTGTGAAATTGGGGACCATTTGTCTCCATTGGATCGCCTTTGCTGACATTACTTCATTCAATCCCACTCCTTATGGTCTTCAAAGAAAACTACAAATATTTGAAAAATGTGCAAACGCTCATAATCTCAGACCTAACCATGCTAAAACTAAGATGATGATATTCCCGGCAGGTAAGAAAATTAGGCCTTATAGGTGGGTGATCAATGGCTTTCCAATCGAGCAATGTTCAAAGAATATATATCTCGGGTATATGTTGAGCAATAGCTCCTCATTTAAGTACTGGAGAGAAATTTTAAATGAGAAATCGGTCTTTTTTGTTACAAATGAAGGTGATATTTGCTACATTTTGCAAGTACTCAATTATACACCTGATCCAATTTCTCACTATGAAAGTTGAATCCTATCTTTTGTACTTCACCGACATGTGTTTGTTTAATATCAATGCACTCTTGAATACCATAGAGGGTCGTCTCATAAAGTCTACCCTACATCTCGGTCTCTCTTTCCCAAATGTGTCACAAATTTAGTTTAATCTCACTTGCGAGTAGATTTGAATGGAGGTCTCTCTGTAATTTTGCTAAAATGCTTGAGCCTCCAAGAAATTCAATATATTTGGATTTCCACGATATGTTAATGGGTAATGGTCCAAGGTCCTTTCTCTTATATGTCAAGCGAATGCACAGGTTATTAACTGATCTTGGAGTCTCACAACACGACTTATGTACGTGTCCAGCGTTTGTGAAAAGAAAAAAATAACTTTGAGAGGGACTGGATTGTGACGATAGAAGATTTGAATAAATATAATACCTATAAGGAGTATGCAAAATGTTTCAGGAAGAGGGAACCGTGCTGTTCATATATAATTTATTTTCATTGCCATTTTTCTCAAGCACTATTTATGCGTTTTTAAATTAAATCAGATTCATACTCGTGAGTGGGTTTGCAAATGGACGGGTGAAAAGGGAACTATTCCCTCAGCACACTGTAGGTTTCCCTCTTGCGATGAAATCCGGGAGTCACTAAAACATCTTATACTCTAATGTCCGCACTTTAAGGTCCAAAGAACTAATTTGTTATCTAGATTCTTTAGTATTGAATCTTTAGATGCATATGATCTACTATGGGCCAGAATGATGACGGGTGAGCACAAACCACTTAAATTCGCCCTGGTCTGATTCCTGAGAATAATAGAATCGGAATTTTCCCCACTGACCCCATAAAGTGGTGAGAAATGATTTGTGTGATTCTCTAGTTTTATA
Source organism: Ambystoma mexicanum (assembly GCF_040938575.1). Classification (NCBI taxonomy): domain Eukaryota; kingdom Metazoa; phylum Chordata; class Amphibia; order Caudata; family Ambystomatidae; genus Ambystoma; species Ambystoma mexicanum. The sequence continues at coordinate 648,550,242 of NC_090936.1, forward strand.
ATTGTTTCGAGGAACAACCGATTGGTTTAAATGGCTATAAATATTATGATATGTTGCATTGAGTTTGCTTGCGAGACTTTCAACTCAACATTTTGCACATTGCGAATTTTGCACTAAAGATATGTTTGGTGAAACGAGGGATATCATCCTCTTGACAAAGTGACAGACTCAGTTTGATTAGTGGTTTATGTAATATTTTGTATGTTGTATTGTATGTTTGACCTATCTAAAAACTTGTTTTTAGGAACATTTGATACAGGTTTTCTGGATTGATGCTTTGTGATTTCAATATGTACACTCTGATTAAAATGTACGTGTTTGATGCAAGTACTTTATATGCATTGACTATTGGCAATTTTGTGCACTTATGAATTAATTAACCTACCATTTCTAATGCCCTGTCTGTATCGAATGTGTCAATAAGCATGGAATAAGCCATACCAATTCTTTTAAGTGTTTTTATGTTGCAGTATTATGAAATTACATGTATTCTTAGTTATCTTATGCTATGTAATCCTATGTACTTCTAATTCAAAGTGCTTTTTCATATTTACCATCTATGTATTATGTTTTGTAAAGGTTTTTTTAAAACCATTAAACACATTAAAAAAAAATTAAATTAAATAGATGCTAGGGAACAACGATCAAATCAATTGATTTAGATTCACTTCACGGAACAATTGAATCATTCGATGCATTGGTGATCACAGATGGCTCTTTGTGTTTGGTGACAAAGGTGCCTACTGGCATCAAGTTCTCTTTGGAGTTATTTAAGGTTACCTTGAAATTCAAGAAGTGATTTTGATTCCTCATTTAGTTGGTTCAAGTCGAGGAGCTCGTCCTCGTTGGGGAGATTGCATACGTTTTATTGTTTGAATTTTGACCATTGATTTCTTTCATTGTTTGGTTCTGCGCCCCCCCCCCTTCCTCCTGAGACATTCTTGTTTTTCTTTCTATTTGTTCTTCTTTTCTGGGCTCTCAGTTGGGCATGCTTCATCCTACACGAGAAGAATGAGTTTGAAGTTTCCTGCAACTCATTGGTAGAAGAATCTGTCGTGTTTTCAGGGAGGATTGAGCCTGCCTTTTCGTTACGGTCAATTTCGGTAAGCAGGGTGGGACTGTTAGGTGCGTCTAACAACAACGCTGTGTTGGTCCCATTTGAATCGCTAACTGCAGTATGTTCCTTTCCCTCTCGGTGTAATTCTTCCTGTCGATTATTTAAGTAATTCATAATTTCTCCTATTTTCTCTGCAATGTGTGCAACTGCCTCAAATAAGGTGTTGTTGGATGCCTATGATATAGTTTCCTTACACAGGGAAGTGTATATAGCAACTCCCGCTTATGATTTGTTTAGGCCTACAGGTAGTGGTGAATTCCTTAGTGTTTGAGTAGCTTTTGAGCATTTCCCTGTGTTAGTGGCATTATATTGATTGCTCATCATAGTTGGCATAATGGGTGCACCTGACTTTGAGGTTTTTTGGGCGTGAACATTTTCATGAGCATACGTGAAGCCCCCCAACTTGTTAGGTTTTCCAATGATGTCAGATATAGATAACTTTATGTCCCGTATCTCTTGATGGGTTAAGTCATGACCCTTGTAAATAAAATTAAGGATGCGTGTTAAAACCGGAAAGGAACAATTGTACGGTTCATTGAGGTCATGTGATTGCAAACTATTATTGTATAGGATGCACTGATTAACTTCTGAACTAAGTTGGTGCATGTCAATAGCTATCTCACTTGGGCGTCATCCTGGCAACTGCAAGACCTTGCGTGATCTTTGAGCAGCAGTTTGTTTGTGAAGAAAGAATGTGAACTAGCAGTGGGATGATAATTCGACCTAGGATACACTTTGTCAGGGGACCCAAATTGTTCATGATGATTGACATGGGGTTGATTATACAAACATTCTTCTTCTACGTCTTGGGGTAGGAGTGAGACAGGTGTTGCTGGCTCGAGTGAAACTCTAATTCGTTTGCCCCACTCTGCTTTTATGGCGGGGCGAGGATTGAGACATCTGAGATTTGATTGTCAAAGCATTCAGTTGGTTGAAGTATCATGGGAAATCTTGAAACGTTACTTGCACTATAAGGTAGTGTTCGAAGTATATTAATATCCCCATCATCTAACTCTGAAGTGCATAATTAGTGGGCATTGTCGAGGCAGAGGGAGGTGCATGGGTCTGAGCAGTTGCTAGAAATTGTGTGTCAGGTAAACAATTAGTTGCCTCTGATGAAACAGCCTGCTGACCGTATGTAGGTGCTGCGGTAACTGCAGGCTGGCCATGCGTCGGCAATTGCTGTGTAGCGTTTGGATTGATGCTGTAAGTAAACTCCTGAGTTTGTGATGTAGTAAGCGTGTCCATTTGGGGGGAGTAAGCAGTTTCCTGCTCCTGAGACCCCTAACCATAATAAGAGTAAAGAAAAAGAGTTGCATATGGGAGCAATGTGTTAGGGCGAATGAACAGCAAAGATTTCTTTAGTCTTTATTTTCAATCGCCTAGCAATTGCGTAGCCACGCCCAGATTGAGCTGATTATGATTTACTATGCCGTTGTTCAGATGTCAGTCAAAGAAATCCTAATGCTAATTATGGTTGACGAACCTCCAATAGATTGGGAAGTCGCAAAGGGTCTTGATGGCCAAAATGCAGAATTCAATTATTGTACCTGAAGCTTGCTCATTTCAGGAGTGCAGATTACCAACATATTAGTGAGGTGACAAAACTGCAGTGCGAGAATCATACACCCAAGTACTGCTATCGTTTGATTGACATGAAGTTAACACAAGCCACGGGACTATGAATCAGATAAAAGGAAAGTACCTTTGTACCGACGTCAATTATAACACTCCACGGGGTCAAAGCGTCACTGAGGTGAAGCTGACAAACTGAGAGCAGACAAGTAAGTGCAACAGCAGGGTAATGGCTTAACTGGTGCGTGATATAGTTCCAATGTTTAAGTGAACCAGGGAACCTAACAGCCTCCTGCCTCTCATGCCAAACAGGCACAACAGGCACTTCCTCAGGGCACGCGTGCACAAGCCTTTATGTAGAAGATGAGTAGTAGAGGGGGGCAGAGCTTCACAACGTAGTACTAAAAAGATATAAATAAGGCCATATATGAGAGATATATATAAAATCGGAGTAAAGTGGCCAGAGTAAGTATTTAGTCCAAGTGAATCAAAAACACACCTTGGCATTACGCAGTGAAGAAGTTGGTAAAGAAGGCTTCAGGAGTTGAGCAGCGTGTTCAGGCTCAACAGGCATTTCAGGAGCACTTTCTCGGGGGGCGCGCGCACAAGCCTTTATGTAGCAGATAAGTAGTGGGGGGGGGCAGGGCAGGGCTTCACAATGTAGTACTAAAGATATAAATAAGGTCAAGGGTTGCCCCTTGCCATTCTTGCAAATGTCCTGCTTGAAGCCATTTGCAAAGCAGCTACTTGGAGTTCAGTACATATCTTCACACAGCACTATTGTGTAGAGACACAATCAAAATCAGACCACAAGTGGGTTAAGCAATATTAAGACACATTCTCTATAAACTCTCCCGCATCCTTCATTTATACTGCTTGCTAATCTATGCCAAGCATGTGAATCTAAGCAGATTCACAAGCTCCAGAAGATGGATATTACTTGCCAGTAATTGTGTTTCTACAGTTTGTATCTGCTTAGAATCACATGCACCCATCCATCCACACCACGCGGAAGTAGAAGGGTACACACACACATGTACGAGGGAGACAACATTCTTCACATGTCAGAAAACAATGCGAGGGCGTAGATGCGTGAAGGATCTTGGATACCTGTACATGTAGGGTAGGGATAGTGTTACAGGTATGCCGATGTTGACACTCCTGTTTGCATTAAAAAATATATATATATTTTATTATATAATTATAATTGTTCTTTTATAACGCTCTTAATAGCAGCGAGTGCTTTCTAAGCGCTTTATCGGTATTAGAACCTGCAATGTGGTTCTAAGCAGATAAGTTACAGAAAGACAATTACTATTCAAAGTGTGCACATTTTTGAAAAATGTAATGTTTTATTTGATACCTAAGTTTTTTAATGGAAATATTTGATCCATTTTTAATTTAGTGCATGTTTGTTATTTGAAATAACAGATAATTTACAAAGGATAGTTTTTGTTTTAACCATGTGCCTTATTGCTTTAAATATCACAGTTTAGGGTTGTTACAATCTTTGAAAAATCAGTTAATGATTGAGTAGGTGTGTTGTTCATATGAATTATTGTCTCTTAAATCGTAGCCTACAAAGTCAGCTGATCTAAGTTATGGTGCACTTTTTACGGGTCAAATGTAAAAGAAATGAATTTTAGGAGTTTCTGTATATTTTCATTGAACTCTGTCTGCAATAAAGTAATTGAACTGAATACTCATTCCTCTAAACATTTGGTAATCATTCCTTTTCTGTTTTTTTTTTTTTTACACAGGGAGCTTGTTGCATATGAAGATCCAAAAATTCCATTAGTTCAGACAGATGTAGAAAAATTAGAAGGAAAGCCATTGCCCGTTTTTCTAAAAGGTATGATCTAACCCAGATCAAATTATTTCCAATGGATTGTGTTTGTTGACTGCATAATGTAACTTGCCAATTATTAGCAAGCTATTATGCATTGTTATGGGCCACAACGAAACCAGGTTTACAATTATCCATTTGAAATCACAAGGTAGCAAGTTATGCATTCTAATCACAGCGTGTCCGCTAGCAACTTTGTTGACCATTCTGTATTAGGATTCTTGGTTGCAATTAGCAAAGCCGCACCTTGTACAGTAATTTATTCTGCAAAAGGGCTTAAAAGATCTGTTTATTTTTGTGTGAAAAGGAAAACTATTTGGAGCTTTTTTTTTTTCTAGCAACCCGAGAGGTCTGTCAGCAGTGCTGTACCTAAGAGCCATGGTTAGCTGAGCAATCCCATTTCAGGGTATTTCACAAAATGTGAAGGTTTGGTAACCAAGAAGTGTAACATTTGGTTGAGGGGGGAGATCTTTTTGACATTTGTTTAGTAATCAGCCTGTACTTTCACATAGTAGTCCGCATGTGCCACTATGCAGGAAATGCAACAAGTGAAGGGGGGGCCTCTACTTAGAGGGTGAAGGCAACACAATAGCAAATAGCACACAGTAGAGCCAGATACTACAGACTCTACCGTCATTAGAGCTTTTTGCTAGAGGGGACAAAAGAGCAGACTACCTGAAACTTTCTCTGATACAACTTGTTCAATGCAGCCTTTATAGGTGGTTAGAGCCTCAACTGCAAGCTTGCCGATTAGCTAGAAGCTGTGAAAAGAACACAGAAGAAAGTGAATTCTACTGTGGTTAGAGCCTGCATTCTGCGCTTTCAGATTTTACTAAAGACAAAACCTGTCCTAATTATTTTGAGAGCCTCTTTGATATATTCACTAGTCTGGGGTGAAAAGTAACCTACCCCCTAGACATTTCATAAGTGGATCAATTGTGGTTCTACAATAAGCAACACTAAGCTCTTGATAGTTGCCTTCCCATTCTGCCTCAATCCCCCGCGCAGACAGCAGACTCTGCCACCTTCCTGGGAAATCTATAGGTGCCAAGCTGCTGCTTACCTCTTATGTCTTCTGAGATCACCTCAAGCCAACACTACTTTTAGCAGCCTCCACCCCATGAACTACCTGAAGCCTATCGCTATCCCGATCGAGATCCGTGTCTTGAACACAGCTAAAACGGAGCATGCTATCTTGTCTCTGCAGGAGATTTGGGGGTGTCTACACCCAAGAACTCAAACTCTTCACCAGCATGGAATTATGTCTGCAGACCAGGCCTGCTGACGCTAACAGATTTGACTTCACAAAGATCTATCACGCATGACCCACAGTCCCCAAGGTACACACAGCAGGGGGCTTACTGATTTGGTGAGAGAATCAGAGATGTGCAAGTGGATGGCCATGTCCAGTGTAAAACATCTGTACCCCTGTAGGGGGTGATCTAAGTGGACAACACAGACTGAACAAGGACAAATTACAGTATATTCAAGTGGTCATTGTATCGATGTGGCACCTTTTTACTTTCAGACATCTGGATGGAAGCTTTCTTTTGTCCAAGAGAAGCAGGACAGTTAAATGTTAGGAGTTGTCACTCTAACACTCCCTGATTCCAGCACAGTGTTGCTGACAAGACAAAAACCGAAACAAGGTGCAGAATAATTACACAAGCTGTAGAAGAACCGAATATTTGGAAATTGCTGTACTAAACACTCCAGTGACAAGTGAGCAGTGGTGTTAATAATTACTAAAAAAACAAGAGAACTGAAGGTTGAGAATTTGTTTGAATCCTCACACTGCCATAGTAGCACTGATAGAGCATTCTTAGAAATCTCTTGGCAACTATCACCCAGACAAGCCAAGAATAAGAGACAGCAAATGAGACGTTGACTACTCCGAGAACAGGATGTAAAGGTCAACAGCGAAGCCCACCTAAATAACTAATCTTTGTACTCTTTGAATTATTCTTTTTTTCTATGCTTTCAATTATGGGCTGTGCCATCCTTTGCAAAAACCTTTTCAATGGTTACAGATCAACTAAGGTCTAAATTGTGCTTGAGGGTTGGCAAACAGTCAAAGAAAAAAGGTAAACTTCTTGATGCTTGCACTCCATAATATTTTTATAATTCTCAAATAAAAGATTGGCTTTCCAGTAAAAATCACAAGAGTTGCTCATGTTTGTGGAAACCAAATCACCATTATAAGTACTAAGTCCTTCCATTCAGTCTAAAACCGTCCTATTTGTATTCTAAGTATGCATGGCGCTAGTGCCTAATCATTTGAAAAGAGTGAACATGCTTTTCATCCACCCATGCCGGACGGCCAGCTAAACAGGATATTTTTTTTTTTAAAGACGGTTAGCACTTGAGGTACAATACAGTTTGGTCAATACATTATATGAAAAAGTTGCATTTAAAACTGGATTTTCTTATGTGATACAAAGTCCTTGTTAAGCCTAGACTCCACATAAATTGTCTGATATTAATCTCCCAGCCGATACAGAAGATCAATTTCATGTGGAATTATTTAAACACAAAAGTAAGACTTTCTGAGGAAAGACAGTTTTCGATCTGCAAGAAATGTCATTGTCTAAGGATTTTTTCCACGACAGGCAGGCAGATTTGGTCTCTCCCAGAGGCAATGGCCTCTCAATCATTCATGTCTCATGTATGACTACCAGTGAACTTGATGACCCACGCTTTCAGAAAACTGATTTTCGGGGATGAGAAACTCAATTTAACGCAGAAAAATGCACGATTATTTCAGAGGTGGTTTCAGAACAAGAATATTCTTCAGCTGACACTGCACCCTCCTATATATTCCTGATGGGGGCGTGGTTTAGCAGCCATGAGCTAGGACGTTTCCAACTGCTGCTCGCGCATATCCGAGCATGATCCTGTACTTCACGGATTCTTAAATTGCAGCACGCGACACTGAAGGGACAGATAAAGCTGTGGGAAACCCTGTGGCATAAATAGAAAGTGCCCCGTGGAAGATTGGGACAAGATTACAGAAACTGTTGCAGAAACAGCAACAATGAGGCACTGGGGTGGCATTGCAAAAAAGATAGCGGCAGCCTTGGCATCCAAGACAAAGAAACGCGTGGCTCAGTGAAGAAGCGAGTCTGCTGAAAAGACGGGGAGAGGAACCTGCACCCACTCGCAGATGAGCCGGACACTGATGTCCTATCACGACAGCAAAACTGGAAGGTGCAGTTGACGGTGACCGCCGTCGTAGTAATTGGGACTCCCGCGGAGCGCGAGACGTACCGCTGCGGCAGGCCCCGCCTTGTGTACTAGGAGGCAAGAGAGAACACCTAGAAAACCCCTGAAAATCATATGTCGGCGGGAGCTCGCAGGAAGAAGACGGAGCTCCGCCGTGCAGCCCCGAGTGGGCGAGAGGCAGCAAAACATGCTGCGGGCTCCAAAAGCCTCAAGTTGCTACAGTAGCATTCGGTCTAGCACACGGATGAGGACTGCACGTTAAAGCACCTGATCCAGGCAGAATGCCCTGGAAGCAACCGCAACATTATACCAAAGGGATGTAATTAGAATGAACGAAGTGAAGAGCCCAGCACAAGAGATGTTGCTTTCGCGCCCTGAACAACGGATCGTGCAAGCCTGATTACAAATGAATGTATGAGACCTGGAGCATACAATATGGTTGCGTAGCACGACGCACATAAGGAGTGGTCCCATCTCTCATCAAATGAGATTGCATGACAGAAGAAGCTACACACAGCAATCGGGAGGCCCTAAGATCCACACCACATGCCCAATTGGAGGGACACAAAGGAATGGGGGAACCCCCCAGAGAGCAAAGATTTTGGAATTAATGACGAGCTTCATGAAGGATCTGTGAGGAGGGTCCATGACTGACTATATGGCAGGTGGGAAGACACCCTATGCTGATAGACCCTGGTCAGGGCCCATACTCCCTCTGCACACAGCGAGGCTGGTAACCGTACCTAGTTGAGCCATAGATTGAAATCCGTCGCCGAGAGGAGCCACGAGACAGCAGGTCCCCAATACAGCTGGAGCTGTGGACATTATGAGGAAGTCCCGCAGAATGGCCGGATGTGACAGCTAGGGAAACACGTAATGGCAGGACTGCACTTGCCGGGGTCACAACACATGCAGCACCCTTGGCCCCTGTTAGGAACTAGCAGTGGAAGCCAATAAACACATGGACACAGCCTAACCCCAAGGGTGACACGAGTGGAATCTTGGGCCGGAACGGAGGCGGAAAGGGCCTCAATTGATTAGAGTTGTGGGACATGGCGTCCAAAACGGACAAGCTAAAGGGGAAACAGCCATTAATGGACATATTTGGCAAATCTCCACATGCAGGATATAGTATGAAACCCCTGAGAGCAGTAGACACGGAGAGACTGCCTCTCCGAGAGACGATCACCCAATCCTACACGCCATTGCAGACCTGAAAGTGGCATGAGAATCTAAGCTGGGTTCCGCCATCGCAGAGTTGAAAACATCCCTTGAAGCCCAAATAGACGCAGCCAGCGTGGATGTCAATCATTTAAGGCAGGATGTGAGGGGTCTACCGGAACGCACAGGCAAACTGGAGAAGGATGTGACCGCGAACGCCGGCAGCTGCACCACCAACGCCGAAAAGATCTCAGTGCTCCAACAGCAAGTGTGTAACCTGGAGAACCGGGCGGGAGAGCACGAAGGAATAACATGTGCATCGTCGGACTGCCGGAGGGGATGGAAAGCCCAGACCCGGCCGACTATGTTGAAAACTTACTGCTGCAGGAAATAGGAGCCGGCTCGCTCCCGCAGGGTTTTACAGTGGAGAGAGCACACATGGCCTTGACGAAGAAACCACCACCAGGAGCTGGGGCATTAGTGCGAGAAGCAGGTGAGGGAGGCGTCCTTACCCCTATAGTTATTTTAGAAGTGATACTAATTGAATAGTATCCCCCTGCTGAGCCCTGAGTAGCGACAGCGGTCATGAAAAGGACTAGATGCGGGGTAGCCTGAGATGCAGGGATGGAGCTGCGCAACAACTGTGGTGGGGTGGGGTGGGGGTGGGAAGAGGTTGGGGTGTTTATAAAGGGGAGAGAAGGGATGTTGGGGGACTATACAGGAGCGAGCCTACGAACACAAGCTAAGGAGCAAAGGGAGAAGCACCTGTGCACCACTTTGCATAGAGCAGAGGACAAGGGAGGACAGGGGCGAAACGGGGTATGGATGAGATGGAGGACCTCAAGATCGTGACCTGGAATGTTATGGGCTCAAAAATTATTTGAAGAGGAATAAGGTCATGATGTATCTGAAGAGACAGAGAATCGACATTGCTTTACTACAAGAAACTCACCTGACAAAAGAAAAACAAGAGGTGGTGGGGAAGGATGGAGAGGGACCACCATAGGAGCAACATACTCTGCGTCTGCCAGAGGGGTAATTACATGGATAGCACAACTATTAGTCTACCATAGAGACAGCTGGAAGGATGGTGCTAATAAGAGGACTAGTGGAGAATAGAGAACTGAGCATTATCAATACATATGCCCCGAACCAAGACACCACCTACTATTTTAGGACCTTATTTGGCAAGATACGCCCCATGTCGGGGAGGCTGTCATTTGGGGAAGGGACTTAAATTGTACGTTAGATCCCAAGCTTGACAGATCAGGTGAGAAGATGGAGAGGCCTACCCCAGTAGCTAAAGCCCTGAAGACCCTACTGGGCGATTTTTCGACTAGCGGACATATGGAGGATGCACCACCCACAAGATGGGCAATACTCTCATTACTCAGCCCCACAAAACCTACACACGCAGCTAGACTATATATATGCCACACCGGAGGTGATGGGGGAACTACAGCAGTCCGAATACAAAGCGAGAGTCCTTTCAGACCACTCGCAGCTGATGGTCACATGGCAGTATTCACCGCCTGGAGCGCGGATCCCGACATGGAGACTTAGGAACGAAGCCTTGAAAGATAGTCTTCAGAGAAGACCTCAGGGAAAAAATAGAGTAATATTTTGTACACAACACTGGGAGCGTAGAATCAGCGGTTACATTATGGGAGGCATTTAAGGTGGTGGTCAAAGGGCGGCGATATCTAAATCCAAAGCCCTGCAAGGTGGAGTAATACAGGAGTTGCAAGAGGCAGAAAAGAAATTGGAGATAATAATGGGCAAGGGTGGACATTCTCGGGAAGAGATTGAGACCATACGTCAGTTGCAACAGGATTTTATAAGGTGCTGGGAGAGATTGTGTAACCTGAACTATAAAAAATATGTTGAAAGGCAGCCGCAGAGGGGGATAAGCCAGGCAGATTGCTAGCCTGGCCGTATAAGAGTGAAACACCCAGACAAACAATTAGAGCGGTGCAGGGGATGGATGGACAATTGCTAGATACCCAGGAGGGAGTGAACAAAGGTTTTCTAGAGTTCTACGAGTGACTATATATGGATTTTGGGGAGGGAGAGGAGATTGATATGGTGGAAACATTGAAGAACATCAGCCTTCCCAAACTGGAGGCGATGGAGAGGGAGAACTTATAGGCCCCAATCACGCTAGAGGAATTGGAAGCAGTGATCAAACTCATACCCACTAGTAAAGCACCTGGGGCTGATGGACTCCCTAGCGAGTTCTACAAAACGTATAAAGCAGTGTTACTCCCCCCACTATTAGCGATGCTGAATGAAGCGTTAGATAAGGGGTCGCTACCGGAGTCTCTAAGGGAAGCAATTATCCCGCTCCTTAAGCCTAACAAACCATGCATGGATTTTGGGTCATACAGACCGCTATCCATGCTTAATCAAAATAGCAAGATACTTACGGCAGTGTTGGTGAACAGGCTGAGACCGATCACTCATAAACTCATACATCCGGACCAGACCGGGTAAGTTCTGTACAGAAACATATCCGATAATCTCAGAAGGTTCCATCATGTTATAGAACAGTCGGAAAAGGACCCCAAAGAGACTGCAATAATTTCATTAGATGCAGTAATGGCCTTTGACTCTGTCAAATGGCCTTGGCTGATGGCGGCTTTGATGGAATACAGGATTGGGCCCAAATATTTGAAGTGGGTCCAGTTGCTGTACAGTAAACCACTGGCTCGGGTCAAAACGGGAGCGATCATCTCAGATCGATGGCAGTTTGGTAGGGGCACCAGACAGGGATGCCTGTGGTCCCCGTGTTGTTCATCCTAGCACTGGAACCCCTGGCGATATATTTGAGGCAACAATATGGGGAGGTGGGGATTAACACGAAAGGAGGGCAACATCTTATATCAATGTATGCAGATGATATGCTATTGTATTTGAAATATCCTGAAGAGAACCTACAATATATCCTGGAAGTAATGGAGCGGTATGTGACGCTGTCTGGCATAACAGTGAACCCCACGAAATTATGTATATTTCCCCTAGGTAGATATAACGGGATATTGCGGGAGAAACTGCTGGTGCTACCAATACAATGGGAGATCGGGACTTTTAGATACCTGGGGAGCAGCGTATATTACAGCTTCGAAGTCGAACACAAGCAGAACACAGAAGGCAGTGACCAGTATTGAAAACAGCATGAGGTTTTAGGCCAAGCTCCCTTTGACTATGATGGGTAGAGTGGCACTGCTGAAGATGGTGGTGCTGCCTAGGCTGTTACACTATTTTGTAAATATACCATTCTGGATACCCAGACGATTCTTTGTTAAAATCCAGGGAATATGCAGGGGGTTCATATGGCACAATACTAGCAACAGAGTAGCACTATGGAAATTGCAGACCGTGGGGGTATTAAATTGCCCATCTTTGAAATTTACTATCTGGCTGGCCAATTACAATACGTGGCGAGGTGGTTATCGGAAGACCCCACATCTGAGTCCAGATTGTTGAGGGACGAGTGTGGTCCGTTTTTCCTGAAAGAATGGATATGGGTGCCAAAATCACAGGAAGGGGTGGGGGGGTCAGGAATGTTAGACTTGGGACGGAAGATATGGCAAAGAGCCTGCCTGGCCATGGAGAATCCACTCCCATGTTCCCCACAGATACCGCTAGTATCACTGAATGGGGTGGATGAGCAATTACGTAAAACAGTCCGGAAACATTGGGAACCGATGAGCATTGCAACGTTGGGGGATGTGTGGCAGGAGGGGAAGGTGGTGGAGTTCAACACACTGGTAGATGACACTTGCTTACACCGGGAACAATATATCACATATATTAGACTGCTGCAGAAGATAAGACACCTGGTCAATGATAGTGTTGGAAAGCCAGCCCAACACAGTCGTGGAAACGTTTTATGATGTGTCGAACGGAGGCCATGAGATCTCCCGAATTTATGAATCACTGATGTCCAGAGTGGGAAAGGAGGTGAGCCAGTTGCGACGGAATTGGGAGGAGGAATCTGGGGAACCTATGAGCGATGGGCTGTGGGTGAGGGTACAGAGATACCACAAAAAAAGTGTCCAGGAATGTGAGGTTGCAACAAATCCAGTTATATATAACCCACAGAGCGTATATGACCCCTCCAGAAGATTGCAAGGTTTAAGAACGAAGGAACACATTCATGTCCTAAATGTGGGGTGGTGAACGCGGGATTGGTACATATGTTCTGGGCATGTCCTTAAATAAGGAGATTCTGCAGGGAGATAGCACATCTCATGGCGGAGAAAGATAGAAGGCTAGATGTGAAATCTCTGTGGGCGTGCATGGTGGGGGGGGGTTCCCCAGACCACGTAAGTTAAATCATGTGAGTAAACTTAAAGACCTGGCTTACATACTGGCAAAGCACAGAATAGCCATGAGCTGGAAAGCAAGCTGTAGTCCAAAAGCTGAAGTGTGGTGGCACGACCTTTGTAAATGGGCAGATGCAGAAACGGTGGTGTGGAGCAAAGCAGCTAATGGAGGCGAGGGGGAGAAAGCTGAAACATTGATGGCCTGGAGACACTTAGTAGCTACGCTATCGGGATCTGCCCAGAATGGCCCAGAGGAGGATGACTCCTCGGCGGGAGAAAGGGAAGAGGGATCCCCAGTTGAAGTGGTAGAAGATGGTGGTATGGGGTAGGCTCGTGGGGAGGGGTGTAAGGGGAAGGCGGTGGACACAGCATAGATACAGCACAAGAGACTTGAAATATATAAACATTGTTCACTGTCTGGTGTTGGTTTGTTTTTGTTTGGTTTTTGTTCACTTTGGTTTGTTAAAATTAATAAAAATAGTTTTGAATTTTATTTTTTTATTCCTGACCGTGAAAGATTTCATGTTGGGTTTCCCTTGTCCTGTGCACAATAAACCTGATTTTTACTTATATTTGTTATTCTCTTGCAATTTCACCAAATTCAGCTAAAAACAGTTGGTTGGTTGGTTGGTTGGTTGGTGCCGTACAGGCAATAAGGACTGCTATTTTGAAAGACAACTAAAATGGTTTATGCCATCAGCCATGGAAAAACTAAACCCATCAGTGTGAGAATGTGCATTCATAAGTAATATAATAAGCATTGGGCCCAGAAAACACACCGTACCTTATTTGTGCAGTGACTGGAATTGGATCTGTAATTTTTAATTTTTTAATTTTATTTGTATTTGATTTCAAGAACAAAACCTTTAAAAAACAAACAAATACTCAAATACAAGAGAAAGAAAACATACAAAGATTAAAATCCAAGTTGGCATACATACTACAAAATAAAATTACCTAAGTTTCAACACACTTACTTAACATATTTCTATACTTTCATTTTCGAAACAAAACATTTTTTTTTTTACAAACAAACAAATGTTCGAGGGGATATGGTCCTCCGACGTATTCCATATCTATGACAGTAATCACCACAGCTGTGCTGCTTCGGAAAATCTTTCGGCGTCTGCGTCCTGCGTCGATGCGCCGTCCTCAATTAGGATGCACGTAGCCTCAGTTACGTTTTTTCCGCGAACGTGTAAGCTTCGGAGATCTCGGCACGCCTCGATTCCACTGACTCCTGTTCTTTCGGTTCGTCGAACCTGTTGCCTCATTGCTATCGAATGTCGTCTTTGGCTTCTTCCACCCCGCGGTCCGGGTTTAGGAAGTGTCGGGTATGCGGGTCCAAGATGTCCTTGACGGATACACACAACGCTTGCCTCTGGTGCCTCGGGGAGAGCCATGATACGGATGACTGTGTCGACTGCCAATCGCTCACTTCGAAGGCCTTGCGGGAGCGTAAGAAGAAGCTGTCGGTCAGTAAGGTGGCCAAGCCCCGGAAGTCGCGTTCCCCTGGTCTTTCGACGGACGATTCGAGGGGTGACTCTCTGCATCGTCGTGAGTCTGGGGGTTCTCGGTATGGGAGTCGTTCCTGCCATTCCTCTGCCTCTTCGAGGCACTCCAGGAAGTGCTGTCACAGGTCGCCTTCCCCGTCCTCTTCCGAGGACTCTGCCCGTCGGCGGATAGCTTGTCCCAACAAGCATTCCACTCCTGAGGAATGGGATTCGTTCCGAAAGGAGATGTTGGCGATTTTTCAATTGCAGGGCTCGGGTCAGGCCGCGCCATCTGAGGACGCCGGTCGAGGCCGCACTAGAGACAACGCTCGTCGGTCTTCATGCTCGAGCAGTCGTCGCAACCACCGGGCACCTTCGAGGTCCCGGTCGGACAAGGATGGTCGCTCTAGGCATGCCCATTCCAGGTCCCGGTCCTCGACGCTATCGAGACCGCAAGACTCTGTGAAGTCTTCGAAGAAGACATCGACGCCAGCGGCGCCGAGGTAATCGACAGACTCTCGAGGCCCCGCCTCCAAGGAAGTCGTTGACGTCATCGGCGCCCAGACTGTCGAGAGACACGCTCGGGGCTCCGCCCTCGAGGCCTGTGTCGACGCCGTCAAAGCTGTCAGCGCCACGCTCGACGTCGACGCCTTCTCCGTCCACGCCCTCAACGCCTTTTGAGGCAGCCTTGTCAGAGGTACCCCGTGGCACGGTGGCACCCCCCAGAAAGGCCATGGCTAAGGCTAAACATGTCTTTGTGCCTTTTTCTGTACCCTCTTTTCAGCCTCTCGATTATATTTCTGAGGTGGATGAGGGGTCTGAGGAAGGTGAGGTTCCTGCATTGGTTCCTGATGACATTGTTTCTGGTCACAGTCAACTTGAGGACCTGCGTCAGTCACTGCACGATGCCAGTGGTCTTGACACCTCTCCGGAGGTGGAGTTTGGTAGGCCGGAGCCTGGCACGCATGCCGAATCTTCATATCGACACCTCATGTCGAGGGTCACTGAATACCTGGGTTGGTCTGCCCCCCCCTCCTCCCCCCCACCCCGGGGATTTTCAGCAGGATGACCTGGACTAAGGTCCTCCAAATGACCCGGTGCTGCCATTCCATATGGCCTTGCAGAGAAGGGTGGCTGCGGCCCGGCAGTGAGCATGTCCTTGCCGAAGAAATATCACCCAGCCAGTGGCGACCCCTGATACTTGACAACACAGCCTACTCCGGAGAGTTTGGTGGTGCAGGCAGCTACGGACCCGCAAAGCAGGCGTTGTATCCTACCATCCCTCCTGATAGGGACGACAAACGTTTTGACGGCTGGGCGAAGAAGGTATTTTCTTCTGTGGGAATGGCACTTCAGGCTGCCAACTCCATGTGTGCCTTGTCTCGTTTCATGCACACTCTGTGGAACTGCATTTCCTTAGCGGCTGATCATATCCCCAAAGGGGAGGAACGGGATGGTTTCCTTGCTATCGTGCAGGATGGCAAGGACGCCCTGTGTGAATCCGTTCAGTCGGGTCTGGACATGGTTGATTGCATCAGCCGGTCCATCGCGGCGAGCACCGTAATGCGCAGGTTTGTGTGGTTGCGGAAGTCGGGTTTTCCTCCGGATGTGCAAAGCCGGCTCCTCAACATGCCCTTTGATGGTCAATCTCTTTTTGGCAGCAAGGCTAACGAGAGTCTTGAGAGGTTGCAGACCTCGAAAGCTGCAGCGAAGTCGTTGGGCGCTGCAGTCCGCCAACCTCCACCTCTTCGTCCTAGGGGACAGCAATGGAGGGGAGGTTCCTTTTGTTACTACTCATCCTTTAGTAGAGCGAAAGGAGCTGCAAGTCAAAGGGGCAACCGTAGGAGTGCCAGAGGTGGAAAACAAGGTACTCGGGGTTCTAAGGCCACGTGAGCAGTTGCCTCTTTGCCCTCAGGCACTGCCGCAGCCGCTTCAGCTCAGTGATGAGGCCCATGCTTTGCCGGTTGGGGGAAGGCTGGCGCAGCATCTTGTAGAGTGGCGTGCCATTACTTCAGATGTGTGGGCTCTGGAGATCATAACCCACGGCTACTGTCTTCCTTTCCGGCAAATGCCTCACGACAATCCACCAGGGAATCTCTCTTTGAAGAGTGCGGATCCGCTCCTTGCGCAGGAAATTAAATCCCTGCTGGAGAAAGGCACCATAGAACTGGTTCCTGTTGCAGAGAGGAACAAGGGATGGTATTCCCCTTATTTTTTGATTTCGAACAAAGACGGGGGAATGAGACCCATCATGGACTTGCACGGTTTGAACAAGCTCCTTCGGAAGGACAAGTTCAAGATGGTTACTCTTTCTCAAGTCCTCCAGCCCCTTCAACTTCAGGACTGGTTGGTGTCTCTCGACCTCAAGGAAGCTTATTTTCATGTGCCAATCCCTCCCAAGCACAAGAAGTACCTGAGGTTCGCGGTTGACGACTCGCACTTTCAGTTTTGGGTCCTGCCGTTCGGATTGACCTCTGCCCCGAGGGTCTTCACCAAGCTCATGGTGGTGGCGGCAGCGTATCTCGGGAAAAGGGGGGATTCACGTCTACCCATACCTGGACGATTGGCTGATCAGGGCGCGCTCTCCCGAGCAAGTCCTGGATCATCTGTCTGTCATTTGCTACTCCCTTCACAAGCTGGGCTTCTCCCTCAACTTAAAGAAGTCCCACTTGACGCCAACATCAGAGCAGTGCTCGACACGTCCCTGGGGCAGTGTTTTCCTCCCCAGGTGAGGGCTCATCACATTCAGCAGATGGTGCACAAGTTTCAACATGCCCAGAATCTCCCTGCATTCGAGTTCTTGAGATTGCTCGGCCTCATGGCATCCTGCATTCTTCTGGTGCCAGAGGCCAGGTTGCGGATGAGATCTTTGCAATGGGCACTCAAGCTCCAGTGGTCTCAGTCCTCCGGCAGGATGTCAGACCCCGTTCAGGTGCCGCCCTTGATCACCCAGGACCTTCTGTGGTGGGCCTTTGAAAGCAATCTGCTGAAGGGTGCTCTGTTTTGGCTGCCCTGGTGACGATCGTGATGGACGCGTCCCCCACGGGATGGGGAGCTCATGCCAACGAGCTGACAGTCAGCGGTCGTTGGTCTCCGTCGGAGTCCAGACTCCATATCAATCTGTTGGAGCTGAGGGCCGTCAGGCTTGCCCGGAAGGCTTTTCTGCCGACTGTGCGAGGAAAGAATGTCCTGATTCTGACGGACAACACAGTGGCCATGCAGTACTTCAACAAAAAGGGGGGGCAGCGTCACTTCCTCTGTGCAGGGAGGCGATGCAGCTCTGGTTCTGGGCAATACAGCAGGAAATTTCGATCTTGGCAGTTCATCTGGCTGGAGACGAAAACGAGACGCGGACGCTCTGAGCAGGCAGAGCGCGATCTCTCACGAGTGGGAGTTGGCTCAGGAGATTCTCCTGGAGATCTTCGCCCTCTGGGGGACCCCTCAAGTGGATCTCTTCGCCTCCAGTGTCAACCGGAAGTGCGAAAGGTTCTGCTTGTGGGAATTTCCTCCAAGCGGAGCCTTAGGAGACGCGTTCGTGGTGGAGTGGTCATTCCCACTGCTGTACGTGTTTCCTCCAGTCCCCGTCATCCTGCAAGTGCTGCAGAGGTTACGGAGGTTAGGTTCCCGGATGATCCTCATTGCTCCAGCATGGGCCAGGAGGACGTGGTACCCGGACCTTCTCGACTTGTCCATCTGCCCTCCACGTCGTCTTCCCTATCGAGACGATCTGCTGTCACGGAAGGGGGGGGGTCAGGTTCTTCATCCAGAGGTCAGATCCCTCAACCTTCACACTTGGCTTCTGAAAGGTTGAGGTATAAGGATTTGGGACCTCCCTGAAGACGTGATGGAGGTGTTGCTTTCGGCCAGACGGCCGGAAACAAGTCCCTGTACCGTTGCCGCTGGAGAAAGTTCTGCGACTGGTGCAGGGTTAAGAATGTGGATCCTTTTTCATGTGACATTCCTGTGGTTCTGTCTTTTTTGCTTTCTTTAGCCCACAGGGGCTTGCTAGTGGGTACCATTATAGGTTACCTGGCGGCACTGTCCATATTTAAGCGCTCGTCTGAGTAGTGTTCTTATTTTAAAATTCCTTTAATTTCTCAGTTTCTAAAAGGGCTCACTAATGTGTTCCCTCCGTCACCTTTCCAGGTGTCCGGTTGGGATTGAACCTGGTTCTCAAGTTTGTAATGGGTGCTCCATTTGAGCCTTTACTTTCTTGCCCTTTGAGACTGGTGAACTCTTAAAACTGTATTTTTAGTTGTGGTCACTTCCGCTCGCAGAGTAAGTGAGTTACAGGCACTTTTCAGTTAAACCACCCTTCACTGTGTTTCATAAGGACAGGGTTGTCCTTAGAGTTCGTCCTTCCTTTCTTCCGAAGGTGGTGTCGGAATTTCATTTAGGCCAGAAGATTATTCTCCCCCACATCCTGGTAAGGAGGAGGAGAGGCTCCATAGGTTGGATCCTAGGAGCGCTTTAAGCTTCTACATTACTCGCATGTCCCGGGTCAGAGTGGACGTCCAGCTCTTTATTGGATACGCTGGAAGGCGTTTGGGACAAGCTGTGACTAAGCAGACTTTGTCCAGATGGATTATCTTGGCAATTTCTGAATGTTACCGCCTGGCGGGTAAGGACCCTCCGGTAGGTTTACGGGCCGATTCGACTAGGGGTATGGCTGCCTCTACTGCCCTGCAGAGGGGTGTTCCTATTCATAACATCTGTGATGCAGCCACCTGGGCTTCGGTCCATACTTTTGTACATCACTACTCCCTAGATTCTATCCGTGGGCAGGATCTGGCAAGGCGGTCCTTTACTCTGCAATTTGATTGGACACTCTAAATTTGTGTATTCTAAATTCTTTTCCCACCTCCTTACGTTGGTACTGCTTTGGGAGTCTGAAATAGATATGGAATACGTCGAAGGACCCAATCCCCTTGAAGAACAAGTTACTCTCTTACCTGGTAACGTTCTTTCAATGGGATGGTCCGCGACGTATTCCATATCGCTCCCTCCCTGCCTTCCCCGCTACAGAATTTCTTATGCGATTGCACCTTACGTTTCCGCAAGGCTTTCTGTGGTCATACTGACAGTGGATCGGTGCAACACGTTCTGGGAAAAAACTACAACTGGGGCTACGGGCGTTGTGCGTCCTACTTATAACATCCGGTGACGTCGGCTCGACGGAGGCCCTCGAGGATGCGTATCGATGTCATCGGCGCAGGACGCAGACACCGAAAGATTTTCCGAAGCATCACAGCCGTGGTGATTACTGTCATAGATATGGAATACGTCGTCGGACCATCCCATGGAAAGAATGTTACCAGGTAAGAGTAAGAGAGTAACTTGTTCTTCTACTACAAAGGGAAACACACAAAATATCAAATCCAGGATAATATAGATACTGCAATAGTACAGTTATTTCAATTCTTCCAAAGACTAAATTTATTTTATCATCTCGCATACAGTCGACAGAAATCGTACAATTGAAATTTTTAAAGGGATTGAGTTTCCATGAAGCACATGCCACCAAATTACATTTGGGAAGAATTCACAGTTGGTGATGCAAACTTTCCGAAATAGGTTTCACGCTCCTGGCTAATAATTTCACATTCTAACAGTAGATGTCTTAAAGTTTCTTTTATGATTGGACTCTTACAGAAATATGGAACGTGACCTTTCCCCAGTTTATCTCTAATTTCTTGTATTTGCCCAGTGGCCAGTACATTAAAACGAAACCGCATAACATTGCACCTCCATTTTTTTTCTCCAGAAATGTAGCTAAATATGGTTCCAAGGCACCCACCGACTTCCAATTTGATACCATATCAGAGTATAAAAATGAACTTTTTACGTTTACCATAGTTTCTGCCCAATCCGCCCATCTGATTCTATTTTTCACTTGAATAGGATTACTAATCAGGCGTTCCATAACTGTGCCAATTTTAGCAAGCGTTGTTCGTGACAATTCATACAGTGATAATAAAATGTTTTATTTTGTTGTCCCCAATCTCAGCTGAATGCCCAGACATGAGTATAAATCATTTCCTGATCCCAATAATAATTTTCTTAGTATGCCAATTTTTTCCATTCAATTTGGTGTTTCAGCGATTGAAGGCCTAATTCATATCTAATGGCTGATAAAGGAGTACATTTCGGAAGGTAATAAAGAATACTTCTCCAGTACTTAGTCTTGATCTTTGAGCATATTTGATCTATGTATAATGGAAACAATTCTAGGCCGTAACTATGTTTCGGGACAACTTTCAAAGGATAAAAACGTAACAAAGGCAAAAGAGAATTTACAACACATCCTTTTTATTCTTTTAGTCTACGCAATAAAATTAATCACAAGTTCCTCCAGCACATTAAAATATGCACTTTTTGTTAGCAAAAATGGAATAACCTAAATACACAAATGATCGTCTAGTCTCAAGCTTGTGATTATTTAAATACCAGCTATGTCTTATAGATTTCTTATTTGGTCCCAATATTAGAATTATAGACTTTTTTTCATTTATCTTTAGTCCATTAATATCTATATATTCCTTGAATTTATTTATCAAACGCTGGGTTCGGTCTAACAACAAAAAATCGTCAGCATAAGAACACCAATTTAGTTTTGTTCCTTCAATTTGGGCCGAGATAAATGAATCCATGTCCAGTGGGATTGCCACGTCAGATATAAAGAGATTAAACAAGGTTGGACCAAACATACATCCTTGCCTGAGGCCGTTCCACGTGTGTATAGGGATTGAGAGTTGATCATCCTGGTTAAATTTGACCTTAATCACAAATCCCTCGTGCAAATGAATTGGGAGAGATAAAATATTCTTAGGCATTCCTAGTAATCCTATTTTGGACCACAGCAG
Source organism: Ambystoma mexicanum (assembly GCF_040938575.1). Classification (NCBI taxonomy): domain Eukaryota; kingdom Metazoa; phylum Chordata; class Amphibia; order Caudata; family Ambystomatidae; genus Ambystoma; species Ambystoma mexicanum. Next base: position 648,571,847 of record NC_090936.1, read on the forward strand.
GGACCTATTCACTCTATCAAATGCCTGTGATAGGTCTATACGTGCCACAAAAGTCAGGCTGGCCACTCTCGTACTTTGATTATCCTATAGCAGTGAAAATATTAAACCACCCAATTCTGTTCCCATTCGCTTTCTGAAGCCGAACTGGTTGCAATGGAATATTGACTCTTTTTCTATCCACTCTTCAATCAAGTGCAGAACCAAGCCAGCAAAAATCTTAGAATCGGCATCCAGTAAGGATATGAGCCGATAGTTTTGAGGATCACCCCTATCCCCCTTTTTGTATATGGGAATGACATATGAGATTCTCCAGGATGATGGAATAAACTTTGAAATTGCAATGTTCCCAAACAGGATAAAGAGAGTGTTTGTCCATAGGAATGATTCTGCCTTAAATATGATATTCGATAAGCCATTAGGTCCTGCCGCTCTGGAAGGGTTAGATTTTGTAATTTGGGTCGCTATCTCAAATTCAGAAAAAATCCCAATCGTGTTCGTGAATTCTCGGAATCGGAATAACTGGGACCTTATCCACTGCATAAAGTGCCCCGAAATGACGTACCCAGGCCTCCTCCGATATGCTATTCACCTGAGACGATAATAGGGGGGATTCCATTGCGTGGGTAAGCTTCCAGAAATTTCAAGAGGAACCATCTTTTAGCACTCTTAGCATAGCCTCACTATCCTTTTGTAACATCTCAGCCTTGTGTATTTTCAACCAATTTTTCAATGTTTGTTTTTCTTTACGGATTAACATAATGTTCCCTTCCTGATCGAGAGAGAGAATTTTAATTTTCCGTAGGTTTTTGTTACACAATGTTTTGTGTTCTTTGACTAAGTGATTGAAAACATGAGGATGTTTAGGGCAAGCTATGCTAGTCTTTGAGTTGATTACTCGGGTGATTACAATATGGGTACTAAATTCCTCACTCGAGAATAACTTCCATCGTTATGCCAGTTGTAACCCGTAGTTGTCATTGAGAGCCGTGTTCATTTTGGAAACATTACCTGGGTGCCACAATATTCTATTTTTAGCTGAATTCACCTCTACAATTGGCCTATGCCAATTCCTCAGGTGTTGCTGAAGATTTAAATTCGGTTCAATTTTGAGAAATCTATGATCACTAAAGTCACTATTAATCAGTTGAATAATGCTGTAACGCTCACCTGATTCCCGTAGAGGCGCCGGTCTTGACTGGGCGTATACTGTATCTTCAAAGGTGATGTGTAACACACGGCTGGCTCTTTGGGCTGGACCTCTGTGCACTGTATGTCTGGCTCGAAGGGTAAGATGTCTGCAGATAGAAAATGTGGGATTAATGAACTGGGTTATTGAATGTCTCTCTCTTCTTCCCTTTCTCTTCTCCTGTAGAACCCCAAAGGTTAACGCTCTCACCTTAGGTAAGTGAACGCTGTGCTCTCCATCTGCCTCGAGGCAGGGTGCTGTAACCAGTTTCTTCACTGGATAAGGGGAGCAGGCCTCTTGACTTCAGAGGACTGCTGTCCGTCGTTTACTGCACGAACGGTAAGTTTCGAGTAATTCTAATGTCTTTAAAGTCTTTAGTAATGATGTCTCTTGTTTTGCAGGGTTCCGGCGATGGCGGATGGCGGGCTGAAGTGAGTTGAAGATGGAGCCCGTGTGATGAATAGAAGCGCCTGGAAGCACGTAAGTAAGCGCTTGTTGCCTGCTTCACGATGCGCTCTAACTGTCTTTTTATTTTGCAGGTACAAGTTCGGGGCGGCTGCAGGGTGCCGGAATACCCACTGGGTTAGATGTGGAAAGGAGAAATGGCACGTGAGTATTAAAGTTCCCCAATGTCTTTAAACGCACCTTGTTTTGTCTTTCAGATGCGGGATGCAGCGCCGAAGGCCTCCGGAGCGTGCGAAGAGTTGGTAAGCTTTTGTCTTTCAGATGCCGGAATGCAGTGTGAAGACCTCCGGAGCGCACGAAGAGTAGGTAAGCCTTTGTCTTTCAGATGCCGGAATGCAGCGCAAGGCGTTGGTGACAGCCGATGGACCAGGTAAGTGAAGAGCTGTCACTGAAGACCGTAATGCTAACCTGTTCTTTCTTGTCTTTATAGGTGTTGCTGAAGACTGGATTCAGGATGGTAAGCCTTTTTCCTTAGGCCCAGGATCAGATGCAGAAGACACGATGAGCGTTCTGCTGCTGAGGATGCAGAATAACGCAAAGCAAGATTCATCCATCGGGTGTGGTTTAAATAGCCTCCTGTAGTGCTTAGGTGTCTCCTTCCACAGCCACGCCTAGGTAAGAAAAGAGTTCCTGCTTTCCAGAAGAGTTCCAGTGTTCTAAATCTAGGGAGTGGCTCCTGCCCCACCCAACAGGAAAAGTAGTTCCAAACAGAAGAGGATCAGAGACTCAACTGGCAGGCAAGTAAGCAGCATGGTCTGGGCATATTCTTCCAGCGCTGGGACTGGGCATATTTATGAGCCTGGTGCCACTGGCGCCAGGACTGGGTCCAAAAGGTCCCAATTGGGACTGGTTGGCACTCCGAACCTGGGTTATGGATCTGCTTCCAAGGGAGTTGGGAAAACCCTGACCTTTTGGAAGCAGAGATCATGACAGTACCCCCCCCTCAAGGCCCCTCCCAAGCCGGGCTTCTCCGGGGGTTTTAGCTTGTCAGGAAATATTCGGTGAAAACTTTTGATTAGGCGAGGAGCGTGGACATATTCAGCAGGTTCCCAGGATCTCTCTTGGGGGCCGTAGCCTTTCCAGTCAATTAGGTAGAATAGTTTAGATTTGGAGATCTTGGAGTCCAGAATGCTTTTGACTTCAAACTCGAGTTCTCCATCAACTAGGATAGGTTTTGGAGATTTGGTTAGTCGGGTTTGAGGTTGCACGGGTTTTAATAGAGAGACGTGGAAGACCGGATGTATCTTCATGTGCGGGGGCAAGTCCAACTTGACCGCTACTGGGTTTACTATGGTAGTGATGGAATAGGGACCAAGGTATCTTGGGTTGAATGTGCGTGGCCCTTTTAGAGGTAGATATTTGGTGGATAACCAGACTTGATCCCCTACTTGATATTGGGGGGCTTCCTTCCGATGTTGGTCTGCTCCTTTCTTGTATTGTTCTTTAGCCCTTTGAAGGTGAGAAACAGCTTCCTTAAAGGCTTGGGTGATTGTAGAATGCAGGTAGTCTACTGCTGGTGTTTCAAGATCTTGGAGGGGATCCAACTCCGAGGTTCGAGGGTGACTGCCGTACAAAAGAAAAAACGGGGTTTTCCCAGTTCCCGAATGGACAGAGCTATTGTAGGCATATTCGGCTATCCAAAGGATGTCTTTCCAAGTTTTTTCAGTTTGTTGCAGCATGCAGCGTAAATACTGTTCCAGAGTTTGATTGGTCCTCTCGGTTTGTCCGTCGGTCTGAGGGTGGTGACTGGTCGATAGTCTCACATCAATTTGAGCCGACCGACAGCAACTTCGCCAAAAATGAGAAATAAATTGACTACCTCGATCCGAAATTAGAACCGAAGGAAAACCGTGCAGTCGGACGATGTTTTCGAGAAATTCTCGAGCCAGAGTTGCTGCTGTTGGCAAGCCTTTGAGCGGAATGAAATGCGCCATCTTGGAGAATAAGTCCACGATTACTAGAATCGTATTGTATCCGGAGCATGGAGGTAGATCGGTGATGAAGTCCATAGAAAGCGTATGCCAAGGGCGAGGTGGGATGTCAATAGGGCGTAAGAGGCCTGCTGGTCTTTCCTTTTGACTCTTGTTTTGGGCGCATACTCCACAGGACATTATAAAGTCTCTGATATCTTTTTTCCAAGACGGCCACCAGAAGTAGCGCTTGATCTTTTCTGAGGTCTTGGCCATACCGGGATGTCCTTCCATTAAAGAATCGTGATAACAAGAGATTACTTTTTTCTGTAAATCTATGCTGGGTAGGTATAATCGTTCTTGGAAATACAATAAGTTGTCCTTTACTGCAAAGTCCTTTCCCTGCAGATGCCAATTCTGTATGTCTGCTGGAGTTACAAGTTGCCTGGCTTTATCCTTAACTTCCTCTATGGATTCTGTGGCGATTACACCCAGAATTCTTTGTTCGGGAATGATTGGTACAGGTTTAGGGTTGATCAAGTGTTCTTCCACTCCCATCCGAGAAAGGGCATGAGCTTTACCGTTTTTTGTACCAGGTCGATAGGTAATTATGAAGTCAAACTCGGCAAAGAATAATGCCCAACGGAGTGGTCTAGAGGATTGGGCTTTTGCGGTTTTCAAATATTGCAGGTTTCGGTGACCCGTAATCACAGTAACGGTGTGTCGGGCCCCCAGCAGATAATGCCGCCAAGCCTTAAAAGCAGACTTGATAGCCAGAAGTTCCTTGTCAGTAATCGTGTAATTGATTTCAGGAGGCGAGAATTTGCGGGACCAAAATGCCACGGGATGCAACTGATTGGTTACCGGGTCCTTTTGTGATAGAACTGCCCCCATGGCAAGGCTTGAAGCATCAGTTTCCACGATGTAGGGGAGTTCGGGGCGAGGGTGTTTTAAGATTGGTGCAGAGATAAATTTAGTCTTCAAATCCTGGAAAGCTTGTTCCGCCTCGGTAGACCATTCAAAACGTTTGTTTTTCTTTAACAAGGCAGTGATGGGCTGGACTATTCGAGAGAATTCGGGGATAAACCTGCGGTAAAAGTTAGCGAAGCCTAACATGCTTTGCACACCTTTTATGGAGGATGGTGATGGCCATTTGAGAACTGCATCGACCTTCTTTGAATCCATACGCACTCCGCCAGGTGATGATATGAATCCCAAGAATTCAACTTCAGTCACGTTGAAAACACATTTTTCCAACTTAGCGAAAAGTTTGTGTTGACGCAATCTTTCGAGGACCATTTTCACGTGTTTCCGATGTTCAGATTCCGATGAAGAATAAACGAGGATGTCGTCAATGTAAACAACAACACACACATCTATGAGCTCTCTGAGGACATCGTTCATAAAATATTGAAAGGCGGCCGGGGCATTACAAAGTCCGAAGGGCATGACCTGATATTCAAATAGCCCATACTTGGTGCGGAAGGCCGTCTTCCATTCATCGCCCTCTTTTACTCGTACCAAGTGGTAAGCTCCTCTAAGATCCAGCTTTGTATATATGCATGCTTTTCTGACTTGGTCCAGGAGTTCAGGGATCAAAGGTAAAGGATATCTATTCTTAACAGTGATCTGGTTCAGGGAGCGATAATCTATACAAGTTCTAAGGTCTCCTTCCTTTTTTGGAACGAAGAACAAAGCTGAAGAAGCAGGAGACTTGGAAGGACGAATAAACCCATTTGCCAGGTATTGATCCAGGTATTGTCGAAGGTGAAGGTTCTCAGGCTCGGTGAGGGCATAAATTCTACTACAAGGAGGAGAAGATCCAGGTATCGGGTCGATCTGGCAGTCATAAGACCTATGAGGAGGTAGAGAGTTATCCTGATCCTTCCGGAAAACATCTTGGTATTCTAGGTATTCGGGAGGTAACTGGGGAGTCTCTGAAGAAATTGCTGCCAGTGCAACACCAGGTGGAGGGTGACAAGTAGAGACACATTCTGGAAACTGGACCGTTCTTGCTCGCCAATCGATCAGAGGATTGTGTTTCTCTAACCAAGGTATTCCTAGAATAATCTGAAACTGAGGGGCCTTGATCACATCGAACACGATTTTCTCATGGTGTCCATCTTGACTTACTAGCGTCACTTCTTGAGTGGTATGCGTTACTGGCCCGGAGGCTATCTCCGTACCATCCACCGTAGTAATGACGTCCTTTACAGCCTTGGGACAAAGAGTTAGATTCATCCTCAAAACCATTTCATGATCCACATAATTGCCGATGGCACCGCTGTCGACGTAAGCTTCAATTGCATGTAATCGATCCGGATTATCAGGGCTAATGAGGACCATAGGTATCACGAAATGCGAGGTCACGGAACTGGTTTTCACGCTCGGCAAGAGGACCTCTATTCTTGTCGGGCGAGGTCGTTTCCCTGCTCAGAGTTTGTAACTTTGGTAACTGCAGCTCCTACTGCCTTCTTGGCAGGTTTCACCGGACAGTCTCGAAGAAAGTGCCCTGAGTTTCCGCAATAGAGGCATAATTGCAACTGTTTTCTCCTTTCCCGCTCCTTTTGTGTTAGAGGACCTTTCAGACCCCCTATTTGCATGGGTTCCCCGGAGTCTACTCCTTTGGAAGGAGTTGGCGGTTTGGAAAATACTCGAGCATCAAACTTGGAACGATCGGCCTTCCTGTTCTGCAGTCTGTGATCTATTTGAACGACTAAGTCTATATAGTCCGAACAATCTTGTGGGGGATTCACTACTTGGGCTAACACATCTTTGAGCTCTCCGCGTAGACCTCTATAAAACAGCGTAATCCTTTTGTCCTCAGGCCAGTGAGTTTCCACTATCAGTCTGTTGAAAGACGCAATATAAGCCAAAAGGTCTTGATTACCTTGTCGCAATGAAAGAAGCTCATTGTCCAAGGCCTGCCCCTGTGAATGTCTTGCGAACAGTTTTTCCATACTGAGCTGAAAAGCTTGAAAATCATGGAGGACCGGATCATCTTGATTTACTAGAGGGATCGACCAGTCTGCCGCATTGCCACTAAGGTACGAAAGCTACTTTAGCTTGATCAGTTGGAAAGGCTGCTGGCCGGTATAAGAAATGCAACCGGCACTGATTAATAAATACTGCAAACCTCTTTGGGTCACCAGAAAATCATTCGGGCGAAGCCAGAGGTACATTCCCAGGTAGGTTGATCTGCACTGGATTCATAGAGGATGTAGAAGGAAGATTTCCCCCAGATGCGGGTAACGGGGTCTGTCCAGCTTGTGACTGTAGCAATTGTGTAGCGAGATCATCTGTTCGCTCCTTGGAAATAATCAGTTCCCTTCTTAGAGCGTTAGTTTCCTGACGGGCTGCATGCACTTCTGCCCTTAGTTCCCCAAGTAACTGGGCTAGCTGGTCGTTATCCGAGGTTTCCATAGCGCCTGGATGGGAGTTTTGTGGTAGGCTTTGCTTTCTGTAACGCTCACCTGATTCCCGTAGAGGCGCCGGTCTTGACTGGGCGTATAACGTATCTTCAAAGGTGATGTGTAACACACGGCTGGCTCTTTGGGCTGGACCTCTGTGCACTGTATGTCTCGCTCGAAGGGTAAGATGTCTGCAGATAGAAAATGTGGGATTAATGAACTGGGTTATTGAATGTCTCTCTCTTCTTCCCTTTCTCTTCTCCTGTAGAACCCCAAAGGTTAACGCTCTCACCTTAGGTAAGTGAACGCCGTGCTCTCCATCTGCCTCGAGGCAGGGTGCTGTAACCAGTTTCTTTACTGGATAAGGGGAGCAGGCCTCTTGACTTCAGAGGACTGCTGTCCGTCGTTTACTGCACGAACGGTAAGTTTCGAGTAATTCTAATGTCTTTAAAGTCTTTAGTAATGATGTCTCTTGTTTTGCAGGGTTCCGGCGATGGCGGATGGCGGGCTGAAGTGAGTTGAAGATGGAGCCCGTGTGATGAATAGAAGCGCCTGGAAGCACATAAGTAAGCGCTTGTTGCCTGCTTCACGATGCGCTCTAACTGTCATTTTATTTTGCAGGTACAAGTTCGGGGCGGCTGCAGGATGCCGGAATACCCACTGGGTTAGATGTGGAAAGGAGTAATGGCACGTGAGTATTAAAGTTCCCCAATGTCTTTAAACGCACCTTGTTTTGTCTTTCAGATGCGGGATGCAGCGCCGAAGGCCTCCGGAGCGTGCGAAGAGTTGGTAAGCTTTTGTCTTTCAGATGCCGGAATGCAGTGTGAAGACCTCCGGAGCGCACGAAGAGTAGGTAAGCCTTTGTCTTTCAGATGCCGGAATGCAGCGCAAGGCGTTGGTGACAGCCGATGGACCAGGTAAGTGAAGAGCTGTCACTGAAGACCGTAATGCTATCCTGTTCTTTCTTGTCTTTATAGGTGTTGCTGAAGACTGGATTCAGGATGGTAAGCCTTTTTCCTTAGGCCCAGGATCAGATGCAGAAGACACGATGAGCGTTCTGCTGCTGAGGATGCAGAATAACGCAAAGCAAGATTCATCCATCGGGTGTGGTTTAAATAGCCTCCTGTAGTGCTTAGGTGTCTCCTTCCACAGCGACGCCTAGGTAAGAAAAGAGTTCCTGCTTTCCAGAAGAGTTCCAGTGTTCTGAATCTAGGGAGTGGCTCCTGCCCCACCCAACAGGAAAAGTAGTTCCAAACAGAAGAGGATCAGAGACTCAACTGGCAGGCAAGTAAGCAGCATGGTCTGCTGCAGGTAAGTCCACCCAAGCATTATGAGCCCGGCGCTTCCAGCGCTGGGACTGGGCATATTTATGAGCCTGGTGCCACTGGCGCCAGGACTGGGTCCAAAAGGTCCCAATTGGGACTGGTTGGCACTCGGAACCTGGGTTATGGATCTGCTTCCAAGGGAGTTGGGAAAACCCTGACCTTTTGGAAGCAGAGATCATGACAAATGCACATGCCTTGTGCAAATTGCCAGACAAGAATATATGATCAATTGTAGAAGTGAATAGGCCATTCGACCTGATATAAGTATCATCCAAGCTATCATTCAACTGGTTTGCATGGTAAAGACCCCAATTCGAGAAGAATGTGTACCAGATGTGACCTTGTAGTTTTTTCCGGGGGCAGCCACAAGGTCTTCCCTCAATTTGACCCTCCTTACCAAATCCAAACGACAAGATACCTGTGTTATGGTCTATTTCCTCACCAATGTTATCTATTGTTGGGATTTCAGCCTTCAAATCGCCTGTGATAATCACATGGGGACCTGGGTTTAGCTATAAAAAATAAACGGTGGGGGGGGACCCCCCATAAAAAACATTCAACATTTTTTTTCAACATTTTTGTTTTCGACATTTTCAATATAAACCATTTCTCCAGCATGGGGTCTGGCATGGATTCACATGCTCATGAATATTCCCCGTCGTCAGCCTGGGAATCCTCGGTAAAGAAAAAATCAGTATCAGTTTCGTTTCTGATCTGTCTGTCCTAATAGTAACCAATCACTGATCTCTGCGTCATACTGACCACAGCCAATGACTGCCCTCTACCTAAACCCCGCCTCTGGCAGCCATCTTCAGATTTTTACCGCACGTTCAAGTGTTGGGAGTCCTCGTGCTTAGCTCTCAAGCTTTTACTGCGTGTGTCGCGCTTTTTCAGGTGAATTTTCACATTTTTTCGGTTAATCGAGCCTCAAGCTCCACCGTTTCTACTCCCGTTAATGGCTACTGGTTGCAGGATTTTCCTACGCCCCTCAAGGGTGAAGATTTCGTCGAATCAACTTCTTGGAGGATTCCAGAAGATTCGCGGCCTACTTCGAGATGGCCCAGGATGCGAGTTCGTCGCCCGGACCCAAGCTGTTTCGCAGCTGCACTGGATACGGGCTGCAGAATGTGTTTAAGGAAGACGAAGACTCGCAATGCCTCTACTGTCTTCATGGGGACAAGACTCATGTAGAGAAGGACTGCCAGTTCTGCAAGAACTTGTCGGAGCGGACCATGAGGGACCGTCGATCCCGTCTCGCAAGCTGGTTGGAGAAGGGCTCGACGGGTGAGAAGAAGAAGAAAGGGTCCGAGCGGGCTTCTAAGTCCTGTGCGGGTGCCCCGGCGACGGGGGCCCAACACCAGGCCAAGCGCCGCAAGTCCGCTGGCTCCGGGAGCACCGAAAGGTCGGGCTCTTCGGTCGCCAGGCAGGGCGCACCTTCCCCGGTACCGTCAACCACGAGCCAACACTCCGGTTCAGGAAAGAGGAAGTCCGAGACCCTGGGTAAGCTTCGGGAGAAGCCCCGTCCTATTTCAGGTGAGGGGGAGTGAGGCGTCGCCCCTCCCCCTAAGGAGAAGGCCCAGGACGCCCTAAGGTGGTGAGGGCCCCTACCCAGCAGGCAAAGGCCTCTATCGAGGCGATTGCGGCGACTCTGGCCAAGCCGGCAGAGACCCCGCCAGCGGAGACTGCCTCCGGAACTAGAGTTTCCCTGCCGCCAAGGAGGGAATCCTCTTTTCAGCCCATCGTCGTGGCCGCCATGATGGAAGAAGCGAGGGGGGGCACGGTGCCCTCCTCGAGCTCGGAGTCAGCCTCGGAGGAGGAACTGACCGAGGCCGTGAGGAACCTCTAAGTCCAATTCGCGAAGGTTCGATCCCGTCAGGAAGATCCTCAGGAGATAACCGAGGAAGACGACGATGGTGAGGAAGAGCGGCCTTCCCTTCCGGCGCAGCCGGATCCTAGGCCTCAGGATGGCTCGGCGGCCATTTTGTCTGCCATCCAGTCCTTATGCTCTGAGATAAGGACGAGATTCCCACGGCCCAGGCCGGAGGACCCGCAACCTAGCCCGTCGGGAAGTCCTCAGAACAAACGACGGAGGACCCAACCCTCTCCTCCGCTCGCCCCCGTAAGGCCTACAGTTCCCTCCTCATCCTCCCACGAGTCTGGAGATGACAGTGTGTTGGGCTCGACGACGGGTTCTGAGGGCGACGACGACGGAACGGGTCTCCCGTCTCCCGTCGCACGGGCCTCGCCGCCCGACGAGATTGGCTCATTCCACGCCATGATCGCCAGGGCGTCCGAATTGTTCCAGCTCTGCCCGGAGGAGCAGAAAAAGGAAGGTTTCCTCTATCAGCACCGGGAGGCCAAGAGGAAGACGGTCATCGCGGTGCCCCTAATCGATGACATCTGGGAGGAGGGCCTGTCGGTTCTCAAAAACCCCTCCACGGCACCAGCCAAACGGGACCGGTACGAGAAGAAGTACCGGGTCCCCGAAACCGCTCCCCTGTGCCTCAGGGCCCAGCCAACGCCAGACTCAGTCGTCTCGGCGGCGAAGAAGAAAGCGGCGGGGTCAGGAGCCTCGACGTCGAATTCCCCGCCGGACGGCGAGGGAAAGAAGTTGGTCGCTATGGGGCGGCGGGTCATTTTGTCGGCGGCGACGACGATCAAAGCGGCCAACGCCCTGGCGATCGTGGCCCGTTAAGACAGGAGCTCTGGTTTAAGCTGGCCCCCATATTGGACTTCCTGCCGGACGACAAGAGGTCCGAGGCCCTGGAAATACTGCAAGAGGGCGAGGTGGCCTCGGACCACGCCATAACGGTGGCAACCGATATTGCCGATACCGGGTTCCGCCAGCTGGCCAACGGTGTTTGCCTACGACGACGGGGTTGGCTCCTGGCGACCGACTTCCGTCGGGACGAGGGCCAGGGTGTTGGACATGCCGTTCGACGGCAGCACCTTGTTCGGGAAGGCGGTGGACGAGTCCCTCCAAGCCATAAAAACGGACACGGAGACGGCCACGCCCTAGGAGCCCTTCAGCAACGACGGCCCTTTCGGAGCTCCGGAGGCAGACAGGGTGCCTCCCAGGGATCCAGCGGTGGCTCAACGTCCTACCGCCAGGCGGCACGCTCCTCGTCTCAGGAGGCCTACAGGGGTCGCGGCAAGCAGGGAGCGCCTTGCCGCCGTCGGCAAGGTGGCCAGGGCGGCAAGGCCACCACCTCCAAGCAGGACTGAACCGGCCGTGGTCTCGGGCCCCCACCGAAGCACCCCGGTGGGAGGCCGGCTGACGAATTTCGTTGGCGTGTGGAAGTCCATCTCCAACGACCGTTGGGTGCTGGATACCCTGGCAAGAGGACACTCTATCGAATTCCTGAAGAAGTGCCCTCACGTTCCACCTGTGGCCAGGAAGGAAAATCACGTCCCGCAACTGCTGTTGGAAGTACGGGCGATGCTCAGGAAAGGCGCCATCGAGCTTGTCCCAAAGAGGCTCCGGGGCTCTGGGGTGTACTCAAGGTACTTCCTCGTCAGGAAGAAGACGGGCGGCTGGCGCCCCATCCTGGACCTTCGTCGTTTGAACAAATACATCAGATCACAAAAGTTCAGGATGGTCACCCTCCAGCACGTACTGGGACAGCTGGAGGAAGGAGACTTTCTATCGTCGTTGGACCTGGAGGATGCATACTTCCACGTTCCCATCCTCAAAAGTCACCGAAAGTTCCTCAGGTTTGTCGTCCAGGGACGCCACTACCAATTCAGAGCACTGCCGTTCGGATTGAAGTCGGCCCCCAGGGTCTTTACCAAGTGCCTAGCACCAGTGGCGGCGCGGCTGCGCCTACAGGGGATTCACGTCTATCCCTACCTGGACGACTGGCTCATCCGCTCAAGGACGAGGGAACTCGCTGTCGAACACACTGCGAGGACCGTCCAGCTACTCACAAACCTGGGATTCGCCATAAACTACCCGAAGTCCCACCTGGTGCCGTCGCAGGTGGCCCTGTTTCTGGGAGCGAAGCTCGATACAGTGAGGCGCCTGGCGGCCCCGTCGGAAGAACGGACGAAGACCATTCTAGGCAAAGTGCAGCGCCTGCTAGCCACGGACGTGGCAAGGGTGAGGTCCATCAAGTCCCTCCTGGGGATGATGTCCTCTTGCATCTACCTGGTGCGCCTCTGCAGACTACGGATGCGCCCTCTTCAAGAATTTCTCGACGCCCGTTGGATACAGGCGACGGGCACCTTCGAAGACAGGGTCCCCCTCAACGAGGTGTTCCGGCGGGCGATTCAGTGGTGGGGCGTTCGAGCGCACCTCACGGCGGGCAAGGACTTTCAGACGCCGGCGTACCAGGAGACGGTGACGACGGACACCTCCCTGGAAGGTTGGGGCGCCCACACCAGAGATCTCCACGCAAGAGGCCTCTGGCTCCCGGAGGAGAGGCTCCTGCACATCAACGTCCTGGAACTCCGAGCCGTGTTCTGGGCTCTCAAATCGTTCCTCCCGTCGCTCAAGGGCAAGGTGGTGCGGATCTTCACGGACAACACCACGACAATGTTTTACATACGGAAGCAGGGAGGCACCAGATCCCCAGCCCTATCCAAGGAGGCACAGGATCTGTGGCACTGGGCGGTCGCCCAGGGGATGTTCCTGGTTCCCTTCCACCTGGCAGGAGAAAGCAACACCATCGCCGACTCGCTCAGCAGGGAGCTGCGCGCGTGTCACGAGTGGGAACTGCGCCAGGATCAGGTGGATCAACTCTTCCGACGATGGGGCAAACCCCAAATTGACCTGTTCGCAACAGCGACAAACTCGAAGTGCAAGAGGTTCCCCAGCAGGTTTCCCCAGCCGAGAAGCATGGGCGATGCGTTCTCGTTCCCCTGGGACGGCCTATACCTGTATGCGTTCCCTCCGTTGCCGTTGCTGCTTCGTCTCATCAGCCAGCTCAAGAGGGTCCCGGTGCAGGATGATCCTCGTTGCACCGGCGTGGCCGAGGCAGATCTGGTTCCCGGACCTTCTGGCCTTGTCAACGTCCCCTCCCATCAAGCTGTCGGCGGACGCGGACCTTCTCTCCAGAGAAGGAGGCGCCATCTTCCACCACGACCCGGCATCGCTGAACCTGCAGACTTGGCTCCTGCAGCGCTAGAGTTTGGAGGCTACGATATACCGGCCGATTGCAGAGAGGTTCTTGCAAAGGCCAGGGCGTCCTCGTGAAGGCCCCGGCGTGGGAACTTAACGTGGTGCTGACCAGGCTCATGGGGCCCCCATTCGAGCCGATGCACTCCGCACCTATGAAGTTTGTGTCGTGGAAGACTGCGTTCCTGGTGGCCATTACCTCCGCACGACGAGTGGGAGAGATCCAGGCCCTATCCTGCAAAGCACCGTACTTGACTTTCCATGCCTCGAGGGTGGTGCTTAGGACGCACCCCTCCTTTATGCCCAAGGTGCCGTCGGACTTCCATCTTAACGGGCCCTTGGTGTTACCTGTTTTCTTCCCGTCTCCTTCGTCGCCGGCCGAGAGGACTTTGCACTCGCTGGATGTGGCTAGAGCGCTGAAGTTCTACGTGGACCGCACAAAGAGTTTCGGGAGGACATCACAGCTGTTCGTGAACTTTGGACCTGTGAATCAAGGGAAGGCTCTCTCGAAGTCTTCTATTTCCAGATGGCTCTCCGGCTGCATCATGCACTGTCACCGGTTGGCTAACCGACCGCTGCCAGGCCGTCCGAGAGCCCATTCGACCAGAGCGATCGCTGATACTACGGCGTTCTTATCTGGTGTGCCCCTTCTGGACATCTGCAGGGCGGCTACGTGGAGGTCGACGCACACCTTCACGAGATTCTACTGCGTCGATCGGCATTCCAGGGAGGAGTCCAGGGTCGGCCAAGCAGTGCTGCACAACCTGTTCGCTTAAGGTGAGCCTGGTGAGTAGGTAAGAGATGCTTAATGTTGAGTTTTTTGTATTGCTTAATGTTGATCCTTTTACCACCCCCCGTGGTTGTGCATGTGTGTACTGCTATTTAATCTTATATTCATGAGCATGTGAATCCATGCCAGACCCCATGCTGGAGAAGGAACAAGTTACTTACCTGTAACTGTTGTTCTCCAGCATGGGTCTGGCATGGATTCACATGCGAACCCTCCCGCCTACCCCTCTGCGGCTCTTCACTTGGTCATACTGCCACTTCACATGCTACCAAATCTGAAGATGGCTGCCAGAGGCGGGGCTTAGGTAGAGGGCAGTCATTGGCTGTGGTCAGTATGACGCAGAGATCAGTGATTGGTTACTACTAGGAAAGACAGATCAGAAACGAAACTGATACTGATTTTTTCTTTACCGAGGATTCCCAGCCTGACGACGGGGAATATTCATGAGCATGTGAATCCATGCCAGACCCATGCTGGAGAACAACAGTTACAGGTAAGTAACTTGTTCCTTATCACCAGAACGAAGATTGCGCCCCTAGTATAAGACATTTCTAAGACCACTACCAGGATAGTTTCAAGAATTTTTAATCCCACACCGATCTTTACTGCAATAAATCCCCCAGAAGGGCGACCCCTGCTGGATTTAGTTGCCAATTGGAACCTCGAGTCAAAACCGTCAATGTGCATAGCTCCTTGGAGGAAGTTAAATGTGAATAACCCCTCGAATTTCAGGATAATATAGAGATCTTATTCTAAAGTCCCGCTCTTAGATTTTTAAGCTCTGCTACAGATTCCTTCAAGGTTTGAGCCAGCAACATCCATGAATTGACTTTGTCACTTTTAGGTGGAAGCCAGTTACTTTCATTGACGTTTCTCTCTGTCCTGTCGTCTCTGACTTCATCCACCAGTATGTAAGGTCCCACCCTGGAATTTCTATTGTACCCTCCTATTCTTTCTCTAATATCATCCCTTTTGTTTCCACTTGGTAGTTGTCCCTGGGATTGAGTGTTTACACTCAGATTTAAATCTTTCACATTGTATCCCAGTCTATTCAGTTCCATGGTCTCTTTTCGCACCAATTAATGTACAGTATGAGAATGGAAAACCAGTCGTGCAAAGTCAGAACGATTCGGGTGGATGTAGTAGATTAGTTTTAAGTGTGAAGATGTTAGAAGTCTCAAATTAGGAATTTCCCTGAACAGTGACAGAACACAGTTTCTATTCAGGCTGATCGGACCTCCGTAGTCGAATCGGAAAAATAAAAACATACTCGGATAAGTGTTAGGGAGAATTCTCCTTCTAAGGCTAATTTCCCTCAACTAGTGAGTCCCCCAGCAGCTTTGCTGGATTTCTGGAGTTTATTTTTTCCACATGGTAAGAGTGTACATCCTTTTTCACTCTTACATGTGGTTTGGCCTATGTGTTATTACTCATTGTGTGATCTTGGGCACTGGAGCACACCACTCCAGATGCCTCTGTTCTTGTATGGGTTACACAGCACCCTCAGTGTAGTAACCCAGGGTTGTCTTTTAGACTGCCCTCTGACTCCATTTCGCTGGGGCTGACTACTGTCCCCCAGAGAAAGGTAAAGTTGCCATTTACTTTACATAGTCACTTTTACCACAGACCCAGTACACACCATCTTACATGGAGTACTGGAACGGGCTAATCTGTACCCCTTTTCTGTTTGTACCTCCCTGAGCATTGTTTCGCTCTTAACATTTAGACTTGGCTGGTGGCAGTGGTATCTACCCTAACTTTTCTACCGTGATTATATTAGATAACAGTGGTAATACGTTTGGCTATTTTAACAGCCTTAAGCATAAACCCGCTTGACCAAATCATCTTTCTTTTGGCTCCGGTTGGGTTTATTCGCCATTTCTTTTTGTTAAAGTCCTTCTTGTGTTTTACTTTGCGCGGCAAACTAGGTTTGCCTTCTTTGTTCACTGTCTTTTGGCGGGCTTCTGCAGAGAAGCCCTCCTCTTGGCGCCTGGATGTCTAGGTAGACTGAATGTGGGGAAGGGGTGTAGTCACCCCCTGCACAGGGTATCCTAGGAAACCCAAGTCGCACTTTGCCATGATTGGCTGAGGTGGTTGTCCCGGCTGGACAACCCCCCTGCTGCGTGATTGACAGCCAGGCTGTGTGAATGGGGGTTTTGCGCATAAAAGGCAGGTCTCTTGGGCTAGAAGTCAGTCGCCTCTGGAACTACAAGGAACCGAAGAGAAGCGGAGAGAACGACGGTTGCTGCAACTACCCCGTCCCGGTGAAGCCCTGCTGCAGTCCTGAGCTTCGACGACTAAGAGAAGATCCAGTCCGGAGTCTTCTTCCCTTGAGCCTGGCGGGGATAAACCAGCTCATCTTCTTCAGACAGAGGTCTCCACCGTGGTCGAAATCGCTGCACACTGCTGTAGTGGTCCAGATAGCTGACTGCCGAGCCTCTCCTGTTTTTAAGGAGCACACCTTTTATTCGTTGTCGCTGCTGTCGGCTTCATCTGTGTGGTGCAGACCCCCTTCAGACGTCCTCCTTCACAACGAAGCTCCAGAAATCGTGGGTCTGCGGGAAACCAACAGGAACAACTGCCAGGGCACCAGCTGCACCATTGGAATAAGGTACTGTGTTCTGCTCGAGGAAACTCAGTGAATCCCAATTTGTATTCCACGCACCAAATGTGTGAAGAAGGTAGATCGTAGATTCTGTCTATGGGCCCAGAGCCTGGAATAAATTACCTAGAGAAATTTGTGACATCAATAGCCTCTCGGTTTTCCGGAGGGCTGTAAAGACTTAGTAGTTCTGCTAGGCTTTGACAGAACTACTCCTTCTTCTTTGCTATGCAATCCTCCTATGATCTAGTGGATCTCTCATAGAGACATGATTAAATGAAACATCTGCGCCCAGGCACGATTCAGTTCTTTTAGGTGCGCGATACAAATACCACAATACAATACAATGCAATCCCTTTTGTTCATCCTCAAGGCTCGTCCTCGTCTTCCCTCCTTTTTATAACTTTTGCTTCCAAACATTGACAATATCAAAGTACTTTTGGGCTACGCTGAATCGAGAACTGTCTAACGGTCTGATCTTCGGCAACAGGTCTCCGGTGTCACCTAACCCTGGCTCTGGCCCTTTGACTTTTGAACTCCTGTTTTTGAGTGTTTGTCGATGCTGTATGCCTAACCTAAATATTGCCTATGATTTTTGCCTCCAACTCTCTCTGGGTATCTCAGGTGGTAAGTGTGTTTTTGCCCCGGTAGCATTTCATGTCACGGATACGCTTTTATTTAGTAGACCGAACTGTCAAAAAGTGATCGCAATCGGAGCCGCGGTATTGTGTTGTGTACATAACACCGGTTCATTCAAACACAGGGTACTTACCTTGAGACATACTGTACAAAGTGAATTGGTTAGTTGTAGTATTTTTAACATGTGGTTTTGTTTAAAGGTTAATAGAAGTGTTGTGTTTATAACTGATGGTTTAAAAATAAATGTACTTATTTCTTTTTTACCTGAAACCTTGAGTCCGTGTTTTCTTGAGTCACAGTAATTGTGGTCCCTTTGTGTAATCTCTGCTACTGCTCATATACTCTTGGGATAAGCCTGGCTGCTCTGCTACTGCTACCACTATAACTTAGTACAGGCTTGTACCAAAGGTAAAACTTTTATTACCTCCTGCGGTCTTAATCGTGTGTAATGGTCCCTAAGGGCACTGCACAGGATTCTGCCTAACAATAATCGGTCATTATAGGTCTACGCCAACATATTTTCCCAAAGTCCTCATTCTGTGGTGGTTTTGGAATAAAATCCTGCGCACCCACGTTAAATAGGGTTGCATCTCCATTAAAGTCGTATCCGCGATTTCCCCCAGCCTCCATGGCTGCTCCTTGTGCATATGACTCTTTCTTAGGAATGTCCGGGGGAACTCCCTCATGACTAACAGTTGCCGTAACCAACGGATTACCAATCACAACGTCGTTTTTGTCTTGAGTTGGATTAGGATGGTGAAGCATAGTTTGTCCAATCGTGTTTTTAATCAAAGAGACCAAAGATGCATGGTCCAAAGTGTTATGCTCTTCAATCTTAACATTATTTATCAGTTCCTCGTTCTTCACACCTACACTTGGATCCGTATTGTGGGCAGTGTCGTCTAGAGTAAATTGTGGGTTCTCAAATATGGGGGTCTATGGGGGGAAGGGAACGTGGTAAAGTGGGAGCCCACTGCGGAGTCCCATGCTTCGCCCACGAGGTGATATCACTAGCATACATTTGAGGAGATCTGCCCTTGGCATCCAGAGCATCCCCTCCAGGTGCCCCGCTACTACCGCCTATCCATTTGCCTCCACAGCTTATTCTGATCGTCCCTCTGCCAATCTCTGATGATTCTGATCTGGGCTGTTAGATAGTAAGCTCTAAAATCTGGCTCACCCAATCCCCCCCGGGACCGAAGGGCCCTCTTAAGCGATGCTGCCACCCTTGGCTTCCTACCATTCCAAATAAACATGCTCGAAACCTTGTGCAAATCTCTGAAAAAGCTACATGGGATAGCGAATGGGAGGGCCGCGAAATGATACAACACCAGGGGTAGAATCGCCTTCTTCAGTACATTAATGCGACCTAGCCAGGAAATACTCAGGGGACCCCAGTCGACTAATTTTGATTTGATTTTCCCAATCGGGGGCAGGTAGTTAGCCCTAAAATGTTTTCCCACAGTTCTTGTAAGGAGTACTCCTAGGTATTTAATGTGTTTGTCTGCCCAACTAAAATCGTAGGTATTTTTAATATACCGCTCCGTGGAAGGTGACAACCCGAGGCATAGTAATTCTGACTTGCTAGAGTATGTTTTCAAACCTGCGATCTGACCAAAGAGGTTCAGTTCTTCGCAGAGCACCGGAAGAGACACCCTCGGATTGGTCAGTGTGAAAAGCAAGTCTGCAAAGGTGGCCACTTTATGCTCATGCCCACCAAATGGAATGCCATTTATATTTACTGCGGCCCTAATTGCTGTCAAGAAGGGCTCCAAATGGAGGGCATATAGCAGTGGGGAGAGTGGGCATGCCTGTTTTGTACCTCAGCAGACCGCCACAGGGCCTGAGATTCAACCATTAATCGCCAGTCTAAGGATCGGATTCTGATAGCTAGACATCACCGACCCACAAATCCAGGGCCAAACCCCATCCTAAGCATTGTGGCCCAGAGAAAGCCCCACTCTACCCGATCAAATGCCTTTTCGGCGTCGATAGCCAGGAGGAGAGCTGCAACCCCCTTCTTGTGTGCTTTTTCCATTAGGTGTGCTATTCTCCTTACGTTATCTGCCATATGGCGACCCTTAATAAAACCCGTCTGATTGGCCTGGACTAAAGTAGGCATGATGTCATACAATCTAGACACCAAGATCTTCGTGTGCAGCTTAACGTCCACATTTATTAAGGCAATTGGTCTATACACCCCGCACCTCTCTGGGTCCTTGCCCTTCTTGTGTAAAAGAATCACCTTTGCTTCCTCCATAGACCGTGGCAGCACCCCTGTTACACCCATGTGATTAAAAAGCCTAGTAAGATGGGGGATTAAAGTTTCTTTATGTATCTTATAGAATTCGGCTAAGAAACCATCCGGGCCCGGGGCTTTATTAAAAGCCAGGGCAGATACTGCCTTTCTAACTTTATCCATACTTATTTCCCCCTCCAGCCATTCCCTCTGTTCATTCGTAATAGGGCTAAGCTTGACCCTCTCCGGGTATCTCTCGTGTGCGCTATCCTCCGGATCACTGGATGAATATAGGTCTGTATAGAACTTGCAGAATTCCCTCTCGATAGCCCTGTTGGAGCTGTGAATCTAAGCCCCCTCACCTTTGATTTTCAAGATGATTTTCTCCCTGTCTTCCCTCCGGAGCATCCTGGCTAAAAGGCGATCTGTTTTATTCGCCTTAACGTAATATTTCTGTCGCAAGCGGAGCAGACTCCTTTCCGCTTCCCTAGAGTGGATGAGGTTCAGCTGGGCCCCAAGTATACGGACCTCTGTTTCAGTGGCCCTCGTTTGTTTCTCGGCCATCCTAGCCATTGCCTCTTTAAGCCTAGATCCCAGCCGCTCCTCCTCCAGTCGCATTTCCCGTTCCCTCCTTGCTTTAATCGCTATTATCTTTCCCCTTATCGCAGCTTTGAGGGAGTCGCACCAAATCTGAGGCGTGGTGTCCGCCCAGCTATTATGAGAAACAAACTCTTCAATCTCATGTTCCACCTCCTTAACCAGAATAGGGTCCTTAAAGAGAGTCGCAGGGTACCTCCACTTCCATATACCCGGGGCCCTGCTTGGTCTAGAGATCACCAATAGGATAGGGGCGTGGTCTGAGACCGTGATAGGACCTAGTGTGATGTCTTTTATATTTCCCAGGAGAGAACTGAACACCCAGGCGTAATCTATACGAGAATGGGTTCTGTGTGCTGTGAATAAAAGTAGATCCTGGAGCTTCTCCCTGGGTTTCCCTCCACGCGTCGACCAATGCCAACTCACTCATTTTCGCTTTTAGGTCCCCCGAGGGTCCACCCTGCCATCCCTAGAGCGCCCTATTCCTATCCCTGTGTGGCTCCCAGGCCATATTGAAATCCCCTGTTAATATGGTACGGCCCTGTGCAAAATTTCTCAATTGCTGAGGGTTTTCATTATGAATTAATCCTGGCCCGTATTGGGTGCATAAATTGTTGCAACTGTGTAAATCTCACCCCTGCCCTCCAGCATCACCACCAAATACCTCCCCTGGGAGTCCCGCTGCGTAGCCTTAACCGACAAGTCTACTCTGTCTCGCACAGCAATGACCACTCCCCCCTTTTTAGCGGATTGGGTGGCCTGAAGAAGCCGAGAGTATCCCCATATTATAATTCTGTGGGAATCCTGAGTCCGGATATGAGTTTCCTGCAACGTAACTACCTGGGGCTTCTCCTTCCGCACAAACCTCTCCACTTTCTGTCTTTTATGCAGGGAGTTCAGCCCATTAACTTTCAGAGACAGTAGCTTCAGCTGCCCTTTTTCAGATGGTAACCCTAGATTGGACAAACTTCTTCCTCCTTTCTTCTCAGACTGGGACTCAAGTGATTGCTAGTGTCGGGACCCCATTATAGGACTCAGTGTTGCTCGACCCTTACAACCTCCCTGGATCAATAACATCCACCCCTACCCCCCCCCCCAACGCCCCTCTAAACCGGCTGTCCGCCCCCCCGCCTCAAGACTACGAGAGCTGAGCTTAACTTTCTCCCAGCCTTAAACAACGCAGGATTACCCCATCCCATTCTAAGATGATCACCCCTCCCCTCCCTGCCGCAACCCCACTATATAACTGGTGTCTGCCAATGATCGTGCCTTTTTCTTTCGCAATCGCCCTCCCCAGTCTTGCCCTGTTACACATTGTTCTCAGATAAAAGGGCAGTATCGCCAGAAACCCCCAACAGAGCACTCCCACACCCAAATGTAGTGACTTTCCACGCGTTACGACGAGCCGAAGGGGAGGCCTGCTTCGCTGAGCACCTAGACCGCACTTTGGTCCATTCCCATGGTTTGAGTGATTTGCGGCGGGACTCTGCCTCGACAGGCCCTCGTGATTGCTGATCTTCTATGCCCAGCAGCTCCAGGCCTTGCTCGCAGGTCGTTATCTTGTGCTGCTTCCCCTGCCAGGTGAATGCCAGTCCAAACGGGTAAGACCATCTAAATTTAACTTGTTGTGCCCTCATATGCATCACAACTGGGCTCATTCGCCTTCTCTTAGCTAAAGTCACCTGCGCCAGATCTTGATAAAGAAAGATCTCGGAGCCATTGTAGGTGATGCTGCCCGCCTTTCTGGCCTTCCGTAGAATCGCCTCCTTAGTGACATAGCTATGGAGGGCCACCAAGGCATCCCTTGGCCTAGCGCCGGGTTCGGCTTGGGGAGCCCCCACACTATGGACTCTGTCGAACTGAAGGTCTAAGCCCGACTCTTCCTCTAGAAGATCTATAAATGTATTTGTGAGGGTTTCGCGTGAGGTCCCGGGCCGGGATAGCCTCTGGAAGGGCTTTAACACAGATATTACTCTGCATGGAGCGGTTCTCCAGCTCCTCAGCTTGCAACTCTAGATTTTGAGTCGTAACCGCCAGGGTCTCTAGCAAGATTTCCGACTTCCGCGCCTCTTCTGTCATCTCTTGAATGGCCCTTTTCGTTAATGTCGACCCTCTCCTCCACTTTATTAATGTCTCGTTTGATTTCCCTGAGACCTTCCGCTAAGTCCTCCCTCTGGGTATCCAGCTGCCTTTGGCCTGCCGCAGTAATTTTGTCGACCATTTCCCCCAAAAATTGTTTAAGCGTCGCATGTGTGACCAAAGCATCTTGGGAGATTTGGGTGGAGACTTGGGATGCACCCCCTGCACCCTCCTCCCCTTGCAGGCCCACCTCCGTTTTGGATTCTCGTGACCAAATTCTGGTGAGGGTCCCGTCCTGGGACTTCTTCAGGGTCTTTGCCCCTGAGGGGTCTTTGACTTTATTCCTAGACATTATGGGGGTTACGTTGAACCGCTGCAGGGACTGCCCGTAGCCTGTTTTGTCAAGGAACCCGGCACCTTTCCACAAGTCTGCTGGCACCAGTATAATAGGTGGGGAGCGCACCCCCCGCATGATGCAGTCCAATAAACTGTGGGGGAACTCTGACTCCGGGGGCTAAGCCTGCTCCGTCTTCAAAATAGTCTATTATGGGAACAGTGATGCCACACCTCCCCAGTGCCCAAACCCGATCAATCCTCCAGGCCGGGTTTTATGAGTTTGATTGGAGAGAGTATGATTGGAGAGAGTACTTAAGGCCCCCTTAGCTTGAAGGAGGCTGTCGCAGCCTGCATGCCCCAGAGCAGTCTCTAACCCGTCTGTTGCCTTGGGAGGTCCGGAGAGGCCCGTGTCCTCCTGAAACTGACTGCCTCCGCCCTCAACCACGCGCCGCTCTCCAGAGTCCCTCTCCTCCCTTGCTCTTTACTTGTAAGCGGTGCAGAGGGGGGCCCCCCTTCAAGCGGCACCTCCAGTCCCCGGTTCCACCGTGACTGCCCGTCTCCGTTGGGGGGCCACCCCCGCCTGGGCCGTAGTTCTCCGAGGGCCACTGGGGCTGCGCCTCTCCCGCTGCATAGATCAGCTGTCCCCGGGTGGCCCGCTGTACTTTCCCTCTCATCGTAAGAGTTCTGCGCAGCCGGCGTCCCGCTGATGTTCCGCTCTCCCCCAAGTCCTGCAGCCGCAGCAGGAGCCCCTGCTCACCAGCAAGGACCAGCAGGGGCCGCACTGCTGCTCCGCACCAAGCAGCCGCGGGTCTCCTCCAGGAGGTCACCCAGGCACCCACCGCCAGCCAACACTTCAGGGATCTCCAGTCAACCGTCCACAAGTTGGGGGACCCAAAATTAGCCGGGGAGGGCTTCAAAAGGTAGTCAGGTCTCTGGCGGCACCATCAAGGCCTGAGCCGGTCAGGGAGCTCGGGCGTCGTGGTGCTTACCAGCCGGCAGCCATCTTAGAATCTAGAACAACCTTTTTTAGAATGTATATTTAGTCTTGCATTCTGTTTCTCTAGTCTCAGCAAAGAGTGTCTTTCTTTACGGGTAAGTATCAGAGTTGGGGTTCCATCAATATTGGTTGCCCCCTCTAGTTCTTCATAATTACCGTAGGATCCGCTCTTCCCAACTTAAGTTTCCAAATCAATCAAGTCGGTCAAGTCCGACAGGCTGTCACATTTTGCGTTATCCTCCTGAAAGGAGGACGTAGAAGAGTCTTCCATACATTGCATAACTTGCAAAGATTTAATTGCATCCGTGAAGGTGGTTACCAAGGATATCACTTGACTGATCTTCATCGAATAGATGCTATTTCTTTCATTAAATGCCTGTCCTGTTCTACATCCCTTACACCCACGGATGCACTGATTAGTTCCGGAGCCCAGTCTGGGGCATTTACCATGTTTGTTAATCCTCTCATCTCTTTATTAACATAAGCACCTGCTGAAAGGGTCTGCACATGAGTCTTGGTAGATGTAGGGTGCATGCATTGAGCACAGTAGGGTTTTGTTTGGTCCATTACCATTGAAGCTATAACATCACAAGTAAGCATAGCTCCATCCATCTTGTTTAGTTTTAACATAATTTCCACAAGTGTATTTTTCATGGTCCTTATTTCCCAATGGGTTTATTCATGGCCTTTATCTAGTAAGTTCAAAATACATGTTATTACTGGGAAAGTATATTTTCATCCAGAAACGGTTCTGTTTCAACAAATAATCCCTTAGGTCTCCCTTGTTTATAATTTTCCTTCGGGAGGTCATTACTCTGACTTTCATTAGGGTATTGGGAGTTAATTTCTTGGTCTGTTTCTATAGGCCCATATTTCGGAATTGGCTCGAGTACAGGGGAAC
This sequence comes from Ambystoma mexicanum, assembly GCF_040938575.1. Lineage (NCBI taxonomy): Eukaryota > Metazoa > Chordata > Amphibia > Caudata > Ambystomatidae > Ambystoma > Ambystoma mexicanum. Next base: position 648,596,439 of record NC_090936.1, read on the forward strand.
TAGACTTCATATTAAACCTCTGGTGGGCTTGTGCCCCTATGTTACACCTACAGCTCCCGACAGAGTCCGAGGTGCGTTTGCCTCATTATCAGTCACATAAGATTTCTTAAGCATAAAGACATTTTCCACTCCTATAGGCCGGAGCTGAACAGGTGTGGATGGACCCAGGGAGAGGCGAATACATCTACCCAGTTCCTCCTCAATGGCAAGCGCTATTAATGAACAGTCAGAGATTTTATTTCAGAATTGTTCATGCATTAGACCGTCCATAGCGGAGTCCCAAATGCCCATAGTTCCCTCTCCCGGGTCACTCTGTTCGCCCATAATGTGGTGCCTATCGCTCATTTCCTTTATTGAAAGAGTGATATCACTAGTGGCATTTATTGGCACATCTCCTTTTTTTCATATTTTCAGCATTAGTTTCCGGGCTGCCCTGCAATTGCGCAACTACGTCATTACCTAAACATTATGTGCCTTCTGAAGCTTTTTCCTGAATACAAGAAATTTCCAAATCAACTATTTCGAAGGGATTGTGTCCTCCGACGTATTCCTCATCTTAGATATCTCTTTCCAGCTCTGCTGGCCTCGGAAAAATTTTTCTCTAGAGGGCGCTGCGCGTCGACGTCCTCCGAGTCGATGTCCCTCGACAGCCGCCGTATCAACGTCGACGTCATCCTGCCTATAAAGGCCGCGCGCAGTGTCCGTTGCTCAGTTCCGTTTTTCTGCGCTTACTCAGTGCCTCGGAATACCGTTGCTCAGTTTTGTCAGGTTAAACCTATTTACCTCGAGTTATTCGATCCGTACTCGATGGCTTCTTCGTCGGAACCGACAACTCCTCGATCCGGCTTCAAAAAATGCCGAGATTGTGGGAAAAAGAGTTTGTCTGTGGTGTTTGGGAGCTGAACATCATTGTTCGGAGTGCGAGGACTGTATGTCCATGACAGCTGAGGCCCTGAAGGAGCGTAGGGGGAAGCTGGAGAAAGGTAAGACTTTTAAAGCTTCTTCTTCGTCGACAAAGTGAGACATTCGTCTCCTCGTCACCATTCGCGCTCCAGGTCTCGGAGTGGGTCCCATCACTCCTCGAGATCGAAGCACTCGAAGAGGAGACGTCAAAGATCCCCTTCTCCGTCTTCCTCTTCCTCTTCCTCTGTTTCGCCAAAGAGAATCCCTTGCCCCACGAAACATAGTTCCCGGGCTGAATGGGAGGAATTCCGCAAAAATATGATGAGCGTCTTCGAGAAAGCGGCCTCGACCCCCTTGAAGACTGCCGAGAGCGATGCTCTGGTCGAAAGACCCGAAGGTCAAAAACGCCGCGAGTCGCAGTACCTGGCGAAGGAAACCTCTCGAGCGCGTCTCGAACCCTCGAGTAGGACTATGACCTCCAAACCTTCCTCGAAGGTTCCGTCGACGCCGAGGTCGGTGTCTTCGACGCCGTTGTCGAAGGGACCTTCGACACACGGGTCTGTCGACTCGACGCCAGCTTCGACACCGGCGTCGAAGCCAAGAAAAGTCACGGTTACGACACACCCAGTGACTATCCCCAGGTCCTCGATGACGATGGCTTCGAGATTGTCGAGCAGAATCCCAATTCTGTCGAGGTCATCGAGGCCTCCGCCTTTGTTTTCGACGCCACGCTCGAAGCCTTCGACGTCGACGACATCGACGTTTTCGAGGCCGATTATGACAAGTTCGGCACCCTCTGCCTTGGAAATGGGGTTTACACCCTTTATGAGTTCAGAACAATTGAGAACTATGTCCTCAATTATGGAAGAGGGTGAATTGTCTGAACAGGAAGGCACATTTGAGTTGCAGGGACCTGTAACCCCAATTAGAGAGGAATTTTCCTCTGAAGAACGCAAGTTAAAGGATCTTCATGATTCCTTACATTAGGCAAGTGGGTTAGACACTTCCCCTGAGGTGGAGTTTGCTAGGCCAGACCCGGGGGAGCATGCTGAAACCCCCTATAGAGCCTTAATGGCCAGGATCACAGAGTTTATGGGGTGGTCTGCACCTTCACAATCTTTCCAACAAGATGACCTCACGGATATTCTTGACAAAGGCCCACAGGAGGATCCTGTGGTGCCTTTCCATAAAGCTCTTCAGAGGAAGATTATGACGAACTGGGAAACCCCAGATGTCGTCCCGGCAGTAAATAAAAAACTGTCTACAAAATACAGGATATCCTCTACAGACCCAGAGTTTTTGTCAAAACACCCATCCCCAGAAAGTCTGGTGGTACAGGCAGCATCTTCTACCGATGTCAAGACGGCTTATCCTACCGTCCCACAGGACAGGGACGATAAAAAATATGATGCTATGGCAAAGAAAGTTTTTTCGGCATGTAGCATGGCGTTAAAATCTGTTAATGCTACTTGCACCCTTGCTAGATTCAGCCATACACTTTGGGAGTGTGCTTCTACAGCGGCTGACTGCATCCCGGAGGGAGAAGAAAGGGAGGCGTTCCTGAATATCATACAGGACGGTAATGACGCTATGTGCGAATCCCTCCAGACGGGCATTGATTCGGCTGACAGTATCAGCAGAGCAATGGCGGCAAGTACAACAACCAGGAGATTCGCTTGGTTGAGAAAGTCTGGTTTTGCCCTAGATGTGCAAGCCAGGCTCTTGAACATGCCATTCGATGGCTCTTCTTTGTTCGGGAAAAAGGCGGATGACAGTTTAGAGAAACTGCAAACTTCAAAAACAGCAGCAAAATCCCTAGGCGCTGCAATCCGTCAGACACCTTTTCGTCCCACAGGAACCTCTCGAGGGGCAAGTCCTTTTGCTTCTACTCCGCATTTGGAAGAGGTAGAGGACGACCGGCTCAAAGGGGACAAAGAAGAACTACCCGAGGTGGACGGGGTAGATATTCAAAAGCTGCAGCAACAGCAGGTGCCTCTTTACCATCAGCATCTGCATCAGCCGCCCCAAAACCACTCTGAGGACTTCCCTCACAGGACACCTGTAGGAGGCAGGTTGACTCAACATCTGGCGCTATGGCAGGCTATCACTTCAGATGCTTGGGCATTGGAAACAGTTGGCCAAGGTTACTGCCTGCCTTTCCTACGCATACCTCAGAGTCATCCACCGGGGATCAGCTCTCAGAAAGCTCCAGATCCGCTCCTCTTGCAGGAAATTTTGGACCTGCTAGAGAAAGGTGCCATAGAACCGGTACCTGTAGCGGAGAGGAACAAGGGCTGGTACACCCCTTACTTTCTCATTCCAAAGAAAGACGGAGGACTGAGACCCATCTTGGACTTGCGAGAATTGAACAAATTCCTCAGGAAAGACAAATTCAAGATGGTCACTCTTTCTCAGATCCTCCAGGCCCTTCAGTTCCAGGACTGGTTGGTATCTCTGGACCTTCAGGACGCTTATTTCCATGTGCCTATCCATCTCAAACACAGGAAATACCTGAGGTTCGCAATTGGCAACTCTCACTATCAATTTCGAGTGCTGCCATTTGGGCTGACCTCCGCCCCGAGGGTCTTCACCAAGTTAATGTCGGTAGTGGCGGCAAGTCTAAGGAGGGAAGGGATTCACGTCTACCCCTACCTGGACGATTAGTTGATCAGGGCTGTATCTTCGGAACAAGCTCAGATCCAGCTAAATCACGTGTGCCACTCCCTTCACAAACTGGGCTTCTCCCTCAATTTAAAGAAGTCACAAATGATACCATTGCAGAGACTCCAGTTCATAGGAGCGATCCTGGACACTTCCCTGGGAAAAGCCTCGCCACCAGAGGTGAGGGCTCAAGATATTCTACAGATGGTTACCAAGTTCCAAGATGCCCAACGTCTCCCAGCCTTCGACTTTTTGAGGTTGCTAGGCCTCATGGCATCCTGCATTTTCCTAGTGCCAGAGGCTCGCCTGAGAATGAGATCCCTCCAGTGGGCACCGAGGACTCAGTGGTCACAATTCTCAGGGAGAATGACAGATCTTCTTCAGGTTCCCGACAGGGTGGCTCGAGACCTTCAGTGGTGGGCCTGTCAGGAGAACATTCTGAAAGGAGAACATTTTTGGCAACCCTGGCCGGAGATAACAGTAGTCACGGATGCCTCACTCACGGGGTGGGGAGCCCACGCCAACAACTTGACCATCAGCGGTCGTTGGTCTCCATCGGAGTCCAGACTACATATCAACCTGTTAGAGCTGAGAGCCATCAGACTTGCGCTGAAGGCGTTCCTGCCAGCTGTACAAGGGAAAAACGTCCTGATAATGACAGACAACACGGTGGCCATGCATTACCTCAACAAAAGAGGAGGCGTAGGATCACTACCCCTGTGCAGACAGGTGATGCAGCTCTGGTTTTGGGCAATCCAAGAAGGAATCTCTCTATCGGCAGTTCACCTAGTCGGAGAGAAGAACTTGACAGCGGACGCTCTGAGCAGGCAGAGCACAGTCTCCCACGAGTGGGAGCTAGCTCAGGAAGTCCTTCAAGAGATCTTCGCCCTTTGGGGAACCCCTCAGGTGGATCTGTTCGCCACCGTCCTCAACAGGAAATGTGATCTGTTCTGCTCAAGGGAATTTCCCCCGAGAGGAGCTCTGGGAGACGCGTTCATAGTGGACTGGGAGTGTCCGCTTCTGTACGCGTTCCCACCGGTCCCTGTCATTCCTCAAATGATCAGGAGGTTGAGAAGATTCCGGAGAACCATGATCCTAATTGCCCCAGATTGGGCCAGGAGAACGTGGTACCCGGACCTTCTAGACTTGTCCATCTGCCCTCCAATTCGACTTCCACTCAGAGAGAACCTACTCTCACAGAAGCGAGGTCAGGTTCTCCATCCAGACATCAAAACCCTCAACCTTCACGCTTGGCTTCCGAAAGGCTGAGGTACAAGGATTGGGACCTCCCTGATGATGTTATGGAGGTGTTGCTTTCGGCAAGGAGGCCAGCAACAAAGTCTTTATACTGCTGCCGTTGGAACAGATTTTGCAGCTGGTGTAGAGAATAGAATATCGACCCTTTTTCATGTGGTACACCAATGGTTTTGTCCTTCCTACTATATTTGGCGAATTCAGGCCTTCAAGTTGGCACCATTAAGGGCTATCTTGCAGCGCTATCCATCTTTAAGCGCACTGCGGAAGAACCATCCTATTTCAAGTTACCCTTGGTAATACAGTTTCTAAAGGGGTTAACCAATGTTTATCCCCCAAGACCATTCCAAGTTCCCCTATGGGATTTAAACTTAGTCCTAACTTTCCTGATGGGCACACCTTTCGAACCACTCCATTCTTGTTCGTTAAGATTCCTTACCCTTAAAACTGTTTTATTAATAGCACTTACATCTGCTAGAAGGGTGAGCGAATTACAAGCTCTTTCTTGTAAACCCCCTCACACAATCTTTCACAAAGACAAAGTTGTCCTGCAAGTGAAGCCTAATTTCCTCCCAAATGTGGTTTCTGAATTCCATATCACTCAGAAGATTACCCTACCATCTTTCTATCCTCCTCCTCATCCGGGGAAAGAGGAAGAGAGGTTACACAGGCTAGACCCTAGAAGGGCTTTAAGTTTTTACATCAGTAGACTAGCCATGATAAGACAGGCAGACCAGCTGTTTGTAGGTTACACAGGTCACAAGCTGGGGTTACCAATAACTAAGCAGACCATTTCCAGATGGATCATTCTAGCCATTCTGGAATGTTATAAACTGGCAGGGAAAGAGCCCCCTCAAAACCTTAGGGCTCATTCAACCAGAGGTATTGCAGCTTCATCGGCCCTCAAAAGAGGTGTGCCGGTTAAAGACATCTGTGCGGCCGCTACATGGTCGTCTGTCCATACCTTTACACGATTTTACAACTTGGATTCCTCCTCCAGTCAAGAGACTAGGTTTGGAAGGGCTGTACTGCATTCTATTCATCAATAGAAGACAGCGTGAAGTCGGTACTGCCTCCTCCAATAATATACTGCTATGGGACCCTATCTAAGATGAGGAATACGTTGGAGGACACAATCCCTTCGAAGAACAAGTTACTTCTTACCTTGTAACGTTCTTTCGACGGGATGTTCCTCAGACGTATTCCTTATCGACCCTCCCATCCATCCCCGCAGTTCTACTTCCCTTGTTGTTGCAGCTTACGCTCCTTCAGGGTGATTAGTCTAGTCCAGAAAGAATTATTGTGGGCTACAAAACAGAACTGAGCAACGGACGCTGCGCGTGGCCTTTATAGGCAGGATGACGTTGACGTCGATACGCCGGCTGTCTAGGGACATCGACTCGGAGGACATCGACGCGCAGCGCCCTCTAGAGAAAACATTTTCCGAGGCCAGCAGAGCTGGAAAAAGATATCTAAGATGAGGAATACGTCGGAGGAACATCCCGTCGAAAGAACGTTACAATGTAAGAAGTAACTTGTTCTTCTTGCTTATCCATGTTCACATGTGGAAGAGAGCCAGTGAGCTTTCTGCCACTCCTAAGACCATTAACCATATTCTCGCCAAGTTTCCATGATAAATAGAAATTGACTAAATATAGGGCTTTTATGACTTTAATAGTTCCCTGCACACAAAATCCAATGCCAATTTGCTATGAAAGCGAGTGTCCTAAAGTATCGTAAGAATGTCAAAAGCCAATTGGCCTACAATGGATTCACATATAACACTCGTGCAACCCACAATGTTGACAGCTCACAACACTTCCGAAATTAAATTGCTGATTACCGTCTGAGTAACGTTCGCGCACAGTGCCTAAAATGTTGTAAGAATGTCAGAAGCCAATTAGTCTACAATGGTTTCACATATAACACTTGTACATCCCACAGTGTTGACAGCTCACAACACTTACGGAATTAAATTGCTAGTTAACATCTGATTAACGTTCACACACAGCGCCACTTCAATCAGTAACAAGCAACTATATACTGAGGTGCGTGTAACGTTGCCGAAGGAAGGAGGCGAAGCCTCTAAGCTTAGCATTTTCGGTAATCGCAAACTGCGCTTCCTAGATAAGCTAACAGCTCTACTTTCAGTCACCGTCCCTCTGACGCTTGAAGAATATTGAATAGAATGTGTTACTCACAAAAAGGAAACGGACGTTGTCACTGTAAAGATAGATGAAACAAAACTAATGGCCACCTCACCCTGAGCAGCGAACAGCCAACAGATGCTACTTAGGAGCTACTTCGGAGCGCACGCGGCTTCTGGGTAATGTAGTTTTTCCAAGTTACAGAGGGGCCAACTCAATTAATGCCTACAAACAGATAAAATAAGGTATTTAAACACTTGTAGAGTGTATTAAAGTGAACAACGTTATAGTATAATAGCCTATAATGCAAGGCAAAACAGTTTGTAAGCGTACCAATAATAGGAAATAGTAAAGTCCAGTAAATATCCAGAGGTACTGCAGAGAGTCTTCTCACAGCAAACAGTCGCTACTTAGGAGCTACTTCGGAGCGCGCGGCTTCTGGGTAATGTAGGTTTTCCAAGTGGCAGAGGAGGGGCCAACTCAATGCCAATAATAGGAAATAGTAAAGTCCAGTAAATATCCAAAGGTACTGCAGAGTTTCTTCTCACAGCCAACAGTCGATACTTAGGAACTACTTCGGATCTGTAATTACTTCTTATGCACCAAATTTTACCTGGATAGTATTGCTTTTATGGACTGTTTTCTAAAAATGGATTGACAGATCAAAAATCCATACAATAACTTAAAGATCAGTTTTTTCTTGGCACAAAAACATCCCTACACATAACATCTCTTTACACAGTATAAATCTGCATCATTTGCTGTACTGGTGGACAGAGCCATAAGACAGAAAGGAAGTCTGACCAAGAAGTACACCAAAATATTCATCTTGAAATATCACTGTGGCATTGGTTCCAAAGAAAACATTGTATTGACCAGTCCCAGATATAAAAGAAAGACACTCAGTGAGTGGTGTTCTCAATAGTTCCCAGGAAACACATTTTCCGCAGGTGCCCATTTATAGAGGTTGTTCCCTTCCAATGCATTATAGTCTGCTTACTAACTTGGAGGAGGTGCTCTATACAAAGTGTGTGCTAACAGTCCTGGATCCTGGAGGGAAGCCAAGCTCTGAAGAAGGGGTACCAGATGCAGGGGCAAAACAACCAGGGGGGATAGATACAACCCCCTGGCCTAAGCAAGCTGGTGCTGGCAGAGCTCTAGATGCTGCCAACTGTAGCTGGAGGGCTTGTAAAGAAATGGACTGGGCGGTAACCGGAAGACGGAGGCGGGACCCAGAGCCCCTTTGACCGGAGTGGAGAGGAGCGGTGAGGTAAGCCGCCAGGAAGGTAAATCTGCAGAGAGCACAGCCGCATGCCCAGGGAGAACCCTGAGGCTGGTGAAGCCTGCCAGACAAACCGCAAAGGCCATAAGAAACAAGCCTGGGGAAAGGAGGCGCAGAGGGGACCAGAGGAACTACATCAGCGAGGCACCCGAGGGAAACTAGACATAGCCTTGTGCATCAACACCATTAACACTAAGAACACTCCAGAAGCTGATGGATGTGAAGGTGTAGGACAAAGCAAAGAAGTAAGGCGGAAAGGAGGGAACAGAACTGACATCAGCAAACGCAGTGGGCAGAATCAAGGTAGGGTCTGAAATCTCCCCAGCCATGGAAGAGCAGAGAGGTAGACGGCCCAACGCTGAGGAGGTGTTAGAGGTGGTCTGACAAGCAACAAAAACATACATGTTGAGAAAGTGAGAGTGAGATCCAGCCCACCACCTCAGCCCAGTGTGAGGAGAAAGTGAACCAAAGCGGACGCCAAGGAAGTGCAAGAGGATAAAACACCCCACTGGAGCTGCGCCACATGCTGAGGAGAGCAGCAGGCATAAAGCAGGGGGGGGCTGCGAACAGAGATCAGCACAAAGGTGGTAACGGCTTAGAAGGGGTGAGAAGACCACCAAAGATAGCAGAGGTGAGATGAGAACCAAAGAGAATGCAGGACCCATAATAAAGGGGTCTGACAGAACAAAGTTATCAGTTAGAGGTGACCAAATTGGAAGCTACTGCAGACAACGGTTAATGCGCAGCCAACAGAGAAATTTGCAGGCATGAAAGAAGAAAACCTCTCTGAAGTTCATAGCGCTAGTGGAAAAGGGAAATGGCGAGTACATGCAAACAAATAGCATGCCAGTGACCAATGCCGAACTAGATGCTGCACTGTGTAGGATCAAAAATGACATAACGGAAATGGTGAAAAAGGAGACGGCCAGTATCGGGCAGGACCTAACGGCAGCAGTGGCTGTGAAAGGGATAGACCTGCTTGGGATGAATCTGAATGACTTGAAAGAGATGGTAATAGAAGTTCACACTGGAGTGCCGGAGATAGCCAGACACACAAAAGAGATGGATGGAAGAAAAATGTAAAGACTTGTAGAACAGATCTAGGAGGGACAATATAGGGTTCCCAGTGATTGACGAAGGTGCAGAAGGCACAGACATGAGTTGTGTGCAGGGCCTATTCTCACGTATCCTCAAGCAAGTGTCGAGCAAGAAGGTGGAGATTAGGAAAGAATAGGAAGACGAAGTAATAAGAGGGGATTCCGGCCACAGGACATACTGGTCAAAGTCTACAGGGACAAACCGTTTCAGTGCTGCAAGGTTCATGGAATAAGATTTCAAGGACAGCACACCACACCACTACTTTTCGATGATTTGCCAAGCCACCCTGGAAAGGAGAAGGGACTTCTGGCCCATTACAGAAGAGCTCAATAGGAGGAAACTCACATACCATTGGCTTTTCCCCATGAGACTAAAAGTAAGGCTAGATAACAAGAAAAGAACATTGACACGGTGGAGGAAGCATCCAGAATCCTTGAACTAGGTAACAATAAGGAAGTAACAAGTCTAGCGATCTGTGATGAAGCAGGGACACTGAATGAAAGAGGCTCTGCATCTAAGAGGTGGATGACCAAAGGAAGGAAGAAAGATCAGAAAGAGGGATGAGTAACGCATGAAGGGGGATAAATCAGGAAAGGGACACAGATGGACTGTTAAAGGGTGAGCTGGTGAGAGGGAGGAAGCAACTTGGACCATGGGGGGGTAGTCTATGGGAAGGTAAATCACTAAAGGGCAGATGAGACAGCAAAGAATATGGGCGCAGAGCCAAGGTGACACGGTTTACATATCTGATCAAAAGGCTATGGTGGGCAAAACAAGGTGAAAGTGTGAAAGAGAAATTCTTAAATCAGCGCGAGGTAAGGCACGGTATGAAGCTTGGTGGAATCCCATCCAGAAAATAAACATGAACAGGGAAGGGTATGGATCATGAAAGGTATTGGGATACACAACACTGAGTACAATATAAAGGTGACATTTTCAGGAACACAAGAAACTAGATCTCAATTTGGTTATGATATGATTTTATTTACACTAGTGTTTCAGAGCACGACCAAGCAAAGTGAGGGGAACAAGGGAGAATAAAAACTACTATCTTACTAGACCCAGTGAATTTATGAACGCACAAGTGCAAGGAAAAGGAAAAGAAGGGGAAAGTGCAAGGAAGGGGGAGGAGTGGAAAGTGTGGCACAAAGGAGAGAACAGAATAAATAATAAGTGCAGTAAATTAAATAATGAAATAAAATAAATACGGGCCGAGGCAAGTATGTAATTTGTCAGATCGAGCATATCTGATAAGTGCTGTGGGACGTCTGTGGGTACAGTTACAGATCCCAGTGCAAGGAGTGGCTAAGGAGGCAGTGCAGGAGGATGAGAAGCAGTGCAGGAGGATGAGCAGGTAGCTGGGCCCGAAGGACAGAGGGTTGCCAGGAGAATGATGCAGAGAGAGAAAATAAATCAGCTCGGGAAAGGAGGTGCAAAGGCGGAGGTGCAAAGGCAGAGGTGAAGAGGAAGGTCTTGAGGTGCTTCCGGAACCGGAGATGGTTCTCAAGTTTCAAGGTTGCCGGGAGGCTGTTCCAAAGCGAGGCCCCTGCTGAAGACCGAGATCTACCCCCGGCTTGTTTCTTTGAAAAAACAACTGGCCCTGAGGGAGTTAGAAGTACAGGAGCAAAGGGCTTGAGAGGGGAGGCATTTTCGGAGCTGGAGAGATATGATCACAGGGCGTGAGGCAAATGACAAGTCTTGCATTACTGTTCTGGATTAGTTGTAAAGGGCGGAGAGTGGAGGCAGGTAGATTTAGAAAGAGGCTGTTACAGTAGTCCAACGTAGAGAGAACCAGAGCTTGGGAGACAGTGAGCTTCTGGGGGGAAGGAGAGGAAAGGCGGAGTACCTCTAAGGAGGTGCAATAGGAAGTTTGACTTTTTAGAGACGTCCGAGATGTGTTGAGAGAAGGAAAGTGTGGAGTCAAAGATTGACCCTGAGATTCTTAGCCTCACAGGTAGGGGTGGAAGGGGGGCCAAGGGAGGTCAGCCAGAGAGCGAGGGGAAATGATGGTGAAGGTGTACCAATGAGGAGGATCTCAGTCTTGTTGGCATTTAGACAAAGACCATTGGCGGCATACCAATTTTGAATGGCGATTAGGCAATCTGAGATGATGGAGGGAGAGGAGTCGTCAGAAGGAAGTCTGAAAATGAGTTAGTTGTCATCGGCATAGCACTGGAAATTTGAGCAGAAAATGGAAATGCAGTAGGCGAGAGTAGCCAGGTATTGGTAGAAAAGCCAAGGCGAGAGGTTAGACCCCTGGGGAACATCACAGGTAGAGAGGGAGATGGCGGAAAGGAAGAACCCAAATTGTACCTGGGAAGGTCGATCAGAATGGAAAGAGGTCGGCCAGGCCAGAGCCTGATCAGTGATACCCAGGTTGTCACAGAGACGGTTGAGCAGGATGGTATGGTTGCCCGTGTCGAGAGGAGAAATCAAGTAGGATGAGGACAGAGGGAATGTTAAGTCAAGGTTGGAGAGCAGCCAGTCTTCTCGTATGTTCAGGAGAGCAGTTTCCGTGCTTCTGGCAGCTCTAAAACCAGATTGATGGTCATGCAGAAAGCCAACTGGGTCAGAATGAAGATTAAGCTGCGAGATGGCCAGATTTTCCAGGAGCATCCCTAAAAAGGGACTAATGGAAATTGGGCGATAGTTAGCAGGACAGGAGGGATCATCTGTTGGTTTCCTAAGGAGAGGATGCACAAGGGAGTGCTTGAGAGGGAAGGGGAAAGATCCAGAGGCAAAGGAATGGTTACAGAAATCGGCAAGGGTATCGAAGTGGTCCTTAATGGTTTTAGAGGAACAGGGAGGAACCTGTTTGATGAGGATTTCATAGATCGGACTTGTCTAGCAACCTCATCTGGGGAGAAAAAAGGAAGGGAGGAGAAAGAAGGGGGTGGGGGTGGTGTTAAGTCTTATGATAGGCAGCTGGAATGTCAAGGGTCTAAATGCCCAACCAAAAGAAGATCCATACCTAGAGAATTGTGGAAACAGGGCTCATGAGGAATACGCTTGCAAGAGACCCACTTCAGAAGACAGGACATACACAGATTGGACAATAAAGAATACTCTACACAGTTCCATCCAGCCCTAGGCTCCAAAAGGGCGGGGATGAAAATTGTGATATCTGACTCACTAAGAATAACGAACACTGAAGTAAAAAGCTCCACACATCTGCCACATTTCCAAATGCAATTTTAAGCCTGACACCACAGCCCCCTACCTCGATGGAATCGGGTACGTACTTCTATCTATTTCGCTCCTCCCATAGCCTCTTCTTTTGGCCAAGCCTACCTGCACTTCAGCTCTCCTAGCCTTTTGAGAACCACTTCACACTGGATACCGCCTCACCACCCCTTCAACCATGGATTGCTTTAGTAGTTTGCTAACGCTAAACCAACTTGTGTAGCCATCTCAGAAGCTGGTTTAAAGACCCCCTCTCCCTCAAACTCTTATCCTGCAAAGTCACTCCCCTGACTCTCCCTCCCACCCAGTCTTGGATAAAGCCAAATCCTATTACTTCACTATCTTAATCGTATCGCTTCGATCACCCCCATACAAACTAATTTACCTTTCAAGCCATGCCTCCCACGTCATCTGATAGTGTTTGCTTCCTTGCTCCATTTCTTTCTGTTCATAACTTTGCTCTCTGTTTCGCCTCTAAAATCATACACAGATCTCTAACACACTAACCAGCCTTTTCTCTCTCTGTACTGTGGCATGTTGGAGGAAGGAGTCGAACAAAGGGAATAATGAACACTTCTTCATTGAACAATAAGTAAAAGGCCTAACTCTCCCTGTTCTAAAGGGCATTCCTACCTAACTAAGGAAAACCTGGGTGCTTGTCGTCAGGGTGGTTGTCCAAATGAAAAAGTCCTGTACTCTGTCTAAAACGACCTAACTCTAGCCATACAACTACATACACGAGCAACATGAAAGACACCAGGAGAATGCCTCCCTTTTCCTTGTTCACTGGTATCCACCTTGGGGATTGTTTAAAAATCTTAACTAAGAGTTAATGTTCCACAAAGATAAAAAATTCCAGGAGGATGACTCCCTCTTCCTGGTCCAATAGTTAAGTGTCTTTGAGGATATCTTTGGCAACCTATGCCGGAGTAACTGAATCAACAAAACTGTTTTGGGAAGCCATAAGAATGACTCCTTTCGCCTGGTTCACTTGACGACAGTATTTCTTGACCGTTCCCATTAAGCTTTGTACTTCTCTTCAGGCTTTCTCCAGAGTTGATTTTAAGTATTCCTGCTTCACTTTGTTTACTATAACCAGAAGTATTGTTCTGAGGAAGACTACTCCTTAGTCCTTGGTTATTTTTGCCAGATAAAGGAGATCACTCCTGAGGCATTGGGCAACTTTCTAACAATTGTTGAGGGAAGGGAAATCGCTCCCATAGCTTGTTGCTGAACAAGGGAGATCATTCCCTCTGTATTGGTCGACTTCACAACAATTGCTGAAAGGAGGGAGATTTCTCCCGATGCTTTGATCAGTTTTGCAAAAGTTACTGAGACAAGGGAGATTACCCTCAATGCATTGGTTTTGCTTTACTATAATTACTGAGGCGAGGAAGATCCCTCTTGATGCTTTTGTTATCCTCCCCATAACCCCTACTCGGTCTATTGTGGTTCCCGTTACTACTTTCTTCCTGGGAGCTGGTTCGTCCTGGGAAATTGGAGCTGCTCTTCTGCATTTGTCGGTCAACGACACTCTTTCCTCGCTTCTCTCTCTCCCGCTTCGGTTTTGCAGATCCTCCGGTTCAGCGGTATCAGCGTTCGTAAGGGACCTACAAGTCCACCTTGCTGAGGTCATACCACCGTTCACTGGATTAGCACTTCTGCACTGTTCAGGCCTTATGCTAGCTCCTGATGCTTCCTCTGACCTTCCAGCCACGTCCTCTCAACCGAGATCTGGTTTCTCCATCTTGCGTCTTAGTTGCCGGGTTTGAACTTCGGGGCAGATGCGTCTTCATGGTGGCTTCTCTCTGGTTTCCGTGGTTCCCTTTCAGCCAGTCGTTTGACTGTTTTTATGGTCGGTAGCTGTGTCCTCCCCAGCACAATGTCAAAGTCCCTTGTCTGTAACAATGAGGCAATCTTCAGGCCTCCTGGGCCACCTCTTTTCTGTACTTTGGAAGTAGCATGAAAGAGTAGTTTGTATAAATCCTGTTATCTTCTTCACAGTATTTCCAAAAGACATTGAATTAGGTTTTATAGAAATAAAAGGACAAGTGTCGCAATAACATACATGGTACTGTCAGAACCAAGCAAGGCTGTATTTCCATACAATTGTGCAGATTCTAGGGACACTTTAACTGAGAAGAATGTTGGATAAAACCAATCCTGAGCTACAGTAAAACATATTTGGTTATAACAGTTGGTGGCCATGGTTTGGCTGCCCTGAAAGATTCAGCTAAAGCCACTCCTGCGATCCAAGACCCTTCTGTAGAAGTTGCGGGTGAGAGTTGACCACTATTTGAGCTTTTATCATTTATCTTCCAGATGAGTTGCTTTCCTGCCCCCATGTCACATGTAGTTTTTCAAGCTGAAGACCATATTTGGATCCCCAAGATGAGCAGGATTCTCTAGGTTTGATGACTGTCACCGTGTGTTCCTCCAGTGCTGCCACATGCTCCAAAGTTTCAAGAGTCCATGTAGGGGCCTGTTTAGTGCTGGTGGGTATTGCGACTTAAGGGTTTGTGCTGTCTTTGAACACGCCAGAATCAATTTGATGTGTATGCCTTCCCGGCCCCTGGTCCATTGTGAGTTCTCTAGTCCCAAATTCCCAGCGAGCCCTTGTGGCTTTGACCCCCAAGCAAATCCTCCACGTTTAGATTTCTGCCAGACCCTCTGTGTTCAGGTTCTGAGCGAGCCCTCCAGTTTCAGATTCTCAGTGAGCCCTCTTGGCTCTGCCTTAAGATGAGCTTATTTTCCAGATAATCTTAGGCTTCTGCCTTGGTTGCTTGGGTGGTCACACCTGAATATGGACTGTTGCTCCCAACTGCCCTGCAACCTTCCTTTTTAGTCAACTTTTGGGGTCTCTAGGCTTTTGACTCTACCAGTCCTTCGCTAGCTCTTGTCTCCTGGCAGCACCCCAACTCTTGCGCTTGGACCTCTGTGCATGGCCAAGGCTGGTTCCCTGTTCTGGACATCTCTGTTCATTTCCACCATCACTGACCCTCCTCCATCTCGCACACCTGCCTCTACCTTGGACCTCTTCCTTCCTCACTCCTCTGCTCTCCACCACGCTGTTTCTGCTCCAACTCGCGCCTACGACTATGTCCTCACCCCAAACTTTCTTTCCTTTTTTTTCTCTCTGGTCTTGCCCTACTCCATCTCGATCCTCTCTGCTTATTCCTCCCCTTATTCTCCTGCTGGGTCTTGCCCTCTACGAACACTGTACTTTTCTTCCTCCTTCCTTCCTCTTTCTTTGGCTCGCTCCACGCCTTACCTGACTATCATCTCCTACTCCCCAAACTACCTCACTCTAAGCTTGTCTATACCCCCTTTTATACTCTGACTATAACAGAGATTGCAATAATGAGGCCTTTTTTGGGAACATCCATGCCATGTTAGGTATCCAACCTGGGATTGTCTGGTGTGTTTTGGTCTCTTCCCAGACCTGTTTCTACTGTCCATATTGCTTGTTGTTGACCCATGGGCCGATGCTTCACATGGGGTAACTACAATTTTGGAATCTGGCAGCCCTGTCGTGGCAGCCCCCTAATTCTGCAATGGTTTCTTCGGTCCCCCATGTGAGTCACTTTCCCACTGGCTCACTACCTGCTTCTGTCAACTGCTTACCACTAGGTCTAATTGTGATGGCGCTGCTTGTGTAACCTGTGGAGTGTGCTCTTGGATTGTGATAGCAGGGTGCACCTTTCTGTGACCAAACGCCTAGCTCCAAGGAGGCTCTACCTGACCACCAGGGTCATTTACATTCTACTTCCTGACCCTATTCTTGTGACTTGACCACTCCTCTCTGCTCCTAACAATGTTGTACATGGGTATTTAAGACACTGCACCTACTTGGATCACGTCCGTTCTCTCTTCATTCTTTATCTATTTATTGAAACATCACCACCTGAGACGGCACTGATATTCCCCTTGTTGCCCAAGGCTCTGTCTTTGGACCTATAATGTTTATCCTCTAACCACCTCTCTTGGCAAGCTCATCTACTCCTTCATCTTCTACTACCATCCCTCTGCTGATGACACCCAAATCCTTTACTCCTTCCTCACTGACCCCTCTTCCTTATCTGTCTCTTGGACCATGCATTTGTTGATGGCTGTTTGGTATCTGGTGCACACCTCTGCCAAGACTGAAGTCATCAATCTCCCTGTTCTCCACTGACCTATCATCATTCTTGGCCCGCAACCTAGGATTCCATTTTGGCTGCATTCTTAATTTTCACCAGTTTGACTGCTACTGCAATAACACTAGATCCGCCCAACATTAGAAAAATGTCCTCGGATTCCAAGATGGCCACGTAGAGTGTAGGTCATTGCACCACGCGCTCCCGTCCGGCCCGCAACTAGCTGACTGCCTGCTTTAAGTGTAGCCCTCCTCTGCACTCAGAATAGGCGGCAGGGGGTCTCCGGAGTGGGGGACGACATTGGGTCCGGTGGACAGACCCTGGAGGAGAGGAGCCTGAGGGACGCTGGAGCAGCGGTGGTCGGGTGGCCCGAGTCCGACGCTGCATATGCTGTGAGAGGTGGAGGCGGAGTAAGTGGTCGCGGCATGGGCGGCGGGCCGGGCGAGCCCCGGCCGGAGATTCATTGTGTTGCTGGCGGTCCCCCCCCTGGTTCTGGTGGGAAGGCGGAGGAGTCTGTGAGCGGCCCACGGCGCTTGGAGCAGACTGGTTGAGCTCGGGCCGCAGGCGCGCTGTGAGCCTGCAACCCCATCCGAGAGCCGGGGCGGGGGAGACGTGCCCGCTACTGCCGGCAGGAAGACAGCAGATAAGGTATCCCCCGGCCTGAAGGTACGAGGGGGGGCCGGAGGGGTGTGCGTGAGCCGAGGAGGAAGGACAAGGAGGTTATCCTACGTCTGGAGCTCCTCTCAGGGGGCCTTGCTCGGCGGGCTTGAGGGGGGCCCTGGGACCTCACATTAGAAGCGCTGCATTAGAGGCGCTGCCTCAGGAGAGGACCGCGGAGCGACCGGCTCCTGTGCTGGGCCCTGCCACCCAGAGACCCCCGGGTTTGGAACCGGGGGGCCACTTGAGGTACGCTGAGGGGCCCCCGCGGGACATTTGGAACGCTATAAGGCAACAGGGGATTGCGCATTGACCCTCTGGTACATCGGAAGCTTCGGATCTTGGCCGTAACCTGCACGGCACGGGGACTGGCCTTACTGCCTGCGACCACTTTAGGAGGGGAGGACCTCATCCGGGCTAGAGAGTGAAGCCTCCCCTTCCGACCCCACTACGACACGCCTACCCACCAATACTTCTTCCCCCTGTTTCTTAGAGGTCTGTGGGGGTACCTTTGCTGTTAAGGGATGTCCAGAAGTAAGGTAAAGGACTGCCCATCCCAGGGGAAGACCCCCAGAAAAACCCCTGATGGCACTCTCACAAGATTTTGGACTAGGGATACTGAGTTGAATGAGGAACAGGAGATGACCCAAGATCTACGCGGGAATTCCTCTGCAGCGTCCCCAGAGGCCCAAGACAAGCCGATAACCCAAGCGATATTAACACGGTTCATGGGGGAGTTGGTGGAGAAGATTACGGCTGCGGGGCAACAGCAAATGGACAAGTTGCGAGAAGATCTGGCTGAGGGTCTAAGAGAAATTAAGAGATGTGAATAAAGTCGAGGAGAGAGTGGACACTAATGAGCAGGCTATTCAGGAACTGACGGAAGATGCAAGAAAGATGGATAACTTGCTGGAGAATTTGGCGGTAGCAACGCAAAACCTGGAGCTGCAAGCGGAGGACCTAGAGAACAGATCAAGGAGAGAGAACATTAGAGTAAAATCACTGCCAGAGGATGTCCAGAATCAGGAGCTGGCCCCAGTGTTAAAAGGAATATTTGGAGACCTGCTAAACTCAGACACGGGCTCAGAGATGTAGTTTGACAGAGTCCATAGGGTGGGGCCACGTAGGTTGGAGCCGAGATCAAGACCGCGAGATGTGCTGGTGGCCTTCCACAATTATGCGATCAAGGAGAAGATTATGGAGAAGGCGAGAAAGGCCGCCCACATTACCTACAAAGGTCAGGAGATCTCGCTATTTCAAGATATGGCAAGGATTACACTAATGGGTCCGGTCCTTTCATGGGAAAGAGTGCTAATGGGACGGATGGGTCCGGTCCTTTCATTCCTTAGGTCACAACAAATTCCCTACAGGTGGGCCCATCCCTTTGGTTTGTCTTTCACCTGGCAGGGTTCCCATCACAAGATCACGACCTGATATCAGGGGGTGGCTCTGCTGGGCCTGGAGGACCAGGCCCCACCCCCAGAGGCGACAGCAGAGGTACAGTTGGCGCGACGCAAGCCATGGGAGTGGTCCACTACTAGGAACAGGAGGGGAAGGAGGAGACCCATGGATGCAGCTCCTAGGAAGACACCCACCAGTGGAGCTCAGGACTCTGCCGGGACGCGGTAGTCCTCCGGCTGCCACATAGGATATTTAATTGCGAGGAGATGTCTCAGATTAAAGCCCGGGGAGGGGGATGGGGTGAGGGGGGGGGAGTAGATCCAAGATTCAGACCAGCACCGTCCAAACAACGGTTCACGGCAAGTCGGCTCACTGCACATAATGACTGGGGATGGGCTTGGTGACCCCAGACCGATTGGTGAAGCTCTGTATGCAAATAGCCTATGGGTAGCCCAGAGACCATACAGTTTTTTTCCCTGAATGTAAACGGCCTCAATTCCCAGGTGAAGAGGAGGAAGGTGGAGAGGTTTCTTAGGCGAGAACAGCCCCTGCTAGTGGCAATGCAAGAGACCCATGTTCACACTAAGGATGTCCACAGGATTAGATTCTGGGGATACTCCCGTGTGGTACAAGCTGCCCAAGCAAGCAAAAAGGGGGGCGTATTAATCGCTCTGTGGGTCGGGGCTGTCCATTAGGGATATGCAGAAGGATAACCAGGGAAGGTTCCTAGCGGTGTTACTTGAGGGGAAGGGGGTGTTCCTCACAATAGCAACCATTTATGCTCCTAAACAGGCGCAAGACCCCTTTCTACAAAGGTCCCTCACTCGTTTAGGGAAATTCGCAAAGGCAGATATTATTTTGATGGGGGACTTCAACATTGCCTGGGATCCATCCATGGACAGGAGTTTATCTACGTGGGAGACTCAGGGGGGAACGTTAGGCGATCTTGTGAAGAAAATGCGAGATTTGGCCCTGGAGGATACTTGGAGAGAGCTCTATGGGCAGGCTGACGGCTACACTTTTTACTCCCATGCCCATAGATCCCACTCGCGAATACACTATGTCTGGGTCTCGAAACCACTATTGGGAAGGGTGACAGCAGTGGAGGTGGGGGCGATTACCCTTGGCGATCATGCGTCGCTCACTCTACTTCTGGCTAAGCCCAGGGGCCTCCCCCCCCACTGTTTGGAAATGGAGATACCCAACCTCATTGTTCAGGGATCAGGTCCTGGTCAGGGAAATGGACCAGGAAATGATGGACTATATGGATCACAATAAGTGGGAGGATACGACCCCTCAGATTTGGTGGGATGCCCTTAAGGCCACATTGAGGGGCAAGATCATAGCGCTCAGATCATAGTGCTCTAGGCCAGAAGGGAACGGGAATTAAGACTGGAGGAGCAACAGTTGGAGGCTCGACTTAAGGTGGTCATGGCTCGGATGATATCTAGTATGTCGGCATCAGTCAAAAGAGAATACAGGGCAGTGAGGGGCCAGTTAAATCTCATACAAACAAGGGCGGCCGAGCGCAATCTCCTCAGGCTGCGTCAAAGGTTCTATCTTAAAGGCAACAAAGCTGACCGTTTGTTGGCCAGAAAGTTGCGGAAAGAGGCAGGCGACAAAACAATATTAAAAATAAAGGGGGAGGGAGGGGTCCTGCTCACGTCGTCCTCAGATATTGAGGATGAATTCACTAAATTCTATGCTGCCCTTTATAGCTCGAGCTGCTTCGAAAGCGGTTGCATATGTATGAGATATTGGCATTCGGCGTGTTTCGAGGGACGATAGAGATGCGCTGGTAGTTGAGATTTTGGTGGATGAAGTGCGGAGAGTTATAAATAACCTTCCGTCTAATAAAGCCTCAGGCCCTCATGGATTTGTCTCCGAATTTTATAAAACTCATAAAGAGGTATTAATTCCCATTCAAACCAAATTATTTAACTGTATGGGGTCCACCTATCAACCACCTTTTCTTTTGTCAAACACACTATGATGAGATTACTCTGGTCATTGTTTTCTATGCCTCTGACACATCATTTCTGATCTAAATTCATTGTACCCCCTTCACCAAACAAAGGAAATACAAAGTGATTAACTGCATATACTGTTACCTTAAATGTTAACAAATACCATAATTGACACCTTAACTGTTTTTTTTAAATATTATGAAGATAAACTTTAAAGTACTAAAGTTTGCACTTCTTGAATTTATAGATGGAGAATGTCATGTTCTAACATTTTATTTTATCTGCACCAGATGGAAAATACAAAGCTTTGAAGATGGAATTCTCCCTTCCTCCATCTACCTATGCTACAATGGCCATTCGGGAAATCCTAAAAATGGATACAAGTATCAAGAATCAGACGCAGCTGAATACAGCCTGGCTACGATAGGGTCTTCTCCTGATTTTGTGTGACTTTTTACATTGCGTGTGTGAATTTGTTTAAAGTGTTTTATATTCTTCACTGTGCTCCTATTTTGAATTTGAAGTGTGTATATTGACATCTTTCATAGCTTTATTTTTTGCCCCGCTAATATTTTTAATATTTTGTAGCAAACATATTTTATTGCACTAAAATGTAACACCTGTGTAGGATGTTAATGCAGTTCGTCCTAAAAAAAAAGCCATTTTGTTAGATAGGAAATTATCAGAGCAGCATTTTCAAACATGGAGTTACATTAAACTCTGATGCCCAATTTAAAACAGTTATACAAAATGCCTTAAAATGAAACTGAAGGCTCATTCTTTTGTCAGCCTTTTCAAAGAATGAACCAATCATCAAATTGTGACTAATGCATTATAATTGAAAGACAAATTCCTCCTCCTTAGGAATTTTTCATTTTAGGAACTTTAAAATGCCTATGGCCATTGCCATTTAAATATGCTAGAATTGTAATTTAGGTTTGTTTTTACACGGTGCAATGTAAACATGTACAGCTGTTTTTATTACATTGACTTGTACATTTACAAGCATTTTCCATTTTTGTTTCAGGTACTAAACGTAATTTCAAAGTCATGCTGAGTGATCCATTTGATTTAATCTGCAAATTTGAAAGAAAAGTTTGTAGTTTGTCTGCCTTTACTTTGTGCTATTAAATGGTGTAGGTATATACATTTATATATATGTATATATATTTCTCTTCGTTTTTTGGTGTTTATTTTCTTGAGTGATGTTTATGCCTGTGCGCATGATTGTCGAACATGATGAAAAGAAGTGATGCTGCGTTTTCATTTTTCTAATTGCTTGGACTTATTGCAGTTTATTACACAATTGTTCCACCATATCTTTTTTCCGACAACTAAACTTGAATTTGTTTTAACACTTTTCTTTTAAAAGGTTGTATCCTCAGTTTTTAATGCTGCTTATTTATAAACAATAGAACAACACATTTAACATAGTTTGAACTAGGCCATTTAACAGTGCAGTATCTTAACACCACTCAATGATTCAATGAGTTTGGATAAGGGGTCCAGTTCAATGCTGTATGTAGCCTTTCCACTTCAGTTCAGTATCTCCCATGCGTTTTAGTTGATCAAATCCGCCTCTCTGATTTCTGTAATAACGACATTAATTGTAGACTTCTTAAACCACCTCCTTCAGCTTGACTAGCAATCTCCTCTATGCACATAGTATTTCTTCCTGCAAGGCCTTTTTTCACAGTTATTGAGCTATGAGACCCTTCTATGTTCCTGCAATCAAACATTTTTTACTTTTGTTTATTAATTTGTCATGTAATTTGTGCTCTTACCCTACATTATCACTTTCAAGATCTTCACATATTACTTTTGACTTGCGCCCTTTCCCACCCCTCCCTTCTCCCCAAATCCCTCCCTAACCCCAACTCAAACCAGAACAATAAATATGGCTTCCAAACTTGCGAAAGTTCTCTGGCATACTGTCCCTTAGGTATTCAAATTCTTCTGATGAGCTCTTGGTTTCCTTCCCCCTTCTCAAGTTGTCTCCCTTCATCAAATCAGTGATTATGTCCAGTCAGCCGATTTTCTCTTGGGGGTTTGTCATCAGATGAGGTGAAAAGTGCATGCACTAGTGCGTTCCAGGTCGTTATATCATCTGAGCTTGCCCTTCTTCCCTGTTGGAGTAGTTCATACCACACCACAGCATCCACCATGGACCATCTTTTTAGTTCTTCCCACCATCTATGTGTGGGACCTCCCGTGTCTTCAATGCCATTGCAATTTTCTTTTTTGCTAGTACCCAGGCTAGATCTATCATCCTATTCATCAGGTTAGCCTTTTTTGGACCATTGTACACCACCAGGAGGCATGCTTCTGGAGACCATTTATAACCTGTTATGACCCCCTTCTTCAATCTTGCTTCCAATTCCTAGCCAGAACTCTCGGATTACTGGGCAGGACCAGGACATATGTCCCATATTTGCTTTTTCTACTCAACACCTAGGGCATCTTTTTACCTCTGCGTTTGGAAAACGCAATACCAACTGTAGGGTCATGTATTCTCTATAGAATGTGTAGTATTGTCAGTTTTAGTCTGGCATTTCTTGAAACCTTCTTGGAGTATAGCAATGCTTTCGTCTGCTCCTTTTCCGTAAGCTCCCTGCCTAGCTCTGCCTCCCATGCTCCTTTGCCTTTGACTAGGTCCTTGGGTAACGCTTCCAGCAATCCCCGATACAGTCTAGATTCTGCATGTCCGCCTTCTGACACGTCGTATAGCAGTCCCAGTACCGTATTCTCGTCTCCCTGATTTGGGGAGCCTGGCCATTTATTTTTTAGTGCGTATTCTAGAATATGTTATGGACTGGCCCGTGTGTATCCCAACTGGTTGCCTCAAATCTTGAAATGTTAGGATTTTTTCTGAGGAGTAAAGATTTCCCATCGTCACAGCACCCCTTTGCTCCCAGTACATTCTGCTCTGAGCTAAGTGTTCTTCCGTATCTTTGTGTATGGCTGCCAGCGGGATCTGAGGGGAGTAGGGTTCTTCCAGTTTTAGTATCGCCTTGGTTGTGGACCATATCTGCCTATCCAACTGCAGGAGACTCAGAGGCTCTACAATCCTCATCTTTCTTAGCCTCAACACTTCTTTTAGGAGGAACAGGGCTATACCAAGATGTGATCGCCTGTTTCTGAGTCTGCTAACCATCCTGCCACATGCTGGAGTTGTCCTGCCAGGTAGTAAAGTTCGAAGTGCGGGAGGCACAATCCTCCCTGTGCGTATTCTCTACATAGGGCGTTCAAGGCTACTCTTCTTCTGCTGCATCCCCATATGAAGCTGCTTAACAGTGAGGTCCGTTCCCTAAAGAAGACTCTGGGTATAAGATATGGGATATTTTCAAAGTGGTACAATAGGCGGGGGAGGGCTACCATCTTCAAGAGTGCTATTCTGTCGATCACTGATTGGGGTAGCTTATCCCAAAACTTGATAGAAGCTTCCAGCCCAGACTTCGCTTTTAGTGTATTATGTTGTGTGTCCCTTGTATTGTGTTGAATATTAACTCTTAGGTACCTGAAGGTATGGACCTTCCATTGTAGTCCCAGGTGTGGGAGGTGTTTCTCATCTACCTCCACCCACCCTGCCTAATCAAGATCCCCCTCAGCATAGCGAAATTCTTCAGGACCTCTAGGTACGACTCCAGATTATCCTCGGTGTGTTTAATGTCTAACATATTATCTGTCTATAGGGATACCACATGTCGTATCCTGTCTACCTGGTGTCCTGTGTCTTTGAATGTTTTCCTCAGAAATAATGCTATGGGTTCTAGTGCCAGAATATATAGCAGGGGAGACAAGGCCCTGTTTTGTGCCTCTTTGGATTGGGAACTGTTCTGATATGTGTTTACAAGTGCGTACTAGTGCTGTCTGGCTCGAATAGAGCATGTGAATCCACTTCATGAAGTTGTCCCCCATGCCGAAGCTTCTCACCTGACCCAATAAAACGCCTTAATGGCGTCTAGTGCTCCCTCTGCGCAGCCCTCCGACCATGTCCGTGTTCTGTCTATTACAGCGTGTAGCATTCTAACATTTTCTGTTGTTGCTCTACCCAGGACATAACCCATTTGATATGGGGTGTATTAATGTTGCAATCACTCTTTTTAATCTGTCGACTAGCACAGCCGTGAGGATTTTGGTGTCTTTATTCATTAGTGAAATTGGCCTGTAGGAATCGTAAAGTCTCCCGCCTTTGCTTGGCTTCAGGATCGGGAGTATGGCTGATTATTCCATACTATTGGGTAGTTTCCCTTTCTCGTGTCCCTCTTCGAGGATCAGGAGTACTTGTGGGGTCACTGTCTACACATTCTCTATAAAACTCTGCTGGCAGGCCATTCCCTCCGGACCTTTGCCCGTTGGGAGCAGAGCTATCACCTCTCTCAGCTCTTGTGCTGTGATTGGCATGTCCAGCCTTTCTCTTTGCTCTGCCGTCAGCGTTAGGATGCCAATATCTGTCAGGGTCTCTGTTATTGCCCCTCCCCTTGGTGTCTTCTGAATCCTCTTACAGATTTCGGTAAAAGGATCTAAAGGTCTCATTTATTTCTTTTTGTGACCTCCAACTTTCTCTGCATTCATCTATTATCTCTACGATCCCCTCTCGAGTTTCTGTGTCTCTAGTTAACCAAGCCAGCAGCCTACTCAGCTTGTCCCCTTGCCCGTACAATTTTTCGGTATATTTTTGCATAGCTAGATCTCCCCAATCTTTCCCAATGTTCAAGGCATTCCTGTCTGAGTTCAATGAGTGTCCCTTCTGATTCCGCTGTCTTATTCCTAGATCACTCTATCTTTTTAATGTTTGAATCAGTGTCTGCCAGTTGTTCCAGTTCCTTCCTTACCCCTCCTGTCTTGGCTATGGCTGCACCCCTTATCACCACCTTGAAGGCGTCCCATAGGGTCCACTTTCCCTTGATGCTGCCCACTTTGAAACTGTGAAACTGAAATATTCTTCTATCTGCCGACCCAGTTCCTCCCTAATGGGACTGTCTCGTAGGGTTTCTACTCTCAACTTCCTCATGGGTTTCGGGGTAGGATGGTTGCTGAGTATCCACTCAACCACTAGGGGTGAATGATCTGAGAGCGTTCTTCCCCTCATAGGAGGCACTAACAACATCTCCCAGCTGGTCTTTCCCTGTGAGAATGTAGTCAATTCTTGTATATATCTTATGCACAGCCGAGTAGAATGAAAATTCTCTACTCTGTCCATGCACCCATCTCCAGATCTCCTGCAGTTCTAGTTCCTTTATTAGCATTCTCAGGGCCCTGGTCGGGGGGATGGGGGCAGAGCTCTATTGTCTGACCTGTCCAGCTCCGGATCAAGGGTGCAGTTGAAGTCTCCTCCCCAGATCCATGTCATACATCTATAGGGAGCCAGTCTAGTATATAGAGAGTGAAGAAAGGTGGCTGCGCTATGGTTGGGCACATAGGTATTGATCAAACAAACTTCCTTCCTGTCAAGGAACCCATGAACTAGTGCCATTCTCCCCTCTGTCTGACTGTACACCTATCAGCTGGAAGGACACCACAGGGGCCACTTAAATGAAGACTCCCCTTGCATAGTTGGAATACATCGATCTGAATCCCTTCCCACCCCACTTTTTCAATACCTGGGACTGTATCACTAGTGTGAAATGCATCTCCTGTAACAGGGCTATCTGAATTACATGACCACATAGATATGCTGCTACTCTTAACCTCTTAACATAGTTATTTAGCCCCCAGGAGGAGATTTTAAGAGTGTCTGCCATCAGGATTTTCCTCATCTCCCCCTGCTCTCACCATCTCATCCAAGAGTTCCCATTGTCGTGTCCACCTTGCTACTAACTGATAGGTTCCAGCTTGTGCATCCTCCGGTGTGATTAACAAGGCTGTGTTGTAACTTGGAAAACTAACCCAACATTAAAAAACATACCGCCCACCAGGGTATACCCGTAGAGGCCTAACCACCATTTGTTATCCACTCCCCTTGGGATGTATTGATCAAATACTATGCATTGCTCTAACTACTCCAATGTAGAGGAGGAAGCCAAGCTCCCTGACCCATTGGGTGAGCGAACAAGATGTGGAGATGGAAATTCCCAGTCGCCGCACTCCTCTCAATAGCACTAGCCGGTGATTTTTCTGTCTGAATAAAGTCTTGTAAACCAAATTCCTGGGCCCATCACCATTGTTTTCATATCTGGGTAGTGTGTTCAGTGTCAATTATATACCTTGCTATTCCCCTTCACCTGTTGGCACCTCTGGTGTCTTCTTTTCTCTCCAGCATCTGTTCCATGCGATTTTTGTCCATCCAGGCGTTCACTTCTTCCGGGATCTCAAAAAAGAGAGCTTTCCCTTTGTAGATTACTTTTAACTTTGAATGGTACAGGAGCATTTACTTTATGCCCTGGCGTCGGAGTCTTTCTTTTGTCTGGACAAACTGGCCTCTTCTCTTCTGGACCTGAATAGGATAGTCTGGGTAGATGGCCAGTAATGCTGAATCCCAGCAGATCTCTCCCCCTGACCTGAAAAAAAGCCAAGATCTTCTCCTTGTCTCAGTAATTTAGAATTTTTGCTGTAATGGGCTGAGGGGGTGCTCCGGGGAGGTTTTCTCGTCAGTACCCTGTGGGCTCTCTCTCCACCATGAACCATTGTGATAGAGCCCCTGGCCCTATTTCCTGGAGGTGCATGTTCTCTATGTAGATGGTGGGGTCTCTGCCTTCTGCTCCCTCAGGCAGCTCCAAGATTCAGGCATTGCTTCTCCCCGCCCTTCCCTCCGCTTCCTCAGCCCTGTTCTGCAGCATCCGGACTGTTGCTTTCAAATCTTGCACTGTGTCTTGTAATTCCTTTGTGGAGGATGAAGTCTCCTCCAGTTTCTTTTCAGTTTCACCCACTCTGCTCGCTAGGTTGTGTACGTCATGTCGCAGAAGGCTCACATCGATTTTCACCTCTCCTATGTGGGTCTCTATGGACACTCGCAGAGCCGCGGTCGCCTCAAGGATTCTATTGTCAGTGTTGTCCGGTTGTGATTCCTTATCTTTTCCCTGCAAACGTTCCTCTGAGGTTTTGGCAACTGGTCTCTGGTATTTTCTTTGGCAAATGTCTCCAACGTGGTTTGTTTTGGCTGCACTGCCATCTTTTTCCTCCCTCCTTCTGGCATCGGATTCCCTTGTTTTATCAGTGCATCTGCGATCAATTGGAGAGGAGGTATTTCTCCCTCAGGCACCTGGATAGTTGAGTCCCTGTATGTCTGTTTTTTCTCTTAACTCTCTCTTCTGCTCTATACGTGGGTAGGTGTCACGCTAAGACTCCAGGTGTCCTCATCCGTGGATCTATGTGTTTTGATAGCTGTAGAAGAAGCCCTCGCTCTGTTGTGGTATGGAGGCAGCTACTATGCCTCTGTCTTGGAGCCGCGCGTAGCTGCCCTCTCCCTCGTGCCTGTGTGGGTTCAGCCGTACTCTTGCTTAATCACTAGTGTACACTCTTCTCAGGTGCCTGCCCCCACCTACTGCATAACTGGGCTATATTGAAACCTCTATTCCTTTATGGCCACCCGGTGTGCATCTGCCTGTAGGACCGTAATGAGCGTTTCTGCTCTTGTCGGACTGCTGTGCATTTTGTTCCTGCTCCCGGTTTGCCGCAAAGGATGCCGGAGGGAGGTGGCTCTAAATTGCTGCTGGAAGCTCACATTTGTCAGGTCACAGGAGCGTTATCTGTGCGGCGGGAGACTCCGGTGGCTCGGTCCCGCTCTTAGTTTCACCCTGCTGGCGAGCCTCTGAGGTGCCGCTGGTGCTTGAGCAGGGAGTGTGCACTGTGCACATTCCCTCACTCCCGCCGTGATCGTCCCTCTTCTCTCCCCGTGCGGTTCAGGGTAAGCGTTCTCCTCATAAGGCGGTGTCATCAACGATGTCTGTTGGCTTCAGCCTTCTCTTGTGGAGCTCCGGGTGGTCTTCCTGGGTGTGCAAGTTCTTTATGACGTGCTTTCACGCAGCTCTCTCCTCGCACTCGGTCGCCCTGCCATTTTGGAGGTGTCTTTCTCCGACCTGGTTCTGTCGATTTCGCCTCTGCCGGGGTGCAAATTGCTGCGGAATTCAATGCAGTCAGTGCCGCTGCTGTCCTGCAATATATTTGTGCAAGCTAGGGATTCTACCGTCCATTTAAAGCACGAAAGTATCTGGTTTAATAAGTTCAGATTAGGAGCTCATACAGAACATGTTGCGTTCACATCACGGCTAGCCACGCCCCCACACCCACTGTAATCAAACTTTGCTTTTCCTCTTAGCTTCTGCAGCTCATCCTTCCGTTAGAAGCTATGTTTGTGAGCTGTTTTTTACTGCCCTCTTTGCAGGCCTAACCTGCAGTATGCTGAAACTAGTCTTTCTGCTATGTGCCCCTATTGTGTGCAATTAATTGGACTTTGTACTTTGGTGTCAGTGCCTCATGTTGCCTTTGCACCCTTTCCTTTTTATATAATTAGAAGTGAACATTAGTTACAATGTCACCCAGTGGCTTTGAAAATGTCTCACCTCTTGATACTTTTAGAATTGTGATTAATTTCTTTGATTTGTATTAATAGTGTTTGCTTCAATGTGCAGGGGAAGATGAAGGAAGGAGGGACAGGAAATATGTAGTTAGACCTTGTCACAGAAATGATCAACAAAAGTATTTGTGGGTCTAAAAAGCCTAATAGTCACAATAGAATTATATGATATACGATATGATAGTTATGAAACATAAGGGCTACAGCAGTAATTGAGTTGGATCGAGATGTACATGGAACAAGTGCTAGCGTTTGGAACAGGGCAAACATACAAGTTGTTATTTAGTAAATTGAGATTCTAAGTGCAATCTGTCTGTCCACACAATTGCTCAACTCAAAGGCCAGGAGAAGGCTTTTTAACAACACAGTTTTAAGTGATTTCCAGAATATGAGGTAGTGCTCTTACATTCTGAGCAACTGGATGGAAGTTTTTCCAGAGCTGAGAGCCTTTGCTGAGAACCTCATTATTCCATTCCTTACATTCATGTGGTATTTGGGTGGAGTTTGTTGCCTATTCTTGATCCGAGAAACCTCTTGGGTGAGCTGGTTACTTATTTATTTAGTTTCCTTGACCAATAGGCGTGCTTTGTCATACAGCGACTCTTGAAGCTGATCATGTGAAGCAATTTGTGTGTGGGATAAGGCCTCAGCCACAGAGATCGAGTAACACACTAGCTGTTTTATTCTGTACTAACTGCAATCCATGAATTGATTTCATTGGGGAAACACATATAAAGTCCATTGCAGTAATCAATGTGGGAGGACTAGGGTGCTCATATCGTCAAACTTTAGGCTTAGGTTGAATACCTGAATTCCCGATCCATTGCGCCCTTCGAGCTGGAAGAAAGAAGTTATTTATGCGCGTCGCCTCGCCTGCTGCAGCACCGCGATGAACTCGCCGGCCTTCGCAGCATCTTCACGTTCCACCTCATCCTCCTGCATGTTACCGCCGCACTCCGGCACCTAAGGAGAAGACAAGAACAGCAAGGTGAGCCAAGGGAATACACAGGAATATTAGTTACCCCCCATAGACTTACCTGATTTTACCACCGGGGGTACTATTCCTCTTCACGGGTCGGCGCAGCTTCCACTGCATCTTCGTCGTACCCCGGCCCCTAAGGGGAAACAAAAGGACAGCAAGTTGAAACAAAGGGACTAACCAGGGGAACCCTCCTCACCACAATAGACTTACCTGATTTTACCGCCGGAGGTATTATTCCCCGAGACTTCATACTTTCTCTCAGCGCCTGAATAAGGGAGAAAGCAACAGGTTACATATTGACATTATTTTATCGAACTGTGTTGGAAAATACAAATCCTTATCGGAATACTACCGGTTGCCACAAGGAACTCTTCACTAGGGTCAAGCTGCAACCTGCAAGGAATTGGACAAGAGTGAAAGTCAGGCATTTGAACTCTTACGAACTTCATACTTACGCGTCTTGCCGGGAATCTGAGTCAATATTGTTCTGGAACTCGCCAATTCCTTCGAGCCAGTGAAGCAACTGGTTATCAACGCGCCCCTGCGCTCAACGCAGGATGTAGAGCTCATCTTTTCAAACCATCAGAAGAATATTTCTACGGGCCAAGCAAACGAAATTAGGTCGGCCAGTCTAGTCTGTCATCTCGGCCATACGCGCCACATTGGTGGAGACCGCAGCTGTCCAGTTCAGATCGACTCCTCTGTGGGAGCCAGGTGAGCGTAACACCTGTGTTGAGAAGGAGTTTCTTCATATACCGGCAACACCTGCAGAGTGGCGGCGAGTGGCAGTCTGGCAGTCATGGCTGGCAAGGCTGCAAAGACTGCCTCCATCCCGGGCCCTATTGAGGAAAAGGACGAAGGGTGCTGACTGAGAGGCCTGGGGGTGTTCCGGGTTCACTCGTAGGCAAGCTCAAGAAGTACGTAATGTAACTGATAATCCACTTTCCAAGACCATGCACGGAGAACTGTCCATAAACATTCATGGAGCAAGGGTATTAGATTTGTCACCGGTGCCTGTTACGAGGTTAGTTAACCCTCCCATCAGTTCTAACATCTATCAAATCTGCACAGCTGAAAACCTAAACATATAGCTTCTACGGCGCCTACGGCACAGCTTTTGCTAGTAAGCCCTCCCGCCCCAGCCTCGGGTTCCCCTGCATTGACTTACTCACCGGAAGCCCCTGTCATGATGAGCAGACCAGATCGCTAAAGCCCAACAGCAGTGGGAACATTGGGGCACATTAAGGGCCCTGACTGTATCAAGCCTCAAAGGAGGGCCACCTGGGCCCAGTCCTGGCACCTTTTGCACCGGGCTCATGGAGCTAACCCCAAGGAAAACACAGGTGTAGTCGGTCTGCCACTGGATGATTGACTTCTGTGCTAATTGCAGTTAAGGGCGTGGCTCTGAGCCGTTAGCTTTTGCATTAGACTGCAATCATGGGTGTGGCAGAGAACTTCTGGAACTCATTGCACCTTGGTAGTGGCAGGGCGTGGTTGGCTATATAAGCCCCACCAAAGCCCTAAGGCATGCTTTGCGTTATTTAGCACTTAGCAGCGTAACGCTCTCTGAGGAACTCCTGCCAGCAATCTTCTACAAACCTGCAAAGAAAAGCCGGAGACCATCAGGCCTCGCATACTCACCTGCTCTGACATACATGTGCCTCCATCAACGTCCCAGTTGGTCGACGAGGACTCCAGCTTTCATTGGTCGCCGGCACCTGCAGAAGCAAGAGAAGGAAAACAAGGTGAATCGCTGAGCTCCTTCATCGCGCTCTGTCACCGCCGCGCATTACTCACCGCTTCCTTCACCATTAATCGGATTCATTCATGGCTCACAGGTACCTGGAATAGAGAAAGAAAGAACCGGTTAGATCATTCAAACCGCACCTGAGCTCGCGCTGGCCCTGGACACAAGGCAGGCCATCCAGCCGCTCACACGTGTTGCACCAAACCAACGCACACCAAGGTGGGCTTAGTGCCACAACAGCGACACGATTCACAACAGTGAGAAGAGTGCGGCATGCAGCAAAGGACATTGCAGATAACTGGACACAGACAATATACAGTGCAACGGATTACACAGACAAGAACAAGCAGAGCAACACAAGCAACACAATCAAGGGTCAGTGAAGTAACTGGATCCTACAGGACATTGCGCCCCTGCTGAGACTAAGCAGGAAGGAGAGCCCACCAATCAAATGCACAAGGTGAGAGCAGCCCGGAGTGGGGAACATGTGTGGAAGGAACAGGGTGGGGTTCACAAGTGGCAGGCACATACAGTCTCACTCACCACTCTTTCCCCTATCGTAGGAGCTGACCCAAGGCCAGTCCAGGGAACAAAGGACACGCAGCGCCTCAAACCAGGGAAGCAGACACTCCACGCACCAGCGCCCGACGTCCCCACAGAGACAAGGTGAGTGTAACAGGCCTCGGAGGGGGGACGGCACCTGATGTGTCAGAAGGGTCCTTCCCGACGGCAAGGGTGGGTAGCAACTGGGGTGGGAGCCAACCTGCAACAGTCAACTGTAGCCCCGCCTCGGAGAGTCAAAAAGGGGTGGCACTTACCTCCTTAATGGAACATCGAGGACCAGAGGTGAATTAACCAACGCTGAGACAAACTTACAGGCCATGGCTGCAAGAAGCAACGCCGAGACGGCGGGCTTGGAGATTCCGTGGACTTTGCCGCCCGACGCCTACACAGCTGGCAGTTAGGGTAATGGTTCATGCAGAACCTGTGTTGATGCTCGAAAACGACGGTCAGTCTTCACTGGGCTTTGTACCCGCCCCTATCTCGGACCGCACCACAGACTCTGATTCTTCAAGAGTAGCCCCCAATTCTAAAAAAACATCAAAGAAACAGTGACCACGCGCCAGGGGATAAAAAGGTCTTTACTAAAACAAAGAGTGCAGGGGGGGAAAAAAACCTGCAATGGGGAGGACAAACAAAAAGATCACCCACATCAGAAAGAGGCAGTCCAGGCACAACTAACGCAGCAAGAAGAAAGGATCAAGACAAACTGGTTCCGCTTAACCTATTAACAGATTTCTTCCACACTTGCTCTAATGGCATGCATGAGAGGAAGGACGAACTCGGACACTGAAATGTTGGAGGCTGTAAAAGAAAGCAAGCCTCTGCCCAAACAGCAAAAGATTGACGGCCCCCTGGAGAACGCAAAGAAAACAACCGCTTTAGAACCCTCAAAAGCAAAATCAGTGAATGACAAAATAAAATGGCACTTTGGAAGGGCGGACATTCCCTTTCCCAGGTCACTCACGCCAGTCAGTCATGTTGTTCAGAAGGATCCTTCAACGCCACAGCAGTCCATATCCATCAAACAAACACCTAAGGGAATGCATTCCGGATGGATTATGCCTTTAGTAGGTCTTTTTCTAGCTGAAGGAGAAAATCCCAATTCAGCAGCGCTGCAGACACTCCAGACAGTAGAAAGCTTCCCAAACCACCGGGAAACTTTGTTACCTAGTGCAGGAAATCCAAAGGATAAAAGCCAGGCCAGTCAAATAGAACTAATGGAGAAACCAGTTGGCCCAATGGAGAGCAGCAAAGAAATTTGAAACTTAGAAGCCAAAGCCGCCACAACCAACTCTACGGCTAATCAGCATCCGGAGAGAAGACTCTCACTTGGACGGGAAACCTCTCAAGCAAACCCATCGGAGGAACACACCATTGTTTCCTCAGAATTAGCTTAAATTGTAGAAACTCATTAGACTCTTTCAGCACAACATCCTTTTCCTGCAGCTCCTCTGACTTCATCTCCTGCAAAAAGAAGATCCACTAATCAGTCTTCAACTACAGCAAAGGAAACTCTGACAAAAAAAAAACCAGACATCTTTTCAATCATGTTGGCAGTGACACTAGCTTTAGCTACATTCAGCAACCTATACGAAGCTGTAAGTGTTACGCTAAAAAATCATACGACAATTCAAACAATGCTCCACAGCAACCTCGTCTTCCTTGAAGGCTACATTATGGCTCTCAAGGCAAGAGCTAAAAACTCAACTTCAACTTTAGACCACCTGTCTTTAGCCCTGCCAGCTACACAGAATGAATCAGTCTGCCCTTTGGAAACAACAAAATCAGCTGTACTATCAAAGGCGACAGGAACTCAAACATTAACATTCATAGACTTGACTGCCAGCAACCTGACACACCATGAAAAATCAAGACGCAAGAGCGTGACGGACCCCAAGCTCAACAGCTAACAATCGTGAAGGCGCAACACAAAATACTAATGTCTTGCTTGTGTTGGAGGAACAGGTACACCCAAGGCCCACTGATGCTTCCACTCACAATGGCACGGAGCCAGCCTTATTACTCAGTGATAAAGCAAAGAGTAAACCATCCATAGCCGCAGGCAAGTCCGATGGACTAACGCTGGAACCAATCTTTCCATTCCAACAACATAATACTGGATCAACTAACCGAAAAATGACAAAAATAACTCTGGTTTTCATAGTCCCTGTGACCCAAGAAAATATTAAAGAGACCTGTAAAGCCTCTCAATTTTCAACATTGGTAAACCACTGTCTTCCAACATCATCCAAAACAGCAGACGAGTTCATAGAAAATGAAACGCTGATGAAAAACTCCTTCACTACCGACTGTTTCGATAGGAGACAATATCCCTCAGGAAAAAACAATCCTTCAAGTACACCATAGACAAAATGATGAGGAGGAGGACAGGGAAAGACCATTCTACACTTTGGAAGAAAGACGTAAAAAACTAACCCAGAAAAACAACCTGATCCAAACAAAATCAAATCTACATTATCATAGTACGGAAACGATGAAAATTAGAATAAATAATGAAGACCAGGCTAGTGCCTGAGGTGAAGGTCAATTACATCTTTCTGTATCAAAGAAATCACACCAGATGGAAAAAAGCAATAAAAGCAATCAGGAAAAAACAAAACATGAACGAGATAGAGGTAAAGAAAAGGTTGCCTCAGGCTTTCATTACAGATCTAGAACTAACATTTACAACAAGACGCCCAGAAAATCGGAAAGACCCAGATGGATACTTGGACTGGAAAAAATTGCAGGAAACCATGACGAAGTAACCCTAAACTGAAGATCGGTGCTAACGTTACTTCATTATATCCCAAAACTGCGCTCAATCAAATCTGACGATCTATCCATAGTAGATCAAGCCATCGACATAATAAGGCCATGTCACACCTTTACATTTCATCGTCATCATTGAAGAACCTATTCAGAGATGAGGCAGGGGAACTGTTGAAAATGGGATATGATTTAACAGAATCTACCAAACAAAGATCTTCAATTCATAAGATTAAACCTAGCGAATGACACACCAACGACCACTCGCAAAGCCCTAAAAGGCATAATCACCTGATCTAAAACAAACACTTGAGAGAAGGGTTTGGCCAATCACATGCCTCGGCCGCCTGGCATAGGACAGCCTCCACGAAAACCAGAAACACACTGCATCTGCGACAAAAGGGCTAGACAACACATTTCCAACTTATTTAAGTGAACTGCACAAACTTAGACCAAAAGAACCAATTTCAAATTCAAAGGAGGATATCCTCGACCAAACAAAAAATACCAAGTCCTAAATCATCTGGCTACAACGAGAACCACACTGATGATAGTGACTCTCACTCAAGGTTTGTGGTCTTGGCTATCGAAAGCATTAACAACGCACCGGAAAAAATAGCAACCCATGACCTCATCGCACAGCGGTCAAGAAAATCTTCGAAACCAATGAACAGAGAAACCAAATAAGGCTGTGCTCATGGAACACCAGAGGATATTATCACTTAACGGCCCCTGGAGACATAAAATTAGAAAATTACAACATCTTATGCATCCAGCAGACCTGGCTCACTCAGAACCCGACATTAGACAGCTACGAAATTGTCTTGGCTCTGGCAAAAAAAAAGCCCTCCTAGGACTTCCCTCATCGGGCTTACTGACGTCATGCCGGAACGGAAGTGGCATTACTTTGGAAAAAACTCTATATCTAACCAATCTTTGTTAGTTGTGAAAGCAAATTGGATCAACATGGAAGACTCTGAAAAAACACGTTGTTCATTGCCGATCATAATAGCAAACACCTACTGGAATCTGGCAACTATTGAATCAGCCCAATATCTAGAAATGATAGTTGTGATTGATGAGGCCCAAGCTGTTCACCTGGGACCACATTTACTAATTTGTGGGGACCTTAACGCTATCTGCCATACAGATGGAAAGACGAACTTCACGATAACAAAGACATCGGCAGCTGAACAGCGAGGAGTACAGTGGATGAGGCTCATGAAGTCGAGAGACCTGTTTAATTTGGATACTGTGCTCCTGGAAAGAAATTGCGTGCTGTAGTGGGAGCATGAAGAATCACAAGCTATGATTGACCACAACCTTTTGTCATCGATATGGTCTTAAACAGTCCCTACTTACGAAAGGATGAAGACTCAACTGGAAGTTAACAACCAAGGTACAAGGCTTAAACTGACAGCTCCATAAGAGATCTGACGGACAAATATAACGCTCTAGGCTATAGAGACAACTCAAACCAGGTCGACTATCTCCCACTGCTTAGTCTACAAACAAACGGCTCTCCGGAAACGGCAACCCCCTACGCAAAAAAAACATGTTTACGATAAACTGGTAGGCAAAAGACATGAACTAAGAAAAATCATGAGAAGAGCCACTAATCTAGCCCCTCAATTGGCTACAGCCAGAGTCATAGAAGCGACTAGATCCTATAAATCTTGGATCAGAGGACATTGTCTGAAATTATACCAACAGGACGCCGAAAACATACTAAAAGCAGTAAGTTGCCAAAATGCAAGAGAATTTTTCACCCTGTTGAGATCTACAACACCCCCTACGGACAACACCAACCTAAATAGCATTGGGGAACCAACTTGAGTAAGGAACAAGTTACTTACCTGTAACTGTTGTTCTCCAGCATGGGTCTGGCATGGATTCACATGCTCATGAATATTCCCCGTCGTCAGGCTGGGAATCCTCGGTAAAGAAAAAATCAGTATCAGTTTCGTTTCTGATCTGTCTTTCGTAGTAGTAACCAATCACTGATCTCTGCGTCATACTGACCACAGCCAATGACTGCCCTCTACCTAAACCCCGCCTCTGGCAGCTATCTTCAGATTTGGTAGCACGTGAAGTGGCAGTATGACCAAGTGAAGAGCCGCAGAGGGGTAGGCGGGAGGGTTCGCATGTGAATCCATGCCAGACCCATGCTGGAGAACAACAGTTACAGGTAAGTAACTTGTTCCTTCTCCAGCATGGGGTCTGGCATGGATTCACATGCTCATGAATATAAGAATAGATAGCAGTACAAACATGCACAACCACGGGGGGTGGCAAAAGGCTCAACATTAAGCAATACAAAAAACTCAACATTCAGCATCTCTTACCTCCTCACCAGGCTCACCTTAAGCGAACAGGTTGCGCAGCACTGCTTGGCCGACCCTGGACTCCTCCCTGGAATCCCGATCGACGCAGTAGAATCTCTTGAAGGTGTGCGCCGACCTCCACGTAGCAGCCCTGCAGATGTCCAGCAGGGGCACACCAGATAAGAACGCTGTGGTAGCAGCGATCGCTCTGGTCGAGTGGGCTCTCGGACGGCCTGGCAGCAATCGGTTAGCCAACCGGTGACAGTGCATGATGCAGCAGGAGAGCCATCTGGAAATAGAAGACTTCGAGAGAGCCTTCCCTTGATTCACAGGTCCAAAGTTCACGAACAGCTGTGATGTCCTCCGGAAACTCTTCGTGCGGTCCACGTAGAACTTCAGCGCTCTAGCCACATCCAGCGAGTGCAAAGTCCTCTCGGCGGCGACGAAGGAGACGGGAAGAAAACAGGTAACACCAAGGGCTCGTTAAGATGGAAGTCCGACGGCACCTTGGGCATAAAGGAGGGGTGCGTCCTAAGCACCACCCTCGAGGCATGGAAAGTCAAGTACGGTGCTTTGCAGGATAGGGCCTGGATCTCTCCCACTTGTCGTGCGGAGGTAATGGCCACCAGGAACGCAGTCTTCCACAACACAAACTTCATAGGTGCGGAGTGCATCGGCTCGAATGGGGGCCCCATGAGCCTGGTCAGCACCACGTTAAGTTCCCACGCCGAGGTAGGGCCTTCACCGGCAGGAACGACCGGAACAGTCCTTTCATAAACTCTTTTACCAGTCGATGGGACCACAGGGACGTCCGTCCTGTGGTTCTGGTATATCTGGAGATCGCCGCCAGATGAATCTTAATGGAGGCATGGGCTAGCCCAGCCTTTGCCAGCGATAGCAGGTACGGCAGCACTTGAGGGGCTGTAATCCGTAGGGGGTTGATCTTCTGTGCTCGGCACCAGATAGAGAACCTCTTCCACTTATGACCGTAGCATTTGAGAGTCGAGGACGCCCTGGCCTTTGCAAGAACCTCTCTGCAATCGGCCGATATATCGTAGCCTCCAAACTCTAGCGCTGCAGGAGCCAGGCCTGCAGGTTCAGCGATGCCGGGTCGTGGTGGAAGATGGCGCCGCCTTCTCTGGAGAGAAGGTCCGCGTCCGCCGACAGCTTGATGGGAGGAGACGTTGACAAGTCCAGAAGGTCCGGAAACCAGATCTGCCTCGGCCTCGCCGGTGCAACGAGGATCATCCTGCACCGGGACCTCTTGAGCTGGCTGATGAGTCGAAGCAGCAACGGCGGGAACACATACAGGTATAGGCCGTCCCAGGGGAACGAGAACGCATCGCCCATGCTTCTCGGCTGGGGAAACCTGCTGGCGAACCTCTTGCACTTCGAGTTCGTCAATGTTGCGAACAGGTCGATTTGGGGTTTGCCCCATCGTCGGAAGAGTAGATCCACCTAATCCTGGCGCAGTTCCCACTCGTGACACGCGCGCAGCTCCCTGCTGAGCGAGTCGGCGATGGTATTGCTTTCTCCTGCCAGGTGGAAGGGAACCAGGAACATCCCCTGGGCGACCGCCCAGTGCCACAGATCCTGTGCCTCCTTGGATAGGGCTGGGGATCTGGTGCCTCCCTGCTTCCGTATGTAAAACATTGTCGTGGTGTTGTCCGTGAAGATCCGCACCACCTTGCCCTGGAGCGACGGGAGGAACGATTTGAGAGCCCAGAACACGGCTCGGAGTTCCAGGACGTTGATGTGCAGGAGCCTCTCCTCCGGGAGCCAGAGGCCTCTTGCGTGGAGATCTCCGGTGTGGGCGCCCCAACCTTCCAGGGAGGCGTCCGTCGTCACCGTCTCCTGGTACGCCGGCGTCTGAAAGTCCTTGCCCGCCGTGAGGTGCGCTCGAACGCCCCACCACTGAATCGCCCGCCGGAACACCTCGTTGAGGGGGACCCTGTCTTCAAAGGTGCCCGTCGCCTGCATCTAACGGGCGTCGAGAAATTCTTGAAGAGGGCGCATCCGTAGTCTGCAGAGGCGCACCAGGTAGATGCAAGAGGACATCATCCCCAGGAGGGACTTGATGGACCTCACCCTGCCACGTCCGTGGCAAGCAGGCGCTGCACTTTGCCTAGAATGGCCTTCGTCCGTTCTTCCGACGGGGCCGCCAGGCGCCTCACTGTATCGAGCTTCGCTCCCAGAAACAGGGCCACCTGCGACGGCACCAGGTGGGACTTTGGGTAGTTTATGGCGAATCCCAGGTCTGTGAGTAGCTGGACGGTCCTCGCAGTGTGTTCGACGGCGAGTTCCCTCGTCCTTGAGCGGATGAGCCAATCGTCCAGGTAGGGGTAGACGTGAATCCCCTGCAGGCGCAGCCGCGCCGCCACTGGTGCTAGGCACTTGGTGAGGACCCTGGGGGCCGACTTCAATCCGAACGGCAGTGCTCTGAATTGGTAGTGGCGTCCCTGGACGACGAACCTGAGGAACTTTCGGTGACTTTTGAGGATGGGAACATGGAAGTATGCATCCTCCAGGTCCAACAACGATAGAAAGTCGCCTTCCTCCAGCTGTCCCAGTACGTGCTGGAGGGTGACCATCCTGAACTTTTGTGATCTGATGTATTTGTTCAAACGACGAAGGTCCAGGATGGGGCGCCAGCCGCCCGTCTTCTTCCTGACGAGGAAGTACCTTGAGTATACCCCGGAGCCCCGCAGCCTCTTCGGGACAAGCTCGATGGCGCCTTTCCTGAGCATCGCCCGTACTTCCAACAGCAGTTGCGGGACGTGATTTTCCTTCCTGGCCACAGGTGGAACGTGAGGGCACTTCTTCAGGAATTCGATAGAGTGTCCTCTTGCCAGGGTATCCAGCATCCA
The DNA here is from genome assembly GCF_040938575.1 of Ambystoma mexicanum. Classification (NCBI taxonomy): domain Eukaryota; kingdom Metazoa; phylum Chordata; class Amphibia; order Caudata; family Ambystomatidae; genus Ambystoma; species Ambystoma mexicanum. The sequence continues at coordinate 648,636,896 of NC_090936.1, forward strand.
ACGGTCGGTGGAGATGGACTTCCACACGCCGACTAAGTTCGTCAGCCGGCCTACCAACTGGGTGCTTCGGTGGGGGCCCGAGACCACGGCCGGTTCAGTCCTGCTTGGAGATGGTGGCCTTGCCGCCCTGGCCACCTTGCCGACAGCGGCGAGGCGCTCCCTACTTGCCGCGACCCCCGTAGGCCTCCTGAGACGAGGAGCGTGCCTCCTGGCGGTAGGACGACGAGCCACCGCTGGATCCCCTGGAGGCACCCTGTCTGCCTCCGGAGCTCCGAAAGGGCCGCCGTTGCTGAAGGGCTCCTAGGGCGCGGGCCGTCTCCGTGTCCGATTTTATGGCTTGGAGGGATTCGTCCACCGCCTTCCCGAACAAGTTGCTGCCGTCGAACGGCATGTCCAATACCCTGGTCTGGACATCCTGACGGAAGTCGGTCGCCCGGAGCCAAGCCCGTCGTCGTAGGCAAACACCGTTGCCCAGCTGGCGGAACCCGGTATCAGCAATATCGGTTGCCACCGTTATGGCGTGGTCCGACGCCACCTCGCCCTCTTGCAGTATTTCCAGTGCCTCGGACCTCTTGTCGTCCGGCAGGAAGTCCAATATGGGGGCCAGCTTAAACCAGAGCTCCCTGTCGTAACGGGCCACAATCGCCAGGGCGTTGGGCGCTTTGATCGTCGTCGCCGCCGACGAAATGACCCGCCACCCCATGGCGTCCAACTTCTTTCCCCCGCCGTCCGGCGGGGAATTCGACGTCGAGGCTCCTGACCCCGCCGCTTTCTTCTTCGCCGCCGCCGAGATGACCGAGTCTGGCGTTGGCTGGGCCCTGAGGCACAGGGGAGCGGTTTCGGGGACCCGGTACTTCTTCTCGTACCGGTCCCGTCTGGCTGGTGCCGTGGAGGGGTTCTTGAGAACCGACAGGCCCTCCTTCCAGATGTCATCGATTAGGGGCACCGCGATGACCGACTTCCTCTTGGCCTCCCGGCGCTGATAGAGGAAACCTTCCTTTTTCTGCTCCTCCGGGCAGAGCCGGAACAATTCGGACGCCCTGGCGATCATGGCGTGGAATGAGCCAATCTCGTCGGGCGGCAAGGCCCGTGCGACGGGAGACGGGAGATCTGTTCCGTCGCCCTCAGAGCCCGTCGTCGAGCCCAACGCACCGTCATTTCCCGACTCGTGGGAGGATGAGGAGGGAACTGTAGGCCTTACGGGGGCGAGCGGAGGAGAGGGTTGGGTCCTCCGTCGTTTGTTCTGAGGACTTCCCGCCGGGCCAGGTTGCGGTTCATCCGGCCTGGGCCGTGGGAATCTCGTCCTTATCTCAGAGCATAAGGACTGGATGGCAGACAAAATGGACGCCGAGGCATCCTGAGGCCTAGGATCCGGCTGCGCCGGAAGGGAAGGCCGCTCTTCCTCACCATCGTCGTCTTCCTCGGTTATCTCCCGAGGATCTTCCTGACAGGATGGAACCTTCTCGAATTGGACTTCGAGGTTCCTCACGGCCTCGGTCAGTTCCTCCTCCGAGGCTGACTCCGAGCTCGAGGAGGGCACCATGCCCCCCCTCGCTTCTTCCATCTTGGCAGCCACGACGATGGGCTGAAAAGAGGATTCCCTCCTTGGCGGCAGGGAAACTCTAGTCCCGGAGGCGGTCTCTGCTGGCGGTGTCTCTGCCAGCTTGGCCAGAGTCGCCGCGATAGCCTCGATAGAGGCCTTCGCCTGCTGGGTAGGGGCCTTGACCACCTTAGGTGCGTCCCGGGCCTTCTCCTTCGGGGGAGGGGCGACGCCTCGCTCCCCCTCTTCCGAGATCGGACGGGGCTTCTCCCGAAGCTTACCCGGGGTTTCAGACTTTCTCTTCCCTGAACCGGAGCGTTGGCTCGTGGTTGACGGTGCCGGGGAAGGTGCGCCCTGCCTAGCGACCGAAGAGCCCGACCTTTCGGCGCTCCCGGAGCAAGCGGACTCGCGGCGCTTGGCCTAGTGTTGGGCCCCCGTCGCCGGGGCGCCCGCACAGGACTTAGAAGCCCGCTCTGACCCTTTCTTCTTCTTCTCACCCGTCGAGCCCTTCTCCAACCAGCTTGCGAGACGGGATCGACGGTCCCTCATGGTCCGCTCCGACAAATTCTTGCAGAACTGGCAGTCCTTCTCTACATGAGTCTTGTCCCCATGAAGACAGCAGAGGCATCGCAAATGTTCGTCTTCCTTAAACACATTCTGCAGCCCACATCCAGGGCAGCTGCGAAACAGCTTGGGTCCGGGCGACGAACTCGCATCCTGGGCCATCTCGAAGTAGGCCGCAAATCTTCTGGAATCCTCCAAGAAGTTGATTCGACAAAATCTTCACCCTTGAGGAGCGTAGGAAAATCCTGCAGCGGGTAGCCGTTAACTGGAGTAGAAAAGGTGGAGCTAGAGGCTCGATTAACCGAAAAAATGTGAAAATTCACCTGAAAAAGTGCGAAACACGCAGTAAAAGCTCGAGAGCTAAGCACGAGGACGCCCAACACTTGAACGTGCGGTAAAAATCTGAAGATGGCTGCCAGAGGCGGGGCTTAGGTAGAGGGCAGTCATTGGCTGTGGTCAGTATGCCCCAGCTAAAATGAGAAACATTGAATATCCTCTTCAAATTTATGAATTCAGGCCGACCTCACGGATCAAACTGCAGCCGTCAGCTTTGCTAGGCCAGAAACTTCACCACTGCACTATATCACCTGAGCAAAAATGGCAAACAACTAAAGGTGAAATGTCCCATTTCGGTACTGCAAGACCCAGGGAAACATTTGTTCTTAGAGTTTAAAACATGCACGCCTTTTAAAGTTTTCAAAAACACTATCAGAAGAAAATATCCTCTATTGGTTTTGTGTGTGTTGATTTTATGAAAGGCAAATGCCATTAGTCTTGTTCAATTTGGGTGGTTAATAAAGTAAATTTAATTAAATGAGCATATTTCACCTTGATATGCTAATTTCTGGTGATGTCACATTCCATTGCGTTTGTTGATGGGTCCCCCCACTTTAATTTTTAGGACTTGAGCCCTGCTTTCATCTACAACCTGATAAATCAAGAAATGCAAGCTTCCAGCTGCAAAATGCTCACAAAATGGAGCAAGGGAAATGTAGCTTTATTGCACTCTATTTAGAGTGGTGAAGAGGACCTGATTAATAATCCTGTGAAAGTCCTAAAGAAGATGAAAGAACTGGACTGGACGAAGACTCTAGAAATCGCAGCCAAAAACAAACTGATGGCCCACCTGCCGATTAAATACAAAAAAACGAAACTAATTGCAAAGCTACATTAAGAAATTTCCGATTAGACCGGCCTGATATTTTCTGCTGAGAGTGTGACTTAACTTGTTAGAAACAAATGACATTTTTGCAATCAGAGGCCTCTCCACGACAAGTAAATGCCGTTTTTGTGATCTGAACACAGAAAAAGAGACGATGCGTCACCTGCTTCTCTCATGTCCTGGGACTCGGCAGATAATATTTCAATATCTACACCATATCTTTTCTAACTTCCCACTTATTTATGATGAGACATGTTGGCTCAGATTGATAGGTGGTGACAAACTCTTGGCTGCTAGCAACTTTTAAAATCCTTGAACATGTCATGTCAAACTTGTTCCCCTCCTTCTCCATATACAGCGTTGAGAGACTCTTGGGAGAAATATGTTAAGAAATAAGAAATTCCACAGTGAAAACTTCAAATTGTAAGCTCAACATAAAAATCTACTTGAAACAAAGTTAACATTACTCCTAGAGCATTTTGTAAAAATCTTATAGATTAAAACAAATTTTCAAAAAAATATAATAAATGTCATCTGGATGTCATGGCCATAAAGTTAAGAATAGTGAACATGAAGAGGGATGCTATGTAGGCATTATATAACCAAGAGCATACATTTACACCCTCTCTGACCCCAAAGCTATGTTTGTGGGGTGATGATAGATTGTCCCATTCTGATTTGTGTGACTCTATCTTCCAGGAAAGAGACCATCCAACTGAGTGTGTCATCCCAGGTCCAGGCAATGTTGTAGTCTATAGGAGATTTTGATAATTGACCATATTGAAAGTGGCCAACGGGTTCAGCAGGAGGAGAGCAGTAGGTTGATTAGACAGCTTCTCCTGGAAGCACTCAACCTGTAGTCTGTCTTTTCCGTACTCTTAGTTGGGCAGAATCCTCACTCGTGATTATATAAGTGATTAAGTTCTTCACTCGCCTCTTGCTTGTGTTTTTCAATTAGGTTGGTTTTGTCAGTATACTGCAAGGGAGTGGAAGGAGGAGACTGACACACAGGTGGCATTATTATTATGGCTATAGACTTTTATTGTTATAAAGAGAAACCCCTCCCTATCCAGGAAAATAAAATAAGTTCACTGTCCTGTGTCAGAAACCTATTTCCTTCCCTTACACTTATAACTAAATTAAAGGATTGGTGAGTTTTCTTAGTGTAGAAGAATGGCTCCCTTCTTCTGCAAGCAGACTCTGGTTCCAGTTAAAGTTAAATAAGGGACTGTTCCCAGAGGGAATGACTTCCTTCCCCAGGTTACAATCCTTTTCCAAGGTGAAAACAAAGTTCAAAATAAAGTCTTAAAGAGGACTACAATTTATTAGTTCAACATAAAGTTCAAAACTCCAACACATTAGCATTCCTTACTGACCATGATTACTGGTTTTACTGTTGGATCCCTGGAGATTGTCTCCCCTCTCTAGGTGTTCTGTTTCAATCCCAGGGGGTATGATTCTCATCCCCTGGATCTTGTTCAGAGTTTATTCTGTGTGGTGTCTATTACGCAACACCAGATGTGATGTCTGTTCAGCACCAGGGGCTATGGCCTTCTTCTCCTGGTTCTTTTCAGGCTTCTCACAATGCTGCAGGAAATGACTCCCTTTCTCCAGGCATTTCTCCAGCTCTCACCACCAGGGGTAGTGACTCCCTTCTCCTGATATATCTCTGCTGTTTGTATAGCGGACCTGGTTCACTCATCCTGTCAGGTACTGCTATTGTCGATATACCTTTTATACTTTTTCTGTATTTGGGGTTCCCAGACCCTTACTTCAGGTGCAATTATTAGTTCAGTCTTTTTCCCAGCCTTTCTTCTCAACCCAACTGCTATACTTTCTTTTCTGTACTTGGAAGTCCCAGACCCCTACTTCAGGTGCAAATATTCATTCAGTCTCTTTCCCGGGCTTTCTCCTTAGCCCAGTCCTCTAGGTTATTTCCACCCTTCTTTATAGGGCACTGGGCCCTTCTTCTGTCCCCACCAAGTTGCTAACTTCAGGGAGATTCCGTTCGGGCTCCAGCCGGTCCCAGGACTCTTTCATCCCACGCTCTCCGTGTGGTCCACTCCAGCATCTCCATAGCTGCTGTTCCTCGCTGGTCTGCTTCCTTCAGTATCAGCAGCCTGCTTCCTGTCTGGAGAAAGGTCCTCTTCCACCCTTTTCGGAGGCTTCCACTTTCTTGTCTTGGTTCTCCGGGTTTCCTTTCATCGCACTGCCGACCTGCTTGCGACTCCTCGAGAAGTGCTGAATTCCACATTTAGTCCTTCCCTTTTTATGTTCCAGTAGCTAACAATATGAGTAGATCAATCGACACACCTGATTTTTATGTGTATATAGTAAGTGGATTTTATACAAGGGAATGATACATTTTAAGGTGCAGAGGAGAAAGATGACAGCCCTGGCAAATGGGCTGCAAAGACATAAAACAAAAAGTCAAGTTCCCAAATCTGGGAACTCACGTCCTCTGCACTCTATGGGTGGCTCAATGATGAGTCCTATTATTAATTTTTTCTATTAAATAGAAGATTGGGTAATATATTCGATTGAGATTAACAGTAGAATGATCAATAATAATTGTTCAATTGCATATGTACAACCCCCCACCCTTTTTTTCATTCGTTACTAAACGGATCTTTTCCAAGGACATCCTCCAACAACCCTGGTTTCTTCGTATCTACTTCGATATTGACCTCAACTGCGCATGCGCATGATGACGTCACAGTGTTTACACAGTGAGGTCATTCGTTCTCTCCACGCAGTACATTGATTTGCATCACTATACTTCTGAGTATTTAAGGACTGCTTCGAGTCACCGCCTTTTGTAGCGGATCCTGCCAGGAGACAGCTCCTCCCGGAAGACTGTGTTCTTCTTTTCTTTTACACTATTTCGTCCAACATGAGTGTACTTCGACTCTTGATACTTGTTTGACTTTAAACCCACTAGGGTCATTTAACCCTCCCCTTTTTTGGGGGTTTTCTTTTCAGAACAAGGGTTTTCCCTGGCCCATTCATTGCTGAACAAAATGGCTGACCACACTACTAAACTGGATCCCGCTTCAGTATTTACTCGTTAATTGTGTTTAGACCCTTGCTGGTAAGATACAGCTATGCCTGCCTTTACTATCCTTACTTTTTCTTACCTACCTATCCATTCTAATAATTTTTTACAATATTTTTTTGCACATTTTTCGACTAGGACCTCAGCATATTCTGACGCGAATAGACAGAGGATCTACTTCCCACCTTCTCTATGATGTAAAACCTTCTTTTTGATGACCGATTTAATCTAAACCATAGGTAAATGTTCTCTTGGCATATTGACATGCCCTATTTTTGACAACAATTACTTTATTGACTATTGGGTTTAAAACAACATACCAAATAGACATTATATGTGATTTACTTGGTGATGAACTTTTCTGTACAGATAGGACACAGTGTGTCTATGACTATTAGTAAGGAACAAATGAATGAGCGTGATATGGGTTTCTTTTTGGATCTTTATCCACAAAATTAGGCGTTATGATATGACTGATTTGATTACCTTTGTAATAATATATAAAATACTCTGCATTGAGATGATTTGTTCTAATGTGGATTTATTTGAATGTTATGTTTTTCAGAGATTGCTTGAAAAGTTTGAAAATTGCCCCTGAAGAAGTGAACCAATTCACGAAACGCGTTGGGCTCCTAAATAAATCATTGGATTTAAACTAATATACGTTTTTGTCATTGTGTATATTTGTACATATGCAATTGAACAATTATTATTGATCATTCTACTGTTAATCTCAATCGAATATATTACCCAATCTTCTATTTAATAGAAAAAATTTACAATAGGACTCATCATTGAGCCACCCATAGAGTGCAGAGAACGTGAGTTCCCAGATTTGGGAACTTGACTTATTGTTTTATGTTCCAGTTGCTCACATATTGTCCGTATGGACTACAATACTGGGTTTGGTTTCGTGGAGCATGCTACATTACTCTGTGGCTCTTCATCTTGGTACTGATGTTATTATTCTCAACTGTGTTACTTGCATTCGTTTTTCATCCCAGTCTTTACTCATGACTCACATATGTATTCCCTATTCTTCCTCATCTCATTACTTCTTAAGGAGGTTGGAGGATCTACCTTACACAAGTACATGGAAGTTTGGCATACTGACACCCGGTATAGGGTGGGAGGTTGTGGTATGGTTTGGATGTACCATGTTGTCCCTGGATAGTCGTCCCTAGTCCCATGGGGGGGGGCCTTCCCCAAGAGATCCACCCGCTGCGTACACCCAGGTGGACTATTGGGTAGCGGCTTTACTTCCCTGGCTAATGGGAAGGTGCTCCCCCTAGGGGAGAAGGGACGACATCCAAGGATTTTTCACAATACCAAAACTGTACAGAACAGGGCAGTTGGATGTTCAATGGAGGCCTGAAGTTGATATTCTTTGGAAAATGACAGTGCCCAACCCCCCCTATTGGATGGTAAATAGACCCATTGCATGACACGTTGGAAAGTTCTGTTATTTACAAGGTCTTATTTATATTTGCCAAGAAATAACAACGGGGTTGTTTGGGCTACAAGAGCCAGAAGGACTACTGCCTTCCCTAACTGTTAAGAAACAATTCTGGTACACAAAGAAACGGTTCTTTGGGAGAAAGAATATCTGCGTATTAGAATCAAGTCAAGTGGTTGTCAGAACTTTATAATATCCACAAAGGGAAACAAGATAGTGATCTAATCTGGCCCTCAGGAAGAACACCCTAGCTGGGGTGCCTGTCCCTAGACGGCGGATGGTGCAGCACCTATCCAAGAGGGATAGGTCAAGAGGATGTCCCGGACTCTATACAATGTGTGCAGATTGTTACGATTGGATCACACTCAACGCTAAAAAAGCAGCCAGAAGTCAACCACCAAAGGTAAAGGTCTTTTTGAGAGTGTAATTAGATCTCGTAGAGGAACCTGGCTGCATCAACTAACGTGGTAGCTAGGGTCAATAGGGATTTTCTCTAAATGTTTAATCACCCTAATGGCTCCTGTTATCTGCATGTTGGTAGTTGTCAAAAACAATAACAACAAACAAAACTCTTTAAAAAAACAAAGCCCAAAGCTATGGGACTTGCTAATAAAAGGCTCATTGCATGCTAGTCTAATTCTTTTACACTGTGCCCCCCTGTCTGTGTCGGGAGTATATGTTGAGTTGTGGTAGAGCCGCAACTGATATGGTCAACCGGTTTAAATGGTACGCTGTCAATCAGACCATCTTCTTCAGGACAAAATTTCTTCCCATATAAATCTATTCGGTCTTCCTGCTGACCTCTGAATAGGGCAGCATTGGGCAGGCTGCTTGTAATCCAATGAGGAAACACAAACAACATGGCAGGAGGGTCATCAGTCTACCTCATGCTGCAATGCCATGTCGCAATACCTGAAGTCCAGCCAATTCCTGCTCATGGTCTCATTTAAAGGCTTATTAATGCTACGGACAGAGTATGCACACTGAAGTAGTGTTGTGCATAGCCACTGTTTGTGTGGCGTGGCCTCAACACCAGAACCTGTGGGTGGAGGAAGATTTGGACATTATAACTGCTGAGGTGCAGACAAATGTGAGAAAATGTGTGTGCCCAACACCTGGTGATAATAGACACGGACTGTCATGTGTGCCCACCTGGATTCTTCAATGTGGTCCAGTAAATGGCGAATGCTTGTAACGCTATGGAATCGTGATGAGATCAATGCCTGCAAAAAATGGGACACATCGCTAGAGTAAAATGAGTGGTCACGTAAAAGCGAAAAAATGGCAAGGTGTGCAATCCAATGCCATACTGTACAAAGAATGCAGAGACACGTACCTGCGAGGGTCCCTGGAGGTGACCTGTGCAAGCCAGCTCGCAGAGGGAAGACTCGGTTTGTATTGTACGTGGCTGCAGTAGAAATACTTGTGTGCATCACTAGGGGGCGGGGCCTGTGGTCTGGGACGCGGGCACTCAGCCAATGGGTGGACGCGGCAGGAGGGGTTTGTGGCGCTCACCCAATGGGCGGATACAGCGGAAGGGGTGTGTGGCTGCGAGAAAGGACAGGAGGCTGGCCGGGGGAGGAGGGATTGGAGGGCTGTGTGTGAAGCTGCGAATGGCGCTGCAGATCCGAAGCGGTATACTGTTCATGAACAAGGGTATGGTGAGCCAAAAAGCTCATGGCAGCATCCAGGAGTCGATGAAAATGAAAATAAATGGTGCAAATGGAAAATATGATTGAGTAGCAAAAAAAGAATGTTAAATGCAAAACATGTGTCTCAATAAATGTCTTAAAAATAGTAGAGAGAATACTATCACGAGGGTGACACAATGCGTGTACACGATGGGATGGGCACATGGAAACACTTGTGCGGAATTGGAGGGGGCCAGCCATTAATGGGTTGAAAAAAACACAGGGCTGGGCACACGCCTAAATAAGCCTAAAGGGGGAGGCTTACAGCGTAGCCACTGAGCCTATGTGTGTCATGGCGGTGGAATGCTGATGGCAGACAGCAAATATTGTCAGGGGGGCGTCGGGGGCAGGTGATGCCTCAAATGGTAAAATAGCTGAAAAAGGGAGGCCGGTGTTGCAGAAGCAGAGATACTTAGCGTTGGAGTATTGCCATGTTGAGGCCTTTTTGGCATGTGTCCAACTGAAAGATCCATTTTTGTTCTTGTGTGAAAAGCAAGTCATGGTAATTACCTCCTCGTTTAGGCTGCTTGATTTTCTCTAAAATGGTCCATTTGAAAGTGCCTGCGATGTGTCCCTCGGCCACAAAGTTGGAGACAAGGGGAGCTGTCAATTTTCTTGTTCTAATGCATGAGCGATGTTCTATCATATGTTTCCTGATCTCACGTGCTGTCATGCGTATGTACCTCAAATTGCAGGGACATGTAATCATGTACACTACACCCTTAGTTTTACAATTGGTGAATTGTTTTTGGACCCTTGGGGTCTTCCAGCCTATGTCTAGCGTAGTGCTGCATGTTGTCTGGATACACATGGAACATTGCCCGCATGGACTATGTCCGGTCGATTGACGTTCCATAGTGTTCCATAGTGTGCCTTGGGTGTTGGATAGGATGGCTGCATCTGTTCGTACGGTGTTGACCAGAGCATCTCTCAGGTTGCGTCTCCTTTTGAGAGCAAATCGAGGTGGTGGTATAGTCAATGGGCCTGTATTCAAAATGGGCCAAAGAGTCTTGATCTCTTTCTTGATTTTGTTGAGAAGCGGAGAATAGCTCAATACCGCTGTGATCACAGGGTCATCATTATTTTTGTCATGTTGTTCAAGGGTACACATACGTGGTATGTGTCTAGCGCTTTTGCATGTGTAGTTCACAATTCTGGATGGATACCCATGCTTGATCAGCTGTGTCTTCAAAATGCTAGCCTGGGCTATATAATCATTGGTTCTACTGCAAAGGCGACAAAAGCGCAAGAACTGTCCAAAGGGCAAATTGTCCTTTAGAGGTTGCGGGTGGTAACTCGAGTATGAAAGCAATGAGTTCTTGTTTGTCTCTTTACGGTAGACCTTGGAAATCAGGCCTCCATCTGATGCTGCGATGGCTAATTCAAGAAAGGGAGTGTTTCTCTTGTCCATGTCCATGGTGAATTGCAGATGTTCTGCATATTGAACCATGCATGAAAGGCTGTAAATTCGTCCCTGCACCCTCTGAAGATGACAAAAATATCATCTATATAGCAGCGCCAGATTAACAATTTCTCAAGAAACGGATTAGTTTGTGGGTATATGTGTTTCTGCTCAAATGAGTTAACGTATAAATTGGCCACACTTGGCGCAAAGGTCACGCCCATGGCTGTGTCAAAGTCTTGCTGGTAGAATTCATCATTAAACAAAAATTAGTTTTTAGTTAATGCTGTCTCTGCCAAGGAGGATTTTGGTCTTCTTGCGCACAAAATACAATATAATATTAATAGATCTATTTGAAGAGGTTCAGAGCTATCAGCCTTTAAGGAAGACCCATCATTGGAAATTCAGGAGCAAATCCGTGAAGCTACAGAGTTTGCACCAGACTGGTCCTGGATCACACGAGAAGAACTAGAATACCTGAACAACTCAGATAAAAGAACTCCTTCCTTTTATGCCCTCCCGAAAATCCACAAGCATCAGACCTATCCTCCAGGAAGACCCATAGTTTTGGGGTGTGGCTCTCTGCTGGAACCTTTATCTAAATGTATAGATCTATTCCTACAACCCATAAGTCAAAAAACAACCACATACTTTAAAGATACGACCGCCACCATCAACATTTTTAAAGGTGAAGTATTTGATGAAGAAAAGGAGTTTCTAGTCGCCATGGACATCAAGTTGCTTTACACAAACATACCCCAAGAGGAAGCGATCGACTATGCAGGTTTCTCACCTACCAGGCGACTCAACAAAGAGTCCCAGCAGGATTTATTGTGGAATTCATGACTATTGCGCTACAAAAATACTTTTTTGTATATGCAGGACAGTTCTGTCTTCAGATCAGGGGCAGGGCTATGGGTGCTGCATTCACACCGAGCCTGGCTATCCTTTTCATGGCTGCTTTTGAGGAGCAGTTTGTACTTTCAGAAAATAACCTCTTAAAACCACAGATTAGAAAGTGGTATAGATATATAGATAATGTCATCTTCATCTGGTAAGGGAGCCTTGATTCCCTAAAAGACTTCCTCATATACCTCAGCAACCTGCACTCTACCATAGAGTTCACCATGGAGTATGACAATACATCTATCAACTTCCTGTACCTACGGATCAAAGTAGAATTGGGACACCTTGCCTGCACGCTATACAAAAAAAAACCACAGACAGAAACACCACCCTACATTTCACCAGCTTCCACCCTAGGTCGCTAAAAGAGAACGTACCTTTCAGCCAGTTCCTTAGGCTTAGACGTAATTGTACGGCAATCTCAGAATACTATCTGCATGCGACCAAGTTAGCCAGCGACCTTAGGGAAAGAGGTTACCCGAAAAACTGGTATTGCATGTTCTTAAAAGAGCAAGATTTACACCAAGGGAGAGCCTTTTGGAGCCCAAAACCAAAAGTCAAACACGAAAGAGGATTACTTGTGTCAACCACATACAATACAGTACACAATCGTTTGACATAAAAAAGCACTGTTGAAATACTGGCCAATGATTCGTACCTGCCTTCTAAATATAGGTTAAACCATTATTGCCTTCAAGAGGTCAAGGAATTTGAAAGACCATTTGGTACATTCATCAAGCCAATTGAAGTACAACACCAGCCACCGGGTTCTTCGCCTCCTTGTGTGCCATTTCTCTTGTGGATACTGCCGGGCCTGTCAATTCACAAAAAAAGACTACCCATTTTCAAATTGAGAACAGGAAATGGGACATACGATTCATGTCAAATTGCAAAACCAGTAACGTAGTTTACTGTATCGACTGTCAGTGTGGATTTAGCTATGTAGGGCAGACCACTAGGCCAATCCACACAAGAATTTGTTACGCTCACCTGGTCTCTGTGAGGATGTTGGGGCACTGTTGCAGCCCTCCCTTGAAGTGGATTCCCCTTGTCAAGCTTCTTCCCCTGCTCATGTGCTATGGACTGCGCTGGTTGTTGGCACTGCCCCTGCGAGGATATGAGAGAGCGTGAGAATGCTGCGATATGATTGCTGTCTCTCTCGAACCCTTCTTCCCAGTATGTGGTGAGCATGAGCCGACCCATATAGTCTCACCTGTTTATTGATGATAGCGAGCTCTCTGTCCTGCTTCTCACTACAGGCGTGCATTTGATGGACCGAGTTCCTTCACTGGCCCATGTGCATGGCAGCCCAGACCGGCTGTGGCTGAAGCACTCTTAAGTGTCTTTTGGCTTTTAGATATTGTAGTATTGATTCTTGATTATTGTCGGTATCCTTTTGATAATGTCTTTCCTCTGCTTTCTCCCAATAGGTGATATGCGGCCCAGCGGTAGTTGCGGTGCATGAAGCGGGGCCCAATGAGAAGAGAATGGAGTTTGCAATGCTCCAACGGAAAGTGAGTGTTGATTTAAGGTCTAGCGCAAGGATTTGTCAAAGCGCGATCTTAAACGCAATGTCTTTTGCGAATTCTAACCTGTCTTTATCTCTTTCTCTTGCAGGTTCCGTCTTCCGATGGATTGCTCGTGGTAGAATGATGTTGGCGCGAACGCTGCATTCCGGAGGTCTCCAAGCGGGTGAAGAATGCCTGGGTCTAAGATGATGCTGGCCGTACGCTGAAAACAGGTAAGGATGCACTCTGGCTGCGGTAGCTGGAAACGGGTAAGGATGCGTTCAGGCTGCGGTCGCTGGAAGCAGGTAAGGATGCGCTCAGGCGGCGGTAAGCGTCACGCGGCCATAAGCAGATTAATGCAAAGTGCTTGCCTGCGAGCAAGGCAGGCTTAAATAGCCTGGTTCTAGCCACACCCCTTAGTTCTGACTCATGGCCCCACCCTGCCACTCCTAGAGGATGCTGCACGTGCAGCCCAGCTCCTTGTCAAGGCCACGCCCGAACTGGATGCAGGTGCAGGCCCCTGCAGCGGAGACAAGCACCTTGCACAAAAATAAAAGTGTGCAGTGCACACTTATTCATGAGCCTGGTGCCAAAGGACTGGACCCTCTATACTGTGGGGTCTGTGGTTTCGGGCCAGTGGCCATGACAGAATTAGGTGCAAAAACCACTCTGCACCTATGGTATCCCATTACATTGAACTAGCACACTCACTGGATGATATTAAATGGTGGATGCTTGATGTGGTAAAAAACAACATTAACACACAGAGAGCACTGTCCAACAAGGACTCTAGATGGATTTATCGCCTACAAACTTTGGACAAATCGAAAAGGCCCAATGAAGAGCTACCATTGTATTACTTGCCCTCCTAAACATTTTTCCCCAGTTTTCTCCTTCCAACCCAGCGGCCTCTGAATCCAATGTAACCCTTTTCACTTCTGTGGAACCTGTGTATTCATATATCAACCTCTCCATCTATAACAGGGCCCCAGTAGAATCTGTCCCTCCTATATCCTGTCTCTCCATCACAGAGGTGTATCTCTTGTGTCGCTCCCATTTGTGGTGAGATGTTACAATAATTTTTTTTTCCACATACTTTGACTACCTGCACCATTAGTTTCACATACAGGGCAGGGAACTGAGATGCACTGACAGAATATGTTTATCAGCTGGTCCCCATCCAGTTCTTTCATTGCCCACTACAGACTGTTGACGCACTTCCATTTATACGGCCTTTGTTGCTGCTGTCCGTTTCCCTGACAACCATAGCAAACATGGAGCAGACGCGTCGCCATTGGTGTACGAAGTGAGACACGCCATTGCGCCACTCACTAGAGGTAAACTGTACAAGTCAGACTGCCCTCATACAATTCCCTGATGTGGCTTCCTTCATGTCCTGATCTTCTACTCTGTGTATACTCCTCAGCCCAGCACATTCTTTCTGAGACATGCGCCATTGCCATACGGAGTACACAGAACTTTGGCAGCTTTTGTCACGGGTGCCATATGCTTGCACATCTAAACTACATGCTGTGAATCTCTGGCAGACAAAAACGCCCCTGCACACAACCTGACTTTCTTCACCAGGTAGGATGACATCTGTTTTTCGCACATAGCACTCAAGTGCAGAGCCCCCTTAGACCATGAGGGCAACAGTTGCCCCGCTTACAGTGTCTCCACCTTTTTGTCTCCATGTTTTCTCCCTACAGTTGAGATACCACAGTATTAGAAATACTGAGTAATTGTCTACCATACCCCAGTTGTCATTCAGGGACTAATATACCTTCCAGCCCACCTGAGCCTCCCAATACATAAGAAATTGTGAGTTCTGACTCTAAATATCAACACTCTGCATGTAAAACACTTTCACTTTTTGGTGAGCATGCAGTTCCCCTGTGCATTGTGTTTCTATGTAGGACCCACAGAACTTGGTGCACCTCTTTTCATATTTGTGCACCTCTTCTCCCCGCCTCGTTCAATACACTCTCTGCCTCCACTACCTGTTTTTAACCCTTGCTTATTTTGAACTCACAAGCATGCTTCGGCAGCCTTCTTTACTTTTAACTTTCTGTACTGTTCTTGAAACCTATCACTCATCGAGGTTGGACTCCTTCCAGCCTATTCACTTGCGTCCTTTGAGCGCACACTAACTTGATATTTGCTATATACCTGACCAGACAGTTCTCCTTTTCTCTTTTATCCTCAGGGGTTTCTCCTCCCCCTCCCCCACTGCATATCTGACTCTGGTCCTGAGGAAGGCGGATATTCCACCATCACACGGAAATGTAGCCCACACCTGCGTCAACATCCAGATACGCATGTGTGGTGCGCCTTTCAAGAACCACGCAGGTGCCACATGTAGACCCCGAGTAGATTCAAAAGACATTGAGTCCTACTTAATAGTAGAATGTCATAACTATCAGGACAATTTCTCCAAACTATATGTATAACTTACTATACATGCTATGGGAAACTGACTAATCAATGACTAGATTTTGGTCATAATGCATTGTTTTATTCATGTAATTCTGGTCCTGCAATTTGCTTGTTGATGTACTTAAAATAATGCATGGTTCTAAAATACCAATTGTATTTATTTTAGACCTTTCTAATTTATTTTCCTTCATCTTTGCTTCTTTCTATTAATGATTATGACTTTAGGCTTCTTGATTTAATATTGCCTACTTAACAATTGTTTGTATCTAGAAACTGTCACTCTAGAATTTGTTTAATTTTGTTATCTAAAGAAACAAATTACGTTAAATGTTACTCCATATGTATGCTGAGTGTCCAGTATATAGTGCTTTTGCTCCTACATATTTGAGAGCCGCCATGATGACATCATAGTGTATGTTATTTAATAACACATAAGGATGCCCCCTGCTGAGTAGAGAGCCATCACCAGGACACTACACTAGGTAGTAAGTAGATGCACCTAGCTAGGAGTGATCCTTTTCCAGCCATTGTATATTGAGATAGCGAATCAATTCTAATCAAATCTAACAGTGAATCAATTCACTGTTAGAGTTTGCATTTTCTCCTGTTGGTACACACTTGCTTGTCGGATTACTCAATCCCAGTCCCAGACAGAGTAGGGAGTTACCTTCTAGTTTACAAGTTCCTGTTACCTGAAGAGCTTTTCCCAGCTATTATTTACAGTGTTAGTACTTTTCTCAGTGCCCTTTTCATAGTTTGTTTATGTATCCTCTGGTGTTTCAGGCTCCCGTAACCTGAATAGCTTTTCCAGCAATTTTTCACATGGTTCGTCTTACTCTCGCTTCACTTTTTATGGGGTTTTAGACACTTGGCTTTCTCAGGCTCTCATAAGCTGGATGTGTCCCCCAGCTATTATTCGCAATGCTCGTACCATGAAGCGGTATTTCTGCAGTCTGGTTCCTCTGGCTCACAAAACCTTGTTGGCTTTCCCTGTGGCTACATATCTCTGTAGCGACGGCCCGACGTGCAACAGAGCTTGGGAATACAGGCTCCCTCATATGGTCTGTTGTCGGCATCTGTTACCGGCCTCCCTGGCCGCCACAGATCCTGGGGAACAAGAGCCAGCCGTGCATGGAGACCCGGGATGAGCGGCGAGGACTGTTAGCAAGTTGCACAGCGACAAGTGCTGGGATGCTGCTGAAAGAGGAGACCCAGAGAGCCTATAGGCAGGGTGGCCCGGCGTATAGGTGGCGAGACATGTGCCACTAGAGCTTGATGGATGCCTAGGGGCCTGAACACCAGCCAGAGGAGGTTGTGAGGCACTTTACGGTCTCCTTGTGGAATCGGGAAAGGAGCTTCACGTTGCCTGCTGTCCTAAGGAACTACCTAAGGAGAATGCCAGCCTGAGGTACAGTGATAGCCAGGGCAGTTTCTAGCCAACTTGGTGCCCAGGGCTAAACACTAATATGCGCCTCCCCCTACCTCTGACTGGCACACGTCACTCTCAAACTACACCTCTGTTTCGCACAACAAAACCCCTCAATATCGATAAATCATTGCTATACAAATGAAGCAGGCTTGTGTGCGCTGTGTGTTTCTGTGAAAGCAGACCTAACGGGCGCTTTACCTTTTGGAGTCTGCTTTTACTTTCTACTACTTTCTGCTGCTGGCTGGCTGGAGGCAGGACTTATAAACCCTATGCAGAGCATGCGGTGTGCGCTGTGTGTTTACATGCTCGCGGTTGACCACATCGACACACTGAGGCGGATCGAGTTTTACGACCTGTGAAGAAGGCCCGGTCAGCTGTGCATGTCTTTTTCTACCCCCATCTGCATCGAGCAAGAAGGTATTTACAGTCTCTCTATTTCCTTGCCAGTCTCCTTTTGTTCCTCTACGATGCATGGATTACGAAGTGGAAAGAGGTTTACGGGCCAGGAAGTGGAACTTTTTGAGGGGCAATGTGATGTTACTTGCTCCTCTCCTGCCATTAGTTCCCCTAGATCTGGTGTGGTACCTGGCTGTAACAGGCCGGGTATTTCTTCTGCTCCTATTGGTGAGCAAGATAATTAAAGCCAAGGCTCCCGCTCAAATGAACAAAGGCAACAAAACTCTGCCGATTGACAATAACATTATTAAAACTGTTTGTGCAGGCTCCTGTTCCCCGACCCATGGTGACATGGAGGAACTCTTGGCATGTGCTGATACTAATTTTGTCTATGACATTTCGATTTTGGCACCAGCAATTTCATTCGTACTCGCTAAGAGAGTTTGTTTGTCCTTGGGCACTCAATCTCTTCAAAGTTATTCTGATAGGCTTGGTAGACCTGAGCAAGAGAGGTTCATTTGTAGAACCCTGCTTATAATTTAACTCCAGTTACCATTCTGTCAGGGGGAGGATTCAGTGCTGGATTATCCGGGTTTCCCGAATGAAGTGGAGGCCCAGATTTTCTTCAATGAACCTAGCACAAATCCATCTCGTTGTTTGTCTATTATGACTCTGGGTTTGCCAAACAAAACTCAAGATTCACATCCCTCATTATTGAAGCAGAATTATCAAATCCAACAGCGCCACATGGAGCTCATCATAGACGCTTTCTCTTTTCCAGTTCTCTCCAGGATTCTTGACACCATGGAAAGAGGTCACTAATCAAGTCTCTACGACCTTCGCGAGTGCTGTGTAACTCTAAATAACCTGTCTGCGAAAATTAATTTCATTGAGGGTTTTTAGGGCTGCAGGAATGTCCCATGTGGGCTATGAAAAAGGTTGTAGGTCTTGTGCCTCTGAGGTCATTTCTGTATCTGTGGACTGCCAAACATTGGTTTTAGAGCTGCGCATGGTGCTTAGGGTAGTGGCAGAAGTGCAGGAAAAGGCCCCCAGCTGCACCTGTTCAAATAACAGCGTCGCCAAACGGCTTTACCTGCCCTGCTGCTTTAAACCTTGCTGGGTTGACCACCAGTGCAACAATAGGGATGGCTGATCCTAGTGCTGTAGTGGCAGCTACAGCAGACTCTTTGCCTTTGATCCCTTTGCAACAAGGTGGAAAAAAGAAAAAAATAAAGATCAGAAATGGGGAAAAAAAGGTAAATTTGCACATAGGGGCAAATACGAAAGCCTCCCTGAAATGTTTACGTTCTTTGAAGGCACAGACTGAAGTATTTTCAGAAGATTGTGACTCCTTGGGCTTGGTTGTTGCCCCTGTATCTGCACATGCCACCTTGATTTTAAAGGAGGCAGGTAAGTGCAAGAAGGGAAAAACTACTGACCAGAGTTCAAGGAGTGGTTGCATGATTATCCCAGTCACAAATCCTGAGACTAAGAATAAGTCCCTATTCACAGCGTATTTAAAACCCAAAGTTAAAACATTTCGGTCCTCTAAGGCATTTCATGAGGGACGGGAAAGGGTAGTATGCAACCCGACTACTTCGGCTTTAGTTGCAACAATAAGGGAGCTGCATCCGAAGGCCTCTGCTTTTGTTCCATCGTTTGTTTTGACACATCATGCTTTGGGTGATTCACTGGGGTTTTGCACTATCGAAGAAAAGAGTTGATGGCTACTAAGAAGTGTGGGCGAGGTAGCCCGGTAAAACAGTGTGTACGGGCACCTAAAGGCCCAAGTAGGGCCCCTATTTTCATGTTGAAGGATGACATAGGGTTGGGTTACCCTTTGGTTAATTCCTCTGGCCCTTTAGTGTAAGTAAGGGATGATTTATTCTATGTATTGCTGAGTCACACCTTCAAGGTAATTTTTTTTTTCTCTCTAAACCATCAGTATATTCCCGCATTGTTTAAGGAGAGCCCATGGTTACATTCATTAACATCTAAAGATATTGCCAGAGTATGCTTCCCGGACTATCGACAGGTGGATAGTGTTAAAGCGGTATTTCATTCGGAGTTCATAAAAAACTTGGTTGTGGCAAAATCTGCATGCTTGCACAACTTGGGTTACTTGTTGTCTGAGGCAGTGGAGGACAAAACCTCAGAGGGCCATAGGTTAGGAGGGAATGGTGTACCCTAGTGGAACCCACGTGAACTCCCAAACATTAAGGTTGAAGTTGACATTAAAAGTAAAAAAGGTCCAGGGCCTAATCAGTCTGATAAGCGCTCTGCGGTATATGATTGGTCAAAAATAATAAATTCCCTCCACAAGCACAATGGTATGATAAGGTGCTCAAATTGAAGTAATGGAATCCGGATCATTACGTGGAATACGCGTTGGTTTAACCATCTCAATATAAATGAGGATATTTCGAAAATTGCAGTCTTGATCTTCTTACAAGAGACACTTATGATGGACACCCTAGTCTTGGATGTTTTTTCTGTCCTCATTGAGCGAGCAAAGAAGGGCACAAGAATTAGGCCTTTTGGGGGTCTAATGTGCGCCTGGCCTGGAAGGTGCCGCCAGGGTCAATTATGGAAAATGTATGCCTGGGGTACCCTGACATCTTACGCATCAAAATAACATGGTGGGATGTCTTAGAATCTTCTTGGAGGAGGCTAATAGTTTTAACACTGTTTTGACTACTGTGGTAGATTTGTGTTGTCACCACTGAGGTGTTTACATTTTATTGTTTGTCAAAATATTTGGTGATTATGCTCTTGGGTGATTTTAATTCTGAATGTCCGAATGAGTCTTGGCATTGTTTGGGTCTACTAGACCTTTCTCGCAGTCAGCTAGAACTAGAGGTATATTGCTACGTGCATGTCTCGATATATGTGACTGGAGCCTGTTAAATGGCAATATCTTGGGGGATAGGCCACCAAATCACTCCTGGCCTAATGGTTGCTGCAGCTCTACACTGGATTATGTATTTGTGTCTTACTCGCTAAGGTCTAGTTTTGTTTTATTTAAGTGATCAGTAATAAAGCAAGCGACCACGCAGAGATGGTGTCTGTATGGGGTATTCTGTCTCTAGAGGGCTCTAGCTTGCATGTTTTGGGCCAGATAGAAATTAGACCTACTGATCATGGCAAAATATATCAGCCAAAGGTGGCGTCTCCCTTTAACACTAAGTTGGAACAAGACCTCAGTGAGGCTGTCCCCCCAGACTATTGGCCCTTATTCCAGGACATACTCCATGGGCTATTACCTCAGAAAACGTCTGGAAATTTGAGTAGTATCGATGTTACTCATATGTTTAATCAGTTGGTGGCTGATAGAAAGAAAAAACTTAGAAGGGACAGCAGAAAAGCTACAAAGCTGGGGATAGAAAGAAAAAACTTAGAAGGGACAGCAGAAAAGCTACAAAGCTGGGGATAGAAAGAAAAAACTTAGAAGGGACAGCAGAAAAGCTACAAAGCTGGGGATAGAAAGAAAAAACTTAGAAGGGACAGCAGAAAAGCTACAAAGCTAGGGGTTGCAGCAAACACAATTATAAAGAAGTTAAAGTTGACCTATGTAAATTGGATAAAAGGCCATAGGTACTTATTGTACCCAAAAAGATGCAGAATGTAAGATATCGACACTGTGTAACACTGATATATCTAACTTTTGGAGATTAGTCAGAGGGAGTCGGGTGCAGATGTCATTGCAGTTGCAACCAATATCTGGTATTCAGTGGGAGTCTTACCTTAGGATTTTGTATTCTTCTCTCCCTCTGGCCGGCGGAAGCCCTCAAGCTAGTAGGACTGTGCCTGTGTATAGGCCTGTTAGGGTTGGGTTGGGTATAGATCTGGAGGGGATAATTTGATAATGAGGGCAAAACATCTAACGCTTCAGGCCCTGATGGCCTGACTAATGCAACATTAAAATCTGCTCTGCGGGTATGGGCAGAAGTTCTCCTGCATTTGTTCAGGAAAATTATAATCAATCAACGGTTCCCACCAACTTGGAAGGAGGCCATTGTGGTGGTGATCTTTAAAAAGGGAGATAGAGTGGATCCTGGAAATGAGTGCCCTATCTCTCTTTTGGATGCTACATATAAGATCTTTTTGAGATTTATACTCTGTGCGCTTTAACGTTGGTCAAGAGATGCTGTCAAATTGGATATAAACCAGTCTGGTTTTTGTAAAGATATGAGGACCCCTTTGAATTGTTTTCTAATCCATTTGTTGACTAATCAAGCTATCTTGGGCAAGCTTGGCCTTTCTGGATATTTCCAAGGCGTTTGACTGAATAGATCGCGACAGGCTATGGAAGTACTTGTATGTTGATATTAGATTGAAGGTTATGTTGGACCAAAGGGGCTTGTATTCTGCTTGGATTTATGTGGAGCATGGTCTATGGCAGGGATGTGTTCTAGCCCTCTAATTTGTATATATTTGGAATAGGGGCAGCTTTGGCAGATAGATGGTAAATCCTCCGAAGCTGGGCTCTGTTAAACCGCAGTATCTTTACATGATGGCAACCTTCTATTGCTTGGCTATACAGCTATTGGTTTACAACAATCTCTAAAATCACCCAGGTAATATTTTGGGGGCATTGGTTTGGCTATTAATGTCGCCAAGTCTAATATCTTGGTAGTAAATCACCAGAAGATTAGTTTGGATAGGCCTAATTTTGCCTGTCACATTAATGCCCAGAGGGTGGAGGAAGTTTGTAAGTTTAGATACCTTGGCGTATTATTTAAAGCCAAGAGGTCCTTGGGTCTGGCAAACGAGGCCTTGAAACTTGATGCAGTAGCTGCCGCCACACAACTCTGGCCATTGGATAAGAAATATGGGTGGTTCTCACTTCTTCCAGCCCTAAAAATGTATAATCAAATGTTAGTGCCCATGTTGATTTATGGGGCTGAGGTGCATCAAGAAGGCCTGGCCTGGTCAAAGGTAGAGTCTTTTATTTGGAAACACGTTCTTTCTCTTCTATTGGGCACTCCTTTTGCTGCGGCAAGACATATTTTGGGTCCGATTTCACTAAAGACTAATGTAGCCTGGTGTAGAATGTTGTTATTGCGAAGCATATTATTTCCCCCAACCTTCTCTTTGTTTTAACAATTGAATGGGGGTATTGAATACATGGTTCCAAAGCTCCATGGACATTTTGGATAAGAATTCCGCATTGGTGGAGGACTTTAGCTTACCCCTGTTACGATCAAGAGGAAAATACATGAAAATGGTTGGATCCTGAACCGACAACATCCTGAGACATATAAAATCTTTGATCACTTCACTATGAATATAAAGCCATATAATTAGTTGCAGAATTTTATGATAAAACATCCTTCAAAAAATGTTAGAGGAGCATTCCAAGATGGCCGCTGTCATCAGGACAGGGTAAAGAGAGAGCTCCTCCTGGCTGCCTCAAGAAAAAAGATGTAGCAGCCCCCTTACACAAAAGCAGATCACCATGGTGACTTTGAATCAGCTCCGCGACTGAGGCACATTTTAAGAGTAATATTTGGCTCCACAAAAGCAGCAGCTGATTGGGTCATATAAGCAAACACAACAGGGCGTGGCATTGACACGTGCATGTTGAAGACAATCGTTCCAGCTAATTTGCGTGGATCCTGCTTTAATGCACTGTAAATGATGCCCGGCGCACCAGTGGATTGCGGAGTCCTTGCAGCTGTATGAAGCGAGCACGACCCGCGGTGACATTCTGAAGTGTCTGCTACGGAGAGAGGATCAGGCTCCCGCGAGCATTACACCCCATCCGGATTGCCAAGCGATAGTCGCATGATTGGGTTATTGGATTCAGGAGGAGTTTGGAAGCTTCATACCCATTTACTAATGGTGCAAATTTAGAGGTGACCTTAACCCACCGCCTGCGACCACTGCCTAACCAACGTTCGACTCCTTTAATCCAATATCAGCTGACCAATTTCTTAAACTTCTCTCTGCCCGCAAACCATCCGGCTCTCCGCTGGACCCTTGACCGCCCACAACCCTCAAAGAAATTTTCGCATCTACCTGCGCAGGAGAACACGCAAGAACCATCATAAATGACTTCCTTTCCTCAGGAATTTTTCCTGACGCATTCAAAACGGTTCATGTCAAACCTCTAATAAAAAAAACCTTCCCTCGACCCTTTCGAGCCCAAAAACTACCGCCCCATCTCAAACACCAGGTTCCTTGCCAAACTCATCAACCGAACCGCCTACTCCCAGCTAAATGCCTTTGTCGAAGCCAACAATCTCCTAGACTCCGCTCAATCAGGTTTCAGAGCCCGGCACAGGACCGAAACCACCCTAACCTCAATCTGGGATGACATTAAAAACACGGCAGACTCTGCGGAATGCGCTGCATTAATCCTTCTTGACCTATCTGCCGCTTTCGACACAATCGACCGCTCAATCCTCCTTGACCACCTCCACTCCTTAGGAATCCGTGGAACCTCTCTCAAATGGATAGCATCCTTCCTCAATAATAATAGGAATCAAATAACCCTACTCTCCACCTATTCCTCCCAAGCATGACCACTCGACATGGGAGTTCCACAGGGAGCTTGACTATCAGCCCTCCTGTTCAACCTCTACATGGCCACCCTTCCACGAATAATTTGCTCACACATCCTGTGCTACAACTACGCTGATGACACTCAACTAATTCTAAAACTCCTGAACTCAAAACCCAACTGCTGACCTGACCTTGCTTCCTGCCTCCTCGACATAGATCTCTGGATGACCACAAACCACCTCTTGCTAAACCCCTCCAAAACCAAAATCATGGTATGTGGTAACACCGAACTTCTTCCACACCCACTAACCTGGCCATCTGCCATGAGCAACTCACCGACACCCTCTAATTCAGTAAAAAACCTTGGATGCACCATAGACTCTGACCTAACACTCTTGCGCTGTCAACTACGTCTCAAAGTCCTGCCACTAACACCTTAAAACTCTCAGGCGCATATTTCCATACCTCTCCTTTCCCAACAGACTCTCCGCGGTCCAATCAATTGTTATATCAAGACTGGACTATGGTAACCCCCTCTACCTCAGAGTCCACACATACCAACTGACTAAACTAAAAAGAGCACAAACCGCTGCAGCCAAACTGCTAATAGTGCTTGGCCCTAGAGACCACATCTCCCCAGCCCTCAAAACTCTACACTGGCCTCCGGTTGCCCGAAGGGTGACCTTCAAAACCTTATGCATTTCTCACCAAGCACTGCATAAAACCGGACCTCAATATCTTCAATACAAACTAAAACCCTATCACCCTACACGTACTCTAAGATCAAGCTCAGCCGGCCTCCTAGTCATACCAAAAACAAACTCAGTCAGGTTAGGCAGATCATCATTCTCACTGTGGAATGCACTCCCACCCCACATCCGACTCACTGAAGACCTCATGTCTTTCCGCAAATTACTGAAAACTTGGCTCTTCCCCTAAAACCAACCTCATACTCTAACTCAAACTGGAGAACAGCATCTCAATGACTTGCCCAAATGCTAGATCATAAATAGTAATGCAGCATCAAGATCTGAGCGAGAAATCGAAAACTAATAACCTCTAATGTTAAAAAAAAAGGACAAACAAAACAGAATGAGTAAGAAAGATCATACCTGCAAAGTGGATAAAAAGAATAAGTTGTACGAGAGCAGTAAAGTGCCTGAAATTAATGAAATGGACGAAATAAATGTAATGGACAAGTGAATCAATGTGGACGAGAGGAATAAACTGGATAACAACAATTCAACTAACCCAAACTAATAGATCATAAATAACAATAAACAAATAACAATACAACATCATGATCAAAGCAAGAAATCCAAAACTAATAACCTCTAAATGTAAACTAAAAAGGACAAACAGAATAGAATGAGTAAAGTGGATCAAAGCGGTGAAAAGGAATAATATGAAGAGGATGGAAAGATTAATACAGGAGACGGAGGAGCACACAGAAAGATGGCATGGAATGTAAGAGTGCATGGTATAAATTGAACAAAAAGAATAGATGATTCATGTACATGAGATGGGTGTAGTGCAGGGGACACACGGAGAGCAGGGAACGGATCGAGTGTGTGCGACAAGTGACATGGGCTGAACCTATAATGCAGGATGAATGAACTAAGTGAGTGGAGCAGATGAAGTCAGTGGAGCGGATAAAGTCGGTGGAGCGGATGAGTGTGCAGAGCTGATGAGTGTGCAGAGCGGATGATTGCGTAGAGCGGACGAGTGCGTGGAGCGGATGTGTGCGTGGAGCAGATGCAGAGTGTTATGGTGTTGAGCAGATTAGAGTGTTGAGCAGATAGGGGTGTTGTGATATTGAGCAGATTAGAGTGTTGTGGTGTTGAACAGATTTACAGTGTTGTGGTATTCAGCAGATTTAGGGTATGGTCCGGGTACGGAACGGGTGAAGTGGTTGGAAGGAACGGGTAAAGTTGTTGGAAGGGACGGGTGAAATGGTTGGAAGGGGCAGGTGAAGTTGTTGGAAGGAACGGGTGAAGTGGTTGGAAGAAATGGGAAGGGACAAGTGACGTGGTTGGAAGGGACGGGTGAAGTAAACGGATCCGAGTGCGTGGAACAGACCGGAGTGCGTGGAACAGACCGGAGTGCGTGGAACGGATCGGAATACGTGGAGCGGAGTGCGAGGAACGAACGGATCGGAGTGCAAGGAACGGATCGGAGGGCATGGAACGGATCGGAGTGCATGGAACGGATCGGAATGCATGGAACGGATCAGAGCGCATGGAACGGCTTGACTTGCATAGAACGTCTGAAAGAGCTTTGGACGGCTTCACTTGCATGGAACATGTGAAAGAGCTTGGAAAGGCTTGACTTGCATGGAACGTGTGAAAGAGCATGGAATGGCTTGACTTGCATGGAACGTTTGAAAGAACATGGAATGGCTTGACTTGCATGGAACGGTCGTAATGCATGGGACAGTCAGAGTACATGGAACGGATAGAGTACATGGAACTATTGGAATGAGCTCGATCTCAAGCACCTATGGTAAACCACCATATCACATCTCCACGCTTACTCTCTTCTTTACACCACCACTCAACTAGAACACAGCGCTACTATGACACCATTCGGTATAGCTGTTCTCATACCACCATATGCCTCATACTCCCCATCACCCTAACTAACAACTGCTGGTTACGCACCCTCCAGCCTAGGCGTTCTCCTCAGGCCTAATGCAGCCAGAATCGGTCTGGAGAACAACCTGCCAGAACAAACACATATACTAGATCTCGCAACCACACTTACCGCTAAGAAGCAGCTATCACACGAATGCCCACCAGCTGCACACATACCCAGTGCACACACGCACCTTATGACTCTTTCTATCCCCTCTACTGACTTGAACTTTGGTTCCCGAGGGCGTTCAACCTACCAGCGCCTTGAGACCATACCAATGGTACATAAGGCGCTATATAAATGCAAAATAACATAACATAACATATGGGTCAACTGCCTTTCTATGGAGATGGTTGTCACAGTGTATGCGGGGGGCTAGGCTCCTGGACACAATCTGAGGAGCGCCCCATCCAATAACCAGGCCAGAGATCAAAATCATCGGAACAGCGGTGTTAGCAATGGATTTGGAGCAGCACGCACATGTGACCACCTAGTGGGGATTTCAGATATCTGGACAGTACAGACAGAATTGTTGACTGCATGATAACACAGCCCACATATAAACGGCTGCAAATGTGGTTAGGGAACTAGAGGACCCCTCACATGTTCAAGCCTTTTCATTGGCACTGATAAGGTGTGCATCTTCATCAGCGATCAGCTTGGTTTACTACCGTCAAATATTCCTACGGTAAGAGGCTCCATGCAACTAAGCCAGTGACGCTGTTTATTCATGGTTCATAACTAAAGTTTGCATTCAGCTGATTATCAGGATATATTAATTATTTATAGCACAGACTTGTCGTATAAGTAGAATCTCCCTTGAGCCCACTGGTGGTCTCATCTTATATTTCGACCAAAAAACTCAGGGAATGTTTGGCCCCAGAATTATTATGTTGCAGGTCCCCACAAGACCTGGAAAGCACCTCTCAGGCCTATGGGGTTATTTCTAAGAAAAGACAATGGTCTAACGAGAAGAGATCTGAATAGCACGCATTATTGAACTGGCACAAGGGAAAAGAGAGTGCTTGAGGTTAAAGGTAGTCGGAATAATAAGCAACAACAGATCACCTTTACAATGTCCCTGAATAGATCTAAAGAACCAGTGGAGGGGGTTCCTACCCCTAAAATTCAAAAGATAAAACAACAGGAAGGGGCCATATTGAAACTATGGTGCAAAGGAGAAGAGGCGCCTACTGATGAAAGTTTGTTGGAGTCCCCACAATTAGGACCCGTGTCAACATTGAAGAAACCAGAGCAAGACTCAACCACCGACATAATAAAACAATGTTTCAATGATTTCAAAGATCAGATGACTGAAACGCTCCAAACACAATTTGCTCTCATAAGAACGGAATCGGCACACTTAATACAGGAGGTAAAAAATGATGTCATCGATCTAGCTGAGTGTATAGAAACAAATGAGACAGCGATTTAAGAAATATTGGAAGACACGCCAAATAGATTTATTGACTCAACTGCGACTCAAAACATTGAAATACAGATGGAAGATCTTGTAAATAGGTCAAGGAGATCCAACATTCTCGTGAAACTACTCTCGGAAATGATTGTTGATTTTAATTCCTGATCCTCAATGCAACAGATTTTCGCTGATCTGTTAGACTTGGATAAGGGGGAGGATGTTCCAATTGATCGGATTCAACGTGTGGGCCCGAAGCGTGAAGATCCGGGAGCAAGGCCCTGAGATTTAATTGTCGCAATCCAAAGGTATGAACAGAAAGAGGCAATTTTCCTAGCAGCAATGTTATCAGATCAGAAATTCAATTTTTAATTAAAAAAACAGGTTAGTTATAGATGGACATTTCCTTTTGGACTTTTTTTTATATGGGAAGGACAACAACATAGGGTTACTTTGTGTGAAGCAGGCTTGCGGATATTGAAGGTAGAAGAAGAAGAAGAGGGGCACAAACATAAGTAAACTCGAAGTCCAAGAAAAAGGGAGATTCAGAAGATGGGAATGGACTAAATCAGCGCGGGACAAGACAATGTGAGAGAGATTTTAAGGAACCGTTGACCGTCCACGACATCCACGGTCATGGAGAGGGTAAATGTGAAAACGATTGTTTCATCACCACTGATCAATTAAGTGTGGGATCACTGTGTGGGTGGTAATGGATTTTGTTGAGGGGGATAAAAACATAGAGCTAAGAGGCGGTGGGATGTAGAGGGTTGTAGTATTCGGTGCTTGGAATCGAGGGGTGATGGGTACAGGTAGACCCACACAACTAATCTCTGGGTGTGTAATGCCTTAATGTGTGGAAGGAAGGGGAATAGGTTGGGCTCAACCAGGGAAAAGGGAGGGAAGGGGTGGGGGGTTCAGTTTGGGAGGGGGTTAGCGCAGGAATCTGATAAAGAGGGTAGATATTTATTTATTAAAATAAAATACAAAAGGCAAGAATGAGATATACTATTGCTACAATCTAGGCCCGAACTCGGGACCGGACGTATTTGTACAAGTATTGAGTAAAATTACAGTGGTGCGCAGGACAAATTATCCTAACAGGGGACTTTTATGTGACTTGGGACCCCCAGATCGATAGGGGTAGGGTGGGTCAGACAATCCAACGATTCCCAACAAAAAAATTGAAAAAGACCATGACCAACCTATCACTAATAGATGCTTGGAGAGAAATCCAACTGTGGGCGGAGGGAAATACATTTTATTCATCAGTCCATCAGACGTTTTCAAGGATTGACTATATGTGGGTTTCAGTATCCTTATTGGGGCGCATACAACAGATTGAAATAGGTCCAATAACTTTATCGGATCATGCACCATTAAAGTTAGCAATTACTGTAGCCAAGGAAGAGTCAGGTCTATTGCGATAGAACCTTCCAGAACAGGTAATAAAAGACCAGGTAATGGATAAAGAAATTTGTGACAAAATTAAAGAATATTTTTAACTAAATGGGGTTCAGGACATAGCCGAAAGATGGGTTTGGTATGCTTTTAAACCAACCAAAAGGGAAGAACTCATTGCAAAAAAAGCCCAAAGGGAGAATGTTTTAATAGCAACCAAATTGGACCTGGAGACCCAAATAAAGGCGGTCATGAAGGAAATGGAAGCCAATCAAAGGCCACAAATACATAAGAAACATAGGCGTTTGAAGGGACAGTTAGATCTCCTACAGACACATCATTCTGACAAAGCCCTGTTATACTTAAGACAGCAATATATATATATTTTTTTTATTTGTTTTGGTCACTCTGACCTTTACAAAATAGAAATCTTAAAAGAAGAATATTAAAAAATTACATATACAGTTGTGACTACCTTGTACTCACGAAAAGAAATTAGACTTACCAACACAAAATTAGAGATTATCCTAGAAAGACTCTTGACTACTTTTTGTTGGTCAGGGTTCTCTGGAATCTCGTCCAGTCTTTCATCTTGATTGCAGTCAAAAGATCCTTTCAGTCTATAAACCTTTTTTAACCAGCTTCCTGTGGACCTGCGAGAACATTGACACTGTTCTATTTATTATGGGTATTAATGAATCCGGCCTTTAACAAAACTTGGTTTACTGCTATTGATAGAGACGTGTTATGTCCTGAAGTCAGCCAGTACCAAAAGTTATCTGAGATCAACCAGTCCTCCTTGTGCACAAATTTAGGGAAGTATTTTCTTCTTAAACCCCATGTGCCTTCACAGTAGCGAAGTATATGGCTCAGAATTTGGTTGACCGGGTCTGCGCACACTTTGCAGAGAGTAATTGCGTTTTGTTTTTGCCCTCTGGTGTGCAATAGTTCTCCTGTGTGGATAATATTAAGTTGGGCCCTAAGAAAATTATTTCTCGTTTCCTAATCTGGATTTTTCATTAAATACTTTGGTAAATGGCCCAGTTTTTTGTCCACTGCTAGAAAGCTGATTAATGGTTTAATTTGACACGTCTTCTCACCAGTTCTGGCCCAATCCCTAGTTTCAATGTCTTTTTTTGCTTTCATAGGGTGGGTAATCAGTGTTGCAATGGAGGAATCCGCCCCTTCCAGAGTTCTTAAGGTCTTTTGTTCCAGAAGTTCTTGTATATGTGATTTGTGGGTACATAGTTGTTGATTGATGTCTTCATATAATTAATTTTTTTGGGGATCCAATATTGTCCTATACAAGGAGAGGAGCCTTGATGCTGCCAGTGACTCTAAGGACTTTAGTCATAGTTCAAATCTAAGGGCTGGAAAAGGGAGACTTAGTGACAGGCTCAGGGGCTTCTACTTTCTGCCAGTTTAGATCCCACAGTACTGGTTTGGTCTCCAGACGTACAAAATGATCGGGACCACTTTTGCAGTGTAGAATTTCACTAGGGGTATGATGGAGAATTTACACAGTTCACAATAGATCTTCTTCATCTGTGGAACTGTTCTCTCCCCTTTCTGCCCTATGTCTTGTTCCAATTTGCTGAGTGATGGAGAGGCATATACTGCATAGCCCAAGTAGATTGTTTCTTCTACTCTTGGAATGATTTCGCCTTCTAGTGTCCATCCTGAGAAATGTATACGTTTTTTAGGATGTTTGAACACTATGATCTTCGATTGTTTTAGGGTTAATTAGGAGGCCATTGATTTTGGCATATTCACTTAGACCTATCAGTAGACGTTGCAGCCCAATAGCAGTCCTGTCGATCAGGACAATATCGTCAGCGTAGGCAAGCCAATCTACATTAGTTCTATTAAGTACTGGGCTTGCCAATGTGGGTGACTGCAGGAAGGGCCCTTGGTCTGCCAAATATAAGTTGAAAAAGAATGGCACCCCCAAGCACCCTTGTCTAACTCCGTTTTCAACCCTGATTGGCTCAGAGAGATGACCGGCTTCGTCGAGGCAAACCTTCAATGAGGTGTCTTTGTGAAGATCTATTAATATTGAAAGCAGGCCACTTGGTGCTCCCCATTTCCTCATCTTGTCCCATAGACGTTCTCTCTGTACCAGGTCAAAAGCTCTGGAGAAGTCAATCCAGGCTCCATAGATGGGTCTCTCACCAGCCTCTTTTGCATGTTCGGTTAGTAAGCTCAGTACTATGCCATTGAGGGCGGTGGACATCCCTCTTCTAAAGCCTGTTTGAAATTTTGAGATGATATTTGCTTTCTGAGCCCAATCTTCGAGGTCTTTCAATATTATCCTCATAAAGATTTTGCTTTCAATATGCAGGAGGGCGATTGGTCTATAGTTCTCTGGTTGTGACCTGTCGCCCTCCTTGTAGAAGACAGCAATATTATGTCAAAGCCAATAAGGCTGACTCTCTTTTGGCACGTCAAGTTCGAATGAAAGATGTAACTAGGATCATCCGTACAATAGAGTCTGCTCAAGGTAAAATGTGTTCCTCTTCCCATCACATAATTGAGATGTTCACAGAATACTACTCAGCTTCATATACTTCTGATAGCCCAGACTCCAAAGCACAAATGTCCTATTTGCAATTTTGGTTAAACAAATTGGATCAAGCTGATAGGGAAGGGTTAGAGGACGAGATAAGACCATAGGAAGAAGGGGAAGCAATTTAGTAATTTATCCTTGATAAGGCCCCAGGTCCAGATGGTTTCCCAGCAATATTTTATAAAACGTACATTGAGGAATTGATCCCAATCTTGACTTCTTTGTTTAATTCCTTCAGGGGGGAGGGTATTACTACACCGTCAATGGAAGAGGCAAAGGTTGTGTTCTTCGCTAAGCCAGGGAAAGATAAGACTCAATGTGGATCCTACCGTCCTCTAGCACTTATCAATATCGATGATAAGCGATATACTAACATTTTAGCAACGAGGCTGGGAAGGCTACTGCCCTGTTCGATTCACACCAATCAATCTGGGTTTGTTGCTGGTAAGCAAACGGTTGACAACACCAGACATGTAAGCCATCTGATAGAGAAAATTAATAAGGCAAGACTATCTGCTGGCGTATTAACACTAGATGCTGAGAAGGCATTCAATCGGGCTGAATGGGCTTTTTTATTTTTAATGATGGAAAATATGGGATTTGAAAGTGGGTTTTTGAAAATGGTAAGAGCAGACTATAAAACCCTGATTTTACTATTAGCTATCAAAGGAGACCCTGTCTAATGAGATTCGAGTAACTAGGGGGACCAAACAGGGGTGTCCATTATCTCCAATACTGTATGCATTACACCTGAAACCTCTGCTGTCTAGAATTGGGGATGAGGAAAATATCAAGGGTATTCAATTTGGTGGAGAAGTTCATAAAGTAATGGCTTTTGCAGTAGTCTTGTTGACACTGACTGATACTCTTTCCTCCTTAGTAGTCTTAACATCAGAACTGACGCAAAATCAATTCTGATGAAAATTCCAGATGGGCAAATAGGAAAAAGGGAATGATTTGAAAACCAATTTAAATCAAAGATATGGGGCATGCGATATCTGGGCATATAACTAACCGACTCCTTGGAGTCAATGTATCGAACAAATTATCTTCCTCTCCTAGAGTCAATTAAGCAGTGTCTTAAAATACATAATTCTTTGACAACAGCGTGGATGGGAAGAATAAATGTAATAAAAATGATGGCTCTCCCAAAGGCGGTTTATGTTTTTCAGGCATTACTGACAAAGGTCCCCCTGAAATTCTTTAAGACGCTAAATAAGATGCTGAATGACTAGATCTGGCAGGGCAAGAAATCCTGGGTTGCATGAAAACGAAAGATGACATCTGTACAAAAGGGGATGGGGGTACTGAATCTGCAATTATACTACCAGGCTACCCAACAATTGATCACTGGATAATGGTTTAAAGGGGACTTGGAAAAAGATTTGGGTACGCATGGACAGAGCAGTAGTTGGTAAACCCCTACAGGAAGTGCTATGGTGTCCAAAACATGATTGACCCATTAATATGTATAAAAGTAAAAGAACAGCCTTGGTGGCGCAGGAATGCGATACTCTGGTGAAGCGATTGGAGATAACTATGTTTCTCTCTCCTTTCACCCCTCTATTTTGTAACCCCCAGTTTACTCTGGGATGAGGACCAAACACATTTAAGAACTGGGAGGAAGTGGGATGTTCGAAGATGGGTGACATGTTTGAAGGTCAGGAGATTAGAACATTCCAGCAATGCACGCAGGCATTTAAGTTGAACGAAAAGGAAAGACTAAAATATGTGCAATTACGCCACTGGCTAATGGTCGATAAGCATTTTATACTGAGGGACTTAACCACATTTGAGAAATATATTACAACATACTCGGGCGATAATCATATGGTTGGGGCATTGTATAAGATAATTAATACGAGTTTGAGTCAAATGGAATGGGGATACATGAAACTATAGGAGAAAGATATGGGTATTTCGGTTACCGGTCATTTAGTCGGAAAAAGAAAGGTCGACAGGACAAATGGTCGACACAATTTGGTCGAAAGACAAATGGTCGAATTTTTTTTTTTTTTTTAGTATTTTGACTTTTTTTTTTTTGGGGGGAGTCCCCCCTAACCCCCTTTTTTTTGCTTAAAAACCCTTTTTTTTCCTAAACGAAAACCTGAAAAATATATATATACATTTTAAAAAAATTCAACCATTTGGCTTTTGACCAAATTGTGTCGACCATTTGTCTGTCGACCAATTTTCTGTCGACCAAATGACCGGACAGCGGGTATTTCTATGACAGAGACCCAGTGGCTGATGTTTTGGAAGGGAATCCCCAAACTGATGCGGGGACTTCAAATTCGGGAAATGTGGGTGAAGGTGCTAGTACAA
Organism: Ambystoma mexicanum; assembly: GCF_040938575.1. Lineage (NCBI taxonomy): Eukaryota > Metazoa > Chordata > Amphibia > Caudata > Ambystomatidae > Ambystoma > Ambystoma mexicanum. Next base: position 648,671,291 of record NC_090936.1, read on the forward strand.
TGGCACTTAACACTGGTGAAGCTACATATGTACTATAGGAATGTGTCTGATGAATGTTGGCGGGAATGTAAAGAAAATGGATCATGGGTTCATATATGTTGGGATTGCCAGAAAATCAAAGATAACTGGGGAAAGGTGAATGAAGCAATGAAAGAGATTTTCGGTTATCAATTATGCATGGGCATAGGGGAAACGATGTTAGGCTTGGATGACGTTTTGAAGGTATTAACTGAAAAGAAACAAATGAAAGCATATTTGATACTGTCGGTGGCCATAGTTTCTCTTATAGCCCAAAAATGGAAACAAACTATGACCCCAACAGAACACGAGTGGCTAATGAAAATTTGGCATTATGTCTCTTTGGAATGGGTCACTTATGTGTTGCAGGGGGAACAGAAGACATTTAAGAAGGATTGATAACTTGTATTGGACTTTTTGCACAAAGATCATCATGAAAACTGGTCCCCACAAAGAATACAGATTTTGGACTTGAATAATTAGGACCTTCACTATCTGGGTTATAAGCTATGTTTGCACTAAAGTGGTAGCTGACCAGCGGCGGGGGATGGAAGGGGGGTTGGAGGGAAATGTGTGGGTGTTCGGGGGCGGGGGGTGATTTTGTTGATTTCTGTTTTGACAAATGAAAATATTAACCTCTTAAATGCCAAAGACGAGGTATCTCGTCCTTGACATTACGCTTGTAGTGCCAAGCACGAGATAGCTCATCCTTTTTGGCACAAAACTAAAATCCAACCCCCGGACTATGTGAGGAGGAGGTTCCTCCTCACGGCCCGGGGGTTGGATTTCTTTCAGGTTCACGTTGGCACGAGTATGCGTGCGGACATGAAACTGAAAGTAAATTTCACTGTGGCAGCCGAAAATGGCTGCCGCTGTGAAAATAAAAGGTGAGTTTCCACGTACCTCTCCCTCGATCTGCGGCACTATTGTGCCGTTCAGATCAAGGGAGGTGTTGTTGGAAAGAGGACACTGTTTTAGAAACATTGCTTGGCGCGGATCGGGCAGATGGGTGATCATCTGCCCCCAGGGAAGGGGGCAAAAACACAGTAAACTGAGTTTTGGGTGGGGGCCACTAGCCACCAGGAATATTTGGGTAAATGAAAGGGGGTGGCCCCCTCCCCACCACCCTAAGTGGATGGGGGCATCTCATATAGCCCTCCCTGGGGGTAGATTTCTGCCCCTAGGAAGGGGTACATGAGTAGCCCCGCATCCATTTGGGATGAGGGGGAGAGGCCACTGGAAACATTGGCAGAGCCCCACCAAGCCTGGGGCACTACGTTTGCCCCCCACCCCCAGGGGGCAGATGGGCACACTGATGTGCCGATCTGCCTCTAAGGAAGGGCAAAAAATAAAACAATTATAAAAATACGTTTTTGGGTGGAGGTGGGGGCCACTAGCCACCAGGATTCTTTTGCTAAATGAAAGGGGGTGGCCCTCTCCCACGCCACCCTAAGTGGATTGGGGCACCTCATGAAGCCCTCCCTGGGGGCAGATTTCTGCCCCTATCTGCCCCCAGGGAGGGCTACATGAGATGCCCCCCATCCATTTGGGGTGGGGGGAAGAGGTCCACCAGAAATGTTGGTGCAGCCCCCCCCAAACATGGGGCTGCAGATTTGGGCCCCCTGGGGGCAGATGGGTGCCAATCTGCCCCTAGGGATTTGGCCCAAACAAAACAAAAAAATGTTTTATTGTGATGAAAGGCCCCCACCCCAAGAGGATGGGGGGCACCTCATGTAGCCTTCCCTGGGGGCAGATGTGTGCCCCATCCATTTGAGGTGGGGGAGAAGGACATCAGAAATCTTGCCACAGGAATTTTTGAAATTCTACCAGAAACTATATTCGAATAACGACAAGAAAACGGCACCAGAAATACAAACATACCTAGACAGCCTGGATTTCCCGACCCTACCACCAGAAGCTAAAATGGCCCTTGAAAGCCCAATTACTGAGGAAGAACTCATAGAAGCCATAAAAGCATTGCACGCTGGGAAGGCCCCGGGATCCGATGGGTTGGGGGTGGAACTATATAAAGAACTCGGAAAAGAAATGGTCCCAATCATGATAAAAGTATGGGAAGAAGCATTGGTGCTGAATGAACTTCCTGAGTCAACGCGGGAAGCAATAATAACAGTACTACCGAAACCCAGCCGCCCTCCACAAGACATGTCATCATACAGACCGCTTTCACTCATAAATGTGGACGCCAAGGTGTTCGCCAAAGTGCTGGCGAACAGGCTGTACCGAACATGCCGTTTCTGATCCATCCAGATCAGAACGGATTCCTTCCCACGAGGTCGACTGCATTGAATTTACGCAGTTTGTTTGCAATACTGGCACAGATAGACCAGGAGGGGCAGACAGTGGCGATATCCCTTGAAAAAAGGTGTTCTACTCAGTGTCCTGGGTGTATCTCCTTGAAGTGCTTGGTAGGTTTGGAATGGACCCAAATTTCACCAGATAAGTTAAATTATTGTACCAAAAAACGGGAGCGAGAGTTCTCACGAACAACACGATTTCTGACCTATTCACACTGGGCAGAGGTACCAGGCAGGGCTGCCCATTCTCACCAATACTGTTTGCATTAACAATTGAACCTATGGCCATTATGGTCAGACTAAAACACGGTGATAAGGGGATAAGAATGTCTGGCCTGCCCAAGTCGATTTCGCTTTATGCGGATGATACATTACTATACGTCCGGGACCCGGATACCAACCTGGCACCCCTAATGCGAGACATATACAAATTCGCCGACTACTCAGGCTATAAAATAAACAATGAAAAATCAGAGATACTACCTCTGACACTGCAAACCACATGCCCACGGTCCACTGAAAGTCTTAAATGGACAACCGGCCACATACGATACTTAGGTATAATGATATCCCGTGACAAACAAACACTGTATACTGAGAACTATGAATCTATAATACAGTCACTGAAAGTAAAGTTTCAGACATGGGCCAAGCTTCCTATATCTCTGAATGGCTTGGTTGCCATCCTTAAAATGGTAGTCCTCCCCAAATGACTCTATCTGTTTGTTAATATACCAATCTGGCCAGGTAGGACATTCTTCGATAAAATAAGAACAATGGCGATATCCTTTGTGTGGGACGGGAAAACCCCCAGGATGAAATGGGAGAAACTCACTGAGCCTTATGGTACAGGAGGGCTAGCGGCACCTGACTTTGAGCTATATTACCTTACGGCGCAAGCGCAATTTGCGAAACACTGCTATGACCCTGAAGACCGTTCCCCCAACATATGGCTCGAAATGTTTGCTGCCCATCCCATAGACCTCCGTTCCATTATGTTCTATTCCCAATATAGAGACTCCTGTCCCTACGATCCAGTGGGAACCATGTGCGCGCATGGACGACACTGTACAAAAAACTAAAAATAGAAACTCCATATGATACCCTGGCATACCGCCCACACTGGATAAAACAATACAAAGACACTGGGACCCGAACAGAGAAATTGAAATACGAGACATGTTCCCGGGAAATTTGTAACAAGGGAGGAATTTGGGGAGGCAATAGGACGGGTCCCACTGAAAACACAAGAGTATCATAGGATGAAATCGGCATTCAACGCACGCTGGCTTCTTTCCTGACGAACCACCATCTCACCCATGCATACAGGCCACCACATCGGGAGCGGGACTGGGAGTTTCCAAACTATACTCACTAGTACAAACACACACTCCCACTATAAATCATATCAAAACCAAATTGGAGGAAGACCTAAACTTGAGCATCCCAGATGAAAAATTGAATAAATACTGTATGCTCACAAAATCAGTGTCCATGAACGCGGGACTTCGACTTGTCCAGTTCAAGATCCTAAACAGGCTACACTATACCCCCGCGAAAATGGCTAAGTTCTCTGCGGCCCACTCGGGAGAATGCCCGAAATGTAAAACTAATCAGGCAGGATCATACCACATGCATTGGGAATGCCCCCCAATCGCTGCATTTTGGAAAGAGGTGACAGAAATATCTATTCGGAGACATAGGCAAACAAAACGAAAAGACTAGGAGATTATTTAATGTCTCATGCGCTGTAGCCAAAAGATGCATATTGAAATGTTGGACAAACACTTTTGCCCCCAAAATTGAACACTTTCTTTGAGATTTGGCCTAAGTAAACAAATGTGAGGAACAGTACACAATGACTGTGACATCGTGCTGTCACCCTAAGGACATATGGGCCCAGTTCAGGATGTACCTTTGTGAAATGGCCTCAGACGAGGACACTCCTATGCAATGAGATTGTAAATGACGAAGTATGTGTCCACTGACATGTGTATTATGTGTATTAATGTATGCTATGTGCAATGTTGTTGAGTCTGCAATGACCTACAATAAAAGAGTTTTCAAAAAAAGATTTAAAAAAAAAAAGAAATTTTGCCACAGGCCCCTATCCCCACGCCTGGGGCAGTACGTTTTCCCCACCCTGGGGGCAAATGGGCACACTAATGTGCCCATCTGCCCCTAGGACAGGGGCAAAACAAAACATTATAACTTGTTTTTGGTAGGTGTGGGGGGCACTAAACCACCCTGGATGTTTTTAGTGGAAAGGGGGTGGCCCTCTCCACCCCACCCCAAGTGGCTGGCGGCCCCTCATGTAGCCCTCCATGGGGGCAGATTGCTATTGCAATCTGCCCCTAGGAAGGAGCACATGAGATTCCCCCCATCCATTTGGGGTGGGGGTGAGCGGGCCACCAGAAAACATTGAAATGGCCCCCAATGCATGCCCATCTGCCCCTAGGAAAGGGGCAAAACAAAAAACTTTTAAAAGAAAACTTTACCTTGTTTTGGGTGGGTGGGTGTGGGGAGGGGGCACTAAGCCACCATGGATGTTTTTTGTGAAAAGGGGAGGGGTTCCCACAGGTGTCCTCTTTTCGGAAATGCATGGGGTTCCCTGTCACCTTGGCGGCTGTGACACCCCAGGCCCAAATCTGTAGGTTGTCCACAAGTGCAAAATTCCTCAAAGTCTGCTCTGCCGAAAGACTTGGGGTTACCATTGGTTTAGCCTTTTCCCTTTGCGCCCAGGTAGGTGCACCTACACGTGAGGTACCATTTTTGTCGGCACACCTGTGGGAACACGGGAAGGTACATTTGTTGTGTTTTCGTGGTTTTCATAAAGTTTAGACCCATTTCCTGCTGCCCTTTGTCACGCAACCCTTTCATTTCCCAACTGTGACATACATTTAGTCGCTGTTTTAGGCACTATACACTTTTGTAACCTGCACAAGTCACCTACCCTTCAAAAGGTCTGCCTGTGCTCTTTCAAAAAATGTATGCTTGCCCTTCCTCACCACATTTGTTTTCCTTATTTACATATACTAGGTACGTCTGTTTAGGCCGTAAGCATATAACTCCTGTGTACCATGACTCAGATTTTGGCTTGTGGTATTGCTTGTTTTGTGAAACATTACAAAAAATGTGTGATTTCCTAACTGGAGGAGTCGGGGAACCATGTCCACCACATACCTTTTTTTTCTGTCATTTTCCCGATTTTCCCCTACATAGTTGTTGCCTGACCTGCGCAAATCACTCATTCCTAAACTTGAAATTTTGTCTACTTTTCAGAAATGTATGCCTTTCTTTTTTATGCAAATGACAAGGGGGTCCTGGGAGTCCCTCTGCCAGACATTAGTCCTGGTTACGAGTGCCTTACCCAGAGTCTGGGGATGCTGTTGGTAACTTTTAGGTCTCACCCTAAGTTATTAGGGGAATCCAGACGTAGTCCCCTTGCTCACTATTCTTAGAGAAGCACAGCTCCACCCTACTGGTGAGGTCCAATCAGACCAAAACACGTGTCTGGGGGTGCTGTTGGTACTCTTGTTCAGAGGAGAATTGCCTAGCATTTCGGTGCAGGACTGCCCCAGGGCAGGACAAAGACTGATATGTTTTGGATATTTCTCCTCTGTAAAAGATAGTGAGCTAAAGACTCTGGGTAAGGCTCTCGTAACCAGGTCTAATGTCTGGCAGAGAGACTCCCAGGACCCCCTTAGTATTTGCCCTTCTGTCTTCCCATTTAGTTTTCTTACCCTTTTCTTCCATTCTGTCCATGCATGTCCTATTGGGAAAAAAGGCCAAAATCACCTAACTCTCACAAAACGGCTGGTAACCATATAAAAATGTTTTTTTTGGTTTCCACTCAACCTGTTCCTGAAAGTCTGGAAAATGGGGAATTCAGCACAACAAACCATTTGTTCCTAGCACTTCCAAGGAAAGAACCACAGGCTTCTTTGTACACCATTTTATTGCCATGTTCCTAAAAAACCCTACATTTTCTCCCTTTTTGGTTATTTTCTCTCACCCCCCTACAGCAAACTAGGATTTCTTGGTGGTTTTACGACCACCTACATGTGGGAAAAAAGGGGCCATATTTGGCCGAGATATTTCATGTAACAAAAAAGTTACAAGGGATTGAATGGCGACAATACCAAAATCACCAAAAAAGGCCTTGGCACTGTGGGGGGAAAACCCATGGCAGTTAAGGAGTTAATAAAAACAAGAATTAAAAAAGTTAAATCTGTTACCAATAAAATATGTCATGGGTGCATGTATGAGAACCCCAGAAGTTGAGCATTTATGTTGGTTCTATATGTTGACATGGGAAACCTTAAAACACTTTATTGTTGAATTCTGTGCACCCTGTAAATACCGCAATGCAACCTTTGAGCTATAGCTTAAAAAAAGACCTCTCTTTACATGGGAATTGTTGTGGTGGAAATTGATGATTGAGCCAAGCAATCAATTGGTTATCACTGTCATGAATTTTGTAAGTAGCATTTTATTGGATCCATTCACTTTATCTTAAAGGTGTAGGAATTGTATGCTTTTGCCTTTATATTCTCTTTCTTAAAATGGGTGGGTTTTTAATTACATGATTGATGTGTGTACAGTTTTACTGTGCTGAAACTAAGTCACACAATGAATAAATAAAATGAAGCTGGCTTCATTACATTGTAATTCAGATAATGTACAAATGAAATCTAATGTGAAAACACAACTGTTGCTGCCCAAGTAAATGTTTCTTCTGTCACCTGTTCTTGGGGAGGCCTTGCCTGAATGCAGTTTCAAACTGTCTGTACTGGCACACTGGGGTGTGACCAGCCTGCCGGGGGCTGAGGCCCACTGACCACTGGCCCTGTGTTCTGTTCGTCCCACCTCACTTGAATTTTGCAAGGGGCAATACTAGACTAATCATATGAATTATTTTCTGACGGAAAGGTTATCATTCCAAGATGGACAGTCTGACGCACTTCTATTGTACTCTTTCAAAATACCTTGATGAGAATGGGAAAGGGGTCAGATGGCACGAATGTGTGTTCCTGTTTGCTTTGCATTAAATCACAGAACATTTCAGGAACACAACTGATCAGAGATCTCTATATTTGATAAACAAGTCTGATAAAAGGGTTGTATATGTGAATCTCTACATAAGACACATGGCCTGGTGCTCACCTCACTGTTCACAACAAACACCCTAAAATTAAAATGTTTGTAACCATGAACCATACATCCTCATTTCGACCAGCTTCGGTTTTTGGTTGAGAGCATTACATGGCTGCAACATCAGCCACTCAAATGGGGTACAAGGGCTCTTTTGCTTCTTGTTTCTGGAGAATCTTAGATGAGGAGGGTCTGGGTCTCAGTGTGAGCATGCCCAGCCCCGAATACAGAAACCTCTTAGGGAATTATATCTACAGACAGGAAAGGATAACCTACAAGAGACACCCAATAATCCATACACAGAAAGGATACACAGTAAGGATTGCACCTTTAACAAACTTTAGCCTGACCGGTAATAAGCTGATGAAGTGCTTTAAACAAAAACAGCTTCTAATGCATGATAAAGGGTCCACAGTTCCTCGGCAACTACCATTTCGCCTTTATGCAGGTCTCAATGGTTACTTCTTTAAAAAAAAGAGCACGCCCATGCTGTAACAGAATTGGCATAAGCATCTCTAATTAGTGCTGGCCTGCAGGTAGTGAAAATCCTGTTATGGCAGTGTAGAAAGGGTATTTGGCCTAGTGGATGTACAATTTGATGCAACATCTTTGATTGCTTTGTTTTTAAGTGTGGGCCCAGTATGGCATACTCATCAGAGCCACGTACACAACATTTTCCAGTGTGCTATTGTATGGACATGGGACACATCAGACAAAAACGAGCATATGTGCTGTTACATAGAGGAGCACCACATAGATGCCATTAATCAACAGGGTGGCGACTTGTGCAGCACACAAATCATTGCTGCACACATATTGCATTGATTCACATGGACTACTGTCTCAGTGGCGACATACAATGAACCCTGCTTTCCTAATCAAGGTGACAAGTCACACTGAGGTGCCATCTGGTGTGTGCTAGGCAGTGGTTGGCTTGTTAAGAAAATGAAAAGACTTTCGATACTGAGCAGACACATTTAATTCATGTCACAAAGCAGCCACTAACATATGTAACCAAGGAAATGAAAGTTTTGGTGTGTTAAATGAAAAGACATGAACATAAAGAACAGTTTAAAACTGTTTCTGTGTGGCACAATAATGTTCTTGGTCAGCTAACTGATGCTTTGTTCTGGCATGAGAATAAAAATGCCCCATGTTCAGTTCTTAACACTGAAATGTTAAGCACATACTGTGTAAAAACCAATGGATTGTTAGATGAGTCATCACTTACAAATTGTCCCAACTTTAAAGACTGTCAACACAAAGAGCGCAGGGCATTGGGTGTGTGTCTCTAGAGCAGTACGGAATATGCATTCTTTGTAACAAAGGAATGCTTAACTTTTTCTTGGGCTCAGAGATAGCTGTCTGGGTGGACCGGACACTTTTCGAGGCAGCCGTCCGCCCCAAGAAATGGGTCTGGTGATAGCAAACCATCACCCAGAGGTGGGCCCGTGAAGCCTCTGCATACCTAAATCCAATACAAAAGAGACTGTCACTTGCCCAGTAGTGCAGGCCCAGGTGGACAGGGTATGCAGTGATTATATCGAATAGGAAACAACTGATGTAATTTCAAAGAATGAAAAAACAAATAATACCAAAATAACTGATTTTGGAAAAAACTAAAATTGGGAGTGGGAATAGTGATTTTGGGGGTGGGGGAAAAGTATTACAAAAAAAGGGAGGGGCTTGAAGGGGGAACCCCCCATAAACACCGAAAATGAAAATAGTTATTTCGGTATTAGTTGTTTTTTATTTGTTTATATTTCATTAGTTGTTTTTTCATTTGATGAAATCACATGTAACATGTGGAGGTGGACAGAGGTAGCCTACCAATTGCTGGATTCAGGGAGCCACCCCAAGAGCAGGTAACATGGAAAATACAGGGTACTCCGCAAGCAGGGACCACCGGTCTCCCTGAATAAAGTGGAATTTATGCAATGTTTAAATCCCTTCCAAGATAAATGTATGGAAACGTTTCAGAAGCTGTTTGGTTCTCTTAAAGAGGAAATCCAGCAGTCCATTTGGGAAATCAAGACAGACCTGAACCAAATAGGGCAAAGAACCAACACAAATGAAAGAGCCATTCAGGAACCGCTGGGGAATTTGTACAGTATTCCTACCCACTTCGATTGTTTTTCCAAATCTGCGCAACAGCTCCAAGTGCTGCAACTTTTGTATTCAGAATTTATCAGAGGAGGAGGGAGACAGTGACCTGAGACTGCGCTTCCAATCAATTATTTGTGATCTGCTGGGGGACATTTCGGCGGAACAAATCAAGCTAGACCAAGTGCACCGTACAGGCTCTAAAAGAGGGGGGCCCAGCCCCATACCTCGGGATGTTGTTACCGTACTAACAAGCTACCAGCAGAAGGAAAAGATTCTGGCCAGTGCTAGAAGGAAAGCTCCCCTGCTGGTGAAACGGGTAGAGGTCCAATTGTACCAGGACTTTTCTTTATCCACCATTCAAAAATGCAGGGAGATGGGCCCTTTGAAAAGAGAACTCAACAGAAGAGGGATAAAATATCATTGGACCTTGTCATTTGGTTTGCTGTTCCAGCTCGATGGCACATAACACTGCATCACAAGGGAGGCCCTAACTCTACTGCACCTTGAGGAAGAGGACCTGGAAAAGGGGGCCCCTCAAGGATTCCATCTGGGTACTAGCACACAAGGATGTGTTGGTTACGGAGCGTTTAGATGGGACAGCTGCACAGAAGACAAGGTCGAAGCTCAGAGGGATAGGTCTGGAAACAAGAAATGGCCACCAGCAGGGGTACCCAGTCAGTGATTTTCTCACAAAAAATTAGGGGCCTAAACTCCCCAGTCAAAAGGAAAAGAGTAGAACATCACATTTGTCGTAACCCAGTCCCAGTAACCTTTCAGGAGACACACCTAAGAAAGAGGGATAGGCAGAGATTGAGATTGAAACACTATTGGAATGTCTTTCAGGCTAACCCTGCCGACAAATCATGCAGAGTTTTGATTGCCTCAAGGACATGGTTGATTTTAAGTTGCTAAAGTTGCAGCACGATAAGGAAACGAAGATATGTATTTATCTGCAGTCACTTGGGTCAGAAGAAGCCCACAATTGATACATTATATGTCCCTAATGTGACACAAAATCAGTTTGGGACAAGGGTTCTGGATGCACTAGACGACTTTGCAATAAGGGAGGTGATTTTAACAGCGGATTTCAATCTTGCCTATCAGCTGACCCAGAGAGAAGCGGATCCAGATCAGTGGGTTTGAGAGCAGCGTCAAACTGCCTGACCTATGCGAATGACAGGTTGGGGCGAAGGGACTGGGAGGGCGGTTCATGGGTAGGAGCAGGATTAGAACAGCACATTAACAGCTCCCTATCTCTACTGAATTATGGTAGAAGTCTCTAGGGTTGATAAGACTAAATATCATTCTATACTAGCTTCCATGTGGTTAAGGTAACAAAGTTCACAGAGTATTCAACTTGACAATGTTAACCTTCAACAATATATTGAAAACATTCAGAGTTTATTTCATAAAATGGCTCATGCTGAAAAAAGTGACCAGTGCCTACCTAGCACCTCTTCAGTGACTTTAAAGTGCACATACAATAAAATCCAATATTACACAAACATTGACTTCTTAAGATCACAAGTTTTAGAATTATAGGCCACAATTCTTCTTCTCTACAAAACTATATATTTGACTCTTTACGCGAACACATATGTATAGATTCAGTTACCATAGATCCTGTATTTGATGTTCTCTTAATATATCATAACTCAACACCTATTAAGGTGCTGACGCAAAACCCAACATGTTTCGTTCCTCCAGTCTGAATATCAGGTAATTCAGGGAACTTCTTCAGGGGTGAATAATCATGGTAGTAACCAAACTGGTCTAGCATATGGTGTCTCAGCAAAGTACTTGTGGAACTCTGCGACTTTGAACAATCTATAACATAGAATCACATATATTGACAGTTCTGAGGTAATACCGATTTCAATCCTCCGTGCCTTCTCACAAAATGGAATGTGTCGTCCTAGACCATAAGACAAAAACAAGGATGGGAATGGGAAAGATTGAGAAAGGAACCTGGTTAGTGAAAAAGGTTCTGTACTAATGTTATCGTTACTCTTTACATGGTGTACAAGTGATAACTCTGATGCTTACCGTTATTTGGTTTCGATAATGCATCTGTATCTGCTGCAGACTCTTAGTGTAGCTAATCTCTAGAAACACATATATGTACATCGTGTTGCAACAGTACGCAAGTTAAAACAGTGTCTCGTTGTCGTGATAGACATGAGAAGTGTAGTAGAGTCAATAGTGTAAGCCTCCACTTACTTGAAAAGTATTTTTGGAGTTGATGGGGCTCATGAAGCTGTCAAGTAGTAATCAAGGTATCAAGGGACGTGACATCAAGCCTTTTAAATAGGCAGAGTTGGTCCTACAAAGAGAGTCAAAATAGGCTAGTAGCATCATCTACTATTGACCATTGTCATCAGTATAGAATTCATTCAGTTACTGTGAGGCACCCCATATGCATCTAAGGCTTGTGGTTTAACAGTAAATTACAGTCGAGTGATGGTATACACTAGGCGTGTAAACAGAACACTGTCAGCTAAGGAGATGTTTAATCACATAAGATGTTTGCGTCATCTGCTACAACGTGTAATGGTACGCATATGGGTTGTGTGATTAAGGTATCTCGCCTCCTATGTATCCATATCTTACGGCACACTGGTAAACGGTGGTTATATCCAAGTGTCAGAAAGTGTAATCACATAATACATGTATGTGAAGGACCGGAGGGGGTATCTGTACTTCCGCTCTCTATGGTAGAGGAGAGGCACAGATGACCCCTGCCAAGATTCTCTATTATTGGTGCAAGGTCGAGCAATCAAGGCCTAGCTTCTCAGGAGGTGATGCGGGCTGGTTCTTAAGTACAGTGTAGTCCCCAAGCACCCACAAAGGAATGTCTGCACACTGTATTAGTTAAAACACAGTCTTTATATAATTAATATTCAAGGTTATGTACATCATCACGATAACTCACTTTGTACTTGGTTATATATAATGGCAAATATACAGTTCTACGTGGTACCACAATTACTATTAGATCTCTTTAAAGTGCATCAACTGTACGGTTAAATTTCACACAAATCAGTTCATAAAGGAAACCAACAATAGATATAAGAGGAAAGCAGTTGGTTAGAACAATTGGCAGAATACGGGCCCCGATACCTAGACATAGTTCTGTGTGGAGACCCGCCCAACTGGGCAACCTGTAGAATAAAGATATATCACAAGCCCGGTCCATATATTGTTCACAAGAGACTTTCCAATAGTTCTGCAACCCCAAAGTACCAGGCGTTGTAGCGTTCCTCGTCGGGGAATTAACGACCCTTCTTGAGTGCCCTCCCTTTACGGCAGGAGTCATGGGTCGTCAAACATCCGACGGAGAACAGGGTGAACTACGACGGTGAAGTGGCAGCTTCGTTCCTAGCGGTGCTCGTCGACGGGGAAGCGCAAACGTCCTGCAAGGAAGAGGCCCGCGGGGCACCTTGTGTCGATAGGTCTGGACCGCAAAGAGTTTGAAGAACTGTGGCCCAGCAAGGGTGTCAAGTCGTCAGTGTCTCTGTGGTCTTTGGGTGGCGGGAAACCCACCGGCGGATGCTCCTCGGCGCGTCAACAGTCTGGCCTTCTCCAGAGGGATAAAGCGGGCGACGATGCGGACAAGAGCGTCCTTGGATCAAGAGTTCTTAGGAAAACGGGAGCACAGCGGCTCCGGTCGGCGAAGGCGGTCGTCGACAGTGGCGGACAACAGTCCGGGCGTTTCTTTTTGAGATTCCGCGGCAGTCCCTGTCTCGGGTCAGCAGCCTGTCGTAGGTCTGTCTACCAGGGAGCATTGGCAAAGGTCAGCTGGTGCACGATGGTCCGTCGTAGCTCGGGAAGAGGGCGCCTTACCAGGTCCTCTCTGGGTCAGTCCTTGGAGACACAGATTTCAGATTGATGAAGGAGAGCAACAGCAATTCTTCTCTTCCAGCAGGGCTTCAAGGTCAAGCGTCAGTTTCACTCCAGATACTCTTCGTAGTTTGGACTTCAGCTCCGAACACTTCTGAACACGATTCCTAGTAGTGAGAAGTCCCCAGATATACTGTTGATCTCCTATTCATTCCGCTGGGTCACACTTAAGCACCCAATCACTACGAAGGGCATTCATGCAGGCAGGCAGCCAATCAGGTGCATAGTGCATTCAGGCCATTGACTTCTCTCCAGACACTCACAACAAGTTATGGGTATTGGGACAAGTACCCAGCCATTCAACACTCCACACTGCATTCATACCAGTTTCGGGCAGGACTGTCTCAGTCATTGTGTCAACCACCAGATACTAGACATCCACAACACAGAATGCGTATTCGTCACACACTCCATTCACCCAGGTCCCACCCACAGGCGTACTCACAACATACGGTCATTGGGAAGGCTCCAGCCAGTCTGGTCGGCACCTCCCCACACTACCACATGTGGAACTTCCACCCAACAGCCAGTCAGGCGGAAGGGACAGAATCAGGGCTTCCCGGGACTTTGGGAAGATCAAGGTAACAGGCGGGCAAGAGGCCACGGGGGCCATCTTGTCTCCATCAGGAATCTACCGATTCCAATGACAGGGCCTGGGCATCCCAAAATGGAGGACATTCAGGGCACCAGTCAATTCAGCACACAGCTGCCACCAGCCCGTACCCTGCTCTGTGGGCCACACACAGGTGCCCAAAAACATACACTAGGGGCACAGGGTTGTACCCCCACCCATGGTTGCCATAAGGGTATCCCATGGGTCTGTTCACCAAAACCAAAAGAGAGAGCTGCACCGCCATGAGTCCCACATGAACTCCTGCGTGGAAAACGCGACAGAATACACGATAAAAGGCAGTAAAGGACAAGGATATGGAAGCCCTGTCCCTCCGATGCATTTCCAGCATCACAACGTAAGCTTCAAAAGACACGATTACTAATGCTTACTGTTGCCGGCTGCTTAAATTCTTTATGTGGTCCTTGTGCCTCACCCCTGCATTAAGTTGCAGATTTTCAACTGGGTGTCTGTAATTCAGTAGATATATATATATATTACACGGCCACAGTAGTGGCCGTGTAGTTATGGTTAAGTTGCTGTTTCCATAGGAGGAGCACCTTTTGGGCAGCGTATAACTCTGCTCCCCCTGGACAAATCCTCACCACACTTTTCAGAAAAAGTATATGGGACACTCTGGATTTCTTTGCAAAGTTTGGTGATGTTTGGTCCCGGGGGGGAATAGTTATAGGGGGGTCCCAAAACGTCTTTTTTCCCATAGACTGAATGTTTTTTTGGTGGTCAGTCATAATGTAGAGTGCAATAATGTCGAAAGTCAAAATGTCGAAAACATTTTTTAGAAAACAATAATGTTTAAAACCAATAATGTCGAATTTTTTCAAAAAAAAAAATAAACATATATATAATTAAAATGTGTTGAGTATGAGGGGTGAGAGGGTGGTGGGGGGGTGTTGGGTGAGGAGGGTTGTGGGGGACCCCCCCTAGTAAATGATACTCTTCTTGTTTATGTATTTATTGATAGTAGTAATTGACATTTTCTTTTCGACATTTTTTTTTTCTAAAAATTGACTCTTTTCATTATATGTATAGGTTTTCGACATTATTGTTTTCTAAATTTTTTTTTCGACATTTTTGTAAGTCGACATTTTTTTTTCTACATTATGACTATAAACCGTTTTTTTTCCCATAGACTGAATGGGGGAAAAAGTTTGCGCACGTCTACAGCCCAAATGGCTGGATGGATTTTCACCAAATTTGCGGCAGGAGCTTGGTCCCGAAAGCGTGCTTTTGTAAATTTGGTGCCAATCCGTCCACTACTTTTCTTTAAAACGACCAAAAAGTACGTCTGAAAAAATTAGTGATATCTATGTCTGCTCCGTGGACACACTTCCCTGTTCGCTCCGCGGACAAGATATCGATTGGCTAATCCGTAGCGTCATGTTCGCGGACATGTGGCGCATTCACTGATTGGGTGTTGAACGTCGTCAAGTGCGTCAGATTCTGTCACTGCGCCCGCCATGTTTTATTTGTGTTTTGGTATACGCGGACATCGCTGGTAACACATATAAAACAACACAACAATGCACTTGGTAAACTTATGAAATATTGTATCGGAAGGTGAGGGTTAATGAGGATGGGATGGGATGTGGAGCAGGAAGGCAAAAAGTGGTGTTTTCTTGTCATCTAAGTCATATGGTAAATAGCATCGTAGAGTTTGAAATCTGAGGCAGCCACCTGCAGTGTTTGATGGAAAGAGCAGGTTTGCAAGTGTATGGGAGTACCACTTCTCATGAATGTGTTGAGACATGTTGTTGAAAAGTCAGAATGTATTTGCATTCTGAGCGAAGGTCACTTGCTTTGTTTTTGTGGTTGCGAGCTCAGTAGGCCCACGCGTCCGACTGTACCCATAAGGGTCAATTGTTTTTTGACCTTGAGCGAAAGGGAACAATTCAGTAAGAATCCAGGGAGTGCAAGTTTGGGAAAAATACCATTTGATAAGGTTATGTATTCAAAACGTTTGTTAAAACACATGTAATATCAGTTGAAGAAGATTCTTTGCTCCAAGGACTTCGCTGTCTGGGTTATAACGAAGACAATGGAGACAGTAAATATCCTCTAAGTTTACTTCTGCCCACTCTATACCAGAACAAGTTTTAATTTGTTATTACCAGAACAGTAATTTTGGCATTATAACTGAGGTACTATCTTTCTGTGTAGCTGTCAATTTTTTTTTAATGTTATGGGGAATGCAGAATCTCACCGTTTGTAGGCTATCATTAGGCTCACCCATGTGCCACGCTATTATTTCTTTAAAATGTCATGTATGACCACATTGATTTGTGTATCAGTTTCCACGTTCTTTTTGGGGTTTTTTTGCAATTGTTTGGTAAAGGTTGGGTATTGATACGCATTTTCTGTTACTCTTCTGAACAGCTACATTCTGCCGTTCTGTGATTGCCATGGATTCCAGATGCCAAGTGATGGGTTCTTTCGACGCCAAATGCACGTACTCGTGACCAGCTGCCTAACCGTGACTGTATTGTGGGACCACCGGGCCGGCCCCATTTGTCCATACGTTGGAGTGGCCATTAGGAGTAACATAACATCTTTTATGGTGGTGTAGTCCAAAGTTCATGCCGACGTCTTGGAAATCACTGTGCGACCGAAGCGGTTGCTTTATCGAAAGCGAATACTTTGTGTATGCGAAAAGATCAACGTGTGGCTCACGATTAACATTTTCGATGACGACGGAACAAACAAAGTTACTATTTCATTGCAAATGGGAATAGTCCGATGGTCTCGGACAGTTTATTGTGAAATTAAAGTACTTTACAAATTCTAAAATTGTTCATGTTTTCCTTTAAAAACAGTTTATTATTATTTCAAAATGTAAAGTGCTATGTTGTACGTGGTTGTGTGTTCATTTGCAGGTTCTGCATCACGGCATGTAGGTGCTTATGGGCGCATTTGGCTACGCTGGAGAGGAACATCATCCAGAAAGATGTTTAATATCACTAGGGTTAGTTATGTGACGAGATGTGGATGTGTTTTTGTATTACACAAGTTTCGGAATGTAGTTAAACATCTTTGTGCTACATGTTTATTGACTGAGGGGTAGGCTGCAGCCATGGGGACTGGGCAGAATGTCGGGGTCATGGTATAAGGTCATGATCCGCACAATGTGGCTACTGGTCATGATCACAAGGGAGAAAAGATAGGATTACAGTGGCCATGTCCACCTGGGACTGGCTTTGTGGTAAAGTTGTTCGACATTACGATACATTTGAAAGGGAGGAAAAACATGTTGGTGGTAATATTTTAACAGCGTTTCCTTTGTGCTATTTGTAGGCTGCCATGGAAAGCGAAGAGGGGCCATGTATGGAACAACCGCCTTTCCTTTCCGTGGTGGCCATGTTGGAAAAGGATTTTGTTTTGTATGGGATTTTTATTATTTTTTTTTTACTATTCTTAAACTGTGAAAGGTAGTTCTTGCAGGAACATTTAATTTGTTTACGGATGGCTTTTTTTTTGGAAGGACAGCTAAGAAGGAAAGTTGCCGACAGAAATGAGCAAAGAGGCACCAAACAGTAACATGGGGGGCTAGGCGGACGGGGGAAAATGTAGTGCGTGTGTTCTTTCTAAGGTAGGGGCAATGTTTCTCATCCTCCATCATTACAGCAGTGCTGCTGTTTTTTGCGGAGGAGGGATGGCCTTAGCTCATGTCGTTTTAAGATAAATACTATTTTTGCTAAAAGCATGCACTGTGTGCTACATTGTTAATGGCTCACTACGAATAGATGTTGGAGCAGTGCAAGGGAAATGTTCAAGGTGGCAGTTCCTACATCAGTAAAAAATGTACTTCCACACTGTTGGGATAGATCTTATTGTTAAGTGTGTACGGATTCTCGGACACGTCACCGTGCTCTGCGCCAGTATATGGTCATGTGCTGGACCGGCCTTAGGGGCAGCAGCGCCCTGGGCGGATTGGCGCCCCCCCTCCCCGTGCGCCCCGAGTCAACAGGGGCCATGGCTACGGAGTGTATTTTATTTATTTTTTTAATTTCTCACTCCGGCAAGGAGGTAATTCTATTAATAGGGTGCATTAGCACCCTATTGTTCCTAAATGCGCTCCGCTGTCGCAGACACATTGACCAACAATGAGCCGCCTGCCGCCGCTATGCTAGCTCGGGGAGCCATTGAAAGACTCCCTCAAGCTAGCGGGGGGCTAACGGTCCCTTTTCTTGGTTACGGCGCCTGCGGCAGAGGGGCGCATTTGGTGTCAATCGGGTGCTAAGCACCCGATTGACATTGAATGAGCCCGCCTGCTGCGCCTTCTGCCGCTACGCCAGCTTCACGGAGCCCTTGAAAGAGTCCCCTGAGCTGGCGTGGCGGGGGGCTAATGGCGCTCTGGGGAGCGCGGCGCCCCGGCCAGTCGGCCGGCTTGCCCCCCCCTAAGGCCGGTTCTGGTCATGTGGCATTCTCTCGCAAAGGTGTGCAATAAAGTCAGATGTTACTTTACATTATGGTTACGTGCCACTACTAGAAACCGATGACCTTTAGTAAAAAAACTTTGTTACAGGGACGTTATAGGTAAGTTGCGCTACTTAAAACCTATTAAATTCACTAAAAAAAACATTGTTACCGGGACGTTATAGTTCAACGTAAAACCGAAAAACCCTTGAGATTCGCCAGGTATGGTAAGCTAAGCAACCATAACTTGCACCACCACTGTGCACTGCTAAGACTAACACCCAGGACATCAAACATGACATCACAAATGTCATTGATGATATCACTGACCGTAATTAATAAAATATGGATGTCCTAAGGACACTATACCTGTCCGTACCGTCCGCAGCGAAGATATAACTGTCCGTAGAAC
Organism: Ambystoma mexicanum; assembly: GCF_040938575.1. Taxonomy (NCBI): domain Eukaryota; kingdom Metazoa; phylum Chordata; class Amphibia; order Caudata; family Ambystomatidae; genus Ambystoma; species Ambystoma mexicanum. The sequence continues at coordinate 648,690,237 of NC_090936.1, forward strand.
AGGCGCGGTGTCCGGCATGTCCGTAGTCAAACAAAATGGAGGTGTCCTGAGGACACTGTACCTGGGCGTACAGTGAGCAGAACATCTACGCACATGCGCACCACACCCGTAAGTCCTGCGAACATTGTGCCTGTCCGTAACTGTCCTTCTCACTTGTGTCGCACTTTTAATTAGTTTCAGGACCCGAACACTGTCCGTAGAACACCCGCGCACATGCGCACCACCGTTTCTGTGCATTGGTGTCCTGCGGGCACCCATTGCCTTCTCGGATGTGTTCACGACATCATCATGCGAACGCACCCACGCTGAGCGTGTGTCCTAATTTCAGCACTTTGTCTTCTTCCACAACATCCCAAAAGAACTTATGCAGACAAGCCAAAGTTATTTTACAATACAAAATCACCATTTCACATGTCCCATACAATAGCCCTAGCTATCCACATATTGTTTGGAACTTTTTCAATGCTTTTGAGTGATCGATATGGTCATGAGGCGCACGCCACACCCCCGAGCTTATCTTCATTGTACTTCTGCTGATTGTAGATTGAGTTTTGCTGCCTTTAGTGCTCTAGTGGAGATTATCTCACATGCCCTAATGGCATCCATGGCTGCTTGTGCTACATCAGCCTCAGCACCACCCCCAAACCCTCCACCGCCACCACCTCCTCAAGGGCCTGCAGAGGGAAATACGCGTGAGGATGTAGAGAGCGAGGAAGAAGAGGATGAAGAGAATGAGGCGGGGGAACTCCCTACTACCAACACTCGCCGGGAGTCATGGGTGTGGTGGTTGTTTACCGTTTTTAGTAACGTCCCAAAAGCACATGCGAACCAGGTCGCCTGTAAAAAGTGCAATTTGGTGCTGAGTCATGAAGACCTGGTGTGTACAACTTTGGTACGACAACCATGAAGCGACACCTAACTTCGTTCCACGGTGTGGACATTCGCAAAGTGGTACCATATAAAGAACGTAGTAGGATGAGTTCCTCCGCAGCATCCTCCGTGTCTGATCCTCTCTCCACAAGAGACAAACCCTGTGGGAGAGCGCATCCCTCCAGCTGCCTCACAGGCCATTCGCAATGCTGTTGACCCGTACCTTTCAAAGGTCACAATATTGTGTATGTACTGCGACGCAGTACTCTGCAGGGGGGGGGAGTCTTCGAAGTGCTTTCAAGACTTCGGTCTCGGAGCACCAGAAGACCTGCTACCTACCTAAATAAGGGCCACCATACATCTTTCTCTCTCCACCTGCCCTTTCTTATCCCCGTGGTTGGTGTCCCTTCCTTACCCTCCTTTCCCCTCCTCTCCTAGTGTGTCATGTGTAAAAAATCTAAAAAAAAAGATAAAACAACAAAAAATTTCAAAAAAGGCTCTTTTCAGAGCCGCCTTTCTCAGTTTAAAAAAGGAACTATGAAGTAAACGGTGCCTCTGCGCATTTGTTAAGAAGTCTGCGGACAGTCCTAGGACAGACAAAATTTTAGGGTGCAACCGTAGCAAACCCAATGCACTTTTCTCTAGCAGTAAGTGGTGGCTCTGAAAAGAGCCTTTTGGTGGTGGTGTTTGTGTTTGAAAAACTTGGATTCTTCAACATGAAAAGCAAAATAGGTGACTATAACAGCAAAAAAAGATTGCAATGCATTTTGTACATTTCGTAGAAAAATCTGATTGCCAGCATATGTAAGATGGACTCCATCTCTACGAAAAAAGAATGCGCTACGGAACATAATATTTTCATTGTGGAAAGAGGACATACCAACATCTCTTAGAAAGGCACACACAGCCTTATTGACATTGCGTCTCGCTTTCTCCATTTGTGGACCTTATAAAGAAGAACACAGCCACATTTGTCTTTGTGCAATACGTGAAAAAATTACTTGACAATTTGGAAACATATCCATGACCTTCTCAAGTCCCTCCTTCATTGCAAATTGCAAAGAAATTCAAGACACATGCCCTAAACTGTTTCCTCCACAATGAATGATAATTATATCAGGATGACGCTCTGTAAAGTAGCACAGAGAGGTACCAAGTCCAGCCACTTTATTCCACACACTCCATGCCAGTGCACTTCCACATGAGGGAATCCAAGATCTGCAGATATACCGCAACGTTCTGCATGCACCTTTCACCAATGTATCCATGAGTCTCCCAAAATCCAGATAATCTGTTTTCGGGCACACACAGCCATAGCTGTCTGTTCCCCTCTCAGGGAAAAGACGTTCTCACTAAATATCTTTGTTCACAACACACCCACTGAACTTTACTGACCAATCCCTAGCTCCGCTCATTTTCATTTGCATGCCTCTTCACCCCAGAATCCCCGTATGTAGTATGCGCTGTCTGCAGACTACCGCCATGTCTGCGGACATGTAGAGGATATAAGCATGACGACTGTACATTTAAATAGTGTTCCCCTTTTCCCCTTTAAGGTGGGCTCTGAAAGGAGCCGTTTTTTTTGCAGATGCCTTACAGACACCTGTTATTTTGTATTGTTTTGGGGTTTTTTCTTATTAGTTTACTCCTACAATCATTACATAACCTTCTCCAAAGCAAGCCTTACATTCCAAAAGAACATGGCATTTCCCAAGTAAGATAAAGAAACACCATCTGCTTCAAAATAAGTCGCATTACTGGAAACAATGTTCTTGTGGCTACAGAAAAACATACAAGCTCTTAACATGAAAGCATGCATGCCGCGATTGATTGCAAATCTACCAATACTTTGATCAGGACAAAACACATAACTGTTGACCCATTTTGCTCTAGGGAGTAAGCCAGAAAAAATTACTTTCGCACTTGGAAAGATGGTGATGACTGCTTGAACCAACTGTTCCAAATCTCCCAACAAAGCAGGGGAACTCACGTAACCCAAATGGCAAGCATCATAGTGCAAAACTACCACATGGGAACTGTTCATCGTACGCATATCTCTGCAAACTTGGAGAATTGCCTCTACATTGTAATCCGTTGCAGCGCTCCACACCACCTCCACTCCTCTTAGATCGAAATTCTTTGCCACATGTCTACATTCAGAATAGTGCTGTAAACCACGGACAAAAATGTCTCCGAGCACCAACACCCTGACTGTCTCCACCTCTGCCATCTTCACTACACACACTCTCTTACTACACAAATCAACAATGTCAACATCTTATTGGCAGATGCCTACAGTATCCTTTCCATGCTGGATTTGCTGTGAAACCCTGTATGTGGCACGCCCTACCCGCGCACAAGCGCGGTGTCCGTGCGGCATGTAACTCTTAGCCAGTCCTTCAACCCTTTCCACATCACTCACAAATCCATTTCCTCATTGGACACAGCTAAGCACTCACACAACCATCCAGCCAAGTCCTCTACATCTAACTCCATCATCAAAGTTCCACAATTCAAATGTACTGTTGATCACTCTGAATGCAAGTCCCATATCATTCATATCATGCAAAGCACCTACTACAAAAACTACTGTGCAAGTGTCGCGGATTTCTACTTACAGCTCCATGAATACCCACATGCATGATTACAAAGTACAGGTATGCATATTTTATTCAGAGTACACGTGCAACTCTTACGATTCCATCTAAACAAATTAATGCCACTGAATCTGCATAGTCAATACATACATACCAACGCTCCCTCCCGCTTTAAGCGCAAGACTTCCGATTTTTGATTGAAAAATCGCACTACTTCTTACTATCTGCCACATAACCTATGCATATGTACCAACCCTCCCGATTTAGGCACGAAACTCCATTTTCCATTAAAGAAGGTCACAATTTTTTACTGTCTTCCGCCTAAATCAATGCTACTTTCAATGTGATCGTATATGAGAAAAAACCGTTCCCGATTGCTGTGCCGACATCTCCCTCTCAGGTGCTCCTGATTTTTCACATTCCTACTTATAATATGAAAGTATGCAAATTTTTCCAATCTACTACAATGACCTACCACTTCCAAACCTCTCTGCTATGTATAACACAGCTGAAAAAAAATAAGGGAATTTCATGAACTGAAAATTGTACTCATTTGCGAAGCAAGTTCAACTAACATACTGCAAATAACATATAAAGGCTGCACATAGTGAAATGAAATGCACGCATACACTGTGTTGAGATATCAAACGAGAATACTCCCACGAAGGCTAAAAAATTAACGTGTACATTAACATCACTGCTTTAAACACACAAAATGACTAACTTCTTCCTTTTACAATTCCAGTGAAGACCACTCTCCTGTAAACCAACAGCATCTACACTGCAAACAACATATCCGAAGAAACCTGGTGAATCCACAAAAAAAACTAAGTACAGTACTACCTTTATATTCTTACTCTTCCTCAAAGAGACTGTGTGGGTTATTTATGTAATTTTCGCACCAAAAAAACATCGATTTCTGAACCATTCTGCCCACAAATCCCCATTTATTAAACAAAGATTAACAGCAGAATGGCACACAAATCCCCGTGTTTTTGGAACACAAATAACATACACAAGCCTTAGAATGTTAGTACTACAAAAGAAATAGCTGTTTTAATTCTATACCATTATGTTTACTATTAATGCTTCATCTCACCACTAGCTCACTTGCTACTCTCATCTGAAGCACAGTGCAGTAATATACAAATAGAAAAATAGCTTTCCCAACTCATTGTAACAGCCCAATGCACATTCACACACCACCACAAACATCTTCCCCATCAAACTCATATGCGCATGCACACAGCACACATACATTGTAAAACAGACCAACCCATACCTTTTTTTTTCAACAGACCCCAAAGAATGCCTACCAAAAAGCAAGTCCGTAGAAAGGGACGCAGAAATAGAGCAAATTAAAATAAGTGTCCAAAGTAAGGATCCATCTCTAGCAGAGTTTGTACAAAACATTGAAACCAAACAGCTAATACAGTCATTTAGCGAAACGAAGGAACCTTCAACTACACAAACTTTGCCTCCTCGATCAAAATGTGGCACAAAACAGAAAATGCTTTACAAGAATTTGGCTACCACTACTGCTAACAATGCCCCTATAAATCCTGATATTCTAGCAAAAACCCATAGTAAAAAAAGTATTTTAGCAAAAATGTTCCGCCACAGAGTTCTTCAGAATCTAATGAGAAGAGGAGCAAAATCATCCTCAACTGTTACGCTCACCTGGTATCCACGGGGACGCCCTTATGCCCTGGTTGCCGGATTCACCCTGGACCCAACCCGATTCCAGACGGTGTCTTTTATGGCGGTCGGGCCTAAAAACACAGGAGGACTGGACTTAGGAACAGATTTCGTTTCCTCCCACCAGCCCCCTGGACTCGATCTGATGGCCCACTCCTCACCTTGTTGCTATGTCTGGCGTGCTCTCCGTCCTGCCTTCTGTGCAGGGCCGCATAGTTTTCTGCAGGTTGGAGCGACCAAGTTAACTTCACTGGTGCTAACCCATTCAAGTGTCTTTAAGGAGGTAAGTCTGGTTATGGCAGTCTTAAAATGTCCTTGCTTCCCTTTCTTGCTATTAATGTTTTTTTCTTTATTTATTCCCCCTTAGGTGCATGGAGGTTCGGTGGATGCGTTGCTTGGATCAGGCTGCTGCCAAGATGATTGGACGCAGAAGCGTATGATGGATGGTAGGTTAAGCGCGAAGTGCGGCGCGGTAATGTCTTTTTTTGCTAACCTGTATTATTCCTTTTCAGGTCGCAATGGTCTTTCTGGGCGTGTGAAGATTTCCGGAGTGGAACCGGCCAAGAAATGCCCAGCCAGGTGAGGATTTTGTGATTACAGCCGCGAATGCCGTGAGAACCTGTTTTAGCGTTGTCCTTCTTTCTCTCTCCCTCCAGGTGCTTTATTCCGGTGCGTGCGTGGTGTCCTGATGATGCTGCCGACTGGATGGAAGACCGCGAGCATCAGGAATCGACGGATGGAAAGTTGCAGGTAAGCAGAGACTGCTAATGATGTTCTTTTGTCTCCTCTGCAGGTCCGCTGTTCAAGGATCGCCGGGTGCTGGTCTATGGACACGATGAGCATCACGCTGCTGGCTGCAGAACAACGCGAAACACGTTCTGTAACTTGGGTGTGGTTTATATAGCCCTCTGTAAAGTAGTCCAGGTAAAGTAGTCCGGGCTACCACACCCGAAAACACTGCACCGCGCAGTCTGGTTCTAGGAACTAGACTGTGTGGGTGCCTCCATGTTGGCTGCAGACCTTCACAGAAAAAGTAGTCCCTTCTAGACAATGTCCCAACCTGAACATGAGCCTGGCGCTAAAGGCACCAGGACTGACTCCAGGAGAGTCCATGATGATAACGCAAGGCCCTTGGCGCCGCAAGTGAACCCTGAGTCCTAACCCTACCTGGCATATGACCATGCCAGTGGGGTTTTGGGTCACCGGTCGTGACACAACCCTTAAAACCTACCATAGAAAATTAATCCTACAAGCTCTCGTATACAGTGCAATCCTTCTCAAAAGGAAGTTATTTATTTTTGTGTTAAATAGGATGAAACCACTAACAAAACTAAGTACTAAACTACAAAAGAAACTTCTCAATAAACGGAATGTCAACAAAAATAACTTCTTAAATATTTGTGGAGGTGAATGGAGTCACACAACGACTGCAGAACCATATTTTAATGAAGAAGCATACAAACAAAATCAAACAAACACAATTGCCATCCATAGCAGTTGACGAGGATATGAAAAAAATCAATAATACCATCATGGAACAAGAAACACTGCTTACAAAAGTATTCCCAGAAAACTCAGAATTACCTCTCCATTTGACTGAACCAGTCCGTCCAGTATACAAATGGCCGTGTACGTCAATGTGTAACATTCCTAACAAATCTTTCAAATCTTTACGCCAGTTCCTCAATCAGTATGTGAAAGGTAAAGACAAAATCAAAAGGAAAGTGCTGCACAGTATGGATACCTGTCCAGTGCGCAAATACAAAGGACTACAAGGACATTTATTAGCCTGCATTTCAGGACCTATTTGCAAAAGCACCTTCCATGACATCAAAATAATATCAACACATCGTTCAAATATAAGAAATCTAGTGTATAAACTGTACAATGCTAAAAGTCCAGCTTTAGAATTAGCCAATTTAAATAACACTCTTCTGCATGGTACACCCAAATACCTACATGAAGAAATCGACCGTATCCAGAAAAATATTTTGGAAGTGAAAGCCACTTACAAAATGCAATGGTTTTAGAACAGACTAGCACCAATAATGCACATAGCAACCTTCTATTACACACATACAAAAAAGAAATACTAAAATGTAAAAGTACATCCACTGAAGTACCAAACCATGTGTGTGTGTTGCCGCAGAACTTTTTACAAAATTAATACAAAAACTATAGACGTAACATGCAAAATAGAAGACAATGAAGATTCCAAATGGTTTGAATTAGCTCTCTACCTTTTAGCAGAAAACAAATACGAAGTAAGTGAACCCTTAGTACTTTGCAGTTACTGCACTACAAAACTTGAGAGCAACCAAACTCCTTCACGTGCTATCACTAATGACTTGGAAATATTCCGACTACCAAAACCCCTGCAACAACTCAATTTGTATGAGAGCATCATAATTCAAACAGTTCACCCATTTCAAGCAATAATACGCCTTCAACCAAAAACAGCAAAATTGCCTACCTCTGAATTGGTGAAAGGCATTCGTGGCAAAGTAGTTTATTTGCCATTAGATCTGACAGAAAATGTGCACACTCTAGGAGTGCAACATCCAATAGAACATTCTTTAATTGTCTTAGTAAATGGTGTACCAACAAAAGACAAAACAATTTGACAACAATTCGTGGACTTACATAAAGTTAGACAAGCCTTGCAATATCTGAAAGACAATAATGCATACTACAAAAAAATAAATATTGAAGAAAGCTTAAGGGAAACAACTGAAATAATTGAAGAGTCATCAGAAACTGGTCAATTTGAACTTCTGGATCCTGCTGCAGTATCCACTCTTTTGGACCATTATACAATGCATCCATTGCACTCTAATGAGAGCATAGATGATGCACTAGAAACGTACCAAATGCGACAAACCAAAGGGTCACCAATGAGCATATGGGAAAAAAAGTATAGAAGCACATGCTTTTCCACTGTTATTTCCTACTGGCAAAGGAGGAAGATACGATGATAGACCCACTCAGATAACAGCATCGGAATACCGCTCATTACGAATGTATTCTGAAGATCCCAGATTTAGACAAAATGTGGAATACATATTCCACCTACTCTTTGAAAGTGAACTAGCAACCCTATGTTACGGACTTCCACACATATTGAAATCTGGAACTTACTTTCAAAATATGTCAGCTACGCAATTAATACAAAAAGTGCAAGAAAAAGATGAGGTTTTACAATCAAGTATAACAAATCTGTTTGCAAACATGCGTGATACAAAAGAATACTGGTTCTGACGGCACAGAGATGTACGTTGTATGATCAGAAACCTGGGACCGCCCACTTGGTTTGTTACATCAAGTTGTGCAGAATATACATGGGAAGATTTACATGATTTCCTACGCATATCAAACAACAACAAAAACAATATAGATATACTATCACCTGGAGAACTTTGCTCTCTAGATCCTGTTAATGTTTCAAGATATTTCCACCATCGTTTCATTGCTATGCTACACTTTATTTGTAATAAAACTGTTCCTCCCCTTGGAGAAGTGCAACACTTATTTTGGATAAAAGAATACCAAGCCAGAGGAGCACCACATATCCACATGCTTTTATGGATTAAAGATGCACCTAAATTTGGTGAGGACAGTGATGCCACTGTTTTGCAGTTCATCCAAAAATATGTAAATCCCTTCACAAAGGACACATAGGGCCTCATTAGGACCCAGGCGGATTTCGCGGTGCTAAATGCACCGCGAAGCATGGCGGAAAGCCGCCGATAGCGCCATGGGGGTTGGCGGATTTACCGCCCCATTCCGACCTTGGCGGGGCGGTAAATCCCCAATCCCCATTCTGCCCTTCCCCATTCCCATTTTTGCCCCATAGGGTATAATGGGAGTGGGGAAGGAGTTAATTACGCCACCGTAAAATACGGTGGCGTAATTAACAACGAGGTCCCGTAGCGCCATGGTTTTCTCCGCCTGGTAAAACCAGGCGGAAAAGGCCGCCATGGCGCTACGGGAACTCGTAGTATGGCGGAGAGGTACGCCATGCACTACGCTGGCGTAAAACCCTCTCCGCCAGGGTCCTAATGAGGCCCATAGTGACCTTCATGGCCAGATTGTACAATTTCAAAGACACAAATGTGCAAATATTGGCATCACAAATACAAAAGCATATTGAAATACTACACCACACCAAATGCCGTTTTGGTTTGCCTAGACCAGTTACAGAAGCAGGTGAAGTGAACAACTTCATGTCTTCAGTTCGACATAGTGTTAAAGGTAAATCACCTAAGAACACGTATTACATAAAAAGAACAGAAGAATCAAAATATATCAATGATTACAATGCAGTCATTGCCCTCTTATGGAATGCAAACATAGATGTGCAGTACATTGCAGACAATTCCACTGCAGTTGCACAATATGTTACAGCCTACTGAACGAAAGCAGAAAAAACAGAGCTTCAAGACCTTTGGAATTACCTATCATCAGACAAAACACTATCTCAGAAATTGTACAGCCTAGGCATAAAAATGCTCTCTCATAGAGAATGTGGCACCTATGAAGCTGCAGATCGTTTAACCGGTACTGCTTTGTATTGAAAATCAGAAAATATACTATGGCTAAGTCTTGATCCTGCTAAATCTAAAAAAAGAGTTCTCAAATCATATGAGGATATAGAAACAATTGCCAAAAGTGATCCCAACAGCCAAGACATTTTAAAAACAATTTATTGGACACATACTACCCGAACAGGAGTATCACTTTAGAAAGCATGTGTCTATACCACATAGCCCAAAACTTTGCATACAAAAATAATATAAAACCTGAAGAAAGCAAAGGTAGATATAGAGTGACAGATTGTGAAGGCAGCTTAGTGCAACTTACCAAACAAAGCTTAATTAATCAGGTCAAATTGTCATTAAAAACTCCTCAGCAGAAATAACTATATTACATGTACCTGCTACAACTTTGTAAACCATGGAGAAAAGAGGAAGAGATACTAGATAACTATGACTGCTATGAAGATGCTTTCAAAGCAAATGAAAGCGCTATCACCGATGTGAACTTTACGCAGTAAAGAACAATGTTGCACAATGAACAGCAACACGAAGAAGAACTCCAGGCCCAACTAGATAAGGACACTTCCGACAGTAGTCAACCTTCTGCAACAGGAAGTCAAGAACCACTAGGACAGCCACTAATAGCAAATGAAGCAGAATTAGCTATGACAGAAGTGGATAACACCATGTGTCACTATGAACAAGATATAGAAGACTTATCTATATTACAATCAAAAATTAACAAAGATCAGCGCACCATTTTTGAAGAAGTACAAAAGAAATTGCACATGGTGTACAACATGAAAATAAAGAGTGTACCTGCCAAAATTACAAACCTATACTGCTGTATGTCAGTGGCGAAGCTGGTTCAGGAAAAACATTCTTAATCAAAATCATCAGCAAGTTCCTTCAACAATTGACAAACAACAAACTGTCAGCTGTTGTAACTGCCCCCACAGGTTTAGCTGCCTACAACATAGGCGGTGTCACTTTACACCGATTACTACTCCTTCTAGTAGAACACCATGTCAGGACCCAAGATTGGAAACATTGGTATCGCTGGCGGTTCCGCCGGTGATCGGTCTAGTCCTCACCCAACATGGCGCCCATCATGACGCTGAGCTTATATAATCCGGCTCCGCCCACTTTTCGGCGCAGTATCTGTTATTTCACTCTCTCTCAACGCTCCGACTTTGGATTATCGCCTTCCTGTGTATACCTCCTAGTCCTCATTTCCCCTGGTTCCTTCCCTTTATCCCTATTCCTTACCTTTCTATTATCTCCGTATTCGCTACAGTTTTTCTCTGCGCCCACGAGTGCAGCTGTTACATCTGTTGCGGTACCCTTCCGCTTCGCTATTTCTTTCTTTGCTCTAAACTTCCACGTACCTTACTTCAACCTGGGACTCCGGCCGCGAGGGTGCTTCTCGCACTGTGTTTCCGCGTCCGGAAACAGGAGCTTTCTTACTGGACTTGCTATCGGCTGTTCCTTCAACCCTTCTGACTGGTATTTCTTTCTTTTACAAACACGGAAGCGCTGTGCTGGTCGCCGCGGCGTTTCTCAATCCTTTGTTACTTTTCTACCTTTGTCTATCTTCTCGGCGTAATACCTTCTGGCGAGTTGTTCCTTTCCGTTTCACCGCAGGGGGGTTAGCGCTGCTTCAGACTACTTGAGACTTTGGTACAGTAGCCCTTTCTAATTACTGTTTCCCTTTTCCCTTTTCGATACTTTCCTTTTCTACCCTTATCTCAGGGTCAGCTACCCCTTTACTCCGTACCTTGCTTTTTTTGCCTCTTTGATTCCTGCCTTCAAACACACTATCTACGTCATCACCCCTGACATCTTGGAACTGCAAATTATAGTTCTGAACCATCTAAAGGACCTACCTTCCGAACCCATCTATGACTAGGGTTTTTTCCGCCTTCGGGCTTTTTCCCTAGAACTGAGGCTGGCCCCCTGGGGTTCCCCGGTGATAGGTCCACTCTTCTGTCACGGTGGCCTCCGGAGGGGCCAGACCTTATCTTCATGAAAAGAAGGCCAGAACACAGAAAAGCAGGGTTCCAAGGACTAAGGAGAAGCCAGGCAAGTTTGAGACCGATCCTTGTGTACGTACATCGGAGGAGTCAGGTGAGGAGAAAGGGGAGGTGGACTCGGAACAGGACACACCAAAACAAATTAGACTATTACAAACTTTCTGCAGAAGCTGCAATGGAACTACGCAGAGTATTAAAACAAATGAAAATGCAACTAATAGATGCAGTGAGCATGGTCTCCAACCGAATGTTGGCTTTGATTCACCTCAGATTGCAAGAAGTACTTAAAACAAACTACGAAGAACTCTTTGCAGGAAAACACATTATCGTTTTCGGAGATCTTCTACAATTGACACCAGTGAAAGGTGAACCTATTTTTAAAAACTTAGAACACAAACTCTGCCGTAAAACTGTTGGCAGCATAGGAAACGTCAACCTGTGGCAACATTTCCAATACAGAGAATTAACAGAACACATGCGTTAATATGCAGACCTCACTTACGCCAACATTTTAAAAAGTATTAGAATTGGTATACTATCTGAAGAAGCACAAGCAATATTGAAAAACCGGCACATCCATGCACTTTATGGTGATAACGGATGTGCTACTGATGTTATGGAACAATTAGCGCAGAAAAATGTCAATTGTATGGCCTTAATTCCAACTCTTGCAAGCTGTTTCAAATTCAATGAAACAATGTTAAAAAAAGAAATGCAACCAATAATTGAAATTTTCTCCATAGACAAACTGGACGTACATGGTATGACACTACCCATGTGTCAGCAAGCCACAACAAGACTAAATACGTTAGAAAATTCAATCTCCAACACAGCTGGGTTGGAAAAAATATTAAAATTATCCTTAAATTGTAGAGTAATGCTTAAACGTAACCTTGACGTGGAGCAAGAACTAGTTAATGGGGCACTGGGTACAGTTGTTGGTTTTCAAACATACCCACGTGACAACAACATTCAGTTTGTCAATATTCTCTTTGAAAAACTTTCAGAAGTAAAAAGGATAGGGTGCCCAACAGCTCGATTCCTTCTCTTTAAAGACATGTATGTACGTAGAGAACAATTTCCTCTAACTGTTGCATATGCAGTCACCATTCATAAATCCCAAGGTCTTACCCTAGACAAAGCATTGATAGATATAGGAAACACAGTCTTTAAAGAAGGCATGAGCTATGTAGCACTATCATGCTTATGTACACTTGAAAGTCTATTTCTAATCAACTTTGATGCAAGTAAAGTGAATGCTGATATTCCTTGCATTTTAGAATACGTAATGTACACTCCCCATCTGAAATCATATCCTGTTCCAGAGAAAGGAAAACGTTGTAAAAGAAAACTAAGTCTAATAGAAATGCAACAGGATCTGACTGCAAATCCTTCAAAGAAAACAAAAGACGCTAATACTTCATCAATTACCACAAGCAAAGAAGAACCTATTAGGGAAAGTAAATCAGGAACTTCTTCAAAGAAGGAACAGAAACTCTGAACAAATCACTCGGAGACAGAACTATCTGGTCCATTCAAATTTTCAAATGAAACTGGTGTAAGTTGCTACGCAAATGTAGCAATGAATATTCTATTTCAATTGCCACCAATTGTTAACAACATTTACATACACAGTACAGACCAATTGTGTTTGCAAATGTTAGTCCTTCATAGAAACGCAACAAACAGTCCTGACAACAGTTATAGTGTTCATGGAATAAGACAGGAATTGGACTACTGTGCTGGAATGGTGAGATTCACTATAAACTCACAAGAAGATCCACAAGAATTTCTAATGTACTTACTACAAGTACTCGAAAACAAAAACATACCTATAAATGAAATCTTCCAGATTTCATACATGTGGAAACATACATGCACTCTCTGTAACAATGTGACACAGGAAGAAATCCCTAATGAGCGATTTGTGTATGTATCCATACCTAATTGTGAATCCATTCCATTTCCGCAACTTCTACAGAATGTAAACCATGGCAGATTATGTACTATCTGCAATTCAGATAATCGCTCCACCTTACCAATACAAACACATAGTAACTACATAATACTATTGCTTCTATGTTACAATGCAGATGGTACCAAAAACAACTGCAAGCTGACTGGATTCACACACGGTCAAGTGTCACTTGTAAGAAAACCTTTCCAACAATAGGTATAATCTACCACGCAGGAGCTACAACCAATGCAGGTCACTACACTGCATATATTAAAAACGAATGCGGATGGTTCGACTGTAATGATAGTAGCATTACTCTAAAGCAGAGATTACCAGCAAATCTTACAAAAGCGTACTTAATCTTCTTAAAGCCAAAATTTAATAACTAATGTGTACTTCAACATTAACAAAAATTCAAGTAAAAGACTATAAACAGTTAGAATATGCCAAGAGGTATCTAACTGCCCAAGATTGTAAAACAACCACACAGATAGATGAATACCACAGATTCGTAACAAAACATACACAGTTAGAATACGCCAACAGGTAGCTAACTGTTTTTTTAAAAAAACTTTTATTTTTGTCAGCAGAGGAAAATAGCTTACACATACATCAGAGAAGCCAAGTTGACTCAGCACAATATTCAACAGAGAGCAGCGATAAATATAAGTGGTAATATAAAACAAGCATGAGTAAACTATCATGAGGCGTTCAGAGGTAAGACATTCCTTCAAGAGGATTGCGATGAGTTGTCCTCAGATGAGGATGCGTCCAGGCTGTTGAGATAACTGTTGAAAGGAGACCAGATGTTTTTTGGCGGGGAGTGGGCTGGGAGGGTAGTGAGGTACTCCTCCTCACAGTTCCGGGACCATGTTAGTAAATTCAACCATTTCTGGAATGTGGTGGGGAGGAGGACTTCCAATTTTGTAGCACACATTTTTTGGCAACTAGGCAGCTCACATTTAACAATTTGGCATTGTCCCTGGCACCCTCAGCCCCCCACATCCCGAACAGAACCCCAAGCGGGTCAGGCTCAATAACAGTGTCACAAATTTCTGAAAGCGTCTTCAGGATCTCGCCCCAAAATGTAGTTAACCTCGGACTGTCCCAAAACATATGGAGATGACCAGCATTATCAGCACCGCAGAGGGGGCAGAGTCTCGGGTCTGAGCGAGCAAACCGAGAAACTCTGCGTGGGGTATAGTACAATCTGTTCACCAGTTTGTATTGAATCGTACAATAGCGAAAGTTCAGGGAGACTCTGCTAGTGTGGGAGCACATTTTCGTCCAAAGTTGGTCAGTGAGATCCAATTCTAGGTCAGTTGCCCAGTCATCCCGGGCCCTGGATGTCAGTTTTGGGGAGGCAGTAAGGAGGAGTTTGTATAGCGAGGATACCACCCGGCGGGCCCCACCCGAGTTGGCGATGTAGGAAATCCCAGTGGAGTCAGGGGGTTCATCAGGAAACTCAGGCCAAGCATTACGGAAAGCGGCCCGGAGTCTGTAAAATTGTAGCAACTCCAGCGATGAACCCGAGTGACCGGGCCTCCAAGTCTGCGGAGTTATAAACTGCCAGTACGGGTAGAAGTCAGTCAAAGCTAGGTATCCCAAGGACTGCCAGTGCTTGTGGGTTCCATCCCGGGGAACCGCCAGGCCGGAAGCCACTTATAGTATGGATGTTCCTCAGCGCAGGTAACGAATAATCGCCCCCAGGCATTCACCGTGGTGCGGACTGGGTCAATGGCCGAGTCCGGTTGGTAACGTCGATGTAGTATCAGCGACATCAAGTCGTTGGCAGACGCTGCAAGGGTCTGGAGCTTGACATGAGGGCGTGGGGGGGCCCGGGTACCAGTAGGAGGCAAACTGTGCCTGCGCAGCGATCCAGTACCGCAACATGTCAGGGGCCGTGAAGCCACCCTGTTCGTAGGGTAGTGTCATAGCGAGCCATTTTTTGCGAACGCCCCTGAGTGCCACAAAAACTGAGCGCACAGCTTGTGTAAATCTGTAAATTATTTATTACCGGGCCAGACGGGTATATTGGGGAATATGTACAGCAGTTTAGGAAGTAGTATCCTTTTTACAAGTGAAAGTCTGCCAGCTAAAGAGAGAGGGAGAGGGGACCAACGCACCACCTTGGCTGCAGCTTGTTCTGCCACGGCTGTGTAGTTGTCCGCCAGGAGGGTATCTCTTGCCAGGGACACCTGAATACCCAGGTATTTAATCCCGTCAGGTGACCAGCGGAGTGGGTACTCAGTGGCGGGTGGCGCCGTAGAGCTTGTAAGGGGGAAGATTTCAGACTTAGTGTAATTGATCGTAAAGCCAGAGTATGTCCCGATGCGGGTAATGTCACGCAATATTGGGTCAAGGTGAGTGTTGGGGTCCCTGACAAACAATAACACGTCATCGGCGTACAGTGAAATCATTTCGGGGGTATCTCGTAGTCGTATCCCCTTGCTCGAGTGGCACGCCCGGACATAGTCCACCATGGGCTCGATGGCCAGGGCAAACAAGATCGGGGAGAACGGGCATCCCTGGCGGATGCCTCTGAAGGGAGGGATCAGGCTGGAAGTATGGGAGTTGACGCGGACCCTGGCTACCGGAGAGGTATACAGTAATTTAATATATGCAAGCATCCTGGGTCCCACACCCATGGTCTCGAGGACAAGCCACATGTACTTCCAGGACACCATATCAAAGGCCTTCTGGGCATCCAGGGTGACCGCTACCGCACTGACCCCCTGATCGATGCGCGCCATAACATTGAGAAGCCTCCTGATATTATGGGATGTAGATCTCCCGGGCACGAAGCCCGACCGGTCATCGTGCACCATGTAGGACATGATGGGCAGGAAGCGGCTAGCGATTACCTTAGCAAAGATTTTTGTATCCAAGTTTATCAGCGAAAGGGGCCGATAGGACCCGCATTTGTCACTAGGCTTACCAGGCTTTAGCAGGACCGTGATGACGGCCTCTCGTAGAGTCAGGGGAAGGGATCCCAGCCTAAGTGACTCATTCCACACCTCAAGCAATTCATGGGCTAGTATCGCCACGTGTTCCTGCTAAAATTCGGCCGTTAGCCCGTCAGGGCCCGGTGCCTTTCCTTTAGGGAGACTGGATATGGCCTCCACTATTTCATACAATGTAATGGGGGAATCTAATTGATCTCTAATGGCAGGCGAGACATAAGTGGTAGGAATCTGTTCCAGGAGTTCCCGCATCTGGGAGTCGCTATTTTCAGGAGGTTGGGAGTATAATTCAGAGTAGAAGCCTGCAAAGACTTCCGACGATTTGCTGGTCGGACCATTGTAGATTCCCCATGCCATCTTTGATACAGGTTATTTGGGATTGACCCCATTCCCCTCTTGCCAGTGCGGCCAGCGTTTTGCCGGGTCTGTCACCCTCACCATATTTGCGTGCTGCCTGTGGGCGACTGAAATATTGGACTTCCCTGAGAGCGTGTTCATTAAAGTTTTTGAGCTCGTCGCTAATCTGGGAGAGGACACCTGCGTCGACCAAGGCCGGGTGGGCTTGTTCAAGGTCCCGTAGTTTAGCTTCACTGCGGGATAGGGCGGCTCTTATGTTTTTAAGGACCCCAGACTCCCTGGAGATGGATGCCCCCCTGATAAATGCCTTGAAGGCATCCCAGCGAACCCCCAGTGTGGTGGCCTGGGGCAGACTGTGCTCAAAGTACGTCTGGATGTCGGTGAGGATGTCTGCCTTGAACACAATATCCCGCAGGGCGGCTGATTTGAATCGCCACGCATAGCCAGTAGGGACGGGCATCCCCATCTCCAGGGTGATCAGGACCGGTGAATGATCAGATAGTGTGCGCGGGCGAGTATCCGCGTTTCCACAACTCTGCCCAGCAAGGGGCCGGACAGCAGGACCAAGTCGGAGGCCGAAAACGCCCTGAAGTGACGCATGGAGGACACCGTTGAAACCCTGCTCAAAGACCTCCTTGGCAACCCGGCCCTCTCGCCCTACTTCATCGTGGAGCGTGCCCATCGAGCCCTTTCACCACGCCCCAAGCCTGCCGACATTCCAAGGCCTATCATCGCCATAATTCTAAACTACTGCAATAGAGACCTTATCCTCCGCCTAGAGCGTGAAAAGGGAGATCTACGACTTGAGGCTAGCACCATCAGGATCTTCCCAGATTTTTCAATAGCTGTACAACAAGAGAGGCGCCAATTCCTCGGGGTCAAGAAACTGCTCAGGGAGCGAAATGTCCCATACGCCATCTTGTTCCCTGCACTCCTCAAAATCACATACAATGGCAAACTGTATTTTTTCACTGTGCCTGATGAGGCAGTGAAGTTCATTGAAGCGCACATCCCTCTACATGGTCCTGTCAATGACCGCGCCGAAGAACACTGATCTACTACATCATGTCCTAATGCGGCCCAATCAATCTATTCAGCAGATCCCTTCGTGCCTCATTAGTGCGAATCTGTCAGTAGCAATACAGCACTGCAAACTCAGCATACTTGGCCCCGGCTGCAGTCCTCTGACCTCAGGTTCATCTTTGTTACACTGGACGCTGGTCCCGGCGTGTTCTCACAACATGGAACGGAACGAGACTCCTTGATGTGTCCTAGCTCCCATCCTGCTTCTGGTGGACTGTTGACTTTGGGACCTATCATAAGATCCGCTTACTGCAGAACCTATCTCTGACAGCTGTCGCTGTCCCACAAGATGCTTAAGCGGCCGTCCTCACGGCAACAGCGCACCCCACTGCAATGGCAATGTTTATGTTTGGTTGGGTATTATTGATGGTTGGCCCCAGTTGGGCCCTGGCAGGGGCATATCCCCGTTGGATGGTGTCTCCAGACATCTTCAGGTTTGAGGGTGTTGATGCTGTTGTCCTTGGGAGACAAGTTAGTAATTTTGGGTGGGGGGAGGGGGTTAACACTGCCCGCTTGGATAGGGTGGTGCGGGAGGGGGGAGGGATGGGATTAGTGTTTAATATGCAAAAAGGCAGAGGAGGCTTGGCGGACCCACATCAGGGCGATCCCAGCCCCATACTCCGATTATGACAGCAGTGGTGGGATGTTACTTAAATCATTGACATGCCTGTGACGGTAATAACCTGGAATGTACGACACCAAGGCTCGCAAAATTATGGCATATGCCACCAGACATGATTGTAAAATACTGCTCCTGCAGGAAACTCACTCAACGGGCCCTCTGATCAAGAACTTTGCGCCATCATGGGGGCCACACAGGTATTTCACCTCATACTCCACGCGCGCTAGAGGGGTGGTTACGATGATTCATAAATCAATTAAGTGGGCTCTCCACAAGAGTTATATTGATCCCGAGGGGAGGTACGTTGTGTTATACTGTGCCATAGCCAACAGGGATTACTTACTGGTAAACACTTATGGCCCCAATGTTGACTCTCCTGATTTTGTGGACCAGGTAGTATCAATACTGCTAGGGTACGTTGGGGTGCAGATCATCTGGAGGGGGGGCATGGACTTCATTCTGAATACTGGGATAGACCGAACTGGTACTGCCCCTAGGTCCCTATCTGGCGCAGCGCGTAGATTGCTGTCCCACATCGGGACACTCGATATTCATGATGCTTGGAGGGCCCTACATCCGCAGGCGCGCGAGTTCACCTATTACTCTTCAGTTCACGACAGCTCCTCCAGGATAAGGAACGAAGGGATCTGCTGAATAGATTGATTGGGCCGCATTAGGACATGATGTAGTAGATCAGTGTTCTTCGGCGCGGTCATTTACAGGACCATGTAGAGGGATGTGCGCTTCAATGAACTTCACTGCCTCATCAGGCACAGTGAAAAAATACAGTTTGCCATTGTATGTGATTTTGAGGAGTGCAGAGAACAAGATGGCGTATGGGACATTTCGCTCCCTGAGCAGTTTCTTGACCCCGAGGAATTGGCGCCTCTCTTGTTGTACAGCTATTAAAAAATCTGGGAAGATCCTGATGGTGCTAGCCTCAAGTCGTAGATCTCCCTTTTCACGTTCTAGGCGGAGGATAAGGTCTCTATCGCGGTAGTTTAGAATTATGGCGATGATAGGCCTTGGAATGTCGGCAGGCTTGGGGCGTGGTGAAAGGGCTCGATGGGCACGCTCCACGATGAAGTAGGGCGAGAGGGCCGGGTTGCCAAGGAGGTCTTTGAGCAGGGTTTCAACGGTGTCCTCCATGCGTCACTTGAGGGCGTTTTCGGGGATCCCAATAGTTCGCAGGTTATTCTTGCGGGAGCGCGATTCCAGGTCGTCACACTTTGCTTTCACGCTTTTCATGTCACGTGTCAAGGAGGTGACTGTGTTCTGCAGGGCTTGAATGTCATCCTCGTTTGTCGAGATTCTGCTCTCAGCGTCAGTGATCCTGGTAGCTGCCTGGTCCACTCGTGTTTTCAGGGAGGCCACGTTAGCATTAATGTCATCCAGCTTCTCATGGAATGAAGCAAAGTTTTTAGCCATGGTCTCCATAAGTGTGGTTAGATCGGGGGCCGCTGAGCAGGGTTGGGGGTCCGGCTCCAATTCCTCCTGAAGAGATGAATTGTGGGCAGAGTCCGCCCTCGGGACAGACTTGGCAAATTTGTCCATGGCTCCCCCTTTTCGGTTCCCTCTAGATCTGTTAGACATTGCAGGTGTGGTTCCAGTGGGACAAGGCTCACCGTCGGGGCTAGCAGAGAACGACGGGAGCACAGGACACGAGACAAAGGGAGGTGACAGACAGTGCACCTACGGCGATGACAGGGGCAAATCGCGGCAGCCGAAAAGGCAGGGAGGCCGCCTCGAGGTAGGAAGCAGAGACTATTCAAGGGCCAGATGGAGAAGGCTGACAGCCCCTAGCGAAGGTTATTCCCCTGGCAGAAAGAGGCAGCAGTTGCAGTGTGGGGTTTCGCTCCACCATCAGAGGGCTCCGAGCAGGTACTGATGGATGTGAGTGCCCCCGGTGCAATGGGGAGGAAGAATAAAGTCCAAATACTCCGCCTAACCAGAAAGCCCCACAGTACCGAGTCCCTCGTGCAAGGGGGAACCCCAATGAAGTCAGGGGCGACCGCGAATTTAGGTGCGCAGGAGTCCAGCGGGTAAGTGTCTCTGAGGCCCCCCTGTCAGCACAGATCAACCAAGTATGATGCCCCTTTCAAGAGCAGAGCAGGAGGGGCTGGGTCCCACGGAGAGCAATCAGGCGGAAAGGAGTTCTTCAAATAGGTACATCTGAGGCCCCTGCCGGTGCCGATTCTCAAAGTATGGTGCCCCCCTTCAAACACACAGCAGGGGGTACTGGGTCCCATGTGCAGCAAGGCAGGGTGACGTGGTCAGTCCAATGAAGCTATGGGCCCGCTGACCAGGACCCTCCCACGCTCACCTGTGCCCCTGTATGGGGCTGTGGAATGCAAGCAGGCAGCAAGGCTCCAGCCTAGCCGCCCGCACTGATGTGGTGGTAGCGCACCGGCGCTAGTGTGAGGAGGAGAGGTGTGGGCGCGCTCCAGCGCAGGCCCAGCGGTCTCAGCCCACGCGATGGGGAACTCCTGGGTGGCGAGGGCCACGACCGTAGGCCTGATGGGAGAAACGGGAGCGGGGGCTCGCCACAGCGCTGGTCTCCCGCGGCGGCCACCAAAGCAATGCCATGCCTTGGGGAGAGGCGGCCGCAGCTGCCGGCAGAGACGTCCCCGGGAGGGGCGTATGAAGAGCGCTCCGGCGCTGGTGGGAGGGAGAGAGGTAGAGAGGTAGAGAGGCAGGGGCGCGCTCCAGTGCCAGCCCCCGCAGGAGAGGCGACCGCAGCCGCCGGCAGAGTTGTCCCAGAAGGGACGTATGTTGAGCGCTCCAGCGCTGATGTGAGGGAGAGGGGGAGAGGTGGGGGCGCGCTCCAGCGCTGGCCCCCGCAGCGGCCACCCACGCGGAAGCGCACTCACAGGAGGGGCGGCCGCGTCCGATGTTGAGGTCTCTCCACAGGGGTCCCCCAGAGGCAGATCACTGAAAGCCCGCAGATGGAGGTTGGGTCCCGCAGGCAGCCCGCTCCGTGGCCGCAACCCGCCACAGTGGAATCCAGCAGAGAGTAGGCGGTGGGAGCCAGATATTGGCGGAGGCCCCAGCCTTGCTAACGGGCAGCAGGCACAAAGCCCCGTTGACAGGCTTCCCGAGCCCGATTCAGGCCGGGTATGCAGCAGGGCGTGCAGTGTGAGCCTGGCAGTAGATTCGTGGAGCGTTGAGCTGCAAAGTATAATATCGCCGCAGTTGGTAACGGATTTCAGCCGGAGCCCCACGGAGCTCAAGAACTAAGCAGCCATCTTGGGCTGCTCAATAGCGCCACCCCCAGGTATCTAACTGTTTAAAAAATCTGAACACTGAATGGACACAAAGAAATAGTTTATAGCAAAGGAAGGGTTTTTTTAATCCGGCAAGTATTTTTTTCCCCCCCCAGACCCAATGATTTCAAAAACAAACACAGAAACTGAGCAAAATGCACAGTACACTGGTTTGTAAAGTCAATATGAGGGTAAAGAAAAAGCTAAAATGTCTATTATACAATGTAGTAAGTCTTTATAAAATCCAAACACTAACATGCTCTTTTCTTTTACCACAGAAATTGGAAAAGCATATTTCCTCCAAGTACTAAAGTCATGTAAGAAATATATTGAATCTCAACAAATTAAACAGTAGGTATAATTTCACACATATTCGAATATATCCGTCTGATCTATGGCAGTAATATGGGGCAGTGGCTGTAGGCAGGGCCTAGTCTTGGATGTATAACCTACGACCTACACCCTACGGCTATGCAACCAAGACTTTAGGTCCTACCCACAACCATCACAGCATATCAAAACCATAGTGGCTTATAACTTCACTGCTTATAACTTTGGTCTTGGGTGCATGGCCTGTGGCCATGCACCTGAAACTCTAGGTCATGCACATAATCACTGCACCACATCACACCCATTCATGCACACAATCACTGCACCACATCACACCCATGCTGACTTATAACTTCAGTGCTTATAACTTCAGTCTTGGGTGCATGGCCTTTGGGCATGCACCCAAGAAGTTAGGTCCTGGCCACAACCACTGCAGCATATCACAACCATTGTGGCTTATAACTGCAGTGCTTATAACTTTGTTTTTGGGTGCATGGCCTTTGGCCATGTAGAACATTCTTGCCAAATTTAATAGGGGCACTAGAGGAATTCAAGAATAATAGCCCTGATTTGAAAAAGGTCTCAAGGGAGACCGAAACACGTAAAATAATAAATCACTTTTTTGAACATTGGGCGCAGCCCCCTTCTGGGTTATTCAACTTTACCCATATGCTTACGGGGCTTTTTTCTTGGCAAAACCCAAAACCTGGTGAGACGCGACCATCTGCATTTAATGAAGCTTTTTGGAATATATTGACAACCATAAAGCACATGTCGCCATGTTAGACCAAACCGCTGCAGCCAAGAGTTTATGAAAAAAAACGTTCAATAACATCTGCAGTCTCCAACATCATTGAAAAAGCATGCATACAGATATCACTGCGATTCTGCTCTCACTTGACACCGAATAGGCATTCGATAGGGTTGAGTGGTCATTTCTTTGCACCACAATGGAGAGGATGGGGTTCGGGATGGGCTTCCTAAAAATGGTGAAGGCCAATTACATGTCACCTTCAGCCCAACTGGCAATTAATGACTCCATCTCGGAGAGGCCAAACCTTAGGAGAGTTACAAAACAGGGTTGTACCCTTTGACCCCCCTATTGTTTGATATTTTTGGAACACTTGCTAATTTGTCTGCAGGGAACTGAGACATTATGGGGTATACCCTTTGGAGGCAGCGGACACTAAACTATGGCATTTGCAGACAGCATGCTGTTAGCTTTTTCTGATCCTCCTTCATCCTTAAGGACTGTCCAATATTAACTGGAATGTTTTTGTGATGTGGGAGGACTAAAGATTAATCTGGATAAATCGGAAATACTCAATCTGACCATTTCACGACACACCCTCCAGGAGGCAATTGAGAGCTCTCCCTTTAAATGGCCCAACAAAGGCATTAGATATCTGACAATTACCCTGACTAAGTCTCTGGACTCTCTCTACATTGCCAATCACCCCTCTTTGACTAAGGAAATAAAAACAGACCTCTCCAGATGGCTCCCTCTGAATATCTCATGGTTAGGTCGTATAGCGACAGTTAAAATGTCAATTCTTCCCAGACTTCTCTACTATTTTCAGGTACTTCCAATACCGCTTACCCTCTTGTTCTTTACAGAATTGTTAAAATAATTGGGCGATTTTGTATGGAGGAGCAAGAAGCTGAGGGTGTCGCGTACAGTGTTAATGCTACCCAAGAGCAAATGAGGACTACCTTTCCCTGATTTTAAGGCATATTATCAGGCTGCCTAAATTCTAGCCATTAAGGAATGGTTCTCCCCTATCCCCGATAGGATATGGGCCAAAATGGACAGGGCAGTTGAGGAGGTACTATGTCTTCCTAAGGTGGATAGACCACAACATATGTATCGCAGTCAGATTACGGGGCTTGTGGGGAATGTCTAGGGCGGTCTGATTAAGAAGTGTCACCTATCTACCTTTTCCTCCCCGTTCACGCCCTTGTTGCGAAATCCGCAATTTACTTTGGGCATGGAGGACAAGACATTCACCACTTGGGAAAGGGCCAGGTGCAAAAGGGTCTGAGACATTTTCGAGGGCCCATCGTTGCCCCCTTTTGTTGAGTGCAAGGAAGCCTTCCAGTTGTTGGAAAATGAACACCATAGTTGCAATCGGCTCGGATCTGGATCTCCAACCCAGCACTCAAGGGAGCTGTAATTAGGGGTTTCACATCGTTGGAAACATAGATCTTATCTCACTTGGGCTCTAAACAACTCATCTGATCTCTCTATAATATAATAGTGGAGGCTTTGTCAGAGGATCTCCTGCAGTATATTGTTAAATGGCAAGCCAAATCAGAGGAAGAGGTAACACGGGGTCAATGGGAGGAGTTATGGAACTGCATCCCTAAAGCTACCAGGGCCAGTAAGATTAGAGGCATTTGGTATAGAATTATGCTGCAATGGCACTACACACCTCCTAGGCTACATGCCATGAATCCCAGAGTTCCTCCTGGTTGTTGGAGAGGCTGCACATCACAGGGAGATTGTTTACACATTTGGTGGAGCTGTCCGAAGATCAGGGTTTTTTGCGACGCAGTAGAAAACACACTGCCAACAGAGTTGGGATATCCGGTACCAAATATGATCACCTTTTATCTGTTAGCAATATGGTTCACAGATCAAGTACAGCTCTCACGTTTGGAAAAGAAAGTAGTGGGGATCCTCTTAGGCACGGCCTGGATTCTCATAGCAAAACTGGAAGAGCACAGTTATTTTTACTTACCACGAGTAGATGCAGAGGATATTGGAATTCGTAGCTCTAGAGCAAATGTTGTATGCACTGTGGCATGACCTTGCAACCTATAGGCAAGAGTTGGGTAAGGTCCTGACCTTGCTAAAGGATGATTATGTTCATCAATGGTCTCCTCAGAGACTTCAACTCCTAGACTTGAACTAATCTGTTTGCATACCCTATATGTGTAAAAAGGCAAGAAGATGGAATCCTTGGGGAGGGATGGGTTGGGGAAGGGTGAGAGCAGCAAGATACAAACTACACTGTGTTACATGTTTGAATGTCAGAAATCTTGTTTTCAGTGGGACATCAATAAAACCACTTTGAAAAAAAGTCTTTGGTTCTCACTAGACATTAGAGTGAGCCGACTTTGGTCTCAAACAGGGAGCCTGAGAGCATAAACATTTCCTAGAGCTGTGCAAGATCAGGCTGGCCCTGGACTAGCCCCTCGGTGTGAGGCAAGTGTACTCTTCTTGATGGACAACACAGTAACCATGCACTACCTCAACAAACCTGGGGATTTAGGGTTGTTGGGTCTGTGCAGAGAAGCAATGCAACTGAGGTTCTAGGCTCTGGAGAACGGCATGTCTAATGGCACCCCATCTCACTAGAATGTTTTGATCAAGGGACTTTCCGCTGCAGAGAGCTCTGGGGGATGTATTGGTGGTAAAGTAGAACTTCGATCTCCTCCTGTGTTCCTGCTGGACCCTGTTATTCTGCTAGTTCTCAGGGGAAGGCAGTTGTTTGGGTCCATGTTGATTTTGATCGCTCCAGACTGGGCACGAAAGATGTGGTACCTGGAGCTTCTGGACATGTCTAACTACCGGCCTTGTGTCTCCCAGCGACAGTAGGCCGCCTTTCCCAGTTAAAAGGGTGGGTTCCTCCGCCTGAACGTCAGCAGCCGGAATCTTCATGCTTGGTTGGCTGCCAAGAGGCTGAGATACAAGGAGTGGAAATTGTTGGGTGACATCCTGGATGTACTCCTTTCAGTTTGGAGGCAAGCCACTAATTCCATCTATGGCTGCAGATGACATAAATTCTCGGCTTCGTGTCAGGAAAGGGATCTGGACCCTTCCACCTGTCCTACATCATCTGTTCTGTATTTTCTACACACTTTGGTCCAGATTAACCTGCAAGTTGGCACTGTAAAGGTGCACTTGACTGCTACCTTGGTTTTTTAAAAGGACACCTGAGCAAGGCTCTTTCTTCAAACTCCCCTGTGACGGGGCGGCTCACCACCAAGAACCACAGTGACTCCTGAAGTCAAGTTTCAAGGGGGTTTATTAAACTTAATTATCAGAATGGCTGGTTTATTTTCCTCTTCAGGTTGTTCAGAGCCTAATGGGCTGGGAACTTGGGCAATAGGGCTGGCCCTTCCCTCTCTCAACTTCTAAATATGACTATGGGTGGTTCCCTAAGACACTGGCTATATGTCTCCCTAAGAAACATATAACTTTCCCTCTCCCATCATTGTTTAACCTATCCAGGAATAGGAATAGGAAATGGCGCCTTCTTTCACAGTGTTAAGCTCACACCTTTCACAGCCTCTCACTCCTCAACCTTTACTATACTGAACATTCTAACTGGTCTCCTCCCACCACATCACTGTCCCTCCAATCTCACACTCTGCCTTTGCACCTCCACCCTTCGTTTGTTCTTACTTTCTTTCCCGCTCCTGTTCTTACTACCACTTATATCTCCAACAACTCCTCTACCTCTGTTCCTTCTCCCTCCTTCCCCCTCACTCTACTTCTATGCCTCTTATTGTTCCACTAATACTAACTCCTATTTTCCCACTCACTGTTGTTCCGCCCGCTACTAACATGACTACTGTTCCCACTCCCCTACTACCTTCCCAGTTACCCTGGGATATGGTGTCCTGCACTGGCCACTCCCACCACCTACCAACTCTACTCCCAAACGCTACTACCTCCGCCACTACTACTACTCCACCCCTACTGCTAATGCTTGCACTCCTCTCTCTCTCTCTCTCTCTCTCTCTCGCTCTCTCTCTCTCTCTCTCTCTCTCTCTCTCACACAAAGACACTCTACAGACCTCCTCCTTAACAATAGCCTCTGTACTCCAGTTGCTCTTGCCTCCTCTGGTCTCTTGGACATCATCCTCTGCTGCCAGTCCTCAACCGACTGCAGCCCACACCAAAGAACTCCCAAGCTTCCTCTTACATATCCCTTCAACTCTGTGGATTGGCCATTTACACTACCAATGGCTTACCTTGATTTCAAGGGGTGTGACAGGGGAGGGCTTGCCGGGTTACATAAGGGCTTTAAACCCTGCCCCCTTTTCTACGCAGTTTTGCTGTATTAGGAAGTTTCTCTTGGTGAGCTGGCTCGCCTTCTTTTCAGGTCTGTGATTGTTCTTGCGAGGATGTTATGCAGTGCGACGACAGGTCCTGCCAAGGTTCTGTACTGGCAGGTAGGGAGATGGTGGTGGGAGGAGGCCTATCTACACATTCTCTAGCACCCATGGTTGTTGGGGTCGGGCTCCCTCCCACCCCTGACAGGACTGGATCAACGGCCCTGTCACACCCCACTTTTTTGCAGAGCTTGTGCAATCTGTTTCCACAACACCATTTTGTTCCTGCATGGGACTTGAATTAATGTTGAGTTTCCTCATGTAAGCTCAATTTGAGTGCTGGCATTCATTTTCATTTAAATATTACAGCTGACGTTGAAGACTTGAGTATGTCATTCCCGGGGCCATTTGATGATGACCGCAAGGTCACTTTGTCTCAGAGGAAGTGTTTTTTGCTGGCCAACCTCACTGAGAACATCTTGAGAACCTTTTCTGAACTTGACAAGAGTTCACTTCCCTCAGCAATTGTAACAGTCCAATGTACTCTATTGATGTCTAGGGTAAAGGAAGAGATGAAAGCTATTTTGCAGCTCAAGACCATACACACGTCAATCCCCAATCCCCAGACTGATGGGGGAGTCAAAAGGTTTGAGACCCTGAACTGTTGCTTAAGGAAGATCGTTCACATGGATGAACGAAACTGGGATGTGCTGTTACCCTGAGTCCTGTTTGCTGGCCATAAGAGGCCCCAAGCATCCAACAGTATATTGCCATTTGAGGTCATATGTTGACAGAATACCTGGGATGTTCTTGACATGATCAGTGAAGAATGCGAAGACGAAGAAAACTCCAAGCCAAAACTGGCTATGTTTATGCAAAACACCCAACAATGAGACTTGTCTACTTGCAAAAAGAATCTGGAAATGGTGCAAGAGAAACAGAAAGAGCAGGATAATATAAATGGCTGCCTTTGTACATTTTAAATTGGTGATTAGGTCCTGGCT
This sequence comes from Ambystoma mexicanum, assembly GCF_040938575.1. Lineage (NCBI taxonomy): Eukaryota > Metazoa > Chordata > Amphibia > Caudata > Ambystomatidae > Ambystoma > Ambystoma mexicanum. The sequence continues at coordinate 648,718,613 of NC_090936.1, forward strand.
CTCTTGCCCTATGAACGTATGGCAAGTACCAAATAGACTACTTTAGAAGCCCGCCAACAAATGTGGCCACGATAGTACTACAGCCACATGCTCTTAAAGTATATGTGCACTCCACGGCACCAGTATCAATACAATTGACTTTAGTTATCAGACCATAAAAATAAGTTAACAGCAAATCATTCACAAAATGCATCCCTGTGTTAGACTGTATCCATTCACTTACTAGCACAATGTTCGTTGTATTAGAAATTGCATGAGTTCCAAAATGAAATCCAATATTTGTCATTAACAAAAAATATATATTATAAAACTAATATTTGTTACATATCATTCTAAGATTCCATGTATTATAATAATTGTTGGTATTCAAATTAAATTCCCAATTTGCGTATATTGAGGTGAAAGTTAGGTGGTTGAAACTGACTTTCAAATCCCCAGCACAATAACAAATAAACCGCCAATTACAGATTGTGGGTCAGTTATACTGAGAACACACGTTTTAATGCTGCCATGATAGCCTTTTGCTTCTCACTGTCTTTATCAGGGCAAAATCCATTTTACACGAAATTCTGAATCCTTACCCAAAACAGATATTTAAAAAAAAAAATTAAGTGCGAATAGCGACTTACTGGTGCTATTTCTACCCACAGAAATCAATACGCCTTTCTCCTGATGTCCACTTTATGTTCATGTGATTCCCAATGTATTATTTGAACAAAATTGTATTTGAACTCTTACTATATATGCAGTGATTTTCCACCGTAGCAATGTCATATCTTTATCATATGCACTTAGCCTAAAAATTCACTCACCCTTCAGGTATAACTTTGACCCTGTAGTGTCATTTTGCTAACTCACCTGCCTTCCTGCACTCTTAAGCTTTGGTATCGGGATTGTATCAAAGTCTGCTGCCTTAATATGGAGACAACTAATGGGGTAACCATGCAGGGATGGGTACTTCCCTGAGCCAACAGATTTTTGGCTTAGGCGTGTTATGGTGAGGAGTCCATTGTCACCCTCACTTCAGTGTGGTGTCCTTATCCAAATGCAGACTGTATACCCAACCAGACCCTTTTCACAACCACAAGCCAAGACAACTTATGAAAACTCTGACCCGCTGAACACTAATTTGTCAGTAAGTGGTAGTATCACTTTATGGTAGAAAGCCCTCCATACCTGAGAAACTAGAACATGGAATCCATAAAAACAGGTCCTCACCATTCCCAAACAAAAGTGCTGGTGTTGTTCATAGACCACGAGCTCAGTAAAACCTGTCCCCAGTGGTCCAGAAAAGATGTTGAAGTGTGAGGTGTGAGTATTTTACGTTCTATTTTTTTTAAGTTGGGAGAGAGAGATGTTTATTTTTTTAGTAAGAAGGTCATTCCTGTTCACAAAGGAGGTATTTTGTAGGTTAGCAAAAATATATTTGAACTCTAAAACATCTTTTTTAGATCAATACTTTTTGCACTTTGTAATTCATGCAAATTAAGTTCACAAAGGAGGTATTTTGTAGGTTAGCAAAAATATATTTGAACTCAAAAACATCTTTTTTAGATCAATACTTTTTGCACTTTGTAATTCATGCAAATTAAGTTCACAAAGGAGGTATTTTGTAGGTTAGCAAAAATATATTTGAACTCTAAAACATCTTTTTTAGATCAATACTTTTTGCATTTTGTAATTCATGCAAATTAAAAGATTAATTTTTACCATAAAGCCCGCCTTCGGGCCAGGCAGTAATAATATTGGAGCTTGTTCCTGTAGTACTGCTCTGCTGGCACTAGTAAGTGGAAAATACTTGTGGAGCACTGTGGGAGGAAACCTCATGCAGGCCCTACAAGTCCAGTATTTCAATTATTTGGTTGGGAGTGTTTGACTGTTTCAGACTGCCTGTCCTTTGAAGAGATTTGAACACTATGAGCAGTACAAGTGAAGGTAACTGTGACAACATGACAACTGCCCTTTAGGATTAAAGGGATGAGTTGTTGTTCCTAAACTTCTGCTACTTCCCACATTTCTACTAGGACAGCATTTATCACAATCATGAAGGTGAAACAGGCATAGCACAAATGATATGCCTCCCTCACCTCTTGTTTGGGCAGGATAGGCTATACTCTTCAAGCGGGTGTGAGCTGGTGTGGAAGCAACCAAAAGAGCAATTGTACGGTTAGTACTAAAAGAAATAGCCAACTAAGGTTTTCGATAACTAAGATTTCAATTGAACTAAAAGGCTGGACAAACTATTAAAAACACTAACACGCCAACTCTTTCATGAAATGCAGAGAATGCAGACGTTGAGAAAAAAGGCACTCTCTGTATTGGAGAGCAGGGACCGGCATGTAATTAGTCTTGCAGAAAGGTCAAACAAATTTCGAAGGCATAAAGTGGGGTCTTAAAAGTCACAAGGTCCCACAAAACATGGACAAGGAGACAGAACCACTGATTTGTACCTTACTGACTTCCTTCTGGAGCTTGACAAAGTCAAGGCAGGTTTCTGGACGATTTCTGGTGCATCTAATCAGTGTTTGGGTGGTGGGCTGGTTCAGTAGGTTTTAGGAACGTAGCACAAATTTAACAAGCAGCATCAACGGTTCTACGTGATTTCCTCAAATCCCATTTCACCGGTTTTATTTTGACCACATTTTACCTCACGGGACGAACCCAACACCCTTCTATATACCCTAACCCACCCCCAATATACAAATTTGCAGTAAAATGCAGTAAAATACTTACAGTGGAATGGGATTTGATGAAACTGCCTGCAATGAAAAGGGGCATTACTGCAGCAGCACTTGGATCGAAGAAGCTTGGGACAGGCAGGTGATGTTTACCACTGTGGATCAAAAATTCAGCATGTCTGAATGCGGAAAAGAGTTGCTTAGACCTGGCTCCACTGGGTCCAAGGGTGCTATGCGGTTTGCCAAATGCCAACAGTTAGAAGCTTGATAAAGCGTGTGACAGGCAAGTGATGTTTGGGTTGGTACTGCTCGAAGCAGTTCAAAGAGCTGAGTTTAAAAAGCAGCTCAAAGGTATTCAGAGCTCTCACAGTGGCTTGAATCGTCTGTAAATGGCAAAGCGAGCCAGAGACCGCTTATTTCTTTCTTTGGGTTGCTCTGGGACCCTTCACCCAGGTCCTGAAGGAAAGATAAGTCTGCCTTTCGCATCTAGGAAGGTTGCCAGGACAGTTGCAGAGCTGCCACCAATTAAGCAGGAAGAGTCCCGTGTACCAGTGGTCCAACATAACTTCAAATGTTCTTCTAAAGCAGTTAGGGAGAGTGGCTGCACCATCCTTGGAAATCTGTGTCTTCACCCTAATTGTTGGGTACTTTGGTCAGATTTTACCCTACAGATTCTCCATCAAAATCATCTTCAAGATGGTGCTAAGATGATTCTTCCAGGTGGTTCTTCCAGATGATTCCAACAGACGATTCTGGAACTGCAAATATGCCGCTCTATCTTAAAATAATTTTGAAAATCAAATTTGTATTAGCATTTTATATAACAGAGAAGAGCATCATCAAGAATAAACACCTCTCACAACAGGACATTTGGCCTGACCACAATATGCCTTATCCTCCCTCTCCAGCACACAGCATTTAATACAACATATAAAAGTTAACAATTAGAGTCAGTCCCTTCCCCTCCCCTCCGGGCTCCTCCCGATACTCTAGTCACGTGCCATATCTGGTGAAAAAAAGTACCCACGGGAATTCCAAGATGGCCGCCGAGGCAGGAAGACGTGTCTAAGTCTCTCTCTGGCCGGGCTGCGGCAAAGCACTACAATAAAGACAGATAAATCACTCAGAAGGCACTGAAACACCTACCCGAGACTCCATTGCAGCACCCGACGCACTCGGCATGAAATAGCCGCCCCCGCAGGAGCGGATAAGAAGAGACGTGGGAGCGGAGAAGTGCGGCCGCCCCTCCCCCTCCGAGGAACATTGCAGGACACCGCAGGCGAGGAGGGACTCACACGGAGAAGTCGGCGGCCACATCAGGGAGCCCCAGCAACGCGGATCATACAGGGCAGCACTTGCGAGCGGCGGGGTGCCTCCATGACGAGCACGCAGCTACATGGAGCCCTGCAGTGAGGCACGCCACAGAGGGGAAAGAACGCAGCGGAAAAGAAATGTGAGGCCCCACGTCAGGGGAAGCGGGGCTCTGGGGCCCGGACCGCGAGGCAGTACGCCATCAGTCGTCAGGAGGCGCAGCAGGTGAGTGCCCCCCCCCTTCAAAGCCCCGCACACCGCAAAGAAGGCACAGGGTGCAATCAACCCCAAGAGAGGCACCTTACTATTGCATAACTCCTCCCGGCAGGGTGGCCCGCGCCACCCATCGACCAGGCCACACAGAGCAGGGGCTGGGCTGAGGGGGAAAAGGAGATCACAAAGTGAGGAACCCCCACCCGATCAAACCCTCCACGAGTTGGGGGGGTAACGGACAACAACCCCCAGACCGATCAACACAGACCCTTAACTGCCAGGGGGCATCAGAGAGAGCACCCCCCACTGCCAAAACAAAGATCTACCCCCATCCGCTTCACTTCTCCAAGTGTTTGACCAAAAGGGCAACAAGCAGAGGGCGCAGCCCGAAATTCGCCATAAGGCGCCCCCCCACCCCAACAGCGGAGCTACCCCTTGGAGGCCATGTCCAAGGCAAAGGGGGAGGGGGGCTCGACACTTACAAACCCACAATCAACCCAACAAGACGATAATCTGATACAAATGTGGTCGTCGGATACCCAGGTACATACCAGAGGAAGGGCACAGGAAGACCCCCCAGGGGACCACAACCATCCCAACACATGTCAACCACCGCCATCAAGGGACGACATGCACTCATGGTTCATGGAGCTACAGGACAAGTTTATGACAACGGTCCTGGACCAGTTCACCACAATGAGGAATGCAATGAAGCAGTTGGTCCAAGAAGTAAAGATGGATGTGGCCAAACTGGAAGAGAAGACAGACACGCTCAAGAGAATCGTCCAGAACTCAGAAGAAGAAGCACAGCAAAACAGTGAGACACAGGAACACCTGGTGAGGCTGACCCACAACCTAGAGATCCAATGCGAGGACCTACAAAAACGGTCCCGTAGATCCAACATCCGAATCAAGAACATGGCGGCGTCGGTACTCAATAAGGATCTCAAAAGTGCGGTCCAGGAGCTGTTCAGAGATATTCTTGAGGAGCAAGAGGCAGAAACCATTGGGATCGACAGGGTACACAGAGTGGGCCCAAAAAGAACAGGGTCGCCAGGGGAAAGACCAAGAGATGAGCTGGCAGCCCTCTCCTCATACCCGCAAAAAGAACAAATCTTAAGGAGGGCGAGCAGTTGGACCACATTAGGGTGAATGGGACAGACATTCACCTATACCAGGATCTGGCCCTGGTGACTCTACAGAAAAGAAGAGAGATGGCTCCGCTAGTTAAGGAATTGGTGGCGAGGGAAATACGATATAAGTGGATGTTTCCGTTTGGCCTACTGTTCACTTGGGAAGGCAAACAAAGAAGAGTGACCACTTGTGACAAAGGGATTCACATAATGGACATACAAGCAGAGGGGGCAGATGAAAGGGGCAACAAGCCAAGTAGAGGGTACCACAAAAGACCGAGAGGCTGGGAAGAGGTTCGACAAAAGAAGAAGCAAAATGGCAGGGATAGCAGCACAACGCCCACAGATGGGTAGAAGGGGAAAAAAAGACAAGACAATTACGCAGGGCGTGTGCCCTGTTGTACGCCTCCACATGCCTGTTCCTTGGCCTCCGTACAGGCATCATAAGCCATGGCGCGAGTGTATATCCAGCATTACCTACATGGGATGGAAATGTGTGGGACATGTCAGTGTTTGTGGTATCATCTCTTGATCAGATGCAGTGCAATCTTGTGTCATCATTCATTCATCCACATGGGCCAAGCAGTGGTCGGACGGGTGGGTGATTACCATTCATGGGTAATTGTTGTAGACGTTGGCATTTGGACATTGCCCAACAACTTGCTGTGCATATGTAGTTACCCTTGCGGATAATAGTGGTTGGTAAGTATGGCATTGTGCAATGATGTACACACATGGAGGAGTCAATCAATAGACTGTGATGATGTGGTTGTTGCAGGATGTCTCATGTGCAGTCATGTGCATTGGGGGGGGCAGTGGTGCACAGTGTGGGTGGCTGTATTGAGTGGCTCAAGTTGTAGGGCCTTGTGGTAGTATTGGTTGTATGTTTCATTTGGCAGGGTGTGTACGGGCACACTGTGCCAACCTGTCATGTGTAGCTCTGTGATGTGTGGGTTATGCTGACCGTCCATTACATGGGCCAGGGGGTGATGTATGTGCAGTTGTAGCAGCCCACTCACACAGGTCATTGCCCTGGACACACACCCCCCTTCCACAGGGCCTGTGCATTGGCAGTTGTACTCACCCAATAGCCATGTGCTTTGTCCAGCGTAGCGTTCCATGTAGAGTGGCAATGTCGAATTCCACAGGACCATTGAGTCATGTGTTGACCCCGGGAAACGGGCGCAGCAATGTGTAATCACTTGTCTGGCGTCACATACCATCTGTACATTCAGTGAGTGGTACAGTTTCCTTTTGGGGTACACCATCTCCATTGCACGTGGTACTGTCAGCTCTATGTGGGTGCAGTCTACTGCACCTATGCAAGTTGGCATGGCCGCAATGGCATGGAAGGCCAACTTGGTGGCAATGACCTGTGCAAGGGTACGGGGTAGGGCGATGTGTTCCGCCACATGGCGCAGCAGGGCATCCAGTACCTGTCCCAATATTTTAGAGAAACAGGGTTGTGAGAGCCCCTGCAGCTCACCAACTGTGTGCTGATAAGTTCTGGTGCCTAGAAAATGCTGTACTGACACCACCTTTAGGAGGGGGGGTTGCGGTCGAAATGCAATGTGGCTGCTGATGTCATCCTCAATCATGGTGGTGATGTACATAATTGTTGGACGGTCCAGCCGGTATAATGTGTGGATCTGTCCTGGGGTCCGGTTCCAGGGTGAGGCCCTGATGTGGGGTATTGCAGGTTGCCTGCGGGGTCGTGACAGCTGCACAATTGGATTTGGCATGGGTGCATGGTTTGATAACTGCCGCCTGTGCCTCCTCCTCCTCTGCACCATTACTGCCACCATGTGGACTGCTGCCTGTAGGTTCAATAGCCCGAGTCCCAAAGCTGCTGCAGCTGCTGCCTGCATAATTGTGTTTGGAGTTGGCCTGGGTGTGGCCCTTTTGTAGGCTCCCAGTGGCCTGCTGGGTCCAGCTGGGCTCATTTGCTGCACCTGTGGCCTGATTCAGCTCACCAGGCACTGTTTAACGTCATGTTCGCGGTGGCGCCGATACCCCCTCCGTGGCCACGGTTTTTCCGCCATTTTTATGGCAGTGTTTCCATGTCCGTGGCACTCGTAATGCCCATGGTGTTTGGTGTTGCCGCTAACTGGGGGGTTTCCCTGCCGACGCATTTTACGGGTCCCCTAACTCCGCAGCGGCGGTTTGTGGTGGTGGTTTTTCCGGAATCGTGGGTCGTGATTTGACGGTCACGGAAACGGTGCCGGTATGGTTATACCGGTGGCGTTAAGTCCGGGTCGGCGAACTCGTAATGAGGTCCACCGTCTTACCAGGCTTGCCTTTAGCCACTCCATATAGAAGCACTCTGCAAGGCCAAACCTTAGGAGAGTTACAAAACAGGGTTGTACCCTTTGCCCCCCCCTATTGTTTGATAGTTTTGGAACACTTGCTAATTTGTCTGCAGGGAACTGAGACATTATGGGGTATACCCTTTGGAGCAGCGACTATGGCATTTGCAGACAGCATGCTGTTAGCTTTTTCTGATCCTCCTTCATCCTTAAGGACTGTCCAATATTAATTGGAAGGTTTTTGTGATGTGGGAGGACTAAAGATTAATCTGGATAAATCGGAAATACTCAATCTGACCATTTCACGACACACCCTCCAGGAGGCAATTGAGAGCTCTCCCTTTAAATGGCCCAACAAAGGCATTAGATACCTCTCCAGATGGCTCCCTCTGAATATCTCATGGTTAGGTCGTATAGCGACAGTTAAAATGTCAATTCTTCCCAGACTTCTCTACTATTTTCAGGTACTTCCAATACCGCTTACCCTCTTGTTCTTTACAGAATTGTTAAAATAATTGGGCGATTTTGTATGGAGGAGCAAGAAGCTGAGGGTGTCGCGTACAGTGTTAATGCTACCCAAGAGCAAATGAGGACTACCTTTCCCTGATTTTAAGGCATATTATCAGGCTGCCTAAATTCTAGCCATTAAGGAATGGTTCTCCCCTATCCCCGATAGGATTTGGGCCAAAATGGACAGGGCAGTTGAGGAGGTACTATGTCTTCCTAAGGTGGATAGACCACAACATATGTATCACAGTCAGATTACGGGGCTTGTGGGGAATGTCTAGGGCGGTCTGATTAAGAAGTGTCACTTATCTACCTTTTCCTCCCCGTTCACGCCCTTGTTGCGAAATCCGCAATTTACTTTGGGCATGGAGGACAAGACATTCACCACTTGGGAAAGGGCCAGGTGCAAAAGGGTCTGAGACATTTTCGAGGGCCCATCGTTGCCCCCTTTTGTTGAGTCCAAGGAAGCCTTCCAGTTGTTGGAAAATGAACACCATAGTTGCAATCGGCTCGGATCTGGATCTCCAACCCAGCACTCAAGGGAGCTGTAATTAGGGGTTTCACATCGTTGGAAACATAGATCTTATCTCACTTGGGCTCTAAACAACTCATCTGATCTCTCTATAATATAATAGTGGAGGCTTTGTCAGAGGGTCTCCTGCAGTATATTGTTAAATGGCAAGCCAAATCAGAGGAAGAGGTAACACGGGGTCAATGGGAGGAGTTATGGAACTGCATCCCTAAAGCTACCAGGGCCAGTAAGATTAGGGGCATTTGGTATAGAATTATGCTGCAATGGCACTACACACCTTCTAGGCTACATGCCATGAATCCCAGAGTTCCTCCTGGTTGTTGGAGAGGCTGCACATCACAGGGAGATTGTTTACACATTTGGTGGAGCTGTCCGAAGATCAGGGTTTTTTGCGATGCAGTAGAAAACACACTGCCAACAGAGTTGGGATATCCGGTACCAAATATGATCACCTTTTATCTGTTAGCAATATGGTTCCCAGATCAAGTACAGCTCTCACGTTTGGAAAAGAAAGTAGTGGGGATCCTCTTAGGCCCGGCCTGGATTCTCATAGCAAAACTGGAAGAGCACAGTTATTTTTACTTACCACGAGTAGATGCAGAGGATATTGGAATTCGTAGCTCTAGAGCAAATGTTGTATGCACTGCGGCATGACCTTGCAACCTATAGGCAAGAGTTGGGTAAGGTCCTGACCTTGCTAAAGGATGATTATGTTCATCAATGGTCTCCTCAGAGACTTCAACTCCTAGACTTGAACTAATCTGTTTGCATACCCTATATGTGTAAAAAGGCAAGAAGATGGAACCCTTGGGGAGGGATGGGTTGGGGAAGGGTGAGAGCAGCAAGATACAAACTACACTGTGTTACATGTTTGAATGTCAGAAATCTTGTTTTCAGTGGGACATCAATAAAACCACTTTGAAAAAAAGTCTTTGGTTCTCACTAGACATTAGAGTGAGCCGACTTTGGTCTCAAACAGGGAGCCTGAGAACATAAACATTTCCTAGAGCTGTGCAAGATCAGGCTGGCCCTGGACTAGCCCCTCGGTGTGAGGCAAGTGTACTCTTCTTGATGGAAAACACAGTAACCATGCACTACCTCAACAAACCTGGGGATTTAGGGTTGTTGGGTCTGTGCAGAGAAGCAATGCAACTGAGGTTCTAGGCTCTGGAGAACGGCATGTCTAATGGCACCCCATCTCACTAGAATGTTTTGATCAAGGGACTTTCCGCTGCAGAGAGCTCTGGGGGATGTATTGGTGGTAAAGTAGAACTTCGATCTCCTCCTGTGTTCCTGCTGGACCCTGTTATTGTGCTAGTTCTCAGGGGACTGCAGCTGTTTGGGTCCATGTTGATTTTGATCGCTCCAGACTGGGCACGAAAGATGTGGTACCTGGCGCTTCTGGACATGTCTAACTACCGGCCTTGTGTCTCCCAGCGACAGTAGGCCGCCTTTCCCAGTTAAAAGGGTGGGTTCCTCCGCCTGAACGTCAGCAGCCGGAATCTTCATGCTTGGTTGGCTGCCAAGAGGCTGAGATACAAGGAGTGGAAATTGTTGGGTGACATCCTGGATGTACTCCTTTCAGTTTGGAGGCAAGCCACTAATTCCATCTATGGCTGCAGATGACATAAATTCTCGGCTTCGTGTCAGGAAAGGGATCTGGACCCTTCCACCTGTCCTACATCATCTGTTCTGTATTTTCTACATACTTTGGTCCAGATTAACCTGCAAGTTGGCACTGTAAAGGTGCACTTGACTGCTACCTTGGTTTTTTAAAAGGACACCTGAGCAAGGCTCTTTCTTCAAACTCCCCTGTGACGGGGCGGCTCACCACCAAGAACCACAGTGACTCCTGAAGTCAAGTTTCAAGGGGGTTTATTAAACTTAATTATCAGAATGGCTGGTTTATTTTCCTCTTCAGGTTGTTCAGAGCCTAATGGGCTGGGAACTTGGGCAATAGGGCTGGCCCTTCCCTCTCACAACTTCTAAATATGACTATGGGTGGTTCCCTAAGACACTGGCTATATGTCTCCCTAAGAAACATATAACTTTCCCTCTCCCATCATTGTTTAACCTATCCAGGAATAGGAATAGGAAATGGCGCCTTCTTTCACATTGTTAAGCTCACACCTTTCACAGCCTCTCACTCCTCAACCTTTACTATACTGAACATTCTAACTGGTCTCCTCCCACCACATCACTGTCCCTCCAATCTCACACTCTGCCTTTGCACCTCCACCCTTCGTTTGTTCTTACTTTCTTTCCCGCTCCTGTTCTTACTACCACTTATATCTCCAACAACTCCTCTACCTCTGTTCCTTCTCCCTCCTTCCCCCTCACTCTACTTCTATGCCTCTTATTGTTCCACTAATACTAACTCCTATTTTCCCACTCACTGTTGTTCCGCCCGCTACTAACATGACTACTGTTCCCACTCCCCTACTACCTTCCCAGTTACCCTGGGATATGGTGTCCTGCACTGGCCACTCCCACCACCTACCAACTCTACTCCCAAACGCTACTACCTCCGCCACTACTACTACTCCACCCCTACTGCTAATGCTTGCACTCCTCTCTCTCTCTCTCTCTCTCTCTCTCTCTCTCTCTCTCTCTCTCTCTCTCTCTCTCTCTCTCTCTCTCTCTCTCACACAAAGACACTCTACAGACCTCCTCCTTAACAATAGCATCTGTACTCCAGTTGCTCTTGCCTCCTCTGGTCTCTTGGACATCATCCTCTGCTGCCAGTCCTCACCCGACTGCAGCCCACACCAAAGAACTCCCAAGCTTCCTCTTACATATCCCTTCAACTCTGTGGATTGGCCATTTACACTGCCAATGGCTTACCTTGATTTCAAGGGGTGTGACAAGGGAGGGCTTGCCGGGTTACATAAGGGCTTTAAACCCCGCCCCCTTTTCTTCGCAGTTTTGCTGTATTCGGAAGTTTCTCTTGGTGAGCTGGCTCGCCTTCTTTTCAGGTCTGTGATTGTTCTTGCGAGGATGTTATGCAGTGCGACGCCAGGTCCTGCCAAGGTTCTGTACTGGCAGGTAGGGAGATGGTGGTGGGAGGAGGCCTATCTACACATTCTCTAGCACCCATGGTTGTTGGGGTCGGGCTCCCTCCCACCCCTGACAGGACTGGATCAACGGCCCTGTCACACCCCACTTTTTTGCAGAGCTTGTGCAATCTGTTTCCACAACACCAGTTTGTTCCGGCATGGGACTTGAATTAATGTTGAGTTTCCTCAATTTGAGTTCTGGCATTCATTTTCATTTAAATATTACAGCTGACGTTGAAGACTTGAGTATGTCATTCCCGGGGCCATTTGATGATGACCGCAAGGTCACTTTGTCTCAGAGGAAGTGTTTTTTTGCTGGCCAACCTCACTGAGAACATCTTGAGAACCTTTTCTGAACTTGGCAAGAGTTCACTTCCCTCAGCAATTGTAACAGTCCAATGTACTCTATTGATGTCTAGGGTAAAGGAAGAGATGAAAGCTATTTTGCAGCTCAAGACCATACACACGTCAATCCCCAATCCCCAGACTGATGGGGGAGTCAAAAGGTTTGAGACCCTGAACTGTTGCTTAAGGAAGATCGTTCACATGGATGAACGAAACTGGGATGTGCTGTTACCCTGAGTCCTGTTTGCTGGCCATAAGAGGCCCCAAGCATCCAACAGTATATTGCCATTTGAGGTCATATGTTGACAGAATACCTGGGATGTTCTTGACATGATCAGTGAAGAATGCGAAGACGAAGAAAACTCCAAGCCAAAACTGGCTATGTTTATGCAAAACACCCAACAATGAGACTTGTCTACTTGCAAAAAGAATCTGGAAATGGTGCAAGAGAAACAGAAAGAGCAGGATAATATAAATGGCTGCCTTTGTACATTTTAAATTGGTGATTAGGTCCTGGCTCTCTTGCCCTATGAACGTATGGCAAGTACCAAATAGACTACTTTAGAAGCCCGCCAACAAATGTGGCCACGATAGTACTACAGCCACATGCTCTTAAAGTATATGTGCACTCCACGGCACCAGTATCAATACAATTGACTTTAGTTATCAGAACATAAAAATAAGTTAACAGCAAATCATTCACAAAATGCATCTCTGTGTTAGACTGTATCCATTCACTTACTAGCACAATGTTCGTTGTATTAGAAATTGCATGAGTTCCAAAATGAAATCCAATATTTGTCATTAACAAAAAACATATATTATAAAACTAATATTTGTTACATATCATTCTAAGATTCCATGTATTATAATAATTGTTGGTATTCAAATTAAATTCCCAATTTGCGTATATTGAGGTGAAAGTTAGGTGGTTGAAACTGACTTTCAAATCCCCAACACAATAACAAATAAACCGCCAATTACAGATTGTGGGTCAGTTATACTGAGAACACACGTTTTAATGCTGCCATGATAGCCTTTTGCTTCTCACTGTCTTTATCAGGGCAAAATCCATTTTACACGAAATTCTGAATCCTTACCCAAAACAGATATTTAAAAAAAAAAATTAAGTGCGAATAGCGACTTACTGGTGCTATTTCTACCCACAGAAATCAATACGCCTTTCTCCTGATGTCCACTTTATGTTCATGTGATTCCCAATGTATTATTTGAACAAAATTGTATTTGAACTCTTACTATATATGCAGTGATTTTCCACCGTAGCAATGTCATATCTTTATCATATGCACTTAGCCTAAAAATTCACTCACCCTTCAGGTATAACTTTGACCCTGTAGTGTCATTTTGCTAACTCACCTGCCTTCCTGCACTCTTAAGCTTTGGTATCGGGATTGTATCAAAGTCTGCTGCCTTAATATGGAGACAACTAATGGGGTAACCATGCAGGGATGGGTACCTCCCTGAGCCAACAGATTTTTGGCTTAGGCGTGTTATGGTGAGGAGTCCATTGTCACCCTCACTTCAGTGTGGTGTCCTTATCCAAATGCAGACTGTATACCCAACCAGACCCTTTTCACAACCACAAGCCAAGACAACTTATGAAAACTCTGACCCGCTGAACACTAATTTGTCAGTAAGTGGTAGTTTCACTTTATGGTAGAAAGCCCTCCATACCTGAGAAACTAGAACATGGAATCCGTAAAAACAGGTTCTCACCATTCCCAAACAAAAGTGCTGGTGTTGTTCATAGACCACGAGCTCAGTAAAACCTGTCCCCAGTGGTCCAGAAAAGATGTTGAAGTGTGAGGTGTGAGTATTTTACGTTCTATTTTTTTTAAGTTGGGAGAGAGAGATGTTTATTTTTTTAGTAAGAAGGTCATTCCTGTTCACAAAGGAGGTATTTTGTAGGTTAGCAAAAATATATTTGAACTCTAAAACATCTTTTTTAGATCAATACTTTTTGCACTTTGTAATTCATGCAAATTAAGTTCACAAAGGAGGTATTTTGTAGGTTAGCAAAAATATATTTGAACTCTAAAACATCTGTTTTAGATCAATACTTTTTGCACTTTGTAATTCATGCAAATTAAGTTCACAAAGGAGGTATTTTGTAGGTTAGCAAAAATATATTTGAACTCTAAAACATCTTTTTTAGATCAATACTTTTTGCATTTTGTAATTCATGCAAATTAAAAGATTCATTTTTACCATAAAGCCCGCCTTCGGGCCAGGCAGTAATAATATTGGAGCTTGTTCCTGTAGTACTGCTCTGCTGGCACTAGTAAGTGGAAAATACCTGTGGAGCACTGTGGGGGGAAACCTCATGCAGGCCCTACAAGTCCAGTATTTCAATTGTTTGGTTGTGAGTGTTTGACTGTTTCAGACTGCCTGTCCTTTGAAGAGATTTGAACACTATGAGCAGTACAAGTGAAGGTAACTGTGACAACATGACTACTGCCCTTTAGGATTAAAGGGATGAGTTGTTGTTCCTAAACTTCTACTACTTCCCACATTTCTACTAGGACAGCATTTATCACAATCATGAAGGTGAAACAGGCATAGCACAAATGATATGCCTCCCTCACCTCTTGTTTGGGCAGGATAGGCTATACTCTTCAAGCGGGTGTGAGCTGGTGTGGAAGCAACCAAAAGAGCAATTGTACGGTTAGTACTAAAAGAAATAGCCAACTAAGGTTTTCGATAACTAAGATTTCAATTGAACTAAAAGGCTGGACAAACTATTAAAAACACTAACACGCCAACTCTTTCATGAAATGCAGAGAATGCAGACGTTGAGAAAAAAGGCACTCTCTGTATTGAAGAGCAGGGACCGGCATGTAATTAGTGTTGCAGAAAGGTCAAACAAATTTCGAAGGCATAAAGTGGGGTCTTAAAAGTCACAAGGTCCCACAAAACATGGACAAGGAGACAGAACCACTGATTTGTACCTTACTGACTTCCTTCTGGAGCTTGACAAAGTCAAGGCAGGTTTCTGGACGATTTCTGGTGCATCTAATCAGTGTTTGGGTGGTGGGCTGGTTCAGTAGGTTTTAGGAACGTAGCACAAATTTAACAAGCAGCATCAACGGTTCTACGTGATTTCCTCAAATCCCATTTCACCGGTTTTATTTTGACCACATTTTACCTCACGGGACGAACCCAACACCCTTCTATATACCCTAACACACCCCCAATATACAAATTTGCAGTAAAATGCAGTAAAATACTTACAGTGGAATGGGATTTGATGAAACTGCCTGCAATGAAAAGGGGCATTACTGCAGCAGCACTTGGATCGAAGAAGCTTGGGACAGGCAGGTGATGTTTACCACTGTGGATCAAAAATTCAGCATGTCTGAATGCGGAAAAGAGTTGCTTAGACCTGGCTCCACTGGGTCCAAGGGTGCTATGCGGTTTGCCAAATGCCAACAGTTAGAAGCTCGATAAAGCGTGTGACAGGCAGGTGATGTTTGGGTTGGTACTGCTCGAAGCAGTTCAAAGAGCTGAGTTTAAAAAGCAGCTCAAAGGTATTCAGAGCTCTCACAGTGGCTTGAATCGTCTGTAAATGGCAAAGCGAGCCAGAGACCGCTTATTTCTTTCTTTGGGTTGCTCTGGGACCCTTCACCCAGGTCCTGAAGGAAAGATAAGTCTGCCTTTCGCATCTAGGAAGGTTGCCAGGACAGTTGCAGAGCTGCCACCAATTAAGCAGGAAGAGTCCCGTGTACCAGTGGTCCAACATAACTTCAAATGTTCTTCTAAAGCAGTTAGGGAGAGTGGCTGCACCATCCTTGGAAATCTGTGTCTTCACCCTAATTGTTGGGTACTTTGGTCAGATTTTACCCTACAGAGTCTCCAGCAAAATCATCTTCAAGATGGTGCTAAGATGATTCTTCCAGGTGGTTCTTCCAGATGATTCCAACAGACGATTCTGGAACTGCAAATATGCCGCTCTATCTTAAAATAAATTTGAAAATCAAATTTGTATTAGCATTTTATATAACAGAGAAGAGCATCATCAAGAATAAACACCTCTCACAACAGGACATTTGGCCTGACCACAATATGCCTTATCCTCCCTCTCCAGCACACAGCATTTAATACAACATATAAAAGTTAACAATTAGAGTCAGTCCCTTCCCCTCCCCTCCGGGCTCCTCCCGATACTCTAGTCACGTGCCATATCTGGTGAAAAAAAGTACCCACGGGAATTCCAAGATGGCCGCCGAGGCAGGAAGACGTGTCTAAGTCTCTCTCTGGCCGGGCTGCGGCAAAGCACTACAATAAAGACAGATAAATCACTCAGAAGGCACTGAAACACCTACCCGAGACTCCATTGCAGCACCCGACGCACTCGGCATGAAATAGCCGCCCCCGCAGGAGCGGATAAGAAGAGACGCGGGAGCGGAGAAGTGCGGCCGCCCCTCCCCCTCCGAGGAACATTGCAGGACACCGCAGGCGAGGAGGGACTCACATGGAGAAGTCGGCGGCCACATCAGGGAGCCCCAGCAACGCGGATCATACAGGGCAGCACTTGCGAGCGGCGGGGTGCCTCCACGGCGAGCACGCAGCTACATGGAGCCCTGCAGTGAGGCACGCCACAGAGGGGAAAGAACGCAGCGGAAAAGAAATGTGAGGCCCCACGTCAGGGGAAGCGGGGCTCTGGGGCCCGGACCGCGAGGCAGTACGCCATCAGTCGCCAGGAGGCGCAGCAGGTGAGTGCCCCCCCCTTCAATGCCCCGCACACCGCAAAGAAGGCACAGGGTGCAATCAACCCCAAGAGAGGCACCTTACTATTACATAACTCCTCCCGGCAGGGCGGCCCGCGCCACCCATCGACCAGGCCACACAGAGCAGGGGCTGGGCTGAGGGGGAAAAGGAGATCACAAAGTGAGGAACCCCCACCCGATCAAACCCTCCACGAGTTGGGGGGGTAACGGACAACAACCCCCAGACCGATCAACACAGACCCTTAACTGCCAGGGGGCATCAGAGAGAGCACCCCCCACTGCCAAAACAAAGATCTACCCCCATCCGCCTCACTTCTCCAAGTGTTTGACCAAAAGGGCAACAAGCAGAGGGCACAGCCCGGAAATCGCCATAAGGCGCCCCCCCACCCCAACAGCGGAGCTACCCCTTGGAGGCCATGTCCAAGGCAAAGGGGGAGGGGGGCTCGACACTTACAAACCCACAATCAACCCAACAAGACGATAATCTGATACAAATGTGGTCGTCGGATACCCAGGTACATACCAGAGGAAGGGCACAGGAAGACCCCCCAGGGGACCACAACCATCCCAACACATGTCAACCACCGCCATCAAGGGACGACATGCACTCATGGTTCATGGAGCTACAGGACAAGTTTATGACAACGGTCCTGGACCAGTTCACCACAATGAGGAATGCAATGAAGCAGTTGGTCCAAGAAGTAAAGATGGATGTGGCCAAACTGGAAGAGAAGACAGACACGCTCAAGAGAATCGTCCAGAACTCAGAAGAAGAAGCACAGCAAAACAGTGAGACACAGGAACACCTGGTGAGGCTGACCCACAACCTAGAGATCCAATGCGAGGACCTAGAAAAACGGTCCCGTAGATCCAACATCCGAATCAAGAACATGGCGGCGTCGGTACTCGATAAGGATCTCAAAAGTGCGGTCCAGGAGCTGTTCAGAGATATTCTTGAGGAGCAAGAGGCAGAAACCATTGGGATCGACAGGGTACACAGAGTGGGCCCAAAAAGAACAGGCAGCCCTCTCCTCATACCCGCAAAAAGAACAAATCTTAAGGAGGGCGAGCAGTTGGACCACATTAGGGTGAATGGGACAGACATTCACCTATACCAGGATCTGGCCCTGGTGACTCTACAGAAAAGAAGAGAGATGGCTCCGCTAGTTAAGGAATTGGTGGCGAGGGAAATACGATATAAGTGGACGTTTCCGTTTGGCCTACTGTTCACTTGGGAAGGCAAACAAAGAAGAGTGACCACTTGTGACAAAGGGCTTCACATAATGGACATACAAGCAGAGGGGGCAGATGAAAGGGGCAACAAGCCAAGTAGAGGGTACCACAAAAGACCGAGAGGCTGGGAAGAGGTTCGACAAAAGAAGAAGCAAAATGGCAGGGATAGCAGCACAACACCACAGATGGGTAGAAGGGGAAAAAAAGACAAGACAATTACGCAGGGCGTGTGCCCTGTTGTACGCCTCCACATGCCTGTTCCTTGGCCTCCGTACAGGCGTCATCAGCCATGGCGCGAGTGTATATCCAGCATTACCTACATGGGATGGAAATGTGTGGGACATGTCAGTGTTTGTGGTATCATCTCTTGATCAGATGCAGTGCAATCTTGTGTCATCATTCATTCATCCACATGGGCCAAGCAGTGGTCGGACGGGTGGGTGATTACCATTCATGGGTAATTGTTGTAGACGTTGGCATTTGGACATTGCCCAACAACTTGCTGTGTATATGTAGTTACCCTTGCGGATAATAGTGGTTGGTAAGTATGGCATTGTGCAATGATGTACACACATGGAGGAGTCAATCAATAGACTGTGATGATGTGGTTGTTGCAGGATGTCTCATGTGCAGTCATGTGCATTGGGGGGGGGCAGTGGTGCACAGTGTGGGTGGCTGTATTGAGTGGCTCAAGTTGTATGGCCTTGTGGTAGTATTGGTTGTATGTTTCATTTGGCAGGGTGTGTACGGGCACACTGTGCCAACCTGTCATGTGTAGCTCTGTGATGTGTGGGTTATGCTGACCGTCCATTACATGGGCCAGGGGGTGATGTATGTGCAGTTGTAGCAGCCCACTCACACAGGTCATTGCCCTGGACACACACACCCCTTCCACAGGGCCTGTGCATTGGCAGTTGTACTCACCCAATAGCCATGTGCTTTGTCCAGCGTAGCGTTCCATGTAGAGTGGCAATGTCGAATTCCACAGGACCATTGAGTCATGTGTTGACCCCGGGAAACGGGCGCAGCAATGTGTAATCACTTGTCTGGCGTCACATACCATCTGTACATTCAGTGAGTGGTACAGTTTCCTTTTGCGGTACACCATCTCCATTGCACGTGGTACTGTCAGCTCTATGTGGGTGCAGTCTACTGAACCTATGCAATTTGGCATGGCCGCAATGGCATGGAAGGCCAACTTGGTGGCAATGACCTGTGCAAGGGTACGGGGTAGGGCGATGTGTTCCGCCACATGGCGCAGCAGGGCATCCAGTACCTGTCCCAATATTTTAGAGAAACAGGGTTGTGAGAGCCCCTGCAGCTCACCAACTGTGTGCTGATAAGTTCTGGTGCCTAGAAAATGCTGTACTGACACCACCTTTAGGAGGGGGGGTTGCGGTCGAAATGCAATGTGGCTGCTGATGTCATCCTTAATCATGGTGGTGATGTACATAATTGTTGGACGGTCCAGCCGGTATAATGTGTGGATCTGTCCTGGGGTCCGGTTCCAGGGTGAGGCCCTGATGTGGGGTATTGCAGGTTGCCTGCGGGGTCGTGACAGCTGCACAATTGGATTTGGCATGGGTGCATGGTTTGATAACTGCCGCCTGTGCCTCCTCCTCCTCTGCACCATTACTGACACCATGTGGACTGCTGCCTGTAGGTTCAATAGCCCGAGTCCCAATGCTGCTGCAGCTGCTGCCTGCATAATTGTGTTTGGAGTTGGCCTGGGTGTGGGTGTGGCCCTTTTGTAGGCTCCCAGTGGCCTGCTGGGTCCAGCTGGGCTCATTTGCTGCACCTGTGGCCTGATTCAGCTCACCAGGCACTGTTTAACGTCATGTTCGCGGTGGCGCCGATACCCCATCCGTGGCCACGGTTTTTCCGCCATTTTTATGGCAGTGTTTCCATGTCCGTGGCACTCGCAATGCCCATGGTGTTTGGTGTTGCCGCTAACTGGGGGGTTTCCCTGCCGACGCATTTTACGGGTCCCCTAACTCCGCAGCGGCGGTTTGTGGTGGTGGTTTTTCCGGAATCGTGGGTCGTGATTTGACGGTCACGGAAACAGTGCCGGTATGGTTATACCGGTGGCGTTAAGTCCGGGTCGGCGAACTCGTAATGAGGTCCACTGTCTTACCAGGCTTGCCTTTAGCCACTCCATATAGAAGCACTCTGCATGTCCTTCACTGAAATCCTGTTAAAAACAAGCACCGGCAAAGTCACTGAAGTCCAGTTTAAAACTAACATTGCCAAAGTCAACATTTTTGGCTTGTGCATAAGTGTTAAGCTTTTGCCAGGCACTGCTATATACCATGCAGGAAACTGGCAGCACATCATAAATGTAGTGTAATAAGGCATAACAGTTTGTGTTTAAGTAAAGCTACTTAGCAGACCTTACAAATCTGCTACTTGGCACTGGCATCTTGAGGAGACAATAGATGGTGTTTATATAACTTATGGGACTTTTACTAGCAGCTTTAGGTGCTCTGCAGCAAGATGCAGATGAATGTTAAACTGTCACTTTGAACAGTGCAGTGTTACGTTATGTTACTTGGGCTTCCTATAGCGCAGTGTTTGATATTTACATTGCATGTTTGGTGGAAAATTCAGGGCACTATTTTTATTTAAGAGGAATGAGTCTCTCTAGGAGCAAAAGATGGAATGAGCACCTGTGGAGTTGAGCACCCCAATGCAGATTTGTGCTGGGCTGCTTGTAATTTTCCGGGTTCCTGTTTGTTTTGTGCTGCATTTGTCATCTGCACATATGCATAACAAAGACAACCCCCCACACTGCCCACAATCGGCTTCTCAATATTTACATGACTTCAAGAAAACAAAAAATTATTAAAATAAGTGAACTGTTCAAAGAGGTATATTTAATTTGTATGATGACTTTGTTTGACTGCTGTTGAAACGCACATTTAATCTCATCAGGAATAGCAACAAGGTGCATCCTCTGGATTAAGAATGATTAAAAACGGGCTACTTTGGATTGTCTTTAAATCTTTTAGGTAATAGCCAGTTTGCAGAGTTCTCAAGTTGCCCGTTTTCAGGCGTATGGTGTTCAGCTAGCTTTGTTTATGAAGTTTACAACACTTTCCACCAAGTACATGTACTCCTATAAAATGAAACTAACACTACAAGTAGATTATTACTATGTAGAAGAATAGAAACATGTTCTACTGCCAATCAAGTGAATTAATCGCTACGGCTGAGTATACACCTATGTCCTAAAAGAGACTGGTATTATGTTGCAATGTGTTCGTGTCCACCTATGTCACTTCCGGAGGTATTGTACAGTCCTTATACTAATTTGTCACTCCACTTATTAGTTTTGGCCATTAGGTATAAACTCAAATTATGGCATTGGAATATGAGAGGAGGGAGATGGGATGTGAGGAGGTACACACAGCTTGTGGATGTAGTTTATTTACTCACCCATTGATTAGCCATGGCCATGCCATTGCCACCCTCAACCTGCCGTTCCCTACCAAAAACTCATCTTTGAGCTAGCTCCATCACTCAGTAACATCAAACTGTGTGCTGTAAATAGCCTGACAGTGTT
Source organism: Ambystoma mexicanum (assembly GCF_040938575.1). NCBI lineage: Eukaryota > Metazoa > Chordata > Amphibia > Caudata > Ambystomatidae > Ambystoma > Ambystoma mexicanum. The sequence goes on from NC_090936.1 coordinate 648,740,237, forward strand.
ATTTCAAAGCAGTCTTCTTAGAACAAATGCTTCAAATGGAGATGTAAATATACTACTGCTGTAATATAATATATGTCTTAAACAAGAGAGCCTTCAGCCACTTGATTTATAACAGAATGTGTATCCCTGTATCTGTTCTTTTGCACCAAAGTCCTGTTAAAAACAAGCATTGGAAAAACAACATTTTTGGCTTGTGTGTAGGTATTATGTAGACACCTCATATGCCCAGGTACTCCCATCGTTTTACAACTGGCACCTCCTAATAGTTATGTAGTACTGTTATGTCATTGCCTGGTGAATGCCTATCGTATGCCTACTCAAACCTAAAACTGTTGGTTTTGCCAAAGCTAGTTTTATATGGATTTCGGCACTAAAAGTGATTTTCTCAGCAGAATGAAGAAGAATGTTGCAACTCTTCACAAACTTGGAAGGAGGCTGGCACACTAACTAGCTAGGTTTACAGTTCTCCTACTACAAGTTAAAGGGACCTGCAAGGAGTTCTGACATTACATTTCAAGCTGCCACAATGAGCAGCAACTGACACTTAATATAGTGAATTGAAATAATACTCCTGCTTTTCAGATTATTTTCATGTATATTGTCTCCCTGAACTTCAGTAATTAACTATTAAAAAAACGTATACAAAAACACGTATATCCCATCTTGTGCATTTACTGCACTGCTGCAGTTTTACACAAATAAGCGCCTCCATATAAACATATATTTTAAAATAGGTTGTCAGCTGTCGATGAAACAGATTTATATTAAACTGCTTAAAATATTAGTTGCCACAAATTACGGATTGCATATATGTTGATATAGTTCCAAAATACGGGTTCACATGTAACTGTTGCCGCTGAGGGTCAAATGACGTCATGTGTTAGAGGAGGGGTGTGGGAATTGGGGACTACTCTGCATATTGTGGTAGAAATAAAGTACTCCGCGATGCAATAAGATATGGAAAGTTACCTCTGAATTCCCTGATCTTATAAGCAAAATCCTCCGTGGACTTACACTTGCCTTTTCACATACAATGGTGCGGGTGGCTTACTCAAATATAATAAATAATATAGTGCATGGACAGTTTAAGGTATTTTGGGCTTTATTGCAGGCTTGGTAGAAGAGGCGCCACTAGGGGAGCTAGGTGGATGAGGGGGGCTATAGCCCAGGGTCTTTTGGTTGTAGCCCCGGAAAGAAGCTCAAAGCTACAAACAAAAGGCTAGCTAGACCAGAGCCCCGACAGTCCAGACATTAGAGTAGCCCTAGATCTTTTCCAGACCTAGCAACACTCCTTCTTGGTGGTAATGGTAAAAAAAGTATATTTTGAATACCCACTATTTTTTAAATTGGACCCATTTATAGGTTGGAATCACATGGGATATTTACAGTAAGAGCTATGTAGAAAATATTGCATGGGATAAATACCGGACATTTACCCCATGCAATATATTCAGACATACATGTACTCTACTTAAGACCCCCAATACATTTCAATATCGACTGGAAAAATAGAAAATGGGTCCCATTAGAGCCCCCGTATTAGAGAGCTTGGCCTCACAAGGCTCAAGGTGTATGCCTAGTGTCGCAATGCCTTCAAACCCAAGTAACACGAGTTCTAATCCTGGCTTCTCCACTTGCCTATACGTAAATTATCCCAGGCAATCACTTTGGGTCTGGTCACAGAATTCTGCTCAGAAAAGGCACAAGTGCTGCGCGTAAAGCAGGAGCGTTCACCAGCCGTGGCGCAGAGAAACAATTGCGCGGCACACGTATTCCTGGATTTCCTGAGGCATCAGTAGCCGTGGTGCAAGGAACACCAAGCTGCGCCAGTAACGCCCCAACACACCCCCACGTGCAGTAAAAAGCAAGTGAAATGCCTAACACGGCGCAAACCACCGCCCCATCCCTGGACCAGCATACAGCCCCTGTAGAGAAATCGAATGAAAACCTTGCACGATCCAAACCAGCGCGTGCGTGAAATCCCACGAAAACGCCACGCAATCCCTAGCAGCACACCAGCCAAATTGTGTGAAAACTCAGCGCGTACCCCGGTCGCACCCCAGTGTAAAAGTGTGAAAACTCATTCCATACCCCGGCCGTACCCCAGCCAAATCTCGTGGAAACTCTGCGCATATCCCAGCCGCACCTCACCGTAATCGTTCCAAAACATCCTGCGATACCCACTCCAATCCACTGGAAACAGACCCCTCCTGACGGGACACCCACACCCCAACCCCCATCACCCCAGCCTGCAGGCAAGACCCTACACATGGGGCACCCATGCCCCCATCACCGGTGATGCCACCCTGCAGGCTGCCCCCACCACATGGGACACCCCAGACCCCATTACCCGTGACACCACCCTGCAGGCAACCCCCACCACATGGGACACCCCAGCCCCCATCAACCATGACGCCACCCTGCAGGCAGTCCCCTCCACATGGGACACCCCAGCCCCCATCACCCGTGACACCACCCTGCATGCAGCCCCCTCCACATGGGACACTCCCACCCCAGCCGCCATCACCCGTGATGTCACCCTGCAGGCAGCCCCCTCCACATGGAACCCTCCAGCCCCCCATGATCCATGATGTCACCCTGCAGACAGCCCTCTCCACATGGGACACCCCCACCCCATCACCCGTGATACAACCTTGCAGGCAGTCCCCTCCACATGGGACACCCCCACCCCAGCCCCATCACCCGTGACGCCACCCTGCAGGCAGCCCCCTCCACATGGGACACCCCACCCTAGCCCCCATCACCTGCGACGACACCCTCCAGGTAGCCCCATCCAGACCAGATGATATCTGCATGCCAGATTCTGAAATAGTGACACATGTTCACTCCTTAGATGGCGTGTTGCACACCTTGACTGCCGTGTAGTGACACCAACTTGAACCTCCTGGTCAAAAATATTTCCGACAAACAGAAACAAATCCATACACCTGGGCCACATCCTTGAGGGTGCCAGCTGCTCAAACACAATTGCTGTCTGCAACCATATCCCAACATACACATCACACAAGTGAATGGTAAAGTGTGGCCCTTCAGCCCATGTGACAAAGTCATATCAATAATCCCCATGTAGAAATAGTCACACAGGGACAGAATTTTAATCACCCTCTGTGTGTGCCACATGAACAGACACTATCCAGGCGTGTCATGGCTGAGCCTCAATGAGCCGACATCACCTGAACAGATAACCTAATAAACACATCACTGTTCCTCCCATGTGTGAAGGACATGACATGACATCTTATCAAATGACATGTCATTCATAATGCACATATACACAAGTGTCCAAAGGCCCAAAGAGTCCGGGGAGGGTGAAGACAGTGAAGACAGAGACAACAAACTTGTTCGGGCAGGTGACATTGAGATGGCGCCAGTGCATGGGAAGTGGGGAAGGAGAAAAGGAGGGTGGGGGGAGAGTACATTGCAGTACATGTGAAGGATATTGTAACAAATAGAACACATAAGAAAATAAAGAAACTGTGGCCAGCTGGTGTCAAATCCAAGGCTAAGCACAGTCAGCAAGTGTGAAGTGCAGGTAGGTGTCTGTTGGCATACATAAAAACAGTGCAAGTTTGGTGAAGTGCGGGTGTGCAAGTGGTGGGCGAGGGGACCTTTGGCCAAGTACAGAGGGTAGCCAGGTAACCATTGCAGATTCAGACAGGAGTTCATCAGGGCAGAGGACCACGAAAAGCACAAGCAAAGAGGAATTACTTAAGTTCTGATTGAGTACATGGCAATCAGACTGTGCGCTAGCCACCAAGACTGCTGCATTACTCTGCGGATGTGTAAAACCAAAGTAATGTCAATATTGCATGCCAATGCAAGATACAGAACTACACCAGAGACAATGATACCTGCACAAAGACATGCTGGTGAAGGGCAAAGCACGACATGTGTGTTACACAGCATCAAGCAAATCATGTGCAAATATCGTGAACATGTACCACTCCCACAGTCATCCCACCCACCACCCTCACTAACACAGAGAGGGTCAATACACAGTGATGCTGCACATGTGAAAGCAAATGGCACTTGAGCGTGCAAACCAAAACTCCCCCTTCACACTCATCCACTGGTCAGCACATGTGTATATTCACCACACAAGTGGATAGCAAACATGACACATGCATGCAAATAAGGACATACATGACCAACGATGGTCAGTACCAGGGACACTAAACAGACTAACAAAGCAGCACGCTGCAAAAAAGAAATTGTGAGAAACAATGACTGAGTAACGAAACAAATTATATATTTTACAGCTACATTCAGATCATACACACTGGAAATAAAATATCCAAAAATGCACATGAATGAATAAAAGCAATGACAAAATGTCGATGTCCTTCAAATAGCACCAAAAATAAAAATAAAAAAAACATTACTGCATGGTGAACAAAAAATAAGAAAAGCCAAGTAAAATATTTAAAAAAAGAAACATGGAGTAATGTCCAATGTTCAGTAAAAAGGATAACATGAGAAAAAGCAACCCACACGTTAACAACTATGTACAAAAAAACAGTACAGTAAAATCCAAAAACTCCAAATAATAAATAAAACAAACGGAAACCTATGTCTAAATAACTATTTACAAGGGCAGCGGGCTAGTCCTTCACCTCACCATGTTCCCTCAATGTCTCGGCCAGGGCATCATTGTAAACTTCGTCCACTTCCCCTAGGCAGGCCTCCGCTCTCTCCTCGAGGGCTTGCAGGGACTCCAATATGGTCCTCTCCATCCCCTCCCACTCCCTGCAAGTCTCCTCGAGGACCTCAGCCCGCCTCTCTGCCCGACGCAGTGAAATCTCTGCCCTGGCCATTGTGAGTCTCGCCTCCCGTGCCCGCTGCCGCTCTGCCCCGATTTGCTGCCCGTACCGCTCCAACACAGAAGACATCCTTCTGCGAAGGTCCACGCTTGCATCCGGCCTGATGCCTGATACCTGCCTCCCTGAGATGGGATGCCCTGAGTACTCTAGGATCCTACTCCGAGGCTGCTGCTGCCAAATTGCCTGGTGCCTGCTTCTTAAGGACAACCTCCGGGCTGATGACATCACTCGGGGCTGTCATGCATGTGCCCTGCTCCTGGGTGCCTGCTCTCCCTCCATTGCCACATCTCCCGTCGTCTGCTGGATCTCCGTGATGACCCCCTCAGTTGATCCAAAGTTGACTCCCGACTTGTGCAGGGAGACGGCCCTCAAAGGGTGGGATAGGTACACAGGGGGCCCTGGTGGTATCTGGCCTGGAAGGGGCCAGGGAGGACGACTGGCACACAGAGGAGGAACACGAAAAGGGGGCCTCATAAATGGCCAACCCACGCATCCAATTCAAGACCAGGAACGTAGCTAGCCAGTTCAGGAGATGCCAGACCTAATTGTGATGATGTGCAAGCCCACGATGGTAAGCCTGCACATCATTGCGAATGGTGCCTGTACGCCTTGCGATACCGGCTAGCACCGGTTCCACCCTGTCTCGAATGGCGAGATCTGCAGGCATTGGTGTTTCCGTTTGTGTGGAAACATCTGACACTTGCGAATGGGTCCAGCCTGGGGCATTCCGGCAGGTGCATACTGGTGCAGGTGCAGTCCCAGGGGCAGGATTAGGCACAAGCACCTCCAGGGCGACCTGCACTGCCTCCGAGTCTGGACTGCACCAGTCACACCCACCTCATCACCCCGCCGGGCCCCATTGACTGGGCTGATGCGGCCTCCTCCTCCTTCTCCTCCTCCTCCAACCTGGATGCCTCCCCAGCATCTTCTGTAGTGGTTTGCCCCTGTGTGAGCTCACCTGTCCCTCCCGCTGCTGAGGAGTCCACGTCCACCTTCGCCCTCTTGGACCTCCCCTCAGCAGCTGTGGATGATTATTCCGACGCGCAACCAGTCTCCTCGCTCCCCGAAAATGAAATTACCTGGGGGCATGACTGGGCCTTGTGTCTCTAGCTGGTGGAGGCATCCCTGCTGCCTTGCTCCACAGCACCTTCTCCGCCCTCTTCTTCCAACGGCGCTGTGGATAAGGAGACATAGAACACAAACATCAGGTTACTGTACCTATGTGTGTTTGACTCAAAACATATGCACATAAAGTACACTACCAAAGGTCACAACCGTCATCACTCTCCACAACACACAGGTACATGCAATGTACATACATGAACATACATGTCTGTCCTTCACAACAGACAATCACATCCTTGGACATGGCACTGTCAGCACCTACAAATTGTGCATGCTACACACACACACATGTGTCATGGGCCATACACATGTCATTCACACACATCACTTGGCAGTGCTGATGCAGTGCACTGAGCCATCACATCAGAGTCCCCTCAATGTCAATCAGGCAGCAAGAGTAGTGCACACATTCAAATGCTCCAGTTACATCCATCCTGGAGCGTTGGCCAGTCACACAGTCACATCTTAGACACATACTCATGTACACCATGCCCGTTCATGATGTTGACGACAACACCCATATGTCACACCTCTCACACGGCCACGTATCAGACACATGTAAGCAACCATGTTCACGTCGTAATATGCTGCATCACAACAGACGTTGCAAAAGTAACACCGTTAGAATCAAGCATGCTCCATAGAACACATATGCAGCACTGTCTGGGACATGCACACAGAGATCCGTACAGAGGCATACTTGTCATAAGGCCAAGGTGCACACTCCCACCAAACATCAATATGCACATGCACTGTGGAGGACAGCAACACATGGACACTTACCAGTCGACTCCAGACGGTCCTGCAAATCAATGACCTGGGCGTGCAGTGCATGGAAAACTTCTCCAGGACTCGCAGGTCCGTGGTGTTCAACCGGCCCTGGCGCCCCCCTTGGTCGAGACCAGCCTTGAGGAAGTGCCGGACCTTGTTGTGGGACCTGGATTTCAGGTCCTCCCAGTGCTTGTGCACAGGGTGGAAATCCCAGGGTGCCACCCCCTCTGCGTTCATGGAACCCACAATCTGGTCCCAGATCATCTTCCGTCCTTCCTTGCCGACTTGCGTTGGTCCATGGAAGAGGGCATCATAATGCCCCAGGAGATGCCCCACCAGGATGTCAACTTATCTGGCAGTGTAGCTGACAGCCTTCTGCCTCGCTGCCGTGGGGTTGCCACTTGCCTCCGAAGATGTTGGTTCAGACATGGCAACCCCTGAGGCAGGTGTGGGTGGGCAAGGTGGTCCTGGGGCTGGGCTGTGGAGCATTGTTCTGGCACGTTGGGAGCCTTATGAATCAGCAGAGGTGGTCACAGGTCCGACGACGGAGCACTGGCATTAGCTGTACAGCAGGCACTCAAATTGCAGGGCACGTGGGCAGCAGGCACACATAGTGGGTAGGCAGCAGCAGAGGGCTTGTAGGAGGCAGCTCAGGGCAGTAGGAGGCAGGTAAATTGGGTTGTAGGCAGGAGCGTGGGTCTTCCATGTTATTCGAGTGGGCAGCCGGAAACAGAGTGATGGGTACTCTGCACGTGCAGAAACAGTGAGTTAGCGTGAAATCAGAGGAAAGGGCCTAAGCGCGTAAGTTACGTGACACACACTGAACGTTGGGCAATCACATTCAGAATCGGGATAAAAGAGTGCGTAGGAGAACATTACATACTTGTGCAAGTAAGAGCGTGCTGCAGGGGCAGCTGCAGCACCCACCACCCAGGCTCCCCCAGCCAGGCCTGTAGTGGGCACGGGTAGGGTCCACAGAAACACAGGGGTAGATGTCGTTGTGTCCAAGGAGAAGGGACGTGCAGTCCCAGGACCTGGCACCAGCACCCAGGTAGAGCTACCTGGAAGGCAACCTACTGTCCCAGCATCGGTGGGTGATGCCATAGCCCAGTCCACCAGTGCTCAAGCCCCTACTGACCCGAGTGATCCTAGCCACACAGGGTCTGCACAACCTTGCAAGAAGGCAAAGCGGGCAGTAGCGGTACAGGCTCAGACCCAAGGCACGGCACAGCGGACCCCCACGTCGAGGAAGAGGAGCTTCAATGATGAGGTACTCCAGATCCTCGTGGAGTACATGCAGGTACACTAACCTGACATGCTCGTGCAGGCAGGGAGCACACATACGCCTACTCAGCGTATGGCCCACTGGCAGCGAGTCACAGATAGAATCAACGCATTGGGCAATGAGAGGTGCATCGCTCCTGAGGTAGTGAATCGTTGGAATGACCTCCGGCGCCGAGCCAAAGAGAAACTGGTTGTCAACTTCACCTCTCCTCTGGTGACTGGAGGTGGGTCACCACGAGAGGTGGATGAACTCACTCCACATGAAGAGGTCATTAGTGAGATGATTGATGTGGAGCAGATCCAAGGTGTGGGAGACCTGCCAATATACGAGTAAATGTCCACTGAGTGATGAAGCCTGTGCATCCAGGATATGTGTATGTCGCTTGAATTAAGTGTTACGATTGTCTGGCACTTATGCCTGCATTTGCATGACTGCCATGGGTGAACCATGTCATGGTGGACTGGCACTTGCTTGTCCTGCAGACTGCATACAAACGATGTGCTGCACACTGTGACACTCCTCATCACCACACCTGCTCCCTCCTTTCCAGTCACTCTCTGGCCAGCCTCTCTTGACTCTCTTCCTGCTCCAACCTGTGATGCTGGATAGCCTGTGATAATCTTCCAGTCCACACTCGCCTTCTCGACTCAAATCTGTGCTGTCTCAGAGAGGACACCCTACCAGCTGCACCTCCTCAGAGGTATTCTTCCTTTCCTCTCCTTCCCCCAGCAGCTCACTGTCTACAGAGGACTGGGCATTCCTATGCAGGGCTACTGCAACAGACTCTTGCATGATTTGAGTGTTTCTACTCTTTTCCCTCTGCAACTCATCAAGAACCGGACTGTGAGAATTATCCTTTTATCTTGGGGCCAGGTAGTGTATCTCCCCAGGACTGTGATCTTGGCACTGGCTCTCAGTGGCTACGACTGTTCAGTTCAAAACCCTGTGCATTGTCCACAAGGCCTTATAGGTCCTGTGGCTGGAATTCCTTCAACTCTATCTTCCAAATTAGCTGCCCTCATATGGTCTTAAATCATCCCTCTACTACTCCCTTCCAGGTCAGTTGCTTCTCCAAGCAAAGAGTTGGTGGTTGACGTCTATCTTCCGCTGGGGCCTCCCTCTGGTACAGCCTCCTGCCTCAATGGAACTGGAGATGAACCTTCTCTGCAGGCACATCTGATGCTTTCTCATGTGGTGTGCTTTCTCTCCTCCTATCCTCTGCTGAAGTCCTGTATGGCTGAGAATGCACTGGTCACCTGGCCACACTCTGATCTCTGACACAGGCCTATGAACCACCAGTTGAACCAATGCACTGGCTCCCAGGCATCACCCGCACTTGGGTGTTGTTTACTGTATCCCTACAACCCACTACCAGCACTTTAGACACCTGATGTCTGCACTTACGCTTCCACTGCCACCAGTCCGCTGCATTTCAATTACTGGTTATGTTGTTATATATAAATTTGATGCCGTTCCCATGTACTGTACTGCCCCCTCCCACCACAGGTGTCCCCTTCACGCTGCCTCTTCAATTGCGTGATCTCAATGCCACCTGTCCTCATGAGATTGGTGTGTCTGGCTTCAATCTATTCCAACACCTTGCATTGTTGCACGTTGTGACACTTGTGTTTGCACTTTGTGAATTACATGTCGTGTCATGTCACATCCATTGAACATGGCTCTGGTACAGTAGTCAGCAAGTTCCAACTCATGCTATTTGACAGTTCAGGCATGGCTATGCTACATGGCGTCTGTGTATTTGCATCAGCGATGTTAGTGACTCAACTATGCCTGTCAGGTGCTTGTGTGTGAAGCAGGTGCTATGCACCATGCACTCCATGTGGTGTTAAGCCCTTCCACACACGTCCAGGGCTGGTTTCATGCTACCCATGCCTTCCATTAATACTGCCAACATAAAGGACTTTGTGCCATGAGAGACATAGCATGTTTATGTGTTGCAGGACAACATTGTGATACCTATGCGTGTGGGCATGACTTTTTATGTCCATGTGCAGGTGATGAGACACTGGATGCAGAGGAGGAGGTTGAGGAGGAAATGGGAAGTGAGCCGCCACAGAACAGCAGTGGAGGACGTGGTGTGACAGCCCATGATAATCCAATGGTGCAACAGTCCATCCCGGGTCTGATTCAGTATGGGTCCACATCTGATGACATCTGTAGCTCTGGTGGTGAACCGGATCTGGATTCCTCTGTGCTGTCGCAGGTGAGTGGATCAACTGTTGGTACTGTTGTAGCTGAAACGTCTGCAGGGGGGGGTCACGTCCCCTCACAAGGCCAGTCAGTGTTGGCACGTCCGTCTGTGGTGTTTACAGCTGCAGGGTCACACTCCACACTATTGGCTCCTGGTGCTGTGACAGCTGATCAAGTGAGGGATGCAGTCCTGCAGCCACAGACAGCGGCATCACATCAAGGGCCATGTTCCCATACTCCAATGCGGTGGACATGTAGCGGCTTGCAATACTGTGTGGGAACAGTCTATGTATACTGTTGCACAACAACAGGGTGCTTCATATGAGATGTTGGCTCAGGGCATGGATAGGGTAGCCAATTCCATGATCCTCCCCAGAGAGACAGCTGGAGCACCAGCTGCAGGCATTGCGCTCCACATGCCACGCACACAGGCTGAACATGCAGGCCAGCAACAGGAGCCGACGGGTGGAACCCTGGTTGCAGTGGGTCAGGCCCACAGGGACACCCTGAGGCGAGAGTTTTGGGCCTTCAGGTCTGCACAGGAAGTGCTAGAGGAAGCCCACAGTAGACAGTTTGAACAGCAGATGCAACTGTTGACTCGTACCATCTCGGAGGAACTCTGTGCATCCCGTGAGGTGTCGCATGCCGACCTCCGAGCCATCATGTTGCAGATGCATTCATCTCAGTCCCGCATGGCCGCTGCCATGGACGACCAGGCCAGGGCTATGCGTGGTGAATCTCCCTTACCACTACCACCTTCTACTGCTACACCAGAAGGTGGTGACAGCAGCGACCGCTCTCCCGATCCATGATGACCGTGCGGCCCATGAACCCATGGAGGTTTTTTCTTTCTGTCTTCTCAACATCCACACATGTGGGTGTTGACGTGCACCCTGCCCCTCCATCCTCTTGGGTGACCCCGGTCCGCCATGGGCATTTTTGATTTTTGTTCACTTATTTTTCCTCTTATGAACCTTGATGATTTTACTGCTTATTTTACCCTGTTTATTTTAGTTGTCATTCTTGTGTCCTCACTTGTACATATGTTGGTCCTTACTTGCGAGTTAGACTGCTTTGGTTCCCAGCAGGCAATCTCTGTACCTTCCCTTGCCTTTCCTTGCCTGTGGTGTACTGCAAATTTATGTGACAGTGTGTTGCTTTGTGTAGCATGAGAAGGCATCCACTGCAGGATCCTGCTGGACCCATACGGGCTTGTCTCATGTTGGTACACACCCTGCCTTAGGCTCCAGACACATATGCCACTCCTGCTTCCCCTTTCCATGGGCTTGCAAGGAGTGCAGCATGTAAAAGTAACTTACACAGAGGCAGTGGGCTTCCATTATATCTGTGGGCAGTCTCAAGTCCAACCTGTGTATACACCCCTAGTGGGATTCATTATTGTTTGCCCAGTGCATGGTTACCATCACTTTTTTGTTGGACATTGAGATCCATCCTTTGTTCCCGTTTCAACTTCATGTATTACCTTGCCTCTCCAGTATTGTTTGCCTTCCTGCTGTAAGCACTTACCTGCCCCTTTTAGTTAGCAGAGCCACACAAACAATACAAGTGTGCCCCGTGCAAGTTACAACACATTGAGTCACTTGTGCTAATATGATGAGTCACTGTCAGACAGGTTCACTCTTGGGTCCTGTATTTCTGGTATGTTGTACTGGGCAATTGATGTTCCTGTGTACATTATTATTTTGATATGTGAGAGTGTGTTATTTCTGATCTTGTTCCATTGATCGTTGAGCGTTTTGTGACAGTGGTGTTATGTGTTGGCCATTTCTTTATCTGTTTTGACATTGCATGCCATGGCATGGTGTGGCAACCAGGTTACATGAAGTGTGGGAGGGTTTAGGTGACATACCGGCATTTAGATGTGTACTTTGGCATGGTGTTAGTGGCATACTCCATCTTCCATGTGTTCCTTTTGTGCACAACTGATTGAATTAGTTTAAGTTGTAAGGACACATTCTCAGGGTGGTAAGGTTGGGATGAATGTCACCTGGAATGTGCCAGGGCTGTGTGCACTCCACAGTGGTTGGATTTTAGGTGCAAAATTGTGCCACAAGCTGGATATGGGCATCCTCACCACGTGCCCTTTCCGCTCCCATGCACAGCCGCCGTACATGTGGTTGGGGATGTGGGGGCACCACCATGTCTACCGGTACACCAAGCCGTGTTGCAACGTTGTGCAGGCCACAGGCTGCCACAATGATCCTGCACACTACTGGTGGTGCATATAGTATCTCATCACCAGGGTAATCAAGGGAGCGGAAGCGTGACTTGAGCACTCTGAATGTGCGCTCCACTATGGCCCAAGTTGCAATATGGGCTGCATTGTATCTTACCTGGGGTGGGGTGGTGGGGTTCCGTATTGGCATCATCATGTAGGTGCTCAGAGGGTAGGCACTGTCCCCTGTAGAGGTGACATGGTTTGACATTGGTGTGGTTTTGTCTGTGTGTGACATGCATTTGCAGGGCTTTTTGTGCTCACCAATGAGCCATGTGTTGCCATTTCCCCCAGCTTCCAGGGCCCGGTGTAGGGGTGATATTCTGAATATGAAACTATCATGGGTGGAACCTTGATAGTTTGCATACACAGAGGTTATGATTCCCTTGACATCACATACAACCTGCACGTTGATGGAATGCCAGTGCTTGCGATTGCGATAGATGTGCTCTGTGGCCCTAGGTGGATGTAGGGCCACATGGGTGCAATCGATGGCACCAAGCACTTTAGGGAAGTGCGCCACCCCGTAAAAGTCCTGGACCTCGGCCAGCCTTTCAGCAGGTGTTCTGGGCATGTATATGTGCCTGCGGACTGAGGGGTGTGGAGTCATGATTGCCAACACCTGGTGTAGGCAGCGTGACTGCGTGGGCTGTGAAATGCCCCTGACTATGGCAGTTGTCCGCTGAAATGAACCAGTGGCCAAAAAATGCAGGACATTGAGCACCTTTTCCAAGGGGCTCAGTGCTTGGGAGCACAGTGTGGGTGATGTGAGGTCATCTTCCCACTCCCTGACCAGGTCTAATATGATGTTAGGTGGATACCTATACCTGCCATAGACCTGGTCATCAGGCAGCCCAAAAATGCTTGCCCTGGGTAGGAAAATGCGGGCCCTGGCCATCCTCCCCCTCCTGCGGTGTCCCACGATCACTGCTACGAGAAATGGTATATTCATCGTAGCTGTATACGCACGTTGGTTTTCGTGCGCGGTGATGCTTATGCCTGCTTTCGCATGGCGGACGTGTTTCCGGATTTGTGTGCCTTTTTACGCACGCCGGAGAGCCCTGTTTGATTCCATGAATACGTGTTCTTAGCGCGCGTATGGGCGTTGAGAGGATTTTACTGCAGTACTTCCCACGTTACGCCCACATTTTTGCTTGTTGTTCCCCATTCCACGTGTTCCACCACCTTTTTCAGTGACTGCGCAAGACGGTACGCCCCTTAGCTGGAAGTCTCACGCAAGCCGTTCATGGTGTCACAGTGACGTGTTGGACCTGCAGCGATTCAGCGCAAGTTTCTGGTAAGCCCTGCGCATTGTGTTCCATGAATCGACAAACGGGCGCATGGGCGCGTTGTTGCGCACAAGTCCACATATTTCGGTGCAAATAATTCCATGAATCTGGCCCTTTATCTTAGAGAGTGCACTCAGTTCATTTATTTGGTAAAGATGAATTTTGGAAACAAGGTGATCCCTAATACTAAGCACCCTATTAAATCAAATAAATAATTCACAAAGACAATTCAAGTCCTAATTACGAGACCACATTAAGCCTTAGCTATGTTTAACCAGAATGTTTTATTTTTTTCCCTATGGTTTTGATGGCATGCTGCCCTTCAATTACTTATGTTATTTTTATCTGATTCAGATTAATTTGAATGGCTCTGTGTCATTCTAAGGCTGTTCAGAGGTGCAAAAATGTCTGCATCCCTGAGAACAATGGGATGATGGTGGAGCTCAGTGGTAGCTACTCACCTTGTAAAGTGGGGAAGCAGAAATATTGTCCCTGAATCCTGTGAGTGAGCAAGCAAAGCATGGATCCTGGAAACCAACAAGAGGGTTTGGGAGAGTTTACAACCATGACGTGGTTTTAAAAAAATTGAACAAATTGGTCCATTTTATAGCTCAAGATTTTTGAGAAATTGGAGAAAAAAAAACGTAAGATTTACAGTTGGTTCTGAAGGGGGGTATAATATGTAATCAAATACTCGAGATGCTGGGTCACTCACATGTGGTACACAAGTGGATGCAGCAATGTATGTATATATCTATCATAAAATTGTGTGTTGTGAAGGCATCATAAAGTAGACACAGACAACTGAATTTAAAGTTTAACTTAAAAACTTTTATTAACAGAAAAAGGCATATCTTGCCCTATGCTGAGGAGGGATTCCCCTAACTAAATAAATTAAGGATAGTCTGTGGCAGGATGTCCAAAAGAAAGGTATCTGTGTCCAAAACCTTTACTTGCCCTCAAACCTATATGTATACAATGTGTAGGAGGGATGTCAGCGTCAAAATGATAAGTGTTTAAAAAAATCAAAAAGTTCAGAGCTTCTTCCAGCTCGGTTTGGAAAGGTTTTCCCTTCAGCAAAGTTCAAGGCAGTTCACAATGCAAAGGGGTCCACAAGCTTTCAAGTCTTCCAACTTTTCTACAACACAATGCTTAGTAACACTTCCAGCTCTTCTGGTTTGGTTATCTTTCATCAAGTTCATAAAGTACAGTTCCTTAATTTCAGTTCACACCACATTTTCTTTATATTCAATCAAAAGATTCTTTACAGGTATTTTGCGTGGCTCTTTCATAGATAGGTGTCCCCGGTCTAGGCACAGTTGTCGGACCACACTGTACAAATATTACAGGCCACGCAACCGAGACACCTGTCTTGCCTGTTCTTCCTTGTAGGCACGCTGCCAATGTTTGAACTCTACAATGGTGCTTGTTTTATTCTCATTTCACATCCTCATGATACTTTATCATTTGCTTGCTTTGCTGCTGTTCTCTAGTTGCACTTTCATATATAGTCTTATGGCTCAGTTCCTTTACAACGTAGGATTACACAAAAATGCTTTCTTTCAGCTCAATATTTAACGGTGCTTGCTTTTCATGCGGAGCAGTATTCAAAAGTGTGTGCTTTCATTCAATTCAGTATTAAAAAGCGTTTGCTTTCACAATTTTGCCTATTGGGGCTGCTGCACCCGACGGGTCTGACCCTTCCGGGCATGGCCGTCACGGTAGGCAGACTGATCACGGTAGCACCGGCGCCATTATCAACGGTGCCGGTGCTTCCGTGAACCCATTCCCATTGAGTCCGATGGGATTCCACAGGAGTGGGGAACAACATCTACTGGTACCTAGCTTGCCAGTCCAAGGGGACTTGTAATGTCCTGGTGAAACCGGCGGGCTTGGTGCCTGTAAAATGTCAGGAGTCCGGCGGCAGCCCACCGGTAACACCGGCAGGGTTGCCGCCAGACTCGTAATGAAGCCCTATGTGTCATAGAAATTCATCAGAATATTATAATTTTTTAAATAAATTACAACACAATTTTGAAGGAATAATGTACTGTAGGAAGGTATTTCACCAATAAGAGTACCATAAGTACTCACATTTAATTCAATGTGATATACCCCACAACAAACAGAAAGCATGGGGGTGGGGCAAAGCTGTGAAGGGCTCTAACAGGTTTAGATGATATTTCTATCTGGGTATTTAATCTGAGTGTCTTTAACCCCAATGACAAGTGTATATTGAAAAACGCTTGCTAAATTGCCAGTTGTAACTAACAATACAATACCTATTGAGCGCAGAATAAATGCATAGTAAAAAAAAAAAGCGTTTGCTTTCATCCAATTCGGTATTCACAATTCGGCATTCAAAAAGGTTTTCTTTCTTGTTTTCATTTCAATCAGTATTCAAAAAGGTTTTCTTTCCTTTAGTTCGGCATTCATTAAAGTTGCAAAATGTGACATATGCATGCCGCCCCGGTGCCCCCTTTCCTAGCCTGACTCACTGGTTGGTGCGTACGGCATCCCAGCAAGGTATATGGCTGCCACAAGCTCTCTCTCGCTCGCTCATGCGGCACCTCACTCTGTCTCTGCAGCGGCTCTCCATGGCTGCGCTCCCGTCACTGATGCATCTCTCGCAGCTCGGGTCTTCCTCTGAAGCTTCGCCTGTCTCACGCCGGTTCCGATTCCGCAGTTCATCGCAGGCCTCCAGCTTCTTTCAATCTCGCTTCCCGTTGCATACACACTCAATTCTGGGGCTCTGGAGCACTCCGTCTGCCACGTGCCTTCCCGGAGAGGTCTGCGCTCCTCCAGCAGTTCGTAGACCTGCTTCCACAGCTGCCTCCATTTTCACCGGTCTTGCTGATTTTAGGCTTCCCGCCAGGTTAATTGGTCTGAAAAGGACTAGACCGCTCAGTGTCGGCTTGGACGTTCTGCATTGCTCTTGCTCACCTCTTCCTCATCCCAGTACATAACTGGTCTGTGTGTGTGTCAATAAAGAGAAATTTCTCTAGTTGGTCTCTTCCTCGTCCCAGTAGCTAAATGGTGTCTGTTAGGGAATGATTTAGGGGAAAACTAGGGAAGGGATGGACAATAGCCTATAAAGGCTTGGGGGACATTGAACTCACAGTGAAAGCAAAATGAGAGATACTGTGTCTCACCTAAGGGTGCCTCATCTCCACTCCCCAAGTCTCCTCCACCCAGAAAGACCTCCTTCGCATATCCCCCCCAGGTTCAGGATCCAACAGCAACAGCCTTTCCCAGGCTACCTGCGAGGAAGATATATAGAGGAAAGAAGTGAGGACACCGGCAGATTCCGCACAGTGCACAAAAGAAACCAAAGATGCACAGTATAGAAATATATATTTGTGCTATATCACTGACAGTTTGCCTAATACAGTTTTCGACTTGGGCACTTTAAATCATGTTCATCAAAAACCATATGCAAGCAGACAGTACACCATTTTTAGTTTGGGCTATTAGGTATCGCTTACGACACATATAAGCTGAAACTATTGCATTGGAGTACAGATAGGGAGAAATGGCATTTAAGGAGGAACGCAAATCTTGTAGGTATTGTTGGTTATTTGCCCACCCATTGACTGCCCATGGCCCTGCTAATCCTTATAGGCAATCCCACCAAATTCCTGCCCTTTCCCGCCCAAAACACCTCCTTATGGGAACTCTTTGAGCTTGCTTTATTCAAGCCTTGCCATCAAACATTGCACTCAAAGCACTCTTCTGAGAGTTAATGACTTAATTGGAGCTGTAAACACGCTTCTGGTGTAATAAAAATGAAGGCCTGCCTTCAGCCACTCGATTTATAAGCGCTCTGCGTGTCCTTGTCTGAATTCTTGTTCAAACCAAGCATTGGCAAAGCCAACATTTTTGGCTTGTGAATATGTTTTAAGCTTTTGTCGGGCACTGCTATTATAAGCCCAGGTAGTAGCACCATTTTGCACATGCTACCGACAATGAGTAGTTAACATCACTCCGGCGGTGCCTGGCAAGTGCCTTTCCCATTCCTACACAAAAGCCCAAACTATCGGCATTGCCAATGCTTGTTTAAAATGGTACATGTTAGGGAGAATTCTCCTTCTAGGGCTAATTTCCCTCACCTAGTGAGTCCCCCAGCAGCTTTGCTGGATTTCTGGAGTTTATTTTTTCCACCTGGTAAGAGTGTACATTTTTTTTTCCACTCTTACATGTGTTTTGGCCTATGTGTTGTTACTCATTGTGTGATCTTGGGCACTGGAGCACACCACTCCAAGTGCCCCTGTTCCTCTATGGGTTACACAGCACCTTTAGTGTAGTAACCCGGGGTTGTCTTTTAGACTTCCCTCTGACTCCATTTCGCTGGGGCTGACTACTGTCCCCCAGAGAAAGGTAAAGTTGCCATTTACTTTACATAGTCACTTTTACCACAGACCCAGTACAGCCCATTTTACATGGAGTACTGGAAAGGGCTAATCTGTACCCATTTTCTGTCTCTACCTCCCTGAGCATTGTTTTGCTCTTTTAACATTTAGACTTGGCTGGTGGCAGTGGTATCTACCCAAACTTTTCTACCGCGCTTATATTAGATAAACGTGGTACTGTTCTTGGTTATTATATTAGCCTCGAACATAAACCGCTTGACCAAATCGTCTTTCTTTTGGCTCCGGTTGGGTTTATTCACCATTTCTTTTTGTTAAAGTCCTTCTTGTGTTTTACTTTGCGTGGCAAACTAGGTTCGCCTTCTTTGTTTACTGTCTTTTTGGCGGGCTTCTGCAGAGAAGCCCTCCTGAAGGCGCCTAGGTGTCTAGGTGGGCTAAATGTGAGGGAGGGGTGTAGTCACCCCCTGCACAGGGTATCCTAGGAAACGAAAGTCACACTTTGCTATGATTGGCCGAGGTGGTTGTCCCGGCTGGACAACCCCCCTGCTGCGTGATTGACAGTCAGGCTGTGTGAATGGGGGTTTTGTGCAAAAAGGCAGGTCTCTTGGGCTAGAAGTCAGAGTCGCCTCTGGAACTACAAGGAACCGAAGAGAAGCGGAGAGAACGACGGCTGCTGCAACTACCCCGTCCCAGTGAAGCCCTGCTGCAGTCCTGAACTATCTACCCTTTGACGACTAAGAGAAGATCCAGTCTGGAGTCTTCTTCCCTTGAGCCTGGTGGGGATAACCAGCTCATCTTCTTCAGTCAGAGATCTCTCCCGTGGTCGAAATCGCTGCACACTGCTGTAGTGGTCCGGATAGCCACCTGCTGAGCCTCTCCTGTTTTTAAGGAGCACACCTTTTCGTTGTTGCTGCTGCCAGCTTCATCCCTGTGTAGTGCAGACCCCCTTCAGACGTCCGCCTTCCGAACGAAGCTCCAGGAATCGTGGGTCTGCGGGAAACCAACAGGAACTCCCAGGGCTCCAGCTGCATCGTGGAAACAAGGTACTGTGTTCTACTCGAGGAAACTGGGTGAACCCCTTTTCTTCATCTCCAAGGCTCGTCCTTGTCTTCCCTCCTTCTTATAACTTTTGCTTCCGAACATTGACAATATTCAAGTACTCTTGGGCTATACGGAATTGTGAACGGTCTAACGGTGTGATCTTCGGCACAGGTCTCCGGTGTCATCTAAACCTGGCTCCGACCCTTTGACTTTTGAACTCCTGTTTCTGAGTGTTTCTCAAAACTATTTGCCTAACCTTAATATTGCCTGTGATTTTTGCCTCCAACTCCCCCTGGGCATCTCAGGTGCTAAGTGTGTTTTTGCCCCGGTAGCATTTCATGTCACGGACACGCGTTTATTTAGTAGACCGAACTGTCAAAAAGTGATCGCAACCATATCCGTGGTATCGTGTTTTGTTCATTACACCTATTCATTCAAACACAGGGTACTTACCTTGAGACTTACTGTACAAAGTGAATTGGTTAGTTGTATATTTAACGTGTGGTTTTGTTTAAAGTTTAATAGAGGTGTTGTGTTTATAACTGATGGTTTAAAAATAAATGTACTTATATTTTTTACCTGAAACCCAGAGTCAGTGTTTGCTTGAGTCACAGTAATTGTGGTCCCTTTGTGTAATCTCTGCTCCTGCTCATATACTCTTGAGATAAGCCTGGCTGCTCTGCTACTGGTACCACTATAACTTAGTAGTACAGGCTTGTACCAAAGGTAAAACTTGTATTGCCACCTGTAGTCTTAATCAGGCGTAGTGGTCCCTAAGGGCACTGCACAGGATTCTGCCTAACAGTACAGTAATGCTTTGTTCTGCGAATGTACCCAATCAATTTCAATCCTTAAAATGAGAGTGGAAATGGATTTCAAAAAAATGAAAAATGCACGAGAATTTTCTGAAATACTGAACATGGTATTTCAGGTCATTCACATCCATTACTGCTGGCACAGCTGCATTCGGGTGGTGTCACACAATTACAACGTGGGGTAAATATCAGCAAATAATCTTCGGACCCTGTAGGCCCCATATGCACTATATGTTCGAGTTAATCACCAAAAAGCCTGCCACTTCTAAAATAAATATTTAGAACTGCAGTCTAATTAAGTCTATCCATGTTCAATGATGAATAGGAAAAGCATTACAAGGCTTAAGACTTGTTATTTGTTTACATCTAAGGCTCGTTCATGGAATCTCTAACAATCTATCCGTCTTCTAATGAAGCAGGGGACTTTCGCTTCTACACTATTTTATACAGCCCAAGCGTAGGATGGGAGCCTTGACTGTTAATCTCTAAAGCCAGAAGTCCCAGTAATCATATTCACATACAGCAAAGGAGTCCGAGCCTACCTCTCGCCGATCTATGCAAAAATAATGGGAGAAACGTATAATGCCTGCTCCCAAAGGCATGTGTGATAAAAACTAATACAACATAGCACATTAAAAAACATAGGCAAACAGAATATTACGTCGGGAATTGCCTGGGGTTAGTACATTGTGATTAATATGGCACAGTATATCTGTTTTTTTCTTTAAGGAGACATGGTCAAATGGCGTTTTATACTTAAAACGGTGACTAAGGCACAGTTATAATCTTTATTGCGGAGGTGACATACAACAGATCAAACAACACACAGGAATAATTGAACACCTATATTTGTTTCTGGAAGGAGGGGTTGGCGGAATACCTATCGGAGTTGGGGAATCAACACAAAAAAGAAGATTCAAAACCAATAGTGTCAGGCTGAGGAATAAATCAAATACAGTTCAAGGAGCCTGAGCTCAGAGGACCTAATGTCCTTTAACCAACGTTCAATCCCCTGTTATAAATCACAAACCATTCCTGCATGTCCGCATCTAGTAAAGCACCCATCAATGCACTCAAAGGATCGGAATGCACTAAGGTGTCGCAGCACACTACTTTCCGTGGTCTTGAAAGATAACCCCAGAAGATGAGCCGCCCTCCAGGACTCTTTAGCTGTGTGACACAGTCCTATCAGGGTATGGCCATGCAGCACTTCCCTTTCCCTGGTGGTCTCCTACAGCACCATTTTCTACCCATCTTACCTGGGTCCTTTTCAGGCTGCAGTAATTATAACCCGAGCCAATTGCAGCCCTGCTTGCTTAAGCCACATGTTCTTCTAAGGTTAGCAAGGTTACAAAACTTCTTTTCAACTCAACCCTGGTGGCTTTGCACCTACCGCTTTGCAGGTCTGGGCTAATGCCACCAGCAGGCTATTCCCCCACTTCTCTTAAGTATCTCCTGGCTCCTGCCAGCTTCCTGTTCAAGGAACCCAGTAGGATGCAGGCTCTATTTGCTCATGTATGCCTCATCTATTTAATATTGTGGCCTCGTGCTCACTGACGCTGCTTCTCTCACTGCTCCAACACAAACTCTGGAACACCGCCCTAACTTTCACACAGACAAGTGGTTTGTCTAGCTTTTTATATTATGGTCTGGCCACTAATTAGTTCATTAAGAGTTCTTATAAATGGGTCAGTTTCCCCCAGCAGAGCGAGGTCACGTGATTGGTGTAGGCTAAATGTTGCCACCTTTTCCTCACATTGGGATCAAGGTTAGACATGACAGCCTCACATTGGAGCAACTTAAGGTATTGCACTCACTCATTGAAATCCACTTTACGTGTATGCCCTGTCTGGATTCCTTTCCACATAGGAAAGCATCCTGCTTGGGGCTCTACTCCACAATCCACTCCAGGGCCAGCATGCCTAATGAAAAATCCTGCTCCAGGAGAGGGCTTGTGGATGATCTCGCAGGCATATGGTATTCTGGAGAAATCTGGTTTGTGTTATACAAGGCATCACAAGATTGCTGGTTACCTTTTCTTCCTGGGGAGCGAGACGGTGAGGCTGCCAGTCTGTTGGTGAATCTTCGCAAGATGAAAAGGGCGACGCGGGGTACTGATCCAACACCCTCCTGACACTAAACGACAGGATTGAGCTGAACCAGCTCCCAACGCCACGGAAAGCACTTCTCTGATTATCGTGACGTCAGGACAGTGTAAACACTGACAGAGAAGGCTTGGTAT
Organism: Ambystoma mexicanum; assembly: GCF_040938575.1. Lineage (NCBI taxonomy): Eukaryota > Metazoa > Chordata > Amphibia > Caudata > Ambystomatidae > Ambystoma > Ambystoma mexicanum. The sequence goes on from NC_090936.1 coordinate 648,762,460, forward strand.
AGGCCGCTGCAGAACTGGCTGATGGATGGTCTGATCTTCAGAATATTCTTGGACGTAGGCGCAGGCACAGATACCAGCAGGGCACAAGACCAGTAGATGACTGAAGGAATTTGGTAATGAGAAAGCTGACCCTCCAAGAAATGAAGGACAACAGGAAAGGGTGGAATCCGGAACCTACCCACCCCAGGACCAGACCCCAAGAACCAAGGAAGGGGACAGATCCAGGGAAGCACAGACAAGACCCAACCAAGGGACCCCAAGAACCAGGGACTAGGCAGGGGAACAGAGAAGGCAGGGACCAAGAACTGGACAGGGACCCCAAGGGAACAAGGCAGGAGCAAGCTAGACACGCAGAGCAAGGCTCAAGGGTAGCAAAACAGGAACTAGGGACTCAGGCAAGGCAGGCCCCCAGGAGCGCAAACACACTCAAACAACCGCGTTGAGACGCGATGTTTCCCTGTCTGCGGATGGCTATTCATAGCCTGGGGTCAGAACGAGGCTTGGAGCGCAAACCTCTGTCTCTGCGCATGCGCGGAATGTCGAACGCTGACGTTCGCGCATGCGCAGGACATTCACAATAGCTGCGCCCAGGGAGCCGGAAGCCCGGACAGCGGGAAGCCGACGAAGACGCCAGCGTGGATACAGTCTCCAGGAGGGGGACTGCCAGAGCCGAGGACCCCGACCCCTTGAAAAGTTAAGTGGCGCGGGCGGCATGACGGTTTGAGGTGCTCTGATGATTCTTCCCCTCTGAAGGTACAATAGGGAACTTGTCTTCACCATTCAAGAATGAAATGCCTGTTGTGCGATATTATTCAATGCCTCCTGGGGTCCTTCCATGTGCTGGATCACATAGCTGGTGGCTTCTGCTGGTCCCCAGTGTTCCTCAGTGTGCCTCCCTGGTCTTCATGGAGGGGACCATCACAGAGGGTAAATGTAAATGAAAATAAAGAATAGTAGACAAAAAGAATATCATTTAAAAAACATATTTCGCTTTAGACCAGATACCCATTAGTCGACTTGCAAAGATGAATCTTACATCTGTTTTTGTTGATTGAAGTCTCAGACAAGATTGCAGTGGAAGAGGCCTTCTTTTTAATAAGCAGTCTATTTAAAAAAATGTTGTAATATATTATCAAAACGCTCGACTTTAAGTAAAATCAAAAATTGTACCATACCCTACAATAATTCAGGCAGATTCGCAAGTCCGTTTAACGGAAGAACACAATACCAATGTACCTACATCAGGTATGTGTTTTGCTAGCATCATGCTTTTTTGTTAAATGTAAACAGGAGACAAAAACGGAGAAAAAGCAGAAGCAGCTAAATAAATATTAACGCTAAAATCGAAACAAGGAATGGAAAGTTAAAAAAGCTGGAAATTAAAGAAATCAAAATGGACCATGTAATGCAACATAACACCCAATAAGGAAGCCATACGTTGTTTTGCAAAATATCAAATTTTAGGGCAGGGTGGTTGGAAAGATGTACAGCTCGGGAGAGTAGTGCAATGGCTTAAAAAAAACCGCTTGAATTGTTCATTCAAATACAAAAAAGGCCTGTACATTTTATTTTCAGGGGTGCAGTGTGGAGGCACCACACTGCACAGCACTTAACCAGCTGTCATTTGCCTAGCATTGATGCTGGACTCACTACAGATCTGCATCTTGATCCCTCTACATAGTCCCATACTGAAGTGTCCCGGCACAACCTCCATGCACCGCCCATCCAGACCCTAGATGTAATACCCCCTTCGCATCTTCCTTCAAATCACTATGCCGATCCGTCTAAGAACTCCAACCAGATTCTATGTGCACAGACACATACAGATACATCTGCACAGCCTCACCTGGACCCCTTCTTTACAGTCCTATCCAGAAAACACCAATGCACCATTCCTGTCCAGACCCTGCTCTGCACATAGTACCCATTTGCCCAGTCCTAGCCATAAACTTTCTCCAAATTCCCCATCCACACCCATGTGCAAACCACCATCCAAAAACAACCTGTACAAAAAGTAAATCCAGCACCGCCCTCAATGAAAGGCCTACCCACGACCGCAACAAAAGCCTAGACACCTCTAAAAGGCCCTATTCACACCATTTCTACAAACCCATATCCAGATATACTGCAAAAAATCCCCACACCCAGGTCGTTCATTTTACAAAGCCTATTCCAATTACTTGCAAGGCCCTATTCAGGTCCCATCTCTAAAACATGTGAAGGTCCAATCCTGCCCCTTATATAAAGCTGCATCTATAACCTAGCTAACTTAGTTGAATCCCAATGCCCAGCTACAAAGTCCCATCCAAAACGTTGCTGAAAAGGTCCAATGCTGGTGTCCTCTACAAAGCCCCATTCAGTAAACCTATGAAAATATCTGATACAGGACATTGTCCCATTCTGATGCCAGCTCTACTTAGTCTTGTACAAATCTCAATTGAAAAGGTCTAATCCAGATGACCCAGCTTTAAAGCACCCTGTGTATCCCATCTGTCAAAGTTCAATCCTGGTGCCCACTCTACAAAGTACCATCGGAAACTCCCCTGACAAAGTTCAGTCTTGTCCCCCAATACAAAAACTCCTTTAACATGGTCCAATCCCAATGCATCTTCTACAAACTCCACAGGCATGTTTCAATCTAGATGCCCCCGCTGCAAAGCTCCATCTAAATCCCTCCTAACATCGAATCCGGATTCACTCTTCCAACCACAATCCAAAACTACGACCATGATCCAATTGTATCCCCCAAAAATGGCCATTCCATAACATCTCTAATAAGGGGTCATCTAGTCCAACATCTCTAGAAAGCCCTGTCCAGCTCTCCCTTCACAAATCCACATTCCAATCCCCATGCACTGCCTCCATCTAGAACTACCTCTACAATGCCAAACGCCCCTTTATCAATGGTATTCTGACTCCTCCTTTACGAGGACCACCCACACCCTCCTTTATAAACTTGATTCCCTCCCCGTTTGCAAAGTCCAACAGTCATAATTCAATCCACAAACCTCTTCATAGCCCTCAATGACACTATGTACAGCATCCAATCATAAAATGTAACCTGATTTACTACAAACCCTCAACCCTTCTACATAAGAAATCATGTGTTCCGCCATACAGGAGAAATACACACCCTACATCTGACCACAATGTTACCGTGCATGCTGGCACACTGTCAAGGGACAGCCGCGCCACCGAGGCAATAAAAGGGGAGGTCTTTCCACCGTTCAGACAGACACTAACACTAAAGACAACTTGTATCTTTATTCCTCTGCCGGGTGATCCCGGGCCCACCATATAACAACTGACGACAAAGCGGATGATCTGTTCCTACGTGCCATGCTGAGAGGAAGCTCCGGCCACTCCCGCCTACCTCAGCGGATCGCCGACTGGTCCTCCCCAACAGCAGCTGTGCCACGCTGCATAGGCTGAGCCGGAACGAGCGCCGACAAGGAGGTGCGTCTTGCGCTCTGCCTAGCGGCCCGCTTTGTTCTCAAGTGGATTCCTGGAGAGTGGGTGAGTCCGAGCTCCGGAGCACGGTGAATTATACATTAAACAAATAAATTAAAAAAACAGAAAGGAAAGCAAAAGGCGAAAGAGGGAAGTGTTAGGGAGTGGCCCTGCTACTATCCCCACATCCATCTGCGCCACATAAGGCAGATCCGAGCCCTGCGCAGTAAAAAGGAAAAAACAACGATGGTCAATTGAGACGCCCCACCCTGGTGAGCGAGCCAGGCCCAGCTGGTGGCAAAGAAAGTATTAGCCCCGCAAGCGGCCCATCTGCATGGGTGCTCGTGCTGCAGGTGGAGGTGCTGTGGCCCGGAGGGCGCCATATGGTACAGGCTGCACTGTCAACCCCGCTAGAGGTCCTCGGTGGTAACACAATGGTGCTTGTGCCGCAGAGAGAGCGTACAGGGGCCTGCACTACCACAACTGCTGAGGAGGTTGAACCATCCCGCTACCATGAGCGAAGTTAATCAGGAGGATGAGGGAGGAACACCCTCTGTGTTCAGGCTCTCGCTGTCAGCATCGAGGAGTGATTGGCGCAGGAGCAGCAATGCACCAAGTGAGGCCCGCAAGAGCTTCACTAGTTGTCCGATACTAGAATTTGACGTCACCGGAGCACCCGCCACTCTCGGCCCCAGGTGGGACATGTGGGTGGAAAGGTTGGAAATGTACTTTGCCACCACCAAGGAGACTGACGACACGGCTATGGGGGCCATGCTCCTTTTCTATCCGGGCAGCGAGGTACATCACATTTTCAAGACTCTGCGGCCTCAAGACAATTTGTACGATGCAGCCAAAGAAGCACTGCAATCATATTTCTGCCCGCTACAGAGACTATAAAAGGTTTTGCTTACGGCAAGCTCACTAAGAACCAGCAGAGTCTCTGGACGCATATCACGCCAGACTATGCCGGCTAGCCATGACATGTCGATTGGCGTATGAAACAGACGAAATAAGAGCCCAGAGCAGTAAACACTGTTCGTTGGCGGCACTTTGATGCCAAATACTGAAGGAACCCGACATCCAGTTGCATAGGATACTGCAGCTGGGCAGGGCTCAGGAACTTTCAGTGTCTAGGATGGCACAAATGGAAGAATCATCCGGAAGGCGGCAGCTAAGAAATGGTGCCAGCCGTGCTGTGGCAGTTGACACAAGATCCAGCGGAAAGTACGTGAAACAGAACAGGCAGAATACCCCAAAAATCCTGGAAGAGTGGCAGAAGCCGTGTCATGATCAAACCTACCCGTTAGTGGGAGCCACGTGCGGGCGATACAGTAAGGTTAACCGCTATACCCGGATGTGTAGGGCTCCTTGGCAATCTGCACAGGTGTCCCCAACCCCCCCTTGCCTACACCCCGGTATCGGCAAGTTGCTGCCGTGGATGCTGACTTGCGACCAGGTCTCCACGTCCTATCGAGAATGAAGGGGTAGGTGACAACGAGGTGGCATTCTTCGTCTCAGCTATCTGCCTGGACTCTAGACAACCACGCCGAACACCCTGCTGTTCAATCACCATCCTGAATGCAAAAATGTCAATCTTGGTAGACACAGGAGCGGAATTCAGAAAGCTCAACCCCACGCCAAAGCTAGAAAGGTCCAGGATATGCATCTTCACGTACAGCGGGGCATGGCCTCTGCCACTGGATGGGTCATTCAACGCTACGCCACACAGATGTCAGAATCGACGCCAGTAGCCAAGGAGCTACTCAGCTGTGCTACGGCAGAAGACCTGGGGCTTGCACTTTTTGCCTTCCAGATACACTGCAAGGACGTCAGATGTGTGCTGGAACGGTTTCCTGGCCTGTTCGAAAGAGTAGAGTGCCTAAAGGGGCATGAAGTTCAGCTACAATTCAACCCCACCATTCAGCCGGTCGCACTGCACCACAGAAGTATGCTACTCCTTCTGAGACAAAAGGTGGATGAGATCCTCAAGCTGGAAGGTGCAGACATAATTGAAAGGATCGGGGGGCTTGGGTGTCGCCAATCGTTGTGCCAGCGAAGCCAAAATGCCTGGAGGAGGTTCGTATCTGGGTCAATATGTGGTTACCCTATTGTGCAATCAAGAGAGAAAGACAGCCTACGCCCACTTTAGACGACATCTTGGCTGACCTACGTGGAGCCCGACACTGGACCTTAAAGCTGGCTATCACCAGATTCCCCTGCACGTGGACTGCAGGGCTATCACAACATTCTCATCTCACATTGGTTTGTTCAGATACCGGCGACTGAGTTTCGGAGTGTCGTTGGCGGCCGAAGTGTTTTAGCACACTGTCAGGGGTGTACAGGCAGGGCTCCTGGGTGTTCTCAACGTGAGCAATGAGGTGCTTGTGTATTCAAGATCTCCCAAGGAGATCATGGCCAGGCTCGCTGTTGGAAAGGCTATCCCATCAAGGGCTGACCCTGAACCAAAGGAAGTGTAAATTCATGTAATCCAAGGTGGATTTTTTGGGGTTTGTTTTCCATGATGGGGACTTTCGCCCAACTCCAACAGTTACCTGGGAATGGTACATTTCTGCGGGAGGTTTATCCCGAACCTCGCCACCCCACAGAGACCCTACCCATCCTCACAAAAAAAGATCAGGACTGGAATTGGGGCAGGGTTGAGCAGGAGGCATTCAGCACCACCAAAGAGGCTCTCACGGCCGACACTACGATGGCGTACTTCCACTCGGCTAAAAACAAAACAAAACAAAACAAATCATAGGTGATGGTCGATGCAAGCTCAGTGGGACTAGGAGCAGTGCTGCTGCAGGTGTCCGAGTCTGGCGAAAGGAAACTGGTTGCCTTTGCAAGCAAGGAGCTCACCCCAACTCAACGCAGGTATTCGCAGATCGAGAGGGAGGCGCTACATTTAGGGGCACCCTGTCACAGGTCGTCACTGATCAAAAGCCTCTAATGCCCATCATGGGAGGCTCTGCACCCAGACCGCTGATCCGACTTGAGCGCTGGCTCATTCAGTTACACAAGTATGATGTGACATTGGTTTTCAGAGCGCTAGCAGATAATCTGGCGGGCTATTTGTCACGGCACCTGGCAGTGCCAGACAGTGAGGATGAAGCCACTGTGGATGTCACAGAGATCACTATAGTGATGGTGACGGAAGGAGTGGTCCAAAGATCTATGGTGGTTTCAGAGATCGCAGAAGCAGCCAGCTAAGATTCAGGCATTCAGAAAATGGTGTATCAACTAAGGTCAGGGCGGTGGAAAGAATTCCTGAGCATAACGCAACATCACATGCCAGAGGACCAAGCATTTCTGCACGGTCTGTGGAAAGTGAGGATCGAACTCACACTTGGTCCTGAACATGTTCTGCTAAGAGGGACGCAGCTGGTGATCCCCACATCTCTCCAGGGGGAGGTGACTGGCACACGCTGGCCACCAAGGGGTGACTAAGCCGATTGCATGTCTCTGCGAGAAGGTATGGCTCCCCAAGTTGGAGAGGAAGGTGGAAGATGCCATTGCCACATACACATGGTGCCAAGCAGCAAGGCTGCTGGCCCAAGCCAGCCAGCCGCCCGCCCCTCACTGCATCCCCTACACTAGCGGATACCCAGTGGAGAGACCTGAGTATTGATTTTGGCATCGTCCTCCAATCTCAGAACTTCCTAGTAGTGTTGGACGAGTTCTCACAGTTTCCCATGGTCACTTTATCGACCCCACAGCAGCAACATCCATAGTCCCGGTGTTGAAAGATATATTTGCAACATTCGGATTCCCAGACTCTGAGGTCAGACAACAGCTCTCCGTTCCAAAGTTAAGAGTCAGCCAGATTCCTTGAATCTTATGGAGTTCGTCACTGCAGCATCATGCCATGCTGGCCCAGTGCCAAGAGAGACACTGAAAGATTTATGTGGACCTTTAAAAAGGCCTTCTGCATCGCCCTGGTAAGGGGACAGGCACTGGAGCCTGCGCTCAATGAGTTTCTGCTGGCCTACCGCACCACGCCGCACTCCACCATAGGAGTAACCCAGGCGGAAGCGCTCTTCGAACGAAAGATTAAGTCAACCATCCCGAAAACCAAGTCTGGCAGCCAAGTGTGATAGAGCCAGCTGCAATGCAGAGACGACACGAGCAGTCAAATGCCAGGGAGTCGGTATGCCATGGGTTGGTGGAGCAACCTCTGGCAGTCAGAGATAAGGTGCTGGCCAGAGCGAAGAACCCTACACACAAGCTGTGTTTGCCCCATGACCCAGTTCCATGGAGGGTCGTGGCGCATCAAGGGACCATGGTCACAGTGACTCGAGGAAATGTGTCACTCACCTGCAACTGCAGTTGGTTTCACCGCATCAGCGCCCCTCAGATGCCGGCAGCGCCAGGCCCCAAGACCAAGACAAAGGATCGATGGACACGGGAACGGCTCAGAGTGACAATGGCCAAGGAGCAAAGGACACCACAACCCCCGAGCCAAGTCCAGTGAGGCATCCCCAGCATTCCAGAGTTACTCAAAGACTATTTGCTGGAGTTAGAGCCGGGGATTCGCAAATATATAGAGTGTTGTTGTTCCGTAATGTTTGCCGTTCTAAATGTTTGTGTTAAGACAGAGGTTGAAAGGGATGTTACGGTGCGTGTCGGCACTGTGTCAGGTGACGGCAATGTCACTGAGGTAATAAAAGGGGAGGTCTTCCCGCCGTTCAGGCAGACACTAACACTAAAAGGTGACTGGTGTCTTTATTCTTCTGGCGGGGGACCCCGGCCCCTCCATATAACACACAAGATTCTGCCCCTCTGAAAAGGACAAATGTCTTAGCCACCCTCTTGGCAAAGGATACATCTGCCCCTCTGCACAGGACAAATCACAGGTTCCTTCTGCTGCATATGCTACACCCCTCTGCGCTGGAAAATGGCATCTCACTCTCCAAACAGAACAAATCCTCTTGTCATTAAATATGACAAGTGCGTGCGTGCCCCCTCTGCACTTAAACTGCCCTTCTACAGAGAACCATAAGTATTTGCCCGGAGTATGATTCCGCCTCTCTGCATAGAACCACAAATCCGTCCCTCTGTGGACAAATGGCCACATCTGCATGCATAAAAACAAATCTGATCTATGATGTACAAATGGCCTTTTTACATATGACAAGTATTCCAAATTAAAGGAGCTCAAGCTCAGCATAGACGTACAGTGTATGTACCATGTGTGTACGTAAAGTGAAACACACAGGATGCAGACGTGGTGGAGCTTTGTTAGGGTCCATTTCTCAGATAGGAACTAGACAATGCGATAGTGAACTGGCCTCCCAAGTTCTGGGGATGACGTTGCCAAGTGGATTTTCGGTCTGTGAATGAATGTAAAGCCCTAGCCGTCAGAACTGGAACAGAGGTGATCTGTTTGACAGTGACATTCGGGTTTGACGCAATCTTCTCCAGCCTGTCCTTGTAGCCGCAGAGCCTATGCTTACATACAACTATTTTCTGCTCTATGCAAACGTGCATAGATGCCAACTGTGTACAGTGCATTCCAGGGTCACTTGTGCCTTCTTTGCCCTCCTCCTTTACACCAATTTAAGATGTACATTTTTTTGGGAGCTTTTCATAACCACCCCCATGATAAAAGCACATATTATAGCAACATTTTTAAATTCATGACAAACTGAAGAAACAAGGGGGTGCCACTGCAACGCAGGGGTTCAGAATAATATGGAAGCAAGTGTTGGCCCCAACAGCAGTACCCTGTTTAAACAGAAGGCACTGTTGTTTGGCATCTTTTAAAGTACTTAATGTTGTGGGTGCGCAACATGCCTGGGGACTGGGTTTAAGTGAATATTAGCCTGTCCCAAGTAATAAGGGAAGATGCTCCTGGAATCATTGTGGAGTCATCCGGCGACTCCATCCTAGAGTCATCCATGGCTAGCTCAGAGAGATCATCCGAAACCATCGTGAAGTAGGTGTATGGGCCGAAATATTTAAATGAGATGACAGAGTAATCACAAACTTCTCCATGAGTTCTGATTACTGCCAGTGATCTTGTATCACTCCAGGATGACCCCATGACAACTTCAGGACGGGTGGGGGATTACTACAGGATGGTTCCATGACAACTTTAGGATGGGTTTGGAATTGTGAATGATTATAGAAGACAACTTCAGGAGGAGTTATTTCATGATGCTTCCAAAAGATTTAGGAAAAGGGTTTCGATTACCCTGGGATGTATCCCTTGTGTGCAAGACGGGTGGTATTACTATCGGGTGAGCCTAGTTAGACTTATGGATAGTATACTGGAAAACCTCAAGGGAATTTGAAGCTGTCACTTTCTAACTTTGCCATCTATGCTAGAGCTCTCAAAATGCCATTAACTAAGTTCGCCGATTTAGTATACACAACTACAAATCCACCCCACAATGTCACGAACCAACCTGTAAACTCCCTCATTTCAGTTCTCACCTCTAGCTAACATGGCATCACACCCGATAAACTCCCACAATTACAAATCACTGCACTAAAATACACACTTTCAGATCTATACAGGATTGTAAATGTTAGCCAGTGTCACATTTAGATATAATTGCAAATATTAGCTTTCGTCACATCTAGACAGGATTGTAAATGTTAGCCAGTGCCACATCTAGATAGAATTGAGAATATTAGCTTGCGTCATATCTAGACAGGATTGTAAATGTTAGCCAGTGCCACATCTAGATAGAATTGAGAATATTAGCTTGCGTCATATCTAGACAGGATTGTAAATGTTAGCCAGTGCCACATTGAGATAGAATTGTGAATATTAGCCTGTGTCACATCCAGACAAGATTGTAAATGTTGGCATGCGTCGCTTCTAGACAGGATAGTAAATGTTAGCAAGTGCCACACTAGATATAATTGGGAATATTAGCCTGCATCACATATAGATAGGATTGCGAATATTAGCCAGTGCCACATTTAGATATAATTGTGAATATTAGCCTGCTTTCACATCTAGACAGGATTGTGAATGTTAACCAGTGCCACATCTAGAAAGAATTACGAATATTAGCCAGTGCCACATTTAGATAGAACTGTGAATATTAGCCTGCGTCACATCTAGACAGGATTGTGAATGTTAGCCATTTCCACATTTAGATTGTGAATATTAGCCTGCGTCACATCTAGACAGGACTGTGAATGTTAGCCATTGCCACATTTACATAGAATTGTGAATATAAGCCATTGCCACATTTAGATCGAATTGTGCATATTAGCCATTGCCACATTTAGATAGAATTGTAAATGTTGGCTTGTGTCACTTCTAGATAGGATTGTTAATGTTAGCAAATGCCACATTTAGATATCATTGTGAATATTGGCTTGTGTCACATCTAGACAGGATTGTGAATGTTAACCAGTGCCGGATCTAGACAGAAATGTGGAGATATTCACATGCCACATCTAGAAATAACTTGGAAATTAGCACATATCACATCTAGATCGCGAGGCCAATAACCAACCCGCTAATAATCTCACCCCTCTGCATACACCTCAAACTCTAACCATACACAACCACAACCCTAAAGCACAGCAAAGCACACACATTTCACTACACTTCAACAACAAAACAAATCACGCACAGCTTTGCACAACAGAACATGACGGCTACTGACCGAAAATCATACCTAAGCTCAGCGAACAGTGCTAACCGAATTGAAGCTGCCAACAGCACATCACTGCTCTCTGGCACTTTTCCCTCTCTGTCCCACTAACTCACCCCATCCCCTTTCCTTTTTCAGATCCGCCAGGGGCCCACTCCGTGGTGATAGTGCGCAGTATAAATATCCTTTAACATTAACTTTCAGTGACCTAAACAGACTCCTTTAAAGATCTACCTGTATTACATATTGGGTGAAGTGACTGTCGGCAATCTCACTATAAGCAGTTAACAATTAGTCTGACCATTTACCACACCCAAGAAAACACTTGCTGACCCCACCAGAAATGATAGACAATACCCAATAGCACAAAAACATATACCATTTACAAGTTGACACCAACTTACAAATTCACCAGATCAACTATATAGTTTTACACACAAGAGCACTTGCATCTTCAGTTTCACAGAGCAGCATGTGAGCTACAAATACGTTGTCAATTAGTAGCAGGGACTGACGTAGCAACCAAACTCGGTTATGGGGATGTTCCAATTCCATTGTTTTTAAAGACTCTCATTGAATGATTGAGCCGGTGTGTGGGAACGTGTAGGTGTCACTTTACTGTCTAAACAGGCATGGCCGTCATACTGTAACAAGGACACACTGTTGAGAAGACGTGGTGGTAGAGTTGAGCTTGTCAAATTAGATCTGTCCGACAAAGCTTTTGTAGCAGACAATTGACTGTTACTTGATAGTCCAATGTTTTGTAGTTGTTACGCAGCAATATCTTTGGGAACTGCAACATTACACAGAGACATCTGCCGATTTACTGCTGTCTTTCAATTGTCCAGGTGAAGTAACAGCGGCGGGTTCTGAGGCAGGAATGTAGGGAGGAATGAACAACACTAGCCATCCCTGCCAAAAGGCTTCGGTTTTCCAGCTGTTGTGACCTTAACTGTGAACAGCCATTACTAAGTTTGGGAATAGTCGGTTTCCACCCATAAGCTTTTATAATAGAATTGTTTTCTTTTCTTTTTTTTCTTTCACTGCAGCTGCTTCTTGTAGTTCAAAACTCTTAGGTTTTCCAGCGCTTCCCAGATTCCACCAGTAGCTGCTTTTAGCTGCCGTAATTAGTCCCTCTGCATCATAATAGGTTTTAATTATTTTGTCACATTTTTTCTGGGTCTTAATACACGGTTTCTTGGCTGCGGGTATGAAACAGGCAAGTTAAAACTTCAAAATGTGACTATCAATACAACAGACTTTTTGCTTCAGGTGTACACTGGGGTGACTCCCCTTAAGCGCAATCCTATACGCCCCCTTGGTTTCATTTTTGCTTATTCTTGCGCTCACTGGCACTTTCCCTCCCTCCCCATGCAGCTACCCACAACTAATTCTAGCTGCACACATACTTGGACCTGGACTATGTTCCCGAGGGCATTCAACCAATAGCACTTGGAGATCATACTAATGGTAAAAGGCGCTCTAAAAATGCCCAATAACATAAGAGACATCATTTAGACCATTTATACTTTAGAGTAACTCTCTAGAGGAAAGAGATGCTGTAAAAGAATGGTGGGCATTGTGCAGCACTCTGCTATATGTGTGAAAAAAGGGAATGCCTCCGCACAGGGACGTCAGATGTACCCTCCTCCCCAAACATCAAACAGATGTACAAACCAAACATCAAACAGATGTACAAAAAAAAATATATACTGCTTACCTGCTGACTGGAAAGGCACTACTGCTTTGAAATCCTTTTCTTCACATCTTTCTCTTCTACTTTCACCAAGACTCTCTATCAGCCATTACAAGGAATTGCCAAAGGCTCAAATTCCCCATCCTTTCAAATACACAGAGAATTTTCGGAATCAAAGAAAAGCACATTGCCTAAAAGAAAAAGAAAAAAAGTAAATTTAGTATGCTCCAAGTATTTGTGAAACGTGACTGTACCCAAAACCATTAATTTATAGTGGGTTTGCTATGGATGTTCCTGCCTGATGTGTCCCTATTTGTGAGTGAAGCGTCTCTTGGTGCTTGGTAACTTCCTCCAAGACTTCACCCATTGTGGCTTCAACTAGTTCCATCTGCTTGCTAATAAAATTAGACACACCTGTTCTGGAGAGGAAATACGTTAACTGCAGAGCTCTTGTACCTAAAATGCTGCAGAGTCATTTTGTGTCCTTTAAAAGACAAGCACTTGTTTCAGTTTCTTAAATGTAAATATCAACCTTAGAGAGTCCCAGCTTGCCAACAGCAACATGTACAGGAAATTATAGGGACCGGAAATAGGAGAGTATGCAGGCACAGAACCCATGACCAAAGTGATCTTTACTGGGGGAACAAAAAGTAAATATTACACTTTCGCAGGCAGGCCTTTGCTAATATGAGCCAAGCACTATCCTCAAGAAAGGTCAGAACCTCTGCCCCTCCTCCCCCGATAAGCATCGCTACTGTGCCATAAATTATGCACTACAGCTGAAATAGTGCAGTGCTCATGAGCCGTGGAGAAATCCTGCAAAAAAGTGTACCAAGCCGGGGATACATTTTGCAGAGGCATGGTGTCTCACACATGCACCATGGCCTGATACAGGTAGATAAGCCAAAATATTACTTAGAGGGTCGGGTGCACCTATCTGTGGAAGGCATGGAACATTGTGGGGCATTGAAGCAGCAACAGCGTTAAAGCCAGGGAGAGGCAGCCAGTAGGAGCATTTATCTCCTACATGGCGACAGTTTGACAGCGATCAGACTGATCAGCAGACCAGTCATTGCGTAGAACTAGAAAGGAGAAGGGAATGAATCGCCCCAAACACAAAAAGGGGGCCTCTGTATGCTGAACAGCTAGGGTGCTTTAAGGCAGTGGTCTTCAAACTGCAGGGAAATAAGATTTTATTGAGGATTGTTCAACTTATGCCACAAACAACAATACATCACAGTTGCAGCCGGTATAAATGATAAAACAAACTGAGGTAATATAGGTGCCAACTTCGTGCTAGTCAGAGTGCATTCCTTTTACACCGCCACAGTCCAGTCACCCACACTGGCCCAATGCTCCCCTGCAATGACCATTAACAGCTACGATCTGATTTTGTGTTCTCGCCTCTTCACCCCCAACAAATGTTGAACTTCACATGAACTGAGGGTTTTTAGTTCATAGTAAGAAAAAAACTTGATGGCACATTGTAAGCAGATTTACATGATCATCTCTTTTAGGTATTGTGAACCAAGTTATTGCCAGTCTACCCCTTCAACAGGGCCCTGACAATTACTGAACAAATGCAATCTGAGTGGGGTCAGTGGCTTGCTGAAACATTTTGTTCCCAGTATTCTAGGAACAAGAGCCACATTATATCTATGTGTGAGTGTGATTCCATTAACATTGCTGTGAGACTCTCCATGTCATAAATCTCTTTTGCTTTACAGAGCCATTCTATCTTCCATGGGAGCACCGCATTTTCCAGCGTATGGTCAGGCAGCCCTGTGCTGCTAAAAGTAGGTTCCTGGGCATGTGGGGCAAAACCACATATTGATCTTTGATTAACTCCACCACAAACAGGACCAGGAGTGGACTCATCAGCCTACCTATTCCTTCTATGTTATGTATCCACCACAAGATTTCCTTCTGGTAAGTTTGCGCCTTGGGACAGTTCCACCAATGGTGCCAATAAGAGCTGATCTGTAGGCATCCCCGTCAGCAATAAGGGCTTATCCCCGGGTACATTTTTGCTGGTCTTTGGGGTGGGAGGTGCCATTGCACGAGGAGTCTGCTGTTGTGCATTTTATATTGAACCGAAATCGTAGAATTTCAGACTGCTCTGTAGACTGTGACTCAATCCTTAAGAGTTATTTTCCCATCCCAGGTCCTTTTCCCTATCACGTATGAGAGTTTGGTGCCGTCCGGCGCTTCCTATCCAACAGAGCTCGATACAGCTTCGCAATCAATGCTCTGGTGCCCATGTGTGTATTGAGTACGCTCTCAAACGGGGTGAGGGGCCCCTGGGGTAGTTTGTTCCATCGCTGATCAGTAAGCACACTATTGTAGGTATGACAGTTCCTTGGTCAGAATGACCCCCTCTTTCCATAGTTGTCCCACTCTCACCAGCCCTTGCTCGTATTGTGGCAGAAAACGGATAGAGTCTGCTATTAGATTCCTAATTGGAGGTGCCCAGATGCAACTTCGGGGTGGCCAAGAGGTGAAGCCTAGCATATGCCAACCTTTTCCCCCAAACAGACCATAGCACTTCCAAAATCGGGTGCTCTCTTATTATTCGGAAGACGATTCTGGGGAACCCATAACCATTCTCCCAGGGTGACCGGGGCAAAATATCCATTCTCAAGATGAACCCACTGTTTGTCTCCAGACTCTCTAGGTGGTCTAACAGTACCCAGAACTGTGCTGCCCTGTAATATTCATAGAAATAAGGGTATGCAATGCCCCTCTGGCTTTTGGTAGGATTAACGTATTGTATGCTACACATGGCCTCTTTCCTTCACATAAAAAGGCTAGTAAGGCTTGTTTGATTTCAACATGAAAGGAGCGCAGGAGCGTGACAGGCAGCAACTGGAAGAGGAGCCGTGGAACGACGTTCATCTGGATCGTCATGTACCTACCCGCCCAGGAGAGTTTCATCTTGTACCATTTCTGTTAGTCTTTCTTGATTGCTGCCCAGAGAGACACGTAATTGGCCCGATACAGATTACTTAGTTGATTTGTGATGTTAACCGGAAAAAGATATTGAATAGCTTCATTACTGAGCTTCAGTCTCCAGGCTCTCAAAAGATTGTCTGGGAGGACCGCCATCCTTCAACGGTAAAATGACCGGTTTGTCTAAATTGATACGGAAACCTGAGTGGGATACATATTCTGTAATTGCAGTTAACACGGCTGGATGGATCGGGATGGATGAGTGACATATGCTAGGACATCATCTGCAAATGCCGCCAATTTGTTGTCCTTCCTGAATTTGGTTATCCCCACAATGTCTACATTGACCCGGATGCTCTGGGCCAATGGTTCCATAACTAAGGTGTGAATCAGGGGAGAAAGGGGGCACCCCTGCCTCATTCCCCTGCTCAAGGCAAAAAGAGGGGAAAACCACGCCATTGCGTACAACTTTTGCGTGAGTGTTGCGGTATAGGGCCTGTGCACCCCTGATCCAACGTACTCCCAGGTTTGCTCTTCTCAATACCCCCAACATAAGGGCCATTTCCCCCTGTCCAGAGAAGATTTTAATGGGAGGGCAAAAGGGGTGCTTCCCCAGGGCACCCACCTGGGAGGAGGCCCCACAAGGCTGCCCAATATAAACAAGTAAGACTCCTTTGTTCACCAGACTTAAATAGCACACATCAAGATGTTTTATAGCAGGGTGCTGAGGCTCTAAACCTATTGTCTGTTTTGCCAAGTACATTCTGCCTCGATCAATTCATCATGTAATGCTTTCTGTGGTCACTGTGGTATATATGGTTTGTGTGTTCCTTCCTTGTAGCACAACTCCTGTAGCATTCTTTCCTTCCTGCGGGAATTATGTTGATCATGTGCTATAGCCAGATTTGAAATGCATATGGGTAAATTGAGTGCCACAATGGTTCAAATGTTTGCTCAGTGTGTTAAGCACTCATTGCAGAGATATGTGTTCCTATACAATATTAGAATAGCACATTTCTGTAAGGCTGGCGGAGGCTTTCCTGTATACGTTTATAAACCGGTCTGCGTATGTACTTTTTTTGCAGCTCAACAGGTGCTATTATCAGCAATGTACCTGCACTAGATAGGGGTTGCTATAAAAACTAACATGTCATCCTGAAGGTTTAGAAATTGGTTTGTGCAGATGGGGTGTTGTTAAACCTAGGCAATCACCTCCAACGATGAGCATAAACTGTTAGTCCAAGAGATTAATAAGTATCCAAATTTGGAACCAAAGCATTCATATGCTTGTATCCTGGCTTTGCCAGCAGACAATACAGTGATCCTCGTCAAATCATCTAATATCTCGTACATTACTGTTCTGTCTTCGGTAAAGTTTGCCTCCTTGCATGCTGGTGGCATCGTTTAGCCCATTACTTGATCTTTCTTCTTATGTATGCCATTTGAGTGGAAGGGATGGTAGACAGAAGGGAGTGGACCAGATGGTGCAGGACTCAGGCAAGCATATTTTAAAGTCTGCTCGTTTGACATAAAAAACGCCTTGCATTTTTGTAAAAGTCAAAGGTTTTTCTGCACGTTTATAAATTACAATCTCACAAGCCAGTGTTTTGGAACTATCTAAAGCTTTAAAATACAAAAGTCCATCCCAGATTAAATCTGTTAAATCACACTGATTGGTATGCTGGTACTTATATACATCTCTTGATGATGGAGAGAATTAAGCTAGAATCATTCTGTGTTAAACCCTTCTATAATATTTTGTTTTTAAAAATGGTCATGTATGGTAATGTGACTGGTGCACTTTTCAAGTCAGTTTTATAAAATGAGATTATTTTAGTTCATGGTAAGAACTGGTAATGGAAGTGTTCAAATGCAGAAATTGCATAGTTGGCACAAATCCCAGATTCACCCCTTAACCAGTGTGTGTAATACTGTGTAATACTGTGCATCTAATTTAATATTGTATTGCGTAGCTTCTCGAAATTGACTGTCCCTAAACATTTCAAAATTGTCAGCCCTTCAGAGAGATTTCCTTCTCAGGGTATACTCTTCAAAACAGCTTCACTCATGGTTTCACTGGCTATAATGTAGCTTCCTCTATAATTGTGAGCATTGATATATTACACACCACAGGCACTTTATTGTTTTGATCTTTAATGGCAACACTATTTGAAAACCATGTCCCATTTATAATCTCAGTCTGTCTGGATACAGACACCTTCATGGTAGCTTCTAATCTGCATCCACTATCCATGCTATGGTATGTGTAGGTTTCTCCTTGCTTCCAGTTGGTCGCCTCTATCCATGCTTGAGCACGTTTGCATTCTGTGAGGCAGCAAATGTGAGCTCTCTGGCTACTCTGGGTTTCATGTACCTTTTACATATAGTTCTGCATTAATACTACAGGCTGCATACCTTCCTGGGTTCTATTGATAAAAAGTCTCCTGAATCTATGCTAGAACAGAAGTAACCTCTACGTAGACTGATAATGTTTGCCTTCAAATGGTACTTGTTTATCATTCTGATTTGAGCAAGAATGAAGAGGGTGAGGGGACTTAAAGGAACATCCTTATATTTAATGCTGTGAGGCAGCATATCAACCCATGGGTTGTGATTGCGGCAGGGGGGTGGGGCAGATATTCTTGATTACTTAATTCCTTTGGTTTGCTGGAGGGGGTCCCAAAGATGTCCGTGCCCAGGGCCCCAAAAGTGCTTAAGATGGCCCTGCGAGTGTTGGTGCTGGGCCCGTTTTGCTCAGATCTTCCTGGTGCCCCAGCCAGTCAGTGCCGTAGTTTCGGCAGACAATCCTTCCTACCTGGGCCGAGCCCGTATGACTAACCTTTCTCAGGGCGTCACATTCGTATTAAGTCCGACTGGTGTCTGCAGCTTTGTTTATGCCGGACGCCAGCCTTCTGGGGGTGGCGTCACTCATCTGGCGTGCTCGAAGTACCCTCAGTTGGGGCTCTGATGCCTCACTTCTGTTCTCACTGTGCCATTTCAGGTTTGTTTGTAGAGAAAGTCTTTCCTCTCTTGTACCTTCGCCGAGTCCTCCTCTATCCTCCCTCTTTCATTCAGGGGGCCTTCACCGCCGCACACAGGTAGGCGCTTTACGCTCCCTCCGAGCGCAGGAGCGCCCCAGCCCTTCTCGCGTCACCCTTCCTGGCGCAGGCTGCACTGCAGTGGTGCAACCTGAAGTGTAACCATGCGGATCCTCGCACCGATCCCCAGGCTATGGTTGAGAATCCTGGCTCCAGGCTCTCACGTTCCCAATGCGCACCCTCAGCGGTCTGCTGCTCTGTCAACGTGCCGGGGGAAGAGTGCTCTCACAGGCACTCACGCTGTCTGTGACGGGCCCTCGCCACGAGTTCCAGTCCGCACAGTGTTCGGGGGGACTGCTCCAACAAATAGCTCCAGGGATGGCAATGCCTGGAGCTAGGCTCTTCCTGCACTCATCCTCTTGCTTGCTCTTCCCAAGGGGTCGGCATAACTCTTCTACTCCGCCATACCAATGTGGGTTTGAGGAACAAAGAGGGCTCGGGCAGCCATTTTGTTCGCGCCCCCTGGTGGTCTCCATGGTGACTATTTTTATTAGAAAATATAAGCATTTGTGGCTTTGGGGGGCTGGAAACTGTATTTTTACTCAGGGGGGCTGAGCATAAAAAGATTTGAAGACCACTCCCTTAAGGGAATAAAGTGACCTCCCACTTTCAAATAGAAAATCAATTAACGGCACTCCTTTCACGACCAGGTCAGAAAATTCCTGGAACCGTGCCAGTCCTCTGTTACACAAGGTTGCTAAGAAAGTCTAGAACAAGAAAATAGCTCCAAGCTCCAATGAACTGGTTCCATCATTAGAGATAATAAAAATTTTAAAAACAACCATCATCATAAAAAGCACTCACCCCAGATCATCATAAACAATTATCAAAAATATATATTTTCAAATTAATGATGACAGTGATCACAACTAGCCCTGGCAAGCATTCAATAAAAGTATAAAGTTTACAGCCAAACGTATCTTCAATTAACTGCCGAGGTGCAATGGTCGGAAAAAACAAACCGCATTAAGGGGCAATAAAGACCCTGCAGGAACTTCATCACCCCATATAGAGAATGGGACATAAGTATAACTAGAAAATTCAGTAATCTGTCTGACTCCCTGAAACTCACATTTGTATATATTAAATCATGTAGCAATTTCCCCAAAGTGTTAAACATAAACTAAACGTAGATGGAGGAGAGCACGAGTCATGGAGGGAATTAGAACACTGTCCTCTGCGCCCAAAGGCTGGCACAACCTGGCCCTACTGTGAACTGGGGTAAACAAGCTCTCTATATGTCCTTTAAAATAAATGTTTTAAAAAGCAATAGCTCAGCTCTGCCTCATGGTATAGCATCCATAACTTCCAGCAGTGAGAAAATTATATTCAAAAGCATTACAATACAAAATTACAGTCTTTGAATGCGAGACAGTTGCTTTTTACGGGGGCAGCTTTACAAAACCTCTTCAGGAGTGCTTTGAATGTGAACCTAACTTGAGAACAGAGTACCTGTCCTTTACACTTTTCACATTAATGAGAAAATAGAGTAGTGTCTAGAATTCAAGGACACTCTCATCCCATGCACACCTATCTAACTCTGGAAAACATCAGTCCAAGTTAAGATATTTATATTGAATTTGTTATCATAGATACAGTACTTTTAGGGGTTGCACTGAGTATACTCCATTTTTAATATCAAATAAGCAAATCAAAAATACATTTTTATATTTACAATCACCATAACAATCATGGTCATATGAGGTTATACACAATTATACAGAATCAACAAAACCTCAACGCGTTTCGGAATAACAATCCCTTCATCAGTAGCAGTTTTTTTATTTAGAGTGGTTGTTGCGTTTCAAGTTTTGACCTTCCCAAATCTACAAACAAGTAAATAATAACAGGTCCGAATACTAGTTCAGGAACACTAATAGGAAGGCCGGAAATCTGTATTTGGCATTCCAATGTTAATATATATTGCATGGAACAATGTTAATTCACCTAGTTCGCTGTAGTTATGCCATTCGTCTTCAATTAATCATTTGTGTCAGGGGACGATTGACTGCGGAATGTTCAAGGCATCGACTAAGACGTGTGATTCTATTATCAGTGTGCATATGATTACTGAAAAGACTAAAGGGGAGGGTCAGTTCAGCAACACATGAAAGATCATACTCAGTCTCAAGAGCATCTGCGAATAATGGAAACACATTGGTAATGCGGACATCAACCCTCCTCCTCACAAAGCTTCTTCTTGAATGCTGATATTTGGTGTTCATAGCAAATGTGGTTTCTGTGCCCTGCAGGGAGAGGTTTAGAAAATGTAGCTTTCCAAAGATGTCGCAAAGGTACAAGCCAGTGTGAATCACACAGAGGCTCTTCTTTCATCCGGTCTAAA
Source organism: Ambystoma mexicanum (assembly GCF_040938575.1). Taxonomy (NCBI): domain Eukaryota; kingdom Metazoa; phylum Chordata; class Amphibia; order Caudata; family Ambystomatidae; genus Ambystoma; species Ambystoma mexicanum. The sequence goes on from NC_090936.1 coordinate 648,783,616, forward strand.
CCCAGGAGAAAGTGTTCACTTCGTTCCAGAGTTCATAAATGTGATTTAAAACATTTCCCCTGGATAGCCACCTGATCTCTGTGTGAAACAACAAAGCACCATGTCGAGTTCCCATTTCTGCACATAAGGTGGCAAACAGACTGGTTCCTTTGGGGGGCATCTTAATACAATTTACAATCTTTACAACAGAAATCAGCACCTCTGAGTTCATTTCCCCATATTGCGCACAGACAAAGCTTCCCGGTGTATCATGAAGTGTGCCCATAATATAGGGTAGTTACTGCCAACACTTTTGCTTTTAACCCAGCTCTAGCACCACTTGACTGTTTCAAGCGTGTTATCAATTCTGTACTGATATCAAAGGACAGGTCAGTGATGCAGCAGAAAATTGTGGTGTCATACATCAAGGCATAAATTAGTTTTCAAAAATTGATTAGCAGAATTTGCTAATTAAAACTTTTTTGATTAGCAAACAAACTTATTTGATTAGCAAACAAACTTATTTGATTAGCAATTTTGTACTAACATTTAATGTCATCAGAATTAGTTGTAGCCCAAGACATAACATTAGCAAGAATGCAGATATTATTTCTATGTACCTCTTAAGTATAACATTAGTGCAATGGCTGTAAAATGGAAAGCTCTGCTGCATGAATGGACAAACAAATGATAAAGAAAACTCCCAAAATATTTTCAGTTCAAGGCTCTGCGTGGCTAGGTCATGCAGTCAGTGTTGCAGCACATTGCTGTTTTAACTGCAAAATTAAATGTTCTTGGTAATACTGTTTCTTTGCACCTAGTTATTAATGCACAATAAAAGCTACAGCTTTACCTCTGATCAGGCAGTTATAACAGTAGTTTCTTCCTGTGGTACTACTTGCATTATTGGTCCAAACATATCAATGGAGCTGCGTTGGTGAAAGCAGGGGCTGGCACAATGTCGGTTTCCTATTCTTTTTTTGGGAGTTAGCATTTGTACTCTCTATTTTTATTTCTTTGGATTATTTGCCTTTCTTTAGGGAGTAAAAGTGGCTGATACACCTCTTATCTGTAGGGCTGAGGCCACCGATACTGCCTAAGGATAAAATGCACAGTTCTATTCTTGGGTTGGGTCAAATGATTTGCCCAGGAACACATACTTTGGTTAAGCAGTGAAGCCAGAATTTGCCAGCAATTTAAGCAACTTTCCTGCCACAAACTTCCAAGCTCTAATTAGTACACATTTGTTTTTTGGTTTCAATAACCACAATGGTCTTGTTTATTTACAAAGTACACCCAAAGCAACCTCCTTGGAGTATTTTCAGCACCCTGAACAAAAGACTACAAATCTCAGAATGCAAAACCAGGTTTGACCTCATGGATGAACTCCGCTTTAAGAAAAATAGCTTCGAGTCACTTTCTGTGCAAATGTGGTGTTTTAAGGCATCTAGCTTCTTTACACATTGAGACTCTTCACAGTTAGCTGTAACTTTAAAATCAGCATGAACTCTCTGGTCTCCCGTTTCCTCTTGCTTCTAAGCACTATTGTGATGCAAGTGCTAATATCCCTGATCACAAATCATAAAACGCTGTGCCTTTATCTGTGCAGCGAGCCAACAGGAAAGAATACATTATTTAGCCTTCTGCAGGCTTTATCAGTGCAGAGCTGCGTGCTAGCAAAGGGCTCTGGGCCTAATATTTCACCACCCAATGGGGTCAAACATCCCTGCAATTTTAACACAGTCTGGTGGCAGAAAGCATTCTAAATATTCTTTCAATTGTGATTTGAAAGAATATTTAGAAGGCTTTCAGCCAGCACTGGCTGTGGTTTTAGTGTGGGGGTGAGTGCAAGCAAGTGGCTAGAATATATATTTCTCCCACCCGAACGGGTGGTAGAAAATTAATTCTGAGCGCAGCCACATGCTAACAGCCCTGCAGCAATAACACACCCTGCTTGCAGAAGGCCTTTGAATAGTCTTCCATTCTCGTGATTAAAGCTCTACCTGTGGCACCAAAAATAAAAGATCAATTTTTTTAAATAAAAAGTTGGGCTAGGCTCCTTCCAACTCGGGCCTGTGTTGTTATCAAAGTCACAGTGAGACGGTCCACTCTGCCGAATCTTCCTCAACAGACAAATTCCAATTCCTACAAAATAGGCAAAAAGCAACTGATTACCCACAGCAATGCACACGCTCAAGATGGGGGCGGAGGCTCGAGAATCAACAGGCCCCCCCAGCATCCGCTATGGAATGGAAATAATATTTCTCCCACCTGAACGGGCGGAAGAAATATTATTGCCAGTGCAGCCACCGGCTACCATCCAGCCCTGAATCGGCGACAGCGTCGGGGCCTTTCAACCCTTACAAACAAAAGAGGCCTCGATCCTCTGGGGGGAGGAGGGCCAGCAACTGCCCCCAAGGTTTCCAGTCACTTAAGCACAGCAGAAAAGTCTCCATTTTCATTCTGGGACTTAAAATATGCGCTTTGTAGTGCTTGCATTAAAGCTGTTGCCAGTTTGTAATGCTCCCTGCTGGCTGGCTGCCTGCCTCGTGATAGTCATCAGCTATTAACCTCCCACAGGTGCCTTGCACTGTTTTTGCTCTTAGCAGGGAGGGCCGGGGGACACACATTTTCAGCCGGGCCTGTTTGCATATTACGGCCTGCTCGCAGATGCCCTTTTGAAAGGCCTTCTGCAAGCAGCAGGCTGTGTTATCACTGTGGGGCTTTGGTGTTAGCAAGCGGCTGCCAATAATATTTCTCCCGCCCTTTCGAGAGAATATTATTGCCAGCCACTTTCTAACACCCATCGACCGCAGCCTGCTTGCAGAAGCCCCTTTCAAAGGCCTTCTGCAGGCAGCAGGCTGTGTTATTACTGTTGGCCCTGGGTGTTAGAAAGTGGCTGGCAACAATATTCTCTCGAACGGGCGGGAGAAATATTATTGGCAGCCACTTGCTAACACCCACCGACCGCAGTAATAAGACAGCCTGCTGCCTGCAGAAGGCCTTAAATATTCTTTCATTCTCGCGATTAAAATGACGCTTGTCACTAGAATGAAAGAATATTGAAAGCCTTATGGGTGCATGCTGTTAAAAAACACATTTGCCTGCAGAAGGGCTCCCCCACCCCAGCATTCCACCTTACCTTGAAAGAAGCTCAACTCGAATGTGGGAGTGGGGCTCGGCGATCCTGTTGACGACGTCTCTCCACGTGATCACGCTGCACCCGGGCTGGGCTCATAACAATGTTACAATGTATTTAGCCCAGCCTGGGTCCTTCTGCTTCGCCTGCACGCTCTGCACAGAGGCAGAGTTTAAAGGCACACCCTTTATTTTATTTAATCTGTGTGGAATTGAAATCATATCGCAGTTAGTGCGAGATGATTGTTCAATTAAACAGCAAACCAGCAGTATTGTATCGCAAATTGCGATGCCATACCGCTTATTTTATGCCTTGTACATAGGAATACTTTTGCATTTCTCTGCTGCACCATCACCAAGCATTACCCGGTTGACAGTGAGAATTGTTAGCAGAATTAGTTTCTCAGTAGCTGTAAAAGGCTTTTTGTTTTTGCCCAGATAGAATGCATTGTGGTATGTGTCAGGTAAGAATTGATGCAATCACACTGTGTGAGACTACACAACAATCTATTTGGTATTAGGTAAGCCACCTTTTGGTATAGGTCTGTACTACGCAAGTTGGTAGTGTGACTTAGCAGCCAGGCCTATCTCAAGAGGGGTAAATGTGAGCTGTAGAGCTGTACAAATTAAATCCGTAAATACAAGTAACCAAGTAATACTTACACTCAAGGTTTCTGTTATAAACATAATTATTCATTTAATGAACATCAATTTTTAAATAAGGATTCTTTAAAAAGGCAATTCGTTGTAACAATGTAAATATACTTTAAAATGACTTTTCAGAATCAAAACAAGTTAGTGGATAATCTTTGAATATGCTTCTTACCAATTCCTACACCCTGAGGTTACTTCAATCATAAGGACAGTAATGGCATTTACACATCTCACTAGTATACTTTGCATATCCTGAGGCTGCAGAAAGGAAAGGTTAGGGAAGGAAAAAGGTTAAACAGGTTCCCAGTATGTGTGAGAACTAAATCTTGAAAATAAATCTAGATACACCTTTCCCAGCAGTAACAGTCTACATCAAGCTACCACCTATGAGGGACAAACAGTATCAAAGTCAATGGACTAGAAGAGTCTTCAGGGAGCCTGGACAGCCAAAGTCAATTAGGGCACAGTCTACGGATCTGTTGCACTTCTTAGATGAATCTCTTGCACATAGAGAGTTTGTTAGAACAATCACTTGTAGGGTCACAAGCTGTTAAGCCCATGAAACGAGAGTTAAAATCAACTCTCTATAAGGTAAGCCAATGCAATTCCCAACTGAGAAGAGCGCGGCTAAAAGACAATGAGGTAAGTACCCCAAGCCTAAACAGTACCTCTGGTTTGAAGAAGAGTGGTCCAGCTGGATTCTGTCTTGCTACAGTGCAGACCCTTGTTCCCGAGCCTCAGTCATAGGGACAAGAGGGAGGACGTCTGGAGAGCTCTTGCGGCGGTACTTGGGAGGTCGTCGGCAGCTACAGGCTCTTTTCGGTCCAGCGGCACTTCGCGGTTTCAGCGCTTAGCTAACAGCACCATTGCGGATCTTGGATACTGGTTGGCCCTCGTTTGCTCCCTCGGTCCTGCACTCTGGTGAGGGGACTCTGGATCTGCAGGCCCTGCTCCGGGATGGTCCTTAGGCGTCTTCTGGAGCTTCTAGCTGCATTTGTTGCACTGGACTACAGACACTCGACTTCTGGCAGTGGGTCCTTACAGTAACAAAGAAGCACAGACAGTAAGGGATGGTATGGTACGATATGATATATGATATGATATGGCATTTACAACGTGCCTATACACAAGTGTTTCAAGGCGCAAGATGGTCCAGTGGAGTTTGTCTCGGGGTTAGTTGGTCTCACTTACTCAAAGGGAGAAGTCGTTCTGCCCGGAGCTTCTCCGTCGAGGTGAAAAAGTAATTCAGCACAACAAGAGGGCTTCACCGGGCAATTCAAAGTACCAGGAGGTTGCAACAAGCTTTGTTCACGGTTTCTTCGTCTGGTGTTTCTCCCAGTGGTCATCTCTGCATGTAGTGTCAAAACCATTGTCCTTTTAATCACACAGCCAGCCAGCCACTCCGGACTAGTTGCATTCAGGCATTTCTAGAGACAAAGGACAGGGGAGTTTCGGGGCCCTCTCTCACATCCTGTCCTTCTGGCTGAATCCCGCCAAAGGCAAGACAAACAAAGGGCTCAAACCAGTCTCAACGCACAGAGTAAAACCCAAGAAAGACCTCACAAACAGAAAATGGCGAAAAAAGAAGACTTGCCATTTTGACAAAATGGTCACCAAGGGGTGCTGTACTGCAGCTGAGTGTTCACTGTAGGAAAAATTAAACCACTGCTACCAGCCATTTGTAGTGCGGGTAACATAACAATGTTACACGAGAGAGTAGGATAAGGGGCTGCTAGGTAACACCCCCCCCCCCATCACTTCACATAACATGGTGTGTGCTAGACATACAAAGAGAAACGGTAAGTAAAGTCAATTTCACTTTACTAGTCTTGGGAACTGTAGTTCACACAAGAAAAGGTATTTAAACCTCATGAGAAATCTAAAGGGATTTCTCTGTGACACTGCACTGAAGGTGTTCTGTGTCACCATACAAAAAGCAGATGCCTATGGAGTTGGTCAGACCTCAAAAACAGTACAAACACACAATCCAAATCAGGTAAAAACACATGAGAGAGTGAGAAAAAGGTCTCACTCACTCCAGGGTTAAAATTAAAAAGTCCTTAGTCCAGCGAAAGAGATGGGGGTCTCTAAGGTTGAAGGGAATTAGCACAGAAATGAGAATTCTCCCTAACAGTAAGAAGCTTTCAAAGCATTTGCAAGTACTAAGGCCACATTTATTTTTAACAGGGTCTTTTTGCTTTTTTATGCCTTGCAGCTGCCGTACAACGAAATCCCTGGTCAGCATGTTTTATTTCCAAATGCTGCCTTAATTTTGTTGGCTTCAGGCTGTTATTTGCTAATGTAGAGCCACAAACCACACACTGTGGATTAACTTCCCCATCAACTGCGATCCATGTGAACCCAAAGTCCAAACAAGAGGCATCACATTTCGTGTTTTTGCAACTCTTTTGTCCGTTTCGACCACTTCTTATGCTTTTCATTTGAGATTCCTGCCATCTTTGGGCACTAGGAAACAATCCAGTTCGGTGTGATATTTCTGCATTTTAAAGCCTGAACACAAAAAAGAACGATGTTTATGGCCGTTTTTGTGTTGGCTTTAAAATGCGGAAATATCACATACTGCCCCCCCTCCTTTCCCACCTCCATACTCTCCTGCTCATTCACTCATTAATCGGGGGGTTTTAACCCATCGAATCCCCCTTTCCCCACCACGCCCTTCCTGCATCAACAGACGCATCCTCCCCACACATACCCACAGACACACACACAAACACACACACACAGTCCAAAAGTCCCCTCAGACTTCTGCGACGACTCCGCAGGGGCTCACAGAGCCGTCAGCCCCTGAGGGCACTCATGTGGGGCAGGGGTTTGACAAGTATGACAGATTTAGAAAGACGGCTCCTTCTAAATCGACCTTTTTCCCCCGTCGCTATATTGACAAACATCTTTTTACTTAGTACCAACGATACATCTCAAAAAGGAGCCTGAATCTGAAAACATTGCAAACCCCCAATTTAGTGTATGGGACGTTAGTTTGCGGAATAAAATGAGGAGCCTGGATTGTTATCATTAGAAGAATCATAAGAACCATTGGTAGAGAACCATTGTTTAGTATTATCCCCTTTAGGCCAGTTTTGAGTAGTACATTATTGAAGTAGACACTATCCACATTATTAGACTGCCACCTTTGTATGCATTTGCAATTTGCTTATAGATTGACATGTTATGACGTATAGTGCTTGCCATTAGGAGAGAAACATGCTAGACACTTTGTCATTTGCAATCGAATGACACTTGCACCATATTTTGGAGTGCCATATAGTGTTTTAGAGACACAGTATATTTGCATCATGATTTGCTATGCAATTATGTTTGCATTAGAAATAGCGCTTAGGCTGAGAGAGAAACATATTGTTTGCAGGAGAGCAGAACGAATTAAGTAGGCCTGGAAATGACACACACAGTGCATATTTGAAATGACATGAAGAGCCATTTAGTATGATGACAGTTTTTGCTATGCTTTGCAGTTATATATTTAGAGATATGTATGCATGTATGTATGTTGAGTATGCACTTAGAATGAGTTTGCATTATGTTAGTGCTTGCATTGCGAGAATAGTGTAAACGCTATGAAGCATTTAACAAAAGGCCTATGAGCCATTTGCTGATGGAGACACACAGAAGTTGTTCGCACTGGGCTTAGCGCAAAGATTGTTAAGGAACACTGAAAGATAAGAAGTCACCCTTGTCCGAGTGGGGAGAGAGAAGAGAGGCTAATCAGCTTGGGCTCTGAGCTTCGCGGAGACAACACCTGGGTGGAGAGCGTGACATGGAGTGGGTAGAGAGAGGAGAGGGAAGCCTTTTCACACAAGGAGTTGCTTTGAAAACAGGGACTAAAAGAGCATTTCGTAATGCAGAGAGAGCCAACAGTGGAAGTGAACAGAGAAATAGGGAATTTGATGGTGTTTTTTGCACTGCAGACTCAGATGGTCATGGGAGAGATACGAGACTGCAATGTCACTTTGACACTCTTTGACATAGCACATGCACGAGACAGTACACGAAAACACAGACTGGCAGGCATTTTGCTATACGCTGACAGAGAGACATTCTTAGGCTTATAGAATGTATGTAACCATAGAAATATGTGTGTCATTGGAGACTATAAACAAGGGGGAGAGGAGAGCCGTTAGAGTTGTCGGTTGCTGAGAGGGTGTTTGAGAGAGTTGCTGAAGGAATTGGCTGCAGTTAGTTGCTGAGGAGTTGCTGAGGTTGTTGGCTGTTGGCTGGAGATGGTGCTAGATGCGATGAGAAAGAGATGTCTTGGTGCAGCAGACTGATAAGGCCTTCATGAGCTCGATCTGGCAGAGAGAGAGCTTGGCAGAGTCGTGCATAGAGGAGAGACCTGGCAAAGACAGAGCTGGAAACACATACAAATGGGAAGTATGGTTTTGGCCTAGACTGATTGATTGATTGATTAGAACAGACACTCACATAAGGGGAGAAGGGGAAACCAGACAGGGATTGTTTAAAGTGAGAGTGGGAAGGATTGGTGTGGATTTGGTCCTGCATGAAGGAGATGGATGCTGACGCTTGCATTTAGACTGCATTAGACATTACAGGCTTGTATTAGAGACCTGAAAGGCTTATAGTTATTGCATGGTAGCTTTGCACCAGAAGCATAAAAGGTGCAAATTTGAGAGTACCTAGAGTTTTAGCATTGCCTGCATTGTTATGCTTTGCATTCTGTGTGATCATAAATAAATGTATTTCATTGTTATAATTGAATCGATTCATGTGTGATCTTTGTGTTGTGTCTTATGTTAATTGTGCCCACAGTAGTAAGATAGGAGTAACACAGTGCACATAGGGCCTGAGATACGAATGCAGCAGGGAGTATAGTGATCCATAACCCCCTAGGGGATTGTCAAGGATTGTCTGAGACCGGAGCATGCTTGCCCAGGGGATAGGGGGACAAGACAATGGTTAAGGGTTTTGATTTTTTCCAGACTAACGAGTTTTTAAAAACCATTCAAGATTTCAAATCAAAAATGTAAAATGCCTAAAATAAATAAATAAAGTTAACATGGCAAGCACCACATGCAAATATTTAAAACGAACCATGTGAAAAGGTTGAGGGGATAACGCCCATGCAAAAATTGGTCCAATACTGGTGGGATTGAAAGAAAATGGATACAAGTCTAAGAAGACTCCCTGTTCAGATTGTGAAGTCCTAGCTCGAATTTTATTTTCAAGTTTAGTAAGAGACTAGGCCACAGATTGGCGGCAAAAACCACACCTGGATGTACATTGCACAGGACCGATCTAAACCTTCAGCACTTCTTCTCAACCAATGGTACATAGGGAAAATAAATCCTTACCTGCCTGATTGACTGGGTCAAGTGCTTCACTGGATTTTTCTTGCTGGGCAACAGGTGGTTAGGTTGATACACTGACGCTTGGAGCGATGCTGCTGAAATGAAAATTAACAGTTAGTCAAGGATACATGGGTCTAACCTTAGACTTCAAAATTAAAGATTAGCTGAGCAGAGGCTAAAACCAGCTAGTAAGCAGGACCAAACACTGGGAAGCCAGGAGAGAGGACACAGTACACTGTAAATGCAACTCCCACATGAGACGTGAACTTTCAGTACACCCCCTCTCCCGCCCCCAAACTGGACATGAGAAAGGTACAGCCTCAAAAAATAGGCTTGAAATCCCCGACTGTGAATCCTAACTATACCTTCAAAATTGCCCCCCATCACCCACAGCAAAATACAGTTGTTTTAAAAAAAAAAAAAAATGGCATTCTTACCTTCTTCAAGTCATACTACAGATGTCAGAATTTTTGATGGAGCCACTGCTGCTGGCGACTTTGCTGTCCTAGATGGGATGATAGAGCCAATTTGTGTTCCTGCAATTTAAAAAGTACAATAAAAGTAATATTATAGGCCTGCCAGATTGACCTTACCAATATTTGCGCACTACACTCTGCCAGTCAGCGCACATCCTCCCCTGCTCACAAAAGGGACCTATGGTGCAAAGTCCTACCGGGAAATCTCTAAAGATCCCTATAGGCCAGTCCACCCCAGCTGGCAGAGAGAACAGAGAGCAGTCAGAGCACATACCTGACTCATACTCAGTCACAGAGACAGAAAATGATAGAGAGGGCGAGAGAAAGAGCATCAGCTTGTTATATTTTACCCTTTCTATTCTTTGCCTACAATAGTTGAGAAGTCTAGCCTGCTGGCATTCCAATCATTCATCTACATATCTTACATAGAATCTACACAGCAGTGCTTAACCCCTTGAGCTAACTTTCGGAAACTTCGAGTAATAGCCATTTAGCTTTTACTGAAGTTCAGTGACAGCGCTGAAGTAGCAGGAGACTCTGCTGCGGCTGCTGTGCCAGACACGAGCACCCATGCCTTCTCTGCAACATATGGTGCCTGATGCAGGCGAAGGCCTGGCACCCACAGCAGGAAGATATACATTAATTCCACTTTAAAATCACTTCTATGGCAGAGGTGCACACAAGTACTGCTGGTAATGCAGTGATTTTTAGTACATCAAGGGATGCATAGACTCGCTCTATAGTAGATGGCTACCGGGTTAGCTCAGCAGGTTGACAGACCGTTGTTGAGAGGTTATATATGCAAAACATGGTAATCTAATGACTTTTTGCAATTACTTATAAAAAAGCAAGTGCTATAAAATGTGTTTGGCCAGGGCATCAGTTGGACTGGCAATGGTTTGGGGTATTTCTGCCTCTGTAGTGAAAATCAAAAGTTGGCACCCATGAACCGACAGTTTAATTTCCTAATAACTGCTATCAGCACAACGAAGCATTTGTGATTAACCAGCTTGACAAACATAATATCTTTATAAATATAACATGTGATAAATACAAAGCAAGGGGCACACAAATTACAGTATTGGTGGGGTGATCCGAAAAAAAAGAAAAAAAAACATCAATTCCAAAGAAAACTAGTGAACGAGTGAATGAAAGTTCAGCAGCATTTTAGAGTTTGGAAATTACTTTTTCCCCCCATGAACGTGTAAAACACACATTTGAACAACAATAATGTGCCCAGCATGTAGAATGCCTGTTTTCAACAGTAATGCCCCTCCTGCCCACCCCAGTGATGTTCATGGCCCATTGATTCCTGTGGTGTCCCTTTTAGGACAGAAGAAAACAAAAGGGATGAGCATACAGAATAAGAAAATGCTTGAGTGATGGCTGGGGAAAGGAGCACAGCAAAGATTAGGGCACCGAACCCCCAGCTTCCCATGGCAAAGCTGGGGGCTTGGTAAAGACTGGTCAGGGCTGAGGCAGGCCGGGCCCGAGATCCGGCCAGACACCTGATGCCGGATCTCGGACCCAACCAGAGCCGGCCCATGGACCAGAGGGGTGACGAGGCAGAGGGGCAGCCAAAGCAGGGGGACCAGTGTTGTATGACATCCGGAACCAGCAATGCGTGCTTCCGTCCCCTTTCACCTTCCCTCCCCCGTGGCCTCCAAGGCCAAGGTGGGGGCACTGAGGGATGGGGGCGCAGGGGGACCAGCATTGCAGTGATCCGGCCCCCCTGCTCCCCTCCTCTCCCCACACGTCCACTTTCGTGGGTCCATAGGGGGACTGGGAAAGACCTGATGCGCTTGCTTCCCTGCACCCCCTCCACCCCCTCCACCCACGGTGTACAGGGGGGCGTGAGCTGAGAAGCGACATCCCTTACCAGGCAAGAAGACGCTGACGGGCACCAGCAGGAAGCAACAACGAAGCCTGGAAACGCGAGGAAAGCGTGCGTCCAAGATGCATTTATTTCCTGTTTCGTGGCCATGCCCCCATAACGTCACACTGACTGAGCATGTGCTTGGTTGGATCCGTGGCTCGTCATGCGCAGTCAAGTGAGACAAAAAAAATATTTTCTCGCCGTCCTGGATCACGCCCCAGAAATCATGGCAAGGGAACTTCATGTCGTAAGCGGCATATGTCACCACAGTATGTAAATTCCTCAACTTTCAACTTTTCTTTTTAAACTTGTCCCATGATACTTTCTCCTTGTCATGTCCCTATCCTGCTTATATGATCCGCTCTTATATTTGGTCACTTCATTGTTCGTTTTCAAGCTTAGACCTTCAAAAATAAAACAGCCAGCTATACATTTGTCACGTTGATGTCTCCATGGACACAGGGAGGCGGGTGGTTGGGGAAAGGGAAATGATGGGTAAAAGGGAAGTGACGGGCTAGGGGTGGGGGAAGGGCAGAGTTTGTGAGAAGTTAATAAAGGAAGACGTTGTTTGCAGTACTCTGTGTCCGTGTTTATTTGGAAGTGCGCCACTGAGTGGGCCGTAACACTGGCGACGAGGCAGGCAGCCTGGAGGCTGACACCACGCGGAAGGAAGATAGCCAGGGCGGTCGCTTGCAGACGATGCGTGCTGGAGAGGTGTGAGCTCGCAGCAGCAGTGCAGGAGCACCAAGGAGGCTGTGTCATCAGCCGCGGGTGAACGTGGTGCCGGCCCCTTTCACCGCGGGTGGCCAGATCCTCATCCTGGGCCGTAGCAGTGACTGAAGAGTGGCGGAGGAGGAGCCGCGCGGCCAGAGCCACACGTGCAGTGGGTAGCTGCACTTCCATCCCGGGCGGCGGCGGTGACTGTGAGCGGTCGCACACGGAAATCCGAAGAGGCAGAAGGCCCCAAGCACGCCTGGGCCACAGCAGTGAATGTGGGCAGCCGTGCACGGCAACCCAAGGAGACAGAGGGCCTCCAAACATGCGGTAAGCCACTGGCCAGGCCCTGCCCACTGAAAGACACGGCAGATGGTGCTCGTGCCTGCAGAAGGCAGCCATCGTGTCTGCAGAAGGGCCCACAAGGGTTTTATACGCTCACATAAGGCCCCAGAAGAGGGAATGTACACAGGGTCAGAGGGCTCCACCCACGATGACACCCACAACAGATGGTGCTCGTGCCTAGGGAAGGCAGCCATCTGAGCAAGTCGTGAGCCTGCAGGGGTCACAATCCCCAGGGACAATCCGCCCTTTCTCCAGCAAGCGGCAAGGAAGGCACCAGGCAGAGCGATCACCCCGACACCACCCAACAGCGTAAATAATGTCCGGTCAAGAGGACAACCAAGGGACACAACCTCAGGGCAATGGACCACCGGCACCAGGTCCGCAAGTGCCAGACCAAGTGCCATATCGACTGCCGGACATGTCAGCCCAAATGCCAGGCGCATTTGAGGTCACAGACACCAGTAATATGGGTCCCAGGTGGACCAAATGGATAAGAGACTTCGATTTATACATGGGGGCTACCAGGCCCATTGCAGATGCACAACAAATATGCCTATTGAAGCTCGCAGTGGGCTCAGCCACCCGCGATATCATCAATGAGATGCCCCCTGACTCCAGTGATTCCATCCAGTACCTGAAAGACGCTTTGGCAGCATACTTCACCCCACACACCAATGTAGATTATGAGAGGCATCTCTTACATAGCAACAAGCAAATCAAGGGTGAGACCATGGACACCTATGTAATGCGCCCATGCACGAAACAATTGTGACTTTGCAAACTACTCCAACACAGAGGCCCTGCGATCTCAGATCATGGCAGGATGTGAGTCGCAGACGTTCAGGAGGAAACTTCTACAAAAAGCCTACATGCTGGAAGAGATACTAGCACTGGCTCAAGTCGAAAGGGCAATAGATTTGCAGGTGGAGAGCTTCGGCAACTTAACACCTGGTGAAAGCATTTACAGACTCCAGCTGGAGAGAAAGTCGGATGAACTTTTCTGCTACAAGTGCAGATTTGAATACCCCCATGACAGCACCTGCCCAGCAATTGGCCAACGCTGCGCCTCATGTGGCAAGGAGGGTCACTTCAAATCGGTCTGTAGACTCTTGCTCGACAAAGGGAGGGAAGGAACCAGAGACGCGCCACTCAAATCCAAAGCGAAAAGCAGTGCACCATCAGGAAAACACCCTAGCACAAACCCCCAAGGGCCGTCAAGTCAGACACACCCAGAACAAAGGGAAAGAGACTCGGGGGAAGACAGGCAACGGAGAGAAGAGAGAGAAGAAGGTACGTCATGCACGCTAGACCAGAGCGCAGGTCAAGGCGCCAAGTGCACTACCTAGTGGAACAATCTCCAACGGACTCGGACCCCAGCTCATCGGGGAGTGACCAGAAAAAGAAAGCATACATGAATGCATTAGGAAACCCTACCGCCACTGCACACAGCCCCACCTTAATCATCAAACTGAATGAGCAACCAACCAAATTTCTTATCGATACAGGGGCTACGGTGAACATGGTCAGTGAGAACATTTTCAAAGAACTACCCCATGAACCAAAGCTGCGCCCGCAACAGTGGACATATACGCCTATGGTGCCAAGGCACCCCTCAAATGCCTAGGACAATTTGACGATCTATGCCGATACAAAGGGCACGAGAAGAAAATACCCATCCACGTCCTGGCAACTGTAACAGATAGCGGTTGTGTTCTAAGCTTCAAGGCAGCAGCAGAAATGGGCCTGATCCACATTTTGTATAACATTATGGTCCACAAATATATCGACCCAGTTGAGATAATCAACAATTTGTAGCTTCCCATATTCAGACTCGGCAAACAAAAAAAAAGGCAAATCAAGCTTCACATAGACGAGTCAATACGCCCTGTAGCGCAACACTACAGGGGGATCCCTATCAACATCCAGAAAAAAGTAGAAGACGAGTTACACAAATTACTCGAACAGGACGTTATTGAACCTGTCACTGGCCCCACCACATGGGTATCCCCTATAGTGCCCGTTCCTAATAAAGGGTTGGATGCCATCAGACAATGCGTGGACATGAGACACCCCAAGCAAGCGATACGGCGGAAGAGACACCTGGCCCCTCGTATCACAGACAAAATCCACCTGTCAAACAGAGCCAAGGTGTTCTCTAAGCCAGACCTGCAAAAGGGATACCATCAACTCATACTGAGCCCCAAAAGCAGGAACATTACCACGTTCGTAAAGCATCGGGGCCTGTTCCGGTACAAGAGGTTAAGTTTCGGTGAGTCATAGGCTGTGAAAATATTTCAGGCCGAGGTGCACAATGTTATCAAGCACATACGGAACTGCCTCAACTACAGTGACGATATCCTTATCTTCGGCACCGTTGTCAACAAGCATGATGAGGCACTAATGAAGGTGTGCAAAGCTCTGCAAGCTGTGAATCTCACGCTGAATCGCAACAAGTGCAAGTTCAGAAAGAGCACGTTGAGATTTTTCAGACATCTTCTCGGAGACGGGCATGGCAAACGTGCCAGAGCTGCGCTCTTTCCTAGGTTTAGCCAGCTACTGTACACGCTACATTAAGGACTTTGCCTCTGTAAGTGAGCCACTAAGACTTCTAACTCAACAGGATGCCACATTTCACTGGTCAGAGCACTGTCAAAAGGACTTCGAAGCCATCAGAGAGAGAGTCGCCAAGGCAGAAAACATGGCCTATTACGACCCTGGCTGCCAGACTGAACTGACAGTAGACGCAAGTCCCGTGGGGTTGGAGGCCATACTGGCTCAAGTAGATCCGAGAGACCCGTCCCAAAAATACATCATCCTGTATGCCGGCTGGAGTCTCTCCGCCACCGAACAGGCGTACTCGCAAGCTGAGAAGGAGGGTATCGCTGTGGTATGGGCATGCAAGCACTTCCACCTGTTCTTGTAGGGCAAACCTTTTCGGGTCATCACGTATCACCAAGCCCTTCTGTTCCTGTATGGCAATCCACAGGCGAAAATGCCACCCTGAAATGCCAGATGGGGGCTACTACTACAGGATTACGCCTTTGAGATTCTTCATCGGCCCGGGAAAGGGGATAACCCTGTGGACTTCCTGTCCAGAAGGCCCCGGGAGGGGTGTGCACCAGAACCCTCAGTAGCGGACAGGTACCTTTGATACCTCATACATCAAACCACTTCGGAATGGAAGGAAGTGACACCAAAGTAATAGCTCAGGAAACGGAAAATGACCCTGCCTGTCAGATCATCTGCGAGGGACTAGTATCTGGCATGTGGAGGAGGGCCAAGGAGAGAGGGAGAGAGCGGCAGGAGACCTCATACACAACGAGGTAGAGCGCCTCATACAGGTGAAAGAGGAACTAGCGCTGTCCGATGATCAACTCCTCCTGAAGGACTGCAAGTTGGTGAGCCCACGGTCCCTGAGGGCGAAGATCATTGAGCTAGCCCACGAAAATCACAGGGGAATGGTATCGACCAAGCGCATGCTCTGCCAGAAAACCTGGTTCCATAACACGTACTCCTTCATGGAAGAAGCCCTGATGGCCTGTCCCCTGTGCAGCCTCATCACTCCCAACCAACACCCGGAAACACTGAACATGTCTGAACTCCTGTAGGGAATATGGGCAGCTGTGGCCGCTGATTTCTTTGGGCCCATTGAAGGGGGAAAGTATATACTAGCAGTGATGGATGAATACTCTCGATACCCGGAGGCCCAACTAGTATCGTCGACAGCCACTCATGTCATACCGACACTAGACCGCATCTTCTCTGCGTCTGGGATTCCCAAGGTGCTCAAGACAGACAATAGACCTCCCTTTAGTGGGCATCAGTTCACCCAATTTGCGAACTACATGGGATTTCACCATCGGAAGATAACCCCGCTCTGGCCTCAAGCGAACGGCATGATAGAGCGCTTCATGGCCAATCTAATGAGAGCGCTACAAATAGCCAAGTTCACAGGGCAGCCATATGAGCAGGTACTGAACCAATTGATGAGAGACTACCAGGGCACACCCCAGAGCACCACTGGGAGGACCCCTGCGGAGGTGATGCTCAGGAGAAACGTCCAAACACACTTCTCACAAGCCCGAACGATCAACAACCCTCCTGAAGTGGACAAGGAAACGCGCGAACGAGACGAGGCTGCCAAGGCACGCATGAAAGTATATGCGGACACCCACCGAGGAGCGAGAATGCCCCAGATCGAGGTAGGCAATGACGTAGCCATAAAGCAACCACAGACTGAACCCCTGCTGTGGCACAGGCCTCAGAATAAGCCTCGCTGCTGGATTGAGGAAATGGGTTATTGCAACCCACCGGACAACCACCTGTTGTGAAAGTCTGGTACCTGTTTAAAAGGGGGGGGGATGATGTCACAGGGATGTCTCCATGGAAACAGGTGGTTGGAGAAAGGGAAATGACGGGTAAAAGGGAAGTGACTGGCTGGGGGCGGGGGAAGGGCAGAGTTTGTGAGAAGTTAATAAAGGAAGACGTTGTTTACAGTAGTACTCAGCGTTTATTTGGGAGTGTGCCACTGAGTGAT
The DNA here is from genome assembly GCF_040938575.1 of Ambystoma mexicanum. Classification (NCBI taxonomy): domain Eukaryota; kingdom Metazoa; phylum Chordata; class Amphibia; order Caudata; family Ambystomatidae; genus Ambystoma; species Ambystoma mexicanum. The sequence goes on from NC_090936.1 coordinate 648,800,677, forward strand.
CCAGGCCAACCCACGACCGTAACACATTTTAGCCTGGAAACGGAACTATGGCAAAGTTACCAGGAAACCTTGGCCCGTATAAAAAAATGCAACAAAAAACGCAAGGAAGGCCAGGCATATGCAACATGAGCAGCTTATTTGGGATGGATGTGTGCAATGCCTAATTGGCTTTAATACTCCTGGCTTTGCGCATTTTCTTCATCACCAGTGTGACAAAAAGAGAGGCAGTATTGGAGAAACATTTTCGAAACCTCATAGGTACTCAAGAGCAGCCAGGAATGACGTGCCCTCTCTCCTGCTCCTCACACTGAAACCGGGAACAGGCTTTTAAAAAGAAAACGCACATCAATGATGCGCTGCAGCCGTACGTTTCATAAACTGCCGGAAAACCCGGAGACGCCACGATTTTCCCAGGAGACCAGAAGAACGTAAAAACCCGCAGTCTCCAGGTTAAACTCTGATGTTAGGCAGGTATGGAAAGACCCGCTTTTGCTGCAATCAAAATAAGAAAAACAAACCCATAGGCACCTAAATATACCTGGCGCTTGGAAACACTTGTGAGACGTATAAGCGCCTTATAAATGCACAATTAAAAATATATCGGCACATACACGGCATGAAGTCCTCCTTCCTCCACGATTCTGTTCCTAAGTACGTAGACTTCCTATATGTAAACGTCATGACGCTGTAAAGGCATTTCAGAAAGTGTCGGCAAACGTTTAAACAAGCACAGTGCTATCGTGTCTCATAGGGACTTTAAATATTTTTCAATTGATAATGAAAGCAACAGAAGGCCTCCAGTCCCTTCACCAAACGCTCCTTTTCAGTTTCCAGGCAGTATCAGGTGAGTGTATGCGATCCAGCGCTTGCAGTCAATTTTATATGCATTTATTTTAGCATCCATTATTCCCACTCCTTTGGTGTTACATTGGTAAGAGAAGCCCTTTTGTAACCTCTGCAAATGCACGTTGAAGTGGCCGCAGCTGAAGCTGTAATTCGTTGTCTGGTACTTATCACATGTTGAAATGAAAAAATGGAAGTACGTGGCTTTCTAAACATCTGGTTTGGAAATTACACAGGGCAGCCTGTTGTTGGTATTGTAGACACAGTAGCTGCTCCAAGCTCGTTTTTTATGGTACAATTCAGGCCCTGTAATGCTCGCAGACGCAGTAACTGCTGTGCAGCTACTACACAGACCGTGGTCTGGTGTAAGTGACCCACATATATATATATATTATGTAATTTTTCTTTTTTTGTGCAAAGTTTTGTGAGGATTCGTTCAGGGGGTGCCCAAAAAGTTTTCTTCTTATGGGTTGAGCAACTTACCCATAACTACAGGGCCACTACCGCAGGCCCTGTAATATATAATACCTGCTCAGCTTATGATCACAGATGTGTACAGTCTCCAGTTCCAGTGCCTACTCTGAAAGTAATGATTCCTCAGGCTAATGGCTGCAGATCTAGTACTTTATCTGGGTCTAATGACCCTTCTGTGGATAATAACTCCAGGCACAGTGTCTGTTCTCGGTTTAATGGCTGCAGACACAGAAAAAACACCCTGATTAATATCAGCAGACACTACCGTCTATGGCGCTAATGATAAAGGGCCATCACATCCTCTGGCTGGAGTGAATGAGTGCTGACACAATACCTGCTCTGGAGCTAATGACTTACAGTACGTAACTGCCCATTAGCTATATTTGACAATATCTGCCCTGGGGCCAGGGACGTCAATTGGGGGTCGCAATAGCAACCTCTGCTGTTTCCCCAGTGACCTCTGGCATAATTCTGCAACCTCTGGCCTGGACTGTAGCTTGCACTTTTTTATAAATAGTTTGCTACAAACTGTTTATAAAAAAACGAGCAGGGTCCAGGCGAGCGGATGCAGCAGCGTGGCCTTCATGTCTGTTAATTGAGCTATGGTTGCTTAGCAACCATAGCTCGTCCGGGGCTGAGATAGGAAGAAGAGCAAAGCGGGACTCGAGGCGGCAGTTTCGGGCCCGCTGGTATGCCCCTGTCCCGTGTGGTGGGCGAGCCGGTGCTTCAGGCCGCCCTGTACTAACACGCACATGCATACAAGCACTGAGACATGACACATGCGACCATGCTTTCCAAGGTCCCGACGGCAACAGCCGCACGGACGTTCTTTATTCAAAACGCGCATGCGCAGCCCAAAACGAGGCTCGCACATGCGTCGTGTACACTGATAACGTCACATCCCTTTTTTTCTTTAATTAAAACAAACTAACATCAATAACGCAACAGTCCAACATGGAACAACGATGAATGTCCCGTAGGGGATCGCTGACCTGACTAGGACGCCGGCTCAGTCTCTGAGTCCAGGACGTAGTCCTTAAGCCGAGCCGGCGGCCGGCGATTATGTCGCACCGGATATCGGGGACTGTTCTGTGGGATCGCTCCTGGGCACTCCACCCGCGGCAGCCCATCCGATGGGGCATCCGTTATGGGGCTCTCCGTCCCCGCTTCCGATGGGGATCCCTCGTCGGGGCCTGTCTCCTCACCGGGAACATCCACTTTCTTAAAAAAAGATTGGTTGCGGGTGATTGTCCCTCGCTCGTTGGCCGCGGTGACCATGGTCCCCTTCACGTGGGTGACGGTCAACGGTTGGGGTTCATATGGTAGTGCCAGCTTCCCTTCCGGTCGATGGTTCCGCACCAACACGGAATCGCCTACGGCCATCTCCTTATCTTGCAAACCTCTCCTTGCACTTTCCTTCATGTTGCGTGCCGCTCACTCCTACCGGACTTTCTCGTTGTCAATGACCCTGGGTTCTCGCCCTCCATCTCAGGGATCAACCCTCTCGGGCAGGGTCCCTGTGGACTGTTGGGGCGTGGCTCTGTATTCCCTTAGGAGCTCGACCAATTTCTGCCGTAGATCATTCCCTCCGTTGGCAGATATCCTGAACACTTTGTTAAGGGTCCGCATCATTCTCTCAGCTTCACCATTGGCTCGAGGCCAGAGGGGCGAGACCGTCCGATGTTGGATGCCTTTTTCTTTCAAGTACTGCGCAAACTGGTTTCCCGTGAACGGGGTTCCATTGTCCGTGCACAACAGTTCAGGGAAACCATGCGTGGCAATCGTTCTGTCCAACGCCCTGGTGGTGTGTTCAGTCGCTGTTGATTCAGCCACTTCCACCTCCGGGTACCTCGACCATTGGTCGACCACCGTGTTAGGGAGAATTCTCTGTTTAGGCTGAATTTCCCTACCTAGTGAGTCCCCCAGCAGCTTTGCTGGATTTCTGGGGTTTAATTTTTTTCTCCTGCCAAGAGTGAGACTCTTTTACCCTCACTCTTGGACATGTTGAAGTGTGTTTTCTTGGTTAAACCTTGTGTTGAATGGGCTATGGGGTCTTTTACTCCATAGGGCCTCATGTATTTTTGTGATATGGGTCACACAGCACCCTCTGTGCCGTGACCCAGGGGTGTCCTAGGGACTCCCCAACATAGACTCCATACCCTGGGACTGACTACTGTCTCCCAGGGCATGTAAAGTCACCAAAGACTTTGCTAGTCTTGAATCCTGAACAGAACCAGTACAAACCATCATATTGTGGACGTACTGGCTGGGGCAATTCGATTGCCCCAGGGTCTGTTAGTCGAGGGGGCACGTCTCCGTCCCCCCTGATCGAGTTTTGGCTGGTGGCAGTGGAAACTACTTTTTATATTCGACCGCGAATATTTCCCTATGGGATTTCCCATTGTTTTAGGCTAACACATTTAATTATTTATTTACGGTAGCCTTAAACATACCGCCGGTTTATATATTTATTTTTATAACTCCGGTTGGGACTTTTTGCCAAAACTTGATTCTAAAATGGCGTTGGTGTTCGCCTCTGTAACTCTGACCCAAAGTGGAGCCCTTTGTTCCACTTTTGGCGGGCTTCTCCACAGAAGCCCTCCAAAGTGGTGCCACTCTGTCTGGGGTACTTAGGAGGGGTGGAGGGGGATTTAGGCACCCTGGACTGAGTTACCTTGGTAACTCAAGTCGCACTCCGTCCTGATTGGCCCAAGTGGTGAGCCGCCCGGCTCACCACTTAGCATGTTTGAGTGACAGCTAGGCTGGGTGAATGGGGGTTTGCTGCATAAAAGCAGGGCTTTGGGGACTGGGACTTCAGAAGTCGCCACAGGACCAAGAATCCGACGAGGGAAGAGCTGAGCCGACCTGCTTCGACGACACCACCCGGTGGAGCCCTGCTGAACCGTCTCACCACTTTTTCCCGACGACCGAGGAGAACTCTTAACGGAGTGGCTCCTTCCCTTGACTGGTGGGGACAACCAGTTTTCGCCTTCTTTCCGTTCTTTGAGGTATCTCGTGGCCGCCTTGCCTGTGCCAAGCACCCCGGCAACCGGAATACCACACTTTACCCCCATACCGCGAAAGTCGGCACCAACCCTTTAACCGGAGGACTCCGCGGCTGGTTTCTTCCCGGGCAGTGCAACGACCCTCTTCTTCTGCTCTTCAGCGAGAACTTCTTCTCCCCTGACCGACGTCGAGCCCTGCTGCCACTGCCTGGAACAACTGCCACCGCTGGAGGATCCTTTCCGCTTAAGGTACCGTGTTCTGCCTGGCTTCCCTTGCTACCGACTGTACGGGGTAGATTTAGTCCCCGGCTTTCGAACCTGGGAGTGCCTGGGACACTTTGGCTAAACTTTCTGAGCCACTCTAACCTCTTTTTGACTCTTTGCAAGACTTTGAATCTCTAACTAACAGTGTGATCTTGGGCACATTTTCGCTCCGGCTACTCTAAGAGTGGGCCCTGCCTAGTGACTTTTGCTCACCTGTGACTTTATTCTTCGTTAAGCCTATTGCAAGTGTTCTGGACCTTAGAGTGGTGTGTCTAACCTATTTCTGCTTTTTTCTCTCCCTTTCTTGGAAACTACTAGAGTGTCATCTAACGTTAAGCACTCACCTCTGTTTTAATTAAGTGGTGTTAACCTAGAGTTGTCTAGATAGGAGAAAGGATTGAATTTACTTTCAGTATAACTGTGTTGAAGTGCTTTTACTATATTTTTGCTAGAGTGTTTTTAACTTATGTGTATTTTAAATAAATAACTATATACTTTTGAAACCAAGCTCTGGTCAGTGTTTGCTTGTGCTATTGTGTTTTGGTACATATTGTGTATACTTTACATACTGCCTAACTCTTCTTGAGAGAAGTCTGACTGCTCAGCCACAGCTACCAGGTAAATCTGGGTGGTACAGACTGCTACCAAAGGGGTTTACTGCTCTACCTGTAGTCTTAAATCTTTTGCAGTGTTCCCCAAGGGAACTGCACAGGTTTCTGCCTAACACTGGTGTACAGCGGTGGGATTTGTATTGAGTATACATTTTATTGTGCTTTAGATACCTTAGTGCAACTAACCACAAAGCTTAGCACTGAAAAAGTAAAACCTCTAACATGTCAGTTATAGAAAGCTATAGTCAAGAGTCCCTTGCAGCCAAAACTGCTGATTGTTTAAGAGTGCTCTGTAAACATAAGGATCTCCTGACTAAGGGCAAGAAAATGGAGCTGATTGAAAGATTGCTAGCTAACCAAAGTCTGGGTGATGGTTCAGAGGAACCTACCACTCCAGCAACTGTAGATGACAGTATTGAAATTAACATGGAGCAAAATGTTGATGATTCTGAGGAAGAGTCAGAAGAGGAGGGTGAGGCTGTTGTGACTGTCCCCCCTAGGCCTCTGCCTGCTCTACCTGCTGTACCTACTGGGCCTTTACCAGGTCCCACATTTAGTCCTCAGTACTTTGAACTGGAGAAAATGAAACTAGAATTGGAGTATAAGAAACTTAATGCTCAAACTGACAAAGAACTAAGGCTAAGGGAAATGGAGCTCAAGTATGAGCTAGAAATGAAGAAATTATCTGTTGAGAATGCTTCTCTCTCTGGCTCCTCTAGAAGTTCCAGTCCTAAAAGACCCCGGATGCCTAAAGAATTGGTTGGTATGTATGAGCCTAAGTTGGATGTGTTGGATTGGTTGTCTCTGTTTGAATATAATCATGGGCTCCAGAACATCACAGGAAATGACTTACTCACCTGGTTGTTCTCTAGGCTTCCCCCTGTTGCAACTGATGTGGTAATGGAGATGGGGGAGGAGGATAGGAAGGACTATGAATGTGTGAAACTAGCTTTGATAGCTAGGTTTGGGAAGACCCCTTCCCAGTATCTTAAGAGGTTTAGGAGCCTCAAAAAGCATGATGGTACCCCTTGGGCTACCTGGGTGAGTGAATGTTTGAAAAACTTAGAGGGATGGATTAAGGGTTACAAGGTGAACACTTATGAGGGGATGAGAAATCTCTTTATGTTGGAGTCAATTTATGATGCCTGCTCTCCTGAGCTCAGACAGCACTTGGCTGATTCACAGGAATTGGATCCTAGGAAGCTAGCTAAGGCTGCTGACTTGTGGGTTGCCAACAGGGCCACTCACAAGGATTCTGGGGTAACTCAGAAGAAGGATGGGGAGAAACAGCCTAAAAAGGACCCCAAAGAGAATTCTAATACCTCCCATACCCAAGAGGGCCACAAACAACCAAATAACCAGGGTAAGCCCCAGGGTAAACCGAATCAGGCTAGTGTACCTTCTGGCCACAAGCCAGAAGGAGGTCAGAGCAAGCCACCCTTCCAGAGAGCATTTGGACAATGCTATGTCTGTCAGGGTACTGACCATATCAAAGGAGATCCCAAGTGCAAGGGTAAACCTGCAGGGATCAGCACAGTCTCCTTAGCCTTCACTCCTGAGGATGAAGTACAGATGGCTAGTGCCCACTTTGAACTCTTTGCTGAAGAACCCTTGGGTCTTCAAGCAACTGTAAACTTAGAGCCTATGGGTCTGGTTAGTCCCCAGAATAGGGTTGTGTATAACTCCCTACCTGTTAACTCTAAGGTGTATTATGTGGACAGTGTTCTTGTCAATGGCCAGGATACTCCTGCCAGGAGAGACACTGGGGCCAGCAGAACAGTAGTGGATGAAAGCTTCTTTCAACCTGAGGATGTGGCCAAAGCACCCAAAGGTCCCACTAAGATGTCTGGAGGCCCTGTCCAAATGGTTCCTATCCTACCAGCCCTCATTCAGTGTAACAACATGACAGTGAGGATCCCTGTCAGTGTTCAGACTGAGGTACCTGGGAAGGTCCTGTTAGGGAATGACCTAAGAACTCTAGGAGTAGTGTCACATACCCCCAGGCCTCCCAGTATGGAGAAGCAGAACTTAACCAAATTGGCTAGAAAGGCTACCTTGAAGGACCCTTCTAAGCCTGTGGGACCCTCTACTGAGAACCCCACTACAAGCCCTGGTGTTAGTAAGTTGACCTCTAACCCAGGCACATTTCAGGATAGTATGCTAGGAACATGGGCGCCCCAACCAAGCTCCATCATTGTTCCCCTAGTCTCAGAGTCTCTGACTCCCCCTGCTTCTGAGGAAGAGGTGGATAGACCAACTAGGCCCCTATCTGGACCTGAGAGAACTGGTAATTCTCAGTGCTGGTGGAAAACCAGAAAAGAAAAGTCTAAGGCCAAAAACCTTCAGACTGTTGGACCTTCTACTGAAGACCCCAACTCAAATCCTAATATTAGGGGGGAAACTCCTAAAATAGGTAAGGGTAGATCTAAGAGGAAGGGGAAGCAGGTACATTGCCTAACCCCAACCCCTCCAACCAAGAGGCCTAAGACCCAACCTGCTCCCACAAGAGAGGTGGTGAGGAACCTTGGAGGCCCCTCTAGATCTAAGGGAATCCTTTATAAGGACCCCTTCAAAAAGCCTAACATAGGTTCAGAAGTTGTCCCAACTTCTGAGGGACTGGTCAACCAGATCCCCTATAACAAAAAGACTGATGTTCCTCAAAGGGTTTGTAGGTCCTTTAGCTTGCAAAAGAAAACCTTTGAGTTCTCCCTTAAGCATAGGTCAAGGTGTCACCATCAAAATGCTGATGGACTCTCTAGGATGTATATCATCGACTAGAGGTATGAGGTTCATCCGGGAGTGGATTAAATCCTCCTGTCCCTTAGTCTGGGGGGGGCGAGTGTTAGGGAGAATTCTCTGTTTAGGCTGAATTTCCCTACCTAGTGAGTCCCCCAGCAGCTTTGCTGGATTTCTGGGGTTTAATTTTTTTCTCCTGCCAAGAGTGAGACTCTTTTACCCTCACTCTTGGACATGTTGAAGTGTGTTTTCTTGGTTAAACCTTGTGTTGAATGGGCTATGGGGTCTTTTACTCCATAGGGCCTCATGTATTTTTGTGATATGGGTCACACAGCACCCTCTGTGCCGTGACCCAGGGGTGTCCTAGGGACTCCCCAACATAGACTCCATACCCTGGGACTGACTACTGTCTCCCAGGGCATGTAAAGTCACCAAAGACTTTGCTAGTCTTGAATCCTGAACAGAACCAGTACAAACCATCATATTGTGGACGTACTGGCTGGGGCAATTCGATTGCCCCAGGGTCTGTTAGTCGAGGGGGCACGTCTCCGTCCCCCCTGATCGAGTTTTGGCTGGTGGCAGTGGAAACTACTTTTTATATTCGACCGCGAATATTTCCCTATGGGATTTCCCATTGTTTTAGGCTAACACATTTAATTATTTATTTACGGTAGCCTTAAACATACCGCCGGTTTATATATTTATTTTTATAACTCCGGTTGGGACTTTTTGCCAAAACTTGATTCTAAAATGGCGTTGGTGTTCGCCTCTGTAACTCTGACCCAAAGTGGAGCCCTTTGTTCCACTTTTGGCGGGCTTCTCCACAGAAGCCCTCCAAAGTGGTGCCACTCTGTCTGGGGTACTTAGGAGGGGTGGAGGGGGATTTAGGCACCCTGGACTGAGTTACCTTGGTAACTCAAGTCGCACTCCGTCCTGATTGGCCCAAGTGGTGAGCCGCCCGGCTCACCACTTAGCATGTTTGAGTGACAGCTAGGCTGGGTGAATGGGGGTTTGCTGCATAAAAGCAGGGCTTTGGGGACTGGGACTTCAGAAGTCGCCACAGGACCAAGAATCCGACGAGGGAAGAGCTGAGCCGACCTGCTTCGACGACACCACCCGGTGGAGCCCTGCTGAACCGTCTCACCACTTTTTCCCGACGACCGAGGAGAACTCTTAACGGAGTGGCTCCTTCCCTTGACTGGTGGGGACAACCAGTTTTCGCCTTCTTTCCGTTCTTTGAGGTATCTCGTGGCCGCCTTGCCTGTGCCAAGCACCCCGGCAACCGGAATACCACACTTTACCCCCATACCGCGAAAGTCGGCACCAACCCTTTAACCGGAGGACTCCGCGGCTGGTTTCTTCCCGGGCAGTGCAACGACCCTCTTCTTCTGCTCTTCAGCGAGAACTTCTTCTCCCCTGACCGACGTCGAGCCCTGCTGCCACTGCCTGGAACAACTGCCACCGCTGGAGGATCCTTTCCGCTTAAGGTACCGTGTTCTGCCTGGCTTCCCTTGCTACCGACTGTACGGGGTAGATTTAGTCCCCGGCTTTCGAACCTGGGAGTGCCTGGGACACTTTGGCTAAACTTTCTGAGCCACTCTAACCTCTTTTTGACTCTTTGCAAGACTTTGAATCTCTAACTAACAGTGTGATCTTGGGCACATTTTCGCTCCGGCTACTCTAAGAGTGGGCCCTGCCTAGTGACTTTTGCTCACCTGTGACTTTATTCTTCGTTAAGCCTATTGCAAGTGTTCTGGACCTTAGAGTGGTGTGTCTAACCTATTTCTGCTTTTTTCTCTCCCTTTCTTGGAAACTACTAGAGTGTCATCTAACGTTAAGCACTCACCTCTGTTTTAATTAAGTGGTGTTAACCTAGAGTTGTCTAGATAGGAGAAAGGATTGAATTTACTTTCAGTATAACTGTGTTGAAGTGCTTTTACTATATTTTTGCTAGAGTGTTTTTAACTTATGTGTATTTTAAATAAATAACTATATACTTTTGAAACCAAGCTCTGGTCAGTGTTTGCTTGTGCTATTGTGTTTTGGTACATATTGTGTATACTTTACATACTGCCTAACTCTTCTTGAGAGAAGTCTGACTGCTCAGCCACAGCTACCAGGTAAATCTGGGTGGTACAGACTGCTACCAAAGGGGTTTACTGCTCTACCTGTAGTCTTAAATCTTTTGCAGTGTTCCCCAAGGGAACTGCACAGGTTTCTGCCTAACACACCGCCAGAAAGTACATGCCCTTTCCCGTTGATCCAAAGTCGGCATGGACCGTGCCCCACGGCTTCTCACTCCGTTCCATGGAACTGATGAGTGGAGCCCTCTCAACCAGACTCGGTGCTTGGCACGGCAAACACCTCTTCACAAACAACTCCACCAGACTTTCCAGATCGGGGAACCATACCTTGGGTCTGAGCCGCGCCTTTGTCTTGGCAATACCCTGGTGTCCCGTATGGGCCAGTTCCAGGACGCGGTTCCTTAGGGCTTGTGGAATGACTATTTGCCTTCCCCGCAGCAGTAGTCCATCTTCTGATATTGAAAGTTCGTCCCTCAGCTTCCAGAGTGCCTGAAGGTCCTTCTGAACACTCTGTTCCCGTCTGGAGTTGTTTTGGAGCATCTCCTTCCAGTCACCACTTCTCACCGCCGCTTTGACCATCTGAAACACTTCATCCATCGACGACTCCTCGGCCACTGCTACCCTGGATAGAGCCATGGGCATCGCGCTCTCCACCACGTGGCACACCAACTCTTGGCAATCTAATACTTCACTGGGGCCTTCCGCCTGCTTGTGACTCGGGTGGCGGGAAAGGTAGTCCGCCGGATTATTAGTCCCCGGTCTGTAGACAAGCTTAACCCCGTACTCGATGAGTGCTAGCAACCAGCGCTCTATCCTTGGGGGAGGTTTCGACGACACGCCGGCCAGGATGGGCAGGAGCGGCTTGTGGTCAGTCACAACCGTAACTGGATTGTCCAGAATGTACAGGCAAAAATGGCGGCAACCCCACAGAATGGCCAACGCCTCTCTCTCAATCTGCGAGTAGCGCTTTTCCGTGTCCGTTAGAGCTTTACTCGCATAGGCAATGGGGTGCATGTCTCCTCTATTATCGGCCTGCATAAGGACAGCCCCCAGACCCACTGGGCCGGCGTCAACGACAATCTCCGATTCTGCGGTGGGGTCAAAATATGCCATTGTGTCCCGATCGGACAGAGCTTTCTTGACCTCCTGAAACGCCTCCTGCTCTCTCCTGTCCCACATCCAGACGGCCTCATTCCTGGTCAAAGCCCTGAGCGGCTCGGACAAGGACGGCAACCCCTTGATGAAATGCCCGCCGTAGTTGACCATCCCCAGGAAGCTACGTACTTCCGTGGGAGACTGGGGCGCCGCCGCTTCGCAGATGTCTTTGACCTTCTCAGGATCTGGCGATACGCCGCTGGCATGGAATATGAAGCCAAAAAACCCTATTCTGTCCTTGAAAAACTCACATTTATCACGGTGCAGAGTGAGACCCGGCTCGCTCAACCTTCGCAGGGTACGCTCCAGTCTCTTCATGTGCTCTGCCTTGGACTCTGCAAAAAACAAAATGCCATCACTCATATTGAGTACACCCTTAATGCCAGCCAGCGCACCCCTGGTGGCATTTTGAAAAACTTCCGCCGCTGAGGAAATACCAAAACTCGGGCGTTTAAACTGATAGAGGCCCTCGTGTGTAGTAAACGTTGTAATATATCTGGAATCTGGGTGGAGCTCTAGCTGGTGGTAGCCCGACCTCAGATCCAGCTTCGATAACACTCTGGCCCCTTGTAGTTCCCCCCACGATGTCATCCAGGGTTGGTGTCAGATGTCTCTCACGTTTAATTGCGGCATTCGGAAGGCGCATGTCCACGCAGATGCGTACCGCCCCAGCTGCTTCGGTTTCGGTGCCACCACGATGGGCGAGACCCAGGGCGTCGGCCCCTGCATCCTCTCAATGATGTCCATTTTGGCCAGAAGTTGAAGCTCCTTCTCCACTTGCTCCCTGAGGTGGAACGGGATCCTTCGATGTTTGAGGGCGGTGGGCCAGATGGTATCATCGATATGTAGATGCACTGGGGGACCCTTCAGCTTGCCCACTCCATGAACAATACCGGCGAATTTGGTCAGCAGTTGGTCAATGTCCACCTGGTACACCTCAAGGGCAAAGTGCACCAGGTCCAACACCTATGACGCAGCACAACTGAGAAGCGAGTGCTGGCTGACGTCCGTGACAAAAAACCGGGCTTTGATGGTCCTGGTCCCTCTGGTGACAGGTGCCACAAACACCCCTAGAATGGGTAGCAAAGTGTCACCTCCAAAGGTGAAAATCTTAGCCGTTGACATATCCAATGGTGGTGGTCCCGGGATTGCCATGTAATGGTCGGTGGCAAGCACACAGACAGAGGCGCCCGTGTCTATCAGTACCTGCGCCGGGACACCTTGAATGTCAACCACACACCTAGGCTGTCTCTTTTTTCATGCTCCTGTCGCAAGGTTCGAAATGAAAAAAACCTCCTCTTCCTCTTCCTCTGCGATATCTAGTCACTGGACATCTTGCTCCAGTGTCGCAACACTGCGTTGTCTCCTGAGCCCGCCACCATTAGGCCTTGCAAGTCCTCTTTGCGTGGCAACTGGTGCGGGGGCACGACACATCCTGGCATAATGGCCCGGACCATTGCACCTGCCGCATGTTCTTGATTTGGCGGGACAGTCATCAGAGTGGGGCAGATCATATCTGCAGTACTGGCAAATGGTCGCATATCCGTGTGCTGGAGCTGCATCCTGGCGTTTCTGGCTCCATCGCGCCTTCGATGAAGCTTGCCTTCCCACTGCAAATGCCTCTTCAGACCTTCTGGGGCGCACAGCAGTGACCATTTTAGCTCCTCTCGTCTCAGCCAGTTCATACACCCTGCCTTCTAATATTTGGGCAAGAGACAGTCCCGGTTCCCGCAATATCTGGCTACGTAGTTTGCCCGAACTGCACCCCTGAATCACTTGATTGCGGATCATGCCCTCTTCATTGTCCCACCTGCAGGTGGTAGCCATCTGCCGCAGGCGTGCGCAGAACTGATCAAGCGATTCCTCCTCCCGCTGTTTCTCACCACAGAATAAAAATCTGTCGAAGTCCACGTTGGATAGGGGAATTAAATAGTTCTTGAGAGCCGTTTTAACGGCATCATACGTTGCCACTTGTAGGTTTAGAGACTCATATATGCGGAGAACGTCCATCCCTGCCTTTCGTCCTGAGGCTAACGATATCGCCATTGCTCGCGTCGGATTCAGGATACACAACGAAGAAAAATGCTTGTGGTTGACACATCGGTGCGTGTCAAGCTGCTCACTTCGTTGTATCCCGCCTCGTCGCCAATGTGGTGGGCGAGCCGGTGCTTCGGGCCGCCCTGTACTAACATGCACATGCATACAAGCACTGAGACATGACACATGCGACCATGCTTTCCAAGGTCCCGGCAGCAACTGCCGCTCGGACGTTCTTTATTCAAAACGCGCATGTGCAACCCAAAACGAGGCTCGCGCATGCGTTGTGTACACTGACAACATCACATCCCCCACGCTCCAGCGCTCGGCTGGGCCTGTCCATGTTTGGGGTGGAGCTGCTGTCTCCTGGGGGTGAGGCGGGCGGGCCTGGGCAAAGGGCGGAGGAAGGGAAGGAACTTGCGGCCCAGCCCACGTGGCACAGAAATGTCTGCAGGCAGTGCCGGGGCAGGGCCAGCCAGAGAGAGGCCCTCAGCTGGCGAGTGACTCCCGGACAAGTACCGCACCCCGCACCGGTGAGTGACTCCCCAACATGGGAAGAGGGCTGGCTCATAACTGTGCTCCCCAACCAGGGGATCCCCGTTACAGTGTGCTAGGGATTCTTCCGGGAGGGAGGGGTTAATGTCTACACCCCAGAACAAAAGATGAATCCTTGAGACGGTCGGGCACCCCCGATTCATTCCACTAACTGTATCTGGCAGCATTATAGCACCCAAACACGCTTCGTGGCTTCTAAGCACTTTGATGCCCCTTCTCCGGTTATGTTTCTCATAGGGGACAATGGGGTGTAGGTGCCCTGCTCTTGTGCGAAGGTGGGGCGGGTGCATCACAAATTATGATGCATTTGGCTAACACTGGGAAGTGCAGCAGTGGCAGGTTTTATTTGTTAGGAGGGGTGGTGGTAGGGGGAGGGGCAAAGGCACATCCAACATCGGGACCCTGCGAGCTCCAATGATTTTTCAGTGTATTTTTGTTGGGGTCATTGGATTTGGGTTGTTTGGGGTGGGGGAGGCTGAAGCCTTCATGCAGGTTTCTGGTTGGCAGTAACTGGTGGGGACCGGGGCGGGGGGACCTGAACCTGTGGTAATCACTGGTAAAGGGTTTCCGTGGGGAGTTGGGAATTGGGTAAGAAGATTGGATGGGTCCTCCCCGTCCACCCCTTCTCTTCATCCAGTTCAAGGTGTAATTGGTGCACAACAAAGAGGGTACATTTTTTAAAGTCCCGATCTGGCTGCGGGGGTGATTGGAAGGGGCAGGAGGTTGGTGGTAAGCACAATCTTCAGATGTTACAACATTTGAGTTCCATAACTGGAAGTGCTATTTTAAACACATCGCCTTTGGGTGCATTCAACTTCCTGGTTCCTGTTTTTTGCAGCTTGGAAGCCCACATGGCTCATCAGAAGTGCTGCAGGGTCACTTCTACTAAAGCCCCTAAATTGCTATGGAAAGCGAGACATCCGGTGTTTGTGGGGGCGGGGAGTATTTTATCACTGATTGGCAGCATCACCCCCGCCCGTTAAGCGCAGACGTGGGGGGTTGGGGCAGGAACTTGTGCCCCAGTATCAGGGTGCGGGTTTGCAGGCCTGTGGTATAACTATGCAATGACAGTGCCCCTGATAATGGCAGCGAGAAGCTGATTGCAACGGGGTGTCCAGAACTTTGACCTAGATACATAAGGTATGTCTCCATGGAGAATTTATCTGTGATACTTCCTAGCGGTGCTACGTAACGATCTGCCGAACAAGTTTGGGTTCCTGTGCTACCAATTACCCACCTCTTGTTACATATGGGGTCCCAGATTCTTCTTTCTGAATATCTGCATGTGAAGTTTTGAGTTTTACGTTAGACGTCTGAACTGGACCCATAAACCCATTGCTCTTTGTTCATGGTCCTTCTGGACAGTGCTAGTGTGCTGCCCTGGACAGTGTTAGCACGTTACCCGAGGTAGTCCGGACATCCCACCAGCTGAGACCGTCCCTTGGTCTGAGGAGCCTTAGAGACATGAAAGGAGGAGCCCAGAATAGGGGAGTGAAGAGACCGGGCAGCACTGCACATGCCCCCCCTCGCTCCCCCTGCTGACACAGTAACCGGGCCCCCACAGAGACTATAAACTTCTCCGGCCCTGAGAGCAGAGCTCGGATAATAATAGGCAGTGCTAACATGCTACCCTGGACAGTGCCAACATGCTACCCTGGACCCATGCTTACCTGGAGAGTGCCAGCTTGTCACCCTGGACAATGCTAGTACGCTAGCCTGGGCAGTGCTATGTGCTACCGTGGGCAGTGCTAGCAAGCTGACCTGGACAGTGCTCACGTGCGAGCCAGGACAGTGTTAGCGTGATACCCTGTGCGGTATCTGGTCTTTCCATCGAAAGAGTTTCCAACAAAACCCTTTCCATCGAATTTTGCAACAAATTTTTTTTCATCGAATGTATGTGTGTGGGAATAAAGGGTTAATTTTGTTTGGTGTGGGTTATTAAAGGTAAAAAACAGGTGGTTTGGGGGTGACCCCCAAAAAACAAAACAAAATTACTAAAAATACATTTATCCCACACACACATACATTTGATGGAAGAAATTCAAAAACATATTAAAAACAAAAACAGGGAGACTCGGAGTCTAAAAATGGCCGCCGTGGGGAACACACCATGAGGAGGTGCACTCTGTCCCCTGCAGGCCAATAGATAGTTTTGCAGCCGGAGCACTTCCTCCGCAGGCACAGTAGGGGCGAAAACGAGCCCGAGAAGCAGGCGGTCCAGAAAACACCAAAGGAAAAGGCGTCCTGCCGCCTCTGCATCACCGTGCCGTGGAGCGAGCAGGAGAGCACGGAAACCTGCGCCGCATGTCTGCAACACAGCGAGTCAAGCAGGCAAACAAAGGGGTTGCGGCCCCGGCAGGCAATCGGCATCGGAGGAAAGAATCAAGTGAGAGGGGCCCGCCCGGGTATTTCTCAGTGCACCCGAGCCAGACGCTTTGACCCGAGGTAGTCCGGACTTCCCACCAGCTGAGACCGTCCCTCGGTCTGAGGAGCCGCAGAGACATGAAAGGAGGAGCCCGGAATGGGGGAGTGAAGAGACCGGGCAGCACTGCACATGCCCCCCCCTCCCTCGCTCCCCCTGCTGACACAGTAACCGGGCCCCCACAGAGGCTGTAAACTTCTCTGGCCCTGAGAGCAGAGCTCGGATAATAAGAAACCCGACGATAAGAGCGGGGGAGGGGCCCAGAAGTAGTTCCTGCTACTCCAGGAGTAACACATAAACCGAGAACTATAGAGGCCCCAATGGGGAAGACAGCTTCATCGTCAAGGGGAAAGAGGGCCACGCAATCAAACATCTGCAGCTCCCTCCCAGAAAATTAAAAGAACCAGCGCTGCTGCAGAGCATGGAAGGCCTGGCCCACCTGGGGAGGGATGGGCTGGCCACAGGCTGAGTGCACCTACCAACTCCATAAGGGGGAGTTATAACCACCACTAAAATAGAACCTGACTCAAGTCCCTCCCACCCCCAAGAACTCGGTCCGGCAGGACCAGAACAATTACCTAGGAGACGGGGCCACACCAAACCAAACAGACCAAGAACCCCATCCAAGGGACCCAGGCTGAGGACGAAAGGGGGGGGGGACCCAGAGGAGTCGGACTCCCTCACAATGCAAGGAGTGAAGTCCGGCTCAGATAGGCGGTTATAGGGCATGCACCCCGCCCAACAGAAGGAAGCCAATCATACACAAAATATTCAAGGGTTATGCAGACTGACCGCACAATGTCTAAAAACAGAGAGAAAGACCCCGAACAGACCGCGGCGAAGGGGGGGAAGAAAAAATCACAGGAGTGTTCGATCCAGAAGCTATGGATGAATGAGCGAGGGTGGACCTCAGTCAGACTCAGAGCAATAGGGGGACAGAGAGGAAGGTAGTCTCCCTCAGGACCAACAACCGGAGGGAGCAGCAGATCAAACGATCACTCAAAAGGTGCTCGAGAGATGCCTTCAATCCTTCGGGGAAAGAATGGTCTCAACCATACAATCCCAAATGGACAAGATGAGGGAGGACCTAATAGGAGCACTGAGAGAAGTGAAGGGGGACCTGCGCTCCCTGATAGTGAGAGTGGACAAAAATGAGCGAGCACTCCAGGACATGGCTGATGACATGCCTAAAATGGAGGACCTAATGGAGCACCTGGCCAGGGCTACCCACAACTTCAGACAGAAGATATGGAGAAGAGGTTGAGGAGAGTGAACATTAGGATCAATTCACTGCCAGAGGCAGTGGGAGACGCAGAACTTTCCCATGCCATCCAACAACTATTCGCGGACCTAGTCTCATCCCTGGACCCTGCTGAGATCCGAGTGGACAGAATTCACACAGTGGGGCTGAAAAGGAACTAACCTGGGGCACGCCTACTGGATGTACTGGTGGCCATGCATGACTACGCTCAGAAAGAAAAAATCCTTGGGGAAAGCAAGACCGCAAAAATACCTATTCTGCAGAGGGGTCCCCTTGCAGCTATACCAAGACATTTCCCAGGCCATCCTCATGAAATGATGCAGTTAGTCACACAGGAACTGACAAAAAGGGGAATCAGATATAGATGGACGTTCCCTTTCGGGCTACTCTTCGAGCATGAAGGAAGGCAAAGGAGAATAACATCAGTGGAGGAAGGAACAACCCTTCTGGGCCTGGAGGCCGAGGCAGTCAACATCGAAGACCATGGTCCAAACAGGTCTAACCCACTGAGAATGGACCACCCAGGGTACAAAGAAAGAAATTGAGACAGCTTCAAGGTCCAAAGGAGAGGATGGGAACCCTGGGGAGACAACCAGGGGCGGCACCCTTGCAAGAATAATACAGGGCAGTAAAGCGTCCTGGGGAGGTGGCAAGTAACGATAACCTGCGGGTGAGGATACGGAAGGGGATCTCTTGGGAGTAAGGTATGGGTCAAGGGGGACCCGCACAGGTATGCGCTGGGAACAGGGAGGAATCCAACCCCCGAGGAGGCAGTGCGAGGGAGTCACATCAGGAAGGGGAGGAGGGGAGGAGGGGAAGAGGGGAGGGTGATAGGGGGGAATCCTGGTCCACATCGGCATCCACACCTCGACAAAGCAAATGAGACCACGCACACCTCACATAAGATGGCCAGGCCACACACATTAAGCATTCTATCACTGAACATTTGTGGCCTCGATTCCCCAATGAAAAGAAAGAAGTTAGACCACTTCCTAAAGAGAGAAATTCCAGACTTGGTTACCCTCCAGGAGACACATATACACAGCAGGGACAAATTAAAGCTGAGAATCCAGGGATAAAGTAAGGTGGAACAGTCCAACAAGGCGGCCAAAAAAGCAGGAGTTCTTATAGCGATAAGAAACGGCCTGGACCTCACAGTGATCAACCAAATTAGGGACAGTAGGGGGCGATTCCTGGCATTGAATCTTCAGGGAAAAGGGGAAACTTACACACTAGCCATCCTCTACGCCCCAAACGTGGGCCAGGACCGGTGGATACAATCCTCAATACAGAAACCGGTGGGGTTCGCAAAGGGGGAAAATAATCCTCACCAGTGATTTTAACCTAGCTTTGGACCCAGACAGAGACAGGAGCACAGGAATCTCTTATGCCCACAATAAAACATCAAAGGAGCTTAAAGAGAAAATTGATAGCTTGGCACTGGTGGACGCATGGAGAGAGAAAAGGTGGGGCACAGGGGGTTATGCATTATACTCCCACATGCACAAAACTGCCTCGAGAATTGAGCATATGTGGGTTTCACACAGTCTAGTGGGGCAGATAACAGACCTGGAATTGGGGGCAATAACGCTATCAGATCACGCACCTATCACATTAAACGGTAAATGGAAGTGGGGACCCCCAGGACTTTGGAGGTGGCATATAATTTTGCAGACCATCAGCTGAGAGAGAAGCTAGGGGAGGAAATGGAGGAATTCTATCAAAACAACGAAAGCCCGACATCAACCCACGGATGGTTTGGGATGCCTTCAAAGCTAAGTTAAGGGGGAAAATAATAGCAACCAAGGCCCGGTGAGATTGAGAGCTTAGAGGTTTGGAAGAGGAGCTAGAATTCAAATTGAAGACAATGACACTTAGAATGGCCTAGGAAATGAGTGGAGAAATTAGAAGAGGGTATAGAGCAATTAGGGGCCAACTAGAGACCATGCAGAGCATTTGCTTGCCTATCTCAGACAAAGGTACTACGTGAAAACAAACAAAGCCGATAAAATAATGGCGAGAAGGCTAAACAAGGAAGAAAGCGAGAGCACTATTCTAAAACTAAAAAAAGCAGGAGGGGCGAATGCTCTGATACACCGGAGATTACGAGGGAATTCGTAGCCTTCTACTCCACACTAAACAAGTCAGACGATCCACCCTCTACGGCCCAAAAGTAATATTTGAGGGGCTTTAACCTACCCATACTTACACCCCAGGAAAGGGAGGAGTTGGAGAAACCCATCATATTAGACGAGGTAAAGAAAGCCATCACTTCACTATCAACCAAGCCCCAGGTCCTGATGGCTGTACAACCAAGTTCTATAAAACCTTCAAAGACAAGCTTGCTCCCTGTCTAACGACCCTCTCAACCAATTTGGGGATGGGGAAAGGATATCCCCCACTATGAAAGAAGCAAAAGTGATCCTTCTCCCCAAACTAGATAAAGACCCCACCGCATGCCGCTCATATAGACTGATAGTGCTGGTAAACACTGATGCGGAAATCTACACCAAGATTTTGGCAAACAGATTAGAACTCTTACTACCGAAGTTGGTGGATCCTAACCAGTCAGGGTTCATCAAAGGCAGGAAAACACATGACAACATCCGTAGAATAGCCCACCTGATTGAAAAAGTTAACAAAACCCACACTTCTGTTCTGTTATTGGCACTGGACGCGGAGAAAGAGCTCGACAGGGTAGAGTGGCGCTTTCTACTACACACCATGGAAAAGATGGGCTTTGGGGAGGCGTTCCTAAAAAAAAAAAAAAAAAAAACTTGTCCAATTAGCGTAACCCGTCCATGCACCTCTTAGTCAACTGGGAACTTTCGGCCTCAATAAGGGTCTCGAGGGGAACCAAACAGGGGTGCCCCCTCTCACCACTCCTCTATGCACTTCACCTAGAACTGCTACTAAACAGAATAAGAGACACTAAGGAAATGGAGGAGGGTATCCCGTTTGGCAAGAAAGCACACAAAGTCGCAGCATTCGCCGATGACGTGTTGCTAATGGTTACAAACCCGGAGACATCTCTCAGAGCTATAGATGAGACACTGGCCCTCTTTGGAGAGGTAGCAGGCCTGAAAGTGAATAGAAGCAAATCGAAGATCCTGAACCCCTCGGTCCCACAGGATAGAGAAAAGGCACTGAAGGGGGAGTTCCCATACACTTGGGCATCTAACAGCATTAGTACTTGGGTGAGAATCACCAGAGGAATAGATCAGCCCTTTGCAGCTAACTACCCATCTCTATTGGCCAACGTTAAGAACTCGTTTGCTTCCTGGGTTCGATATCATGGATGGGGAGAGTCAACGTTCTGAAAATGTCCATATTGCCTAAGTTTTTATACACCTTCATGGCCCTCCCCATAAGAATCCCCATGTCACACTTTAAGGCCTTTTGAGGTATTACCAACACATTTAATTGGGCTAGGAAACAACTTAGAATAGCGGGCACAAGCATGAAGCTGCCGAGGCAAAAAGGAGGCGTGGGAGGACCAGACCTAAATGCGTATTACCAAGCAGCACAGATCAAAGTAATTAGGGATTGGTTCAGGGAAGATAGAGGGAAACATTGAGAGAAATGGCTAGAGTTGTGATGTGGGAGGGTCTGGGAAATGCCTTCTGGCTACCAAGAGAAGAAAGCCCCCCCCCCCCCGCCCCAACATGTACCGTAGCAAAATCCAGACCTTAGTGGCTAACACCTGGGACACGCTGGTAAACAAATCTAATCTGACTTCCTTCCCCACGCCACTTACCCCGATTTTTGGAAACCCACAATTCACCCCGGGTCACGCTGGCCACAGCTACCGGAGATGGCTTGAGCGGGGCTGCCACAAGATTCGAGATATGTTCGAGGGAGGGGAGACTAAAACCTTCTGCCAGTGCAAGGGGGACTTTGGACTGGGAGAAGATGAAAGGTACCAATACGTCCAGCTGCGACACTGGGTACTGCAACCCACCGCCAGGGAAGCAGTGACCAGAGAGCTAACCCTGTTTGAGAAATATATAACTTCCAATACAGGATACAGCAAACTGGTGGGGGCTCTTTATGGACTCATCAAAGACGGCGAAGAGGTGGGATCTGGGCACTTTATGGCCAACTGGCAGAGGGAAGGGGAACAGGCCATAGAGGCAGACCAGTGGAGCAGACTATGGCCAGATATCCCCAGACTTGATAAATCGATATTTGTATCAGTGGCATATTACCCCGGCTAGGCGGGCAACATTCTCTTGTGTGAGCTCTACACAATGCTGGAGGGAACGTGGGGGTGGGGGAGAAGGGACTTGGAGGCACACCTGGTGACAATGCCCAAAGATCATGGGACACAATACAGGGCACGGTCGCAGTCCTACTAGGGGTGAGCCCAGGGGCTAATAGGGGTCTGTTCATCCTGGGGCTGCGGGTGAGCTGAAGTTGCTACCCACAAGGGCTCAGCGCAAAGTGTATGTGACTTTGGTCTTGGCAGAGCCCATGGTAATAACCCGGAACTGGAAGTCCAAGGCCGAGCCCAAAGAGCATGAATGGATAGGAGAATTTGCCAAACCGTGTTTTGTTTGTCTCAAATGCTAATAAAAAGTTAAATGGAAAAAAAAACAGGGAGACTAATAATGATAATGCAGGTTTAGTATCACGGGACAGTGCAATTGTATATATGTTAGATGGCTATTTAGGCAGGCACAAGGTATTACGATCAGAGAACCCTCATAATTTCCGTTGATCAACCTACCCCCAGTGATAATGTGGACATTCAACAGCGCCCCGATTTGTCAAATGATGTCTAAAAGTTAGTAAGTTATGTTATCCTGAAGCTAGATCAGCAAGAAATATTTGAGTATTTGTGGTTTAACAGATCAAAGAGGGTACCTTTTGCAAAACTCATGGAGGGGAGCCATACTTTGATATGTCTGGGAAGACAGCTCAGGGAAGTGGTACAGATCTTTTCCGTAGAGGCCATCTCCCAAATCCTATATCACTAGATATTGATCTGTGGGAATTTTGCTGTTTTCTAGCACTTGGCTAGGGCAATTCGGGCTGCCAGTAGCAGGTTGCTAATCAACAACACCATGGAAAGAAAAATCACCACGTACACCTAGGTGTTCCGATCAGATAGTAGGGACACCACTATCATACTAACCCCCAGTCACTATTATTTGTCTGTATACAAGTGAATTGTTTTGGTTTCGGTCACATGCACACGATTCAAATATGTATGTCTTTATGTTTATCATTTGTGATTCAACAATGAAGCTCCTATTTATACTTTTTTATGTTTTGTAAGAATAAAATTGTTTTTGGTTCACAAAAACAACCGAGTAAAGTGATACTCTCTTTGAGACCATAAGCATATTAACAGCTTATGGTCAGGTAATCTGAGAAGGGAAAGCATTAAGTGCCGTGAAATAAGTAAGGGAGGGGTAGCCAGCCTTTTATTTTCTGACCACTTTGAAACCTTTCCACACCTGAGGCTGGTCCCCAACACAAATAATTTTGTGGAAATACCCAATAGATGATCGTCTTATCACAATATAAACATGATGCCGTTGTGGAGGGTAGGAGTGCACCCATGCCAGCTCTAAGAGTGCCATTAAGATGAGGTAGGTCCTGTAGTGCTATCCTAGTGACAGACTGCTCAATGTTCACTGAGAGAACCCTGCCAGCGTACTCCGCCAATCCAGTATATGCGATAGGTTGGAGGATGGGAAGGCCCAAGCATCCATTATATTTATTAGAGCAGAGGGCCTGCCTACTCGCCCACGGCTTGCGATTGAACCATATAAATCTCATCTTTTGCAGAAGGACCTGGAAAGTGGAACTGTAACTGGGAGGGCTAATGTGTGGTAAAGAAGTTTGTGGATGACATTAATTTTTATTGCCTATTGCGACCTATCAAAGAGATCTCCTGATTCTCCCATCTCAAAAGATCATCACTCAAATGTTTAAATGGGGCAGGAATGTTGGCCTGATAACATTTGTAAAGGTTGGTGTAAACTTCACTCCCAGATAGTCCACTTCACTATTGCTCCAACTAAACAGGAACTCTTGTTTAATTCTGGCTATTTCATCTAGGGGCTCCAAAACATTTAGTCCCATAGCCTTTCCATGATTTACTAGAAAGCCTGAGGTTCGCTCAACCTCCCCAAGTTGTACTATTAAGGCAGAGAGCATTGATTGGGTGTGTGACATCATCATTACGATGTGAGCATATAAGGCTGCCCTGTGCTCAGCATGCTCTGTGGGGACACCTCAGATTCTCGAGTTGGACTGAATTCAGCTAGCCAAGGGTTCCATTATTATGTTATGTTATAGTGCATTTGTATAGTGCTTTATGTACCATTGGTATGATCTCAAAGCGCTGTTGGCTGAACACCCTCGGGGACTGCTGTCCATATCAGTTGAAAGAGTAGTGTATGATATGATATGATATATTTTATTTGTATTGCGCTTGTACACATGTGTTTCAGAGCGCAACTAGGCAAGTAAGGGGAACGGGAGAACACAACAACAACAATGATCTTACTAGGCCCAGTGACATTGGGAACGCGCAAGTGCATGGGAATGGGAAAGGGAAAGCATTTAGTGCTTGGGTGCACTTGGTATGTGAGCAGCCATAGTGGTTTCTGCGGTTTGGCTGCATTCAGTGTGGTGTGATGAATGTGATAGATCAGTGTAATGTGCGCAGCAAGGAGGGTGGTTTCCGAGTCTGCATTCTCGCTACAGTGAGGCATGTGTGGGAGAATGTGGGCCGCTAGGCTGATTTCTTTCGTGGGGTATAGCTGCGTTCTACCAGGATGAGGTGTTTTATGAGCCATGTAGGTATGTGTGCAGCTAAGATGAATTGATCAAGTGGTGTAGCTGCATTCTATTGTCTGTTGATGTAAAGAGGAGAGTGAGCATAATGGTATGAATGACTGTCTGTGGTTATCAATGGGTGGCTCCTGGCCAGGGAGGGTATGATCATTTTCTTTGGATGGGCAGTCCTTTCCGAGACGCTCTGTGGTTGGACTTGGAGGACCCATTTTCAGGATCCTTGCAGGGATTTTGAGTTGTGTTGTTGGATGCTTCTTTGGATATTCTGCAGTGATGTTTTGTTTCAGGTTGAGTCCCTATAGGGATTTTGAGTTGGGTTGTTAATAGATAAAATAATCGGAGGGGATAACGGGCAACCCTACCATGTCCGTCTGGAGATTGGGATATAGCGCGAGTAGTTCCTGTTAATGCAAATCCTTGTTTTGGGTAATTTCTAACAGGCTGTAACTCTGGTGATTAAAGCTGGGTCCGAAGCCAAATGTCAGAAACGTCAAGGCGATAACCCTCCAGTCTGCTCTAGAAAAGGCCATGTTGGCATTAAGCGCCAGCAAGGTCATAGTGATTTTTTGCCTGCGTCTGATTTCTTTTTAAACTTCTCTTTATTGGCAAGGAGCAGTAGCAGGTGCATTACATACTACATCAACAAAACGTGTTACATGTTTAAGGGTACGGACAAACAATCAGTGCATTAGTAACAGGGCAGGCACATTCACAAAAACAAATCAAGTCCGGTGAGGGGACCCACAGTTCAGCCTACACCCTTATCTGATCTGGCGATGGGGGCGAGGATAAGAGCTCCAGATCAGCTTTGCTGTTCAAATAGCTACAGAACTCTGTCCACACGTTTTTGGGGCGAGCGTTCACAGGCAATGTATTGATATAGTCCTGCTCACACACCTGTGTCCAGGTGAGAGCCTTTAGCCACATTTCTAGCATAGGGGGGGGATCGCTGCTTCCAGCACTGCAGGATGCATCTCTTGGCCACTATGGCTTCCATGTTCAAAAATTTAGCAACCCGTCTTGCCCCCTCTCCCTCCCACCGCCCGAACAACACAGCCAAGGGGTCAGGATCAATCCGGAACCCCACCATCTCTAGAGGGCCTCGAGCACAGCCTCCCAAAACGGGGCCAGCACCCCACAGGACCAGAACATGTGTGCGTGATCCGCCTCGCTGGATTTGCATTTCTGGCAAACGTGGTGTCGATTTCGTGCGAACTTCCCAACCACATGAGGAGTATAATACAGGCGATTAAGGAGTTTGAATTGCACACATCTAAATCTAGAGTTGAGGGAGACCTTACATGTGTGTGTACACATTTACGCCCACATCTCGTCAGTGATTGCTAACCCCAGTTCTTGGCTCCATGCATCCCGAATCTTATAGGATGGTTCTGCAGTACGTTCTATCAACATTTTGTAAAGGGCGGATATCATGCCCCTACCACCTGCAGAGTTAGCAATGTAGCAGATTTCGGTGGACTCCGGGGGTTAGTCTGGGTATGAGGGCCACATGTCCTGCACTGCCGCTCTGAGTCTAAAGTATTGCAGTAACTCCAGTGTTGAGCCAGAGTGTCCTGGCCTCCATGTCTGCGGGGTGATGAATTTCCCCTCGGGGAACAGGTCGGAAAGCACCCGATACCCCACGTCCAGCCAGTGTCGCATGAGGAGTTTATCCTGTGTGGGGGCGAGGCCTGGGAATGACCATATGGGCAGCCATTTATAGTACGGACGGAGGTCAGAGTGGGGTTGCAGCATCTGTTTCCATACCCTGATTGTGGTGGCCACTTGGTCAGCCGGGGCGCCGGATTGATACGAGTGGAAGAGGATCAGGGACATAACATTTATCTCCTCGGTTGCCAGGATCTCGAGTTTGACATGAGGAGGTGGGTCTTGGTGTTTATACCAGTGAGTTGCGTGTTGGGCTTTTGCAGCAATCCAGTATCGAGCTATATCCGGCGCGTTGAAACCCCCCTTCTCGTATGGTAAAGTCATATGCTGCCATTTCCTGCAGACGGCCCCGGAGTGCCACAGGAACCTGGCAAACCCCACGTATAAGTCTGTGAAATAGTGCTTCCCGGGCCAGAGTGGGACGTTGGCGAATATGTATAGGAGCTTTGGAACTATAATCATTTTGATTAGCGACAGTCTTCCCGCTAGGGACAGGGGGAGACTACTCCACCTCTTCATTCTAGCTTCCGCGTACTGCGCAGCAGCAACATAGTTGGCAGCCAATAGGGAGGCTCTAGACCGAGAGACCTGAACCCTGAAATATTTAATACCTTCTGGGGCCCACCTGAGTGGGAATTTGCATGATGGTTGAGGGGTTGCAGGTGTGAGAGGGAAGATATCTGATTTGGTGTAATTTATAGTGAAGCTCGAAAATGTACCTATTTTGATTATCTCACGGATGATTGGATCTAAGTGGACCGAGGGGTCCCTGATATACAGAAGCACGTCGTCCGCATACAATGATATAATTTTGTGCGTGTCACACAGGCGTATCCCCTTAGGAGTATGTTTGTCTCTTACACTGTCTGCCATTGGCTCGATAGCCATCGCAAATAGTAGGGGGGGAAAATGGGCACCCCTGGTGCGTCCCTCTGTGGAGGGTGAAGGGAGCTGAGAGATGAGAATTAACCAGGACTCTGGCCACTGGGTTTGTGTAAAGCGGTTTGATATAGGAGAGCATGCGTGGGCCGATTTCCATCTTCTCCAGCACCGCCCACAAGTACTGCCATGAAACCATATCAAATGCCTTTTGGGCATCTAGTGTCACGGCAACCGCGTTAGCATTAGGGTCAATTCTAGAGATGATATTGAATAGGCGCCGGATATTTAAAGCAGTGGAGCGGGCAGGGACAAAGCCGCTTTGGTCCGGGTGGATTAGGTACGTCATGATGGGGAGGAACCTGTTCGCAATGATCTTGGCAAATATTTTGGTGTCTGTATTCATAAGAGAAAGAGGTCTGTAGGAGCCACACTCCTCCGGGGGTTTGCCTCACGTAGGGACTGGGGGAGAGTGGCAAGGCGGAGGGACTCTCCCCCTCGACATACTTACGAGCCGCAATGGGTCGTGCATAATATTGTATCTCCCTAGGGGCATGTGCCTCAAAGGTCTCCAATTCCGCACATATCTGTGCCAACTTGGGCGGGGAGGGAGCAGAGGCATATTCACGCTCTAGTTCCTTGAGTTTTGACTCGGAGCATTGTAAAGAGTTCCTAATGTCTTTCTGGACCCCTGCTTCCCTAGAGATAGACATCCCTTTGATGAACACCTTGAAAGCCTCCCACCGGACCCCATCAGTTGTGTCATGAAGTTTATTGTTGTCAAAAAACGAATTGATATCCGCAAGGATGTCGGCCTTAAAAACTATGTCATGTAATGCCTCAGATGTAAAGCGCCAGTTGGAGTGACGAGGTAGTGCAGGCTGCAGGGTAATGTCGAGTGTCACTGGAGAGTGGTCTGAAAGCGTGCGTGGTAATATCTGCATGCTGAGGTTCTTCCCATCAACCCAGCCGACAGGAGGAAGAGATTGATTCTGGAATGACTGTCATGTGCAGAAGAGTAAAACGTGTACTCCCTAGCCAGTGGGTTGAGTGCTCTCCAGGCGTCAATTAGGCCAGCTGGGCCCATGTATGGCTGGAGCCGACGAGCGGCTCTGGACATCGTCCTGTGTGCAGTGCCTGATCTGTCAAGCTCAGTGTTTAGTATGAGATTCATGTCTCCCCCTCCCCACCCCAAATAACCGGGATCCCAATGTATCTCAGAAGTTGGATATTGATATCATCGAAGAAGTCGGGGGTGTCTGTGCTCGGGCGTATGTGTTGACCAGCATGCACTCCGTGTTAGCTGATAGACAATGGAGGATCATGTATCTAGCCTCTAGATCTATGTGGCTAGTGCGTAAGGAAAATTCCACTGTTTTGTGAATCAAGGTTAGAACACCCCTGGACTGAGAGGAATGTGCAGTGTAGAATTTATTGGCGCCCCATGCCGGTGCCAGAGAGGAGGAGAGATGCACAAGTGCGTGGGTTTCTTGTAAAAGGAGAATATTGGCCCCATGCCTCTGAGCATATGCCGTTATCCTGCGGGCCTTAGTGAAATTACTGAGCCCCCGAACATTCCATGACATTAGCCTAATAGCCATGTTACGAATTTATGGGACATCCCAGCATCGCGTAGCTTTGATTGTTGACCATGTGATGATTATCGATGCAGTGACACACCTTTCCACCTCCAAGCCACACTCTCCTTGCCATTTTTGAGATAACATCCCTCAACCTTGCCACCCCCCACCCTCACTGCCCTCCCCAACCAAGCAGTGCACAAAAACCCGCCCCAACACCCAACAAAGGCGCGCCCAACGGAACAGGGGCACACCTGCCTGCGCGCCCAACTGAGCCGCATCCAACCGTCATAACATGCCAAACTCGGCATTGCAGCTGCAGCGGGGGTCGCTGTTGCCGTTAACCCAACTTGAGTGTGAGATTGGTGCGACGCACCGTGTATCATGTAGCTGTATCAATTAGTACAATTCAGGGAGCCATAACAACAGGTTACACTTAGCAGAGGATATAGAGAATGCAAGGTTCATGAGTACAACAAGGGAGATATAGACGACACATGTCTTGGCAGCGCCTAGGGCGGACCACCTGTGCGGGTCGACGTTTGCCTCTTCAGCCATCAACTATTGGCTCCTCGACCGAGTCGGGAAGCGGGATGTGGGCTTCGATGAATTTCACTGCTTCCTCCGGCACCGTGAAAAAGTATAACTTATTGCGATGAGTAAGCTTCAGGCGTGCCGGGAACAGCATGGCATACTCAATTTTCCTCTCCCTGAGCAACTTTTTCACACCGTTGAACTGCCTGTGCTCCATTTGCACACTGATGGAGAAGTCTGGAAAAATTCTAGTAGTTTGAGATTCAAATTTCAGTTCCCCCTTCTCCCGGGCCAAGCGTAGTATATGGTCTCTGTCCCGAAAACTCAAAACCTTGGCAATGATCGACCTGGGGAAGTCCCCTGGCTTGGGACGGGGGGGTCAGTGCCCGATGAGCGCGCTCGATCGTGAAGAACTGGGAGAGTTGGGGATTACCCAGGAGGTCTCTCGGCAGATTTTCAACAGCCTGCTCCATCTTGCCCTTGAGGGTGGACTCCGGGACCCCCACGATGCAGAGATTATTCCGACGGGACCTGGACTCCAAATCATTGCATTTTGCCTTGACTTGCTTCACATCACGCACCAGTTCAGAGACAGTGTTTTGGAGAGTGTGCACTCCATCTTCGTTGGCCCCGATTTGTGTCTCGGCCTCCACCAGCCTGGTCCCATGTTGATCCAATTTGGCCCGCATAGAGGCAACCCTTGCATTAATGTCATCGAGCTTCTCGTGGAATGATGCAAAGTTTTTCGCCATGGTTTACATCAAGGTCGTGAGGTCAGGCTGAGGGCGGCACGAGGGTGCCTCAGAATCGTCCTGGTTCAGGGGTGACTCTCCCCGCTCCTGTCTGGGAAGTGACTTAGTGTATTTGTCCATTGCTCCCGCCTTATTGGTCCCACGTGATTTACTTGGCATGCTACGGGAGCGCACCGGAGCACCACAGGGCACCCCTTGCAGGGTGTTAGGTCCGTGGCCCTTGGTCCCCTTGGGTACAGCAATATTAGGAACAAGAAGGAGTGCCTCAATCTCCCGTTACCAGGAATCCAAATTCGGTGTAGGGGTAGGGCTGAGCTGCTTACTGGGCGACAACGTTCCAGAGCGGGACCACAGACTTCACTAGCAGCAGCAGGAGGAGGGCGTAGACAGAGGCCGCCAGGCAGGCACAGAGTTTGGGTGGCCAGATGCGGCCAGGGCCGGTCCCCAGTGGTGTCGCACCCCCTGGTCTAGGGAAGCCCCGCAGCGCCAAAGGCGTTGGGTCCATAGGAGGAGGGCTGAATCCGCAGCGGCGTCGAGGGTCATGCAGGGGGGGTCGGCGTCGCACCAAATCACAGGCAGGAGGGGCCACAAAGTCCAGTTTATCGCCCCGGGTCTACGGTTCCGCAGCAGTTTGATAAGTATAGGGACCCCAGATCCGGTGGGACTCACGTTGCAGGCAAGCCCAGCGCAGGTTAAACACACAGGGGCTCAGCACACACCAACCACAGCCCCACACCTCCTCACCTGCTGGCACACAGTTCAAGTCTTTCAGCCGCCCCGGACCGCTCCCAGGGGATCGAGAAGAAGATATGCGGATGGGCCGCAGTGTCCAATTTCGTGGCAGCAGTCAGCACAGCACCATAGGCACCTCGTGGGGGGGGCGGACGGTGGGCCGGGCACAGTCGGGGGAGGCCGTGTTATCTCCAGGGCAGCGGTATCGCCTCAGCAGCCCCAGTGGGACTGGATGAGTGGATGAGCCAGAATGCCACCACACCACTGATCGCATCCGCCGCGCCTGCCCGTCCTCAGGGCGAGCCAGCAATGAGGAGCCGCTCGGGACAGCAACAACTTCAGGCGTCCTCGCCCCAGAGGGGACAGGACCGGGAGAGAAGCGCCGCCCAAGCGACGCGCAGAGGGTCAGGTACGCAGGTGGCCAGGCAAGGAGGAAATATAGTCTGCCGCTCCAGCGGCCTCTGGAGGGCCAACCCCGCGGTGATAGTGTGCGGCTCCACAGGGCACCAGAGGCAGACAGCCGCTCCGCAAGGCTTAGGAAGTCAAAATCACAGCAGCATACAGGGGCCGGGCTCGCAGCATCAACACGCGGCCCGGTAGGTCTCAGTGAGCGGGGGGCCGGGTCAGGAGAAAGAAGGGTCCTGCTCGGTGATAACGTTACGTTTTTCACCCCGACATGGATGAATATGTCGCTCCGCGGACAGCAAACACGATGCACTCACTCCCAGCGTCGGATGGTGCAGGGAACCGCTGATGCGGGCGGATATACAGCAGTCGGGCACGGAGCTTGAAAGCTAGACAGCCATCTTGCAGGCTGCTCAACGGCGCCCCGTCTGCGCCTCATTTCTGATATTTATGGCTTGCCGAATATAATCACAAGTGCTTTGATTGATAATCTGTTCTGATCTGGATGGAAAAGGAAGGGTAGGGCCCCCTTCAGCCTAAAAGCTAGGACCTTTGAGTAAATTTGTATTGAAGAGGGAGACCAGGCAATAAAAATCACAAATGTTACATCCTTGCCAGGTTTGAGGATTGTGTGTAATAAAGATTCCTCCATGGATTCAGTCACCTCCCACGTTTTAAGAAAGGAATTTAATAGTGCAGTGGGTGGGGTAACTAGCTGGACTTTAAATATTTTATAAAAAGCTGGCATAAATCTATCCGCGCCTGGGGCTTCTGATTGAGGAGCAAGTTAATCGGCATTTCCTTTCCCTCCAGTCGGTCACGCAGCACCCAGAAAAGCGTAGGAAGCAGTCTTGCTCCTCAGGATCCTGACTCTCAGTATCCATCAATTGAACGTAATAATTTGAGAAAGTTTGGAGATTCTCAGCCTCCGTGTAATGCAGGGTACCACATTCATCCCTAATGGCCGTAATGTGGGTTCTTGTCTTTTTAATTTGTATGCCAACAGCTTGATAGCTTTGCTGCTCTGCGTGCAATAATACTGTTTTGAATGTAGCAGGGAGGTGGCTATGTCTGTCACCATCAGTGCCTCCCTCTTTGATCTGATTGGTCTTCCCTTTAAGAGGAGAAATCCCCCCTCAGGATCTTTCAGTCCTCCCTTTTTAATAAAGGGCGTGTCTCTAGCAATCAGAATTCGGTGCCCCTTTTTTTAGTCATGGCCAAGGCAAAGTATTGCTTAGGGAAGGCCCTACACCTCAATCTACTTTCGCCCTGCCGGATCAAGTGCGTTACTTGGATCCTAACCATACTCATGTCGTACATCTGATGCCGCCTCAGCATTAACCTCCCCTTAACTGCAGAGTTCAGGCCCTGAGCATTTAGGGTCACTATTTTATATGTCTCTACCCCTGTCATCCAAACCTAAGTTGTGGGAAGATGGGGAATCAGATCGACAGACCCAATGTGGCGTGCAAGATCTCCCTGTCTTTGCTCAAAGTTAGTATCCATGTAGCAGCACTTATGTTGTGAATGTGCACCCTGTGTAACATGTGTAAACTCTAAACAAAAAAGGACCATTCCCCCCAAAACAATTGCATAACCCCCCTACATACACCCATATCCCTACCATAAAGAACCAACTAACACCTTTCGCCAGTTAGGCTGCAGGGATAGTGCGGGCTGGGCCTGCTCCCACGACCTTTTGTAACAGAGGGCATCAGCCTCAAAGCAAGAGTCAACAATAATTGACTTAAACCTGGCGAAACTGCTCCCCTTCTGCCCCCACACATCCACAGGATGAAGATCAGCAACGTCTTGATGGAGTGGTGGGTGGTGCCGGCATCTTTGCATCAAGGGTGTCAAACGAGCAGTGTGAGAAGTGTCTCCAAATCTTATTCAAACAAAAAAGGGAGATAAAGGGGCAAGGAGCACTCAACCTAAAGGGATTAACACTTCACAATTTGTGACAACAGAGCTAGTGCTACTAGTTGCTGCTCACTCTATGTGGTCCCTATTCCTGTCCCATATCCAATTATGGGCACTTGAGCAAGAACTACTTTAGCACAAATTTATAAAAAAATATACATATTTTATTATTAGATTGCACAAAAACATTTTTTTAAGAACACCAATGGTTTAAATCACTGTCCTTTTTTGAAAGTTACTTACAGTGAAAGTCTAAAAAACAATTCACAGGATTCTATGCACAAACTTCAACCCTTCATTTGGTAAGCTAATTGATTTGAATTCATAAGCTTTTAAAGTGTACTGTGCTGTGTTATTTCTAACACACGGACATACCTCACTTCGCACAACTCACTTGAACTAATTTCATTCACTCTCATATTCAAACATTTTCACCGTTTCATTCAACACACACACCTGATGCCCAACATGTTTCTTTCCATATAGTATGTGACTGTGATAAGTGTTAGGAAATTCTTCAGGGGCTTTCTTGAAGGATTAGAATAACATGCATAATCAATCTGTCAACATCATAATATTACACAATTGAGTAAATCGCTAACAAAAGCAATCTTAAAACGACATTTCAAGTTGTCTTAATTGTCTCGTCTCCTTAAGGGTTTGTAGTCCCTTTGCCGTTCATTCATCTGGAAAGGACTCGCCACCCTTTTTGTCAAAAGTGTGTCCACTATTTCTATGGCTGCTGGTACACCAAAACGATCCTCTTACTTCTGTAGATCATATGGTCTCGTTGGACGATTAAGCAGAGGCTTTATAGTCGCTCCGTGTTTAGAGTTCAAAAGCACCAAATAGGGGAGTCACGGCTGTGTCATTACTGGCGTCTTCAATATTGTTCTGCACTTGCCTATTTCAATTACTCTAGCTCTTTCCCAAAACGCTGTGGTCTACAATAACAAGCAGATGAAAGCGACATTTTATTTGTCCTTTTTTTATATTTCCTGCACAGAACGATAACTTCTGGCTTTTGATTAAAGTGATGTCTCCAAAGCTGCCAGCTTCCTGTGTCCCAGCGACTTTGTGTCTTTGGACCGAGCACCCCTCTGGGATGGATGTCCCACAGGTTGGTCATCCGCCCTAGCTGATGTAGATGATGATGGTCAGGCTCATTAAATTAAGAGCATAGCTTCCTGTATTGTTGTCCCCAGACCACTGCGCTACTTACAGAGGAAGGGCTCGGCCTGGTAACACTCCTAGATGAGCACAGAACCTATCTCACACTGGGCTGCCAGCTGCGGCCCAGGCTGCAATACCAGGCGAGCCAACAAGAGCCATGCTGGGACCAAAATCGGACTCAGCATCTCGGAGGAACGCTTGAGAAGACTCCGCAGCACCACAGTTGTTTTCAAGCGGTTTGGGGGTGTGCCCCCATTCGGCCAAGGTCGGACAGAGCTCACATTGAGCATGTCCTTGCCCCCCCATAAATGAATTTCCTCTTTGAGCTTAACTGGATCTCTTCATCTCTGGGCGTATTTGTATGTATTGAATTTAGAAAGTGCTTTTGTCAAAGCACTGCTCAGAAGAGATGAAAGGTAAAAAGTGCAAGACAGTGTGTGCATTACTGCACAAGAAGTGAAAAAGTAAACTAGTTTCAAAGGGGAGCCAAAAAATTTATCAAAGTAACCTAGAGATGGAGATGAAAGAGGGTGCAGATAGAATTATTGAAAATAGAACATAAAGGAGCAAGGCGGTAAGCACGAGGCCAATAAGAAGAGCAGAGCAGTAATAAAGTCAAGAAAGGATCAGAGTGGAGACAAGGAGTCTGGTTGCTTTGAATGAGAGAAAGTGTTGCGCATTCCGTATATATAAAAGCGCTGAAAACGACAGGAGTGAGCTATATTGGCGATGTGGGTAGAAAATATCACCAAGATTGTGAGCATGTTGGGAAGTGGGATTGAGAGAAGGATGGCCTCTGAAATGTCCTTCCCAGTCAGACCAGGCTTCCCTGGCCTCTCTAATATCATTGCCAGCCCTTGGAGTTAAAAAGGGGTTCTGTTACCCCCCCTCAGTTCTATGGGTGTTGCAGCTAATAGTGTTTCCCAAACCCTTTTTCTGCTTGCACTAGTTGTAGGATTTCTAGGGTCTTGTACCACAAGACTTATTCTTGCAAGCAGATTAGGCGGCAGGGAG
Organism: Ambystoma mexicanum; assembly: GCF_040938575.1. Classification (NCBI taxonomy): domain Eukaryota; kingdom Metazoa; phylum Chordata; class Amphibia; order Caudata; family Ambystomatidae; genus Ambystoma; species Ambystoma mexicanum. The sequence goes on from NC_090936.1 coordinate 648,835,594, forward strand.
AGCAGGAGACGTAGCCCTTTTGGCCTCCTGCTTGCCTCTCTGATGTTATCCTGCCTGGCTGACTCGTTCCTCCTCCAACCTCCACATCCTGTCTTGCACCAGGCCAGTCCATCAGTACCTCCATGTATTGAACAACTACAGAGCTGTTCTTTGTCCTATCCACACCTTCTCTCACCTCTCGGAATACTACAAGTACTTATTTCTCTGCATCACCTTTGCCTTTTGATGTTCTTGCCACCACCTATTCTCTACTGCCTCCACTCGATGTTCTCCCCTCCTCCTCCTTTGTTCCACCTTTGTGTGCTGTTGTCATCACCTCCTTCACTCTTGGCTCTCAACACCTCTCCCTGTTCTTACATGCTGCCACCTCTCCAACCTCTCTCCAATACCCAGCCACCGCCAAAATTGAGCCTCATGCTCCTGGAACCCTCTCTGGCTGGCTGGGGTCTCTGGGTTTTATTGTGTTCACTCTCCTCCCCTTGATTTCGACCTTTGGTCAGGGGCTGCACCTGTGTCCTGTAATTGGTGCAGAATTCGGATTGGTTGCTGCTAATGGGTGTACCTGCTATCACTTTGAGCTTAGGTGGCTGGATCAAGCCTTCATCTGGCCTGTCTGCCATCTTGGAGGCTGTTTTCCCTTTCCTATCATTCTCTAATGCTGCCAGGACACATGGCTCTTGTTTCCACAGTGTGAGAGTTGTATGCTGGAAAAGCTTTTAGTGATCTCTTTAAACATGGAACATTCATAGAATGTTAGGTCGTTGTGAATTTGTAGCAGGGAAACTCCAGAGAGGGATCTCTTTACTGGTAGACTATAAATTAGTAAGTATGGTTCACAAGGGGGAACCCCTGTGGTTCTAAATGTGTGAACTTGCAACATTGTATCAAGCATAGGCTTTTAACATTATCAGTACAAATGCTACTAGTGATTTGAAATAGAATCCGATTAAAGGAAATGTGACAAATTAAAGGTATTCTTCCCTTCTCCCCAAGATGGAGTTCTTCCCCCCGCACACCCCCTGTGAGGTTTGGGAGGTGAGGTTTGGGAGGTGAGCCTGCTCCGTAACACCCTCCCTAGTGGTCGAGGCAAGTGGGACCATACCAGGAGAGACTGAAGCTCCCCTCCACCCCCCCACACGCACCCACCTTAGGGGACAAGGACTCGCCTTCCAGTGAAGAACTCCCTACAGCTGCACAGACTATGGCCTACATGACAGGCTCTACAATACCAGAATCCTGTAAAGATAAAGACTTGGATGAAGAAGCTCTACAGAAATGCAATTATCTTCTAAGAAATTAACATGTACCTTTAAATCAAAGTAAGCAACTAACTGAAACGAGTATGTTAAATAACAGACCCTGTATGGACATCGGGGAGATCGAGGAACTCATATGCTTCCTAAAGATGGCCCACGCTTTCGTTTCGTAATATTGGAAGGAGGCAGAGTACATACCAGAGCGAAGACCTGAGAGTTTGAAACTCGCTTGAGACGAGAAGCTGGGATGCCAAAGCCACGGCACAACCCTGTCATGAGAGATCATTAGGGCAGGTGCTCGACACAAGATACTGAAACACAAAAGCCATGGACAACCCTGATATGAGAAAGCCACAGGGCAGGAGCATGGGACGGGAAACTTGGATACCAGAGCTGACACACAAATCCAGTAATGCCAAAGAAGGCAAAATGACCATGTTCCTAGGTTCGAGAAGAGGTCAACTAGGAACACGGGTCCCAGAGACATTCCCCTTCATAAAACAAGGTAATGGGGATAAAAAGAGAGATCATTATATCGTGCAGATCGCTCGCCCCAGTAGAAACTATGAGAGAGTTGTCATGATCTCTGCTTCCAAAAGATCAGGACTTGCCCGACTCCCTTGGAAGCAGACCCATAACCCCGGTTCCGAGTTCCAGCCAGTCCCAATTGGGACCTTTTGGACCCTGTCCTGGCGCCAGTGGCACCAGGCTCATAAAGATGCCCAGTCCCAGTCCCAGCGCTGGAAGCGCCGGGCTCATAATGCTTGGGTGGACTTACCTGCAGCAGACCATGCTGCTTACTTACCTGCCAGTTGAACCCCTGATCCTCTTCTGTTTGGGACTACTTTTCCTGTTGGGTGGGGCAGGAGCCACTCCCTAGGTTCAGAACACTGGAACTCTTCTGGAAAGCAGGAACTCTTTTCTTACCTAGGCATGGCTGTGGAAGGAGACACCTAAGCACTACAGGAGGCTATTTAAACCACACCCGATGGATGAATCTTGCTTTGCGTTATTCTGCATTCTCTGCAGCAGAACGCTCATCGTGTCTTCTGCTTCTGATCCTGGGCCTAAGGGAACAAAGGCTTACCATCCTGGAATCCAGTCTTCAGCAGCACCTGTAAAGACAAAGAAAGAACAGGTTAGCACTACGGTCTTCAGTGGCAGCGCATCTCTTACCTGGTCCATCGGCTGTCACCAACGCCTCGCGCTGCATTCTGGCATCTGAAAGACAAAGGCTTACCTACTCTTCGCATGCTCCGGAGGTCTTCGCTCTGCATTCCGGCATCTGAAAGACAAAAGCTTACCAGCTCTTCGCACGCTCCGGAGGCCTTCGGCGCTGCATCCCGCATCTGAAAGACAAAAGAAGGTGCGTTTAAAGACATTGGGCAACTTTATTACTCACGTGCCATTACTCCTTCCCACGCCGAATCCAGTGGGTATTCCAGCACCCTTCAGCTTCTCTAAAGCTCCGAACTTGTACCTGCAAGATAAAAGGGACAGTTAGTGCGCATCGTGAAGCAGGCTACAAGCGCTTACTTACGTGCTTCCAGGCGCTTCTATTCCTCACGCGGGTTCGATCCTCAACTCTCATCAGCCCGCCATCCGCCATCGCCGGAATCCTGCAAAACAAGAGAATCATTACAAAAGACTTTTAAGACATTTGAAGTGCCCAGAACTTACCGTTCGTGCAGTTAACGATGGACAGCAGTCCTCTGTGGTCAAGAGGCCTGCACCCTTATCCAGTGAAGAAACTGGTTACGGCACCCTGCCCCGAGGCAGATGGAGAGCTTGGCGTTCACTTACCTAAGGTGAGGGCGTTAACCTTTGGGGTTCTACAGGAGAAGAGAAAGGGAAGAGGAGAGAGGCACCCAATAACCCCAGTTCATTAATCCCATATTTTCTATCTGCAGACATCTTACTCTTCGAGTCAGACATACAGTGCACAGAGGTCCAGCCCAAAGAGCCAACCGTGTGTTACACATCACCTTTGAAGATACAGCATTCACCCAGTCAAGACCGGCGCCTCTGCGGGAATCAGGTGAGCGTTACAGAACGCAAAGCCTACCGCAAAACTCCCACCCAGGCGCCATGGAAACCTCGGATACCGACCAGCTAGCCCAGTTACTTGGGGAACTAAGAGCAGAAGTGCATGCAGCCCGTCAGGAAACGAATGCTCTAAGAAGGGAACTGATTATTTCCAAGGAGCAAACAGACGATCTCGCTAGACAATCGCTACAGTCACAAGCCGGACAAACTCCGTTACCCGCATCAGGGGCAAATCTTCCTTCAACATCCTCTACGAACCCAGTGCAGATCAACCTACCTGGGAATGTACCTCTGGCTCCGCCCGAAAGATTTTCTGGTGACCCAAAGAGGTTTGCAGTATTTATTAATCAGTGCCGGTTGCACTTCTTATGCCGGCCAGCAGCCTTTCCAACTGATCAAGCTAAGGTAGCTTTCGTGCTTTCGTACCTTAGTGGCAATGCAGCAGACTGGTCGATCCCTCTAGTTAATCAAGATGATCCGATTCTCCATGATTTTCAAGCTTTTCAGCTCAGTATGGAAAAACTGTTTGCAAGACATTCACAGGGGCAGGCCTTGGACAATGAGCTCCTTTCATTGCGACAAGGTAATCAAGACCTTTTGGCTTATATTGCGTCTTTCAACAGACTGATAGTGGAAACTCGATGGCCTGAGGGCAAAAGGATTACGCTGTTTTATAGAGGTCTACGTGAAGAGCTCAAAGATGTGTTAGCCCAAGTAGTGAATCCCCCGCAAGACTGTTCGGACTATATTGACTTAGTCGTTCAAATTGACCACAGACTGCAGAACAGGAAGGCCGATCGTTCCAAGTGTGATGCTCGAGTATTTTCCAAACCACCAACTCCTACCAAAGGAGTAGACTCCGGGGAACCCATGCAAATAGGGGGCCTGAAAGGACCACTAACACAAAAGGAGCGGGAAAGGAGAAAACAGCTGCAATTATGCCTCTATTGCGGAAACTCGGGGCACTTTCTTCGAGACTGTCCGGTGAAACCAGCCAAGAAGGCAGTAGGAGCTGCAGTTACCAGGGTCACAAACTCTGAGCAGGGAAACGACCTTGCCCGACAAGAATAGAGGTCCTCTTGCCGAGCGTTAAAACCAGTTCCATGACCTCGCATTTCGTGATACCTATGGTCCTCATTAGCCCTGAACATCCGGATCGATTACATGCGATTGAAGCTTACGTCGACAGCGGTGCCATCGGCAATTATGTGGATCATGAAATGGTTTTGAGGATGAATCTGACTCTTTGTCCAAAGGCTGTAAAGGACGTCATTACTACGGTGGATGGTACGGAGATAGCCTCCGGACCAGTAACGCATACCACCCAAGAAGTGACGCTAGTAAGTCAAGATGGACACCATGAGAAGATCGTGTTCGATGTGATCAAGGCCCCTCAGTTCCAGATTATTCTAGGAATTCCTTGGTTAGAGAAGCACAATCCTCAGATCGATTGGCGAGCAAGAACGGTTCAGTTTCCAGAATGTGTCTCTACTTGTCACCCTCGACCTGGTGTTGCACTGGCAGCAATTTCCTCGGAGGCTCCCCAGTTACCTCCTGAATACCTAGAATTCCAAGATGTTTTCCGGAAGGATCAGGCTAACTCTCTACCTCCTCATAGGTCTTATGACTGCCAGATAGACCTGATACCTGGATCTACCCTCCTTGTAGTAGAATTTATGCCCTCACCGAGCCTGAGAATCTTCACCTCCGACAATACCTGGATCAATACCTAGCGAATGGGTTTATTCGTCCTTCCAAGTCCCCTGCTTCCTCAGCTTTGTTCTTCGTTCCAAAAAAAGAAGGGGACCTTAGAACTTGTATAGATTATCGCACCCTGAACCAGATCACCGTTAAGAATAGATATCCGTTACCTTTGATCCCTGAACTCCTGGACCAAGTCAGAAAAGCATGCATATATACAAAGCTGGATCTTAGAGGAGCCTACCACTTGGTACGAGTAAAAGAGGGCGATGAATGGAAGACGGCCTTCCGCACCAAGTATGGGCTATTTGAATATCAGGTCATGCCCTTCGGACTTTGCAATGCCCCGGCCGCCTTTCAATATTTTATGAACGATGTCCTCAGAGAGCTCATAGATGTGTGTGTTGTTGTTTACATTGACGACATCCTCGTTTATTCTTCATCGGAAACTGAACATCGGAAACATGTGAAAATGGTCCTCGAGAGATTGCGTCAACACAAACTTTTCGCTAAGTTGGAAAAATGTGTTTTCAACGTGACTGAAGTTGAATTCTTGGGATTCATATTATCACCTAGCGGAGTGCGTATGGATTCAAAGAAGGTCGATGGAATTCTCAAATGGCCATCGCCATCCTCCGTAAAAGGTGTTCAAAGCATGTTAGGCTTCGCTAACTTTTACCGCAGGTTTATCCCCGAATTCTCTCGAATAGTCCAGCCCATCACCGCCTTGTTAAAGAAAAACAAACGTTTTGAATGGTCTACCGAGGCGGAACAAGCTTTCCAGAATTTGAAGACTAGATTTATCTCTGCACCGATCTTAAAACATCCTCGCCCAGAACTCCCCTACATCGTTGAAACTGATGCTTCGAGCCTTGCCATGGGGGCAGTTCTATCACAAAAGGACCCAGTAACCAATCAGTTGCATCCCGTGGCATTTTGGTCCCGCAAATTCTCTCCTCCTGAAATCAATTACACTATTACTGATAAGGAACTTCTAGCTATCAAGTCCGCCTTTAAGGCTTGGCGGCATTATCTTCTGGGGGCCCGACACACCGTTACTGTGATTACAGATCACCGAAACCTGCAATATTTGAAAACCGCAAAAGCTCAATCCTCTAGGCAACTCCGTTGGGCACTATTCTTTGCCGAGTTTGACTTCATAATTACCTATCGACCTGGTACAAAAAACGGTAAAGCTGATGCCCTTTCTCGGATGGGAGTGGAAGAACATTTGATCAATCCTAAACCTGTACCTATCATTCCCGAACAAAGAATTCTAGGTGTAATCGCCACACAATCCATAGAGGAAGTTAAGGATAAAGCCAGGCTACTGGTAACTCCAGCAGACATACAGAATTGGCATCTGCAGGGAAAGGACTTTACGGTGAAGGACAACCTATTATATTTCCAAGAACGGTTATACCTGCCCAGCACAGATTTACAGAAAAAGGTAATATCTTGTTATCACGATTCTTTAATGGAAGGACATCCCGGTATGACCAAGACCTCGGAAAAGATCAAGCGCTACTTCTGGTGGCCGTCTTGGAAAAAAGATATCCGAGACTTTATAATGTCCTGTGGAGTATGCGCCCAAAACAAGAGTCAAAAGGAAAAACCAGCCGGCCTCTTACGCCCTATTGACATCCCGCCTCGCCCTTGGCATACGCTTTCTATTGACTTCATCACCGATCTACCTCCATGCTCCGGATACAATACGATCCTAGTAATCGTAGACCTATTCTCCAAGATGGCGCATTTCATTCCAATCAAAGGCTTACCAACAGCAGCAACTCTGGCCCGAGAATTTCTCGAAAACATCGTCCGACTGCACGGTTTTCCTTCAGTTCTAATATCGGATCGAGGTAGTCAATTTATTTCTCATTTTTGGCGAAGTTGCTGTCGGTCGGCTCAAATTGATGTGAGACTTTCGACCAGCCACCACCCTCAAACCGACGGACAAACCGAGAGGACCAATCAAACTCTGGAACAGTATTTGCGCTGCATGCTACAACAAACTGAAAAAACTTGGAAAGATATCCTTTGGATAGCCGAATATGCCTACAATAACTCTGTCCACTCGGGAACTGGGAAGACCCCGTTTTTTCTTTTATACGGTAGTCACCCTCGAACCTCGGAGTTGGATCCACTCCAAGATCTTGGAACACCAGCAGTAGACCACCTGCATTCTACAATCACCCAAGCCTTTAAGGAAGCCGTTTCTCACCTTCAAAGGGCTAAAGAACAATACAAGAAAGGAGCAGACCAACATCGGAAGGAAGCCCCCCAATATCAAGTAGGAGATCAAGTCTGGTTATCCACCAAATATCTACCTCTAAAAGGACCACGCACATTCAACCCAAGATACCTTGGTCCCTATTCCATCACTACCATAGTAAATCCAGTAGCGGTCAAGTTGGACTTGCCCCCTCACATGAAGATACATCCGGTCTTCCACGTCTCTCTATTAAAACCCGTGCAACCTCAAACCCGACTAACTACATCTCCAAAACCTATTCTAGTTGATGGAGAACTCGAGTTTGAAGTCAAAAGCATCCTGGATTCCAAGATCTCCAAATCTAAACTATTTTACCTGATTGACTGGCAAGGCTACGGTCCCCAAGAAAGATCCTGGGAACCTGCAGAATATGTCCACGTGCCTCGTCTAATCAAAAGGTTTCATCGAACATTTCCTAACAAGCCCAAACCCCCGGAGAAGCCCGGTTTGGGAGGGGCCTTGAGGGGGGGTGCTGTCATGATCTCTGCTTCCAAAAGATCAGGACTTGCCCGACTCCCTTGGAAGCAGACCCATAACCCCGGTTCCGAGTGCCAGCCAGTCCCAATTGGGACCTTTTGGACCCTGTCCTGGCGCCAGTGGCACCAGGCTCATAAAGATGCCCAGTCCCAGCGCTGGAAGCGCCGGGCTCATAATGCTTGGGTGGACTTGCCTGCAGCAGACCATGCTGCTTACTTACCTGCCAGTTGAACCCCTGATCCTCTTCTGTTTGGGACTACTTTTCCTGTTGGGTGGGGCAGGAGCCACTCCCTAGGTTCAGAACACTGGAACTCTTCTGGAAAGCAGGAACTCTTTTCTTACCTAGGCGTGGCTGTGGAAGGAGATACCTAAGCACTACAGGAGGCTATTTAAACCACACCCGATGGATGAATCTTGCTTTGCGTTATTCTGCATTCTCTGCAGCAGAACGCTCATCGTGTCTTCTGCTTCTGATCCTGGGCCTAAGGGAACAAAGGCTTATCATCCTGGAATCCAGTCTTCAGCAGCACCTGTAAAGACAAAGAAAGAACAGGTTAGCACTACGGTCTTCAGTGGCAGCGCATCTCTTACCTGGTCCATCGGCTGTCACCAACGCCTCGCGCTGCATTCCGGCATCTGAAAGACAAAGGCTTACCTACTCTTCGCATGCTCCGGAGGTCTTCGCTCTGCATTCCGGCATCTGAAAGACAAAAGCTTACCAGCTCTTTGCATGCTCCGGAGGCCTTCGGCGCTGCATCCCGCATCTGAAAGACAAAAGAAGGTGCGTTTAAAGACATTGGGCAACTTTATTACTCACGTGCCATTACTCCTTCCCACGCCGAATCCAGTGGGTATTCCAGCACCCTTCAGCTTCTCTAAAGCTCCGAACTTGTACCTGCAAGATAAAAGGGACAGTTAGTGCGCATCGTGAAGCAGGCTACAAGCGCTTACTTGCGTGCTTCCAGGCGCTTCTATTCCTCACGCGGGTTCGATCCTCAACTCTCATCAGCCCGCCATCCGCCATCGCCGGAATCCTGCAAAACAAGAGATATCATTACAAAAGACTTTTAAGACATTTGAAGTGCCCAGAACTTACCGTTCGTGCAGTTAACGACGGACAGCAGTCCTCTGAGGTCAAGAGGCCTGCACCCTTATCCAGTGAAGAAACTGGTTACGGCACCCTGCCCCGAGGCAGATGGAGAGCTCGGCGTTCACTTACCTAAGGTGAGGGCGTTAACCTTTGGGGTTCTACAGGAGAAGAGAAAGGGAAGAGGAGAGAGGCACCCAATAACCCCAGTTCATTAATCCCATATTTTCTATCTGCAGACATTTTACTCTTCAAGTCAGACATACAGTGCACAGAGGTCCAGCCAAAAGAGCCAACCGTGTGTTACACATCACCTTTGAAGATACGGCATTCACCCAGTCAAGACCGGCGCCTCTGCGGGAATCAGGTGAGCATTACAAGAGTATTGTTTTTGAACTAGGTGAAGCTACATTGTTGGACTAGAGAGAGAGAGAGACAGAGAAACTAAATGTTAAAGTATTAAAACCTGTAATAGGAGTAGAATGGGAGAATGAAAAACCCATACAATATTTCATACCAGAAGAAGAGGCGGTCGAAAGGACATTGTAATGTATCTGAGAGCCTGCTAAATAAGCAAATAATGTGGAGTAATAATTCAATCAGAGAGAAAGGCCACCTGAACAATTGTATCCTTCCAGGATACGCTGGAATAAGCTACAATGAAAATATATCTTTGAAAAGAATCCCTAAAGGGGATCGCACGAAGAAATGAAAAATACAGAACGTAATTGAAGAGTTACAGAGCCTAATCAAAGAAGTCACAAGAGACTATCTGGGAATTTCAGATCATTAAACAAGTCTAAAGATTGATATTAAAATACCCTAGAGGAGAATTGAGTAATTCTTCAGATATAGGTTAGTTTTTATAGTGGTAGGGTCCGTTCGGGTAGTTTTGGACAGTGGACTATTTCCTTTTAGACATGCACGACTGACTGACGAGCACCGTAGTTGGAAATATAGGCAGGGACCACCCATACAGATGGGGAAAGTCAGGCATTATCCTTTACTTTAATAAACATTTGTGAATCATATTCTCTCAGAATCTACGTCCTTCTGACTTGCAACAGAAAGCAATTGTGCTTGTAGTATTTTGGTTCCGTAGAGCATGCGTCAAGCCCAGACCCTCTCTCTGGTGGGAAGGATCAGGGTTCCTCTGACTTTCATGCACTTAACTGCTGGATGGAGTTAGTCACCAGGACCATCCCCCACTAACCTGCGCGAGGGCTAAAGGTAACCAGGACCGTCCCACCCTGAGTTCCTGTGACTGCCCTGGCTCTGTGATGTGGAGCAAGAAGGTGACCATCGGATCCGCCCCATCCCATCAGACACTGGCCCAAGCAAGAGCCTGGCCTGCCTGAGTCATCCACTTGATCCTCAGACCCAGGTATGGGACTTTGTCACAGATCTGTAAGGGTGTTTGGGTAGATGGAATGTGGAGATGTGCACGTGGGGCTGTTGATGGATGGTGGGAATATGCTATGGAGAGTGCGTCTATATCTGTGGGGGTTGTGTGGATGGGCATCGGTTGGATACAAGAGCAGAGCAATGTCGAACATGCCCAATTTGTAATTATTGTGAACCCTGCGGGAGATATTTATGACTAAGGACGTCGGATGGCCTTTTCTAATAATACAGCACAACCTTAATACTGTTATTCCTCTTCCAATTCATCAGTACAACAAACTGCTAAGCTGCACATCAGGATTTCTAATCTTATCTGATGTTCATTAAGTACGAAAACTTCAGAGGTCCATTTGGCTATTCCCTTGCTATCATTATGGCTGGTTTCTGCCTGCTCATCAAAATGTTTTATTCTACTTGTTGACCCTTATTCCCAATCCTGTCGGCCATTCTTGCTAATCCTGTCTGATGTCATTATTACTCTGTGAGTGGTGGTGATGTAGGTTCTATTGGCCAATGTGCAAGAGCAAAATGTGCTTGAAATGCAGAGAATTCTGTTCCTAATTTTTAGTAAAGAAACCCTGTTAAACTGCTGTGAACATTGCTTTTCCCACTTCTTCCATGACCCTATACTTCGCCTCAAATTGGGAAATATGTCACATTGATCGTTGTTTTGTGGGAAACATTTTGTTTTTGTGTAAGATCCTGAAAGACTGAACTTAAGACCTCAGTCTCTGTCAACTGCTGATAAAACCATCAGTCAAATAAAAAGTGTGGGCTTCCGCAGGTTAGAGCTACTCTGACAAAAAATGCAGTACAAACAATTAAGTGGTGGCACAATGTTCTGAACAAGGGTGTGGCTATGCCCAACATCACTAAAAGTGATCCATTGAATTTTATGCTCTGACCAGCTTGCGCTTCGCACAATTAAATTAATCACCATGCTAAATAACAAGGATGTATATATTCAACAAGTGCCCAATCAAATTAATACATTTTTCACAGCTAATGCTATTTATTCTGGGAATGTCGAAATAAGACCACGTGTGTTGATAATGGGTACTTCCCAATTTTTGTTCTTTGGGGGAACAGTTGCAAATGGGGAAGAAACCTATAATATTTTCCAATGCACGGCAACTGATTACCCCTCCCTTAGCTACATCCCTTTTGGCGATGATACTCATGAAATGCTATATTCAATTTAGCATTATATTGTCCAGAAACACTTATTGAAAAAATACAAATGTATTCATGATATTTTTAGATAGTCAAAATTAAACCAAGGAATGGTGTTCATGCCTAAAACACTGGGGAGACGGCATGGCTTGCATCCATGGATAAGGCTAACTCCGGCGATCGCTCATGCCTGATCCTGTGTAATCCGCATAAGTGGGCCCTGACACAACGTTTTTTGCCTGAAAATAAGCGTGGACAGACGCAAGCCTCTTGGGAGCACCTGGTGGGAGGTGCAGGAGTGAAGCCCAAGACGAACGCCGGCAGTGTGGTGCCGAAGAGGAGGAGGGACAGCAGCGTCCCGAAATAAGATGGCAACCAGGAAGGGGAGAAGCCACTAACAGTGCAGGCGTTCCTCAAAGGATAGAGGTAGGCAGGAGCTACCAAGCGGAGAAGCAGAGGGACTGCGAGGGAGACTGCAGCCGCAGAGTGAAGAGGAGAGGGACCGCAAGGGAGACTGCAGCCACGGAGTGAAGAGGAGACGTGCACATGGAGGAAGGAGGGATGCGTCTGTTCCAGGAGAACAGAATGGGAGTAGTTTCAAGGAGAAAGTGGCTGCGTACTCGCCGCTGGTGACACGCAGCTGAAGCAGAACCGGATAAGAAGCCGCTACCGGGAGGTAAGCGCAACGCTGCACACAGGCAGCTGTTTTACAAAATATACCCGCCATCCACGAAAGAACGATCGGAGGAGGTGGCATGCATTAGAGCACCCAGGCCGGGCGGTGATAAACAAGAACCTGATCCCCCCCTGATTCAGAGACAGTAATAGAGCCTGGTAGGCTCGCAGAGAAGTGCCACAAGGAGTAGCAACACATAGGGAGCAATGGGGGACAGATCCCATAAAAGGCATGCTGGAAGAGTAACAAAGATCAGATGCTGAAGCAGGCAGTCAGTGGCAGGAAGGACATTGGATCATAAGAAGCAGCAATCACCCCCAGTTTACAATAACTGCCCCAGCAGACAGAATATCCACATGGAGCTTATGAAGCCTGGGGATGCAAACATAACATTTGCCATTACGCTTAAGCACTATCTTGCTCGGGACTGTGTACCCAACAATTGCTGCTTGCCGTTGGAGAGGGGAGGCAGACTGGAAGCCTCTTAAGGTGGCCAAAATGAAAGGGAGTCAAACTACAATGGATAATAATGCCAAAACCATGCTCCAGACTCCTGCAGGAGATGGTGAGCTCTCATAGACGAAGGGGGGTGATGTCATGGAATTGCACAACCAACTGATGCATGCTATCGCTGACTTAAAAACCTCTTTGGGGACACAAATCGAGGCAGTTAAAATAGACGTGGGCCTGTTGCACCAGGATGTTCGTAGTTTGGCAGAGCACACCACTACTCTGGGAACCCAAGTGAAGGAGAATACTGAGGAGCTCCAGGAAACATGTCTGACAACAAAAGGTCAGCCTGTTGGAAAACCGGGTGGAAGAAGCAGGAGGACGAGCCCGCAGAAATAATATCTGCATAGTTGGCCTGCCAGAAGGGGAAGAAGGCACAGACCCCTCAACATACATACCGAACATGCTGCTCCTGGAAATTGGGCCCGGAAACCTCACGCAAGGTTTCACAATCACGAGAGCACACAGAGCGCTAAGCAGGCACCCCCTTCCTGGAGCGCCCCCCAGACTGATAATTGCAAAGGTCCTCAACTATAAAGACAGGGAAGAAATCCTGGCCTACTCCAGGCATGGTGGAATATTGCAGAGAGCTTCATCAGACCTAGCGATTTACCCCGATTACACCTTCCAGGTGCAGAAGAACCATGCACAATTTTCGGCGGCTAAAGCTAGGCTCCAGACGGCCCGCCTAAAGTATATGCTGATTTACCCAGCTCGACTAAAAGTCATACACAACAACAGGGCCTTGTTCTTTGACCTCCCGGAGGAGGCATTGGACTGGATGGATAGAGGGAAGATCTGCTCCAGCGAAGAGGACAAAGTGGGCGATCGTGTGCGGCACAAGCGAAGTACAACATAAGCAGAGGGCAGGCACCACTGATGTACTGCTTGCTGTTCTGCCTGGAATGCTGTAGCAGGTTTGGAGCACTGGGGAGTACCCCGGGACAAGCGGGTGCTTATTATGTATATGGATACTCTTAGAAGTGGTCCTCATAACGTGCACTTTTTTCTACATGGCGGGATACGGTACTTATCACAATCTACAAGAGGAGATCAGACTTGCATCTGAGGCCGCCACGCCCTCCGAGTTCCATTTTTGGTGGCACTTGTTTTTCTGCCCACCCGCTGTGCACCAGTCTACAGTATGCATACTGGAGGCGAATGCGAGAAGCGGATAAGCCTGAGCACGAGTAATGCTGCTGGGCTGTTGTTGTTTGTAGGGGAAGTTGGGGTAGTTAAATGGGAATGTGTTTTGGCTGCACGACTGTCAACGGGGAATGATAGCACAGTATTCTTTACTTGATTACCGTACTGGGAGGAGGGTGGACTGCTGGATATGTCAGAGGTGGATAGACTCATAGAATTGCACAAAGGCTCATGGCGTGTGCTGTAAATGTACTTAAATGTACAGAGTTTAGATGCTTACATAAAGCGGAACATGGTCTTTTCATGCCTTAAGGGAAGCAAAGTAGATCTTGCCTTGTTACAAGAAACACACCTAACAGCTGAAAAACCGACATTGTTGGCAAGTAAATGGAGAGGGCGGGTGTTTGGCTCTCAGTATTCAGCCTATGCTCGATGGGGAGGGGGTCCTGATATGGATAGCACCCACAGTGCCTTTTAAAGTCACCCATGTTAAAACGGATGAGGGCAGGATGGTGCTGGTACAGGGTTTACTTGAAGAAGTAGACACATGTTTTGTCAACACTTATGCTCCAAAACACAACACTACTGCGTTCTTCGAATCATTATACCCGCGACTAGGCCCCTTTAGGAATAGTTATTATATGGTTGAGCGACTTTAATTGTACCCTGAAACCGATCCTGGATAGATCAGATGCAAAATACACTAAACCAGCTCTGCCAGAAAGAACACTACAGACGCTACTAGAATCATTTGATCTGACAGATAGCTGGTGGGTACTCTACCCGGACACCAGTCACTACTCTTATTACTCAGCACCACACAAAGTGCACACTAGGATAGATAACTTTTTTGTTGGCAAGGAACTCGCACATCTTATTATGCTTGCACAGTATAAAGGAAGGGACCTATGGGACCCCATCCTCCTCAGTCTACAATGGCAATACGCGCCTCCCAGGGCTCCAGCACCAACGTGGAGACTTCGAATCGAAGCCCTGAAGGCCCTCCCAACCCCCTTTCATGATCGCATCAAAAATAGCATCACCAACTATGTCACACACAATGCCGGTAGCATGCCCAATGATGGGACTTTTTGGGAGGCACCGAAGGTAGTGATTAGGGGAGCCACCATTGCAGGATCAAGTAGCATCCAAGCAACCATCAATGGAGAATTATCCTCTGCGGAGGAACAGCTAAGGAAACTAGAGCAATCTCATGCAAAGCAAACTGGTAGGGACGCAAAGTTTGCGGAACTCAAACAGTCATGCATGGAATGCTGGGAGGGGCTAGGCAAGCACAATTAATCTAAATTAATTAGTAACCATGAGTCAATTCCGCTCAGCAGGAATTAATTCTACTCTCATGGAACATGCGTGGATTTAAGCATCTTTTCAACACCTTTCAAGAACCTCTGGAGAATGTGTTTGTTATCTGCTTACAGGAAACTTGGTTATGCGACCCACCGTCTTGTGATGGATTCACCATTCTGATAAATCCAGCCGGTAAAAACACCAAAGGTGGCCCCTTTTCCAGCCTGATAACCCTTCTAAAAATACAGAACTGGTGGTCATTAGTAGCTTCTTCCAATCCTAATCTATTTGTTCAAAGTACATTGGTTAAACTATCACTGTCTAACAACACTTCAAACCTGCTGATAATCAATGGATACTGGAATCCTGCGATGATTACAGCTTCATCTTTCATTGATGCAGTATTGACAGAAATCGATGAAACTTTTCTAGCATATCACAACGTCTCTGTGCTAATATGTGGCGATCTTAATTGTTGTTGGTTTAGATATGATCCTGCCACAAAGACAAATGCTCGGCTTCCCGATGGTGAAGTCATTTGTAGAGGTCAAATTTGGTTTCGCGATCTCTTCCAACGCAATTGTCATATGATGAATGGATCTATTAGTGGCGACTATCTACCTAATCCGACTTGCCACAGTATGAGCAGTTCAAATACCCTAGATTATATCTGGGCTTCGATGGACCTTTTCGACAAAGCTATTTCTCTTAATGTGCCGCCGATGTTACATAGTGACCATGATCTGCTACGGCTTGTTTGGCTAGAAGCTCGTTCCTGTACGTCAGAAAAATATCCTTTTCAATTACAAACAAATGCCGCAGGTAACAGGTTGGTCACAAACGGCAAAGCAATTGCATCTCTTAAGCCAGAGTTTAAAAGCGCTACATACCGTAGAATACGCCCCTTTGCTGAGTGACTACACCATGAAAATCTCTAATTCAAGAACGCTTGGGTCTTCTCCAAAACATCTTTACAGTGCTGAAATAGCATTAGCAAAAAAATCATTAAGGAAGTACCTACGTCAAATTAAAAGAGAACTCAGCAATTCTTGTGCAAAGGCAAAGAAAGTTAAAGATCGACGCAAGATTTATCGCAACTGGCTAAGATCGCATTTAATTGCAATTGACCAAAGTCGAGCATAAACAATGCTGAAACTCCTTGTCACCAAGAACACACGTGAAATTTGGGCAATCCTGAACAAGGGCTCTTCTAAATCTATTCCATCAATTTCTAATGAAATCCCAAGTAATAAATGGCGAGATTATTTTACCGCCATTTATGAAGAGCCGGAGTGTGAAGCCCCGAAGCAAACTATAGTGACCTCTGCCACTTGGGACATAACACCTTCCTGCGAAGAGCTTGAGAGCTTGATCTCCAAACTAAAGAACTTGCGAGCCGCTGGTCCGGACCAAATTTCAAATCTTATGCTTAAAAAGCACAAAGTTTTGTGGGCCAAATTTATCAACTGGCTATTTCTTCAGATCACAAAAAGCAAGAAACTTCCATCCTCCCGGTCAAAAGCAATTGTGGTGACAATATACAAGAAGGGCTGCCGGGCTGATCCAGCGAACTATCGCCCGATCGCCCTGCTTGATACAATTGAGAAAATCTTTGGCTCCATCTCTGCGGGTACAGTCGATTGTCGCCAAACGGGCTTCACGAGCCAAGTGGGCGTTGATGTAAACCTCACAATTCTGTCAATCTTAAAATTGTCAGCACTGGAGGCCAAGAAAAAAATCTTCTTTACGTTTGTTGATCTCCGCCAAGCCTTTGATGCTGTTAATCGCACCAAATTATGGGCCAAACTACGATCTTGGCAATGCCCAGAAATGCTGCTAGACCCTAAAATGGCCCTGCACTCTAATACTTCAATCCAAATAAGAGTGAACTCACAGGGAGATCTTACCGAATCAATAAGAACATTTAAAGGGGTCAAACAAGGATGCCCACTAGCAGCAGACTTGTTCAAACCTTTTCTTGCTGATTTGCCAAAGTGGCTAGATGCTGTCCATTGCTTCCCACCAAAGCTGAATGGATGCTTTGTTAACTACTTGGTCTACGCAGACGACATAGTGTTGGTTGACCAAACCCAAATTGGATTACAACACCTGATTCTACGTTTACATGAGTTCCTAACTGCTAATGACCTGCTGCTAAATACTGAAAAAGATCATGAGTATTGGCCGATCCATGTCAAAGAAGGATAAGAGCTACAGATGGTTCATAGAAAAAAAGGCCCTAACTGTTGTCAAGTAAATTCGCTACTTGGGCGTAATGGTAAACGATTCAATCTGTGAAGCCGCCTGGATTAGCGACCTGGTAACCAAAACAAAAAATCTGAGTATCCAAGGCGCAAAAATCAACAAGGACTACGGGAAATTTTCAACAACTCCTGCAATGATGTTCTACCTTCAGAAGGTAATTCCAACTCTTACCTTCGGTGACGAATCGGCCTGGAATGTCGACCATAACCTGTGGCAAAAATTAGAAGGCATGTTTTGGAGGCGTGTGCTAGGCCTTCCTAATTATATTTCAATGTCAGCTCTGAGATATGAACTAGCCCTAAATTCAATCTACATGACAATTGTGTGGAAATCATTATCCACTTTACGCAAAATGCTGCTTGGTTCTTCCATTCCTGCATATAAAATCTTTCAGAATGATGAAGATGGTCATGACTCTTCCTTAATATTATCATGGAAATTCAAATTACATGCAATTATGGAAGATGCTGGCATATCTGAAGAAGAGCTACTTTGTCGTCCCCAATATGCCAAAAAGAAGCTAGTTGCATGGGACAGTATAACAACTTATAATAATCGCTTAGCACTCAAAATCTCTCTGCTGACCATCAGAGGTTTGGTGAAACTACATCTGCAACCCAAATATCTTACGAACTGTCCATCTCGTCACCACAGGTCACAATTCCTTAGACTCAGATTGAATGCTTTAAACACCAACGAAATGCTTTGTCTACGTAAGAACAAAGAGACAACAACCAACACTTGTCGATTCTGTAAATCATATGAAATTGAGTCCTTAAAACATCTAGTTACTGCATGCCCGATGCTGACGAACTTGCGTGAACTTCACTTAAGTGAATTTAAACCTCAACTTTATATGCCTGATGACTGGTGGGAGCATGTTGTAGCAGGCCATAACATAAAACTCTCCTGTGATTTAATTAATTTTCTCGACGCAACGTTGCAGTTAGTTTCAAACTGAGCTACAAATACGATCTCATGAACTTGCTGAGGCTGTGCTTTTTCTGTGTTTATTTTCTTCTGTTATGATCTGTTTTTGATCTTACCTTGATTTCTTTTGTATTTTTTATTTCTTTTGAGAACATCAATCTTGGTCTACAATCCATTGGTATGGAGTGGAGAGTTATTTTTTTTCTGGAATTAATGTAACAAAAGTTTGATAGAATATATTGAACTGAAGTTTGACAATAAAATAAAAAAAATAAAAAATTAATCTAAATACATAGAGAGGCAACACAAAAAGGGTTATAAACCTGGCCGACTGCTGGCATGGTTATATATAAGAAAAGAGAAGTGTGGCCCTATCCACACAATATGCACGCAGCAAGGGCACTTTTGCCATACCAAAAGCGGCATTAACGAGGTCTTCCAAGAATTCTACCAATCTCTGTACCGGGAGGGACTTCCGACATCCAGAGCACACTTGGAGGGGGTGTTAGATGAGCTAGAACTCCGAAGGCTAAACCAAGATGTGTGTGACAGCCTGGAGGGGCTCATTACCCTGGAAGAAATGCAAGAAACGATCAAAGCCTTGCCGACAGGAAAGACTCCAGGCTCAGATGGGTTGCCTAACAAATTTTATAAAGAGTATGCACATGAATGGGCCCCACATTTACTTACTACCTTCACTGATTCTTACAACACAGGCGCACTTCCTCATAGTTTGCGGGAATCAATCATAATACCCCTTCTTAAACCCTACAAACCGCCAGAGGAGTGTAGTTCATACAGGCCCCTGTCAATGCTTAACCAGGACAAGATACTGACGTCCATACTGGCAAAAAGGTTGAAAAGGCTCATACACACCTTAGTACAGCCAGACCAAACTGGCTATGTTCCAGGACGCAGTATGATGTGGAATTTGAGGTGGCTACACCATGTGATAGATAGAACAGCATCATGGGAAAGCCCATGCGCCATAGCCACGCTGGATGCTGTGAAAGCATTTGACTCTGTGAGATGATACTGGCTCTCTGCGACACTGCGTAGCTTTGGTTTCGGATCAGCATTTATTAGGTGGGCCCGACTAGTGTATACTAGACCGATCGCAAGAGTCAAAACGAGTAGGTGCATTTCAGAAACATGGGAACTAAAGAAATGTACCCAACAAGGTTGCCCACTATCCCCACTGCTTTACATCCTTGCTATGGAGCCAATCGCGCAGTATCTCAGAGCAGAATACATTGGAGCGGGTATCGAAATGGACAGGGTCACTTATCTTATATTGATGTATGCTGATGGCACATTGCCATATATCCAGAGTCCCGAGGACAACTTAGGGTTGTTACTAGAGCCCCAGGTGCTATTTGCAAATTGTCAGGAATCTGCGTTGTTTCAAATTGCGGGATTGCGTAAAAAAGAGCAAAAGGCGCTGCCAGGTCTTGCATTACAATGGAAAAGGTCCACATTTAGATATTTGGGGGTCAATGTATACCATTAGCCGGCAAGGGAACACATTGAAAATCCAATGAACGCCATGGCAAGCACTAAGGGCTCCATGAGGTTCTGGGCCAAATTACCCCTCTCAGTAATGGGGAGCATGGCTTTTTGTGAAAATTGTACTGCCCAGATTGCTGCACTTCTTCGTTAATGGTCCGTTTTACATGCCCAAGTCATTTTTTAAGATGCTGGATAGCATCTGTAGGGGTTTCTTGTGACAGAATCGCAGGAATCGGATAGCCATATCTACGTGACATAACATTTGAGCTATAATATATAGCGGAACAGTTGCAATTTGTGGTGGACTTACTCGCAGATGACCTAACTACCGACACTAATGCTGCAACCTGCAGGATCAAGATAGGAACTGGTATGGAATAAGAAGCCCCGAGGTGGCCAGAGATCGCACCTTGTAGCTTTTTGGGGTGAGAATGTGGGATAGGGCTCACAGATCCGTTTTCAGCACAAATCCCCTTGCTTTCAGTAGTGGATCCCACAGCACAGGCACAACTGGGAATATGCATGAACTGGGAACCTCACAGAGCGCCACAATAGGTGACCTACTACATAATACCTCTTTTATATCCCTCTCAGATTTGGCCGAACACACAGACTTGCACACAGGCCAGTATTTACTATATGGTACTATCGAGAGAGATCATGCATAGATGGCCGGCGTACAGTGTATTAAAAGAGAAACGCACTGTAGTGGACACTCTATACGACATATCAGAGGTAGGGCACACCATATCTAGGATATACAATCTCCTGCTAACTAATGGGCCTCCCACCCCCTTGGGTTTAAGAAGCAGATGGGAAGAAGGTTTAGGCAGAGACGTTTTTATGGGAGGGCAAAAGGCACACTTGCCCAGGGTCCCCACAAGGCTGCCTGATATAAAGAAGTAAGACTCCTTTGTTCACCAGACTTAAATAGCACACATAAGGATATTTTATGGCATGGTGCTGAGGCTCTAAACCTATTGCCTGTTTTGACAAGTACATTCTGCTTCAATCAATTCATCATGTAATGGTTTCTGTGTTCACTGTGGTGTGTGTGTGTGTGTGTGTGTGTGTGTGTGTGTGTGTGTGTGTGTGTGTATATATATATGTATATATATATATATATATGTATAAATAATATGTTTGTTCCTTACTTGTGGCACAACTCCTATAGCAGTCTTTCCTTCCTGCGGGAATTATGTTGTTCATGTGCAATAGCCAAATTTGAAATGCATATTGGTAAATTGAGTGCCACAATGGTTCAAAAGTTAGCTCAGTGTGTTAAGCACTCATTGCAGAGATGTGTTCCTATACAAGATTAGAGTAGCACATTCCTTTAAGGCTGGCTGAGCCTTTCCTATTTCTGAAGTTTATAAACCTGCCTGCATATGTACTTCATCTTGCAGCTAAACAGGTGCTGTTATCAGCAATGTACCTTCATCAGATAGGGGTTGCTATAAAAACTAACATGTCATCCTTATGGTGAAGGTCTAGAAATTGGTTTGTTCAGATGGGGTGTTGTAAAACCTAGGCAATCACCTCCAACGATGAGCATAAACTGTTAGTCCAAGAGATTAATAAGTATCCAAATTTGGAACCAAAGCATTCATGCTTGCATCCTGGCTTTGCCAGCAGACAATAAAGGGTTCCTAGTCAAATCATCTAATATCTCATACATTACTGTACTGTCTTCGGTGAAGTTTGCCTCCTCGCATGCTGGTGGCATTGTTTAGCCCATTACTAGACCTTTCTCCTTATGTTGGCCACTTGAGTGGAAGGGGTGGTAGACGGAAGGGAGCGGACCAGATGGTGCAGGACTCGGGCAAGCATATTTTAAAGTCTGCTCGTCTGACACAAAAAAACACTTTGCATTTTTGTAAAAGTCAAAAGATTTTCTGCACGTTTATGAATGACAATCTCAAAAGCCAGTGTTTTGGAACTATGTAAAGCTTTAAAATACAAAAGACCATCCCAGATTCAATCTGTTAAATCACACTGATTGGTATGCTGGTACTTATATACCTCTCTGGATGATGGAGAGAATTAAGCAAGAATCAATCTGTGTTACACCCTTCTATAATATTTTGTTTTTAAAAATGGTCATGGTTGGTAATGTGGTTGGCGTACTTTCAAAGTCAGTTTTATAAAATGAGATTATTTTAGTTCATGGTAAAAACTGGTAATGAAAGTGTTCAAATGTAGAAATTGCATAGTTGGCACAAATCCCAGATTCACCCCTTAAACATTGTGTGTATACTGTGCATTTAATTTAATATTGTATTGCCTAGCTTCTCGAAATTGCCTGTCCCTAAACCTTTCAAAATTGTCAGCCCTTCAGAGAGATTTCCTTCTCAGGGTATACTCTTCAAAACAGCTTCACTCATGGGTTCACTGGCTATAGTGTTGCTTCCTCTATAATAATGAGTATTGATATATTGGACACCACAGGCACTTTAATCTATTGATCTCTAATGGCAACACTATTTGAAAACCATGTCCCATTTATAATCTCAGTCTGTCTGGATACAGACACCTTCCTGGTAGCTTCTAATCTGCATCCACTATCCATGCTATGGTATGTGTAGGTTTCTCCTTGCTTCCATTTGGTTACCTCTATCCATGCTTGAGCATGTTTGCATCTGTGAAGCAGCAAATGTGAGTTCACTGTCTGTTCTGGGTTACATGTACCTTTTACATACAGTCCTGCATTAATACTACAGGCTGCATACTTTCCTGGGTTCTATTGATAAAAAAGTCTCCTGAATCTATGCTAGAACAGAAGTAACCTCTACGTAGACTGATGTTTGCCTTCAAATGGTACTTGTTTATCATTTTGATTTGAGCAAGAAAGGTAAGGGCACCTAAAAGGAGTAAACATCCTTATATTTAATGCTGTGAGGCAGCATATCAACCTATAGGTTGTGATTGCGTTGGGGGGGGCAGATATTCTTGATTACTTAATTCCTTTGGTTTGGTGGAGGGGGTCCCCAAAGAAATCCGAACCCAAGGGCCCCAAAAGTGCTTAAGATGGCCCTGGATTTAGGGACCACGTTCACAAGTGCACATTGGGCAGAGACACTGGGATATCATAAGAGTGTGTCACGGAATGCAAGATTGCAGCGGATACAACTGTTGGTAACACACAGAGCATACATGACGCCCCAGAGGATCTCCAGGTTTCCGGGTGCAGCGACACAAGATTGTCCTAGATGCAGGGCAGCAGAGGCTGGGATGCTACAAATGTTCTGGGCATGTCCAGTGACAAGGCTATTGTGGCAGGAAGTGGAGAGCAGAATGAAAAAAGGGGGATTGGAACTAGAAATACTTACCCCTTTGGTATGCTTGTCAGGCCGTTTTCCACACCCCAAAAACACTAAAGATATTAGCAAGATGAGGGAATTGGCGTACATATTGGCCAAACGTAGAATTACTATGGCATGGAAATCCCCTAAAGGCCCTGATGTGGCAGAATTGTGTAGTATTTGGTTATTTATATAGCGCATTTTCCCCCACTTGTGTGGCATCAATGCGCTTTTTCGTTTGGAACGCCCTCGGTGACCGTAGTCAATGTGCTGGAAAATTCTAAACAGTTTAGCTTAGGAGATGCATGTGTGCATTTTGCTGGTCTAGGACTTGGGTGGCTGGCTAGGCTCGACTAAGCATCCCAAAGAGAGGCCAGGCATGTGGGTGGGCTCTGTTGGTAGTTTGTGAGAGTTTGCTATTGTTGAGCGAGTCGATGTGTGGCCAGCTATACCGAGTTGGTTGGTAGTCGCTGTATGCTAGTGGCAGAGGTCTTGAGGTACGTCATGTGTTTCAGTCTGGACGGCTATATGCGATGGTAGACCGGAAGAGCGTAGCCATAGCAGCATTCTACAGTGCATGGATGCTTGGCCATGCCTGTGGCTTGTGTCCACACTATTGTTGTGAGATTTATGTACCGTAGGCTTCAAAATTATTTGGTTGGAGCAATCTTTGTCCAGTGCAGCAGAGGAAACGGGCCTAGATTTGAGAGTCCTGTACCGGGATGGTGGGGGGCCTAGGTTTCGAATAAATTGGGTTTTACAGCATAAAGGCAGTTATTGGTGGATAAGATTAGATTTGGGGAACCTGTATATTGGGGTTCACATTACAATTTGGGTAAGGAAGAGTCACACCGAGATGTGAGTGTCCTGTATAGTGGGAGAGAGTCCTAGGTTTCACAATGCAGTATGGGTACGGGGGAAGGCCCACCTAGATTTGAGAGTTCTGTATAGTGGGGGGAGAGGGCAAGGTTTTTTCATTACAAGCGGTTTTACACTATAATAGGCAGACATGGCCTAGGTTTCAGAGTACAATGGGTTTCACAGAATGTGGAACACGTTACTTACCTGTAACTGTTGTTCTCCCACATGGGTCTGGCATGGATTCACATGCCCATGAACACTCCCCATCGCCAGAATGGTGGAGGGACCTGAAGAAAGGGGCGGTGGCAGAAACTGCAGTATGGAGGGGGGCGGTAAGGCTGAATCAGGTGGAGACTGAGGCAAGAATCATGGAATGGGAGACCTTGGTACAAACTATGTTTAGGATGGCAACTTCAGAAACAGTCAGATACACCCTGACTAGGATTATAGGTAATTCGCAATAGGCAAGATGATATACACTGTTAGGGCACTGGGGTGTTAGGCAGCTTGGGGGGAGGGGCAGGAATTGAGAGGTTGCGTAGGGGGCATCGTTGTGGAAAGCGTTTACATTTTTGACTGTATGTATAAGCATGAACAAAAAAGAGGGGGGAAAAACAAGTATTGTACGGAGCCTGGATAGACTTGTCCAAAGCCTTCGACCAAATAGAACGAGTTCTACTTTGGGAGAAACTCCGGAAATGGGGAATGCCAGAACCACTATTGTCCATCTTAGTGGAATTACATAGAGAAACCAATTTGAGAGTATGGCTCGATGCAATGGGACACCTTTCAAGACTGGTTGAAGTTAACAGGGGGGTAAGACAGGGGTGCTTGGGAGCGCCTCTGTTCTTCAACCTGTTCTTAGCCGATATGGGCCTTTTCTTGCAACCGTCTGCTTTGGTAAGTCCAATATTAAATGGGAGAAAAATATGTTGGCTTGCGTATGCGGATGATATAGTTCTCCTTGACAGAACATCAATTGGCTTACAACATTTACTCGACAAACTGAATGAGTATGTGGGATTAAACAAATTGACAGTCAACCCCGCTAAACCAAATATCTTGATTTTCAAACATCCGCTATCAAAAACAAAATGTATAAACTGGAATATGGGAGGAGAACGGATAAGAACAGTAGAAACCATAAAATACCTGGGATATAACATCTATGCCCATCCAGCAAATTACAAAGCAGAAAGTGAAATCATGGCTAAAGTAACACAATTCATATCACAAATGATCAAATTAAATTATACATTTTGTAAGTTTTCTATTCTCCCATTGGTAAAGTTCTACCTCGCCAAAGTGGTCCCAGTCATTCTGTCTGGTCTAGAAGCCAAACCCGATCTTTGGTTCATAAACTGGGACAATTTTGAGGGCCGCCTATGGAAAAAAGCTCTGGGCCTCCCAAACTGTGCCTCCTCAAAAAGCTTGAGATTTGAGCTAGGTCTAAAATCATTGAACTGTATGGCAGACTGGAAGCTCATCTCACTGTCTCGAGAAATAACAACAAGCAAAGACTCGACACTGTATGGAGACCTCAGACATGAAACACTGCTAAAGAAATCAACTATCCTCACCTTGTTAGAGGCGAAAACATTGGAAAGACTGAAGACTTTAGATATAAACGATGAGACTTTAGTCCTAAACCCACTCAAAGTGAAAAGAAGATTAGAACAACGGGATTGGATTGAAACAGTAGAGAGAGTAAGAGAAGAACCAATTCAAAATCTATTTCTGAAGGGAGAAAAGAAACTTGGGTGTCTCTCTTGCTACCTACTAAAATCCCCAAACAGGAAACTGCGCTCAGACTTTCTTAGAATGAGACTGAATCTTGTCCAGTGTGGGGCTGTTTTGGAAAAGCACAACCAAGGGGACGTGGCAAAAAAACTATGTTCAATCTGTGTCAACCCTGCCAAACAAACATTAAGACATGTTCTAATGGAATGTGAAGGCACATGGCCTCAAAGACTAAGACTTTTCAGAGACTTTGTATGGAGAGAGGAAGATATAATCTCAGACTTCCTTTGGGACAGAATTACCTCAGGAAGCAATGCAGCTTTGACGTTTGCAGCCATTCAGGTGATAATAGAAAGTGGACTGATCATTTAACATGATAAAATAAAGGACAAATGTACTTAAAACATTGATTTAACAGAAAATAGAAAACTGACAGGGTTGGTGGAAAACTATGAAATGTAATGTAATTTTTATGTGCTTTTTGCTAACTATTTTGTATTATTTTTGTAAAGGCTTAAGCCAAAACAAATAAAAAAAAAACAATAAGCAAAAAAACAAAATACATAAAACACTGACTTAATACCAACAATTCATTCAAATTCAATAGTAGCATATACAAACGTTACATATAAAAACATGACATATTCAAATGTTTTTGTGTCATAGGGTTAGTATGTGATGTGATTTGACACACCTGCATTTTCTTCAAATGTGTCTTTATTATAGATTCTGGTATCATACAATTATCAACTTAGTGAGGTAATATGGTCACTTACTATTGACAAAGAGAAAGAAACACCATTCCATATTCCCTACATCCAACCTCCAAAACAAAATTCCTCAACTCCCTCCCTCCCTTACCCCCATTTACCCCCCACCCCTGATACTGTTTTGCCCTTCTTAAACCACCTCTTTAAACCATTAGCTGACTATGACGTCTTAAACACAAACCTTTGGCGCAAAGCCACCTCCCCGGTGCACTCTTATATCTGGTTCCCTTAACATTTCCGGCCCTACTCATGTCGCCTTCCCCTGGGGACTCCAAGCTCCCCCACTCCTATTCAATTGTATTTTCCTCTAACCGAAGTGCCTCGGGTCCCATATATTTATCAACAAACTCTCCCCACTCCACCATGCAGCCCTGCTGTTATTCGTTCCATTACATATATGTTCATAGCAACATGAACCCGTTCCTTTTTACCTGGAATGTGGGTACTTTTCCATTTTGTGGCTAGGCACGCTCTTGCTGCTAAAAGTATGCCTGGGGCCATCTTAGGCAGTCTGACGTATTCTCCATGTTCTCCCTCCAAACCAAATAAGACAGTCAGGGGGGATTTAACCCAGTGAATCGCATCCACTTCTTTAATCTACCCCAGGACTTCATCCCAAAAGAACTGCACCTTTTGACCACCCCCACCACGTGTGCCAAAAGTCGTCCCTCGATCCACATTCCCACCAACAAAATGGGCTGATATTTTGGAAAGTGGACCCACTCCCGGATTCCACAAAGGCCCCAACCATCGCTGAAATCAGACCCTTCATTTCCTCCCTTGTGTCTAAGAGTTTTTCAAAGGGAGTGAGGTCTTGCTGTACCTGTTCACTCCAACTCCCTTCAGTCAGCACCGTCTTTAGTTAATAGGTACAAGAAGACTGGGAGTTTACCTATACCCAGCGCCTCTTCCAGCTCAATTATGTTTATGAACCTACCCTACCTCCACAGTTGACCAATCCTCTCCAGAGTCCCTTCAAACAATTTTTCTGGAATCTTTCCGGGTTCGGGATTGCGTCCCTAGCTCCCGGAACCCAGAGGTGTCCCAATGGTGAGGGCCATGTCGTCACTCCTTTCATTTCTGCTCCTTGTTTCCAGATATCCCAAATGGTCCCCACTATATGATGCTCTCAGATTCTGCGAGGAAACCGATTTCTCGGTACCCGCAACCATTCCCTCACTGGCAGGCTGCAGTTGTAGGTTGTCTAAGGCAATCCATTGGAGATCTCTTTAGGCTCCGAGATGAGGTATCAGAGCTCTAAATTGGACAGCTTTATAGTAGCATTTCACGTCTGGCACACCTACCCTTCCTTTTCCTTGGGAAGTACCAATACATCCCACGCTATCCTTGTCTTCTTTCCCTGCCAAAGAAATCTCAAGAGGGTACTCTTTGTCTCCTGAAAGAATGAGTCCAGAATACGAATGGGAAGCATCTGGAAAAGGTAAAGGAGTCTCGGAAGGAAGACCCTCTTTAGAGCATTGAGTGGACCCAACCAGGATATTGTTAGCTTTCTCCACTTCTCCAAATCCACTTTAAGCTTGTACATCAGAGGGGGGAATTTAGCCCCAATAAGGTCCACCATTATCCTGGTGATATTGATTCCAGGTACTTTTAACGTTCCCCAACTGACCTGCATCCCCAGAGGTGCGAACCTCCCCATTTCCACGTCTCTATTCTTGTCCAAAGGGGGAGAGACTGATTTGACATATTGATCTTAAATCCAGCCAGGTAATCATATTGCTCAATCAGTTGAATCACTGCTGGTATTGATGTCAAGGGATTCATTATGTACAATAGCATATCGACTGCATAGAGAGCGGCTTTATAGTTCACCCATCCTACCAGGAAACCCCTCTGCGTTATGGTCCTCTCTAATCTTCTGAGCGAGGAGCTCCAATTAAAGTACGAACAATTTCAGGGAGAGGGGACGGCCCTGCCTGGTTCCCCTACCCAACCCAAACCAACAGGACTATTCCCCCATTCACCACTATGCACGCCTTAGCAGATGTGTACACTGCCATGGTCCTGCAGAGAAACCAATCCCCTGTACCACATTTAATGAGCACTTCTTTGAGAAACTCCCACTCCACCCTATCAAAGGCCTTTTTGGCATCAACTGAGAGGAGGGAGGGATCCCCATTTCCCCCCTGGACTACATGCATCAGGTGTAAAGTTTTCCACATCATGTTTGCACCCTGTCGACCCCTGATGAAACCCACTTGGTCCGGGTAGATTAGATGTGGCATATATCCCTCCAATCTAGCTGCCAGTACCCGGGTGTATATCTTGGCATCTATATTAAGAAGAGAGATCGGGCGGTATGCGCTGCATTTCTTGGGATCCTTCCCTTCCTTGGGTATCACCGTGATGAGTACCAGTGAGAAAGACTCTGGGGCTTTACCCATATTCATTATGTAGGTGAACAGTTCCGTTATAAACGGCAGTAAAACATTGAGGAAGGATTTATAGAATCCTGCTGAGAACCGTCTTACCCCCCCCCTCTCCCGCCCCCCGGGCCCTTCCCAGCAGTAGCCTCCCCACTGCCTTACTCATTTCTTCCTCTGTTATGGGGGATTTCAGTATATTAGACTCCTTTATAAGTCGGTTTGGGCAGGCGAATATTTGCCAAATATGTATCAATCTCTCCCACCTCCGGTTTACACTCTGATTCGTAGATAGTCTCGTAGAAGGAAGCAAATGCCTCTTGAATCCCCTCTGTTGAGGACACGTTTATTTCCCCTCTCCCTTCAATTTCCGCAACCCATCTTATGCTCGCTGCCCTCTCAACCTAGCTGCCAGGAGTGCATAGGCCTTGTCCCCTTTCTCGCAGAATTTCTGTTTACACCCCTTGGGTTCATCCCCAACCAGCTCAGATCCACTGTCACCTTATAGTGGTCCAATCAAGTGATTGGGAAAATCTCTGGGTTCTGTGCCTCTTCCCACAAATCCTTTGAAACATATACATAATCTATCCTGGTGAAGGTTCCTTGGGGGGAGGGAAAAATGGGTATATCCCCTCTGCTGTGGATGAAAATACCCCAAATATGCCACAGCCCATACAACGTGAGTGTCTGTTGGACATCCCCATAGCCTGGCCATGGTAATTCTTGTTTCCTGGCATGCAACACCTGTCTGTCTAACTTCACGTCTGCCCATATGTTGAAGTCACCTATGATAAGGTGTCCTGAACTCTCGACCAGTTTTTTCGGAAGAATATTCTTAAGAAATATCAGTTGCCTCTGGTTGGGTGCATAAATCGTGACAAACATAAAACACACCTTCCTAATGGTACCAGAGACCAGCAACGCCCTACCCTCCACATCCAACCAGAGCTTGGACACCTCCCAACTTGAGTGCTCTACCGAATAGGATACCCACCCCGCTTTTCTTACTGGGCTTGATCCCCAATATACTTGTCCAGCTAAACCACATGGAATCCTTTGTTCTTCCCCCTTAAAAAAAAGTTGGTCTCCTGGAGGATAGGACATTCAACCTAATACGCCAGAATTCACTTGTAAACAATTAATCTTTTTGTTGGCGAGTTCAGCACTTTGACATTGAGTGCCAATCCTCAACTGGCTTTCCAAAATCCCTTTCCCTGTGGTCGCCATCATGTTACCCCACTTCGAGCACCCCATCTGTGCCACCTGGTAAGCCTTTGCTTTGCATGCAAATTCCTAATTCGAAATTCATCATTGGAAGAAAAACCAAGGAAAAAACCCTGTACCAAGTTCCCACCTTACCCTCCCCACTCCCCACCTCCCCCTCTCTCATTCCCTCCCACGGCAAGCAGCGCCTGGCTCTCCTCCGTTAAAGGAATAGTGCGCTCAGAAATATTATTGTCCCGAGGGTTCAGGCATGTATTTTTAAGCATACGTTGATCGATCACACAAACATTTCCAATGCACCTTACCGTAGTTTTCCTCTTTTGTACACATGCAAAATAAGGCAGCAGGGCGCAGCCATCTTGTGATAATCTGATCAGTTGCTGCATCGCCCAGGGAGGACTGCCCCGGCGGCACTAAATCATATCCGACGCCCCTGAGCCTGACATCACAAGACGCGTACCGCCCATTTCACAATGCCAAAGCACGTCTCGTGTCAACATTCTCTGCGCCTTGGCTACTGACGTGTCGCCATGGAAATGGCAGGAAGCCTTGTTCCTCAATAAGTATAAACTGATCACTTCACAACAGACATCAGATTTTCTTTTCCATTCCTCTCACTGTATTTCTTTGAGTATTATATGCCTCGTTTCTGTGCTCTGGTCAGCTACCTTCGTTGCTTGTAGCCCATGCAAACAGATACCAGTACCATTACTATACATTATTTTTGTTTGTTTCCCCCACAATGGCAACAATACAGCCCTACCAGTACGAGCGGGGTATTCCGAGGTGGAATTACTCGAAAGAGAAAGATGCGGAAACGATGGGGCTTCGGACGACAGTTGGGAGGACGATTTAACAGATGAAGAGCCTGGTCCGAGTCGCATTGACAGCGTTTCCACCTGGTGTAACTGCAATCGGTGCGCGCTAATGCCAACCGAGGAGAAGAACTGCTGCTGCTGAGAAAACTCTGGATGCTTGTACTACATATCGCAAGGCGAGCCACGGCCACAATGCGTTACCGAGCTGCCAGACTTCAGGGAAGCCTGCCTCACACGTTCCGTGTTGAGGATTTTGATGGTGCTTATGTATGAACTTCGTGCAACAGTTTGCCCTCGGAATCCAGTAACGAGTAAGTATACTCTGGTTGTGATGTCACTTAGGCCACTACTATTTGAAGGTTGTCTCCCCTATTGTCGTAACTTCAATATATCATTGTCAAACCAATTTAGTCTTGCAATTCTCTAGTAATATTCCTATAATAGTCGTTCAATATTGTACAGTGTCGAGATAGCATTTGCACTGGCAACTATGCCATTGGATACAAGAATTGTCATTGGCAACTAAGGTTTAATACACTTATCTTGGTCATTTAAAAACAGTTTGTATCTTTCTCTTTCACGGCTGGTACAGGCTGGTGGCCTATCGTTCATACACATGGTGGCTTCATGGGAGGCTTGGACACTGCGTTTGACAAGTAAAACCCACCTGTGCCGTTGGTGCCATTAGAGACCTATTCCCCAGTGACAGCGGTCAATACAGGAGATTTTCCCTCACTGTGCTGCAACCTGAACTTTATAATGTATAGTACATTTATGCCATAAAATTAAGAAACAAAATAAAGCACTACAGAATTTTTATCAATGGTTGTTTCAGTTTTTCAGTGAATCAATTGTTTCTCCATTCAGCAGTGTTCGGCCCTTGTCTGCACGCCTCAGGCCCATCCATCCCCCCTCCATTATCAAAGGCAGTTGGCACCAGTGGATGTGCGCTGCCAAAGTGGGCTGGCAGGGGCGGGAACGGCCGAGGTGCCAAACACCATGTACCCTTCAAAGGTATCTTCCGCACAAGGGCCATTCTACACATGGCCTATACAGATCCTGTGTCTCCAGGCAGGATCCCCTGAAGCAGGCTGCGCCCCTACAATCTACATAAGAACACAACATATACACCCTCTTTTCTAATTCTTTATAAACCACTTGATATTTATCATGAGAGCATCTTTGAGCACTGCAAGTCAACTTGTGAAAGTGCTACCTGAGAACCTCGGTGACCACTGCAAATCTGTTCGTCGTCGTGCTACCTGAGAACTTCTGTGACCACTGCGACTCTACTCGTCGTCGTGCAACCTGTGAACATCTCCCTGTTCTCCTGCCACTAACTACCCTGCTTGATGAATCTAACTGTTTGTTGGTCAAGGTAAGGGCATGGCTCCTAATCATATCGCCTTGATCTCTAAATTTCTATCTATTTCGAGCGAACGTACCCAGTAGTGTTATGTTCATTCGTATCATTGCCATTGACTTGAGTTCAATTTGTTATGTTATCTATATATCAATTGTCATCAGTGTCAATTGGCATCGAATTGCATCCTTAGCGGACTGTGTCAATATTATAAGTATGTTTCCTTTTGATGCACAATAGTACATTCAAGGGACGAGTAACATGTTCTGATTTTCATCACATAAAAGAATTGTTTATGAAAGTTATCCTATAATACAGCAGCCCACGCTACACTGGTTTTGCTGTGGTGACCAAAACATAACTTTCACAGAAGAATGTATGGTATTATCCTTCTTTCTCACATTTTTATGCAAAGTAATTTTCGAATAATGTTGACCTTTTTTATTTTTTTTTAACAGAATTTACAATGCCTGCATGTGCGATTTTCGGTTGCCATTCTAAGACCCATGAGAAATCTGAAGGCACTACAATGCATGTATTCCCAAAGACTGTAGATCGAATAAGAGAATGGGTCAGATATTGCGGGTATGTGCTGGAAAAGCTTGAAATTAGAGTCAAAGATGTTTTAGAGGACAAGAGGGGTGATCGATTCCGCATCTGCAGCCTGCACTTTACCCAGAATATGTACGACCCATCCATGTACACAAAGAAGAATCAACTCAGAATGACTGGACAATTGCTCCCAAATGAAATACCGACTCTATTCGTTCACATGCCGCCTCAGGTGAGTTACGGTTCCGTATTTAGCTGTAGCACTTTGGGTCATGAACAGGTAACTAAATGGACAGATTGGCGTTTTAGGTGTTTTTGTCCCTTATAATACTTTTCATATTAGTAAGATTGTATTTCTTTTTAAATAAAGACCATTTTGCTAAACCTCTGTCCTTGGTTTTAGAAAATGAGAGATGCTGCTTGCCAAACTGATTTCACCAAGGAGGAACTATTAATTGAGGTGCAGCATGTTCAAACTCGAGATGCATTTGCCCAATGGCCAGAAAATGAATTTAATGTGACCGGCGAAGCCAGCAAAGTGTTTTTGGACCATTGCTACAATGCGTCTGCTCCACCAGATGAAGACGAAACTGAATGTATTGAAGATGCTTTTGAATTAGTCGCAGACCACTTGACACAATCCACACCCGCCAAAAAAGGGCCATCCAAAAACTAGTCGACATTGATGTTTTCTCCGATTCAGGTTGAAGTAACAGACGCTGAAATGACAGAGACTGAAGCATCAATACAATTGACTGAGGAACTAGACAAAGATCTCAACTACAGTATGTCCAGTTTGGCTGATATGTCAACCACAGTTCAGTCAGAAACAACATTAATGCAGGATGACAGTCTAATAAAGGAGGCCAAATACAGTATTCGACAGCAGCTTGATGGAAATTGTAAAGATGCTGAAATGTGTACATTCAGTGAGAGGGGAAATCTGTGGGAAGCCATTGGTGAATGTGACTCGTGTATCACAAGGCAGTAACCTCAAAATACATGCCACCTGTGAAATGTTCCATGAAAAATGTTCATAGTCCCCTCAACCAATACTGGGGAAACTGCCAGCTACTTTTCAGTGGCTCTAGTTTCATTAATTTGTCCAGTTTCTGTCAATTTGTGGGAGTCCATTTCATTTCTAAAACGGAGTACTAAAAATATCAACGTCAATATCTATTCCCTGCCATTAGTGAAGCTTGGAAAATTGAACAATTGTCTATTCAAAGTACATTCTCCGAAAAACGGTTCAAGGCTAGCTTGCGATGGACAGTGTGACAGCCCCGGATTTTCAGCAAAGTACTGCACATACCACTTTCAGGACATGGAAAGTTAAAACATTGTGAGTTTGGTGATCTTGCAGGTGTCCGAATGTAAATCCTCAGTGGCCATGGAGAAACTTGGTTTTCTGAAATCACTGGAAGATCTACAATCAAGGGGAATGCAAATCGACCTCATAGCCATGGATAGACATGTTTCAATAGCCAAGACAATGAGAGAGCAGTTCCCAAATATTCACCATCAATTGGATGTATGGCACGTTGCCAAATCCATCAATGAAAAAATCTCAGCTGCAGGGGAAAAAAAAAGGTTCTGAAAGTATTTCACAGGAGGTGTTCCACAATATGTGCCTAAAGGACATTATTAGCTGTATTAGCGCATAACGAGAATGTAGGCCATGAACAATCGAGGACTGCGGGAAACCTTAGGATGCTTCACTACACTATGGCCTTTACAAAAAGAAGCAAAAAATGGGTGATCAAGCCAGTATATGAGGAAATGGAATTTGATTTTGTGAAAGATCTTATCATTAATGTTTTGGAGATGCATAATCATGGAATTGCATGCGATTTTGTTCCGAGTACACAAACATTGCCACAAAACATTGCCAACGTGCCCTGTCCACCTAAAGCAGAGCTCGTGGAACAGTTCAAATCCAGGTACAAATGATTACCACCTGTTTTTTTGATCAACAATGTTTTTATGAAGTGTCCAAATAAAGCATCCAATTTGTCTGTTAAAATGTATCCTCTTTGTTAATTTTTTTTTCAACTAATGCAGTTTTTACAATAGCCTGACAATGTTACGCTGCACTTTCACAGTTCACAGCTTCATCAAGCTACTGTGGGACCTTCACTGATCGTGGGAGGGCCAGATGGATAATAGCGTGAAAGAAACTTTGTGGTTCGGAAGTAGCATTACCATACAGTTGCCCAAATAGCTGAATAACTGCTCGTCCCACAAAAGGGATGAGACCTAGGCTACATAAGGGAAGGAGGCTGTGATGTAAGCAGAGGTGGGGCTATTGCTAGACATACTTTGACTCCTTTTTGTGTACCCTCCACCCCAATTTTGGAGTAGGGCGCATTCTGTCATTGCCAAGTTTCCCCTACCCCTCAGCAGCACCACGATCATCAAGCAAT
The DNA here is from genome assembly GCF_040938575.1 of Ambystoma mexicanum. Classification (NCBI taxonomy): domain Eukaryota; kingdom Metazoa; phylum Chordata; class Amphibia; order Caudata; family Ambystomatidae; genus Ambystoma; species Ambystoma mexicanum. The sequence continues at coordinate 648,870,794 of NC_090936.1, forward strand.
GTCCGCCCCCACATTTTTCCTCCTGTGCCGTGCATCCCAATTCCAGTTCTCATGGATGCTGTGAGCCAAGATGTTGCAAACTAAGAATGTATCTTCATTCTGAGTGAAGGTCACCAGCTTTGAATTTTTGCTTGCGAGCTGAGGAAGCCCACGCATCGCACACACAGTATATGGTTCAATTGTTTTTTGACCTTGAGAGAAAGGGACCATTCTGAAAGGAATTGACTCAAAGAAGGGGTGTAATAATGTAAGATATGATAAGGTTCTCCATTCCAAAACTGGACTAAGGAACATGTAAGTTCAGTTTATGAAAAATCATTGATGCGAACGGAGTCTGCGTTACGGTCTTAGTTACGCCAAGAGAATGGAAATGCCGAATATAACGTAAGTTTGACTTCGACGATTTTATACCCGAACGAGCATCAACTTATCATTAGCTGACTGTTATTGCTGGGTTACATTGTACTTGTTTGTTCTGTGTGGCATATTGCAATGAAACGCAAGTACAACCTTTGTGTGTACTGGTCTTTCTACCGGGTACAAGGCCAGTCCAGCATCGAGAAGCATGTAAACCACCCCTCGGTTCCCCCAGGTTCAATGCTAATATTTCCTTAAAATGCCATCTATGTGCACCTCGAATTGTAGCGTCAGCTTCCGTATCCCGTTTAGAGCTGAACATACTCCATAGCACTATCCTCAGAAGCAAATTGTGTGGTACTTTCTACGTTGTTTTCTCTCTGTTCACGTTGTTTCACGTCTGTGCTAATCGTTAGTATTAACTTGATGCCGAATTAATAAGTAAAATGATAAATTGTAATAAAGATCAGCTACTGAGACACATTTCTATTATGTTTTCCAAACAGGTACATCCAGCCGTCATCGATTCCAGATACCAACTGATGGGTTCTTCAACCGGCAGCTGCAGATACATGTCAATAACAGGATGTATTTGACTTTTTTTTTTGTTGGGACGATCGCCAAGGGCCGATATGCCCTCACGCGGTACCAGCCATTAGGAGCAACATAACATCCTTTACGGTGGTCTAGCCCCAAGTTGATGCACAAGCCCTGCAATTCACTGTGCGACCAAAGCGCTTCTTTTACCCAAACAAACACCTTGTGTACCCAAAAGGAACACCGCTTGACTCACGATAAACATTTTTGGATCGAGAGCAAAGAAAAAAATTCCAATTTGATTGAAAATGGCAAGCGCCGGATGTTCTCAGAGCATTTATTGTGGAATAAAGTACTTTACAAATTGTACAGTCTTGCTGTTTCCTTTTAAAGTACAGTTTTATATTCCGAATTCTGACATGCTGTGTTGTGAGACGATGTGTGTTGATTTCCGTGTTTTGCGTCACGTCATGTGGGAATGACTGGGTGCGTTTGGCTACGCTGCCCAGTAACGTCACGGAGAAAGGCAGAGAATATCACTAGTTTTGGTGATGTCAGGCTCAGGTGCGGGGGATATGATATAGTGCCGCAAGGGCAGTCCTGCTTGGGCGATTCGGCAATGGATAAGATTATCACAAGATGGCTGCGCCCTGCTGCCTGATCTTTGCATGTGTACAAAAGAGGAAAACTACGGTAAGGTGCATTGGAAATGTTTGTGCGATCGATCAACGTATGCTTAAAAACACATGCCCGAACCCTCGGGACAATAATATTTCTGAGCGCACTATTCCTTTATTATCACTAGGTTGAAACCGAACCACCAACAGTACCCGTTCACTCGGATCCCTTCGACACAAACCATTTTTCTCTAGAGCCCCACTCCTCACCCCCTTGACAACAAATGACCACAACTCCCCTCCACCCTCCAGGCACACCCTTTCTATATGCCAGGCAGCCATCGGTCATTCAGTAATTATCAGTCGGATCCCACCATAAAGGTCCCATTTAGGAGTGACCTCCCCTTTTCAAATATCTAGTACAAAAGAAAAAGATACACAGCGAAATTAGATCAGGTCTCGGTGGCTGGGGATGTGTGCAACTTCCTGAACTTCCAGGATCCTGGCATTCTTCGTCTCTTAAGTCCCTTAATATACCATTGACCCTCACCGGCCCTTTCTCTTTAGAAACGTGTGGGGCTCTGATATCTCTCACTAGCTCCCCCGTGACCCTGCATATCTCCTCCTCGGTGGACAGTTTATATTTGTCGATGTCGACTTCAAAAGTGATAGAGAACGGGAATTCCCACTTATACCGAACACCTTTCTCATTCAGCCACTTCATAAGGGGTCAGCACCGTCGTTTCCTGGCAAGTGTCAAGGTCTTGAAAAATCATTACTCTAGCGTTGCCAAACATCACCAGGCCTTTCTTTCTTGCTTTCTCAAGGATCTTGTGCTTGTTTGGATAGTTATGGAATAAGGTGAGGACTGACCCAGGAACCCCTGCTGAGCCACTGGCCCTGTGAATCCTCTCTATTTTAGCTTCATCAATTGTGTCATCCTCAAATATCAGTTTCGTGACTTCATGGAGGGTTCTTCTCAGGTCCATCTCCGTCTCTCCCTCTTTGTCCAGTATCCCAAAAAGTCTTAGGTTGTCCATCTTTCTCGGTTCTCGATCATCCATTTTCAATGTAATCTCAGTCTCTCCTTTCCTTTTCTGCCATTCTCACTTCCATTTGGATCTCCAGGGTGTCTCGGGAGAATTGGTTTTGCTCCACGTCTTCAAGCCTATCCTCCATTTTATCAATCCTTTGAGTGATTTTAATCGACCCTCCCTCCAATGTCCGCTCTCATATTTCTGATCTCCTCCAGTAGTTTTTGTCACACCACCCCCCTGAACCCCCTGGCAGACATGGTGTCCCGATGGCCGGTCTCTCTTACATTCTCCCTCGGACTGTATTCAAAGCTGGCTAGCTTGGACCTTAAGTCCATGTGCCACCACACAATAGCAAGCGTACCTGACGGTATATTGGGGCGCTTCAGTGTTGGACTGGTCTGCCTTCTAATATGATCCTTCTCAAGTCTATTGTGCCCCTGTGATTTGTCGATTACCCCTCGTACGCACCAAAGGGCAGTCACTTAGCAGGCAGGAGCATCCAGATCAGGTGGCCAGCTAGTTGTGGGGACAGAGCAACCCTCAAATCGAGGTCATTTTAACCATGTCCATGTAACTTGCCCCTTAACTCGTTTCCACATTGGCGCACAGCCCCAAGTCCTATGAGGGGACGCTCCCCCCTCCGGCTTACTTCTATGGGTGAAGCACTCTCCTGGCTGTCTTCCCCGGGGTATTCCCCATTGGTGTTGTGGAGAAGTAATGTACAAGGGCAGGGAGGCAGGCCCACGTCCCTGCATAGAGGCCCCAGACCTCCCCTGGACCGACGCCTTCTGAGCATCTCCTCCTCCCCTCCGGGGGACCCTTGCCATCTGCAGTGTCCTCAGGCATCTAGTCCTGTCCCCCGCTCCTCGGCTTCCGTTCCGGGAAACTATAGAATTCCTCCCAGGTCCCGCTGGTGTTGTCCCCTGTCCCCCACACCGGCCAGGCGAAAAACAGGGCTGTGCGATGGTTGCTGGCCTCCCAACTTGCTCCCCCACATTCCCCCTGTGTGTGCCGGTAGCCCCCCGCTAGTCCCTGGAGGGCTCACAGACCCCCCGCTTTTAGTCTGTGGACCAGGGATGGCCTGGTGGGCGGTAGGAATCGCCCACCTCTGCGTGCTCCCGACGGATGCCCTCCGATGGGACCTCGAAGTTACTGTTCCCCCAACCTCAGGAGTCCTCTCCTCGGGGTCGGGGGCCTCACACAGAGTGCCTGCCTGAATACCACAAGCCTCCTCAGTCCTCCTGGGTGCTGCTCAGGGCCCGCAGGGAGGGCCCGGTTTCCCACAGTAGTGGTGTGCGCTGACCTCTGATGCCTGGGACCGGCACCAGCAGCAGGTCTCGGGTTGCGCCCCGTATGTCCCAAGCAGCAGTTGATGGCCCAGAGCTGCGAGGCATGTTCCTTCATCTCTGCCTCACGGCTAGTCTTCATCCGGGGAGAACTCGCCTTGCGGTGGGCCGCTTTGCTCCAAACTTCCCCCAGGTGTGCCTTAACTGCTCCCGTGGCAGTCGAGTGTCAAAAGTGGGGGGCTTGGGTCCCTTTTTAACCCAGTGGAGAAGGAGCCATGCGCTTAGGTTGCAAACATCAGCGCGCCCCCTGGTGGCCTTCACACATCTGCTTTTTCAATACAGTTCTTCTGATCTTGTTTTAACATATTAGATTTAGATAATAAACATGTAAAAGAACCCCAGTGTCTACGTGTTCAACGCAGGACACCTCAGCGGAACTTATTTGTCTACACGTGTTTCAGCTCTTTTATCGTTTTATCAAACGTTTCGGATGGATTTTAGCTGGGCATTCTCTAGGACGTTATTTCTTAGATATGCAACGGAATCGATGTACCCCACTGTTTTCAAATTGACACACTAAAATACAAAGGATAAAATGAAACTTAATAAGACTATGAGAGTTTCTGGAGTGAGCATCACATATCAATTTTTGCGGTGTTTCTCTCTGGAGTAATCACAACTATCCTTGTTCTTGAAAGATGTGGAGGTGGGCAAGATGAATCAATTTCATCTTTCTATCCGAGCACACCTAAATGAGGAAACAGATGGCCTACATTTACTGTGTTAAATTCTAACACAGGTTCTAGGAACAGCTTTATCTGGGTTAACACTATGTCGCGAACCTCAATAAGGGCGGCATTTCTTTGTTGGGCTGCTCACCACAGCTTCTTTGGATATTATTATTATTTCTCACAGGGCGTTTCTGTTAGTCTTGCTGTTATTCTCCTGTAAGTACAGAGAATTGGGGGTGGGGAGGTGCTGTTGCACATTTGCCAAGATGTATTGCGCTTGAGCTCCGCTTTGGGTGGAGACTTTCCGCATGATATCAGATTAAAAGTGAGGTTTCTCTGACTGAAAACGAAGCTAGATGCTTATTGAAGGGTAAAAGTATGCTCGATGCGTGTTCTCAAGAACTGAGCTGCCACAGATGCTGAAATATTGTGCGGCTAACAACCGCATCTCTCTTTAGCGTGGGGCAAGGCCTGTGTGCTGCTGGTAGCTCCACCTGACTACAGTGAGGAGAGATGATTGCTGCGAACTACGGCCCGAGGCGAGGACTTTTCGACAGAAGACCTGGAGGCGGGGCTGGGATCGTGCTCAGCCAGTCTGTTCGGGGCGCTGTCCCTCTCGCTTTGCTTCCCCTGCAGCCCTCTGTCATGCGCTGAGGTGCGGTAGGGACGGAGGTGAGTGCTGCCTGGACGGGTAAGTGAATCAGTGAGAGGGCTCAAGGCGGCCCCTGCTTCTCCAGTGGATGGGGATTGGTGGCCAACCCCCCCGCCCTCCATGGATGGATCTGCATAATTGACATTACGTGCTGCAGGAGCGGCTCATGTAGCGCTCAGCTTTGATGTTCCGGAGGCACCAGTTGCCTGCATTGTAACAGCTGCTTGGAGTATTGTATGACGCTCCCCGTGCGGAAAGTGCTGCTGAGGTATGCGTGATCTATGGTGGGGCTGCCGGGTTGTAAAGCCAACATCCTGACCCTTTTTCTCTTCTCTGTATCTCTATATGGATATAGGGCTGTGCGGTATGAGGCGCGTGGTCTACATATAGCCCCATGTAAGACGTACAAACTATAGCATTTAGTTTGGCTGGCAATTCTTTTTTTTGTGTGCGACCATTGCGCTGCATATTGTGGATCTGTGGAGGGAGCGACATAGGGATGCAGTTGAGGATGCGTTGTACTGCTGTCTTATCCTATTGAACAAAGTGCATATTGATGTCTATGCAGCGGTAAGGACTCGACAGAGAAGATCCCCTCCTGTTTGCATCTTGTGCTGAATCTGGGGAAAAGTGACATTGCATATTATTGATCAGGGCGCGACAGCTGCACCGAGTTATACCATGGCTAAGGGGGCTGGGCACAATTAATGCAGCTCTATGGACAAGTTTGTGAAGCCCAACCGAAATCTGTGGATATGGTGGGAGAAGGTGCAGGTGATCAGGCACTTGCAGAGAGGTCTTCGGCCTCACCACCCATTGATCTCCAGAGGGTCATGGCTCTAATGCGGCAAGGTTTTGCCTCCATCAATGGCAAATTGGACAGAATAAACGTCAATGTTACGACAATACGCACACAACTTAAAGCAACTCAGCGGATAACAGAAGCAGAAACACGGATTACCACTGCAGAGGATGCCATATTAGCATTGCAGGGGATTGTGACGTCTCTTGCTACGGGTACTGTCAAGGCCAGATATGAAGATTTGGAGGCAAGGTCAAGATGGAATGATGTCCGTATTATAGGTGTGCCGGAGGACGCTTTGAGTGGTGCGATGGAGACCGCAGTGTAAGAATTGTTGAAAGAGTTGCTGGTTAATCCTGTGTGGTCCCACTGTTTTCTAGTGAAACGAGTGCATAGAGCACTAATGGCAAGGCCAAAACTGGGTGTGTACCCCAGACCTATAATTGCCCGCCTGATGAATTACAGAGACAGACACTTAGTGCTGAGGGCCACACGTGAGAAGCAAGAGTTAAAGTTGGGATCCAGCGTGGTCTGCATTTTTCCAGATTATACTTTAGCACTGCAGTAAGAAAGAGCACATTTGTTGGGGTAAAGAAGCTCCTCAGGGAGCATGGAATGCGCTATGCCATGCTTTATCCTGCCCGGCTGCGCTTGCAATTTAACAATAAGACCTATTTTTTTGCATTTGCTGAGGAGGCCACTTCCTGCTAGACAAGAACCAGTGGTGTCTTGTTATGGTGTCATAAGTTGAACTACTATGATGCATTAATGATGTGTTGATGGTAATATTCATTTGTTTCATGTTTTACAGAGAAAATATTGTTGTTTGTGTGAGGTCTCCACTCATTGCGGCAATGGTTGCCCCCCAATGTGAGTGCATATACTAGTTAAGGTGGGAAGGTTGGAGGGGAGTAAGTTAGGGGTATGCATAGTCAAAGTTTGGGGTACTATGTGGGTGATGGAGGGGGGATGTCAGGGGGAAGTTGTGTTGTAAGAGTTATGCTTGATAAAGATGTTTATTGTAATGTTTTTTAAAAAATAAAAATATTTTATTAGATTTTCAATTTATAACACATAGAGCAGTAATGATAAGAAACAGTTCGATAGAGTTCTTCCTACGTACATTCAACAAGAATAAGAGCAACAGTAGGTCATCTCCTAAAGCCATTGAACAGTTAATAAACAAAAATCGATTATCCTCCCCACTACATTTGACAACCTTATTACATAGTCCGATTTGGCTTGAGATCGAATATGCAACATAAAGGGGGTACTTTCGGGACGTATTTTGCCCGCAGCAATGGGTTCTAACTTAAGGTTCCCATTGTAAAATTTCGCAATACATTGCCTTCCTTGCTTCATCTCCCTGTCAATGTTTTACTGAAGCGTTAATAAATTCGGACTACCTCTGAAGGCATTGTAAATGACAACTCTGTTCAACTCAATTAATTACCACCAGTGCTTAGGCCATTCTCTTTTGGTGTTGTTTTGAAAAGAAATTGTGCTTTTAACCAGCTTTATATACACAAAATCAGTTTCACTTACATACATTATATAGGATCGAGTTGTCTTAGTGAAAGTCCATTCTAAGGCTGTTTTTCAGTCCGGCATTACCATTTCGGTCTAGTTTCCATGACTATTTTTGGTTCCAGCGCATATAAGCTATTACAACATAGCTCTTGAGCACCTTGGACTCTTATGTTCTACCTTTTACTCAAGTTCTTGTCTTACAGAACATTATAGTTCGCATTACCTCCTGAGGTTCCCCAATTCTCTCTCTCCATCTCATCCTTCCTCTCTTACCACTCCATTTCTTTTTATTAGTCCCTCCATCTCTAGACAATTCTCAACCCCCCTACAAGTATTATTTTATATTTCAGAGTCCAGGTTTTTAACCGTGTTCTTCCCTTTCTTGATCAGGCGTCTCTTTATCTTTATTTTTGAGAGAGTCGGGTTACGTGTGTGTTTCGGAACAGGCGAGGTTTGAAGAAATGGGCTTCTCTGTCCCGTACATGTTCATGAAATGGATTCCATATAGTTAGGAATCTTAGGTATTTGCCGGTGTTGATGGCGCATATCTTCTCCATAGCCATCACCCCCCAGATCTTAACCCACCAGCATGCTGAGATTGGACCTTCTTTGTTTTTCCAATTTTGTGCGAGAGTCATTCTAGCTGCTGATAGTAGATGGGTGATGAGTTTAGCTGTCGCTCCTGACATCGCGTATTTCCCTTCTACAGGGACCCCTAAGAGGATTGTCTTTGGAGATCTCGGTAGATCCACCCCTGAGATGTCTTTTATGTAGCTTAGTATTTCCTTCCAGTAGGCAACTGCTTTAGGGCACGTCCACCACATGTGGAACAGGTCTCCTTTCTCACCACAGTTTCGCCAACAGTTTGGTGAGTAGGACTTTGCAATTTTGTGGATGCGGTTCGGGGACATATACCATCTGAGGCACAATTTGTACGCAGGTTCCTTTATTGTGGTGCATCTGGAGGTGCTGTGTGCACGTGCCCATATTTGGTACCATTCCTCCTCCGTTAGTGACTCTTGCATATCTCTCTCCCAATTTTTTTTGTATGCAAGATGATCGGTTGGCAGGTCATTGGAGAGGAGTTTGTAGAGTCTGGAGACCCCTTTCGCGGTATTGCCTTCTTGAAGCGACATTTCTAGGCCCGATGGCGTCCTCGTGCCCGCTTTCTTCACCATTGGGTGTGTAATCCAGTGCCTGATTTGCGCATATCTATAGCGTTCGTTTTCCCCCATGTTGAATTTTAACTGGCAATCTGTGAAGAGCAGTGAAGCGCCGTCTTTGTACAAGTCTTTCAGTTGCATCGATTCTGCCCCTGACCAGCCCACCCAGTATCCCCGTTGGAGACCAGGTGTGAAGTCCGGATTGCCCATCAGTGGCGTATATGGGCCCAATCCACCAGGAATGTGTTTCTTTTTCCGGGCTTTGTCCCAGCTTAGTAAAGACCATTTCGTCATTTCTAGTAGAGCTTCTCTGCTGTTACGGTTTTCTTTGCTCAGGCTCAAGAGGGCTATTAAGGGGACGAAGGAGACTGATTTTTTGATTCTGCACCAATCTTTATGATCCTCTGGTTTCGCCCATCGCAGCATTGGTGCTAGTTGTGCCGCCCTAATGTATCTGTCAATTTCTGGAACTCCCAGACCGCCCAAATGTGGGGAGCGCATGAGGATTTGTTTCTGAATTCTAGGTTTCTTATTATGCCATATAAATTTGAATATCGCATCTTGCAATTCTCAGATCTTGGCTGGTGGTATTGGCATTGGCAGTGAGCTTATCACAAAGAGGAGACGGGAGAGAATGGTCATTTTGACCCCTGTGATGCGGGCGAACCATGACAACTCCTGGGAGTCCCATCTGCGCAAGTCTTCCTGTAGCTGTTTCGCAAGTGGCGTTATGTTTGTCTGATATAATTTGTGCGGATCGCTGGCAAGGTTAATTCCTAGATATTCCAGTTTTCTTTCAACCCAGTTCATCGGAAATGATCTCGCCAATGTCTTCATGTCTTCTCTCATTGCCGTTATGTTCATAGCTTTCGATTTGGGGAAATTTATGGAGAACCCCGAGACTCGTCTGAAGTCCTCCAGCTGGGCTATAGCTCTGGGCATTGTATTTTCTGGGTCTCCCATAAAGAGCATGATGTCATCCGCATATAGGGCTATTTTGTGGGTTTCCTGACCTATTGTAACTCCCTTGATACTGACGTCTTGGCGGATCTGCATAGCACATGGTTCCATTGCCATTGTGAAAATTAGAGGGGAGGGAGGGCAGCCCTGTCGAGTGCCCCTTCCGATCTCCACAAATTCTGTGCTCCGACTATTGATCCTGAAGCTTGTCGATGGATGCTGGTAGTTGGCAAGCACCATTTTTGTAAATTCCGGACCGCAACCAAACCGTTCCAAAATCAAGCTCAGATAGCCCCAGTCCATGCTATCGAAGGCTCGGGTGGCGTCCAGAGCTGCCACAGCAAATGATTGTTGTGATCGTCGTCCAGCATCAATGACGTCCACTGCCCTTCTGACGTTGTCTTGTGTACGTCTGTCTGCGATGAACCCTGCTTGATCATCATGTATTATATTTGGAAGGATTTCCATTAGACGAGTTGCTAAAATTTGTGTGTAGATTTTTACATCTGTGTTCAGCAGTGCTATAGGCCGGTAGCTTGCACAGTTTTTGGGATCTTTGCCTGGTTTTAGCGGCAGTATAGTTATGGACTTCCCCATATCTTGCGTGACCTTCCCCTCTTCCCTAGCACAAACAACTCTGACCCAAACACGCTAGTCAAAACATTTAATAACACTATGTCCAAATCTCTGGATACTATTGCCCCGGTCAAACTACGAAAAAGTAAACAAGAATCACGCCTTAATTCATGGTTCACCCCCCCATCTCAAAGAACTACAGATCCAAAAACGTAAGCTCCAAGCTATCTGGAGGCACTCACCCTCAGCTGAGTATAAAACTCTACTTGTTAACCTGGCAAACAAATACAAGAAAGAAATACTCCAAGCCAAAAAACACATTTAATGATAGAATCAGTAAAGCCAACTCTAATTCCAAAGAACTCTTCTCCATCCTCCGGGAAATGGAAAACCCGATTGCTCCCGCTGATAATGTCCCCAAGAACAAACAATGGTGCACCAGCATCCAAAATGCCTTAGCAAATAAAATAAGAACTCTACAGTCCAAAATTGCAAAGAAGAAAGTCTCCTTGATGTCCACAGGAACACATACCACCCCTTTGACTGATATACCTAGTATAGCTACACCAAGTAGCAGCAAACCATTCAGGTTCACCAATATCTCCATACTGGAAACTGAAAAGGTTATATCATCTCTGAAACCATCAAACTGCCAGGGCGATAGCTGCCCGGCACAAGTTATCAAGGACCAGCTAGAGATTTAGCTCCCTTAATTTCCAAGGTAATTAATGCCTCATTCAATTCAAGTACTGTGCCTAGTAACCTTTAAAGAATCCTGGGTATTGCCTCTCCTCAAAAAACAGACCCTTGACCCGGCGATCCCAATTAATTATAGGCCCATTACCACGGTCCCCTTCCTCCTCAAAATCCTTGACAGAGTAGCCTACCTCCTGATCCAAAACTGTCTGGAGACAAACCAACTTCTAGGAGCACGCCAATCTGGATTCAGACCACAACACGCCACTGAAACTGCCCTAATCGACCTCAAGACACAAATTGACGAGTTGAAGGATAAAGGTAAAACAGCTATGCTCCTCCTCCTCGACCTATTGGCGGCCTTCGACCTGGTGGACCATGCAGTGTTATGCAAGCAACTAGCGTCTGCAGCCCATTTCTCAAGTGAAGCTATAGCCTGGGTACAATCCTTCCTAGCCAACCATACGATGAGAGTGTTCTCCCACTTAGCTTCAGCGGACCCAATACAAATCACCTGTGGCGTCCCACAAGGTTCATGTCTCTCCCCAACAATGTACAACATCTTCACTAAGCCCCTCTTCGACAAACGTGACAGATTGGGGGTTACCTAAACTAATTATGCGGATGACACGCAGATCCTCATACCACTATCTGGCAACTTTGTCGAAGACACAGCTCTAGTAAACCAGATTTACCTCCTCATTCAGGCATGGATAGCCTCTCACGGCCTCTGCCTGAATGACGACAAAACTGAGATACTGATCTTGGGCTCCGACTCCAATCTTAAAAAACTTAGCCCCAGCTACTCTGCCTTTAATGTAGATGGAAATGTAATCAAGGTGGTAACTTAGGTAAAAACACTGGGTTTCTACCTTGATTCCACACTATCTCTCAAAAAACAAGTCAATTCCTTGGCTTCCTCCACAGCATATGCCTGCAAATTGATCAGGGCCTGTAGACCCTACCTCTCTAAAACTAACTGCATCACACTAGCCAATGCTTTAATAATGTCTAAACTGGACTATTGCAACACACTATACGCAGGTGCCAACAAAACCATCATAAACAAACTGCAAATACTGCAGAACAACGCTATTAGAGCAACCTTGGACATACCCCATAGAGAGCATATATCTGATATCAGGAAAGACCACCACTGGTTAAAAATTAGTGACAGAATTCTCCTCAAGACAGTTTCTCTTACCTATAAAGGACTGAACAATACTGTGCCCCCATATATCTCTGCTAGATTGACCAGAACATTCTCCAGTCACCACACTAGAGCTGCTAACCATCTCTTACTAGAAACTCCTAGATTTAGACTAACTAAAGCGGGTGGAGCTAGCTTCCCTGTCAGAGCTGCTCGTGCCTGGAATGCACTTCCCATGGCATTAAGAGCTGATCAGCCCTACTCTAGATTCAGATGTAACGTGAAAAGCTGGCTCTGGACCAATGATGCCCATTAACTGTTCCCCGGCACTGTTTGTATCTATCATGATTCTCCAGAAACGTGTCCTTAGACCTGCTCTCCTCCTTCATTGTGATGTGTTGTACCCATATCTCGAATATATGTACTGTAATAATCATGTACTGTAACTAATGTCTGTAACTGAGCTTAAATATTCTTGTTTCCGCTGCGCCCGGCTACCCCTGGGTTTGGAGCGCATTATCAAATGATAAACTAAACTAAACTAGAGCTGTGTACTTGCATTGCCTTGCCGTTCCTAGGTTCCTCCAAAAAAGAGCGGGGAGAGCGAGCTTCCCTGTGCTAGCCGCTAAACAGTGGAATGCCCTACCCCTCCGCCTTAGAATGGAACTCACATTTTGGACCTTTAGAGGCAAAGTAAGGGGCTGGTTCCTCTGTAAGAAACAGGAGTGACCAGCTTTCTCACCATGCATTCACCCTGCATCCACCATGCCTGTCTATTCTCTTTATGTCCTCTGCTACACGAGCAGCCTGGTATTGTAATTGACTTTTCCTTGTCTCGACCCCCATGTAACCATGGTTGACCTGCACTTATTTCTGCTACTGTTATTATTCTTTTTGTTGTTGTCCAATCTGTCTGTAACTTTTGCATAAGCCTTGGGCGCCCAGTTACCTGAGGGTTCGGTGTGCGGTACAAATAAAGAAACTAAACTAAACCCATTGCCCCAAATCAGGAATGACATTAAGGTAAACTTAGACACATATAGCCACTAGGGAGTTGCGCTATTTCGATAGGCCTGCTGCTGCGGGACGCTATGGGGAACTTGGCAGTCAGGGAAGCTGTTGGCACAAACAGTTTGTAATGATAGGGGCAGCTCTAACATTCCTTGTATAATACGAGCGGACGGCACGGTGGCTAACACGGTGGATGAGATAAATGCTGTGTGTTATGATTTTTATAAGGAATTATACGCTCCAAAAAGCATATCCACAGCGTCAGAGATAGATGAATATCTTGCGAGAATACCTGCAGCACTTTTATCTGCTGAGGCGTGGAATATATTGGAAGAGCCGATAAATTTGGCCGAAATTAAGAAAGCTATTAATGCCACATGTGATGCATGAGGATCAGGCATTATTCTTATTGGGGAGATCAACGGCGTCCAGCATACGGCGGATATATAATATAATTGCGCAGGTACCAGAGGACAGTCATGGGCTTGCTGTTTCATTGGACATGCAAAAAGCATTTGACACAGTGTACTGGCCCTTCTTATTTAGGACGCTGAATAATTATGGGTTTGCACCAAACTTTATTAAGTTGTTAAGGGTTTTGTACACACAACCATATGCCAGAGTGTATGTGAATGGGGTTCTCTCACCTGTATTATCATTAGAGGGCGTCACTAGGCAAGGGTCTCCTGTGACAAGGTGGCCACCAGGAGGCTGAAAGATAAACCATGATGCTACGCCCAGCAAATTAAAGTAAAGACCGAAGAAGGACTAGAGGTGTATAGGAGCAGGAAGAGCAGCGGGGGAAGCTGGTGTCCATCCTGCAGGGCCCAGGATATTCAAACCTGTGCTGCCTGAAGCGTCGAGAGACAGTCTGTCTTGGAAGAAGAAGCTGAGAAGAATCACGCGAGCTGGAGTAAACACTATTTGCTGCATAAGCAGGAACAATCCAGCAGTGGCGTGGTCTCTCTGAGGTGGACAGAGTTTTCCCTAAAGCACAGTGAGACCTCTGTACCGATGGCTCAGTGGAGCCACACAGGCCAAATAAGAGGAAAACGGGAATATGCGAGGAGCGTGTGCAGAACCACCAGTGACCTGTGTGAGAAACCTGAGGGTATTCGCCCAAGTAGACGTCAAGAATCCCTTATTCAGGGGACCAGGGAAGGGCTGGCGCACTCAGTTCCCAACCCTGGGGTGTGGACGAGTGAGGGAGGATCCCCTGGGTAGGGCAAGCCAGGGTTATTCTCTGGGGAATGCCCCAGGTGATACACAGTATTACATCAAGGGAGAAGACTAGGAGGATGAAGCCCCTGAGGCTTTTGTAGGCTGTTTCAGATCAACCACCCTTCCAGCTAATGAATCTCCATTACCAGAGGCCAACAACCCCTCTGCCTATGGTAAATCCATTAGGAACCCAAATCCCAATGGCATGAGAAACTACATCTCCCAGGATCTCTGTTTTCCTGTTGCCTACCCGAGTACCTCCAGTCATTCTTCTCCCGTCCCTCTGATTATTATTTCCTGAACTTCCAGTCTACTTTGACAAAACATTACCGTTCCCACAATCCCCCCCCCTATTCATTTCACAAACCTTAACCCCCCATCCTCCCTTTTCAACACGAACACTTTCTTACACCGTGAAAGACAACAGACTAACACCAGAGCCGTTTACTTGACATGTCCCGACACAAGTGTCAGGCAAAGTTGGCCAGTTGACTCTAACTAGGCACAGCTGACGTCCCTTTCTCTTCCCTACAGGGATAAGTCGGAGCACGACAGCACACATTGAGCAAGACCGAATGCACAAGGAAGCAGCCATCCCGGACCGGCAGTTCAAACGGAGGAGAAAGGCAGTGAGACCTGGAGGGATGACGAGGCGGGAATTGCCCTTTTCAATTCAGACCCGTAAAGCCTCTGAAAGGGAAATTATAAGAACAGAAAGTCCAGCTGACGTGTTATGTGACAGGTGTCAATGGCACACGAGGCCCTCCCGCGCTTATAGCCAAAGAGGGGAGAAGCGCTTGCTGCCATGGTGCCGTCCTTGACTCTTGAGACAAGAAGCTCCAACAGTTCAGAACAGCCGGTGAGTCGGCGAAGACTGATAGTAAACTGAATTGTGCTGGGCCCAAGGCTGTCGGCGGCAACATTGTTGAACAAAGAACTTGTGTAGATTGAACTTTAAAGAAACTGTTGTAAGCGGTCCAGAAGCAGAGTGGTCTGGCGCCGCGTCGGCGCTCATTCGAAGGACTCTGACTGGAGTATTTTTTTGGGTTGTGTTATTTTGTTGAAACAATGAGAACCAAGAGGCCCTAGGAGAGGCCGGCGTGAAGTATCAAAGTGGTCCTACGAGGGTTGAGCAAAACCCCTTGTATACTCTAAAGTCTTTGACACATTGAGGAAAACTGAGTGAACTGTGAAGTTGGCACATGTGAACCTGACTGATGGATGCCTACAAATCAGGGTAACCACTGACACACCTGAGAACATTGTATTAATAGAACTGTGTGAAGCCTGGCTGGGGGCTTTAATGGAAGCCTGACTGGGGGCTTTAAGGAAAGCCTGACTGGGGGCTGAGACCCAAACTTAGGAAAAGGGAAGAACATAAGGGGTCTTGTGAACTGTGGCAAGTGTGAACCCGACCGAGGAATGCCAAGAGAAAGCTAGGGGAAAGGAACTACTGCTTTCTGATGAGATTGTGAACGTTGAGATGGGCAAATGTGAACCCGACTGAGGGATGCCTGCAAAGACATTGAGATTTATTCAATGTTACGTCCGTAGTGAACCCGACTGAGGGAGGTTAACGTTGCAAGAAGGATCAGAGCCGGCTGAGGGGGATCCAAGGGGCGAAGAACCATTACCCAATGTGAAAGATTACCAAAGGAACCTTTGTTTGTTTATTGTTTATGGTCCAGCGGGCCCACTAAGGCAAAAGACTTCATAGGAAAGAGACTTGTCCCCAGAAGGTCCTGGCATTGCTGAAAGTAACTGTAACCTTGTGCTAGCGAGGCCCAGGAGTGTGCTTTGCTCAAAAGTCCTGCCTTGGCCTGTGCTAAAAAACATGGGGAAGGGAGACCCAAGCCATACCATCCTGACTTATCATTTGATAAACACTTCTTTCTTTTCTTGTGAAGATTATCCCACACTATTTTGTAACTTAGTTGTAAGTATTGGCAATATTTCTTTTTTTTAGTATAGGCTCTTTTTATTTGACAAGACGACACAATGATTGCCTTATTATAATTTGATGGTAGTAGCTAGCTCCCATTTTAGATCTAGGTTTAGATTAAGCGTTATTTCTCACCCATTATACAGTTTAATGAACACCCATGAACTGTGATCACGTGTCTGTCTTTACTGTTGCCGCCATGACATTTCTTACACCTGAGACCCCGGGAAGAATCGGTAGCATTCCCCATTGAAGATACAGGTAATGGGAGTTGCAGGATAGCCAGGTGGGATCCACGCAGCCCAAGAGTCAAGTATTCTTCAGAAGTGATCTCCCTAATTTTTTTTTTTTTTTTTATTTGATAATCTTTTTATTGGTAAATCTGCACAGCTAGTTACATCACAGTATTAAACCACAGTGTTCAATCTCTGCCTTTACATTTTACAAAGGGAGCATTGGCACGTGTAGATAGATTGTTTCAGGATTTTTTGTGGGGATTTGGGAAGAGAGCCAAGATTCCCCGGTACATTATGGTCAGGAAAGTTAAAGATGGGGGATTTGGGTACCCGGTATTGAAAAACTACTGTAATGGTTTTTTGTTAAACAAAGTGTATAATTACACTGGTGTAGACCTGAACCGGGTACAGTGGTGGGTACGAATTGAGATGCAGCGGTTTTTGCCTTATGATATTAAAGGTTTGTTTTCTTTTGGAAAGTTGCCTAAGAAGGTATGGTGTTTGAAATCGGTGTTAGCTACCAAAGAAGCGTTGTCGTCATGGATTATAGGTACTGGTCAGGGACTATATCTTTATGAAGAGGCTTCACTTTGGAATAATCCTGGTCTGCAGTATAATAATAAGGTACTGACTTGGAAGAGTTGGATTCAGAGGGGAGTTTTGATTATTGGCTATGTGTGGAATGATGCTGGGGTGGTACCTTTTGGGAGTTTAGTTGAGAAATTTGGTTTGAGGGACAGGGAATTGAGAAGATATGAAATTTTGGTAGCTTTTCTCTTGGAACGGAGAGAAATGTTGGATGCTCCATTCTTGAAAAAGCCAGAGAATTTTGATATATTGGAAATGGGATTTCAAAAAGTGTCTACATTTATGCAGTTTATGCAACTGGATGGGCAATGGTTGGACTCGTGGGAAAAGTTGAGGTTATCGTGGACAGAGGAGTTGGGCAGGGAACTCACATTAAAAGAATGGGATAAGATTTGGAGAGTGCCGACGACAGCCAAAGTGGATTTGCAATTACCCTACATACATCAAAGGATATTGGGCAGAATATATTGGACTCCAACATGTATGTGCAAATTGGGTTTAGTTGATGATGATTTGTGTTGGGGTTGTGGAAAAGAACAGGGTACTCTGTTACATATGTTGTGGCATTGTGAAAGAGTGGTAAGATTTTGGAGGGAGGTTATTGACAGGATTGATCAGGTCTGGCACATTGTTTACCCACGCAATCCCTTAGCAGTTATATTCCTGTCGTATGGTGGTGGGCGTAATGTAAGTTGGGTGATATTGTGCGGGGTGCGTAAAGTTTTGTTGGTGGCGGTTAAACAAGTGTTGAAGGTCTGGAAGACACGAAAAAAGCCGACAGTGGAGGAGTGGATTTTGGATGTTAGAGCTTTATCAAGATTTGAAAAAACTATGTTTAGTAAACAAAACAAGGCAGAACTTTATGATGAAATGTGGGAGAGTTTTAATGACCTTTATGGATAATGCTAGGTTGAATTATAGAGTGGAGTGAAATGGTTTACTTTCAGGTACTTTACATATAGGGGGGGGAATTGTGTTGTTTATGTGGTTGTTTTGTGTAGTCTTGTTTGTCTGTTATTTGTTTGATATATCTGGTTTGGTTTTAAGTTAATTTTACATTTTGATATGGTGGGATATGGGGTTATGGTATGAAATTCTGCTGTATTGCTTCCTGCTTCCTGCTATTGTATATTTTGCAGTTCAATGACTTATGATGATGATACTGCTTGTTGAATATTGTTGAAAATGAGAAATAAAGAGTTGAAAAAAAAAACAAAAACCTATCCCCATCAGAGCTTATTCAGCAGCGACCAATACCATAACTCAGAATAGTTAGATAACAAAACATACCACACCCAAAAAAACAAAAACAATGTGTCCAACTTTGCATTCTACATAGCGTTAAAAAAAATAAACCATTGCTAGTGGGCAGCAGCCATATGTCATCACTCAAAGGGGGCGGGGGGGGGGGGGTCAACTCCATTACCTGGGCCTCCATCCATTGTTCAAAACATCCTCCACTACGACCACATCAAGACATGTGCCTGTGCATATTAATGCCTAGATGTTCACAGAGACTTCTGGTCAGATGGGCTGAACATTGCCAGAAGGAGTGCGTTCCAAAACCACCACATCCTTTTGTGGGTTCCCTCATAGCCCTGTACCAAACAGTGGTCTCTGCAGCGCTCCAAGACTTAGTCGCTAACCCAACCATGATATTGCAGTCCCCTGTTCTGTTTTCATGCCATACCCACTTTTCTTTTAGCCAAACACAAGCCAGGTCCATGAACTTGACCCCATGTCGGTTTGTCTGGCCGGGGATAAGAGCCCAGCAGGCATTTTGTCGGAGTCCACTGAAAGCGGGTAACTCCAGCCTTAACACATGCACGCTCCACTTGAAAGTCCACAGTACACAGTTCCAAAACATATGGATAATATCCGCCCCATCAGCTTCGCACCATAGGCTAGTAGGTGGCACAGATGGATCAAATGTAGCCACTCTGCAGGGCGTTGTGTACGTCCTGTGAAGCAGGTTGAGCTATAGAAGGCAAAATCTTGCATTGCAGGAGAGCTTTTTAACAAAGCGTAGTTCATTATCCCACTGGGAGTCGCTCAATTCCTGACCCAAGTCAGTTTCCCACTGCATTCTCAATTTCGTGCTCTGCAAATATGACGCACACAGCAAGCACCCATACTGCCTGGATACAGGCCACCAGCCAACCTCCAGTATGTACAACAACGTCAAGAGCACCACAGGTTCTGGTTCCTCAGGCCTACCCACCCACTTGCATTTAGCAACTGTAGCTAGCTTAAGGTATATTAAAAATTGGTCTCTGCAGAGCCCCTCTGTTCGTGTCAGTTCATCAAAGTCCCTAAACACCACATCCTTACTTATTCCCCCACAACGTAAGCCCCAATTCATCCCACCTCTTGGCAACCGCCAATCCACCAACCTCTGAGTAAGCATCTGCTGTCATTGGCACATTTAGCGAGTACTGATTGTTGAACTTCGCACTCTCCCACATCTGGTGCCTTAGCTTAATCAAGAGTGATGCGCTTCCCAAGCAGCAGTTTGTGACCCACGGGGCTTCCTTTAACACTGCGGGCGTATCGTGTCAAGTAACAGCCTAGCCTCCATTGTCGATTCGTTTGATAGCCAGCTAGCCACATATGGAGCTGTGCAGCAAAGTAGTAGAGCTCAAGCCTTAGCAGCTGCACACCTCCCTCCTTGTATGCCATGTAGAGGGTGGTCAGGGTAATTTTCTACCTCCCGCGTCCTCGCAGAAAACCCTGAATCATGGAGTACAGGTGTCGAAAGAAGCTAACTGTAATATAGCAGTGTACATTTGCAAAGTTATAGGGTAGGTGTGGCAGAACAACGATTTTAACCAATGCTATCCAGCCCATTAGCGGCAACAGATGTTTTCCCCAGAAAGACTTGGACCGACTCACCCTGTCCACTGCCTTGACAGTGTTCCTAGTGTGCATGATCTCAGGCGTGTGCGCACTCTGTATACATAAATATTTGATTGTATGCACCTCCCAAAGCAATCCCAGATCTGGAAGGTCACGAGTGTCACATCGCCTCAGTCCAGCTAAGAGGAAAAGGAATGATTTCCGTCTACTAAAGGGCATCCCTGTCAGCCTGGCGAAGTTGTCCAGAATCCTCAGGATTTTGGGTAGGTTATGTTCAGGCTTGCACAAGTTTAAAAGAAGGTAATCCACATATAAGGATATAACATGCCGTGATCCTGCCCCCACCGCTATAACGGCCTCTGTATACTTCTGTCGCAGAAACACTGCCAGCAGCTCCAATGCCAATATATAAAGCATGGGCTACAGTGGGCACCCTTGCTGTGTGCCTCTCTGTATGCCCCATGACCCAGACGCTAGCTTCCCGTTCGGGCCCTAGCCACTGGTGCTGTATACAGTAACATGACCCACCGGATAAACCCCTCACTTTTTTATTTATTGGATGGTTTGTGAGTGGGATCTTAGATAAGAATTGTCCAATCATTTGTTTTGGACATATATAATTATATATGTACCTTAGTAGAGGAAGCCAATGACCAGGAGCGATAGGTTTTCATAACTGTGACATCTTAATGTCTATAAAACCTGCTGTGTCCTGTTAAGATGTGGAGAAATCTTGAGTGAGAGCTTGGCTGTTAATCTTGTTTTTTCCCCAGTCTGTATTGCAATTAAAACTGGGTTACCTTGCATCTGGCATACCACAATGCACTTGTGTTGTCTCTTTTTAGGCAAATATCAGTTAGAGAGCTATTTGGCTTGTGACCTCTGTTTCACTTTCAATCCTGCCCCTCTACTCCGTCTAACATCACCTTGTCCTCTCTGAATGCCTCTATGCAACTCCTCCCTCCTTCTCCTCTCGCAGTTCTGGCTCTCTGTCGACCCCATGGTCCTCTCAGCCACTTCTTCCCAGATATGCACAATACCTGCTGCTGCCACTTTCCTTGTGGGTGTGACTGAGACCCCACAGAAAGGTGCAAATAACTCCTGTGTTGATGTTATTTCAAAATACATCTTCCTCAATATTGTAGCATTGCTTATGTTGATGATTGTCATACTGTTTGTTATTATTGCGCAATCTTTAGTAATGCAGGCTGATGACAACTCTCCTGCACACTTCCTCATGCATCTTGAGAATGACCTCTGTCTTGGTTGCCTTATAATTCTTTATTAATGAGAATATTTTGCAAGTAGGATCTTCTGCGTGATGGAAGGAACTCGTGCTTTTCCAAGAACTCCTTGGAACTTTTATTGTGCAACTGAGCATGGACCATATGGAACTACCTACACAAACTGTCTTTCCTTTTATTTCATGTTTTTTTCCAGCAGGGTGAAAATAATTCAATTTGTAAGATATAGCCAGCCATCAAAAAGTCACTTGCCACCTCAATTCTATACATAGGCACAGCACACCATTTCTTACTCCCCAAGAGCCAAATTGCACTAGCCAGTGGCTAGTAGCGAGTTCACATTTTGCACCCTGGTTTCCAGTATTGCTTTTTATTGCTTTTCGTAAGTCAGAAAGTTTTCTTTAAAGAAAGACCTAAGGCCTCATTACGAGTCCGGCGGTAACCGAGCCGGAAAAACCGGCAGGTTATCGCCAGACCCATATTACCATTCCGCCTCCGTGATTCCCGGAATTACCGGGGCATTACGACCCCAGTGACCCAGGAATTCCTGAGGTGAAATTGTGTAAGTCCCCATTCCCATGGAGTCCAATAGGACTCCATGGGGATGGGGACAATGGAAACACTTTCCGCCTGCAGGCGGGTGGCGTTAAACCCGCCAGGTCGGACCGGCGGGAGTGACAACTCCGGCCTGCAGGACTCTTAATCAGCCGGTCCGGAAAGAACTGTGGTTGCGGTTTTACCACCACCGTTCTTTCCGGACCGGCAGGGTCGTAATGAGGCCCCTAGTCTTTTTTTAATTTTATTTTTTTTTTCCTTCTTTTTATAGATATGGCTGAATTATATTCAGCCTTTTAATTTTTTAACAGCACAATTCAAATAGTTAAGATAAACATTAAGTTCAACTTTAAGATAAACATTGAATGTTTTGCAATAAGTGAGCAGCAACCAACAGAATACACATGACAAACAAATAAGAAAAAGAAAAAGACGCTTGACATAAAAAAATGAAGATAACGTACAAGAATATTCTGTACTAGTTAATATAAAAACGTAATCTATTCTGACAGGCAATGCTCTAACCGATTTGACAGAATTTGCAATATTATTCAATGTTTCTGTTAAAAACATAGTGTCGTACAGGGTTACGCCTGAATAAATTGCAAAAAATTGAATTTGGTACTACAAAATGGATGTAAGAATGATAAAAGCTTGACTTACGCAAGGTTAGTGTGTTCCAGATGAAAGTTATAGGTTGAACAAACAAAGAGATATTACATTAAAATGAATTCTCTTCCAGATTCAAGGCCTCTAAAAATGTGACTGTCGCTATTCCAACAGTTATGCTGTCAGAGAAAATATGCTGCCAAAGAACGATTGGATCTAAAATTCTAAAATCATCAAAAAAGTGTTTTAGATAGATGTTGCGTTTATCAGTAAGCATAATGCATTCTGTGAACAGATGTCGTAAACTTGCAGATTGATTTTTAAGTCTGCAGAATCTGCATTATCAGCCTTGTTGATAATGCCTCATCTGGATAATACATCATTGGATGGCCATAAATTAAACCTAAACCTTAACAGGCATTCCTGAATCTGACAGACAGACTTTTGCCTAGGTAGATGGCTAATATGCAAAAAAATAAGGTGCTAAAAAGGTTAGAGTGAAAAACACATACGTATCACACTTTTGTTGAGTCTTGATCCAATTGTGTTGGTAAAGTTTCAGTTTGGCCCACGTCGGATTGTTCAGCAGAAGATCCAGTGTTATATCTGCAGTGGATTGAATATCTAATGCTGCTGACCGCCAAGTAGCTGCAAATTTGTGAGTAGAATTTAGTGCGTAAGCTGCTAAAAAGTGAGTAATGTATTTGTGTTTGGAGCTGGAACACGCTTTCTTAAAAGGGCACACATTGTGTTCAGGGATATTAGACCTAACTCAAATCGGATCATGGCCACTGGCACACAATTTGGAAGATGTAGAACTCGTAGCCAAAAACGACCTTCTAGTTTGTCCCAGACCACTTGTCGAAAGATCTCCTTTGTCTCAGAGCTGTATAGTAAGATTGGTACAGCCTTTTGGTTGTAATAGGTGAGAGCAGGGAGGCACGAAAATTTGCCATATTTAGTAAGTATGGTTTTGCCTTGTGACATGGCTGTTGCAAGCTTTAACTCAATGTCAGCGAGATACAAGTCGTCATTAGGTTGGTCATTTATATTAATGCCAAGGACTGGCCACCGGGGAGCGCAAAGATATGGAAGTCTCTGTAAAGGTCTCCTCCCCATAGGGCCTCTTTGTGGACTGAGCCCCTCCCAAGAGCCCCCACCAGAGGAGGTTGACCCCCCATGGGACGTGTGAACACTTGCTGCACCCCCCCGGTCCAATCCCCGGATTGGAGCGTGCATGGAAACAGGTGTAGAGCCCATGTGAAGCTGCAGCGGGCTGCTACGCAATTGGGAATCGGCACTGGGCACCAGGACGGAAGCGCTTCGCGGCACAGGCTGAGGCTGCCCGGACCATAGGAGGATACCAGCATCCCCCTCCCTCCCCACCCTCCTGAGTCGCGGGAGGCCCTCCGGAGGGAAAGCGGCCGCCCCCCCAGAATTAACATCGGCTGGGGCTGACTCGCTGGTCCCCCCTGCCGTGAGGAGGTGGAGCCAAAGAGGGCGTCACATATTGCTGAGGTGCCTCTGAAGAAAGGAGCTTGGGCCCAGCCCGGCGAGGCTTGCGGTTTGGGCCGGAGGCCCCCCCATTGAGCATGCAGCAGCAAACCAGGCCCCCCCACACAGCAGGACACAAGGAGCGTGGTGTGCTCTGGTGGGGGGCACACCGGGGAGACTGGCAGTGGAGTGGGGACTGTTTGTGGGCATTTGACCCCCCCCCTCTGAAGGCAGGGGAGTGTGGATAGAGCACCTGCGGTGTGATTGCAGCAAGTGGTGGGGACGCGGAGGTGGAGGAAGGGGCAACCCAAAAGAGCCACCAGGAGGAGGGTGCGGGACGGCAAGGCCGGGGTCAGACGGGGGAATGTGCCCGCCTCACTCCAGCCATAGACCGGAAGAGAACCTGCAGTGCACTGTGTGCCCCATTCATAGGAGCCCGGGGGAGCGCAGGGAGGCACCTGAGATCCCTGAAACCTGGAGCCCCAACAGCAACAGGAGAGGGAGACACATCTAGACACTCAGGAGGGGGGCGGGTGTGGGCACCCAGGGTTAGCACACACGCAGCCCTAACTGCCCTGGCAACACAATACCAGGCGCAGGCCCCGGTACTGAAAGAGGAAGTGGAGGCAAGTGGGAGCCCTCGCAGAGCACCAAGGGTCCTGGACATATAGCAAAGCGATCCCCCGAAACCTGACGGTTGAGAGCACGGGGCCTGCAAACCATCCACCGGATATAAGCGAAAGGTGGGAGCAGCCCCCCCCAGCCAAGGGATGAGGGTGCACTTGGGGTGGGGGGGCAGTGGCTGAGACAGCTGTGGCCTCTCCCCCTCACTGTGGACTTATTCTGGACTAGAAGCTGCATGGACCGGGGCCCCCTCAACCAGACCCCATCAGGGAGAAGAGGCACCACCGGTGCTGGGAGCAAGGAGAGAAGCCAGAGGTGCCCATTCAGGTAGGAGCCTGTCCCGCCCGGGACCGCGAGGTGCGGGGCACGGGGCCCACAAAGAATTGGGGGGAGACCTAGGCCCCTCGGGGGAACTGAAGTAGGCTCAGTGGATGGGTGTCATCCACAGAAAGAGGATTGAGTCACACTGGAGACTATCCTACAGCGATGGAGTGGGAAGTGGTGACCACCACAGGGGTCACCAGAAAGGAGGAGCAGAACTTTGAGATTGTGGATGGAGGTGTGGGCCCCCTGGGACAGTGCAGTGGCGTGTGCCTGCCTCCCCCGACCACAGATAGCCTGGACCGCTGGAGCACCCCCACGTGAGTGGAGGGGCGGCACAGAGGGACACCATTAGGTCCGGGGGACGTGACAAGATAGGCCCAAGGTCGCATAGGCCATCTTGCTTACCGCAAGGCACAGGAGAGGAGAGGAGTTGAGGTGCATGGACGTAAGGCAGAAATTGGTCCCCTTCGAGTATACCCCACAAGCTCTGGAGAGGAAAATGCCGATCCGGGCCAAGGGTCAGCCATGGGAGAAGACGCAGACGCCACCGAAAAGGATGTGGCAGCCCTCCTGGAAGAGATAAGAAGCATAAGGGTGGATATTGGGGGGCGAGTGGACAAGATCACCAACAGAATTGACAAGATGGAGGAAAGACTGGTAGAGGTGGAACATAAGCATAACCAATTCTCCTTTCCCACGTTAGAGACCCAGATCAATGTGTACCTCATGGAAGTAGAAAGGAGGGTGGAGGAAATCCTCCTATAAGTGGAAGACTTAGAGAATCGCAAATGACGCAACAACCTTTCTTTATTCGGGTTCCCTGAGAAGGAAGGGGAGACTGAGAAAGAACTGCATAGTGCCCTCTTCACCATTACCAAACTGATCTTTGACAATGATGCCATTGACTAGGTGAAGATAGACAGGATACCCAGGGTCGGGGGGTGGCTAGTGGCCCTAGATCAGTGCTGGTCCGCTTCCACAACTACAGTGATAGACTCCAAATCTTGCAACAAGCAAGAAAGAAGGGCTCTGTGATGTATGACTCAGCAAAGGTGGCAGTTTTCCAGGATCTGTCGTCCCTCACCCTCTCGAAGAGAAGACTCTGAACCCCTCTCACTAGGTGGCTGACTGAGAAGGGAATCAGATACAGGTGGGGGATCCGCTTCTCCATATCCTTTGAAGTAGAGGGGTGTAGGTACAGACTCACCTCGGAGCAGGAGATTAAGAGGGCTATGAGCGACTTGATGGGAGAAGGAGAGGGAGAAACTCCCCACACCTCAAGGGAAAGGAAGACTGACTGGGGGGATTGGGAAACACCAGGTGGAAGGCAGAGGCGAATCGGGGGTGTGAGGAAGTTAAGGAAACTGAACACTCCCCCCGGCGACGGGACCTGAGGCACATGTGTTGGCGGTCCACCAGGGGGTGGCAGTGCAATCAATGGAGAGTGCTCCACTGAACCCGGACCTCGGGGTCCAGGCAACTCTTTCTTTTCCCGCCTGAGGGACAGGGTATCATATACGTTTTTTCTATTTTTGAGGAGGCGGGTGGTCGGGCCCAAGGATCAGTCGGTGGTGGGGAATGGGGGGAGTGGGTAAGGAGAAGGAAACTTAAGGGGCAAAGAAGGCACATTTGTGTAAGTAGGGAGGGCTCAGGATTATGAGGTGTGAAAATAAGGAGCCCTTTCTAGGAGCGGGACCCCACAGGTGGTTAGGTTTTTACCCGATTGTGTCAACAGGGTGGAACCAGGCGCCAGACAGGAGGGGGCGTTAGGTGGGAGGGGGTTAGCGATGTGGGGGGAAGGGGAAAGTCAATTGGTACTGGGTGTTCATGCAGTAGAGCTTTGTTTGCGTAGGGTTCAGACAGACATGTTGAAGGGTAAGAGAAGGAGTGCAGGCCATCCTAGGATAGGGATAACATGGGCATTTCAGTGGGAAATAGACCGGGGATGGTTGCCTACGGATCGGCACCCTGAATGTGAAAGGTCTGAACTCTCCAACCAAACGATCAATGGTGGCAAGGGATGGATGTTATGTTCTTCCAGGAAACCAAGTACTCCAAGTGGGAGGAAAGAAGGGTCCCCTGTGGACGCATTGGCCAAGTGTTTTGGGGCTCCGGCTCTCTGAGAAGGGCGGGGGTGGGCATCCTGGTACATAAGGGATTGAGGATGGAGGTCACCAAGGTCTGGTCAGATGTAAATGGGAGGGCCTTAGTGGTCTCAGGGGATATTAGGAAGACGCGGTTCATGTTTGCCGATTGTGTACACACCCAACCAGGGACAGTTATGGTTTCTGAAGGACACAATGAATAAATTCCTTGTAGAGAATTCGGGGCATTTGATTACAGGGGGAGACCTCAATACATGGGCAGATCCAGCCATTGATGGAGAGTGCCGTCGGGGGACTCCACAGGAGATGCCGGGCCCCGGGCACCGCAAGTTCCACGACTCGATGGGGGAGTAGGGGATGAGGGACATATGGCACCACCTGCATCCGGGGATAAGAGGCTACACGTTTTATTCCCCACCCCACAGGACCTACACGAGGATCGATTACTTGTACATCTCGCGACATATCTCGGAGGAGGCTCGGGGCTCCAAGATCATCCCGATCTCGTGGTCTGACCATGATATGGTGACGGTGGATATGCAGTGGGCAGGATTCTCTCCCAAAGGATCAAAATGGAGGTGCAATGACTTGCTCTGGAAGGACCCTGTGTTTTTCTCCAAGTTGCACTAGTGAATAGTGGAATACTTTAAGGTCAAAAACGATGGGGAAGGAGACGTGCGGACCGTATGGGAGGCAGAAACATGGAGAGGGGTCCAGATTCGGGAGGAGGCCCGTAGGAAGAGGGAAAGGGCGGTAGTCGAGAAGAGATTGAGGGAGGAGATAAGACACTTGGATGCGAAGGCCCATGGCCCTTCCGGGAGTCAGGAGGAATACTTACCGGAGGCGAGGGGTAAGAGGGAGGAATTGAGACTCTTGGAAGAGGGGGGAAGTCATCTGTAGCCTCCTTCCTGAAACACAAGTTTTACAAAAAAGGTGACAAAGCAGACTCCCTACTGGCCATGAGGCAGAGAGAATAGTGAGCAGACAGGTGGGTGGCGGAAAAAGGAGGGAAGGATGGGGTGGCCGAAACGGGGGAGGGAATCCTGGAAGCCTTTGCAGCCTTTTCATATGCCGAGTCTGGTTCACGCAGATCAAGTGGGGTTTATTATGGGGCGACAGGGGGCGGATACAATGAGGAAGACACTGCATCTTATACATGCATCCCAATGTACGGGGATGGGGGGCCGTCTCTTCTTTCAATAGATGCGGAGAAGGCATTTATCGGGTGGAGTGGGGTTTTCTCAGGGCGGTCTTCGTGAAGTTTGGAATAGGGGAATGACTACTCCGTGTGGCCCTAGCGGTGTATGCAGCCTCTATGGCATCAGTAATGGTGAATGGGGGGTACTCGAGGTGGTTTGCGCTTGAGAGGTGAAACGGGCAGGGATGCCCCCTCTTCCCAACACTTTACGCTCTGTCGATAGAACCACTCGCCCAACGGATCAGGGATGAGCCAGGGGTGCGAGGCATTAAAATGGGAGGCGTGGAATATAAGGTCGCATTATATGCAGACAATATGTTGCTTCATTTGAGAGACCCTCTGAGTTCCGTTCCGGCGGCCCTCCAGCTGATTGAGCTTTATGGTACGATGGCCGGACTGGCGATTAATAGGGAGAAGTCGGTACTCTTTCCCCTGGACAGAGGTAGGGATGGGGAGGCTGCGAGGTTCGCCCCGCTTGGGCTGAAGGTTAATGTGACCACAATGAAGTACTCAGGTGTTAACCTTACAAGGGACTTGGAGAGCTTGTTTGACGCTAACTTCCCCCCATTGCAGCAGAAAATACATGCAGATATGGGCTAACGATCTCCTGGTTGGGTCGTCTGAATGCGCTGAAAATGGTGGTCATCCCAAGGGTGTTTATATCTATTCCAAATGCTACCAATACGCATACCGGAGGGGTTTTTTTGGGAGGTACATGGAGTGCTACATAGGTTCCTCTGGCAGGGGAAGAAGGCGAGAATCGCCAGGTCGACCCTAATGCTACCAACAAACAAAGGAGGGGTTGGCCTTTGAGATGTGCGACTTTACTATAAGGCAACCCAGCTCAGAGTCTTGATCCCCCACCTGAGGTCCCATAGAGATCAACAATGTGTGGCGATTGATAACTTCCACCTGAACCCGACCATGGTCTGGGAATGGCTGTGGGTACCCAGGGAAAACCTGCCAAGGAGAATACGTGACCACCCCATCCTGGGAACTATATGGGAAATCTGGAGACGGGGGGCGGATATGAAGGGAGTCACAACGTGGCTGTCACCTTTTGGGTCACCTGTGGGTATCAGGAATCAGAGATACCATACCCAACCCCGAAAGGTTTCAGGGATGGTTTGAGGCCGGCTTGGAACCGATAGGGCAGCTCTTTAGGGGGGTACTTTTATCACAATAGTGACTTAGAGGAGGCCCTGGGTATAGGTAAACTCTCTATATTGTCGTACTTGCAGCTTAAAGGCGCAGACGCGTGGGTAAGGGACAAGACCGGGAGAGAGCTCACCCCGTTTGTGAAGTTGCTTGACGGGGGTACGAAGATGCGTGGGCTGATTTCGGCCATGTATAGGGCCCTGGTGGGAGCGGGAGGTGGAACAACGGAGACCCTGAGAGGGCTATGGAGCAGGGAACTGTGGGTGGAAATCGATGAGAACCTCTAGGACCGGCTGTGTAGGGGTGTAATCAAGACATCGCTATCATGCCAATATAGACAGCATGTAGTTAAACTCTTCCATAGATGGCTGTATGACCCGGTCCGACTCTCAAAGATGTTCCCCGATGTAAGTCTTCAGTGTTAGAGGGGTTGTGAAGAGATGGCTGACTACTGGCACATGTGGTGGGCTTGCCCCAGTATGCAGGTCTTATGGGACGATGTCCTCAGTTGGATTAGAGACCTGGAGGGCATACCCAGTGATAGAAACCCTCGATAAAAACCCTCTCTTGGTCTTGTTTGGGATGGAAGAGGAGGAGGTGGAATATTCTAGGCTTCCAAAATTGGCAGCAACGTTACTGCTGCCAGCTAGCGCATGTATCGACACCAAATAGAAAAACAAATACTTAATGAGTAAGAGTGAATGGGCTAACGTGGCCAAAAGCATCTATTTATTGGAAAGAATCACTGCTGGGCTCCATGGAAGGGATGGGCCCCACAGAGTTTGAGTGGCACCCCTTCATTGTCGCATACATGACTTCTGATGCGCAGACGGAGTGAGGGGAGGTGGACCCTGCAGGGATTGCAAGCAAAAGTAGGGGTTTGCGGGTACGAAGGGGGGCCATGGAGAGGTTGCGGATCCGCCCTGAGGTTGACCAAGGAACAATGTGGGCATGTGGATTAAAAGGTGCCCAAACGTAGGCTTTCCAATGGACTAAGGCCTGTAACCTGATCAATGAGGGGCCACACAGTACCAAGGGGGGAGGGCGGATGGGAGATGGGAGTGGGGGGCTGTAAGTGGGGGAATTGGGGGGTTGTTTTTTCTGATGGTTGATGTTTCTTATTCTGTTTCTTGAAACAACACAGTTGTAATGTTGTAATATTACGTTCTCCTGCAAAAAAATAAACTTAAGTGTGAGAATATGAATGCCAAGATAGGTGTAATGATGCACCACTTGAAGTTCTTTAGAATACAAAGTCCAAATTGGAGTTCTAGTTGCAGATCGTGTTTTGACACAGTGCATTCCTTTTGTTTTGGACAAATTAATTTGGAGCTGATACTCTTCTGCATAGTAGCCAAATTCATTAAGTAATCTTTGAAGACCTTTAGGGGTTCTGGATAATAACACAAGGTAATCTGCATATAGCAGCCATTCAACAGCTTGGGTTCCTAGTTTGGGAGCATCTGTGATCATTTTAGCAAAGTTTTCTTTTATGTCAAGGATGAAAAAACTGAAAGCGCTGAGGCCAAAATACGGCCCTGCTTTAGGCCTTTATAGGTGGGGATGTGAGCAGAAAGAAGACCATCACGCGTGAGCCGTATCTGAATAGATGTAGCTGAGTGCAACAAATTGATT
This sequence comes from Ambystoma mexicanum, assembly GCF_040938575.1. Taxonomy (NCBI): domain Eukaryota; kingdom Metazoa; phylum Chordata; class Amphibia; order Caudata; family Ambystomatidae; genus Ambystoma; species Ambystoma mexicanum. The sequence goes on from NC_090936.1 coordinate 648,901,688, forward strand.
AAGGTTATAATAGTCGTTGGACAGTTGGCATGAATCAGTTTGTTCAATAGTATTGAACTCAATATAGAGTCGAAGGCAGAACCAAAGTCCACGAAAGCTAAGTATAGTGATTGTTCTGTGTGAATACAGTGTGATTTTATAGCAGTTATAGCAGCAAGATTGATACTAGTGCCTAGCCCAGCAATAAACGCTGTCTCGAAGGGATCTCAAGGTCGTGTAGTGGACGCCCACTCATTGAAGTCTCTTAGAATAAACCTGGCGAATGTCTTGCCTGGGTCATCGAGTAGGGCTATCGGCCTGTAATTTATCGGAGATTGTCGATTACCCTTCTGGAAAATGGGGATTATTATTGAATGTCGCCAGCACGATGGTAAGAGCTCTGTTCGAATAATGTGTTTAAAAATGTTGAAGAGGATTTCTGTCCCAAGCGTGTGGGTGGTCTTTAAATAGTGTATTAGATAATCTGTCCAGCCCATGGGCCCCTTGAATGACTGGATTTCTGAATGAAGTATAGAATGTCATCTTCAGAAATGTGAAGGTGGCAAACACTAGATAGTAATATGGGATTTTCTTTTGCTATAGGCGGAGGACATGCATATAAGTATGAAAAGTGTGCTATCCACTGAGATTCAAACACCCTATTAATTGGGACTGAATCCTGGGATATGAATTGGCCTTGTTAAGAAGCAGAGTTTTTATGGGCAATTGCCTTCAGCATGATCTCTCCATCTTTTTGAAATAAGTAGGCTCTCCAAATGCAAAGCCAGTTTTAATACTTAATTTTGATGGTTTTAAATTTGTAGGAAGCAAAAGTGCAATCCTCTTATCTCGTCGATATTGCGTTTTCCTCTCTTTCACTTGTACATCATATGTGTGTACATTTTTATGAATGTTTTTTCCTGTTCCACTGGAATAAAGTTTAAATGACTGAAAGATCGGGCAATATTGATTATTTTCAAGACTGGCGTGTTTGCTAGAAGATGTATAAACCTGTGTGAGGCAGTCATTCAAATTGTTTAATGATGTTTCAGACCATTGGAAACAATTTTGCCCATTGTTAAGAGCAAGGGTGCCTTTGTATTGATTTTTACATTAGTTATTCCTGATTGAATGCCAAGATCACGTAAGGCTTAACATCTCATGGTCACTGTTTCTTTGTTTTATAACTTTCAGACTTTCAGCTTGAGCAAATAGATTAGACTCCACGTAAATGTAATCTATAATGGCCTCTTGAGAATCTCTTCTCCAAGTGCTCTTAGGCGGAATGTCGCCTGGCAGGGATCCATTAGTCATGATCATATTTCTCTCTTCCATAAAGGAAGTCCATCGCAGTTTCGTTGAACTTAGTGATGGCTGATCAATTGAAAAACGGTGTAGATTTAGATCCCATCTAAGAATCATAGTGGTGATTAAAGTTGTCTGACTGATAAGAGTGTAAATATTTTCTAAATCATGAAAGAAGGTATCCGTTGTTATTCCCACAGGATTCCAATAGATGTTAATTAAGGCAATTGTGTGGAAAGTGGACTGGATTTAAAGCCCCTTGTGTTCCAGCTTGCTAGGGTGATTTGAGGAAGAGCTTGATTACTGGATTACTTGATTACTGGATAGTTGTGTAGAAACATTCTTACAGTGGCAAGTTAGAGGAACATTTACAGTTGAGGCATTTGTCCTGAGCGTCGGAGGTCTAGAATTCGCAACAGTGGTTTGGATGGGCAAACATGCATTATTATTTGGAAGTTTGGAATTTACCTTCTGATTTGTTGGTATTATGGAAGGTGAATCTTGGTAGATTATAAATCAGGGCTGAGAGTTCTGATTTTGCCTTCCAAATAGTGTTCAGGACCACTCCTGATCGAATCCAGAATCTTGTTATTGATAGGCCCATATCATCAAGAAATTTGACTTGGTTGAGGTCAGAGGAACTTATGTCCTCTAGGCTTGGAATATCAGCAAATATTGCTAAAACACAGGTTCTATTGAGATTGTATATTGGATACAGAGCAGGTCGACACTTCATGATCAAATGGTGATATTGAGTATGGCAAAGGTTAATTTGTTTCTCTGGTTGTGAGTTGTTGTTATTAAGTGCATGAGGCAGAAGCTGGTTTTCAGGGCTTTTAGCCAAAGATTGTGACCTTTGCTTAAGCCATTGTATGTGGTTAAGATCTACAAATAGAGGTATTTTGCTTCTATAGATTTCTGTGCCTGAATTTGTGTCTTGTGCGCAAGATAGGGGATGATGTTTTGATGACATATATAGATCTACCGCTTTGCAGATTTCTATCCGTCTTTGTTCAATGATGTGCTGGGGACTAATGCATCTGTTGTTTTTGCTTTTGTATCAAGTGTTGAATTAGGTGCAGCAGGCAGGGCAAAAATCATATCTTGCTGTTCTTCAGCAGCAGTAACAAAAGTCATCTAGTGGAGCATACAGTTCTATAGTCCAACTCGTCTGGGTTGCTGTATCTTTCTAGGTCTGCAACATTTTAAAGTATTTTTCTTAATTACTGCCGACAAGGCCTTACCAGATTGTTTTCTGGAAAGTAAGATGTTTTTAATGAATTGCTTTGTATTCGTGTTTGCAGACAGGAGTGGCATATTCATATTTTTTGTTTTTCTACCCTTTTTTCCTTGAGTAGATTGACTATCAGTTTTTTAAATATTTTTTATCTTTTCTGAGGAAAAGATAGTATAAGAACACTTTTCTGAATCAGTCAGAAGCTCTGGCTGTCTACGTGTTCTTAGGGATTGAGACGGCCAGAGAAGAGCATGGGTTAAGTCGATATTAGATTCGACAGTCTCCATTAGACGAACCACATAATAAAATAGTGGTAAAGCAGTGTTCATAAAATGTGGTCCTTTTGATATTGCAGAGTTCTGATTATCGCTTGTAGTCGGGTAAAAATTAGATGTTCTGTTCGCTGCTGATATTGGTAGGGAGGGAAAAGCAAGGCCCATGCCAGCTAATGCAGAGATAATTGAGCCACGATCTAGAAGCTTTGTGATGAGAGCTGATTGTATGTTTATTTTTGCGTCTAGAGTTTCAAACCGTTTAATTAAGGATGTTATTGTTGTGTCCATTGCACACAATTTGATGTCTACTAGATTAGATGAGGACGGTTCTGTTTGAAGAGCTAGTGAGGGCTGAATATAGTGTTGGTCATGCGAGGAGTTAGGCGCGTGAAGGATAATGAAAGAACTGAGGAATTTTGTAAGGTGTGCCCAAACCTTATCAGGGATTGAGATAGGTTATTGTCGCTTTCAGAGATTGGTACAGCATATTCATCTGTCTCAGCTTGGGACGAAGGTGCATTAGATATAGTGGGACAACTCTGGGCCAAGGAAGTTACACAGCTGGTTGACACTTGCCTATTTTGATCGAGAGAGTGTGTTTGATTCAATGTATTAGGTGCTATGATAGAAACTGTTAACGTCTCTTGATCGTGTGAAATAGTAGTCAGAGCCACGTGTAAATCAGGGTTGTCTTGAAAATCATGGACGTGTATATTTCTAGTTAAGGCCGGAGGCTGAGACATCACTATTTCGACTGGTGGTATTGTTACGGAGAGTTGGCTGATTGTAAAAGGAGTGACATCAAAAGGGCAATCAGACGGAGTGTTGGAGGAGCCAGCCACTATTAAAGATTCAGGAATTACAATCGCACTATTCTCTCCGGAACAGACTGTCGGGCCCAACACAGGGGATTGTGTAATGACTGATTGGGCTGCAGGAGTTTTGGGCTCACCCATCCGACAGAATTGTTTTATGTACGGGTTTGTCCTCACATCTTTTTCCTCTGTGAAGGAGAGCTCGGCAATGGAGATTTGCTTGCTAAAATGCCAGTGGAGTTGTTGCGCCGAGGTTATATATATCTGTTTTCAAGGAGTATGCGCTTTTCGACATGGGCTATTTCGGGAGGTTAACAATGACAACAAGAAAAAGTATTGGGTCTTGATTGTATTGTGCCACAGAAGCAAAACAAATACAAAAACCTACCTACCGGATGGTGATATGACAGAATACAAGATATCAAAATTAACCCTCTCCTCGCAGCCAATCGGCTAAGTGGTACTTCGAGGTATTTCCGCAGGTGTGTGTCTTATTAAGGATTCTGGGATGTAAGGGGCAGATCTTAGCGCTCTATTCAGGAAAACAGTAACAATAATCTATAAAACAAAGGATATACAAGGGAAAAATAAGAATCAATAGTCCCAATTGTATCAGCAGCTATAATAAAAGTCCTTTGTGTTGAAAGCCACAGGAAACAAGCATACCGCTTCAAGGATGACACTTGGTGCCAGGGATTCCAGTGGGTTCCAGCGACTAAGCAGTACTTTGAGGTACCTTTGCAGGTGCGCGTGCGTGCACACGTTTAATAAGGATTCTGGGATGTAGGGGCGGAGCTTAGCGCTCTATTCAGGAAAACAGTAATAATAATCTATAAAACAAAGAAAATCCAAGGGAAGAATAAGAATCAATAGTCCCAATTGTATCAGCAGCCATAATAAAAGTCCTTTGTGTTGAAAGCCACGGGAAACAAGCGTACCGCTTCAAGGATGATTACTGGAGCCAGGGGTCCTAGCGGCTAAGCGGTACTTCGAGTACTTCCGCAGGTGCGCGCGCACGTTTGTTCATAAGGATTCTGGGATGTAGGGGGCGGAGCTTAGCACTCTATTCAGGAAAACAGTAATAATAATCGGTTCAAGGATGACTGTTGGAGCCAGGGGGTCCAGTGGCTAAGCAGTACTTTGAGGTACTTCCGTAGACCTAGTCTGTCCCTAGGCCGGTGTCACAGATCCCTACCCTATACAAAGTAAAGTCAAAAGAGGTGCTCATTAGTATGTCAAGGTGGCTTACCAGAAATGTAGTCCTCTGTCCCAAATCCCATTCTTACCTAGTTTCTTTCCCTATTTCTTAATAAAACATAAACTAACCAAGCCACTGCCCAAACAAAGGGTGGATGCAGTTCTTGTACTGCTAGAGTGCTTTCTGCCATCTCTTGCTCTCTCTCTTTCTCCTCTCTTTCTTCTCTCACTTGTCTCTCTTCTCTCTCACCCCCCATTAGTATCTTTCTCACCACTCTGGAGCTCCTCTCCTTTTCACTCCCCAGCCTGGGGGTTCTTCCTTATTTCCCCACTCTGGGGCTCCACTCTTTCTCTCTCCACACTCTGGGCTTTTTCTTACTTTTCCTCCTGTAAGCAACTCTAGGTGGCAACAGTCAAAAAAAACACAAGTGATTACAGTTTAAGGTTGTTTATGAAACTGTAAATGCAGGGTGGAAAAACACCTAACCTAAATCTAAGATGGGAGCAAGCTTTGAGCATCAACTGAAAAATAAGGCAGTCCTTGTGGCATCTTGTCAAAGTAAAAGGCCTATACTAAAAAATATATATTTCCAAATTCTTACAACTAATTACAGAAAGAGTGTGGGATAGGGTTTTCAATAAAGAAAGAAGTGTTCACAAATAATAAGTCAGGATGTGACTGCCAGGGGTCTTCCCTCCCCAGGTTTTGAGCAAGGGACAAGGTGGATCTCCTGAGCACCGCACACACCCTAGCTTTCCCTGCACGAGCTGACAGTTCTGTACCAGCTATCAGGTTCTTTGGTGGTTAAATCTCTTTTTGATAAAAAGTCTCTTGCCTTCGAGGGTCTGATGTATTCCACAAAACAAACAAACACAAAGTTCCTTTGCCAATGGACTTTGGGTAATGACTTTCCATCCCTGGATCTCCCTCTTTTGGGTTCAGACAACTAGGCTTCCCTCGATCGGGCTCAGGCCTTTCTTTCGGGATCTCCCTCTGCCGGGCTCGGATCCAATTGCCACAGGGACAATACACTTCCCCTGGTCTTACAATACTCCTTGCATTCACAAATCTTAATGTCCTTTTAAACAGTTCTTCAGGCTTCGCCCCTTTTTGTCGGCTTCCCTCTGCCGGGTTCACTCTTGCCAACTTTTGCAAGACAGTTCACTGTGGACATCCCTCGGTCAGGTTCACCCCTGTCAACACACTGTTCATAGGGACTTCAGGCCTGACCCTTTTTTGTTAGCATCCCTCTACCGAGTTCACTCTTGCCAACTTTTGCTAAACAGTTCATTGGACATCTCTCGTTGGGGTTCACTCTTGTCAATCGTATCTTTCTTATTGAATTCTTACGATGCGGGATTCACTTCCACCAATTCTTATGATACGGGATTCACTTCCGTTAACTTCACAATCATCTGTTGGCCAAAACCTTTTCACTGTACAGAGGATTTTACAAGACCGCTTTATGACCACTTTGACCCACTTTTTGCCTTTTTCCAAGGCCTTCTGATTATGGTAGTTTTCAACAATCGGGTAACTACACAGAGTTTCCTGAGTGAGCACCCATGTGGTGTCGGACTCCTCTGTTGCTCGTTTTCAATTTAGCCGTTTGCTACTTTTCGTTTAGCACAGTACGGTTTCCTATCGACTTTCCCCTTGACTCACCGGCTGTGATGAACTGCTTGGCTTTCTTTCTCTTTTGAGTTAGGGTTGGTACCACAGAGACTAGCGTCTCTCCCCTTGTTGGTTATCAGCGGAGGAGGGACTTGTGTACCGTTGACATCAGCTGAAACACACGCTAGCTATTCTTCGCAGTCTTACGATTCCTTCTGCAGAGGATTCCACAGGCCTTGTTTGGTAGGGGCAAGGTCGCTTCTCTCCTTGTAACCCTCCCGGTATGTGCCGTCTTTCTCCTCCTATTGAGCGTTGCGCAGTCTGCTTTGTTCGTTCCTATGCTCTTGTGCTCCACCTTTTCTCCCTGTGGGGAAGGGAAAGGGTCGTCGGGTGTGTGTGATTCTGGTCAATTGCCTGACATGTCAGGTAAACGACTCTTGTGTTAGTTCGTTGTCTTTCGTGTTGTTTGAAAGTGTTTGTGTCAGAAAAGAGGGGCCAGTGTTTTAGAATATTTTTTTTTTTGAAAATTCGGTTTTTATTAAGGTTTTTGTGGTTATGACATAAGTGATGCAATAATACAATCAACAAAGTGAACGTTACAACTGAAAAGGAAAAATGTAAGACAACTTATTCACCCCTCCCATCCATTCCCTCCCCCCTCCCCATACCCTCCCCCATACCATGGTGTAGAGGATGATAATAACAGTAGGGTCCATCTCATTATCTAGCAAAAGTGTGTCACGGGCAAAGGGCAGTCTTGAAATGAGTGTGGGTGCTCAATATGCCAGGGCCAACACGCCTGGAGAGCATCTCCCATTCCGAGCAACATCCTCATGATCAAGAGGGGGTGACCAGACCACAATTTTCAGACCTGGGGACCAGTCTGGGATGCGTTGGGTGTTCTACGCTGTTTTCCCGTACTTGTCGAAGAAGGGAAGCCATAGGCTCTCAATGTTTGACTTGGATTCGTCAATCAGGTGGGTCAAAAAATTCTATATCATATCTTGCCCGTACTTTAGAGACCCATTCCCTCTCCCCAGGGTGTTGGGGTGATTTCCATTTTTGGGCTCAACAACATCTGGCGGCAGCCAACATTACATGCAGCATATGGTCATGTTGAACCTTTGAACCCCCTCCACCTCAATGCCGAAAAACATTAGCCAAGGGGATAGGGTCCTTTCCATCCCATCCACATCCTTTATCCAAGACAGGACCTCACTCCAGTAGGTTTGTACCACCCGACACTTCCACCACATATGTACGTAGTCCCCTTTTCGGTATGGCATTTCCAGCAGTGAGGCTCGTGGCTATCCTCTGGGGGGGTAGTGCCACCTGTGGATCAGCTTAAGGGCCTGGTGGCGGTATTGGGGTGCAGCTGTGGAGCGGCTAGCCTGTCTACATATCTTGAGCCATCTCTTTTCGTTAATAGGTGTGCCTAGGTCCTTCTCCCATTGTAGCTGAGAGGACGGGGGGTCCCGTGGGGTAGAGAGTAGGAAAAAGCTATAGAGCCGTGATGTCACCCCTCTGGTTCCTTTGTATGTGATGATGAACCTCTCAAAGTCTGTTAGGTCTCGTCTAAGATTGTCACCCCATCTGCTCTCAGTCAGGGCACCGTTGAGCTGCAAGTAGCGAAAGGGAGAGAGGTTGGGGAGGCCCATGGCATCTTTCAAATCCCCCAATGATATGAACTCCCCATCGCTCCAAAGTTGTCCAGCTCTACAAAGGCCCGCCTCATACCACTGCTGGAAAGCCAATGGCTCGTTGATCCCTTCCCAAAGTGGGGGAGCCCATATGCAGCTCAGAGGTGAGGGCCATGTTGTGAGCCACCTAAGGTAACCCCCTCTTTCCATATGGTCCACAACACCCCCAGGACCGGGTGCTTCAAAATTCCCTTGGGGATACGCGCTTTGGGGACCCACAACCACTCATCCAGTGTGACCGGAGAGAAAGGTAGATTGTCCAAGCTCACCCATTGCTTCTTCAGACCCATCGTCAAATGGTCCACCAAGATTCGCAACTGCGATGCCTTGTAGTATGTTGTAACGCTGACCTGATTCCCGTAGAGGCGCCGGTCTTGACTGGGCGTATACCGTATCTTCAAAGGTGATGTGTAACACACGGCTGGCTCTTTGGGCTGGACCTCTGGGCACTGTATGACTGACTCGAAGGGTAAGATGTCTGCAGATAGAAAATATGGGATTAAGGAACTGGGTTATTGAATGTCTCTCTCTTCTTCCCTTTCTCTTCTCCTGTAGAACCCCAAAGGTTAACGCTCTCACCTTAGGTAAGTGAACGCCGTGCTCTCCATCTGCCTCGGGGCAGGGTGCTGTAACCAGTTTCTTCACTGTATAAGGGGAGCAGGCCTCTTGACTTCAGAGGACTGCTGTCCGTCGTTTACTGCACGAACGGTAAGTTTAGAGTAATTCTAATGTCTTTAAAGTCTTTAGTAATGATGTTTCTTGTTTTGCAGGGTTCCGGCGATGGCGGATGACGGGCTGAAGTGAGTTGAAGATGGAGCCCGTGTGATGAATAGAAGCGCCTGGAAGCACGTAAGTAAGCGCTTGTTGCCTGCTTCACGATGCGCTCTAACTGTCTTTTTATTTTGCAGGTACAAGTTCGGAGCGGCTGCAGGGTGCCGGAATACCCACTGGGTTAGATGTGGAAAGGAGTAATGGCACGTGAGTATTAAAGTTCCCCAATGTCTTTAAACGCACCTTGTTTTGTCTTTCAGATGCGGGACGCAGCGCCGAAGGCCTCCGGAGCGTGCGAAGAGTTGGTAAGCTTTTGTCTTTCAGATGCCGGAATGCAGTGTGAAGACCTCCGGAGCGCACGAGGAGTAGGTAAGCCTTTGTCTTTCAGATGCCGGAATGCAGCGCGAGGCGTTGGTGACAGCCGATGGACCAGGTAAGTGAAGAGCTGTCACTGAAGACCGTAATGCTAACCTGTTCTTTCTTGTCTTTATAGGTGTTGCTGAAGACTGGATTCAGGATGGTAAGCCTTTTTCCTTAGGCCCAGGATCAGATGCAGAAGACACGATGAGCGTTCTGCTGTAGAGGATGCAGAATAACGCAAAGCAAGATTCATCCATCGGGTGTGGTTTAAATAGCCTCCTGTAGTGCTTAGGTGTCTCCTTCCACAGCCACGCCTAGGTAAGAAAAGAGTTCCTGCTTTCCAGAAGAGTTCCAGTGTTCTGAATCTAGGGAGTGGCTCCTGCCCCACCCAACAGGAAAAGTAGTTCCAAGCAGAAGAGGATCAGAGGCTCAACTGGCAGGCAAGTAAGCAGCATGGCCTGCTGCAGGTAAGTCCACCCAAGCATTATGAGCCCGGCGCTTCCAGCACTGGGACTGGGCATATTTATGAGCCTGGTGCCACTGGCGCCAGGACTGGGTCCAAAAGGTCCCAATTGGGACTGGTTGGCACTCGGAACCTGGGTTATGGATCTGCTTCCAAGGGAGTTGGGAAAACCCTGACCTTTTGGAAGCAGAGATCATAACATATGTGTCTAGGTCTGGAAAGTTAACTCCACCCTCGTCTTTGGGTCGTATCAGAGTGTCGTAGGCAATTCTATGGGTTTTTCCCGCCCAAAGGTAGCGGAGGAGGGCCCGCTTAATCTCTAGGAGGAATGGCTTTGGTATATGGGTAGGGAGCATCTGGAAAAGATATAGGAATTTGGGGAGGATCACCATCTTAATGGAGTTCAGGCGTGCCATCCACGAGAGGCTGGATTTTGTCCAACGCTCCAGATCTCGTTTAATTGCCGACCAAAGGGGAGGGTAGTTTACCCTAAAGAGATCTGCTAGGTCTGAGGGTATATGGATCCCCAGGTGACAAAACCCCTCGGGCTGCTTGCAAAATGGGAGGACCCCGATGTACTGCTTTTCTGCGTCGCTGAGTTGGCCCACCGGGAATGCAACTGACTTGTCTAAATCCACCCTATAGCCCGCCAGGGTCCTGTATTGTTCTAGGCTATTCAGCACCTCCGGGACCGATTGGGATTTGGGTTAGAAAGATATAGTAAGACATCATCTGCAAATAGGGTTATTTTATGGTCAGTCTCCCCCATCTTGATGCCCTGAATCTTGTCATTACCCCTGATAGCTATGGCCCAGGGCTCCATCACTAAAGCATATATGAGGGGGGATAGTGGGCACCCTTATCTTGTACCCCTTCCCAGTGGGAGAGCTTCTGATTCAATTCCATTAACTACCACTTTTGCTGTGGGGTGGGAGAAGAGAGCTGACATCCAACCACGCCACCTAGGTCCCATCCCCAAGGACAATAAGACCTCCTCCATAAAAGCCCAGCTCACCCTATCGAACGCCTTCTCTGCGTCTAAGGACAGGAGAAGGGCACCCTCTGTTCTAACCTTTTTTGAACTCAGTATGTGCAGGGTCTTGCGCATACTGTCCGCCCCCTGCCTGTTCATTACGAAAACAACTTGATCTGGATGGATCAGTCTGGGGAGGCATTTTTCTAGGCGTGTTGCTAGGATCGTGGTAAAGATCTTCGCATCCGTGTTCAAAAGCGAGATGGGCCTATATGAGCCGCATTCCACCGGGTCCTTGCCAGGTTTGGGAATCACCGTGATCAAGGCCTGCAGGAATGTTGGTGGGATGGATTCCAAGGCTCTAATTTGGTTAAAGAGTTTGGCCAACCGTTGTGTCAATACCGGTTGATATTGTTTGTAGAAGTCGGCTTTATATCCGTCCCCCCCGGGGGATTTACCTACTTTCAGTCTTTTAATGGCCCCCTCTACCTCCTCCTCTGTTATTTCCCTTTCCAGAGCCTCCCTCTCAGAGTCTATGAGCTTGGGCGTCATTCCATGACGAGGAGCTAGTGATCTGACCAGGTTACTGTTTTGACCGTGGTGCCACCTACCTCCCTTCCACCCTCCTCCCTCCTCCGATATCAGTAATAGGTCAATCCTTGTGTATGTTTGGTGAGGGGGGGAGAAAAACGTGTAAACCCCCGGGGTTCGCCAACATCTTCGCCACACATCCACCCAGTAGTATTCTTGCAGTAGGTCCCTCATGGCTAGGTTGTCCTTGGTGGGGGCTTTCGGCCCGTCCCCTTGGTAGACCACCAGTCTAATTGGGGGTCCTGAATGAGGTTGAAATCCCCCCCCCCACCAGCATCATGGCTCCCTCAGCCCATTCATCCATGACTTTGAGGATTTTATGAATAAATTTAATTTGGCCAGAATTCGGTGCATACAAGGTGGCCAAAGTAACCCGTGTGCCCTGGGATGAACCCTTGATCCCCAAAAATCTGCCCCCAAAGCCCCGTTTCGTCTTAACATCGGTAAGGTGTAGTGATCTACCAAGGAAAATGCCTACTCCCTCCTTCTTTGATGATTTGTGTGATGCCCAGAAGTTTCTGCCTATCTCTTTTCCCTTTATCACTGATTCTGCTCCCCTCCTGTAATGCGTTTCCTGTAGGAAGAGAACTAGCAATTTCTGTTTGCGGAACATATTACTTGTAAGAGATCGCTTGTTTTGTGAGTTAAGGCCCTTGACATTCGGCGTACCAATTCGTCCCTCAGCCATGATTGTCGATGCCCATGCCCCGTGAAGTTTCAATAGGCGACCACGTGTTTAAGCCCCAGTTCCATGGTATGGTGTAACCGTTTCCCTTGTCCCTCCCCCTCCCCCCCTGTTCCCCGTCTCCCTCACCCGCTTTGTAAGGCGTTCGTTTCCCTCGCCTGACAAACATCAGGATCAGCAAACGAACCACCAGGGCCTATGCCCGGGCCTCGGGAGATTAATTGGTATGGAACATACCCTCCGACTTTTTGTTAAGGAACCATTCCCATGTTCAATTAGATTTCAAGTCCCCATATGGGACCCCTCCTTCAACTCCCCTCCCACCCCCCGCCAACAACCTGTATTGCCTCCCCAAAATCAAGAGGCCCGCTATGTATTACCTTCCGATATGAGGCGGGGAGGAATTCCCCAGAGACAGAGATCAAACACTGGTTGCCTCCGGAGAGACCAACGCCCCTCCGACCCTTTGTAGGGTGGGTCTCAAGCCCTTCTTGTCAAGCCAATTTAAACCTAAACTTCGCCAACAGTGGCAACATCCTGAGGTGGCATGCAATTACCCCCCCCCCCGTGCTGGGGGGAGGCCCCGCGTGGGCTGTGTGAGCGACCACATTGTAAGAAACAACTTCAACCCTCTCCCCCCTCGGCTCCCCGCCATCCCCCCGTGGTCGGGTGGGCCCGCCGTGGCACCTCTGGGGACGTCAAATTTTTCCTGAACCGTGGAAACACCCAAATGCAACATACAAATCCCCCCCAACTTGGTGGAACCCACAGAAATCATGGGAGCAATTGCATTACGAAAGAATACCGTCACATTTCTTTTCTTTCTCCCTCTCCCATATAGTCATATGTGTCCGCCTCGCCAACCGAGGCAACACCGAATAATGCAACATACAATACCCCCAACCTGGCGGGGCCCACGTTGGGGATCGTATTGTGAGGAAAAAGAAAGTTATACATCTCCATTCTTTTCTTTCACCATCTCCCCCATGTTCACATAGATCCCCCGCGACCACCCGGAGGATGCCTGATCTTTTGAAACTTCAGAGTGCCCTTCACTTTGTGCTTCCCCCTGGCTTAAATCAGGGCCCCGTGGGACGCGGGTCGTGTCTCTGTCAGTTCCGCTCTGTTCCCTTGAGGTTCCTGGGGAGTCTCCCACCAGTTCGTCGGATGGCTCTTTGAATGTCCTCTTCAGTCATGAGCTGATGGTTCTCACCCTGCCACTCAAAAGATAGGTAGAATGGGTGTCCCCAACGATATCTGACCCCTTTCTCCTGAAGCCAACTAGTAATTGGGCCGCATTTTTTCCTTATTTGTAGCGTGAGGGCGGACAGGTCTTGATAGATACCCACCCTGGAATTGTCGTATTGTATGTCTCTTAAGTTCCTAGCCCATTCAAGTATTCTTGCTTTGTCTCTGTAATAGTGGAATCTTGCAAGGACAGAGCGTGGACCCCTTGCCACCCCCACCGGCTCTATGGACCCTATCAATCAGGATGGTTTCTCCGGAGTCGGTTCCCAAGACAATCCGAAGGATCTCCTGCACTTTGCTCTCCAGACCAATCTGGGTCTCCCCCTCCACCTCCGTCAGGCCAAAAAATCGCAGGTTACTTCTCCTTTCTCGATTTTCCATATCGTCAACTTTGAGACGGAGCTCCCCCTCCCATCGCTGCATTTCCTTAAACCTTACCACCATCTGTGTTTCCAGGAGATCAGTGGACGCCTGGTTATTCTCAACCCCTTCTACACTGTCCTCCAGCGTGGCGACTTTGGCGGTTAGGTCAGCCAACTTGGCTCCCATATCCGTTCTCATCCCCCTGATTTCATCGAGGATAGTCTGGATGTTGTTCTGCATGGTATTCATGTCAGGGGCTTGCAGGGGTGAGGTGTTGGTCTCCATCTCAGGTTCTGCAGGTATGAACTTGTATCTTGCCAGGGTTTCTCTCTAACGCATGAGGTAGTTGCACCCCTGGGTCTTTATGGTTTCTCCGTGATCCCAGTGATATCCCCCGGGGGGTCCCCACTCACCCCCGGATCGGTTCCTTTAGGGTGTCACAGGGCGGGCAAGGCTTGGCAATCAGATTCGCTCCGTGGGGGGTCCGTGCGTATCACAGGGGTCGGCTTGGGGATCGTCTGTACCCCTTATTCCTTGCTTCCTGTTGAAGATTGCGTCTTTAGCTGTGGGGTGATCAGGCATCTCGAGTGCTTACCATTGTAGGGCCACCGGGGACCCCCTGTTCGCGTCTCTACATACAATGTCGGGAGTTTTCTCCTGCGATGGCACTCCCCTGGCAATGGCTCTCCCGCGTGGTGGTAGAAGGGGGAGTGGTTGGTGTGGGTGGCCCTGGTTCCAGCTCCCCCCGATAGCTAGTACTCACGGTTGCACCAGCGTGGGTCTGAGGGATCCGTCAAGGTCGCCGGTGTGGATGCCCCTTGAGCGGTCCCCTGGGCCTGGTGAGCTCTGCTGCAGACGTAATTCGGGCACCTAGATGGGGGGGGGGGGGAGCCAGCCGGGCAGTGGGTGACCCCGTGGGGATATGTTATATTCGCCCCTACTGGAGGGGCTCTGATCCGATGCGACTTGTCTGGTCGGGGCAGACAACCCCGTGGGGGTGACCCAGCCGTGCTTCGGATGGGCTCAGGCGCGCTCCCGCGTCGGCCCAGGCCTATATGATGTGGGCCAGGGTAGGCTGTGCCCCACCGGTAGCTGGAAGGTTCCCTGAGGCGCTTGGTGGCGTGGTGTCCCCCGTAGTGGGGAGAAAGAGGAGAGGGGGCTCGGGCGCGCTCCCGCGACGGCCCGAGCCTGCGTTTAGGATTGTCTGTGGGGCCTCGAGGGACACGGCAGTGTCAGCTGTGCACCCGGCGATGAAAGCCCGGGTCGGCCCGCCTGCCGAGTGGGCTTCTCCAGCTGCGCCGCAGCGGGCGCAGGATGCAGGCGAGTTGCGGATATCTGCGAAGGCGGGGTCCCAGATCCCCACGGGTTCCCAGCAATCTCCCAATGCCGCCGACAGGGCCCTGGAGTGCCGGCTTCACAGATCCGTTGTGGCGCTGAGCCCAGCTGCAGCAGGGAGGATCCTGGCTGCGCGGCTCCGTTTCTTTCGCAGCGTGGGCCTGGATGGGGAGGGGGAGCGCAGGTGCTCCAAGTCGAATATCTCGGGGACCCGGGCACCTCCAAGGCTCGGGAAGGTGTCGCCGGGGTCCCCGAAGGTTCCCACTGCTGATTTTCGTAAGGGTGACGTTCCTTTCTCACTCTTTGCTCCGCAGTTCTCCCGGGGCCTTCGGGGAGCAGAACAATCAGGCAGCCTTCAAGCCTGCGCCCCCTGGTGGCCTCCTTTTGGAATATTTTACCTTGTAGTATGGGGAAAAGGTGTTGGAAGAAGGGGGATACCAAATCTCACCCATCTGTGTCCCACGCCCACTCCCCAAGGACCCCCATCCAGGTGATCCTCCCTCACTTTTCCACCCAAAATAACTGGATCCAATAGCGATGGCTGTGTCCTGGCCACCTGGATGACAGATCCCTAGGGATTAGCCAGGGAGACACCTTCAGGTTTCTCAGTCTCCAATCGTGGGGTTTCTCTCCACTCTGGGGCTTTTCTCACTCCTTCTCCACAATCTTGGGGTTTCTCTATATTCTCTGCTTCTTTACTCTTTCCCCACATAGGGACTTCTGTTTCTCACTTTGCTACCTACCTCCCGTTCCTCTGAAGCCACTTTGTACCCGTGTGTGGCCAGCGGTGCTCCCTGGGAGGGCTGTGTAATCTGCATGAGACTGCTTTTGCCACGGAACCCACTTATGCAAGTCGTCCACTTGACTCTGCAGAGGCTGCCATCTTATCTCAGTTTCCGCTTGCTTGGTGCAGAGATTTGTGGGCGGCTCCTTCGGCTGTACCTCAGTACTTTGTACTCATTCTGTCTGCAATACTGCACAGCTGCAGTGGTTTGCCTGCCGGGCCTCATCTCTCTTCCCTCCGCCCCCGTCCTCACCTCTAATGTGCACTGCAGCGCTATTGAACTCTGCAGGCTGCATGGATACTTCTTTCTGACGTGGCTCCAGGGGGCTGGTCTTTACACCCTTCTTCTGTCGTCCAGGAGGCAGATTGAATAGCGCTATGATCAAAAGCTGTGCTAGCCAGTAAAGGGGCTGTAGGTTTATACCCCTTTACTCCCATATACCCCACAAAGGTGTTCGTGTTTGGGGGTGGGGGTGATTTAAGTCCCTCTTTGGTGATTTTCCTTCCCCGAAGGGGTAGTCGACTCCAGAGGGATCCTGCTTATCTTGTCCCTTAAGGGGGTGTTGAGCGTAGCAGCCTCACCTCCCTAGTCCCAAAGGGTTTAGCTCGACCTTGGGGATAGGTGTCGCACTCCCTGGATTAGCCACATTTTGTTACTTCTTACTTTTTGTCCTAAACCTACAAACATTAACATTCATCCTTCACAGTATCTAGCTTTGCCACTTACCGTGGTACATATTTCATCTGTGGAAAATGTGCCAAAAATTGGCTTTCAAGCCACTGGTCAGGTTCCCGTATATGGGTTATATTTTGCCCACCATTCGACATTACGCTACACCTCCACAGTATTAATCTGGGTGGGTCTCGTATTCTAAAGATATGGTTATCTGTCACCCAGGTTAGGCATTATGCTAAACCGATGGAATCTGTGGGTTGTCACTGCTGTTATGAAAAGTTGCTAAAGATAAATTGTATGATGTGGCCCTGATGAACAATGAACAGGTAGCCTTGTGTACTATCGTATTCCAGAACCAAATTAATTTGGACACCATAGTAGCCTTCCAGGGAAGAATATGCACTTGAATTGCTTCTGTGTGTTGCCCGAACATTCTTGAACACTCTAGCAACATCAGACATCTCCTGCATATAATTCTGCTGCTGCCCTGCACCAGGAAAAAACGGATTCAAGTTGATCCTTATGGGATTGGATTACCGGATCGTAAGGGTCCTTGGCAAGCTCCCTATTATTTGGCATCCTAATCCTGATACTTGCATCCCTGCTTTGAACTGTGTGATTCTGCTTCTAAAATACGTTCTAAATTGAAAACGCGCTGCAAATATTACGAAGGGACTTGAAAAGTTGATGGTAATGAACATTTCTGAAGAACTGTTGAGAGAAATTGATGGTGACTTTCTCGAACTATCAATTGAGCATGTTTAGAGCATTATGAGTCCTTTTGTAAAAGACTCCGTGTAGGGAAGCCTGTTGTAAAAGCACAGGCTGGTCAGTTGGAGTGAATAGACTCACAACCTTTACAACTGGTGCACAAAATGAGCGAGAACGTGAAAGTGGACAAGAAAAATATATATAAACAGCTACTGCAGGTTTGACTATGCATATTAGCAAGACTGGAAATGCAGACTGTTTTTGTGGGAGAAAATATAGGGTGCACATGTATTAAAGCATTTCTTATCTTTGCTGGCTAGCCCTTCCAGCTTCCGAGCGCAGTAATATAGTACATTACTCAAGTGTGCCTCTCTACGACTGTGAGTTTCTCTACTAACAAGACAACAACCGTGAATAGGTAAGGTAGAATGAACCTCTGTGAACTAATTGAAGTATAATGCTTTGACTTTACACCACCTCAATGATGTCTTAGGATAATTCCAGTATATTCTACTAAACTTTCACAAACCTATAAAAGTATAGAGGATCTTTCAACCAAGAGTGTTGTGTCCGTTCAATAAAAGATCTGTAATATGAGCTAATCCAAATTGCAGTTCCATGTTTCTTTTACATGACGAACGCCGGCCTGACCCTAAATTGAGGGCCCAGGTAGGACACAAACTACACTATGGTTATGAGGATGAGCAAGAGTAAGAGCTGCAGCAGGTGGGCAGCAAGAGGAGGAGTAGGGCAAGAGCTGGAAAGCAAAAGCCATGAGGGTCATCTGAGTTTATAGCCAAAGTATGATTGCGGTCCAATACCCAGGAGACCAATCCAGGTGCAGGAGGAGACCGTGTTTAGGGATAGTACCTGGCATGGGCCAAACCGAGTACTAGTGATGTTGCTAAGTGACTCAGCAGCACTACATCCCAAAGACCTAGAAAGGTGAAAAACAAAGAAAGAGGGTAGGATGTTCAGGCTAGTGTGCCAGAAGCTAGACCCTGAGAAACCTAGAAATAAAACCAAAGTTTGGGGGGAGAAAAATCATATCCAAAATGATCATGGTGGTTGGGATAATAACTACCCGAGTTGGCCTAGGAGGGACAGCCAATCATAAAAGACACATAAGGCGAGGCGGCAATTACACACCTGCTCATTGCAGACCCCTGTCGGCACAAGGCAGTCTAACGACCACAGTAGGCTATGTAGCCATCCCAGGAGGTGCCTGGAGGAACGGACCCTAATGAGGGAAACGTTGTTGGCAGTGCTATAACGTCTTGAGACTGTGAGTGACTTTGCTGCACCCTTGTTTGACTATGATCTCTCGGGGCCTGGTATCTAGAATGGGTCTGCACTTTTTGAACCCTTGGTCCTTCTAATGTTGGGGGAAATAGCTTTGTTTTCAACCATCCTGACACCTGTTTGATGATAGAAAGCTTATTTTTCTGTAGTACAGAAAACACCTTACTCTCATAAGAGAGTTCTCCTAATTCCTCCTTGTGCTTATTATTGTCTGATTGTCCAGGCCTGTAGGCTGTTGGCAGACGAAACCTGGGAAGGAAGCCTGGAGTTGAGACTATTTTCAGTTTGCAGTTTTCGCCTGTGTTGCTTAGAGGGCTTTCTGTTTCATTATTCCCTAATGTATAACCTCCTTAGTTTGTTAAATAACAATTGTGCCCTCGCCACAGACCACAGAGTAACAGACTTAAGCATAGTACCTGGGTACTTCTGAAGTGCACTGATCAACAAAACAGCAAAGCTAACTTGCATTTTCCCTCTCTGACTTTCCTAATCACTAGCTTTACCCCCAGCCCCGAAGATCTGCCTGAGCGCAGCGCTACATAATATAAATCCCGGTAGCATATGTGACACAGGCATGGTATCAAGAGAGACACAGACTCAAATGGGTTTGTTTGAAATCCTTTATTGACTAAGGTTCCTGGTTTGGTGTAATGCCTGACTGGCCCTAACTCTAATAATTCCCTCAACTGATGTTCATAATGGCCGTCGTTGTCTAATAGTCCAAAATAAAAGCATGCCTTTGTCTAAACCTATGCTTGCCCTCACTCTGTACAGAAATGTGATGGGAACTCTTTTAAAATGGAAAATGGTGGTTCAAAAAAAAGTGGAAAGCCAAAGTTGGTTTGGTTTGGTCTTCTCACCAGGTGCTGCTTGGTCAATGTCACAAAGGCGAGTTCAATCAACAGGGCTGTTTGTAAGATGTTCTTCATAGGGCCCTTGTAGTGATTCCAACTACCTTCAGTGTCTTTGAATTCCTTGGGGTTCCCTTCCCCAAGCTTCCGCTTATTCAAGTTTCAAAACACCATCAAAAACATGTAACACAGTTCCTTTTGTAAGCTTCTCGGGGTCCCCTTGCCAAAGCATCAATCCTTAACACATTATAAAGAAAACAAACAAGTCTCCAACTTGGTTGGACCTCTTAGGGTTCCCTTCCCCAAGCTCAGGCTCCTTCCAACTTTCAAACAAAAAGTCAAATGTTATCAGGATGCTTTCTTTGGCAGCCTCTCGGGGTTCCCTTCCCCGAGTTTAGCCTTCTTCCCACTTTCAAACATAAAACACAATATGTCACAGTTCCTTCTTGTTTTCATAGAGTGCCCTTGCCCAGGTTTAGGCCCCTTTAATTCAAAACACAACTTCAGCTGGTCAGGATGTACCCTTTTCTTATCTACAGTCTTGTTTACATACCATCCTTTCACGGGGTAGAATCTGAGGCTTTCGAAAACACCAGGCTTTTTGATTTTCTTAAGCGCAACCACACTGATCCCTTGCCCCTCTCTTTCCTTTCTTACTCTTACTTTTCATTGTACCTTTGTCTTCAGATGCTTCCTGCACTCTTTGACTACTTCTTCCCTTTCCGTGCATACTTGCACGGTTCACTCTCACTTCTTTGATCGTGCCTCTGGCACTTCTCCTTTACTCTTCTTGGGCTATCTTGCACCCCCTATCTGTTTTCCTTTTGATCATGCCCCTGGCACTTTCCTGTAATGGGTCCCTCACACCCTTGTGCATTTCTTTACTTTCACTTGTTTTTCCACTCTGATCTGCTTTTGCTTTATTTTCTGCTTCGTTCTTACTTTCAGCTTTTACACTTTCTGCTTCGCTCTTATTTTTCGGCTATACTTTTCAGCATTGACACTTTCTGCTTCGCTCTTGCTTTCTGCTGTGCTTTCAGCATTTCTTTACTTGCAGTTCCGTGCCGCTTTTACTGTCCGTGCCTTTCTCCCGCTCTGCTCTCATCCAAATGCACGGTTCTGAGTTTCTCTAACCTTCTCCACAAAACTCACCGGGCAGCGACGAGTTAAGAGGCGGCTCCTCCATGAAATGCAGGATTGAGGTCAGGGTCTTGCCACCTGCCCCTCAGCCACCCTTGGGGTCAGCACAGGCCCCAAGGGAACAAGGACTCTTTCGAACCTGGCTGGCAGAATGCAGGCTGCGTTTCTCTGGCTCCCTGGAGGCGCAGCTACCTCACCACGCTTCAGCCCTTGATCCACACCGGGACAGCGTTTCCGTACGCCGTCTGCCTGCAGCCTTCAGCTTCTGCTTCTCTCTGCTCCTGGGCTCCTCCCGTCCAGTCTGCATCCCCTGCTTGCTCATACCTTTTGTACAAGACCACACCTTTTATAGTGAACACATCAGTCAGGTGTGAGGGGTTGCTATTCAATACCTGACCCTGCCTGACTATTAGTGGGACAACCTGAGTTCTTTCAAGGGTAGGTTTCCCTTATTTTCCCCATGTTATTCCTATGGATAATCTTTACTGATCTTAGTTGCCTCCTCCTCATCTCAGTATTTGTTTGAAATGGGTAGAGGGAGATGCAACAAGATTGTAAATATCCCCTTGAGGTTAAGGGAAAGCGATTCGAAGTATAACAAGATTTAGATTCAGTTCTGATCATTTTATCCTAGTGTTGACAGGGGTTATAAGAAGATATCCTAACTTGTTCTTCCCCTAAGGAGGAAGTTGTCCCCTTCTTTATGTCTACAGGCCTGGGAGATCAGGGGGATCCCTGTTTACACGGCCTATGTGGAGTACAGCACTGCGTTTGACACTGTGAACTGGGTACGATCGTGGCACAAGCTCCAAGGTTGGGGTATTCCTTCGGTCCTCCTTAAGATGATCATTCTGCTTCATGACCAAACGAGGGTCCAGGCCAGACTAGATTAACAGGGACGTACTTCCCCTGGATGAACAACAATTTAGACCTGAAACAAGGATGTAAACTGACGCAAATGTTATTTAACCTTTACTTGAGTGATTTGGGGACTGCTCTTGAAGATAGGTTGGCCACTCCCTGTAAATTGGTATCCACAGGCTTACAGTGGCTTGGATATGCTGACGACCTGGTTATCTTTGACCTCACGCCAGATGGCCTACAAGAAACATTGAATAACCTAAAGAAGTATTCAGATCTTAATTCACTGGCTTTAAAACTAAAATAATGGTCTTCAATTTGCCCAAAAAAGCCCCAAAAAGATATGTTGGGAGTTAGACAGGGCCTTGGTATTCCTATAAATGTCTTGCAAGACTTTTGGACAGTAAACTTTGTGGCAATAAGCATCTAGACCAAATACAAGCTCGAGTACTGCTGACTGTGGGATGTATTGGGGCTTTTGCTAATAAGGTTGGGGGGCTTTTGCTAATAAGGTTGTATGGGGCTGTGGCCTGGGCCCAACAAACTTTGAAGAGGTGGATAAACTTGAATGCACCATTCTGAAGCACTTGTTAAGACTTCTGCATACACATCAACTGAAATGGTCTTTCCCGGAATTTAGCATTCTGCCTGTTACCAAAGGGTTCAACTGGCTTGCGCATTCACCCTTTGGAAATTGGCCAGGGCCCCTGTGACATCCTTAGAGGCTCTGATTTATGAGGTGCTTATTTCCAGATCTACGCTAATGCCAAAAAGCCACATTGTTGAGCTAAAGGGCGTTGTGCGTAGGCAGGTTCAGGCTATCACAGAGGACTTCCCAGGCATGACTCTAAAACAATATAAGACCAAATTGAAATGTGCCCTGGCAGATTTTGCCAGGGATCAATTGATAGTAAATTTGCCAACACATAATCATGCCTCAGAATGTATCTGTTATATTCCGGAGAGGGTGGGTACACCTTCATATGTCAAACAATTTATTGGGAGTTTCCCTATCTGGGATTACTTGAAAATAAAGTTCAATACGGTCCAAACATTCAAAATTGTCTGGCTTGGACCCAGAACATAAGGGAATTGAAGGTGTGTCGCCTGTGTGGCAAAAATACTTTGGAGACAGTGAAACATCTACTGGCAGGCTGTGAATCACTAATAAAACTGAGACGCTTAGTACTTGTTCAGGCGGGTCTTAGGGAGGGGGTAACAATTGAAGAAAATTGGTCTTTATTTATGAGTGGAGTCTCTTTTGGAAGAAGGTCAAAGACATTCATAATAGTTAAGTCCCTTTTTTAGGATTTTAATTATTTTTTAGTAAGTGACACTGTGAGTCTTAACATGTTTATGTGCTTTGTCTGTAAGATGCTGTCAGAATTCTTCCTCACAAACTTGACCCCGTAGTTTAGAGGACAAATTCTTTCTATCAATATACCTCTCTGAATGTACAAAGGAACATCCAGAAAGATCGATTAATCGAAAGACTGGAATCCTTGGAGACCTTGTGGCTGTGAAGAAAGATACAGTAATTAATAACCTGAATTCTATAGCAAAAATTTCGAGCAAGATATCTATTACACTAACCTGTGAGGTTAGTGGCAAGACCCAGAACTATTAGGATAAGGACTCTAGTCAGTAGTCATGGAAATTTCCTGTAACAGAAACCACTGCGTGAGAACAGAGTAAACTGAGGGATCAATGATACCAACAATAGCATAACCCCTATGTAAGATAAGCAGTATGAGTAGGTAAGAATATCCCTTGGATAGCCAAACGTGAGAGAAAAGTTCCTATCAAACCCGTATGGATTGGGGTGACCCACTTCCCTGAAAAAAGGAAATAAGAATGCAGCACAAGTTACCGTACCACAATAGTTCCACTAGATCTCTCCCACGGTGCAGCTGAGGCTGAGTCCGGGTCTGGGTCTTAAACGAAGCCTACGGGGTGGCTAGGATGGAAAACACAACACTCCCACGTCGCAGCGGAGGCTGGAAGGATCCCGCGGTGAAGCTGAGGCTGAGAACTCCTTCTCCCACGATGCAGCGGAGGCTGATACTATCCCGCGGTGCAGCTGAGGCTGAACCACTCCTAACCCGCAAGAAAGCGAGGGTTGAGAAAGTTATCGTTACAAAAGTATGTGGAAGTCACAAAAGTGAGTGCACAAGAAAGGAACTCAAACACGGAAAATCTGAAATCCGTAAAGGCGTCAAAAAACAAGGTGGTCAAGAACAGCAAGCCAAAATCCAGTCCGAATCAAAAACACAAGCGGGCGGCGACAGAACCAGGGAGCAGGCAAGTAGCGAGTCCAGGGACGAGTGCCGTACGTCGAAAAAAACAGAAGTTCCAGGTACCAAGACAGACTAGGGAAATCCAAATGCAGGTCCAAAAAAAACATAAGCAGAATCACAAAAAGGCACAGATCGAAGCAGTATACCAAAAAGAGCTCAATCAGAAGCACTGAACTTAGGACAGGGCGGAGTTTAAGAAGAGGAAGTCATGTGACTAGTGTTTGCTCCCTGAACGCCCACTCCCTCCCCTTGACAACGGCTTCCACCGTTGCCAAGGTAACTTCCAAGCCCTTCTGCATGAATCGGGTCGGAAATGCAGGACTCTTTTGCTGCATTTCCGTCTTACATTAGGTTTAGCGAGACTCTTGGCGAATCGTGGATTTCTTGAAACCCGTCTCGAGTCCCGTGACGTGACAGTACCCTCCCCAAAAGGTAGACCCCCTCTCCGAGAAGCCCAGAAGTCGGCAATCAAGCGTGGGGCATGGATATGATCCACGGGTTCCCAAGTACGGTCTTCCGGCCCATAGCCCTTCCAATCAACAAAATACCATCGAACACCCTTGGAAACTTTAGTAGAGAGGATCTTGCGAACCTCATATTCCTCCTCACCCTGTATCTATAGAGGTAGCGGACGTGAAGGCAGGGAGGTGTTTGGGTAGAAAGGTTTCAGAAGGGACACATGGAATACCGGATGTATCCGCCACTTCAAAGGAAGGCGCAGACGCACCGTCACTGGATTGATTAATGCAGTGACCAAATAAGGACCCACATAACGAGGCAAGAGGGCCCTTCTCCCTGGCAAGTGCAGATTCTTCGTAGATAACCACACCTTCCCACCCACAGAATAGCTAGGGGCTGGAGAACGATGAGCATCAGTATAGTGTTTGGAGCGTTCCTGAGCCAGTTCCAAATGTCGTTTAACCTGACTACGGATCGACACCAAACTTTCCACACAAGAGGCCGCTGCGGGATGATTAGAAGGACAAACAGGGGACATTGGCAAAGACCTAGGATGACGTCCAAATAAGGCAAAAAAGTGCGAGGACTGAGTAGAGGAATGCAGAGAATTATTATATGCAAATTCCGCCATAGTGAGGACTGAGAGCCAGTCGTCCTGATATTGATGGGTCAGACATCTTAGGTATTGCTCCATGGTGGAATTCAAACGTTCTGTTTGCCCATCCGTCTGGGGATGATATGAGCTAGAATACCTGTCATCAATACCAAAAGAGGTGGTCAAAGATTTCCAAAAATGAGAGGTGAATTGCGAACCCCTATCCGAGATAATAATGGAGGGAAGACCAAAGAAACGGAAGACATTCTTTAGAAACAAGTCCGCCAACACCGGAGCAGTAGGTATCCCATGACAAGGTACGAACAAGGCCAACTTGGTAAAATAGTCGATGATGACCCAAATAGTATCGAAACCGGACACCGAAGGCAGTTCAACCACGAAGTCCATAGATATCATATGCCAAGGCTGGTCCGGTATGGGCATGGATTGTAGCAAACCTACTGGTTTAGCATGGGAACTTTTACACTGGGCGCAAACATAACAACGAGCGATGTATTCAGTAACATCTTTGCCCATGGATGGCCACCAACACCACCGATGTAATAGATCCATGGTTTTCTTAGTACCAGGATGTGCTGCCACCTTGGAATCATGGCACCAACTAATCGCTTTCTTTCGAGTAGTTTCGCCTGCCAAGTATAACAAACCTTTGACATACGGAAGACCCCTGATGATATCAAGACTCAATCGTTTAACCTCGTCTGGACTTTTCTGCACCCAAACCAGTAGTTCAGAACGAAGAGTGGGTTTTTGAGTACAAGCACATACCACCTGATGGGGTAGAAGCAACTGCTTCTCGGGTCGGTTCACAGAAGGAACACCATGCATACGTGATAATGCATCAGCTTTGGTGTGTAAGGCTCCAGGTCTGTATGTTATGGTAAAGTTAAACATCGAAAAGAATTCATGCCACCTGGCATGTCGAGCCGTGGAACATTTAATCGATTGTAGGGCTAGTAAGTTCTTGTGATCTGTGAATACCTGGACTGGTACTGCTGAACCCAATAAATGATGTCGCCAGGTCATAAACGCATCCCTGATGGCCAACAACTCCTTTTCTGTTATGGTATAGTTGCTTTCATAAGATGTTAATTTTCGGGAATGAAAAGAAACCGGGTGCAACCCATGAGTATCTGGGCATTCTTGAGACAGGATAGCACCCAGAGCTATGTCAGAAGCATCGGCTTCAACCACAAAAGGAAGAGAAGGATCTGGATGTTGAAGAATGGGAGCGGTTGTAAACGCCATCTTGAGATTAACAAAAGCATTAGTACAATCCTCTCCCCATATAAACAACTTTTTACTGCTTGTGAGAGCAGTTAAAGGAGCCGCCACTGTAGAGAAGTCCCTAATGAATCTTCTATAGAAATTTGCAAATACCAAAAAAGACTGGAGAGCTTTAAGTGATGTAGGTATTGGCCAATCTAACACTGCTTTGACTTTAGACTGACTCATTTGAATTCCCTTGGACGTGATATCATACCCGAGAAATTCCACTTCAGTAGCATGGAAGATACACTTCTCTAATTTAGCAAACAGGCGGTTCTCTCGAAGCCGTTGTAAGACCTGGGTGACATGTTGTACATGAATATCATAATTAGCTGAGTAAATCAAAATGTCATTCAAGTAGATAACAAGGAATTGATCGATCATATCATGGAAGACATCATTTATGAAGTACTGGAAGGTAGCAGGGGCATTACAAAGTCCGAATGGCATAACTCTGTATTCAAAAAGGCCATATTTAGTTTTGAATGCAGTCTTCCATTCATCCCCACTACGAATTCTAACCAAATTGTAGGCCCCTCGGAGATCTAATTTGGTAAAGATAGCTGAAGAACCCAGCTGATCCAACAAGACAGAGGTTAGAGGAATAGAATATTGATTCCTAATAGTGATTAGATTCAGAGCCCTGTAGTCGATACATGGACGCAGATCCCCTTCCTTCTTAGGAACAAAAAATTGGGGGGAAGCCGCGGGAGACCGAGAAGGACAAATAAACCCAGACTTAAGAGACTGATCAATGTATTCTTTGAGCACTTGGTCCTCCTTGTGTGTCAATGAATAAACCCTCCCGAAGGTATCTTGGATCCGGGAATAAGATCTATGGGGCAGTCATAGGGTCTATGAGGTGGTAAAACCATGGCACTTCCCTCATCAAATACGTCTTGAAATTCAGCATACTCTTTAGGTAACTCCCCTGTGAGCACTGCTCCGATGGTGGATGTAACCTCTAGCAACGGACGACATGGGTTATCTACCGGAGATTTTGACTGCCAACACTGGTTTTCACAGTGTTCAGACAAGAATTCAATGTTGTTCGTGAACCAATCAATGGTTGGATTGTGTGTTCTAAGCCAGGGAATCCCTAAGATTAACTTGAGCTGTGGGGCTGAAATGAGATCGAATCCAATGGTCTCAGTATGCCCCTGACCAGTTTCCATAACAAGGTCAATGGTTTGATGGGTAACCATGCCAGACAACAAAGAAGAACCATCTACAGCATTAACAGCCACTGGTTTGTCCTTCGCAAGAATAGGTAAGGCTAGCTCTTTGGCATATAGCGAATCAATATAGTTTCCAGTGGCACCTGAATCAAGCACCGCAGTAGCTGGAACCAATTTCCCAGGAGGGAACAGGAACATAACTGTCATAGTGAAAGGCGTTACCAAACTGGAGTCCATTAACATAGCAGGGTTCGAGAAACGGACTCCTCTTATTGTCGAGCTTTCAAGTTTCCCTGTTTCTTCATGGGTTTCTTAGTACACTCTTTCAGGAGATGATCGGAAGCACCACAATAGAAACATAAATGGTTCTTTCTTCTATTTTCCCTCTCTTCTGGAGAGAGGGGTCCGCGTGTGGCCGCTCCAATTTGCATGGGCTCGGGTCCTCCTGCAGTTAGAATAGGGTTAATTGATACTGGAGGAGGTAACCCCTTTTTCTCACCCTTTCTAGCGGCCTTGCGGGCATCGATCTGCAGAACCAGTTCCAACAATCCTGGAAATGTGTTTGGGACGACTGGTACCAAAGCAAGAGTATCTTTTAATGAATTGGATAACCCTTTGTAAAAAAGCGAGGCCTTCTTATCATCCGGCCACCCTGTCTCAGCAGCCAGTTGATTAAACTTTGCCAAATAAGCCAGAAGAGTTGAATCCCCCTGTTGTAAACTTAACAACTCCAACTCCATAACCTGGACCTTGTACCATGTATCGAAAACCTTACCCATGGCTGCAATTAATGCATCACAGTCAAACAGTAGAGGGCTACCCTCTTCCAATAAAGGGTTAGCCCATGCTGCAGCAGTACCCCCAAGGTGGG
This sequence comes from Ambystoma mexicanum, assembly GCF_040938575.1. NCBI lineage: Eukaryota > Metazoa > Chordata > Amphibia > Caudata > Ambystomatidae > Ambystoma > Ambystoma mexicanum. The sequence goes on from NC_090936.1 coordinate 648,929,615, forward strand.
ATAACAGGAAGGCTGCTTTAGTTGCGGAATCAGGGAAAGATCCTGGGCGACATAAGTAATGTAACCGGCATTGATTCAAAAATGTCCTGAAGTGTTTAGGATCCCCATGAAACCGCTCAGGAGGAGCTAGCGGAAACTGTGAGGTAACGTAAACCAGCCCTGCCTCGGCCTGTGCGGCTGCAGCACCTACACCCGAAGCGGATGGAGGTGGATGAACCGGAAGGGAGGGGGGGATGCATTAGCCATGTCAGTGTGCAAATCTGCCACTAACTGAAACAAATTAGCCAGGGTCTCGTTAGATTCCATTTATGAGGCTTCTGATTTTGTCTGAATTCTTCCTCACAAACTTGACCCCGAAGTGTATAGGACAAATTCTTTCTATCAATATACCTCTCTGAATGTACAAAGGAACATCCAGAAAGATCGATTCATCGAAAGACTGGAATCCTTGAGACCTCATGGCTGTGAAGAAAGATACAGTAATTAATAACCTGAATTCTATAGCAAAAATTTCGAGCAAGATATCTATTACACTAACCTGTGAGGTTAGTGGCAAGACCCAGAACTATTAGGATAAGGACTCTAGTCAGTAGTCGTGGAAATGTCCTGTAACAGAAACCACTGCGTGAGAACAGAATAAACTGAGGGATCAATGATACCAACAATAGCCTAACCCCTATGTAAGATAAGCAGTATGAGTAGGTAAGAATATCCCTTGGATAGCCAAACGTGAGAGAAAAGTTCCTATCAAACCCGTATGGATTGGGGTGACCCACTTCCCTGAAAAAAGGAAATAAGAATTCAGCACAAGTTACCGTACCACAATAGTTCCACTAGATCTCTCCCACGGTGAAGCTGAGGCTGAGTCCGTGTCTGGGTCTTCAACGAAGCCTACGGGGTGGCTAGGATGGAAAACACAACACTCCCACGTCGCAGCGGAGGCTGGCAGGATCCCGCGGTGCAGCTGAGGCTGAACCACTCCTAACCCGCAAGGAAGCGATGGTTGAGAAAGTTATCGTTACAAAAGTATGTGGAAGTCACAAAAGTGAGTGCACAAGAAAGGAACTCAAACACGGAAAATCTGAAATCCGTAAAGGCGTCAAAAAACAAGGGGGTCAAGAACAGCAAGCCAAAATCCAGTCCCAATCAAAAACACAAGCGGGCGGCGACAGAACCAGGGAGCAGGCAAGTAGCGAGTCCAGGGACGAGTGCCGTACGTCGAAAAAACCAGAAGTTCCAGGTACCAAGACGGACTAGGGAAATCCAAATGCAGGTCCAAAAAAAACATAAGCAGAATCACAAAAAGGCACAGATCGAAGCAGTATACCAAAAAGAGCTCAATCAGAAGCACTGAACTTAGGACAGGGCGGAGTTTAAGAAGAGGAAGTCATGTGACTAGTGTTTGCTCCCTGAACGGCGACTCCCTCCCCTTGACAACGGCTTCCACCGTTGCCAAGGTAACTTCCAAGCCCTTCTGCATGAATCAGGTCAGAAATGCAGGACTCTTTTGCTGCATTTCCATCTTACATTAGGTTTAGCGAGACTCTTGGCGAATCGTGGATTTCTTGAAACCTGTCTCGAGTCCCGTGACGTGACAGATGCGTCTGGACTGGCCCCTGTTTTTAATATTTGTATGTGATTATGTGCTAAGATGTGATAGGATGAATTGTCCATGTAATTGATGGTTTTAGGTATTTATCTGTATTTGTGAAAAGTTTGAAAAAAAAACAGTATGTCTTCCAATGACCTATGTACATAGGGTTCTAGGTGGTATTCCCTATGATATGGAGAGGATGAATAGATCTTATTCTTAGTGCTCCTGATCTTGTGTTATTTGCGTCTTCCTACGTCTCCTTCTGGGGTAATCAACTCTCCCCCTTCTCGCTCCGGAGTCATGACTGATGGGATGAGATTTAGGGATATCTCTACGTAGTTTTGGGTCATGGGAATCAAGATATCCCAAGAAGGCATCTAGGACTTCCTCCTCCACCACTGTCCCATTAGAATACTGTGTCTCTCCTTGGTTATCCTACTGAGGGTAACCCGGCCTCCCCTACCCAGGTGATCCTCCCTCACTTGTCCACCCCCAGGTTTGGGATCCAAAAGTGATGGCCCTCCCCTGGCCACCTGAATAGAGGATTTCTGAAGTCTATATGTGAGAATAACCTCAGGTTTCTAACACATAGCATAATGTAACTTTGTTTCTGATGTTTGTTAATCTGCTTAGAATCACATGCTGTGCATAGGTCCGACATCCAGTGGTCACTGCGGAGTATTGCATTTTGTTTTTCGTAGTCGAAAAGGGGACGTCGACAAGGCGTGTCTGAAACACTATCCCTATAGTGACGTGCGTTGTACCCACAATCCCTCACGCGTCGAGGTCCCTCAGATTGTTTTTTTCCGCCCAGCTTCTGGTCGCCTTCACGCGGAGCTCCTCGAGAGACATTGCAACTCCTCGACCTTTGGTCGTTTTTTTCTCTAATATTAATAATCCCTCCCTCGACGCAGTTGTAAGCTGTTCTCCGCCGAAAAGAATCTTCGACGGAGGGTCGAGCGGAAGAAACCCTTCGGCGCTGCCGAACACGTGGCCTGGCCTCGCAGGCCATATACAGTAGGGAGAGTGGGGTCGTGGGACATCTCTGGGTCTTTTCTGAGAATGCCTTTCCCTTTCCCCTTCCTTTCCCTTGGGGTGTTTATCGCGATTTATTGCCTCGGCTATGGAGAGGACACCGTTTAGGTTTTGCCCACTTTGTAAAGGCAAATTCACTTGGAAGGACAAGCACTCACGGTGTAACCGCTGCTTGCCCCTCGATCACAAGGAGGAAGGGTGCGCGGCTTGTCGGCTTCTTAAGCCTAAAACTCTAAAAGACCGAAGGGTTAAAAGGTGGGCGGCCTACGCGATGTCGAAGGCCGAAGGTTTACCCGCCGCTGCTACCACCGACAGTGACGAGGAACGCGATAACACGACCTCCGCTACGGAAGTCGAAACCCCCTCTAAGGAGCGCTTACGCGCTTCGTCGTCTGTCCCCGGCCCCGACGGGCTCGGCTCACGCCCTGCTTATGGGGATGAACACCCCGGCGACACAGACGCACACAAAGATCCACATAAACACACAACCTACGGCTCTTCTTCGACGAAGTCGAAAAGACCTTCGGCGCCCAAGGAGACGCAGGTTCCACCGGCGGCCTCCTCGGACCGTTCGGGTTCGAAGCCCCTCTCGCAACCGCAGCCGCGACCTACGACTGGGCTTTCGGCAAACAAGGGCGCTGCCACCAAACCATCGGCCGGTGCGCATCAACAGAAAGCGCAGACCGCCGTAGAGCGTTCGATACCCATAGCGTCGAAAACTCAAGCTTCCGCCGACAAACGAGTCGCCGACAAGCGAGTCGCCGATAGCTTAGCAAGGATCGCTGTAGCCGACGCCCAAAAGCGTACGCCGAAGATTACGTCGAGCGTTACGCATAAGTTAAAGGATACGCCGAAAAAGCCCGAAGGGAAGCAGGGACTACCCCCTTCAGTCAGGGAGTCTCCCGACACACCTGAAGGTTTTTCGGAGGGCGACGGGACACTTTCCTCGACGCTTTGGGAGAGGTCGAGCCATTTCGAGTTAGATAACCCTATGTTTCCCCCGCCAGACCGCTCTGGGGTACCCCATGAAACAATGGCAAGACTCCACCTCTGTATGGAGAGGATGGAAAGGTTCATGAGCACCCAGGCCTCTCAAACTCACAAGAGGACCAGAGAAGGGCCTCAGGAGGACCCCAGGGCCAAAAATCCGAGGCTAGTCGATCCCCAGCAGGACACAGCCTCAGACTTCCAAGATGTATATGACCTCACTGGGGAGGAACAATACTTCGAGGAAGAAGATGATTTCATGGACAATGAAGAACAGAACCAGGAGGAATGTCTGGAAGACAGAACAGACATTATAGAAGAAGGCTTCGGGGTTAACCCAGAAGAGGGACCTTCACACCCCTGGCAATCACCATCAGTGTATTCCGACACTGATGTCCTAAACCTAACTCCTCCGGACAATTCTCCAGTTAGGAACACGTCTCCAATTGACGATCAGCCCACGTTCAATGCACTGTTGCGCAGAGCAGCAGCGCATTTCGAACTCGACACCGGGGAACTCTCTCCAGAATTGGACTTTGTAGAAAGAGTGATTAAAGAAAAACCCCCGGTCAGCCAGACCATTCCACTCCTCGCTTCAGTGAAGAGAAGGATCATACCTTCGCTGTCCACTCCCGCAATGATCAGAGGGGTCAATCCACGGATTGAAAAACTTTTCACTCCTTCACCCTCAGACCCCCTCTACATTAGGGGACATTCCATTCCGGATTCCCTAGTGGTATCTAATACTAGAAAGAGGGCAGGGGTACCACTTTCCACCAGTGAGGCACCCCCTGACAAGGAGGGCAAGAGGCTATATGCCCTTGCAAAAAGAGTTACTTCCTCGGCTGCCTTCTCAGCAAGAATTGCCAACAACAATTCCTTGCTTGCGAGCTACGCAGACGCGCAGTGGACCAAACTGCGCAAAGACGCAGAGGAAGCACCGGAGCCTTTACGTACACGCCTACTGTCAACTATTGGCGAAGGAACCCAAGTGAACCAGAGCATTGTTAAAAACTCTCTGGACGCGGCAGAAACAGCAGGACGTTCCTTGGTACAAGGAATACTCCTAAAGCGCCATGTATGGCTGCGCAACTCAGGCTTTAAACCAGAGACACAGCCGTCTTTGATAAATAAACCTGTCGAGGACGCTAACCTCTTCGGAAAAGCGGTAGATGAAGCCCTAGAGATGGCTAAAAAAGAGTTCGACACTATCAAGACTCTTGACCAAATCTCTAAGCCCACTACCAGGCGCGGCTATGGCAACAAACGCTTTTTTCGTGGCCAACGCCAACACCAACAACAAAATCAACATCAGCAATACCCTGCCACCAATTACCAAGCCAATAGTGGGCAGTACAGCCAAAGAGGCCAACGCCGGGGCAAAGGGAGGGGTCGGGGATCCACCCCCAGAGGCTCCCAAGCCCCCAACAACTCCAAGTGACGCGAAGATTCGCGTCCCCTCCCATGCAACACCGGTCGGGGGCCGGATAACATCCTTTCTTCCTGCATGGGAGGAGATAACTTCAGACCGTTGGGTACTTTCCACCGTAGCCCACGGATACTGTATCGAATTCAACAGTTCCCCATCCTACAGACCCCCGAGGGGACGTCGCATGACACCGGAACATCTTGCCATCCTTCTCCAAGAAGTACTACAACTGCTGGAAAAAGCAGCCATAGAGGTCGTGCCTCTATCTCAGGTAACGGAAGGTATTTATTCAGTGTACTTCCTTGTACCCAAAAAGGATCTAACCATGCGCCCTGTATTAGATCTGCGCCCAGCGAACAAGTTTATCAAACCCCAAAAGTTTCGTATGGTAACCTTACAGGAAGTAATCCCACTGCTTTCTCAGGGAGATTACATGACAACATTGGACATGAAAGATGCATACTTTCATATTTTAATGTTGCCAGCGCACAGAAAATACCTCAGGTTCATGATAGAGGGCAAACACTACCAGTTCAAAGTGCTACCCTTCGGCATAGCATCAGCACCAAGGGTATTCACGAAGGTGCTGGCAGTGGCAGCGGCCCACCTGCGCAGGTTGTCCATCCCAGTTTACCCTTACCTCGACGACTGGCTCATAACAGGGGATTCTTACGAAACATGCTTCTCCAATACCCAAAAGACAGTAGACCTTTTGTTCCAGTTGGGCTTCTCCATCAACGAAAAGAAGTCCAGTTTAGACCCCAGTCAAATCAAGCAATTCCTAGGGGCTCTAATTCAAACAAAGGACGGCCTCGTCTTCCCCTCCAAAGAGAGGGTCCAAAACATGCTGTTTCAGATCCCTCAATATGTAACCGGTCGAGAGGTGACGGTACGCAAAGCAATGCGCTTGCTAGGAATGATGGCGTCGTGTATTTATTTGGTACCTCACGCGCGCCTGCGCATGCGCCCAATGCAAGAGTGGCTCAACAGCCAGTGGTGTCAGGCCAGCGGACTATGGGAGGATCTAGTTGTGGTCTCGCAGGCCTTAGTTCTCTCGCTACGGTGGTGGACAAAGGAAAACATGGAAAAAGGGAAACCCTTTGCCACACCCGCGGCGGAAGCCACTCTAACCACAGACGCATCCCTCACAGGATGGGGGGCGCACCTATCCCATCAGACTGCTCACGGAGTGTGGACTCCGAACGTAGCATCCAAACACATAAATCTACTGGAGCTACTAGCTGTGTTCAAGGCGCTAAGAGCCTTCCAGGAACACCTACAAGGCAAAACAGTAATGGTCCTTACAGACAGCACCACAGCCATGTACTACATCAACAAGCAAGGGGGCACCCACTCTCCAGGCCTGTCCAAGCTGGCCCAGAATATATGGAAGTGGGCTCTCAAACAGGACATGTTCCTACTATCACTACATGTACCCGGGGAACTCAATCTGCTAGCAGACAGTCTCAGCAGAGATTTCCCCCTGCCCAAAGAGTACGAATGGCGCCTGCACGAAGACATCGTCTTCGACGTCTTCACACAATGGGGATTCCCAGAAATAGACCTGTTCGCAACCCTGGAAAACTCACAATGCCTAAGTTACGCCTCCAGGTACCCCCAGAACCAATCCAAGGGGAACGGTCTGTCGATGCAATGGTCAGGGAAATTTGTTTACGCTTTTCCCCCGACTCCCCTTCTCAACAAAGTGGTGCACAAGATGCACCAGGAACAAGTGACCATGATACTAGTGGCCCCAATGTGGGCACGACAACCATGGTTCGCTCACTTGATGGAGATGTCTCTATCCCCCCCAGTAAAACTCCCCTGCCCGTACAACATGCTGTCTCAGGACAAAGGCAGGACTCTGCATCCATGCCCCCAGAACATGAACTTAGCAGCTTGGCTCCTGAGATCATAGAGTTCGGACATCTACAACTCCCGCAAAGATGCATGGACATCCTCAGGGAAGCCCGAAAACCGAACACTCGCCACTGCTATTCTAGCAAGTGGAAAAGATTTGTCATCTGGTGCAGGAGTAAAAGCATCAACCCTATTGACTGCTCTCCCACACATGTGGTCCTATACCTGACCCACCTATTGGATTCAGGTCTAGTGTTTAACTCCATTAAAGTCCACCTAGCTGCACTTTCTGCATACACCACTTCCCAACTCAAAGTGTCGTGGTGGAGGATCCCTGTTATAAAGGCCTTCATGGAGGGAGTAAAGAGAATACACCCCCCGATAGCTGACCCAGCTCCCGGATGGGACCTTAATGTGGTACTTACCAGACTCATGGGCTCTCCATTCGAACCCATGCACAAAGCATCTCTTAAACACCTCACGCTTAAGACTGCTTTTTTAATAGCTATCACCTCCATCAGGAGAGTAAGTGAACTTCAGGCTCTTTCTATTCTAGACCCCTTCGTTACAGTTCACAAAGATAAAGTGGTTCTACGCACTCACCCTAGGTTTGCTCCGAAATTTATTTCTAAATTCCACGTAAACCAATCTATAGAACTACCAACGTTCTTTCAAAATCCTTCCAATTTGGGAGAAAGGACTCTGCACACACTAGATGTACGCAGAGCGGTCATGTTCTACATGGAAAGAACCAGACCACTGAGGAAGACTAATCAGTTCTTCGTCTCGGTGGCAGCAGGAAGAGAAGGAGATGCAGTTTCAAAATCCACTATTTCTAGATGGATTGTTCAATGCATCACTCTCTGCTATACTCTTGCTAAGAGAGAACTGCCCTTTAGGCCAAGAGCACACTCTACTCGAGGCACGGGGGCATCCATAGCATTCATTGCAAATGTTCCCCTTGAGTCCATCTGCAAAGCGGCTACCTGGAGTTCTGTGCATACCTTTACAAAACACTACTGTCTAGATACACACTCTAGATCTGACTCCCAGGTGGGACAGGCAGTATTACGACACCTTTTCTCTACTGTTCCTTCTCATAACCCACCGCCAACTCCGGGTACTGCTCGCTAGTCTATGCACAGCATGTGATTCTAAGCAGATTAACAAACATCAGAAGAGAATGCATTACTTACCGTAAAAGCATTTCTGATGGTTGTATCTGCTTAGATTCACATGCGCCCGCCCTTCCTCCCCGCTCGGACGGAAGGAACATAGACTTCCTTTATATATCTCTCTCTTTTCTGTACTCACTCACGTCTAGAAGGCTCCCTCAGGGCAGAAAAATACAAACAGAGGGACCTCGACGCGTGAGGGATTGTGGGTACAACGCACGTCACTATAGGGATAGTGTTTCAGACACGCCTTGTCGACGTCCCCTTTTCGACTAAGAAAAACAAAATGCAATACTCCGCAGTGACCACTGGATGTCGGACCTATGCACAGCATGTGAATCTAAGCAGATACAACCATCAGAAATGCTTTTACGGTAAGTAATGCATTCTCATTTCTGTCTCTGGTTGTTCTGTTACTCTCTCTCTTTTGTGATGAGCCTTGCTAGCCCTAAATCGAGAAATTAATATGTTACACAAATACAGCCTTTGGTTCTCTGGCTTGAGCCAGGAAGGCTTAAGACCAACATGAAAATGGAGCACAATACATCAGACCCTTTTCACATCTACTCGTTGCCATCAGGCATGACATGCTCTGGTATAGCTGTCTTGTCGAAATGACAAAAATGTTTGTGTTTAGGAGGACATCTCATTCATGCTAAATGTTAGAGTATGGTCTAATGCTAAAAAATCAGAGCCAGCAGAAAACCGTATAATGGTCTTACATCAATGGATATTTTTTTTCAATGTGTTTTCTTTAAAAAAATATTTATGGGAAAAACTCATTGAAAAATATAGGAGGGGATCAAGAATACATTGAAAAAAAGGGGAGGCCAATCGGCAGGTGAACACCCGACCCCCAAAATATTTTCTACAAAATTCATTTTTTCGTTAAACATTTTTCTGAAAAAACAACCATCGAAAAAAGAGCATCGATGTAACAACCTACAACCAGCAGAAAACACACAAATCACTGCACATGATTCCTTGGTGTATGAAGAAATGGAGGTGGCAGGTGGAGCATAAAGTTTCACTTTATCTGTGCATGGGAGATGTGGAAAAAAAGGGTCTACTCACCCTAATGACCTTTTGAAATGTTTCTGTTGCAGATTTGGTTCATCTTTGTTGGTAGCAACTGCTTAATCATCCTGGTTTACAACAAATGAATTGCCTGTTTGCTAACGGCCTTGGCAGCAGATAAAACAGCTTGGAAATCTGTACAGGAGCAGAACTGTCTGAAGACATGTTAAAACAAAGCATGGGGCCTCATTACAAGTTTGCAGGTATTTCAGAGGTAAATCCTTGGAAATATCACCAAATGGATTTACAGTTACCACCACTTGGTCACGCGAAATTATCACCTAATTACAAGTGGTTGTAGCGGTGTAAATCCCCATTTATTTTGGGTCCATTTGAGCCATTTGGGCTTTTTAGCAAAATTACAGTGGCAGAATTACTGCTGCGGTAATTCCACCAATTCTACTGATTTTTGGGCACTGAAAGGCAAGATTTACCTCCACGGTTTCGCTGGAGGTCAATCTTCCACTGAAAGCCAATACTCCTAATTTGGCGTAGTGTTAAGATTGGAGGTAACTCGGTTACCTCCAAATTAACCACTTACCGCCATCCTCGTAATGAGGCTCATGCTTGGAAAAAAAGATTGTACCAATGTTGCATAGACTTGGACGGATTTATTACAAATCTTTGACTGGGTTATACCTGCTGCTAAAGGTCTTGATGAAGCTTGAAGAAATGTCTGTGACATCCTCTGAATATGCACCTCAGGATGACTGCTGATGCCCGAGGCACTGAAGGTTTGCAGGGAGCGAATGTGGAGTCACAAAGAGGAGACAAGACTTCTGCCTGACCCAACATGGTTAGCAGATCCTTGGCAGTGCATGCCAAATATACAGGTGGACAAGATTACCTGATTAACACGATTAACCAATCTGGACTCCCAAGTAAAATTGAACCAATATGAAGATTGCTTATTGAAACTTGTATTCATGCTTCATCATGAAAGCCTCCATAAAACAGGACTGAGTTCATCAGATGTAATGAGCCGCTAGAGAGACCAAGACATCAGGAAGAAGAAAGGAGAACCTCTAGAGGAGAAACTGATTGACCCAGAGGGTGATCTTTGTGGATTATACTGGTTGAGAGTCCAGAGAAGGAGGGACAGAGTAGAGAAATCTAGAGCACTCACAGAGGCCTGGGAGAGTTACACGTACACAGGAACAATAGTTTCCTGAAACAATCTTTGCATACTGGAACCTTAGAGAGACATCTCACCGAGAGGATAGGTAGAACTTTGGGCCTGAAGACAAGAGTGGGCAGTGGGCTACATCCCTAAAGGCATCGTAAATTGGCAACTATATCTATGTGACTGTCAAAAGTGCCCTGGCTCTTAAGGCTCTATCGAGATGTTACAAAACACTGGCCAGGCTACATGCGTACAACCTCAGAGCATATAGGGCCTGCTGGATGGGATGTGGGCCCCCTAGTATACATTCTATGGGGATGCCCCAAAATACAGGGGTTCTGGCGTGAAATTCGCTCGAGCTGAAGGCATTTCAGGGGGTTTGAGGTGCAAAATTATCCCAAAGTTAATTGAAGGCATTGTCTTTATTTGGTGCCGGAGCTGCAGGACGCTGTTTCACTTACCTTCTGCTACTACAACAGCCAGCCCGCCCCACCTCCTAACAGCATTGCGAGCATAGGGCTCTTGCTGGCCACAGGGAGGCGGAGATGCTGGGGATCACGTGACCTGCTCACGTGACTCGCTGACTCTCTTCAAAACTGCCGCGAAGCCGTCCGAGCGGTGTTAATTGAAGGCATTGTCTTTATTTGGTGCCGGAGCTGCAGGACGCTGTTTCACTTACCTTCTGCTACTACAACAGCCAGCCCGCCCCACCTCCTAACAGCATTGCGAGCATAGGGCTCTTGCTGGCCACAGGGAGGCGGAGCCGCTGGGGATCACGTGACCTGCTCACGTGACTCGCTGACTCTCTTCAAAACTGCCGCGAAGCCACCCTCGCGGCGTAAGCCCTGGTGGCAGAAGGGCTGGTGCTGTTTGGCTGTTCGGCGCGGACGGCGATCTTCAACTAGTAAGCCTCCTACATTCAGATTTACCGGTGTGTCTGGCTGTTTGTTCGGTATTGCCATTCTAACACCTACTAAGCTACTGTCAATGACTATTTTCTACTTTTTAATAAGAGAAATTTTTGTTTTTAGAGCCAGTGGTGTTATAGTCTATTAACACGCATATTGACTGTTTAATTTTTTATCTGGCTATATTTTTTTTAATTAAGTTAACCACACTAAGGAGACTCACATCATTTTATACTGGAGGAAGTTGGCGGCTAAGATTTTTTATCACAACGCTAGTTTATTGTCTAATCTCTGATTTTATTTTATTCTATGATGAGATCTGGTTTGCGCAGCCAAAAAGGCCCTCAATTCCTATTGGATGCTATCTCAGTGGACCCGGCCTCACAGGTTGACTCTACCAGCATCCTGGCCAAGTGTAGGTTAACTAATACTGTGTCTTCAATCACTTCTAAGTCTCTTTGTAGTGCCCCACTTTCGGTGGAACCTATCCCCTCTATAAATAATGCTATGTCTTGCAGCCTCACTTCGATAAAGCCTATTATTTTAAACACCTTGGAACATAGTATTCCACTAACCACTCATAATGTTATGATCCATAACCCCGAGATTATAGACGCAACTACCAGTGTCTCTGTAGCAGGTGATAATGCACTACATAAAACTCCTAGACAAACCAAAGTACGCCACCAAGTACTTGGCCAGACATTCATGGACAAATACATCCTAAAAGCAACCTCAACTAGCACAGAAATAAAACTTCCCAAAGTGTTTAGAGGCAACGCTATGTTAGACCATTCGGCAATGTCGACACAAGCTTTTTTTGGGGGAAATAATAATATCACTGACCTTAGCATAATTGAGTGTGCGGATAAAGCGATGAATCTGCCAAGTACTACTGGAATTCCGGAAACCTCTAGATCCTCTTCCCAAGATCCAGTGGCTGATAATACACCTACCGCCCTAACTAACATTATTGAAGTCATTGAAAACAACATTGCGGACGATGTTTCCGACTTAGGCCCTCTGTCAACCAATCTGAACCAAGCAAATTCTCCGCATTTACATCATACATTGAAAGATGTGGATGAACGAATTCGCTTGACGCACCCAACAGTCTCAGCCCTTAACGTTGTTTTGAGCTCCTTTGTTGAGCTTTATGACAATGTTTGGTCTGAGCTGAAATCTGTTAAATCTGCAATGACAGAACTTAATTTAAAAATTGATTGTATTGGCACAGATATTTTAGTGGATCTTAATAATAAAGTAGATTGGATCGGTACAGAGATATCCCAGAGGCGACCGGTGCAAGTTTCACAAGGCGATAGTTCTCCAACCCCCTCTTGTCAAACAGCCAGGGTCAATTCCCAAATTATAGAGATATCCGATAACAACTTGCCAGTGGAATCTTCTAATAATGCTGCTGCTCACGATTATGATTTACCAGCAATTTTTTCTTGTTCTGGTACTCCTACCACGGCTAGAGGTATATTGGCCGACCCTATCCAATGCTTGCCTGACCCGATTTCTATTCGGGGTCAATCTAACTCTACTGGATCTCCAGTTATTATAGCAAAGGCTATTAATAAAGCAACTCTCTCTGTACAACCTAAGCCTATTTCACCGGCAATTCCCTGTAATACTGCTGAGGAGCTACTGAAGAATATTAAATCTACTCGGCCGATAGAGTCCAGTCTGGGTACAAGCTTGACTCCAACCCAGGGTCTTAAATGCCCACATGACAGTGCTATTAAGCACCCAACTTCCAAGAAAACAATGGCCCCACGTAAATCGCGCCTTATCAAGCGGAAATTGGCCACTAAGCAAACTAATACACTCTTTACCAAATCTACTGCAAAGGTTTTCACTTTTTCGAATAATGCCTCTACCTCTAAGGGTAACTTAACGAATGTTATTAAGCCTCCAATGATTAAATTGGTTGACTCTATGGCTCAAACTGTTAATTGTAACCCTCCAGCTACACTTGTTTTTGACAAGTGGTCCGGCAACCTTCCAAAATTCTGTTTGGCCCCCCCTAAACAGTCCATAAGTGAAACCTTATTTGCCCCCTCTATCTCAAAACTGTGCCCTTTGGTGCCACTTCAACATGGATGTGGTACAGGTAAATTTAGGTCTACCGAGGAAACTTCAATGGTTCCGCTGATTTTACAAGCTACTAATTCCAGCAATCTACCACTTGGTGCTGCCATGAGTAAATTTAAAACCTACGATACAGCTTTGGTGGATTCGGGCGCGACACAAGCTTGTGGTATCAACAACTCCAAGCTGTGTGAAGATCATCTCATGGTTCCCGTGATTCCACAAGGTGTAAATCATAGTAAGTTACATCAGGGGTGTGGTATTGGAAAATTCACAACCTTGGAAGCAATTCCCCTGACTCGGGCCGTGTCTCTAGTTCCCGAGCTAAATTGCTCACAGAGCGCGTCGGTCCTAAGGCCTCACCAAACCCCGGCAAATTGGGGTCCCATGCAACTGCAATCTCCAACGAAATCACTACTTCACCAGCCCCTGATCCCTGCTTTTTCTTCGGATCTGGGATTGGTGAGGGGATTCTCTCAAGACACTAACAATCTGTCTGCCCCTACTCACCCCACAATTTCTGCTGGGATTCGCAACCTGGTGGATCGTCTATACAAACCACAGACCAGAACTTTGCCCCCTGCTGCTGCCAAACATCTTGATACAAACATGAAAGGCCCTCAAAATTTATCAGCAGGCAATTTAATACGCCAAGAATGTACGAATAATAAGAAACTTAACTCTTTACACTTGATAAAGATCCAAAGCTTGCTGAAATTGGAAGAGCCTGTTTGTTTGAATCGTCGAAATGTATTATCCATTTTCTCTGAAATCCCTGCCCTCGCTCTCATTTCCTCTAAGGACATTGGTAGAGTGGCCTTTGTGGATAGTAATTCTGTGGATATGAGCATGATTCTTCTTGCATCACCATTTGTTAAAGAACTGATTCTTACTCAAAAAGACTCTCTGAAGGAATTGGGCTTCAGAGTGGAAGCGGCTGCACCTTGGGAACTGCCGACTAATGGGCCCTCTTCTCTACAATCAGCAGTTAAACCAATAGGGGCTCATACAGGTGGACAGGTTTCTCTGCCCACTTCAATAACTTTATTGCACCAGCAAAATAAAGATGTTGACTGGGCTACCATCATCTCCACCTTGTGGCAAAAACTTGTGCCCTAGCTATATTTTCCCAAATCTGACCTCAGATCCTCAGTCGAACTTTTGTATAAAATCTTGGAACTCCAGAGGTAATCAACACCTATTCACGAATTTGGAGTGCCTACAGCGGCTGAGAGATGCTAATGTTATTTGCATTCAAGAGACTTGGATGACCTCAACCCCTTGTTTAGATGGTTTTCAAATTTTCGACCAGCCGGCCCGACATAACCTGAGGGGTAGACCTTCGGGTGGTCTACTGGTGGCAGTGGATAACTGCTGTGGGCTTGCTGGCAAGGTTCTTTTGGGTCTTCCCTATGGGGCGCTGGGGGTAGCCCTGCACTCGAGTACCGGCCATCTAAAATTACTAATTATTAACATCTATTGGCATACAGGGGTTGGTGAAATTAAGCTGTTTGTGTCTCTTATCTCTCAGATTATTTTGGAGTGGGGGCTGGCTAATGTCTCAGGTCATGTAATACTAGCTGGGGATTTGAACTGTGATTGTTTATTTGACTATTCACCATGGGCACTTTGTGAGTTGTATCCCTCTGACCGATGTGATAAATGGAAAAAACTGGCTAGTCAAACTTGGTACATTGAACTGGGCAATCTAGGTTTACAACCCCTGCGTGAGTTATCACCACCCTCTTTAAATCCTTTTAGTCATACCTGGAGGCGGGGGTCTTCCACCTCCATTCTTGATTATATCTTTGTAGATGATTTCCTGCTTACAAGATGCTCGAAGTTTGAAATTTTCTTGAATTCTTGGAGTGACCATGGTATATTAACGGCAACTTTTAACATCTGCCTGAGAAAGGAGCGGTTGTGCCAGCCGATCGTGGTTTCTCCAAATTCATCTGGATCTGCTATTCGCTGGTCCCCTAAAAATATTGAAACCTTGAATGGTAAACTGTGGGATATGCTTAATAAGACTACTCTTGATTGGAAATTGACAACATTTAATTCGGCAACGGTTTCTACCTTGATACAAGTGGCAGTAGACGATATTGGCAGTTCTTTTACAAATCGAACTCCAGTTGTCAGGCATTCACATCAATATAATTCTGAGTTGGCAGTTGCAAAAACTATTAAGAATAAAAACATTAGGAAATTACAAACTGCAACAAGCGACCTGTCCAGTCGTTTAATTCTTATTAAGAAGGTCAAATTAGCCTATAAGAACTACTGCAAAACAATTAAACACCAATTGTTACAGCAGGATTCGGAATTAATGCTACAGGTTATTATGAAGGCAAATGTGGGAGCCTTCTGGCAGATTGTTAATGGACAGGATTGTTACCAGGCCATTGCTGAACTTAATCCGATTGCGGAACAAGATTGGCTAGTGTTTTATTCTAATAGATTTTCTCCTAGCCCCCTAGCGGTAACGGCCAGCTTTACTGATTATGATCCATTAGTCCCTTATTCAAAATGGGATCCCCCGTTAAATACTGATACGATCCTGGAGTTAATTTGCAGGTGTAAGAGCTCAAGAGCCCCTGGCCCGAATGGGTTAACGAATAATACCTTTAAAGCAGACCCAAATCTTTGGGCCAATCTCTTATGTATTGAGTTTCGAGATATCTTGCAAACTGGGATCTGTCCTATCTCTTGGTCCACCGCACACGTTATTCCGATCTTCAAATGCGGTAGTAGGTCCGATCCTAAAAACTATCGGCCTATCGCTTTGATAGATGCGGATTGCAAACTCTTCTCTGCTTTTCTTCTTTTACATTTAAGGGAATGGGAAAAACTTCCGTAAAAACCACTCAACTAACATCAATGGTCTGGTAGTTAAGTGTATTCAGGAGACTGCCTGGAGCTCAACTAGGGGACCCACTTTTATGGCCTCAGTGGACCTCTCGGCAGCCTTTGACTGTGTTGACCGAAATAGGCTTTGGCAAAAACTCTATGCCTGGGGTCTGCCAAGGGGCTTAATTAGCCTAATGGAGGGGGTTTATAACAATTCTACTATTCGAATCCGGTTAAATAAAAAGGGGGATATGTCAGATGCTGTCCGTACTCATCGTGGGGTTAGACAGGGTTGTGTGCTAGCCCCTTGGGTGTTTAATCAATATGTCTCAGATGCAGCAGAGCACCTCTTGAAAGAGGGGCTATTAGCGCCGAGTATTGGCACTTTGAAGCTTATTTGGCTGGCCTACGCTGATGATTTTGTTCTATTCGATCTAACTAAGGTGGGGTTACAGCGTTTGCTGGATCTATTCGCCAATTATGCTCAACTTAATGGCCTGAATATTAATCCGGCGAAAACCAAAATCCTTGCCTTTTCTAAAGGGATTGTTAGGAAGAAAACAAATCTCTGGAAGTTAAGTGATGTGACTGTAACCAGTTCCACTTGCCTTACTTACCTGGGCTATCACCTGGGAGCAAGCAGAGGTTCAAAAGGGCAAAACCTTCTTCTCTTGAATAAAGCCAAGGTTCTGGCCAGTCAGGTCCTTAAAATTGACCGTAAATATGGCCGATTCTCCATTAGACCTGCTTTACTCTTTTTTGAGGGGAAAATCGCACCGAAATTGATATATGGCCTAGAGTTCGGCACTCGGTTAACCATCGCCAAATTGGAGGGTATTGAAGGGGACATATAGAGACGGGTTTTACTCATCCCAAATGCAGTACCCCTTGCTGCGATTCGTTTCGAGCTAGGCTATATTTCTTTGACTGCACGAGTCGAGTGGAGGAAGCTTTTGCTCTATGCTAAACTAAAGGCCCCTACCGCCAACACGCTATACGAACTGGTTGGCAATAACATTTATCGATCTGGTTTCCTACATAAATTTGCTATGCTCTGTGAAGATATTCTGGCTAATATCAGTTCAGACTTAGAGCAACTAATCACTAACCCGACTAAAACTAAAATGAAGCTGTGGGATTTTGATTGGTGCCGGACTGTGGATGCTTTTCATACATATGCTTCTATGTCTCACTTGGCTCATGAGCACAAAAAAAGAGGAACTCTCTCTCCAATTCTTAAGATTTTTCCAAATCGGGATCATAGACAAACACTACTCAGACTGCGGTGGAATATTCTACCTACTCGGGATACTAAGTTGAGGTGGAAACTGATTACACCGGCTAACAGTCTCTGTAGATTTTGTTACTTAGTTCCTGAAACGGCTAAACACCTTATTCTGTTTTGCACTCAACTTAATGTCCTGAGAGACTCTTGCCTGAATGTCTTGAAATTACAATTTCTAGGTCTCTCGATTGACCTAGTATGGCAACGTTGCCTGTGTATTGGAACAAGCAGAGAGGGTTTGGCCCTATCGAGTTTTATTCGTAACCTCCACCTGGAATAGATATGCTTGTTTGTCACCATGCTGTCTTAGGATATGGGTTAAGGATTTAGGGTAATTTGGTGTTACTGTGTTTGCTCTTGCAACTTTTTGATGATTTTAGGATGAGTCTCCGATTTCTGTGCTCTTAAATACTTTTAAATACTCTTATAGCCCTGTCAATATGCTAAATCTGTAACTGTGTATCTATTTTGTGTATTTTGTGTGTTTGTGTTTTCTTTTGTAAAGGTTTAATAAACCATATACAAATAAAAAAAAAAATAAAAAAAAAAAATTATCCCAAAGTATGCACACTTGGACTGTGAAGCCAGTCTGACGGAGGAAGCCCAGCCAAAGTCGGCAAGCTGCTGGTACTAATGCTGATTGCAGCTAAATTATGTATATTGAGGATATGAAAACGATCAGACTCTCCAACGATGGAGCAATGTCTGGACAATGCATGGACAATTCTGGTGTTGGAAAAACTAACAGCTGACATGAGAACCACCACATTTACTTCACTGACGATCTTGTTCCTGTTTCTGAAACACACGAGGAAGGGTTACCAGACATTTGGTCGAAAAAAATTGGTCGACCAGACAAATGGTCGAACCAATTTGGTCGAAAACCAAATGGTCGAATTTTTTTATTTTTTTATTTTCACCCCTTTTTTTTATTTTTTTGGGGAGGTCCCCCCCAACCCCCTTTTTTTCTCTAAAAACCCCTTTTTTTAAAAAACGAAAACCCGAAAAATAAATATATAAATAAAAAAAAATTCGACCATTTTGGTTTTCGACCAAATTGCGTCGACCAAATGTCATTCGACCAGTTTTCAGTCGACCAAATGACTGGACACCACGAGGAAGGACTTTAATGCACTGACCTGCCAGTCAGGCTCTTAGCACTTAAACGTATAGACTTGCCCTGCAATGTAGGTATACCCCTATTAATAGTCGACTTATCTCGAACGTGCGCTGTAAAACTGTCAGTTGGAAATATACTGATCCTGTGAGGGGGAGGGTGCATAGGGGGATAAAAGAGTTCAAACGAGTTAAGATTGTTGCTAGGTCTTTAGACTTCAAGTTTTGATTTGTGTATGGCCACCCTTGGTAGAAGGGGTTAACCCTACCTCTGTAAGCTGTACATCGATAAAATACATCTTTACAAAAGTGACCTGGCTCTGGGATTGAGCTGGAAATCCTAGAACTGGGTGTTTACAGTAAGTGCTTTCTGAACTATAACCCAGTTAGTGTTTAAACCATCAAGTTTCATGCCTGAGACTCATGAAGCATACAAGACACTGTAACATGGAACTGAGCATAGACACCCTTGCTACCAGATAGGGGAACCCTAATGTACTATAGTTAATTCCCTTTTTCAACCTATTGCTTAGTTCCGTGAGAGGACACAATGCACTGTGCAATTTTAGAGCATCTTGAAACAAGGAAACTTCTAGAACCTTACTTAAATCATATCGACAATCATTGTTCTATAGATACTGACTTTGAAAAGGAAAACCGGGTGCATCTCTACAACCTTACTAGTCTTGCATTGTGGAGGGCCTGGATCTCCAGCACCTAGTGCCAACTGCTATATTGAGGGCTCGCACTGCTTCATGCTCCCATATCATGATTACGCGTTTGCAAAGGCTGTAGGGACCAAGCCTTGCATTATTTCACATTTTTATCGAAAGGCAGCACTTTCGAGTCAATCCAGAATGTTCCAAGTTACAGAATTGATTGGTGAACACCTTAAAAATGATTCCCATGCAACATCGCCATATGTTGAAGCAAAATGTATTACGTGTTCTTCTTTTGGATTATAACTGATTTTACGTGTAATGTATACTATTAACTCAAATCTTCTGTACTCCTTTATTTTTCAAAATTGTAACAAGTTGAGTATTGATTGTGATATATAACTGGACAATTTATTTATCTTTTGTTAAGGGAAGCAAGCATGGCTGGCATAGCTGAAGGTGAACCAAAGAACGCGTCTATGGCCAGCAAGAAGCTTCCGCAAGTTGTTACTTCATGTGCAGACATGGATAGTTGTGACATACCTTCTTATGTTTTGGAATTTGTGGAAAGTGAAATGGGAACTGACGTGAAGTCGTTGGCAAGGCTTGGTCAACTCGTAGAAGAGATCACAAAAGAAAAGCAACAGTTAGAGGAGCAGGTGAGTCTCTGATCATGTTTATAGGCGCATATTGCTAAAGCATCTCTGTCTACCTTAACAGAAATGTAACTGATTTGATGAGGTGATTTACTACTGCAGCAGGCTTGTTTTCCTCGATCTTAACTGGGTAGACGCTCTTTTCAGTTGTTTGTCGTTTCCTCTTGGACGATTACAATCGAAAGGGGCTAAAAACGATAAAGAGCATAGCATGAGGGACACAGCATTTTCAAACGTTTGATTCAGTTTGTAATGGAGCACAACTAAGGGAACGGTCCAATTAGATGGGCTTTAAGATAATGATATTTTCTAAAGTGCAATAGAATGAAAAACTAGGCATTTTGATATTGCTCCAAACAGATGATTTTCAAAAATAAATGTGACGGTACTGCTGCAAGTTTCTTATTGCCATTTTTATCATGCATGTATATTACATTGCCAAAAAACAGTATTCGACAACTCAATGTATAGCTAAAAACTATGGATACAACACAACTACCCGGGAAATTATTTTGGGGGATTTTGTGGAAGTTTGGTTGTGTGTGTGTGTGCGTGTGTGGGTGGGGTGTCGCGCACAAGAATGGAGGGGTGTGGTGCCCACGAGAAGGGGGGTGTCGCACACGAGAAGGAGGGTGTCGCACACGAGAAGGGCCAAGAAGTGGGTGTTACGCACGGGAAGAGGGGTGTGTGTGTGTGTGTGTGTGTGTGTGTGTGTGTGTGGTTGTCGAGCGTGAGAAGGGGGCTGGGGGTTCCAGATAGCACCACCATTAGTTTTACTTTGTTAGGCAGGGAATTTCTCTCATAGCGGTAGGGCTAGGTAGGCTTTTTCTTATTATATGAACACCTTTGAACATGGCACATCTTAGTCCAACTCCTTCTTCTGTTTCGCCACATATGGTGTAAGAAGTGGGAAGTAGGCCACCTGATATAAACTTGGGACCCTTGCTATTCATGAGCAGGTCAAAGCCACTACTATGGCAACCCCACAGTCCATTAGATTTGATGTGTGCAATATCGAGAACATTTCTATCCCGCCAAATGAAAGGTGTTTAATACCGATAGGCCTTTCCCCTCCACCAGAAACATTCATCAGAATAACGACTAAATCCAGACTTGCCTGGCGACATGCAGTGGAGGTTGCAGATGTAATACATCCCAATTATAGGGTGAAGGTGATCCTCCATAACTATTATTATTAGGGTATTTATTGAGTGCAGACCTAGCTTTGGGACGTAGCAAAGCGCTTTACAATTATAGGGATAAGAACACATTGCAGAAAAAAAGTAGCAGGGAGCAAACTGGGGAGCATGACGGGGGCAATTGGTAGCAAGGGATCTACAAACAACCAGAGGGGGAAGACAGTGGGGAGCAGGTCACCAAGTATCAGGTAGGCTGGGGAGTGCAGGGTGTGTGGACCTAGGTGTAAGAGGAGCCATTCCTTCAAGTGGAAGTTCTTGAGCTCTTTCCCGAGCTGTCAAAGTGATGGGGTAAGTCTGACATTGACTGGGAGGGGGTTCCAGAGTCTTGGAGTGTAGACAGAGAAGGCCTGTCTTCTGGTTCTTTCCTTCCTGTACCATCGCAATTCAAGTATGCACATTTCATGACTTCTAGTGGATCGCAGGCCTCCTGAGATGCTGAGTTTCTCCGTTCGGTAGCTTGGGGACTTCAGAATGACAGCCTTGTAGATGATGCAACAGGATTTTAAGATATTTCGGGCTTGCAGTGGTAAGTAGTGCAGTTTGATGAGGGCTGGGCTGATGTGCTTGAATTTGTGGAGTCCTTTAATGAGTCTTGCTGCAGCATGCAGGACACATTTCAGGGGTGCAAGGGTAGTCAAACGGAAGTCCTTCCAAAAGGGCATTTCCACCATCCAGGTGGGAGAGGACAAAGATTGGACAGCAGATCTGAAGTTGTTTTCTGGGATGAAGGCCTTGATTTTCTTCAGGAGAGAAAGTTGATAACAGGCTGTGTGTGTCTTCCTTGCTATATGCTGTTTGAACCGGAGGTGTCTGTCGATGTTGCACCCAAGGGACTTGGCACAGGTGGCTCGCTGGGGTGTGAATCCCTCGAGGTTCATAGCAGAGAGCCAGGTCTGAATGTCGGGGTGTTCGTTGTTGTTTGTCAGCAGTAGGAATTCAGTCTTGGAGCTTTATGTAAGCACTGGACATCCAGGACTGGATCAATGTGAGGCGGGCCTTGAGCCTGTGAATGTCTTCGATGGAGGATATCTTGAGGTAGATCTGCATGTCATCTGTGTTTTTGTGAATGTGGATGTTGTGTGGAGCTCAGAGGGTTGAGAGCAGTTCCATGTAAAGATTGAAGAACTCTGGGGACAGGATGGATCTTTGTGGGACTTAGTTGGTGATATGGAAGAATCCATTGGTATGAACTGTTGGCAATTCTCAAGGTAGGATTTTAACCAGCTGACGACAATCTCGTTGATCCCCCATGTAGCGATGTAGATTGTCGGTGAGTGTCTGTTGGTCTACTGTATCAAATGCTGCTGAGAGGTCAAGGAGTACTAGGAGGCATGGATGGTCATCATCAAGGGTTTCAAGGACATCGTCGATCACCTTGACGGTAGCTGTTTCAGTGCTGCATCTGGATCTGAAGCCAGATTTGTAGAACTGAAGGAGGTTTTTGACTTCAATGTGTTGGAGGAGTTGTGCGGCTACTGCTTTCTCAAGGATCATACCTAGGAATAGAAGATGGGAGACGGGGCAGTAGTTGATGAGATGGTCAGGGTCTTATGTTGGCTTCTTAAGAAGGAGGGGGATTTGTCCTGTCTTGAGTGTTGAGGGGAAGGTGACTTGAGTTAGGGAGCTGTTGATGATTGTCAGGTAAGGGAGGAGTGCTTCAGTCGGAAGGGAGGATGTCGTCTGCATATGATATGGCCATTAGGGATGCTAAGGGGGCAGTGAGGCCTTCCATAGTTATGTCTTGAAAGTTGCCCAGATAGTTGTGGTTTTGCGAGATGGGATGTGTAGTGTGCTGTTAGTTTTGGCATTGGTGTTTGTATGTATGTGTTGGTGGATCATGTTGATCTTGTTGACAATGCAAGAGTTGATGGCAGGGGACATTTCGAGGGAGTGTTCTACGGGTGGGTCACGCAGAGGGTTGATGCAGTGCTTGATGGCTTTGAAGGGCTCTGCTTTCATTGTAGGCGTTGGCTATTGTGTTTTGGTAGTTGTTGGCCTTGGCAGTGTTGATCAGTCACCTGTGTGTAGAACAGAGTTCCTTATGCAGGGCAAGTTCAGAGGCAGTGCAGGATTTTTGACAATTCTTTTCTTGTTTTCTGATAGTTCGTTTCTTGAGTGTACCAGGGTGCTGAAGGTTTAGAATTCAGGGTGAATCGTTGGGGCCAATATATAGTGCGAGACAAAGCTAGTAAAACAGGGGCTAGAGTCTAAACCTCTACAAAGGAGGGGAAGGACCAAACACTTCTAAAAAATAAAATAGCATCATTTTTAATAATAAATCATCAAGGTTAAAACAAGTGATTAAATTCACAGGTCCACAATACAAAACTTCACATCCAATATATAACAAGGAATACGTAACAGGCACAAAATGCTAGCTAAAACAAGTTCAAAAGAAAACACAGGGTACAAATAAGACAAATAGTAATGTACCAAACTCCATTTGGATTAGTATATCATATTTTCATGTCTCTGTTTTTAATCCAGAGAGCTGTCTCGGCATGTTTCTGTTCTTAAAACATAAATAGCGAACATTCATCAGGAGAGGGTAGTTACAACAAGAATACCTAGTTCCTATTGAATCATAGATTTGATCAGAGTCAGTCTCATAGCACCTGTAGAGTTAAAAACATATAAAAACAAAGGATCAGCTGGTGAATAGCTTAAATACTTAGAAAAGTTCAGATAAATGAACTAGAGGACCAATGAAAGGGATACATTACCTTGTCTGGTGCTCGTGGGGGCTCTCTACTTCAAGGGATGAGTAGGTGTAGGAGACAGAATCTGTCCTACAAAATATATAATATAGAAAAAGCATCTAAATGAGCTTTTAAACTAAGCAATATCTGTGCTCACAACACGCACATAGAATCAATAGACCGCCCCAAATGGGGCCAAGATACCAGTAGACAAATAGCCACAGATATATCTGTGGGTATAACGCTCACCTGTCTAAACAGGTAGAAGGCTTGCAGCCACGCCGTCATACAGCTGATAGGTGGATTTCTTCACAACAAAATGCTGCAGTTAAATACCACAGAACACGCAGGAACCCGAGCGGGAACCTGCAAAAGGAACCAGTGGCAAATGCCACGGGAACAGATTAGAAAGGATGAGACTCTGTTAAATAAAATAACTCATAATGGGCAGGAGTGTCATAGAAGATGATAAATCAAAAAGGAAGCCAATAAAGGCGATAGATGCCAGCGAAGTCCCAAACGGCCCATCCGGGTGTGTGTAAAAAGGAGCAGAAAAAGGGGCCCACGTAGCAGAAACCCCCAGTTTAGTATCCATTTCCTTTGGAACAGATAGAAAGATTGCCCAGTGGTGCACGCGCTGGAGAAAAATAATATTTAATTACAGAGTGATACAGATTAGAAAGAGAACAACTTTAGTTGTGAGTGTCATAAAATATCCACCTAAAAACACCTCATCGGTGGGCATGGCGAAGTGAGACCACAGTGAACGTAGAGCACATACCTGTGGCTACAATTGGCCGGAGTACATCAGGTACCCGTTGATGCCAAAGAAATAACTTCAAGGCAGTCCGACTTGTATATGAGATTAGAACGAGCGGGATGTATCCCCTTGTACAACACTGTAGCAAAGAACGAGAGACCGGATCAGACAGGTAAGCTGATCAAAAGGTGAGTCAGCAATCCAACAACCATAAGAGGTGCATACCTGAATGTTGTAGTCCAGCGTCGGAATGTGCCTCATAACGCTGTAATTAGCACTGAGAGAGGGGCTGGCCATGCGAAGTAAATTGAGGCATAGGCGTTTGTCATAGAGACAAATTTAGTCCTGTGGCTATGTCTATTCCCACAGAGTGGACGAGGGAAATGCACGATACGATGGCGGCCATATTGAGACGGACCAGGGGTGATGCTCTGTGTGGGGCCATAACCCAAGGCGTGAGTGTGCCAAAGAAATAACATGGGTCACATAAACGGACCGCTCAGTAATGAGGGCGTAGAAGAAGAGATCTTGCGTTGACCATTCAAAGCCAGCTCTATGACCTGTGCCGTAAGGGCCACATGGCTAGCAAACAGTATATAGCACGGCTCGCAGCCAAACGGGTGGCCACAAAAGACGAAGCAGAAGGGTGCACCTGTGTTTGAATACAGACAAGGGGCCTAACTACGAAGAAGCAAAAGGATGCCCTGTAGATAAACGGGAGGGTGCCAAAGCACTACGAAGGCCGGTACCAGAAATGGAAAAGAGGAGGTCGGGGAGAGAGATATAACATCTCACCCACTCATGGAGAAAAGTTAATAATGTAAGAATAATATAGTAACCCCAACACTCACCCCACAAGAGGGTTGAAACATGGTGCTACCTTAACCTGGCACTAACAGGCTGAGGTTAGAGAAAAGGAACACTGAAGCAGTAGGTTAGCTCAGAACATGCACATCAAGAGTTGTAACAGAAGACAAGGATTAAGCCTAGAGGGGGCAAACTAGGTAGGACATGTGAACAACTGACGCATCATCTGGGAGAATCCAAGAGGTGTCAAGGTTGTCCACATAAGGGTATTATCAGAGTCCCACCGTGTGGGTATACTTTCAAGAGGGGTGGAACTCATACCTACACATGATACTAGGGCTAAATCTTGTGCCATTCAACGGACTCGTTCAAGCCTGTGACATCACTATGTAGCGTGCAAATCATTTTCTGTTCAATTCTAAGCAGCTTCTTTTCACGGTCTTCATGATTACCCCCTTTCAGAGACATCAAAACAGTCCATGTAAAATCCTCATGATCGTGCTTCTGACGGTTGAAGTGCTTGACTAGAGGTGCATTCTCAGTTTTGTTTCTTATGCAACTTTGGTGCTCCATTATTCGGGTCTTCAATTTTCGAATAGTCTTACCCACGTAGTGCAACCCACATTTGCATGTAATAAGATAGACAACAAAATCGGTATTACAATGATCCAAGATGGCACCGGCAGTGGAAGTCGTGTCTAAATCGCGCTCCCGCCGGGCCGAAAACAAAAAAGCACTTTAACAGTGCATTTCCGAGAGGGCATGCACGGGACTTGCCGCCGCACACACCCGAGAGGCAGGGGACTTGGTGGCGGTCTGAAATTGCTCCGGCAACACTCCCCTGGGGGAGCTAGCACGCCGAGGGAAGCAATCGCCCCTCCCCCACCGAGGGAGACCCAGTCAGCCCAGCAGAGGAGTCCGTCTCGAGACGGAGTCAGCGAACCATAAGGACCGCACGGAAGCCCAGGGGGAGAGCCGTCTGCAGACGACACAGGGGAGAAACAGGAACCGCCCCGGCCCCAGGAAGGAATCGCACGCCATTGTGGAGGTGCATGTCATGATGCCTGCTCCCGAGGAGCCAGGTCAGGCCCAGCGTCCTTCATACTCACCAAGTAGGACCCAGCAAACCCCTATAGGGGCTCTTTGGACCTTGTCCTGGTGCCTTTGGCGCCAGGCTCATAAAAGGCATCTGTCCTGGTGCCATAGGCGCCAGGCTCATCATGGCAGAACATATGATAATGCTTGGGTGAACTCACCTGAGGCAGACCATGCTGCATACTCACCCGAGGCAGACCATGCTGTCTGAAGCTCCAAGCCGACTAAGGCTGGGGAGGAACTATTTTCTTTCAGGAACTCTTTTCTTACTCGGGTGGGGCCAGTGGAAGAACACTCACCTGAAGCTCTTCCAAGGCTATTTAAACCACGCCCGGATGGCCACACGTGCTTTGCGTTATTCTGCATCTGCAGCAGGATGTTCACCGAGTCGGCTCCTGCATCCTGGCTCCTGCCACGCCCGCCAGCACCTGGAACACCTGCAAGGAGAGAAAGGCAAGCATTAGGACATTACCTACCTTCATCCAGCATCCGGATTCTTCACTCCGTCGATCCTGCAAAAGAAAGTCAAGGGTTAGAAACGCATCTCTTCGCTCGCTGCAGCGCCGCTTCCACTTACCTTCACGTGGCTCTGTCTAGCTCTTCAGCGGTCATAGGTGACATCGGCCGCATCCCAGCACCTATGGAAAAGAAAGACAATAGTTAGAAGCGCTCCGCTTCTCACGCTGCCGCGCCGCTTCCACTTACCCTCACGTGGCGCCGGCACCCTTTTCAGCGCCCATAGGCGACATCGGTCGCATTCAAGACCTACGGAGAAAAAGGACAAAACAAGGTGAGCAACAAACTAATTGCAAAAGTACAGATTACTCACCTTAAGTCTTACCTGAATTGTGTTGGGACCTCAGTTCCCTTTTCGGGTCGGAGCGGCTTTTCTGGCTTTTCCGTACCCCGGCCCCTATGGGGAAATAAGACACACTCATTAAGGTGTCGGAGCAAACCACTACGGCACACCTTCATTAAAAGTACTCACCTGAGCTTACCTCGGCGAATCCATTCCTCCACACGAATTCCTCACCTAGTCCCTGAAAATTAAACAAAGGCCAAGGGACAACTAAGACTTGATCTTTTGAACTATATACTTACGGCAGCATTTTGGTAAAGGCAAGCAGACATCGAACCCTCGCCAAATTTGAGATCCAGTGAAGTAACTGGAAATCTACGCGCCCCTGCGTCAGAAGCAGGATGGAGAGCTCGTCCATACAGAAATTAAGGTGATAGTCTGCGGAAAGGCACAGCTAGGGTTCGAGGAGGGTGAGAAGGGGAAAAAGGGGGGAATCTCACACACAATCTAGCAGACAGTTAACTCCATTTTCCCATCTACAGAAGGATTATTCTACGGGCCAGACAGACGAGGTTTGGGGGTCCAGTCCAGTCCATCTTCCAAGCACTACGCTTTACCGTGGAAGATGTTGTAGCAGTCCAGAACGGGTCGGCGCCTCCGTGGGAATCAGGTGAGCGTTACAGTGCAATGCTGGAAGAGGAGCGGCTGTCGGAGCGCCGGAGCACCGGTAGGACGCGGTGAGCGCGCCCCCACCCCCCACCCCCCGAGACAGGGCCGGTGGGAAGCACTGCGTGGACAGGCGGGGAAGGGCAGCGGGTCAAGAGGGCCCGAGCAGGTCCCCACCGAGACCCACGACAAGGGGATAACAACGCAATCGGAGGACCGGTAACAGCAAGGCACTGTGGGGGAAACGAACGAAAGGAGGGACACTGCACGGCAGGCACGGAGAAGAGGAGATCGGGACGCAGAGGTGAGCGCTCCTGCAGAAGCACCCCCCCCATTCTCCCTGGCACTCAAGAATCAAAACCCTGGTCAGGCGCGAGTAATCAGGCAAGGCGTAGGCCCAGGACCGGACGAGTGCCCCCCCCCCCGTCTCCCACACAACAATATAAAGCATATAAGGCAGTAGGGGGGACATTGGAAGAGGGCACAAGCCCCTGTTATAACTCTGGGCTACAACCACATCCAGGGGCCATACGCTCCCCTCGATACTAAATAAACCCACGCACAGTACAGGGGCACGGTGCCCTCGGCAGCAGGAGCACAACAAGAAGGGACAGTCACAGTCCTGTCCAACCAGCAGAGGGCCAATCAAGCCGCCCCACTACAACCGCCCAAGACCCCCACAAATAAGGAGGATGTCACGTGCGAAGGGAAAAGGGGGCGCTTCGCAACCCATGCCGCAATCCCACAAACGGGACATAAGCCTACTACAATTGTGGTCCTCTGACGCCCCGGCAAACCCAAAAGACAGGGCAGATGCAGAATCATCTTTGGACACAAACCCCACAAACCAGAGCACTCTCCCGCCGACAAAGGACGATATGCGGGCCTGGTTCACGGAGCTCCAGGACAAGTTCATGCCCACGGTCCAGGACCAATTTGCCTCAATGAGGAACGAGATGAAGCAGGCGGTACAAGAGTTGAAATTAGATGTGGCCAAGCTGGAGGAAAGGACAGACACCGTAGAAAGAATACTACAGAATATGGAAGAGGAAGTGAAGCAGAACAGTGAGACACAAGAACATCTGGTTCGGCTCACACATAACCTAGAAATTCAGTGTGAAGATCTGGAGAGCCGCTCCCGCAGATCCAATATCCGCATCGAGTATATGCCTGAATCAGTGACGGACAAAGATATCAAGATTGCGGTACAAGAGGTGTTCAGAGATATAATTGAGGCACAAGAATTGGAGAATATTGGGATAGACAGAGTCCATAGGGTGGGTCCGAAGAGAACGGGCAACCCAGGGGAAAGGCCAAGGGACGTATTAGCAGCACTTAGATCCTACCCACAAAAGGAACAGATCCTAAGGAAAGCGAGGCAACTGGACCACATCAGTATGAAGGGAGCGGAAATGTAATTGTACCAAAATCTGTCTTCTGCAACTCTCTTAAAAAGAAGGGAGATGGCTCCACTAGTGAGGGAACTGGTGGCGAAGGAGATTAGATACAAATGGACGTTCCCATTCGGCCTACTATTCGAGTGGGAGGGCAAGCAGAGAAGAGTGACCACCTGTGGTGAAGGTCTCCACATAATGGATATGCAAAGGGAGGAGATGGCTGTGAGAGAGGTCAGGACGAAGGGGGACCCGCACAAAAGGCCGAGAGGATGTGAAGTAGTGAGACAAAAGAAGAAACTAATGGATGGGGGAAAGTAAGGAAGCTAACAGGGGACCAATAGAGATCTCTAACCAGGACAGACGGCTCAGCCTCCAAAGGGTGTGGGTGGAAGGAGAATAACCGGAAGAACCTCGGAAAACCAAGTAGAAGGAGGCCCGATGGGGGACCGGGATGGACGACACAACCAGGTCTGAGGACGATGCAGGGTTTAGGACTCCCCGCACAGTTAATCCCGAGTTATGAGAGGGCAGGGAGCGATAGGCGCAACGCCCCAGCAACCATAGGGGCCTGGGCCCTCCTTGGGATCGAAGTTGAATTTTTGTTAACAGTTGGGGGGGCGTTGGGAAGTTGAGGGAGGTATCAGGGTGGAGGGGCACTCCGGAAGAGGGAAGGGATCTCAGTATGCGGGAACGAAGACTGACCCAGCAGATTAGAAGGGATGGGGAAGCTCAGAATATTTTCACAAAATGTCAGGGGGCTGAATTCGCCAGTGAAAAGGAAAAAAATGGAGGCTCTGGTAAGAAGGGAGAAGGTGGACATTCTGCTCCTCCAAGAGACACATATTAAGGCCCAGGACAAAAAGAAGGTTCGCCTCAGAGGATATACGATCTGGGCGCAGGCAAACGCAGGGGAAAAAAGAGCAGGAGTGATGATCGCAGCGAAAGGGGATCTGTGGGCAAACCTCATAGACACTCGGGTAGACGGGGAAGGGAGGTTTGCATTTGCTAATGTCTCAATAGAGGGCTACAGGCTCACCCAAGCGGCAATCTACTCGCCGAACTCTGGGCAGGACGGATTCCTCCGGCACACCCTGGGGAAACTAGAGGAATTTGCAAAGGGAGAGGTAATATTAGGAGGAGATCTGAATTTGGCCTGGCAACCTCTTCTGGATAGGAGTGCGGGAGGAACGCAGGCTCATGGGACTCCATCCAAACTACTTAAGCAAAGGATGGAACAGATGGCATTGCGAGATGCCTGGAGGGAAATAAAGGGACAAGACAACGGTTTCACCTACTACTTGCACGTGCATAACACAATGTCGAGGATTGACTACTTCTGGGTGTCGGTGGGTTTGGTAGGGAGGATCCAGGATATCGAAAAGGGATCGATAGCCATATCAGATCATGCTCCTCTATGGCTCGATATACAGATCCCCGGAAGGGGAAGGGGCCTCTGGAGATGGAGATTGCCGTCCGACATATTAACGGACCAGGTGCTGGGGAGGAACTAAGGGACAAAATCAAGGAATTCTTTGAACTAAACGACAATGGAGAAGTTCCACTGGGGTCTGTATGGGAAGCCTTTAAGGCTGTAACTAGGGGACACATCATAGCACTAAAGGCGGCCAAAGATAAACAGCACCAAGAATGGGAAAGAACGCTCAAGAAGAAACTAACAGATATACGGGAGGAGCTGGCAGTCCGTCCCACAAGAACCCTCAAGAAAGCAATGAAACACGTACATGGACAACTAGAGATGCTCCGCAACAAAAAAGCAGAGAGATCCCTCCTCTACCTAAAGCATCAATACTACATAAGTGCTAACAAGGCGGATAAATACCTAGCAAGACAACTAAGAGAAAAACAGAATGCACTGATGATCTTGAAGGTTAAAGACGCACAGCGAAATCCCCATACAATAACATTGGACATATGGGAGGCCTTTAAGACTTTCTACCAAGATTTATATGCAACTGAGCACCCGGATGAAGACAAGCAAGACAGGTTCCTGCAATCTATCCCCATACCGACAATAACAGAAGAGGACAAACAGGCCCTGGAATCTAGGATCACAGAAGAGGAGGTCCACAGGGCAATAGCAGGCCTCCCAATCTCAAAGGCACCAGGCCTGGATGGCTTTACGGCCCAGTTCTATAAAAAATATGCAGACGCATTAGTTCCAATCCTGACAAGGCTACTAAACACATTCAAGGACAGTGGAAACATAACTCCATCCATGAATGAAGCAAAAGTCCTGGTGTTCCACAAAACGGGTAAAGATCCCACTCTCCCGGGCTCATATCGCCCAATAGCCTTAATAAACCTAGATGCCAGACTCTATGCCAGGGTACTGGCAGCCATACTATCACCCCTCCTCCCGACCCTACTAAACGCAGACCAATCAGGCTTCATCCCAGACAGGCAAACACACGACAATTTAAGAAGAGTTATCCACCTGATAGAAAAAATAGGCATTACCCACACACCAGCAATTTTACTCTCACTAGACACCGAAAAGGCCTTTGATCGGGTAGAATAGTCCATCCTATTTAAAACAATGAGGCACATGGGGTTCGGTGAACAATTTATAAATATGGTTAAAGCCAATTACAACTCCCCATCAATAAGAATAGCAATAAACGGAGAAGTCACGGATAGGGTGGAGATCTCAATGGGTACGAAACAGGGATGCCCCCTATCACCTCTGCTATATGCCATATTTTTGGAGCCCCTTCTAATTAAGATAAGGGAATCGGAGGGGCTAAGAGGGATTGAGATGGCAGGCAGTCAACACAAAGTAATTGCATATGCTGACGACATGCTATTGGCCATGGAGGACCCGGGGAACTCTCTGACAAGAACCATAGAAATACTGGAGGAATTCGGGGGGATCTCAGGCCTGAAGATTAACAAGAAAAAAATCAGAGATCATGTTCCTTGCGGGAGACAAGGAGACACTAGAAAAAGTGGCAGGCATACAGGGTCTAAAAACAGTGGAGGTGGGGATCAAATACCTGGGGGTGACACTCACACATAGACTAGATAAAATCTACAAGAGCAATTACACACACCTCCAGGCCAGAGTCAGGAAGGATCTAGAAAGATGGTGCCTGCTTAGGATCTCCTGGTGGGGTAGAATACAATCAGTAAAAATGAATATACTCCCCAGGGTGCTCTACTATTTCCATGCCCTCCCAGTAACAGTCCCTAACTCCTTCTTTTAAAGCACTTTCCAAAGCTATAACGCAATTCGTGTGGAACAAAAAACCCCAAGGGTCTCCAGAGCCATTCTCACGGCCCCAACCAAGGCAGCCGGAATGTCCCTCCCACACTTCAGAAAATACTATCGGGCAGCCCAACTCTGGGTCCTGAAGGAATGGCTGGGAGATGAACAACAGACGATCTGGGTAACACAGGACAGGGCGGTGGCTCGGACCCTCCTGGAGGACCTACTGTGGAAACACAAACAACACAGACACCAGAACCTTCCGAATAAGCGAGGTCATGAGAACCACTCTCAGCGCCTGGGACGACCAAACTAGAAAGAGAATCATAACCACCCCACGGGCCCCCTTCACGCCCATTTGCCGAAACCCACAGTTCCCACCGGGACAGGAATCCGGCGGCTTTGATAAATGGGAAGCAGCAGGATGCAGGAAAATTGGTGAAATGATTCAGGACAAAAAAATAACCTTCGCGGAATGTAAAAATATGTGGAAACTAGCACAGGCCGATCAATATAAATATGAGCAAATAAAACATTGGCTAAGTACACCAGAGGTCTTCCAGGCGGCCACAAGGGACCTTACACCATTTGAAATAACCAACCCAGGTGACAAAAAATATGTGTCAACCCTTTACAACTTCATTAGCACACAAGAAGAAGAACCCAAATGGACATACATGAGGAGATGGAAAGCCACGCTGGGGGAAGAAATAACCAGGCAGCAATGGGAGGAGCTCTGGGCAGGCTTCCCAAAACTCACCCGGGCAGTCCAAACTAGAGAAATGTGGCTGAAAATAATCACCCAATGGCACTACACCCCAGAGAGACTCAAATCAATGTACCGGGCAACCTCGGATCGCTGTTGAAGGGGGTGCCCAGACACAGGAACCTGGAGGCATATCTGGTGGGACTGTCAGGGAGTGAAGGGCTTCTGGAAAGAAGTACAAACGGAAATCACTAAAATATTCCCAGAGGCGGACCAAATGGGGGACAGGGTGTGGTTGTGCGGATTTAAAGACCCACCGGCCAAGAGACTCCACAAAGCACAATGGAGGAGCTTCATGAGCCTAGTCATCGCGGCATGGGCAACGATAGCACAAAGCTGGAAGAAACGAGACCCGCCAATGGGATTCACCTGGCTACAGAAGGTGTGGTCCCAAATGAATATGGAAAAGATTACACACCATCTTCAGGACCATAACAACTCCTTCACTAAGGAATGGGGTTTAGTGCTGGATTATTTGAAATCAGACTACATGGAACAATGGTGTCCGCACAACATCAAAATATCAGACATATATAGCACGTAAATGTTCCAGAAGTGAAAACCGAAGTGGACCCGAACTCATCCGGGGGGGGGGGAGTTGGGAAAAATATGTGTTGCTGTTTATTTCTGTATCAGAAAACAATAAAAATATGTTTTAAAAAAATTGGTATTACAATTAGTGAGATTCTTTTGGATCCAGCGTTTTGAAAGACCAATATCTACTTCTTTACTCTTGGAGGTTAATTTACAGACCCCACAGGACCCACAGGGGTAGTGTCCAGTGGCGTCAGGTAGGCCCCAAAGGGTGGTCAGTTTGGGGTCAGGTGTATTTATACATTTCAATTTGCTATTACTCACTCTGTTACCTACAGTGGTGCTTCATTTGTAAGCGAAAATCAGCATAGGTATTGGTTGAGTAGCCGTATTGAAGATTCTCCAATGTTTCTTAACCCTTTAAGTGCCATGGGTATTTCTCCCCAGTGCCAGGGCCTTTTTTGGTGATTTTGGTATGTGGCCATTCAATGGCTTGTAACTTTTTTGTTACATGAGATATCTCGGCCAAATTTGGCTCCTTTTTTTCCACACGTCTTCACGCCACCCAGGAATCCCAGGTTGCTGTAGGGGGGTGAGAGAAAATAAGGAAAAAGTGCAAAAATTGTGGGTTTTTTCAAAAAATGCCAATAAAATGATGTACAAAGAAGCCTGTTGTTTTTTCCTTGTAAGAGCTAGGGACAAATGGTTTGCTGTGCTGAGTTCCCCAATGTGTTGGCTTTCAGGAACAGGTTGAGTGGAAATGGAAAAAAATTATTTTGATGTGGTTATCAACCGTTTTGTGAGAGGTAGGCGATTTTTGCCATTTTTGCCAATTGGACATGCATGGACGGAATGGAAGAAAAGGGCAGGAAAGCCAAATTGGAGGACAGAAAGGCCTATATTTCTGAAAAGTAGACAAAATTCCAAGTTTAGGAAGGGGTGATTTGCATAGGTCAGGCAACAACTAGGTAGGGGAAACTGCCATCGAATGGGGGAAAAGCGGGAAAATGACTGAAAAAAAAGGTATGTGTTGGACATGGTTGGCTTGGTACGGCAATGGCTTCTATGAATTTTGAGAAAAGCAATGCTCCGCTACATTCCCCCGACTCTTGCAGTTAGGAGAGCATACCATTTTTGTAGTGTTTTTACAAAACAAGCAATACCACAAGCCAAACACTGAGCCATGGTACACAGGAGTTTTACGCTCACGGCCTGACCAGACGCACTTAGCATGTGTAAATTGGGAAAAACAATGTGATGAGGAACGGCAGCCATACATTTTTTGAAAGAGCACAGGCAGACCTTTTCAAGGGTAGGTGACTTGTGCAGGTTACAAAAGTGTATGGTGGCTAAAGCAGTGACTAAATGTAGGTTACATTTGGGAAAAGAAAGGGTTGTGAGACAAAAGGCACCAGCAAATGGGTCAAAACGTTATGAAAACCACACAAACGCAACACATGGCCTACCATCCCGCGTTCCCACAGGTGTCCCGATGAATACGGTACCCCACATGTGTGGGTGTACCTACCTGGCCGCCAATGGGAAAGCCTAAAACACAAGTAACCCCAAGTCTGTTTTCAGAGGGAAATCTCAGACATTCTGCCGACCGGCACAACGTACAGATATGGGCCTCGGGTGTCCAAGCCACCGAGGAAAACAGGGAACCCCATGCATTTTCGAAAAGAGGACACCCGTGGGAATCCGCAGAGGTATGATTTGCGCACATCGCCCCAGAATTTTCTACCCAGACAGCCCCGCAAAGTCCGAAATGTGGGGAAAAAAATGCTTTTTCCGCACATTCCGCTCGACGCACCCATCGAAACACGCCCCCAACAACACACGGCCTACCGACACGCGTTCCCACAGGTGTCCCGATGAAAACGGTACCTCACATGTGTGGGTGCACCTACCTGGCCGCCAAGGGGAAAGCCTAAAACACAAGTAACCCCAAGTCTGTTTTCAGAGGGAAATCTCAGACATTCTGCCGACCGGCACAACATACAGATATGGGCCTCGGATGACCAAGCCACCGAGGAAAACGGGGAACCCCATGCATTTCCGAAAAGAGGACACCCGTGGGAATCCGCAGAGGTATGATTTGCGCACATCGCCCCAGAATTTTCTACCCAGACACCACTGCAAAGTCCGAAATGTGGGGAACAAAATGCTTTTTCCGCACATTTCGCTCGACGCACCCATCGAAACACGCCCCCAACAACACATGGCCTACCGTCACGCGTTCCCACAGGTGTCCCGATGAAAACGGTACCTCACATGTGTGGGTGCACCTACCTGGCCGCCAAGGGGAAAGCCTAAAACACAAGTAACCCCAAGTCTGTTTTCAGAGGGAAATCTCAGACATTCTGCCGACCGGCACAACGTACAGATATGGGCCTCGGCTGTCCAAGCCACCGAGGAAAACGGGGAACCCCATGCATTTTCGAAAAGAGGACACCCGTGGGAATCTGCAGAGGTATGATTTGCGCAAATTGCCCCAGTTTTTATTAGCCACAATCCCTGACAAAGTGTGATATTTGGTGGGGAAAAAACACAATGTTCACTTTGTCTGGGGTTCTGGGTAATAAATTCTGGCCCGCTTCGCGCAAATCAGACCTCTGTGCTTTCCCACGGGTGTCCTCTTTTGGGAAATGCATGGGGTTCCTTGTTTTCCTTGGTGGCTTGGACACCCGAGGCCCATATCTGTATGTTGTGCCGGTCGGCAGAATGGCTGAGATTCCCATCTGCAAACAGACTGGGGGTTGCTTGCGTTTTCGGCTTGCCCCTTGCCAGCCAGGTAGGTGCACCCACGCATGTGAGGTACTGTTTTCATCGGGACATCTGTGGGAACGCGGGACGGTAGGCCATGTGTTGTTGGGGGCGTGTTTCGATGGGTGCGTCGAGCGAAATGTGCGGAAAAAGCGTTTTTTCCCCACATTTCGGACTTTGCAGGGCTGTCTGGGTAATAATTTCTGAGCCGATGTGCGCAAATCATACCTCTGCGGATTCCCATGGGTGTCCTCTTTTCGGAAATGCATGGGGGTTCCTGTTTTTCTTGGTGGCTGAAGCACCCCAGGCCTAAATCTGTCGGTTGCCTCCCGAAACCCTTTGGGGGGGATAGCAGTGTTTTAGGCTTTCCCCTTGGCGGCCAGGTAGGTGGACCCACACATGTGAGGTACCGTTTTCATCGGGACACCTGTGGGAATGCGTGACGGTAGGCCATGTGTTGTTGGGGGCGTGTTTCGATGGGTGCGTCGAGCGAAATGTGCGGAAAATGCGTTTTTTCCCCCACATTTCGGACTTTGCGGGGGTGTCTGGGTAATAAATTCTGGGGCGATGTGCGCAAATCATACCTCTGCGGATTCCCACGGGTGTCCTCTTTTCGGAAATGCATGGGGCTCCCTGTTTTCCTTGGTGGCTTGGACACCTGAGGCCCATATCTGTATGTTGTGCCGGTCGGCAGAATGGCTGAGATTCCCCTCTGCAAACAGACTGGGGGTTGCTTGCGTTTTCGGCTTGCCCCTTGCCAGCCAGGTAGGTGCACCCACGCATTTGAGGTACCGTTTTCATCGGGACACCTGTGGGAACGCGGGACGGTAGGCCATGTGTTGTTGGGGGCGTGTTTCGATGGGTGCGTCGAGCGAAATGTGCGGAAAATGTGTTTTTTTTCCCCACATTTCGGACTTTGCAGGGGTGTCTGGGTAATAAATTCTGGGGCGATGTGCGCAAATCATACCTCTGCGGATTCCCACGGGTGTCCTCTTTTCGGAAATGCATGGGGTTCCCTGTTTTCCTCGGTGGCTTGGACACCCGAGGCCCATATCTGTATGTTGTGCCGGTCGGCAGAATGGCTGAGGTTCCCCTCTGCAAACAGACTGGGGGTTGCTTGCGTTTTCGGCTTGCCCCTTGCCAGCCAGGTAGGTGCACCCACACATGCGAGGTACCTTTTTCGTCGGGACATCTGTGGGAACACGAGAAGGTATGACATCTGCTGTTGGCGATGTGTTTCGGTGAGTGGACACAGGGAAATGTCTCTGAAATTGGCCGGAAATGAAGACAATTCTCAGACATTTCGCTCTGGCCACCCACCGAAACACACCACCAACAACACGTGGCCCACCTTCCCGCGTCCCCACACGTGTCCCGATGAAAACGGTGCCTCACATGTGTGGGTGCACCTACCGGGGGCGCAAAAGGAAAAGGGTAACCGACTGGGAACCCCAAGCCATTCGCCACTGCCCATTTTGTTCATGTGGGCAACCTACAGATTTGGGCCTAGGGTGTCGCAGCCAGCAAGGGAAACAGGGAACCCCATGCATTTCCCAAAAGAGGACACCCGTGGGAATCCACAGAGGTCTGCCTTGTGCAAATCGGCCCAGAATGTAATACCCAGAACCACCAGCAAAGACCCACATGGGAGAAGGGTGCCCAAGGCCAGGGATATTACCGCCGACTTTGCTGGAGCCCTGGCTGCCCTGCGTTACAGCTTCTCCCCACCAAGGAGTCTCGGCAGTGTGCCAATACCTCCCCGAAGGGAAAAGCTGTAATGCAGCCCAGCCGCAACTCCAGGACAGTTGGAGGTGATCTGCCCAGACGGGCCATTCCCACCCACACCACCAACAATCCAGCCCCAGTCTCACCCACCCCACTGACAGTGGGCCCTAACCATAGAATAATAAAAAACAGTACTCACATAACGTTGCAGCTGCTCGGGTAGAAAAAGCTGTAAACAAAACAAAGAACATGTGTTACCTACGGTCACACCAGCAAAATGTAGCCCTCCCTGGGGTCAGATAAGGGGGGGGGGCTGTCCTGCACTCCTCCCTGGGCTCAGGCGTCCGTTCCTAGGAGCAGATATCTGGTCCCAGGAAGGGCTGCATGACTTGGCACCCACTCCATTGCGGGTGGGGGGGAGGGGGTCAACGCCCCATCCCATTAGAAAATTCCCTGACCCTTTGGGGTGCCCCACCGCCCCCCCCCCTAAAAAGCGTTCCACCATTTTCATTTTTTTCCTTTGGTAACCCAACTCCCCTTGGTGCAGAGGGTCACATTGGTGTGCCAATCTGGCACCGGGGTGCCCAAACCTTACTGCCCCACCCACTGGGGGGGCCTGTCCCACCATTTTTGGGGGCCCTCTCCCCCCTCACCCCAAATGGCTGGCGGGGGCACCTCATGCAGGCCTCCCCGGGCCTCCTACAAACAGCTGCGTGAGGTACACCCAACCTCCATTTGGGGTGGGGGGGAGAGGGCCACCACAAAAGGTGGGGCAGGACCCCCAATAGATGGGGCAGTAGGGTTTGGGCACCCTGGGGGCAGATAGCCACACTAATGTGGCCATCTGCACCAAGCGAAGTTGGGTAAACAAAAAAAATATACAAAATCACAGGCTGCTTTTTAGGGGGGGCTGAGGGGCACCCTAAATTGGCAGCGAATGATGTACTGCAACGGGGGGTGGCCCTCAGCCCCCCCACCCCAAATGGAGGGCCCCACCTCATGCAACCCTCCCTGGGGGCTGATATCTGCTCCTAGGAAGGGGCATCTGACCCCAGGGAGGGATGCAAGAGGTGGGGCCCCCCCTACCTGCCGCCAGGAAGGGTTGCATGAGGTGGGGCCCCCCACTTGGGGTGGGGGAGGGCTGAGGGCCACCCCCCGTTGCAGTACATCATTCGCTGCCAATTTAGGGTGCCCCTCAGCCCCCCCTAAAAAGCAGCCTATGATTTTGTATATTTTTTTTTGTTTACCCAACTTCGCTTGGTGCAGATGGCCAAATTAGTGTGGCTATCTGCCTCCAGGGTGTCCAAACCCTACTGCCCCTTCTATTGGGGGTCCTGCCCCACCTTTTGGGGTGCCCCCCCACCCCCAATGGCTGGGGGACACACCTCATGCAGGCCTCCCTGGGCCTCCTCCAAACGGCTGCGTGAGGTACACCCCACCTCCATTTGGGGTGAGGGGGGAGAGGGCCACCCCAAAAGGTGGGGCAGGACCCCCAATAGATGGGGTCTATCCCTGGTGGTCCAGTGGACCCCAGGGACCCAAAACCCCTCCCACCTCCCTCCATCCCTCGATTTTTTGTTATGTTGTTTTTTTTTTTATTTCACCCCTGGGGGCAGTGATCATCTGCCCCCAGGGGTCTCTGCCGCTGTGGCCCCATGCCTTGGGGCCACGGGGGAGGGCGGCCGCTTACCTAGTAAGCAGCCCCCTACTCCCCCTGCATCACAAACGGATCTGTATTGATCCGGTGGCATTGCTGCCCGCGGATCACGCGCCCTGCGCCCGATCCGCGGGCAGCAATGCCACACAATGTGTATCGTTGGAAAGGGGAGAATCTCCCCTTTCCAACGATACCCGCCTCGATCTCCGGCTTGAAATACAGCCGGAGATCGAGGCAGACAAAGGTGGTCTCTTACCTTCTCTCTTCCCCGCAGCAGCCGAAAATGGCTGCTGCGGGGAATTTACTTTCAGTTTCACGCCGATGTGCGTTACTCACGCCGACTTGAAACTGAAGGTAATCCAGCCCCCTGGCACTGAGGGGGGACCTCCCCCTCACATAGCCCGGGGGTTGGATTACAGTTTTGAGCGATCCCCCGAGATACCTTGTCCTTGGCACTTAAAGGGTTAATGATATTGGTAATTTTAAAACTCTGGTCCGTAAAAGTATTCACACAAACAATACGATCCTCTTTCATTTTTTTTTTGGTTTATGTTCCAATAAGGCCTCCAGGTTATTATTAAAGGCCCTTATGTTTTTGTTCGGTATATGTTTTTAACTCTACAGGTGCCATGGGACTGACTCTGATCAAATCTATGATTCAATAGGAACTAGGTATTCTCGTTGTAACTACCCTCTCCTGATGAATGTTCGCTATTTATGTTTTAAGAACAGAAACATGTCGAGACAGCTATCTGGATTAAAAACAGAGACATGAAAATATGATATACTAATCCAGATGGAGTTTGGTACATTACTATTTGTCTTATTTGTACCCTGTGTTTTCTTTTGAACTTGTTTTAGCTAGCATTTTGTGCCTGTTACGTATTCCTTGTTTTATATTGGATGTGAAGTTTTGTATTGTGGACCCGTGAATTTAATCACTTGTTTTAACCTTGATGATTTATTATTAAAAATGATGCTAATTTTTTAGAAGTGTTTGGTCCTTCCCTTCCTTTGAAGAGGTTTAGACTCTAGCCCCTGTTTTACTAGCTTTGTCTCCCACTATATATTGATCTTGATCCACCCGGATATAGACAGAGTAGACACTGCCAACCAGTTTGAATCAGTGTTGTACCGGGGTTCCTCTTTTGATAATAAGGAACCGTTGGGGCACCATGGGACTACAGCCAATTTGGTTAAAGAGGGAGACACCTTAGCACAAGGGATCCATGAAAAAAAAAACTTGTCAGTACTGGGACGATTATGCTGTATCACCATGAAGATGGTATAGTTGTGTGGCACTTATACATCGGAACAACCTATATAAAGTGTTTGCCCAAACTGTGTGGTCCGTCTTAAGTAGGTTACAGATTCCCTCAGGGCCAGGAACCCTTGAAGACTTACTGCCAGTAATGATACGAATAATGTCATTCAGACTTTTCAAAAATTTCCAATTTACGGCATTTACATCAATTGTGATGTCCCTTACCTCTCTGTTTCCAAACACCTGCTCAACATGGGCTACCCAGGAGGCTGCAGAAGCTCCATTAATAGCTTCAGTAGAGCTAGCCCTGCCATTTATAATCCTTCAAAACAGGCAGACGTTGTTAGTTTGAGACAAATGGACTAAAGCCTGCCATCAGGAGCACTCCACTTGGAGCTTGTGCCGTTTTAGCCAGTGTTGGTACACTTTTTATTTTTTTAAATTTGACTTTTATTAGTTTTTGAAATAGAAGTTTGACAATCATGTACATACATTTGCAACCAGACGGTCAAGTGCAAATAATATCACATCAATAATAAAACCGTGTGTAAAACGTTTAGTATCTAATGCACATCGCATACATTTTGAGTAGCTTCATCAAACCTAACTACCCCTACCCTCCCCCTTCCCCCCTTGCACATAGTACCATCTGAAGGGCTAGAAGAGACCAGTATCTATCTCCGAACCAGTATTAACTGCCTGACATCGGGCACATGGACATATTAGAACTTGCGAGTTTAACATAGCAGAGAAATTCAGCCATCAACTAGAAAGTCTCCAAACATAGAGACGCTTTGCACAAATTTTCCATGTCACATATTTAGCCCGAAATTCCGACCATGCGTTCTCAACTGAGGTACGATCTCCATGCAGGACCGCCGTGAGGTTGTCCATTCTATATATATTCAAGGCAACTCTCAGCCATTCGGTTTTATTAGGGAGCCTTGCTCTCTTCCACTCGAGCGGCCAACAGTAAACCCTGAATCATTGAGGGTGCTAGAGAGCCACCCAAGATGGCCGCTTCCTGAGTGAGCTCCGTGGGGCTCAAATGAATCCTGTGTAATCGCTGCTCCTGTGATTGCTGAATCGTCCCAGTTTATTGTTGTGTGCATCCACGACGTCCCGCGGCCCATTTTGAGATAAATCTCGTTTCTGACGGGCAACCAGAACTCGAGATACACGCCCTCGGATTTGAGGCCTGCAGACCACCTGGCGGCGGAGTAGTCGTCCCCCCGGGTGCTTGCGCTGCCACACAAGGCGGGCGCTCGGCGCGAGCTCTATCGGTGGGGCTGTGCCCCGAACTGCTCAAGAGGGCAGGTGGACGTGTGCAGGCCGGCACCAGTGAGACAGAGCGATCTCCGTCCCCGCAGCGGCCCGGTGGGAGACCAGCGGAACAGCGACCTGGGGTACTGGAGTACCGTGAAGACCCAGGTAGGAGAGCGCTGCTGTGTGCGCGCTTGGCGACGCGACCGCTGGGCGGAGCGGCCCCGCTCCTCCCGCCCTCTACGGGCTCCCTGCGGGCTCGGCCCGAGGTCCAACACGGAGACGGCGAGGGAGCGGTCCTCTGCGAGGTCTCCGGGCGGGACGGGTCAGTTGCCGTGGAGCCCGATCCGTGACCCCGTCGCCCAGTGGCTGGGACAGTGAGAGCCGCAGCACCACACCGCGAACCAGACCCGCAGTGCGGTGGAGGAGCCCGCACTCTGGTCCGCACGCTGCCAGCTGAACAGAGCCGCCCCCAAGGCCAATCCGACCCACTTCAGAGACAGCATGCAACGAATCCTGCACCCGCGTCACCCCGGTGAGCGGGCCGAGTGTCGCAGACGACCGGCACAACCAGAAGCGAGAAAAGTACCGGACTCGACCGCGGGCCTTCTCCGGGGAGCGCAGAGGCGGGGGAGAGCACTGCCCACCGCATCCACCACGATTGTGAGTGCCCTATCAGAAGAGCACCAACGCGCCTCGCTTGACCCAGATCCTCTGTAGGGGTCTAGGACTCCACCTCACCCACCGTGTGCACCCGTTGGCATCTGTTAAACGGAGAGCACACAAGTCCTTCTACAAAGCACCATAGCACCGTTGTGATCTGGGTCCGACCAGGCACCTTCACCGATCTCCATAATTAACCCCAGCCTTGGCTACGAGCATCTCCCCAAGCCACCATGGGGAAAATAGACAATACCCAAAAGAAGCTACAGTTTGAAACTAACTCCCAGAACAAACCCGCAGCCAGCGATATGCCTGAATCCCCTATACCAGATGCAGGATCCACAGAGGAACAGACACCACATCTAGATGTCAGAGAGATCCTGATGGACCTGAAAGCCGGCATCAGCGGCCTGGGGTGCAAATTGGACACCCTTTCAACAAAAGTGGATCAGCTGCAACATAGACTTGACAAGCAGGCAGACAGGCTTGACAATGTGGAACGGCGCGTGTCTGACCTGGATGACGGGACGGCGGCGCTGACCTCTCGAGTCTCCATACTTGAAACCCAGATGAAGGTAGTGTGTGCCAAAAATGAAGATTTAGAGGGCCGTTCCCGAAGGAACAACATCAGGATCACAGGAGTGAGAGAGTAACAACTTCCAGGTAAAATGGAGGATTTTGTGGAACAGATGTGCATGGCACTTTTCGGAAAAGAAACGCTGACTCGGCTGTTTGTTGTAGAAAGAGCACACAGGATCCCGAACACCAGGCCGGCACCAGGCACGCACCCACGACCGATAATAGCAAGGTTGCTAAACTATAAAGACTGCGATGCGGTGCTCCAGGCTGCCAGAGTCAAAGGGAAACTGCAATATGACGGCGACTCCATTCAGTTCTTCCCTGATTTTTCCCAAGCAGTGCAAGCACAGAGGAGATCATATACAACTGTCAAGCGGCGCCTGCAGGATAATCAAATCCTCTACTCCATGTTGTATCCAGCGAAACTCCGTATTCAGCATGGAGGGAAAGCACAATTTTTCAATACCCCGAGGAGGCCAGCGACTATCTAGACCGGGCCGGCTGAAGGCCCGGTGGGAACAACCCGAGACCTCGTCACGAGGATCAAGCGAGGAGGGACCCCCCATAATATAGAACTCCAATTAGGGGGGGTCAATGTCAACACGCCCTCATT
Source organism: Ambystoma mexicanum (assembly GCF_040938575.1). Classification (NCBI taxonomy): domain Eukaryota; kingdom Metazoa; phylum Chordata; class Amphibia; order Caudata; family Ambystomatidae; genus Ambystoma; species Ambystoma mexicanum. The sequence goes on from NC_090936.1 coordinate 648,973,944, forward strand.
TTCAGCCACGATGATCACCACAGGAACGAAATCCTCTTGTCAATAGAAGCCCGGCATCCTCTTGGTGGGCTACTAACGCCCCTAGCGCAGCAATGTTTGCAGCAATGTTTCCATGGGAGGGACTACCGTGGGCCAGTTGGGGGTTGCCCACACAAGGGAGGGATTCTGGAGGGAGGGAAAGTAGTAATAGGGAACCGCCATCATCTGCTTAATCAAGAACCACCACAACCTCATACCTCACCACAAGATCACAAATCCTTGCTGGAACAATGAACAAACTCGATCTCCAGACGAATTTCACCGACCACGTCCAGCACAGTACCCTCTACCCACCTGTCACCTAGTGCCGCCGCTTAAAGTTGCCACTTGGAACATCCGAGGTGGCAATCAATCAACAAAAACCAGGAAAATTCTCCAATACCTCAGAAGACACAAAGTCAGCATAGCCATGCTACAAGAGACCCACCTTCTTCCTTCCGCGGAGCCACAATGGGCCCGGTCATGGGGATGCCATAGGTATTTCTCATCATACTCATCCTACGCCAGGGGGGTGGCCATCTTAATAGACAAGAGTGCCAACTTCAGTCTGATTGAATCCAAAAAAGACACAGAAGGGAGAGCAGTGTTGGTAAAGGGCCTCCTAGCTGGGAAAGAAATCGTTCTTATAAACTCATATGCTCCTAATACCGACAGACCAAACAATTTTGATTGGATCATGACACAACTCGGGAAGGAGGACACTGCAACGATCATCTGGGGAGCAGACCTCAATACACCACTAGACCCCAGAATAGATAAGTCCCATAACACGACAAGCAGACTGTCCAAAGCGAGTCTCCAAGTCAAAGAAATATGCCACACTTTCGACCTGATAGACACGTGGAGACACTCCAACCAAGACGCCAGAGAATATACATTCCACTCAGCGGTTCATAACACCAGCTCCCGCATCGACTATATTCTGACATCAGCCTTCAGCTCGTTCGACTGGGGACCCGGGCAGATCCATCCACGCTCCTTCTCAGACCACTCGATGGTAACACTAGAATTCACGTCATCAAATACATCACCATCTAGGCACAACTGGAGGTTCAAACCAGGCTCACTAGCAGATTCAGTGTTTGCAATGGAACTGCAGCAAGAAATTGCGTCCTTCCTGGAGACTAACCAGTTCTCAGTCAGCTCCGCCGGCACCTTGTGGGAGACATTAAAGTGCTTTGTCTGTGGAATATGTATTCAAAGGAAAATGGAATCCTGAAATTGATTCGCCGTGAGCTGGCAGAGAGCGAAAAATGTCTAAAGGAACTCGAAATCAAAAACGACGCCTCAAGTGAACCACAGACCCAAGCAGACTTGAAAGGAGAACCAATAAGATTCAAAGAGAAAGCGGAGCGGGAACGGAAATTTCTCGGGCACAGGCATCAGATCCGGCAATTTGGTGAGAGCCAGAAGCCGGGAGCGCTGCTGAGAACTGACAAAAAACCCACTCGGGTGGAATTCATCCGTGATGCCAATGGCAACCGAGTCTACACGGAGGGAGGCATTGTCGAGGTGTTTCGTAAATTTTATCAGGACCTATACAGCTCCAAAGGCGGCGCCGACCCCGGGTTGCTCCAAGACTTTCTAAACGACACCGAACTGTACTGGGTGGCCGAGGAGCTACGTGAACCCCTGAACGCTCCAATAACGCTGGAAGAAATCCATGAGGCAATCAAACAGCTCCCGAACACCAAGGCACCCGGCCCAGACGGGCTCACCGGAGAATTTGATAAAGCACACGCGACTATAATAGCGCCTATATTACTTCAGGTCTACGGGGAAGCCACAGTGCGGGGAATTTTACCACCTACCCTTCGAGAGGCCACTGTGATACTACTGCACAAAGAGGGAAAACCCCCTGAAGAATGTGCATCCTATAGACTGATCTCCCTGATTAACCTGGACAACAAGATTCTGGCCAAAATCCTAGCAACTCGATTACTTCCTATAATGCCAGCACTGGTGCTGGGTGATCAAGCCGGGTTCATCCCGGGACGCAACACGACATATGGCATCAGGAGGCTTTCCGGCATCATTGAGGCACTGGATCTGACACAGCAGGCAATCGCTGTGCTTCTGGACGCCGAGAAGGCCTTCGACTCTGTCGAGTGGCCCTTCCTTTCTGCAACGCTAAAACAAATGGGGCTAGGGAATTTCTTCCTTAAATTGGTTTCACTGCTCTATAACAACCCGACATCCTATATCAGTCTTGGCAATACTAGATCCCCCAGCATCAGACTAGAACGTGGTACGAGACAGGGATGTCCCCTCTCAGCCCTTATCTTTGCCCTGGTGATGGAGCACCTGGCTTCCAGACTGAGAGAGTACCAAATACACTGAGGCCTTACACTAGGTCCCCACAAACTAGTGGTTTCCCTATATGCTGATGATGTCATGCTGTTTGTAAGCGACCCCCAAAACAACATTAACCCGATAATGCGCAAAGTGATCAGATTTAGCCAAGTCTCTGGCCTCAAAACTAACCATTCAAAATCAGTGGTGTTCCCACTAACTCCGAATACCACTGAATACACAGATGATCATGGCTTCAAGTGGGAGAGCTCAAGGGTCCATTATCTAGGCATTTATATGTCCCTTAGTTATAACGATATATTCAAGGACAACTATGTGGCAACACTTAACTCCTTACAAGAACGGGTCCAAAGGTGGAGATCCCTCCCGTTGACGCTCTGGTGTAGGGCCTCACTCATCAAAATGGTTGTACTTCCCAAACTCCTTTATCTATTCACGAATATTCCGATACTTCTCCCAAGGGCATTTTTCCAAAAACTCAAAAGCCTCGTACTGTCACTTCTATGGGCAGGGAAACCAGCACGAGTAGCACACAAAACATTAACCTTACCCACATCAAGTGGTGGCCTCGCACTTCCAGATATGGAGAAATATTACTGGGCAGCTCAAGCACAATTTCGAAGTCATTGGTACACTATACACTTTATACGTCCGCATGTCCAGGTGGAACGTGCCCTCGCATCTCCTAACCTGCTGCGAGCCGACATTATCAGCCACATCCCAGTACCACATAACACGCTGAACACGGTATTATCCACCTATGCAATCTGGAAAAAGATCGCGCAGAAGTATGATGTGAACATAAGGTTCTCCCCCCTACTACCAGCCAAATTTATCCCGGGGATCCCCCTAACAGCGGAGAAAGTATTTCTCAATTGGCTCATCAAACTAAACATCCAATCTCTCGGCGACCTCTTCCCCGAGGGTGTGTTCCTGACTCCGCAAATGGCCAAAGAAAGGGGAGGTACCACTTCATTAGACACGTTTCTATACTTTAGACTACGATACACATTGCAAGGTATGTTCCCATCATTCCCTAAACAACATGCAACGTGGGACCTACTCCATAAAGTAATTCAGGCAAAAGGTGAAGGGAGGTTAGTGTCATTATTATACAAATCTTTACTAATGGACACAGCCATCGCTGACCCCCGAACAAAGACAAGGTGGGAATCCGCTATTCAGGCAACAATTCCCGAGGCGGATTGGACATACATTCTCCGTCAGACCCAGAAGGTCGCATTAAATACACGCTATAAACAAATTCACTTCAATTTCTTACACCAGACCTACCACACTCCAGCCAAAAGCCATAGACACCACCTAGAACTGTCACCACAATGCTCGAGGTGCGGCGCCGCTGTCGCTGATTTCATGCCCTTGGCGTGGGATTGCCCCGGAGTACATCGCTTCTGGGCTTCTGTCCTACAAACCACAGCAGAGGTGGTGGGTGAGGAGTTACCCCCTGCCCCACTGGTGTCACTTCTCGGTTTGACCAAAAACCTACAACCTGCAGTGAGGAAACTAGCAGCCCTTCTACTGGTACTGGCATGCAGGAGGGTTGCAATGGCATGGGGCCGTGGTCCTGCCCCCGCTGTTTCAGCATGGAAAAAAGACATCCTATACTGTCAGGACATGGACACCGAATTCATACGGACATTACCGTTACATGCACGTCCCCCCGACATTTGGGGCCCCTACACATCATACTTGCAAAGCATCGTCGTGTCACCAGACCCCCAAACTCAAGCTCCATGTTCAGTGGTGGAAGGCGAAACCCAACCAAGGAGGTCTCAAATAACTGACCAAGATAAAGGGAACCAGCAATGAACTAAGAACTGATTCGATGTGTGGTGTGGGGGGAGAGGTTTTATGAGCAAAACAGATGGCACGTTGTACTTGTTATGATTGCACCCGGTTGGTGAAAATGTATGTGTCCGAAGTTGTAAAACCCAAAAATAAAGTTTAAAAAAAAAAAAAACCCTGAATCATTTTGGGCGCCTTCTTAATTGTGTCATCCGTTTCAACCAAGCCAAACAAGATCAGAAGTGGATGTATCTCTCTGTCGTCATCATCCAACTCCTTGATCCAGCTGAGAACCTCCGTCCAGTAAATTTGGACCACCTCACATCCCCACCACATATGCCAGTAGTCGGCCCGCTTTCCACAGCCCCTCCAGCAATGTGGGTTTATCCCTTGATACATTTTGGCCAGCCGGACCGGGCCATATTGCCACCTGTACAACAACTTGACGGCATGCAATTTATATTGACAGGATATGGAAGATTTCGCCATTCTTCTACAAATTTGGAGCCATAGCTTTTGCGGGATCTGCCCGCCCATGTCCGATTCCCACCTGCTCCTCAGTGTGTGTGATGGTGTAATATCAACCTCAATCAGCGCCGAGTACATTGCACTTATCAAGCCCTTTGAACTCGTACACGTGTTAAGAATGGTTTCAAACGGGGTGAGATCCCTTTGTAACTGTTCTTTCCATATCGCCCTTGTCATCACCCCCTTGAGTCTGAGATATAGGAAGATCAAGAGCGGGCCTATGCCGAGCGCCTCCTGGAAATCCTGAATTGTAATAAAGGCACCATCTCTCCAGAGTTGACCAGCCCTTTCTAATCCCGCATCGTACCATGTCTCGAAGCTCCCTGGGTCTGGGATAGCGTCTCGGATCCCCGGTGATCACAGGTGTCCAAGCGGAGAGGGCCATGTTGTAACTCCCACCATTTTCTTGCCTGGTTTCCAGATTGCCCATATTGTTCCAATAATAGGGTGGTTTTTAACACTGTTTCGCAATTGGGGCCCCAGAACCCATAGCCATTCACCCAGGGTGAATGGTCGGAGATGGTAATTGTCTAGGGCTATCCACTGTGGCTCTGACTTTTGCCTGACGTGCGGGACAAGCACACGTAGTTGGGCTGCCCTATAGTATGCTTCTATATCCGGGAGGCCCACTCCTGTGTTGTCCTTCCGGAGCTGTAGCAAGGATCTGGGGACTCTTGACTTTTGGCCCTGCCACAGGATGGTAAAGAGGGTTTTTCTCATGCTCGTAAAGTATTCTGGGGGCATTTTAATGGGGAGCATTTGGAACAGGTAAAGTATTTTAGGGAGAATCACCATCTTTATTGCATTTAATCGGCCCATCCAGGAGATGGTAAGTCTGGACCACCTTTGGATATTCTTTTGAAGGGAGAGTGATAGTGGGGGAAAGTTAGCCTCATAAAGGGAGACAAGGTCTCGGGTCACATTAATGCCCAGATATCGAAGCGTGGTGAGGCTGACCTTTACTCCTAAGGGAGCGAATTGGTCTGCCTCAGAGTCTCCACTTTTGTCAAGTGGAAGGAGGATTGACTTTCCGGTGTTGATTTTAAGGCCAGCCATTTCTCCATATTCTTCGATTGTGCTGATTGCGGCCGGGACAGAACTTAGGGGATCAGTTAGGTGCAGTAATATATCATCCACATAGAGGCCTAGTTTGTATTCGCATTCTCCTACCGTAATGCCTTTTACTCTAGCATCCTGCCTCAATCTCTGTGCCAACTGTTCAAGGGAGAGCACGAATAGTATTGCTGACAGTGGACAACCCTGCCTCGTTCCCCTTTCCAAAGGGAACCATCGCGAATATCCCCCATTTACTGTCACTGACGTTGTGGGGGATGTATACAGAGCCGTAATGGCACGGCGTAACTTCGGCCCCAACCCGTTCCAGACTAGCACCCTTTCTAAGAAGTCCCAGGACACCCTGTCGAAGGCCTTCTCGGCGTCTAGTGATAGAAGAGATGGACCCCCTCCCTTTCCTTGCGCCTCATTAATAAGATGTAGAGTTTTCCTCATGAAATCTGCACCCTGTCTCCCAAAGACAAAGCCAACCTGGTTGGAGTGTATTAATCGCAGTAAGTACGTTTCGAGTCGGGCTGCAGTGACTCTCGCATATATTTTAGCATCTATATTAAGAAGAGAGATAGGGCGATAGGAACTACAACGTGTGGGGTCTCTCCCTTCTTTTGGGATGACAGCGAGAAGAGCTTGGGAGAAGGACGGGGGCGCCTGGCCTGTTTCAAAAATGTGATTAAATAAGGATGCAAGGAAGGGGGCGATGAGTGTGGAGAAAGCCTTGTAGAATCCGGGTGTGAAACCATCATCTCCCGGGGCCTTCCCAGTCTTTAGGCGTTTTATGGCCTCTGTGACTTCTTCTTCTGTGACTGGCGTGTCTAAGGATTCGGCTTCTGTAGATGTGAGTGTGGGGATCCGGACTTCTCTAAGGTAAGTGTCAATGCTTCCTAGGGGTGGGGGGGGGTCGCATGTGTATAAATCCTCTTGTATCCCCCAGGAGACGTGACGATCGTGTCTATGAGGGTGCCATCGGTCCTTTCAATAAGATCAACCCATCTCTCTGCTTTCTGCACCCAAAGACGGGCCGCCAGAAGGGCATCTGCTTTGTCGCCCTTTTCATAAAATGTTTGTTTTAAATATTGTAGGGTTTGGGCTGTCTTACCCACGAAGAGTAGTCTGAGCTCTTCCCTGAGCCGTCTAGCTTCAGCCATGTCTTTGGGTCTGTCACATGGGGAAGACTGTGCTAATTTATGGGCTATGTGGAGCTTTTCCCTAATGTTTTTTTCTATCGGAGCACGTTCTCTCTTTTTTTGGGCCCCTTCCCTAATGAGTACCCCCCTCCAAGTGGCCTCAGCAGCTTCCCATACGTGTACCTTCCCGACCTAGAAAAAATTGCTCAATCTCAGTTTCAAGGGTTTCTTTGAAGACCGAGTCAGTCCATAGGGAATCGTTGCACCTCCATTTGGAGTTTTGAGGGGCCAAGTCGTCCCAGCACACATCGACCGCAACCATGTCATGGTCTGACCACGCGGTGGGATGAATATTCGCCACACGAAGTATCCGCAGAAGACCATCGGTAAGAAAGATATAATCAATACGCGTAAGCGTGCCGTGGGGGAGGGAGTGGAAAGTGAAGCCTCCATCCGCTGGGTGCTGGTGGCGCCAACTGTCAGTAAGCCCATATAGGTCAAGGGTATGTTTAATTTCGGCTACATCTTGAGAGGTGGGTGGGTTATGTGCATCTGCCCTAGTTTGTCTATCCATCGAACTGTCCATCCAGGTGTTAAAATATCGTCCAAGAGCTATGTGTCCCTGTGCCATAGTGAAGACCTTCTCCGTAATCTTATGAAGGAACCTATTCTGCCCTTGATTAGGTGCATAAAGTGTAGCCAGGGTGACAATTGTGCCGTGAATGTTCCCCACCACCACGAGAGCCCTTCCCTCGTTATCCGTCCACGTATCAAGAGTTGCCATCCGGAGACTTTTGCAAATAAGAATCCCCACTCCCCCCTTTTTTGTGATATTGGAGCACCAGAAAGAAGGGCCCACCTCACGAGATGGAATAAGTTTCTCCTCCCCTCTGCGGTATTGTGTTTCTTAGAGAAATAGAATGTCTATGTTCAACCGCCTAAATTCTCTGGCCACCATGGAGCGTTTCGTGGGGGGAGTTCAGTCCCTTTACATTCAGTGTGCATATGCGTAACGTATTATTAGTGAATGCGGAAGTGGGAGACATCACAAGGTTTATGTGAATACATCAATGGCTGAATCGACTGCCTCATGGCCCTTAACATGATTGATAGGACGGGGCGTGATCCGTCGTTCTTGAATTGGGACTCAACATGTCCTGAGGAGGTCAATGAATGACTCGCCCGGTACGCCTTCAGTTCTTTCATAAACTCGCTTCATATTCTTCCGCCCCCAGGTCTGCCTTCCAGTATACTTTGTGTCGTCCCATCCCACCCACTCACCCCTTACCCCCCCCCCCATGCATTCGGCGTCCGGTCCGTCCAGGTTAACATCACTCAGTTGGCTTCGGACCACCAGTGGGAACCGCAAAACAAGCGGTCCTATCAAAATATAAACCAATATAACAGTGAGCCCCCAACTTTGTTCTCATAACATTCATCAAAACCAACTTGTAAATACGACCTCCAATCTGGATCTTAGGCATCTGTCCAGTGTCTGCTGTGCCTCATGGATCTATCAGGTGACCCAGGCAATCTAGCCCTGGTACACTGATTGTCTGACTGGAGTTCGACAGTAAGACAGGTGTTCGACCCTTATGCCGGGCATATCGGTGACGCGCGCCGGGAATTAGTTTGTCATTAAATGAGCTAAATTACTCCAACCAATGTCTGGCGACGCTCATGCTCCCGGCCTCCACCATGTTATCACCTCAGTGTTTTTTTTGCGTTGTGTGGCGTGATGCGACAATCCAGGCCCCAGATTAATGTTCCATATCTTGGGAATTGTTCATCCTCTGGAATTTCCTGGATCCTTGAATTCTTCTCTGCAGTGGGCCCTTGGTGCCCCTCTCACCCTCTTCACTTTTTGATTCCGCAAGGAGGGTCCCTCGCCCTGGGGACCCAACAGGTCCGCTATACAGTCAGCGATGTCCTTCTCCGAGCCAAGTCTCATCGTCGAGCCTTCCCACTCAAAGGTGAGGGAGAACGGGTAACCCCATCTGTATCGAACGCCTTTGTCTTTTAGCATCTTCGTGTTAGGGGAACAATTCTTCCTTAGTGCCAGCGTGAGTGATGATAAATCCTGGTAGAGCGAAATATTGGAGTCTTCGAGTGAAAGTTGTGGGGTATTCCTGGCCTTCTCCAGGATTTGTGCTCTGTCGGCATAATTGTGAAATCGGGCCAGCACCGATCTCGGGCTTCCCGGTCTACCCCCAGCTCTGTGAATACGATCAATTCTGGGTTCATCCACCGAATCATCCTTGAAGAGGAGCTTCAGAATCTTGTGTAGGGTTTGCTTTAGATCGAATTCAGTTTCACCTTCTTTCTCAGGAACACCAAAGACCCTTATGTTGTTGCGGCGCTCCCTATTTTCTAGATCATCAACCTTGAGGCGTATTTCCTCCTCTTTATGTTCTATCTCAGCGATGCAGTGATCCATTTGTACCTCCAATGTGTTCAGGGAGGTTTGATTATGCTCGACCTGTTCTAGCCTGTCAACCATTTTGTCCATCCTCTGTGTAATTTTGTCTATTTTGCTGCCAATGTCCGCTCTCATGCCTCTCATCTCGGTGAGTAGGTCAGCGACGTCCGCCTTCGTCGCAGCTGCATCGGACTCTGCCATCGACATCGTGGACTCAGTGGAAGATCTTGAAGGTTCGATGGCTGGTGTGAACTTGTATTTCGCCAGTTTACCCCTGGGGTCCATGGAGGATGGGTCTCAGATGGATTCAAGAGGGCTATGCTGCTGTGGTGGTCATTCAAGGGTAATACGCTTGTGCATGCGAGCTGTTATCCCACGGTGGCCAGAGGATGCTTGAGGTAAAAGAGCTTTGAAAACTTCACCACCGACGGGCAGCGTTCCTCTTAAGATCAAGCACCACTTGACTCCTTCTTGTACCTTGTTTTGTTTTATTCTAGTGGAGGTCCGCCCGTAGCATAGCACAACAGGAAACTCTGGGGATAGGTCTCCAGGAAGAGGGGCAGCAAGGCACAGGCAGGGTACGACCTCCCTGGGTATGCCACATGCGCAGAGACCACTTCAGGTGGAAAGCCGGGATCGTGTCGCCAGGTCCGGTGAGCTTGGGAGCGTGTATGTAGTCAGAGGAGGGCACACGCCCTGTCAAGCAGGGGCCCAACCCTCAATCCTCAGGAATTCCCATTCTCCAAAACGTTGATTCATCACCTCTCTCCAGTTGTGAGTGGCCTGTGCGCCTTGCAGATTCCTCCTTTTCAGGGGGGGATTGCAAAGTGTCCCCTCAATATCAGCTCATTTATGTTCAAGGCTACTCGAGGAGGCACACGCCCCAGGTATGGGGGCCCAACCCTCAGTCCTGATAACCTTTCGGTATGCCGGTGGGTTTGGCGCAAGGTCTGTTAGTTTGGCAGAGTTGAGGCACTTACTAGGCGAAGCTCTCTGGTGGTTGCTGCGGGGTTCCCTCCAGGGGGGCTGTCAGCGGGGCCAGAGGGACCCGAGTATGCTGATCCGAATGCGTGGTATCCGGCAAATGCCGTTCCAAACTGCTCGCTGTCACTGGGGATTGCAGAACGTGGGGTCCAAGTGTCAAGGTTTCCCCCTTTTCTGTCCGTATGCTTTCCTTTAGTCTAATTGTATTTTCCTTCTCTTCCTTTGCTTCTCCTCCCTTCCCCTGACTGCACGGTAGTAGTGGGCATGCACTTCAGGGGCCCCCACAGGGGGTGGGGGTAGCCTCACCTTCGGGTGCATGAAGACTCCTATTTTCCCGTTATGAACTGCGCTGGATTCCGGGTTCGTGTCGGGAGGGGGGCAGCCTGCACAACACGCGTGCTACTCGACCCCTCAGCAGGAGTAGGGGGAGGGAGAGGAGGAAGCTCCCTTACGTCGGCAGACCGATAGCAGGCTTGCCTGGTTGAGTTCTGCAGACAGGGGGAGAGGGGCGGCTGCCTACCTTATCTTGTCGGATGGGGCCCGTCCAGGTCCCGCGCGGTGACAGGGCTCGGCTCGCGACGTCCGACCCACACTGATGGGCCGCGACACGAGCGAGGCCGGGCGAGGCTCCCCCAGCCGTGCAGGGGGCGCCGCGAAGATCAGCTCTCCCCTCAAGCGCGTATACATCCAGGGGGGTGTGCTTTCCGTTTACTGCTGCGCACGTCGTGGCCAGGGCCTCAGAACGTTTGTCTCATTTTCCCAGCGAAGTCTCCACCGATTTTCTTTGGGTTTTTCCCCAGATGGGGTGGGGGGTCACCTTCCGACGTGTCTTGCTCCGTAACCAACTCTGGGGGTCGTAAAGTGGGGGCTCAGAGCCACTTTTGGGACCTCAGGTGTGGAGCTCACACGAAGAGCAGGCTCATTCGTGCGCCCCCTGGTGGCCGCCGTCGTTGGTACACTTTTACTCTATTTCACCCTGTATGCATGTTCTATCGGGTTTGGTGCCAATCTTGCCAAACTTCGAAGCTCACATCGTAATGCTCTCTTTTTAGCTCTAATGGCTTTGTCAAATGCATGCAGTGTATTTTACCTAAGCCGATCCCCACCCTTTTACAAGCAGTGGACTACAAGACTTGATAATCCCCATACAAACCTCAAATTGAGTCATAACCTATTTGCTTTCCCTGCAGGTTATTTCAATATTAGTGGCAAAAACAGCATCAATAAATGCGTTTAGATTAACCTGTGCCACCTGTGAGGCCTTACCAATATTTCCATCGCTCCATGTTATTCGATTTCATGTAGAGTTGATATTCAGACAACCAATGGTTACGGGACCGGGGTGGTCCGTCTGCAAACACAGACAAACCACAATAGGGTAATGGTCACTTTTGTGGCACTGGAAGACACACAGATCAGCTATCAAGGAAGTAGAGTTTGCAGCAAAAACGTAGTCCAAAGTGCTGCTCCCTTTAGGTCCCACATGTGTAAATTGGGACAGATTATCTGAAGGGTAAACCCTGTTGGCCATCAAGAAGCCTGCTGAGTAGAGCAGTGTTGCCCAACTAATTCCCCATTTACAGGTCCCAAATGGACCACCACCGTTAACAACGGAGGACAAATTATCCATATCCTGCTCGCTTTGCCGGACAATCTTAGGAATGTTTGCATTAAAGTCCCCACAAATCAGAACTCTAGTGTTCTTTGAAATGTTGCCAACACTTATCTCCACTTTCCCCATCACTACTGCGTAGCTGCTTTTATACAGAGGGTCATATATATTGATAATGAGAATGTCCCTGCCGGCCCAGGCAGAGGAATCCTGCAGGAAAACCCCCTTGCCAGCTAGTAAGTCTCCTGGAGAGCAATAACACTAAATCCATCAATGTGTTCCAGCAGGCCATCATGCTCGAACAGATGGGAATGTCCCTGCGTGTTCCAACTTAAAAGTAACTAACGTTACAGTAGAGTGGATGGCATTGAGCAGTCAAGAGCAAAAGACACTAGTTTAACTGTGATTAACAATACAATGCATAGGTGCAAGCAGTATACCATGGAAATATTGTAAGAGTAGTTTACCATACATAAATAGTTGACAAGTGAACTACAAAGGAGCATTCAAGTGAGTAGTTGTATCTTTTTGGGGCATCAGATTTCTGCAAAGACCTTATTGGACTTTTCGGATAAATATTGTCTCTGGAAAGGCCAGATATCCCTGTGGTAAGATAAGGGGTGGCATAGCTCCCGATAGGTTTCTTCGGAATTACAAGCAGTAACTAACAGAAGTGAGCAGTCTGTGTGCGTAGGAGCGATTTATCCATCCATTTTTGGGCAATGCTCTTGTGGGTGAAAAAGAGTGCTGAGGAAACAACTTTACCAGTTGCCCGTCCAGTTGGAGGGGGAAGGCAGAGTAAGCATATGAATGGGTCTTCTAGTGCCAGAACATGTGTGATGGTTGTTGTGAGGAACCTGAGGGCATCCTCCCTTCTTCCCCCCCCCTAGATCCACCTCTCAGGTGGACAGGGAAAGGCCATGGCTTTTGGATCCCGACCCTGGGGGTGGATATGCAAGGGAGACTCACCTGGCTGTAGGAAACTTGGGGAGTGGGGAGAGGACGTCCTTGGGTGAGACATGGTTACCTGCATTCTCTTCCCAGAATGAACCCTGTATCCCATCAGCCTTTTCCCTTTTCTTCCCTCCAAAATTCTCACCAAAACACTGCGTTAACACTGGGACGAGGAAGAGACTAACTAGGAGTAGAGTGTGGACCCCGGGGCATTTAATAAATAAAAATTGCCCTCTTGAACTTGTTTTACAGTCTGATACAGATTAAGAGGGGTGAGCTGGTAGGACTCTTGGTATATGAAACCCTCTGGGAACCCCTGTTCCAACTGAATTCTAAGAAAGGAGATGGAGAAAACCCAGAGAAACCACCCAGTGGGAGGTGGGACCAAGAATTCCTTTTGTATGTCTCGAAGCTATAGACTCTAGTCATGATCAGACCAAGTCAAGACTACTGGGGGAAGAGAGGAGAGCTCATGATACCCCAATAAGACGGGAGATTCCTCTTCCCTTGAAAACAGAAAGTTGTAATACTCTGGAAACCTCAGTCACTCCAAAGGACGTTAGACCATCATCTCCCATAGAAGACAGGCTGGATCCCTCATGGGAATAATGTTGATTAGATACAAAGCATTGCTCTTTTGACCAGGAGGAACAAATATCATCCACCCCAGGGACACCACTCAGTGGTCTACAGGGATCAGAGACACCCGATAGTCCTAAAGGTAGTGGACTAAGTTTTGATACTGTGAAGGCATCATGAGTCAGACACAGACAACAGGTTCAAGTTTTCCTAACAAAACCTTTATTCAACGTATAAGGCAGGTTGGATGAATGCCTAACTTGCCCTATGCTGCAGTGGGATTTCCCTACCTAAAGAAAACTAAGGATAGTCTACGTCAGGAACTCCAAAGTAAAACACCTGTCCGTGTCCAAAAACTATACTTGCCATCACAACTAACTGTATACAATGTGTAGGGATGTCAGCTTCAAAAAAAGGAAGTGTTCACTGTAAAGTTTAGAGCTTCTTGTAGCTCTCTGGCCTGTAATCAGCTCCCGTCCCTCAAGTTTGAGGTACTTCACCAAATGCAGGGGTTTCTTTCCCATGTTCAAGAAAGTTCATCAAATGCCTTACCCAAAGGTTTCACATCTTTGGTTGTCAAATAAACGAAAATAAGAGTTCCATTCTATCAGCTTTCAACATAACACTTGGTTCCAGTATCACAACACAGTCTTTGCACATCACAACCTTCACTGTGGGTGCTTTCAAAGACTTTGCCATTCAAGGCCACCAGTTAAGGCGCATTTGTTGGACCACACTGTCCACCCATTACAGGTTACGCAACCGGTACCCTTTCTTGACTGCTTTTCCTTTAGCACCAGTCCACTGCCTCTCCTTAGCAGCAAGGTTTGCCTAAGACACATGTATCACACTCTCCTGACACAATATTGTGGCTTGGTTAGCCACCTTGCAGGGGTTACACCGCCTTATATTTCCTTGGCTCCTGCCAATGCTTGTTTACCCAGTTATTTGCACCAGTGTGGGATTTTCTGTATTCAACTCCTTGTGCTCTCTTGGCTTTGCTAGCTCTTATTTTCAGTTAATGCAGTTCCTTCTATTCACATGATTCAAAACTTTCCTTTCAGTAAAATTCATAATTCCATTGTTCATCCCTTTCAATATGCCAAAAGTTTCTAACTTGTTTTCAGTTCAAGTGGTATTCAAAATATACATTTACTTGCTTTTGATTCGTTCGATATTCAAGACCTGCACTTTGTCTTGCTCTCAATTCTGTATTCAAAAGGCGCTTTAACTTCATTCAGCATCACCGCCTGCCAGCCCGGTGTTCTACCTCTCTCTGGTTTCACTCACCAGTTGGTCTTAGGACTCCTGGTGATTCTTTGCGCTGACATGGGTACCTGGTTCTCTGTGCAGTCGCTCACATCTTCTCCCAACGTTTTCCCTGTGGCTTGTGCACTCCCAGCAATGCTCCCACAGCGAGGCTGGAAACTTCGGACTGCTGCCTTCGGTCCGGCCAGCTGACATCTCACAGCTTTCCACCGGCCTCTAGCTTCTTCTTCTGCCACTTCCCGATGCATACACTCTGCACTGCTTCCCAGGCCATGTCGCCTCCCCAGAGAAGTCTCCCTGTACACAGCTGTCCACGCTCCCACAGCTGATCGTGCTACAGCCTTCTGCTGGGCTTCCATTTGTTAAAGTTCCTGCCTCCATTGGTATCACACAAAAGACTAGACCGCTCACCAGCAAAGCAGCAGTTCCTTGTTGCTTTTGTTGTCGTCCTCCTCTTCCCAGTACTGGTTGGAGCTGATGTTCTCTAATTTTCAGAAAAGGAGGATGTGTTGGTCTAGTTGTCCTGTTCTTCGTCCCAGTATCAGATAGATGCCATTTGGGGGATATCATAGGGGAGTCATAGAAAGATGGTTGACAACAGCCTATTAAAGTTTGTGGGATGAAGGGCTTGTGGTGAAAGGGAAATGGGGATACCATTTCTCACTTGAGGACACCCTCCCCTCACTCCCCAAGTATCCTCCACCAAGGTGATCCTCCCTCGCATATCCACCGCTAGGGTCGGGATTCAAGAGCAATGGCCTTTCCCTGTCCACCTGAGAGGAGGATCCTGGAGGAAAAGAAGTGAGGATGCGCTCGGGTTCCTCACAATACCCTAGGAAAAGGGGGTGAAACCAAAGAAATACTATATCCTACCCCCATTTCCGCCCTTAGATCAAAAAGAATGTTTCTCTTTGTGGGGAGTACAGTCATCCGACAAGGCATTGCGCCTTGAATAGAATTGATATCCTCCCCACACCATTGTTAAAAGATCCCAGTCAAGCCAAACCATTGTGTGCAAGTATCCTCTATACAGACCCAGTCAGATGATAGCAGAGAGGAGAGACACCCATGTTTTCCTATACACTGGGACCAAAACTACCTATAGAGTCCCTGCTGTCCTTAAAGGAAAAACTATATGGGCCCAATTGGACACTGAGGAAGGGCTGTGCAATAAGAGCAGACTTGCTTCCCTAGGCTTGGAAGCAGACTGGAAAAGAGAGAGTAGGTTGTATGCATGACCACAGTGAGAGACTCGCACACACACAAAACCCCCATCACCATCTTGGCAAAAGAAGTGCATGTTGTGGTAGCCATAATCCCTGAACTTCCAGTCCAACTAGTTATAGGGACTAATGTTCCTCAGTTTGACAAATGAGTATCACAGGTGGCTCAAATGGGAATAAGAACACACATGGGTAGACTCCCCCACCTAAAAGAGCCATTTAACCCACTAATTGCAAAACCCCTGCCTTGCCTCCCTAAGGACAAGAACACCTTAGGGAATGTCAACAACTCCCTAGATTTGTATTTCCCTATCAACAGCAGGGTAAAAGAAGGATTGGTACCAGAACACCCCATTTTGGAACAGGAGACCAAATTTGAAGGCAAAGCCATTCTCCCCGAGAAAGCCCCAATTCATAATATAAAAAGTAGCACTTATGCGGCAAAGCCAGTTTTAAGGGGAAGGGTATGTGATGAATCCGATGGACTCATCACTGTTTTCCCAGCGGTAACCTCCTTCCATGTGGCCAGGGGACTGCAGTCGCTACCTGATCCTGACGCTATGTGTGGCTGTATGAGGGATGATCACATGGGTGGGGACAACCTTTGGGGAGATAGCGTGACTAAATCAGCTGAGATATGGAATCCCCCATTCACGACAGTCTAATGCCCCATTGTGATATCTTCCCTCTTTCACCCATGGAGAGTAGTGGAACGTTTTGATAACATCTCAAAAGCCAGCTCACAACTAACCCGCCTTTTAAAACTATGAAAGTCACCTTTTATAGCTCCATATACTCTTCTGCCAAACATAGTTTGCCTTTAAAACCTATTTCCAACATATATACAATATTCTCATAAAGGGACTGCTGTTCCCACAATCCGCACAACATTGGGACGAAGAAGAGGAGAGGAGTAATGATGATCTTTTCCCTCTGTCAGCAGTCTATTTCTTCCTAAAATCCTATTGGCCAGAACCGAATAACAAGCAGGAAAGACTCAGGAAGTGTGAGAGAGGCCCTGTCCTGATGACCTGGCTGCAGAATTCGTGTGGCAGAAGGGAAGGAACTGTGCACTGCTGTTTGGGCCAAAGAAGAGGGAAACCCTTGCACCCCAAGGGGAGCTGAGAAGTGTTGGAGTAGCCAAGAGGACCAGTCTTGCCCTTCCAGGATGAAGGGGAACCCCTGGGCATTAACGAGGTGCCACAGCCTAAAGGTTACTGCAGACCTCCTCATTAAACGGGAAGCCAGGGAGAGAGATGCCCTGGCAGGCTGCAGAAAGAGCTCAGGAGAAGATGCAGCATCTCCCTTGAACGGACAGAGGGTGGAGGCACAAGCCAGTGTGCAGAAGCTGGCGGTACAAGTCTGTGTGCAGAAGCTGGAGGCACGAGCTGGTGTGGCAGAGCAGAAGAGCTTTCTAGCAGCAATGGACAGAAATGTGGTGCGAGCAAAGCATGCCATGGAGACACCAGGAACTGCGAGAGGAGTAACAGCGTTATCCTTACCGGGAGCCGAAGAGAAACTGCTGCGCAGGAGCGGTGCTGTGAGAGAAGCTGGAGAGATGTCCGAGCCGCCCAGAGTGGGAAGCAAGCGGTAATGGTATGCTGCGTCGGCGCAAGGAAGACCGAAGACGCCATACAGAGATGGTGAGTCTGCCCGAGGAGATTGGGGACCCCGGGCATTTCGGCGACCGCACCAAAGAGAATTTGAACATTTTGAAGTAACGGAAAGTGCAATAACAAGAAGATTGTTAGTGAATCGAAAGGACAGAGTGCCAATCCAAACCACATTAAGGGATGAATGCAAATGTTGGGAAAGCTTAAAAGAACAGTGAAACAAGTAGATGTACCAATCCAAGAAAAGGCATATGCTACTTGGATGTAAACAGGAATTATAATATATGAGAAGTCCTGGCATGCGTACTCGAGGCAGTTAAAAGCACAAGGAGAGAAGTCCTGGCAGGGGAGTACATCAGGCCATTTTGAATGCAAGAGAAGTCCTGGCATGGGAGTACACAAGGCAGTTGAAGATGCATAATGAGTTCCGGCAGGGTAAGTGTAACAGGCAAATTGCAAACCTTTAAGGAGTGCCAAGCAGGAACAGTGTTTTTTAAATGACAAAGGAACTTGAGTTAAAATAAGGAACTTTTGTTAAAGAAGAACCTACAAGGCTGATCAGTTTTCATCTAACAGGATTGTTGTGGGCCAAGAAAGACACAGAGAACTGTTCGACCCAGAGACGTGTGTGATACCAGTGAATAATCCAGGAGCATGGAATCCCCCTCGGGAACTAAGGTCTTAACCATTTTGGAGAACATTTACTTTGGAGCTGTTCTATTTTTATTTGAGAACACATTTTTCAAATATCAGGTTAAAGACATTTCCCCTCTCACTTTATTATTTTGTTTATAATGTGAGAGTCAGGATATAACGTTTGGACACAAGGACGGCTTTTGATTTATGACATCCTGACAAAGACAGATCCTTTGTTGTTGGTTTTAGGCAGGGAAACTCCTCTTAGAGTAGGGTCAGAGAGGCATTTTCCCAATCCGGTTGTTAATTAAAGTCTTTAACCAAAAACATGACAACTTTGTGTCCAGCTTTCATTTCTGACCCCTCACACCACCCTTGAATGTAAAGTTTAAAGGCCTCCCAGGTGACAAAAGGGTTTCTCACAGATGTGCTGTTAATATGATAAAATTAGAACATCTCCTCTATGATCTCCGTTTTAAAAAACGAAGTTGCTTTGAACGTTCGATTTAAACCACCATGTGTAAGCGCAGCAGTGGTGTGGCATGATTGTTATAGTAATCATGCCTGGTGACTGATGGTTTTGGAGAGGATCTCGCAACTGTTGAGTGAATGCAGTTCTGTTGGTGTGCCTAGCCACATGTCGAACCTAAAGTGGGATTTGTGTATTGTAGAATAATATGTGTATTCTCTCTTTGAACCATGAGGTTTCACCCAGATGTCAGTTAATTTCAGGTAGGACATTGCATCTACGATGGATCGGGTAGCGTTAGGGTGGCTTCTACTGTTTGAAGAGGGCCTAGCCAGGTGGTTTTGTAGTGTAGTGTTGAAGCCTCCGTGAATTAGAATTTCAGGACCTACAAAGTTGGAACATTGAGGAAATAGAGGTGGAAAGATAGTGTGGTGATCTAGGTTAGGGGCGTAGATATTCAATATTTAAGTACAATGTAGAACACCAAGCACAATAACATCTGTGCTCTCATGTATAAATTTAAAGTCGATGTTTTTGTGTATTAATGTTATTACACAGCTAGAGTATGATGAATGTCCAGCGTACCATCTCTTCTCTCTCCACAATTTGGCTAGATAGTGTTAACTTTAGGACGTTGTAGGTCAGCAAATATCTTGCTAGTTTTGATGGAATTGTTCAAGCCATGTACGTTCCAATTCGTAGATCTAGGTGTGTTAGCCAACATCAACTGTGCCTCATAGCCAAAATAATGAAGTCTTTTACATGTATACTTTGCAATGTGTGGTACAGGAGCAGGTTGTGCTTGTTTACCTAGGTATTTGTTGTTTATTGTTGGTAATGTTACATAACAGCTGCTATTAACGTATATCCCTCCCACCCACACCCTCACCCCCAACTCTGCCAGTGGTATGTCGCACAATATTTGGCATTCCCCAAAGGGCTCTCTTGCAAGCCTAGGCAATCTACTAGCCATTGAGCATTAGGAATGCATGGCCAGCTATTCAAGAAAGTTTTTTTTTTACCTGTTGGAGAAATGGAGTGCAAATGGAAGAAGTATTGTGTCTGCTTTACTGGGGCGTGGCCCTACCAGTAGCTGGGAAAGCGCATCTGGAATATCATGGGTTTCTTGGAAAATTTGAGTGCAAAGGGAAGAAGTATTTTGTGTGCTTTACTGGGGCGTCACCCTAGCTGTATCTGGGAAAGTGCACGTGCCACATCATGGCTTTATGAGCATGGAGCCTTCGCAAATGGAATTGTGGGTATTCTCCAATGACGATTGGAGGGTGTGGTTTACCTGAAGGGGCGGTGACATATTTACTGAAAGGTAGATGTACTAAGGTTGGCAGACATGGAGAGACGGCGAGTCGGTGATAGCTTTGTGCACGATCTGCACAGGTATGCTGTGGAAAGAGGCTTCGATATTGACTTTCAGTTGGAAGGAGTGCAGGCTTTTTGGGCTAATGTTTATGAGTGGGGTTTCGGCTGCATGGATCTCCTTTGCAAATATGTGGTGTCTGTTGGTACTGTACATGTGGTGGTCGTGCATTTTGGAGGACTACATTTGGGGTACATGTCGTGTATGTTTGCCCGCTTATTTAAAGAAGTTGATGAGAGCTGTGATGCAGATATTTCCTGACACCAAGAGGACAATGGGAGAATGCCGGTGTGAGTTGTCCACAACTAGAGGTTGAGAGACATTGGATAAACAGAAGCGTTTGCGACTTTATGTCCAGTGTTGGGATGTTCTGGACGGACTATGAAAGCATTAATAACCAGCAAGAGTTCCAGTAGTTCCAGGAAAATGGCTTTTTTTTTTACTTCCATTGGCAATGCTGTTTTGTTTGCCACTGTGGACGAAGCGTTGCAGAGAATCCTGTAGAAATGTAAGATAACGGTTTATTTTCAGTGGAGAAAAATGTGAGGAGGAGAAGCAATCAGACAGTGAGCAAAAGAGAGAAAAACTAGAAAAAAAAGTATGAATGCATATAAAACAAAAACACGACAAAAAGGAAAACATGTGTTTTTAGACACCATCCTAAAGACACAATCCCCACCCCTTTATTTCATCCACCCCCTCCGACCACCCCAACACCCTCTCAACCACCTCCAGTGTCTAGCACGCTAATGCCGCGCAATCCGCGGTACTTTGAGGATTGAACGTGGCCCATCCGGTTGTTTTTAGGATGGCAGCTATAGCATTGCCACTGTGGAGGCAAAGCAATTGGGCAATGTGCTTACTGGTTGTGGTGTGTACACAAAGACTGTAAGAGAAGGTTTGTTTGTACAGATAAATGTAGGAGGCTATGGTGAACGTGTGCAAGGTAAGGGGCATGCATTTGAGGGGATTGGGTCCTCCGACGTATTCCATATCTATGACATGTAATCACCACAGCTGTGCTGCTTCGGAAAATCTTCGGCATCTGCGTCCTGCATCGATGACGTCGATATGCCGCCCTCGAGGACGACCTCCGACGGCCGACATCACTGGATGTTATAAGTAGGATGCACGACGCCCGTAGCCTCAGTTCCGTTTTTTCCGTAAACATGTTCGCTTTGGAGATCTCGGCGCGCCTCGACTCTTTGGAGTTTCTGTTCTTTCTCGGTTCTTAGAACCTGTTCATTTTGTGAAGTATATTCTTCGTGGAGATGTCTACCTCGTCTTCCACCCCGTGTCCGGGCTTTAAGAAGTGCAGTGACTGTAGGTCCAAGATGTCGGTGACGGACTCGCACAATGCCTGCCTCTGGTGCCTCGGGGAGGCCCATGACACGGATGACTGTGTCGACTGCCAGTCGCTCACGTCCAAAGCCTTGCGGGAGTGCAAGAAGAAGTTATCGGTAGGTAAGGTGTCCAAGCCACGGAAGTCGAGGTCTGCGGGGCTTTCGACAGACGATTTGAGGGGCGACTCTCTGCGTCGTTGTCGGAAGTCCAGTGGGTCTCGGTCCCGCCACTCCTCTGCTTCTTCGAGGCGCTCCCTGAAGCGCCGTCATCGGTCGTTTTCCCCGTCCTCATCCGAGGACTCTGCCCATCGGCGGGTCGCTTACCCCATCAAGCATGCAACGCCAGAGGAATGGGCTTTTTTCGGGCTCGGGTGGTCGGCACGATTTGCGGGAAATGTCCCGCTCGGACAAGGGGAATCGTTCTCGTCATGCCCATTCCAGGTCCCGGTCCTCGACTCGCTCGAGACCGTGTGCACCTGTGGTGTCTTCGAGGAAGACATCGACGCCGGTGGTGCCGAGGTCGTCGACGGACTCTTTCGAGGCCCCGCCTCCGAAGAAGTCGTCAACGCCATCGCCGCCCAGGCTGTTGAGGGACACGCTTGGGGCTCCGGCCTCGAGGACTGTGTCGACGCCATCGATGCTGTCGGCGCCGCGTTCTGCGTCAACGCCGATTCACTCGACGCCCTCAACGCCTTTTGAGGCTGTTTCGACGGGGGTTGCCCGGGGCTCGGTGGAACCACCTAGGAAGGCTCTGGCAAAGGTCAAGCATGGCTTTGTTCCACATTCTGTGCCTTCTTAACGCCAGCTTGAGTTTATTTCAGAGGTGGATGAGGGCTCTGATGATGACATGGTTCCGGATACGGTGCCGGACGAGATTCTCATGGGCCGTAGCCAAATTGAGGACCTGCGCCAGTCCCTGCACGATGCCAGTGGGCTGGACACCTCTCCGGAGGTGGAGTTTTGTAGGCCTGAGCCTGGCACTCATGCCGACTCCTCGTACCGGCGCCTTATGTCCAGGATCACCGAGTACTTGGGGTGGTCTGCTCCCCCAGGGGATTTTCTTCAGGATGACCTTACGGATAGCCTCGACCAAGATCCACCAACTGACCCGGTACTGCCGTTCCATATGGCTCTACAGAGGAGGGTGGCGGCGGCTTGGACTGCTCCGGAGAGTCTCCCGGCAGTGGGCAAGTCTTTGCCATGAAAATACCGCCCAGCCAGCCAGTAGCGACCCCCTGCTACTTGACCAAGCACCCCACTCTGGAGAGTTTGGTGGTGCAGGCGGCTACGGCCCCGGCAAAGCAGGAGTTGTATCCTACCATCCCTCCTGATAGGGGCGACAAGCGTTTTGACTGCTGGGCGAAGAAAGTGTTTTCTTCAGGGGCTATGGCGCTTCAGGCGGCCAACTCCGTTTGTGCCTTGTCACGTTTCACGCACACTCTGTGGAACTGTGTTTCCTTGGCGGCTGATCATATTCCCGAAGGGGACGAACAGGATGGTTTCCTTGCCATGGTTCAGGATGGCAAGGATGCCATGTGTGAGGCCGTTCAATCGGGTTTGGACATGGCAGATTGCATCAGCCGGTCTATGGCGGCGAGCACAGTGATACGCAGGTTTGCGTGGTTGCGGAAGTCGGGGTTTCCTGATGTGCAGGCCCGGCTCCTCAACATGCCATTTGACGGGGAACATCTTTTTGGTAGCAAGGCTGACGAGAGCCTTGAGAGGTTGCAGACCTCCAAAGCTGCAGCAAAGTCGTTGGGCGCTGCAGTTCGCCAACCTCCACCTTTTCGTCCTAGGGGACAGCAATGGAGGGGAGGTTCCTTTCGTTATTACTCATCCTTTGGTAAAGCGAGAGGAGCTGCCAGTCAAAGGGCCCACCGTAGGAGTGCCAGAGGTGGAAAACAAGGTACTCGAGGCAACGCCGCAGCCGCTTCAGCTCAGTCATGAGGCCATGTCCCATGGTTCGCCAGTTGGGGGAAGGCTGGCGCAGCATCTTGCAGAGTGGCGCGCCATTACTTCAGATGTGTGGGTTCTGGAGATCATAACCCATGGCTACTGTCTTCCTTTCCGGCAGAGGCCTCTAGACAATCCACCGGGGAATCTCTCTTTGAAGAGTCCGGATCCGCTCCTTGCGCAGGAAATTCAATCCCTGCTGGAGAAAGGCGCCATAGAACTGGTGCCTGTAGCGGAGAGGAACGAGGGATGGTATTCCCCTTATTTTTTGATTTTCAAGAAAGACGGGGGATTGAGACCCATCATTGACTTGCGCGGTTTGAAAAAACTCCTCAGGAGGGACAAGTTCAAGATGGTTACTCTCTCTCTCTCAAGTCTTCCAGGCCCTTCAACTTCAGAACTGGTTGGTGTCTCTCGACCTCACGGATGCTTATTTTCATGTGCCGATACATCCAAAGCACAAGAAGTACCTGAGGTTCGCGATTGGCGACTCGCACTTTCAGTTTCGGGTCCTGCCGTTCGGATTGACCTCCGCCCCGAGGGTCTTCACCAAGCTCATGGTAGTGGTGGCAGCGCACCTCAGGAAAGGGGGGATTCACGTCTACCCCTACCTGGACGATTGGTTGATCAGGGCGCGCTCTCCCGAGCAAGTCCTGGATCATCTGTCCGTCACCTGCCACTCCCTCCACAAGCTGGGCTTCTCCCTCAACTTAAAGAAGTCCCATTTGACACCGACTCAGAGGCTCCAGTACATCGGAGCGGTGCTCGACACGTCCCTGGGGCAGTGTTTTCCTCTTGCCCAGAGTCACCCGGTGTTCCAGTTCTTGAGATTGCTTGGCCTCATGGCATCCTGCATTCTTCTGGTGCCGGAGGCCAGGTTGCGCATGAGATCTTTGCAATGGGCACTCAAGCTCCAGTGGTCTCAGACCTCCGGCAGGTTGTCGGACCCTGTTCAGGTGCCGTCCTCGCTAACCCAGGACCTTCTGTGGTGGGCCGTCAAAGACAATCTGATGAAGGGGGCTCCATTTTTGGCTACCCTGGCCGGAGCTGACGATTGTGACGGACGCATACCTCGCGGGATGGGGAGCTCATGCCAACGAGGTGACAGTCAGCGGTCGTTGGTCTTCGTCGGAGTCTAGACTCCATATCAATCTGTTGGAGCTGAGGGTCTTCAGGCTAGCCCTGAAGGCTTTTCTGCCGACTGTGCGAGGGAAAAATGTCCTGATCCTGACGGACAACACGGTGGCCATGCACTACCTCAATAAAAGGGGGGGCAGGGTCACTTCCTCTGTGCAGGGAGGCGATGCAGCTCTGGTTCTGGTCAATCCAGCAGGAAGTTTCGATCTCGGCAGTTCATCTTGCCAGAGACGAAAACGAGACGGCGGACGCTCTGAGCAGGCAGAGCGTGATCTCTCACAAGTGGGAGTTGGCTCAGGAGATTCTCCTGGAGATCTTCGCCATGGGGGGGACCCCTCAAGTGGATCTCTTTGCCTCCAGTGTCAACCGGAAGTGCGAGCGGTTCTGCTCGCGGGGATTTCCTCCAAAAGGAGCCGTAGGAGACACGTTCGTGGTGGAGTGGTCCTTTCCACTGCTGTACGTGTTTCCTCCAGTCCCCGTCATCCCACAAGTACTGCGGAGGTTATGGAGGTTCGGTTCCCGGATGATCCTCATTGCTCCGGCGTGGGCCCGGAGGACGTGGTACCCGGACCTTCTCGACTTGTCCATCTGCCCTCCATGTCGTCTTCCCTACCGAGATGATCTGCTCTCACGGGAGGGGGGGTCAGGTTCTCCATCCAGAGGTCAGATCCCTCAGCCTTCACTCTTGGTTTCTGAAAGGGTGAGGTATAAGGATTGGGACCTCCCTGAAGTCGTGATGGAGGTGTTGCTCTCGGCCAGACGGCCAGCAACAAAGTCCCTGTACCGTTGCCGTTGCCGTAAGTTCTCTGCGACTGGTGCAGGGTTAAGAATGTGTATCCTTTTGCATGTGACATTCCCATGGTTCTGTCTTTTTTGCTTTCTTTGGCCCACAGGGACTTGCAAGTGGGTACCGTTAAAGGTTACCTGGCGGTGCTGTCCTTATTTAAGCGCTCGTCTGAAGAATGTTCCTATTTAAAATTCCTTTAATTTCTCAGTTTCTGAAAGGGCTCACTAATGTGTTCCCTCCGTCACCTTTCCAGGTGCCCGGTTGGGATTTGAACCTTGTTCTCAAGTTTCTGATGGGTGCTCCGTTTGAGCCTTTGCATTCTTGCCCTTTGAGACTGTTAACTCTTAAAACTGTATTTCTGGTTGTGGTCACTTCCGCTCGCACAGTGAGTGAGTTACAGGCACTTTAGGTTAAGCCACCCTTCACTGTGTTTCATAAGGCCAGGGTTGTCCTTAGAGTTCGTCCTTCCTTTCTTCCGAAGGTGGTGTCGGAATTTCATTTCGGCCAGAAGGTTGTTCTTCCAGTGTTTTATCCTCCTCCACATCCTGGTAAGGAAGAGGAGAGGCTCCATAGGCTTGATCCTAGGAGAGCGTTAAGCTTTTATATTTCACGCATGTCCCGGGTCAGAGTGGACGATCAACTCTTCATTGGTTACGCTGGAAAGCGTTTGGGACAAGCTGTGACGAAACAGACTTTGTCTCGCTGGATTATTTTGGCTATTTCTGAGTGTTACCGCTTGGCGGGTAAGGACCCACCGGTCGGCTTAGTGGCCCATTCTACCAGGGGTATGGATGCCTCTACTGCCCTACAGAGGGGTGTTCCTATTCGTAACATCTGTGATGCAGCCACAGTTTCGGTGCATACTTTTGTACGTCACTACTCCCACGATTCCATCCGTGGACAGGATCTGGCCTTTAGCAAGGCGGTCCTTTTCTCCGCAGTTTGATTGGGCATTCTAAATTTCTGTTTTCCAAATTCTTTTCCCACCTCCTTGCATTGGTACTGCTTTGGGAGTCTGTCATAGATATGGAATACGTCGGAGGACCCACTCCCCTCGAAGAAGAAGTTATTCTCTTACCTGGTAACGTTCTTTCGATGGGATGGTCCGACGACGTATTCCATATCGCTCCCTTCCTGCCTTCCCCGCTACTGAATTTCTTATGCAATTACAGCTTACGTTTCTGCAAGGCTTTGTGTGTCAGACTGGCAGAAGACTGCTGTCACACGTTCTGGGAAAAAACTACAACTGAGGCTACGGGTGTCGTGCATCCTACTTATAACATCCAGTGACGTCGGCCATTGGAGGAGGTCCTCAAGGGCGGCGCATCGACGTCATTGACGCAGGACGCAGACACCGAAGATTTTCCGAAGCAGCACAGCTGTGGTGATTACATGTCATAGATATGGACTACGTCGTCGGACTATCCCATCGAAAGAACGTTACCAGGTAAGAGAGTAACTTGTTCTTCTGTTTGTATGCATGCACTGCACGTAGTTGCTTAACGTTGCTACTATACATTCTCTGCTGCTTTTGTGGGATCACTTTTCTGACATTTGTAGTACATGCATTACAATGGGAAGACCATATTGTGAAGTGTATAAGGTACGTGGCAGGCATGATGTTGTTATGCATGCAATGTGTGCATCATATCTTATAATGTGCTATGGTACTTTCTGCTGTTTGTATCGCGCTTACATACAAGTGTGTGACAGAGTGCTGAGGAAAGGAATGCAGAACTGAGGCCACACAGAGGTATTGATTCCTCCAGGCCAGCTGACATTCACAGTGTGCAAGTGAATGGGGAGGGGGAGGGCAAAGTGCAGTATATGGGAACAATAAGAAATAGAAATTCATGCAACTATGGCCGGTGCTGGCAAGTGGAAGGATAAGTGTCGACATAAAGTGGTGGCTGCACTGTTAGGGTTCTAAAAAGCAGTCTGCAAGTGCAGGGATGGAACTATAGGGAGGGAGATGGCATGGGACACAGATTATAGGGTGGGTACGAAACCAGTGCAGAATACCTTTTAGCCAGGAAGTGAGCAGGGGAGAGGAGGGGAAAAAAAGAAGTACATGGAAAGGTGTTCAAGTGCTTTCAGAGCCCACCATCCTTCTGCTCAAGGTCCAGGGAGACAGAGAGCGTGTTGTACAGGGAGGCTGCAGCAGAAGAAACACCTGTACCACCATCTGGTTGCGTGTACAAGCAACTGACCCAGATGGAGTAGGAGGCTGATGAGGGAAAAGCTGGAGCAAGCAGATATTTAGGAAGTGAGAGTGGAAGGTAGTCAGGTCCCAGGGACCAGATGTCATTCTGCGTAATGCATAGGGCTTTTATTTTATTGTTCACAGTCACTGGGAGCTAGTGCACACATTTTAGTACAGCAGAGATAGGATCCCTGCCGTGCAGGGGAAGAACAAGTTGTGCTCTCTTTTATGGATGAGTTGCTGAGGACAAACAGTGGAGGCGGTCACATTTAAAAAGAGCCTGTGGCAACAGTGCAGCGTACACAGCACCACACCCATGCAGACACTGACCTTTTGGAAAGTGCCTCTAGGTTGCTAAAATAAATTCAGTGGTGCATTTAGTGTCTTGTTTTTACGAGTTATGTAGTAGATGGGTTAGTGAGGAACACATGTGGTACGATTGTGGGAAGGCAAGAACAGAGTTACTGTTTTGCTAATATAGTGTATGATATGGGTAAATGAAAACATTGAAAGCACATACCAACAAATTGCCACTTCATGGTGGCAGATGGGAGTAACATCAGTATGCTTTTCAAAGACCTAGTGGACGCTTACAAGCAGATAGCGTGCACAAAGGCACTTCTAACAGAGTTGTGCACATACTGCCACATTTTCTTTCATAACTGTGTTTTGTGGTAATGGGTGCTTATGTGGATCAATTTGCATGTATAACTCCTGCAATGTTTTACTGCAGTTTCCACTGGATGTGCTTCCCAATAACAGCATACGTGCAGCCTGATTTTGTAACGGTAAATATGAAGTGTTGTGGAGAACTGACATTGTAAGATGCTGAAGTCTTGGAGGGCATTGGTTGATGCGTGTGTGTGTACTTACAAATATCTAATAAGGTTGTGGTGGGAAGAGGATAGTGGAAAGAGAAGGACTGTTCATGCTGGGGTGCAGATACTTTGCGAGGCGCAAGTGCTATATCCTGTGCTTTTGAACATGCTGGCCAATGGAAATGCGATAGTTGCAATTGTCCAATGAGGTGGTTAGTGTGTGCGTCACAGGAAAAGGCAGCCATATTTTGTTTCATTGCTGTGTGTAGTGAGGCGGGCAGAGATGGCGAAACGCAAAGTTTTCATAGTGGGTGATCGCTTTGTGCTCGATCTGCTCCAGTATGCCGTGGAAAGAGGCCTTAATGGCAATTTGAATTTGGGCGAAGTGGACGCTTTGTGGTGCAGTGTCCCTCTCCGTACTTTCGACCATTTGATTGAAGAATGTCGACGAGTGGCCACTTTAAGAACTGTAGACGTTGTGGTACTGCATTATGGAGCATCGCTTTTGGGTTCAATAGCTTATGCAAGTGTGTACCATTAACTCAAAAAGATGACTGAAGTGCAGCACATTTTTGCCACTGCAAAGGTGCTTTTCTCATGTACACCACCAAGTCCAGCATATAACTATTCCAATGAATGTTGTCAGCAGCCAGAGGTGGGAAGGCATCTTATCAACAGAAGCATGTGTAACATTTTGCATGCTGCTGGGATGTCCTCCTGTAAGAATGAGAACATTGGTTATCGATATCTGCACCTTCTCAATGGAAATGGCATTTCATTTTCACCCAGTGGCAACGCCATTTGGTTTTTCCAATCTACAGGCTGCACTGAAGACGCTATTGTAAGAATGTGAGTCACAGAGCACCAAATAAAAATCATTATAAAAGCCTGAAAAGGGAGTTTTTACTGTGGAAGCTGTTTTAAAAAATAAAAATAAAACAGCTTTTTTTAAAAGCCACCACTACAAAGGACATCCCCTACCTTGGTTGACATTTATTCCCCTAATCCCGCACGTGCACACCAGCAAAAATGTGCAGACATCGCCAAAGTTGCAGGGTTGTAAGTGTAACATACGCCCATTTTGCAAATGCACATATTCTGTTTGCGATTGTGGCGGACACAGGATTGCGCAGTGAGCTTTGTGGGTGTGGAGTGCATGCCGAGACTGTGTTTTACGGTTTATTTGTTCACCTTAATGCAGAGGGTGAGCTTATGGCTGTGTGTTGTATGAGTCACAGCGTTTGCTTTGTAGGTGAATTGCACATGCATTACTTGACAGTGAATGAAAAACGGTGTCTGATGGGAGTTGTGTGCAGTGTATCATTTTGGTTTGTATGCGTATGGAGCACCTACACTGAAGTGATTGCTTTTGGTTTGTCTGTGTGAGACTTTGCTGATGCTCGATCCCAACAACATCATTGTTGTTGATTTTGTAGGGAGAAATGCACACCATGTAACACAATGTTTAGTGGCGTTTGTGCTGAGAGGGGGTAGTAGGCGAGGCAATGATTTTGTTTCCGATCTCCTGCATAATTTTGTTTCCCAATATGCAGCCACCCATGTAAAGACGTTATTTTTTATTTGGTTTGGAAATGGAGAAAGTGCGGTACATTGTG
Source organism: Ambystoma mexicanum (assembly GCF_040938575.1). Classification (NCBI taxonomy): domain Eukaryota; kingdom Metazoa; phylum Chordata; class Amphibia; order Caudata; family Ambystomatidae; genus Ambystoma; species Ambystoma mexicanum. The sequence continues at coordinate 649,003,818 of NC_090936.1, forward strand.
AAGAAGTGTATTTGTGTCTTTTTACAACGTGTGCCATTGTCGTACTGTACAAATGGGAATCTATCCTTTGACAGCACGCGCATTTTTCCCCCACACATAGTGTTCTTTTTCCTATGACTGCATTTTCCATTTCTGCACGCTCTACACTCATTGCTTTGGTGCCCTTTTTGGAAATATAGGAACAATGTTTCTCCTTGATGTTGGGCACTTGCGTCCGTGAAAACGCACTGCAACACGCACAACAGTCTCTTTCAACAGCCACCTATTTCTACCTATTTCCACTGCAGTGTTTTCCACACTACCACCGTTCCTTCCATTTAGCATACAATTGTGTGGCGGGTATATGATGCGTGTTGCACTGACTCCCTTCATTGCCACTTACATTGTGACACTCTAAAAGGAGCTTTTTATGATAATTCTGCACTAAAACCATTCTTAAAGGGACATTAAGGTGCAGTTGTGATATTGCCTACATAGCATCATTTCTAAGTACACTATGCTAAAGCAACGTTATGTTTCTCAATGCCCTAATAAAAACCTATGAAATTCATTTGTGATGTCATCTTTGATGTCATGAGTGTTAGTCCCTGCAGTGCACAGTGGTAGCGTGAGTTATGGTTGCGTACTGTATCATAACTTGTGAGTTTCTGGGTTTTTAGGTTTTACCTGTAACCATAACGTCCCTGTAGCAAAGTTTTTCCATTGAATTTCATAGGTTTTTAGTAGTCCACTTTAACCATAACGTTGCTGTAGGCTTGTTTTTTCAGTAAAGACAAAAGGTTTTTAGTACAGCAACTTAAACATAACGTCCTTTTAACAACGTGTTTTGTTATACATGTGTATTTATATTCATATTCTGTTGATTCCACCAAAAGTGCATAAATAAAGGCAGACTTCCAAATGGAAATCTTTTAAAACTAGTATTATGCTTCTATATTAATTAAATACCAACCGTGTGCTTTATGCCACTTCTGAATTCTACACACTTTCCTAAAAAGAATAGAGGCTAATGTGATAGGATTCACCTATTTTTAAAAGTAGTGTATCGCACCAAACAATTTTTCTACACAAAAGGAAATAAAGCCAACAAATTATTGGCGGCCAAGTTAGGTAAGCAGACTAAAAAAAACAGAATAGATTTCCTGAGAGATAAATCAGGCAAGGGTACATACTCTGAGGAGGGCAAACGCTGCATCATAGAATTTTTCAAGGAACATGCGACTCCACATGAAGGAGACCCGCAGCTCACTAAAGAGTTTATAGCCAAGGCAGATCTCACAAAATTATCACAATCCCTTAAGGAATCCATAGAAGCTCCCATAATCGGCGGAGGAAGTGTAACTTGCCATCAAAGCCCTCCCTATTGGCAAGGCTCCGGGCCCTGACGGTTTCATAAACAAATTTTACAAAACCTTCGCAAAAGAAATCACAGCGCATCTCACGAAACTATTCAACATTCTATGGGAAATGGGATCCGTTACACAATCTATGGCTGAATCGTACACAACCCTACTCTTAAAACCCGGAATAGATCCGGCAGACTGTGCCTCCTACCGGCCCATAGCTTTGCTCAATACCGACACCAAGCTGTTTAGTAAAATCATAGCGCGGCGCCTGGGGGAGGTCTTATCTATGCTAATAGACAGGATCAGACGGGGTTCATTCAGGGCCGCTCGACTCATGATAACATTCGGAGAGCAATAGATCTAATAGCCCTGGCCCCTTCCATACCAGGCCCCCTTTCTCTGCTATCCCTTGACGCTCACCGGGCCTTTGATAGCATGTCATGGGTCTACTTGCACTTGGTCTTGAGGGGCTTTGGATTCGGCTTGAAATTATCCAAATTAGTCCGGCCAACTTTTGGATCCCCTCTACCCAGGTCCGTGTTAATGCTCATTGGACTCCACAGATACCTCTAGGCAGAGGGACCAGGCAGGGGTGCCCCCTATCACCTTTGGTTTTCGCACTAGCAATAGAGCTACTAGCACAACACATCCGGCTGCACCCCAAAATCCAAGGATTTGAGGTAAAGGATCAGACCCATAGAGTAGCGTTATATGCGGACGATATGCTCTGCTTCTTAAGAGAGGCCCAGACCTCAGAACCCCCTGCTCATGAACCTGCTGGACTGTTTTGCTCAGATTTCGGGCTTCTCTATAAACAAGGTCAAATCCAAGGGCCTGAATCCATCCGAAACGCCTGAGGTGCTAAATGCCTTACAGAATAGCTTCTCTCTTAATTGGGTAAACTCTAAAATAACATACTTAGGAGTGCAGTTAACTCCTGCTTACTCTGGTCTGGCGAGGACCAATATTCCTCCACTAATAAAAAACGCAAAAGACTCTCTTCTAAAATGGGCCCCTCAGGAGATATCATGGCTGCATCGCATAACAGCTGTTAAAATGACTCTGCTGCCCCGGCTTCTTTATGCATTTCAGGCGCTCCCAGTCCACATCCCGGCGCGTGATCTACAGGATTTGCAGAAAGAGATATACCGCTTTATTTGGCAGCGTAAAAAACCCAGAATCCAACGCAAAATCCTCACCAGAAGCAGGCAACTTGGAGGCCTAGGGCTTCCCTCCATTCTAAGATACTACTGAGCATCTCAAATTGCCCCCATCCTGGGTTGGGCTATACAAAATGATCCCCCCAAATGGAGGGAATTTAGCAACTATTCTCTGAAGCTCCCCTCTCTCACCTTCCCTTCCTACCGCGGGAGGCACGAACCTCCCAGATGCCCCTCCTCTCCCAACTACGAGCTCCATGCTCAGATGCTGGGACAGGCAGTCCACTATAAGGGGGATTGCCCCGGGACTGGGCCCTTTAACCCCAATCACACAGAACCCAGCATTTAACCCGGGGCTTCAGCTCAGCTCATATCAAAATTGGGAAGGAACGAAGAATTTGAGGCTGCAGGAGATATATGCCGATAACATCCCTTTGACTTTCATTCAGTGTAAGGTGAAATTTAACCTCCCAGAAACCGAAAGATTTAGATACATACAACTCAGGCACTGGGCCACCAACCCGTCAGTAAAAAAGGCCGCTACCAGGCTTCCCACAGGACTAGAGATAACAGCATCAGAAGGGCAACTCTCACACAAAGTGGCTACGTGTTACCGACTCTTAGAAAATATCCCAGAGGAAGAGAAACTCTTATATGTTAGCATGGGAGAAGGATTTGGGAGGGAGATAGCTCCTGAATCATGGCAGAGAATCTGGGATAGAACACACAAGGCTTCAAGATGCATTACGGTTCAAGAATGCGCTGTGAAAATATGCTATTGATGGTATTTCACCCCACAGAGGTTGCACGCAATTAATGTAGACTACCCTGATGTATGTTGGCACGGGTGTGGGGCTAAGGGAGACTTGGGGCACATGTGGTGGCACTACACAGTCAATCAATCCTTCTGGTTGGAGATTAGATCCAAAATTAAGGACATTTGTGGAACCCTTCTCCCCATGGACCCATTAGTTATGGTGTTGGGCGATGCACCGGAAGATGGATCCTATCCTCAATCTGGTCCCAGAGCGCAACGAATTACTCAACTATTGATGGCTGCCCGCCTTATGCGCGCACGGTTCTGGAAGGAACTGGAGGCCCTCACATTGCACATTGGTGGGTTAAGGTCTGGGAGATCTTGGGAATGGAGAAGCTAACTGCTGCAATAGAAAACCGGACAGACACATTTTGGAATATCTGGAGCCCGTTCCTAAACTATGTGGAAGAAAAGGAACACATGTTTTTTCAACCAAGACTGGTTAAATATATTCTGCAGCCTTGAATAACTTGGAGTGATGAAGTGTTCAACTGAACCGAAACCACAAGGAGGGGGGCGAAGGGTAATGGAGGTAACACCTGGAACTAAAGGGGATGATGGTGGAAAAGGTTTTTTTTTCTTTTTTTTCTCTTTCTTTCTCTTCTCTTTCTCCTTTCTTCACTTCAACGAAGAACGCCATGGAACACAAAGCAACAATTCTACATCCCCAGGGACATTTGCAAAATATACTTACTAATAGAATCATTAAAATGTTAAAATGAAACGTTTATGCATAGTGGAAGCACAGTGATGAAGGCCAAGGTTATAAAATAAAATTGGCTAATTTTGATAGGTAACCCATTGAAAAAAAAAAGTAGTGTATCTATCTTCATCTTTAAAGCAAAAGCTATAGTTCCAGTTTTGTTGGGCACCAACAGCTAAACTGTTGAGGCTTATGTGATGATTGGCACTATTTACATCCTCCCTCCAATTGGATTCCAAAGTGAAATCACAGTTACTATTGAATCCTGTGGGTTGAGGGATATCTTTTGTTAAGCGCCACCTCAGAGATGAGGATACTTTTAAGGAGCTGCTGAACACTTATAGAGGTATGTCGGGTTTAATTATTTTTATTTTTAAAAAAATTATTATTGCAGTTTTGAAACAAACACAAAAACCTTCAGGCAAAAACCATTCCCCTCAAATCTGGAAAACCTAATTTCCCCCTCCCCCCATTATCATACCCTATTCCAATATCACGTTTACTCCCTTCCCTCCCCCCTGCACCCCCTTGAACAGTGTCTCTTTCTGTGAAATACAACAGTCAATATAGGTTTCAAATGTTGCATGTGGGGAATCTTTCCTCCTTTGACAATCAGGCTTATGTCTTTGGCCACCTCCTGGGAGGCTTCCCTTATTTGTACAGAAATGTAAAGCTTAGACAATTCCTACGTCAGGCGAAGTTAAGCCCGCTCCAAGTGTGTTTTCCTTCCGGTGCAAGCTCCATATCCGCTTATGTAACAGTTTGTTCTTTTAGTTTTTGTTCACATACTTCGCCATGAATTCACCCCACAACGTTTTGTGCGGCGCTGACTTCCCATGGAGCCCAGCGGTTATCCTCTCCATTGTACATATGTTTATGGCAACATTAATCCACTCCCTCTTGCTAGGTATTTCAGCGCCTTTCCATTGCATCGCTAGGCAGGCCCTTGCAGCCAGCAAGAGGAACGCTGCAACTCCCGTCAATCTCCTGAATTCCCTGTCAGTTCCCACTATCCCAAATAATATCAGCAATGGCGTATTATTATGGTGAATCCATCTAACTCCTTGACCCAGCCCAGGACTTCATCCCAGAACACCTTGATACGGGGACAGCCCCACCACATGTGCCAATAATCTGCTCTCTCGCCACACAAACGCCAACACCTCGGGTCAGCCGATTGGAACATCATTGAAAGCCCGACTGGGTCGTGTTGCCATCTATGGAGAAGCCTGATGGCATGTGATTTGTACTGACTCGCAATCAAAGTCTGTGAGGCCCCTTTACATATTCTTCCCCAGAGTTCAGGGTCTATATCCACCCTCATATCCCTTTCCGACCTTTGTCTCAAGCGCTCCGTAGACCACTACCCTGTGCTTACTTGTGCACCATACATCACTGAGACCAGGCCCTTCATTCCCCTCCTTTTGTGTCAGAGCTCCTCAAAGGGGGTAAGGTTTCTCTGAATCCTCTCCCTCCATTTTTCATCCATAAGGTCCCCCTTCAGCTGAAGGTAGTGAAAGACCGAGAGGGGGCCTATACTCGGTGACTCCTCATGGTCAGTGATAGAACAAAAAGTGCCCGCTTTCCAGAGTTGGCCCACCCTCTCTAATCCCGGGTTTGGGATGGCCTCCCGAACCCCTGGTGCACATATATGACTCAGGGGGGACAACCAAGAGACCACTCATTGCATATCAGTCCGCTCCTGCCAAATCTCCCATGTGGTGCCAAGAATCGGTTGGTCTCTAATCCATCCTAAGAGCTTCTTTCTCGGTACCCACAGCCACTCTGTGACAGTGGCAGGGGATAGGTTATTGTTATCCAGGTCAACCCTCTGGAGACCCTTCTGTCTCCCCAGGTTGGATATGAGGACCCTTAGTTGTGCAGCTTCATAGTACTTATTCAGATTCGGGAGTCCCACACCCCTCAGCCCCCGCTTATCTTTGGGCAGTGTAAGGACATCATATGCTACCCTAGCTTTCTTCCCCTCCCACAAGAATTTCAAGATCGCCCCTTTACCTCACGAAAAAGGACTCTGGGAGGAGAATCGGAAGCATTTGAAAGGCATATAAAAATCTAGGGAGGCAAACCATCTTCAGAGCATTTAATCGCCCCATCCAGGGTATGGTCAGTTTCCTCCACATGTCGAGGTCGGCCCTCAAACTGGAAACGAGTGGGGGGAAATTAGCTGCGAGTAAATCCCCCAGCTCCCTTGTAAAATTGATCCCCAGATACGGCAATGTGTCTCCTCCAACCGTTACCCCCAGGGGGTCAAATCTGCTGACCACTCCATCCCCTAAACCCTTAATGGAAATAGAGTCAAATTGGCCCTATTAATCTTGAAGCCGGACAGCTCGCCATAGTGTTGAATCACCTCAATCACCCGAGGTATGGATGTCAATGGGCCCCTCGTGTGCAACAGCAAGTCATCTGCATATAGGGCCACCTTATACTATACTCCACCAACCGTTAGGCCTTCCACTTGGGGGTCCCCTCTGAGCCAAAGGCTCTATGGAGAGGGCAAATAAAATCGGGGAAAGGGGGCAGCCCTGTCTCATGCCCCTGCTAAGATTGAACCACAGTGAGTAAGTTCTGTTGACAGCCACTGATGCCCTGATAAGGTGTACACCACCATTATCCCTCTCCTAAACTTGGACTCCATTCCTACCTTCTCCAGTACCCTCTCTAGAAAGCCCCATTCAACCCTATCGAATGCCTTCTCGGCATCCACAGAGAGAAGAACCGGGTCACCCCCCCACCCACCCCCCATCTTCCAAGACTCATGGATCAAGTGTAGAGATTTCCGCATCGTGTCCGCCCCGTTGCCCCATTATAAATACGACTTGGTCCCGGTGTATCAGGCGAGGCATGCATGGTTCCAGCCTCACTGCCAACACCCTTGTGTAAATCTTGATGTCAATGTTCAAAAGTGATACATGACAGTAAGAACCACACCTCTCCGGGTCCCTCCCTTCCTTGTGAATCACTGTAATGAATACCCGCGAGAAAGATTGATGGGCTTCTCCTGTCTCAAGAATGTCATTGAAGAGTTTGACTATGAACGGGAGGAGGGGGGAGATAAATGATTTAAAGAATCTGGCCTTGTAGCCATCTTCCCCAGGTACCTCCCACAGTGGCAATCGTAACACCGCCCTCTTGATTTCCTCTGCCATGATTGGGGCGTCAAGTTCATCAGCCTCTTCACGAGCAAGTCTCGGCATCTGCGTATCAACTAGGTACGGCCCTACGTCCATGGTTTCCGCATTGACTTCTGACTTGTGTAGGGTCTCATAGAAAGTGGCAAATGCATACGGGATCCCCCCGAACCCTGTTTTCAGGCCTCACCCTCCTCCTCTATGTCCTTTACCCACCTCTCAGCCTGCTGTCCACGTAATCTGGCAGCTAGTAGTGCATCCGCCTTATCCCCCTTCTCATAACATTTTTGTTTCAGGAATTGTAATTTCCTAACTATTTGGCCTTGGTCAAGCAGCCTAAGCTCTTCCCTTTTCTGTCTGGCCTCAAGTACCTTGCTCTCCCTCCTCTCAGTGGCTGCCCTCGCCACCCTGTCAAGTCGATCAATTCCCCCCGCAACTTGTCCTCGATTAGGGCCTGCTCCCTCTTCCGTGCTCCCTCCCGAATCTGTATTCCTCTCCATGTCGCTTTCCCTGCTTCCCACACTGTCTTCCTCAGAACCTCTCCCGTGTTATTGAGTCTAAGGTATTCCCCTATTTCCTCTGACATCTCCTCTCGAAACACTGGGTCCTTCAACAGGGTCTCGTTGCATCTCCACTTTGACTCTTTCCGCTGCCCTTTCCGCGGCAGACCCAACCAATCTAATTCCACTATTACCATATCATGGTCTGACCATGCGACCGGGGAGATCTCGGAGCCCAACACCACCTCCCATAGCCCTCCCAAAACATACACATAATCTATCCTGGTAAAAGTACCGTGGGGTGCTGAGTAAGAGGTATACCCTTTCTCATTTGGGTGGTAGCCCCTCCATGCATCATTGAGCCCATACAGCTCCACTATCTCTACGTCCTCCGCACACGCACTCCCCTGTGGCCCCTAACCCTCCCCCCCTGCCAGTAAACCGTAGCTAGCGTGAAGCTCACATTCTGCACCGAACCAACCACAATCAGGGCCCTGCCTCAACATCCGCCTACACTTTGGTCAACTCCATTCTCAGCCTTCTCCTGACAAGAATACCAACCCCCCACTTTCCTCAAAGGACCGGAGCCCCAAAACACTTGTCCAAGTCCCCTCCGGGAACCCTCCTTTCCTCCCCTTAGCGTATTTAGTCTCCTGGAGAAACATCACGTGCAAGCCCGCTCTATGAAATTCTCGTGCCACTAATGACCTCATCGTGGGGGAGTTCATTCCCTTGGCATTGTGTGCCCACCCTCAGAAGGCCACTCCGCATCAATGCCCGACTCTACTGCCATTCTCTCTGTTCCGTGCCTCTAGACCTTCACCCCCCCCCCCTCTCCGGGCGACCAACCCCATACACCAGCTCCCCACTGCCCCATGAATTCTGCTTATAAAAGACCCATTTCTTTCTCCCCTCTCCCCTCCCTTGACGGCATCTGACACCACCCGGTTAACATCACTGGGTCTAGCTCGAACCACCAGCAGGGAACCATTCACACCATGGGCCCTTCACTTCCAAAGCTCTTAACCAATGAGCCCCTGGCCCTCCCCCAGATAGGGCAGCGCGCACCAGAACCCCCTTTGTTCCCCCACCACTAAAATCTAGTCCATGGGAGACTCAACCTAGTGTCATCCCGGAACTCACTATGGCCCCCTCCCTCTAAGTTTGAATTTCTCAACAATCACTCCGCTCCTATTTGGCAACATAACGGAGCACTGGATGTGTTTCAGGAGTCGACCACCGGCGAATCGTTCATTCTCCCGTACTTCCTGGAACCCGGTATGCGCCTCTGTTTTGGTCCCAGGATGTGCCACTCCCTGTCGTCGTCCGCCCTTTCCTCCCGGTTCTGCCCATTCTCTTGTTCACCCAGGAACTCGGACATGCATCTGCGGAGCTCCTTCTCGGTCCTCAGCCTCTGTTTATGTCCATCCAGTTCAAATGTGAGGGAGAACCGGAAGCCCGATCGATAGCGAACACCTTTTTACTGAAGCCACTTTATCAAGGGCACGCACATCCTTCTACTAGCTAGAGTCAGCAAGGCTAGATCCTGGAAGATCCTCACTCTTGTCGAGCCATAGGTGATTGGACACGTCTGCTTTGCTTTTTCAAGGGTTTTGATTTTATCACTATAGTTGTGGAACCGGGCTAGGACAGTCCTGGGTCCCCCAGCCACCAACCCCCCTCCTGCTCTGTGTATTCTCACAAACTTCACCCCGCCGATGGAGTCATCCTCGAATACCAACTTTGTAACTTTGTGCAGCATTTTTTTAAAGTCTAGCTCAGTCTCCCCTTCCTTGTCCGGAATGCCAAAGAACCTCAGGTTGTTCCGTCTTTCACGATTTTCCAAATCGTCCATCTTTAAATGGAATTCCTCTTCCCAATTCTCCAGGTCGATTATCCTTTGGTCCATTTGAGTCTCCAGCATGGAGTTCTCCACCGGTGAAAGGACTTCTGCTCCGGGGATCTTGTGAGGGTCCAACCAGCACCCACGTCGTGGAGGGAGAGGCGGGGGGCAGTCGGTCAAGCCTCCTCTCGGGCCCCCACAGGCCCCGCTGTTCTTCTCTCCTTCCCTTACTTAGCACTGCTGCGACAGGGGAGTTTCACTTTTGATTTCGCTGCCGCCGGCCCCAAGTGTTTCTCAGCGGTTCCTGGCTCAATTTACTACGCTCTTCGACCATCTGATGCAGGGAAAGTTCACCCACTTCTATGTCCACTCACTCTTGGGGTAAGGGGGCCAAAAGTGGGGGCTCGCACCCCTTTTGGGGACCGTGGGACTAGAGTATCACGCAGAGGCAGCCTGCATCTCTGCGCCCCCTAGTTTAATTATTTTTGTATGCAGATTTAGCGTAGCTTCGTATTGGAGTTATGTTGGTTAATGCTTTCATGGAAACATCTGCTGCAGGCAGCGTCGCAGTGTTCGGAGCGATGCATCAGCATTCAGGGTTTGACTGGCCCAATTTCCCTCTATGGTGGATCAAGCATGCCCTGGCATGGCCCTCACAATGTCCCCTTTTCCATGGAGGGCTCATTCCCTACCTATAGTGCCCCGTGTGTTTTTTTTTCTTCCAGTAGACCATAAAGTAGGCTTCCCTCAATGTATCCTTTTAGGAATGCAGGGTAAATCTGCCCTTTTCTTCCTGTGGCAAATAAAGCATTTCTCTTCCACATGTGCCTCATTGTCTCTGGAGCATAGCCGATCTATGCTATTAATGTGCCACATTTTCTTTGGAAGGTAAATCATGCTGCCACAACAACATTCCCAATTTTCCCTGAAATGTACATCTCTACTCCAAGCCAATTGACCCTATTTCTTTTGTTGGTAAGTTCGAACCCTCTCTTCAGAGGAAGACACCCACCCATTTAGGCCCTCTTGAAGCTTACTATGCCTGATCCAAAGAAGATTATGTCCTGTCCTCAGGTGGGGGTGGTGGTAAGAGCTGAGTGGAAACTTTCCTGTTTGGTGGGCGGGAGGGTGGAGTGGTACTTAGCGGCCAGCTGGCTGTCTACCTAGTTCTCAGGGGAAAAAAGAAAATTAAATTGGGCTTTTATATCACGATTCATTCCAGAGGCCAGCATCTGTGTGGGACCAGGTATTGAACCCATGATGCTCAGTGTTTTCTTCCTTCTAAAACAAGCATGTTGGCCCTGCGCTATCCTACCTAGTACTCAGTGAGATGGTAGATTAGGGGAGGTGGTTGGCTCTTATGTAACCCTGGGCATGGTTGCTCCAAGTTGCCAGGACTTGTGTGTTTCCTTCTAGCCTCACTCAGACCCTCCTCTCATTGGGAGCGCAGAGAGGGAGGGGCAAGCATATGAGGGGTGAGGCGGGGCTCGGTTAGAGGTGCAGGCATAGCTTCAGCGAGCCCTCAGCGACCTTTCAAAGAAATTTCAGACTCAATCATCCTAAAATCCCTGGCCAAAATAAAAACAACTTCAAAGACGGTTTGTTTGTGAGTTTACAAACAGAAATACGATTAGTAGATTACTTATTTATTTGCATACATCCATACAGGAAAATATGTTCTTTTGGTCATAAAAGAGCATACAAAAGGAAATATAGCAGATAAACATGAGGTAATCAGCCTCCTATAATGGAGAGAGTTTGAGTAGCTTTATGGCCGGGTTTGAGAAGGGGTATATTGGACTGATACCAGGAATAAATACAGTGGGCAAACTAAGAACAAGTAAATGTCAGTGGGTAGGCAGTCTAGCCGGCTAAGCGTGAGCTGTTAAGTGCTAGTGGGGTGGGGGAAGGAGAGGGAAAAATCTGGTTAGCAGTGATGGAAGGTATAAATCGTAGGGCTGGAGAGGTGAGTCAAGTGGATAATTTAGAAGCAAGGAGGTAGGATCTCAATTTGCTTTTGAGTACATCGACCGTCTTTCGAATTGCAGAGGGGAGGGAGTTCCAAGTAAGGAGAGCAAGATGAGTGAAAGAGTGGAAGCGAGAGAAAGCACAGTATGGGCGAGGTGCCACAAGGGTGTTGGAGGAGGCAGAGCAAAGGCTGCAACAGGGTTTGGAGGGGTAGATATGGGCGTGCCTTATCGTGGATGGATTTATACACTATTAGAGAAATTTGAATTTGCCCCTGTTTTGCATGGTGAGCCATCCAACTTGCTGGAGATAGGAGGAAGTAGCGATGAAGCAAGGGAGTTCAAAGAGAGTCCTGTTAGCAACGTTAATAATCTTGGAAGACCAAATAGGATACTGGCACAGTAGTCTGGTTTAGACAAGACAACGTTGTTAGGAGATGTTTGGCTGTTTTGATTGGAGGAGCTACCTCATTTTCCTGATATTTATAGAGATGAAGTTCAAGAATGTGTGTGAAGATTACTCTGTAGCCATCATCACTGGAATTTCCAGGATCAAGTTGTCATTTAACAAACTAATGCATTATGGGCACTTCAGTCTTAGTTAACTTCGACATATGAACACATTGTATTTAGTAACCTTGTACCAGTGTTAATTTAGGAGGGTGCTTGACAGGGCTCTCTCCTGGCACCTATTTCTGAGCCCCAGCACTTATTGTCTCAGACACAGATTGATTATGAGCATCAGTGAACCCCACTGAGCAGGTGCAAGCTGTAGTTTAGCAGCAAATGTGTCGGCACTGTGGGGAGCAGCTGTGGGTGGTGGCAGCAATGGTGGGGAACTGCCCACCTGCAGCGTCAGAAGCAAGCTAGAAAATAGTTGGGCACTGGCACTTATGTTCTTAAAAATTAAGCACTGCCTTGTACCAATGATTTGTGAAAGGGAAGCCCGGGATTGGAAATGTAGCGTTCCCATGATACTTGTTTGTATGTTTACCCCTATCAAAATGCTCCTTGTCTGTCCACTATAAAATTATCTTTTAACATTACAAGCAATTGCTTTTATTTAACCCTCAGATCATGGCATCAAATGAAAATATCTATTTGAAACTACAAAATGTCCCTTTCACCAGCCCATAATAAACCTGATTCAAATTCCAAAAGATCCCTGACAAGCTACTGGCGTGACCACCAAAGCAGACAAAACAACCCAATAAATGACACATTTTGTGTTCATATTATTGTAATCCTCAAAGCCTATCACTGAAAATCTCCTTTTTTGTTGAGATATTTGTTCCTCGAAAATATCCCTGAATTTCACTTGCTGGTAAAATGAGTGATGTTTTTTGTTTTTTTCTGACCCAAAACACAGTGTCATGTTTCATGCCAGTAAAAGAGACAATGATGTGGGGTTGTCTCATTCAAAACCTCAAAATGCCTCTTCCACATTGTAACCTATCTGTATAAAAAAGATAAATATTGGTTGTGTTAAAAAAAAGTAAACTGATAAAAATTGATGTGGGAATGTGACCAACATCTAAACATCATGTACATACAAAACATCACAATAGCAAATGCAAAGATAAGCAACAATACTGTAATATGAAAAAACAATAGTATTGAAAACAAATGTAAAAACCTAAAAAAATAAGTCATTTCATTTTTTTATTTATTATGTTTACCGTTCAGTTTTGAACTTTGACCCAAAAACCATCACATTAAACACTTAATTTCCATTTAAAAAAATTCTTTTTTCCTAAAATCCAGTTCATATAAAAGAGTAAATTCACAATTAATTCAGATAAAAATAGAAACAGCTATCATAAGTTCAATTCAGGTTCAGAGATAAAAATAATTCAGCACAGCTATAATTAATGAGATCGAACGACCACTTATTAGAATGTCGAACTATGTTTCACGTCCCAGCAGTCTATACTCCCCCTTAAATTTATCAAAAGACACCTTCCTTGGATCATTTACAGCTATGCAATTGTCCAAAAGATGAATCAAAGTTTCTCGCTTCTGATGACAAAATCTACAATTTGCATGGAACATAGGGTCAGACGGAGTCTCTAACACACCTTAAATTAATATCACATTAAATGTGATTCTTAAAAATTAATTTAAAAAACTCAAACTCTGGAATTTTCCCAAATACATTAAAAGACTTCTCCAGGGGGGATCTGGCATGGATTCACATGCTCATGAATATTCCCCGTTGTCAGGCCGGGAATCCTCGGTAAAAAGAAGAAGCAGTATTGCTTTATATGCTTGAATACTGCCCATCACCCATTATCCAATCGCTGAAGACCGGGGGGAGGGGGTTATACTCAAATGGCTAGCCAATCTGCTAGCCAAATTTTCTCTTTAGCTTTGTTAGGGTTGGTTAGCAAAACCTCCATTGAGATGCTAGTTTCGTCCATGAATAGCCTTCACTTGTTTCCCCAAGTTTCAAGGATTCCCTTTCAAATTCCATTGCCAGTTTAGTTCTCTCAAAACCAGAGCCAGGGTTAGCTAACCAACATTTCCTAAAGAGTGAAAGACCTTCCATATAATTATGCCCTTTAACGAAAGAAGTCCAATTTCTTGTTGAATAATCACAATTGGGGTGCTCCTCGGAAGTGGTAAAAGACTTTTCTAGAAGATACCCTCTAGATAGTTCCAATTCACTCTATCCAAATTTATTAAGGTATCCACACCATATGTTATCATCGGGACTACTTTTTGTTTGTCTAACACAAGTAAAGGGTATAAGGAATACAAGCCATACTTTTTGTTAATAATGGAAACTTGAACAGCTAGTCTTGTTTGTGTTTATTATTTATATTACGCACCAGACCCAGAGGTATTGTCATTTGGGAAGTCAGCTTCTCAACCCGTGGTAAGTCAACTTTCTTTTTATTATAACAAGTCCCCATATATCAATAATCTTGAACTATTGGCAAAGGTTTACCACTTAAGAACTAAGTTGAGCCATTCAAGGTTCCCTTCTTAGCGGGGTGAATTTTCATAACTTTTGACTTGGGGATATTAATAGTTAGGAAGTTTGTCCTTGCATATGTTGATAAAGCATCTAACTGCCTCTGTAACCCAATTGGGGTACGATCCAATAACACCAAGTCGTCGGTGTATAAACGCCACTGAACCTCACTAAGACCGACTTTATGTGGGAACACTTCGGCTGCTTCTAGATGCAAATTAAGATCTAATAAAAAAATAGGTTAAAAAGTGCTGGAGCCGAAGAGCAGCCCTGCTTTAACCCCTTAACGGTTAGTATCGGGGAGAGAGGTCACCCTGCTGATTAAGCTGAAAAGTAACTGATGTATCTATATGCATAGCCTGAATCAGCTCCAATAAATCCTCTGGGCAAGCCCAGGCTTTTAGTTTCCTCCATAGGGCACCTCTTGGAACGCTATTGAATGCTAATTTAAAATAAATAAAAGCCAAGTCTAGAGGAGCTTTTGTTTTAAAAGCCTTTGCTTTAAGAACATCTAATAGAAAACAATTCAGTGACGTGCCGACCCCCTTAACAAATCTCAATTGATTAACATCAGACACTTTGTTTACTAAAATCCAGTCATTTAGCTTATGTAAAAGAAGCAATGCAAATATTTTCCCTGGAGAGCCTAATAAAGCTATCGGGTGATATTTTTCAGGTAAAAGGCAATAGTCCTTTTTAAAAATAGGAACAATAATCGCTGTATGCCAAAACGGAGGAATTTGTTTGGCTAAAATTATTTGATTAAAAATCAAGGTTACAATTTCTGCCCATAGCTCTGGATTTGCCTTTAATATAGCATTAGACAAACCGTCCAGTCCTGGTGCTGTAGATGAACTAGATTGCCTTTACTAGCAGCAGAACCTTTTCCTCGTCTATTCTCATCAGCCAATGTGATTTTGGGCCCACTTCTCTGATTCAGTAGCAGAAGACTGGTCTTCATACTAATTGACAAAATGCGATGACCAGGCTTCTGGCGAAATAGGGTTAATTTGGAGAGCAATTTGAGGGGTTTCTTGCACTTTAAACAGCCTCTAAATTTCCGCGTTATAACTAGAGCCCATAGCCTTGCTTCTGCATCATGCTGCAAAATCATAAACCTGCATCCTCTCAACCACTGGGAATAATTCTGTTTTTATCTTTGCTCTCTGAAGACTAAAGTCTATCCAATTCTCTTAAGAAAGATTATTTATCTGCTTTTTCATTAGTCGTTTTGTAAGGACTATTTTCAAATCATAGACCTGTTTATGATCAAAGGATGGTCTAACCAAATTCGTGCATACAGTAGAAAATAAGTGCATAGCACTAACATACATGTCTTCAGGCCAAAGACTCTGCAAAGCAGACAGTTGGTAAAGTGAATTCAGAGAGCAAATAAAAGATTAAAGCTTTGGAACATTCAATTTCAAACGGGTACGACTCGTTTAAACCTACAAATCAAAAGGATAACGTTTTCTTTCAGTTACATTTTTTGAGTGCAGCCATTTTAAGGATAAAGCAGAATGATCGCTATTCACTGTGAACATACTTGACATATCAATTACATTATTAATGGCCGTTCCCAGCAAAAAAAACATAATCATTAATAGACTGTTGCAAATTTTGCCTCCAAGTGGTTTATTCCAAAACTTGACATGTTATGTGTTTTTTTTTTTACTCTGATAATCAGCAAAAATATTTCTATTTAAAAAATCAAAGCATTTGCGGCAAATCCTGGCATTTTGGGACAAAACAAACAAAAAATTGAATATTACAAAGATAAATGTTGAAAATGTAACACAAAGCCCATCACGCTTGTGTTATGACAGGGACCAATGCTGGTAATATTTGCAGCAAAGCCATCACGGGTGTGCCCAGTCAAGGATAAATGCTGACAATATTTGAAAAGAGCCATCACAAGTATTTCTTTAAGATGTAAATGCAAGCCTTTTGGTGCAAATCCACCACAAATGTTTCCTTAGAGGCAAATGCTGGCATTTGGAAGCAAAATCAACACAATTGGGACCTTGCAGGAACAAAAGCTGATAATATTTTTAGCAAAGCCATCAGTTACCTGAGGGTCTGGTGCGCATTATCAAATAAAGAAAGAAACAAACAAACAAACAAATGTGTGTTCTTACATTTGCAACACTGACATTATTTTCATGTTTATTGTACATGTACAAATCATTCTAACTAACAGCTGTAAATCGTTTTGTGGAACTTCGCAGTGGAATACTGTAAGGAAGGCATGGTATCAAACAGTGAAGACATACACAGGTGATCACAATTCAAGGGTATTTATTGGACGTCAATGGGTTGGTTGAACACCTATCTAAACCTAAATCTAAGGATGGGAGCAAGCTATGACCATCAAATAATAAAGAACGCAGTCCTAGTCGAGTCTGTCAAAATAAAAGGGCCTATACTAATAAACCTATTGCCAATCCTTACTTCTAAATACAAGATGGTGTGGGACATCAGTGTATGCAAAAGAAAAATGTTCAAGAAATAATAGGTCCGGATAGTTGAGCAGTTGGCTTCCCTTCCCCCACGTTTTCAGCACGGGATAAGGCAGTACGTTCGAGCTTCGAACACACTCTGGCTTCTCGTCCACGAGGATACAGTTCACAGCATAGTTATCAACGCCTTCTGCCAAAGCCTCCTTTCCAACAACAGTCTCTTACTACAGGGTGCCTGTCGTAACAAACACCAAAGTTCCTTTCTCATCGGGATTTTCACATGTACAAGTTCTCGCTTCCAGTATTCATCATGGGTCTTCCTCCTTCACGCTTGGACCCAATTTTACCACTGGTCTCCCTCATTCAGGCTTGGACCACAGATCTCCCTCATTCGGGCTCAGATCACTTTTGTACATTATTCATCTTTGGCCTCCCTCGTTCGGGCTCAAACCATATAATCTCAGTTTTTACGTTTTCAAATGTGCGATGGGTTTTGCTTAAACTGTATCAGGACCACTTCCATTCACTTCACACTCTGTCCTTACTTTCGTTCCTGCCACTTCTTAGCTGGATATCCTCCTGAGACCTTTCATTGAGAACCCACGCGGCGCCAGACCACTCTGTCACTGGTATTGCATCTTTCTCTCGTAAATGTTGAAACATCCATCAGCAATTAAGCTTTCCTCGCATCTTTCATCTTGCCCGTTTTAATCTTCATTCTTGCACTCTTCACATAATGACACAGCTTGCAGCCTTGACTTCAACACAGGCCGGTCTTGTATCGGTCTCCCCAACTTACCGGCTGTGTTAATCTCTCAGGTGCTGCTATGATCTTGGAGCCAAGGACAGTACCACGGCAGCAACTGATCCTCCCCGACTCAGTCAGCCATGCAGGAGGACACTATGTATCTCCGACACACAATACAGGATTAATCAGTTTGGTTTCCAGGCCTTACACTTTCTAGTTTGAAGGATTCTGGAAAGTAATGGTTTCTCGCAGAAAAGGTCAAGGGCATCTCCCCCCTTGCATACCCTTCTTGTTTTGCCGTCTTTCTTCCCTCGTTCAGCTGCTGTCGGAAAAGTACTGTTCCTTCGTGTGCTTTGCCTTGCTCAGAGTGTGCTCTCGTCCTCCACCTTTTATCCATGCGGGGAAGGTTGATGGAAGTCGGGTGTGAGTGATAACCAGTAATTGCTAGACTTTGCCTGACCATAGTATTGGGACATGTCGGGTGCAACGCTCGGGTGTGAGTCTGTTTTCTCCCAGAACGGGCTGTCTGGTCTGTGTGAAAGTGTTTGTGAAGGGAAAGGGGTGGGTAGAGTTTCTAAATATCCTATCAGGTAGGATGGGGTAAAGGTGTAACAGGGAGGGTGATACAGCGTCTCTCCATCAGGTGTCCCACTCCCCAAAGACCCCCTCACCTAGGTGATCTTCCCGCACTGGTCCACCCCCAGGAACTGGATCCAAAATCGATGGCCGTGTTCTGGCCACCTGGATGACAGATCCCCAGGGATTAGCGGGTGAGACACCTGGTTTCCCACAATCCCCTCTAATTAAAAACAATGTGCCCTATCGATGACCAATAACAATAAGTACCAATGAAATACACATTGATGAAGGAAACTTGGTGCCTAATAGTGGCATTGCCGCTTTGATGATACTTAAAATTGACATTTAATGGCTTTTTTTTACATCATGGCTGTCATCCATATTTCCATTTTCAAAAAATAAATTAAAAGTATAGCACATATCAAATGTCTTATTATTTTATACCTAGGTGCTTACAGTCTCAACAGAAGTGCCGAAAAGAATTAAAAACGCCTTGAAAAATGCTGAGGACTCAAAGAAGCTTCTTAACCAGCTCTTGGAAGAAGAAACCGTCCTTTCGCATTCAGTTGCCAGCCACCTGGTAAAATCCCAGCCATGGATGGATGATCTTAGCATGTTGATTAGCCAGATCGAAGAAATTGAACGACATCTATCTTATCTAAAATGGATTTCACAAATTGAGGATTTAAGGTAAGAGGAGTGACCTCTGGAAACAATATGATCTGAATTAGGAGGCAAAGGATAGATTTGTTATTTTTGCAATTCTGCTCCACAATAGCTTCAGTGGCTCTAATGATTCTCTTTGCTATGTTTTTTATTTGTCCAGAACAACTTGTCATGTCCATTTCACAAGTATTTTACGCAATATTTATACTTGTAACAAAGGTTATTAATTGTGTATTAGAGCCACTTATATGGTTTGTTCCTTAGTGGTTCATATTTAATTGTGCAGGTGAATGGAAAAACACTTAAGTATCTTCATATGCTCTGCTTATAACTTTAACCCTGCCCCTATGCATTCGGTCAGCTGTGATTTAGACTCTTCTTTGCTTACCCAGTTTCAGTAGTATAAATACATACTAGCTGCACATGCCCAGGCTAACCAAACTCAAGGCGGCATATCCTCAACAGGCTAACCACCACAAAAAGTTAATTTAACACCCTGATGTGCGCCACTTTCATAGAACATGTAGTTCACTTAAAATGTAAATATTTTAGAGGTGTGTATGTGTATATATATATATATATATATATATATATATATATATATACAAACTTCCTGTGAAATAATGTAAAAGTGCACTCTTTATATATTCCAAATTAATGTGTTTAAATTTAACATGAACAACTTGCCAATGCGTGTTTCTTGCCTACCAGTATGTTTTTAAGGCTGTCATGAAAGGGTAAAAAGAAAGAATAATAAGAAAATGTGCAGAATGTGTGTCATAAATGTATAGAAGAGCGGTAATCTACAGTCTCACTCTTATCCTGTAACATTATGATACTGTTGCAATAACAAAATAATTTATAAATAAAATGCAGGACGTTTAAGGACTTCTGACCTCCACAACCTCCATTTCTTATATGAATATATATATATATATATATCTATTGTTTAAGTCCCCTAACCCTATCTGTCTTGTGTTTCAAATTTAGAAAATGTAGTTAATCTTAAATGTAAGGATGCCACTTACATTTAGTATCGATAAACAATTCTTTCATTCAAAAATAATATAATGTGCATGTTATTTTCGCCAAGTTGATTATTCAGCAATTTATAATGTTTCATTTAAACAATAAATCTGTTGCTTGCTGGGGTGATCTGTGTCTTGTAAAGTGACAAGTAATCAACAGAATTGTCTTCTGTTGAGCTTACCATACCCGTTCCGGATTGTCGTAAGATTTGTTTTCCTTTTGTACGACTTTTCCTTCTTAGTATATTTATCTTTGTAACAATTGTAAATATATATAGAGTAACATATCCATAGTCACAAAGCTTTGAATGTGCGATGGTATTGCTATCTGATGTGGTCATTTAATTATTTAAGATGCTTTCAGTCCAAAAATATATTTCTTTGCTGATCCCCTATTTCATTGTCTCTTAATTATTGAATTCCGTTTGTGGCTCAAACAAAATGATCAACTTTGTGCCGATTCTAATGCTTATTCACTGCTGTACCCTAATAAGAACCAGGAACTTGGAGCTTACCATATTTGATTTTCCAAAAAGGAATCAACTTTTAAAATGAGGCTTGTCAGCTCTGTACTTCTCTCAAGGTGAAGACGGGTATATTTAGCGTTTTGCCTGTGGTTTTTAAACGTTTTGTGTGGTGGGCTGATGTCCATACTCGTGGAGGTAGAATTACTGTCATCATGTTAGCGGCCATTTTACTGTGGCTGAGTTACAATTAGAAGACACTGAATGTCTTCAGAAGTTACTTAACTGCAGTGCTTTTAACAGTGTATGGTAGACTCTATTCCACTTATGTCGCAAGTAATAAATGACACAAAGTTTTTCAAGGTTATGCTTTTTATTTAAGATTTCCGGATGGTTGGAGTTTGTTTTAGTGTTCGCTGACACTTCACAAAAACACTATGTTCTTCTTTCCTGGGTTAGTGCAAGGGGAATTTTTACTTTTTTCACCTTTTTCTTCTTGTAAACTTCACTCTCTCTCCTAGGCCAAGATTTCTACCCTTTGATTCGTTGTAACCTCTGGAGCATGCCCCTTCCTCTATTTGGAGGGCCTCTCTCCTTACTTTTTGGTGTTGTCTGAGACTCTTCCCTTTCCTGCTGTGCCTTCTCCTTCTCTGTCTTTCCCTCATCAAAAGCCTCCCTGCCTTTGCTTCCTCTGCCCTTTGCTTGACTAGGGCTGTGGCCAGGTCTCTAGTCACCTGCCTTTTGGTCTACGCTTCAATATCCTTCCTTTTCTGTATTTCTGGTCTCCGGCTTTCAGTCTCCCCCGGTCTCAAGGTTTTTCAATCCGTTTCTTCTATACGAATCTTGCAATCAGCCTCTCCAGGAGTTACATTTCAGCACTCTTCTCTGGGTCTTACAATCTGCTGTGATGAATTCCAGGATGCCATTTGCTGCTTCCGAAGGGGGAGCCCATTGCCATGAGGCCACCCGACAGTCCCCCTCGGTATGGTACTACGCGGGTGGATCTCATGGGAAGGGAAACCGCCATTGGGACCAGTGACTACCATATTGGGAGAACACCTCCTCCCACTCCACCGCTACCCTCATATACCATGTATTTTTGTAGCCCAACAAAAGTAGAGAGTACTGAGACGAAGATCTCTTGGGAGTTAGAACATCATAACTCACTTAGTACTGGGATGAGGAGGAGGCGTGGAACAGTACAGAATACTTACCAGAACCACTTTGCCCATTGCTTTGGTTGTTGACAGCTGATTGGAAGAAGCCATGTTAAAAGCAAAGAAGGACTTGACTAAGTGTTATGCCTGTCCTGGAGGAACCGCGAGACGGAGAATGCTCAGGGAAAGAAGAAAGGCAGACCAGTGAGCCGAGCAAAGGTTGCTGTCAAGCTGGCCTGGTGTGCAAGAACAGTGCAGTGAGCATCAGGGAAGGTGCTCTTGGCATCCCCAAAGGTCGTCAGCTTTGGAGGAATGGTCCTACGCCGACGAGAGTGAAGCCATTATGGCGGAACTGGTGACCTCCAGAAGCGAGAGAAGGAAGCGGGATAAGCCCCACCGCTGATGGCAGGTGCACAGGACGTCCCGAGAACATCGCGGACCACAAAACAAGATAGGCAGATGAGTGGGCAAGTGCTGGGGGGCCTGTAAAGTGCCAAAGACAGTCCAAAGGGGCAGTTATGCCCTTTAGAGCCACTCAAATGATGGGTCTGGGACTCTTTCAAAAGAAATTCGTAAAGCCTAATCAGGTGAGTAATACTTGAACAGAATACTCAGAACAGTGAACTAAGTTCAGTGGAGCATTTTGGGTAACCTGCAGTGTGAGTCTGGGACCTGCACCCATATAAAGAGAACTGTGAAAGTTATAGACAGTATATACAGTACTTGGCAGGTGAGGAAACCAAGCTTGTATGTGACGCCATAGCTTGGGAGGTACATCCAAGTTGTTATCTTAGTTTGCATTGTCTGGTGGTAGGAAACCAGATATGCCAACCAGGATCAGGGACCGACCACAGCTTGGGAGTGTAGCCAAGCTGTTCTTCTTCGTTGCAGTGCCTGCTGGAGGGAGGAAACCAGGTCTGCCAACCAGGGTCAGAAACCCACCACTTCTTGTGAGTGTATCCAGGTTGTTCTTCTTTGTTGCAGTCCCTGATAGAGAGGAAACCAGGTCTTCGCACCTGGAGCAAGGACCCACTCCAGTTTAGAAACACATCCAAACTCCTTTTATTTTTGCAACTGAACCTGGTGAAAAGAAACTAGGTCTGCTAATCAGGGTGGGGGACCCATGGACAGAAAAGAAGCATGAGAAGGGCTAACCAGGGGATCGAGTTTCCCTCAACAATTGTTGAACTTTACAAGAAGCCTGAACAAGGCCAGGGAAAGGGATATATTACCCAATACTTCAAGGTCTGAAGGTTCCAGAACTTCTTTTGACCAGGGAAACAGTGCCACTCCCTTTGGGCTAGAAAGGCCCTATTTTCATCTAGTTTAAACGAGTATGAGGGAAAGAGTTAAGATTCTGACATTGGGACCTTTGCGTTGGACATTATGACACCAGTTATTTCAGTTGAGGCAGGGAAACCCCTCTTAGAGTTAGGGTGAGATAGGGTTTCTTTTTGTTTTTGCACTTGATTAAAAGTTTCTAATAATCACCATGACCCCTGCATGTCAGAGTCTTACTTCTGCACCCTTACACTGCCAAGCAGTCTTCTCCTCCTCTGTGAGTGTTGCCATCCCTTCCTCCACTCCAGGTCTCACAGGCATTCCAGTAGTCTTCCCCTTCTCTCTGGGTCCTACAACCTGGTCTTTTACTCCAGGTTTTAAAGCCAGCCCAGCAACCTTCTTCCATCTCTTTTACTGTGCAACTCACCTTCTCTGCCCTCCAATGCAGTAACAAGTGATTATGTTGTAGAATAAAATAAAGAGAAAATAATGGAAGGTGGGAAAATAATGAATTATGAAAAAAGAGGGTAATAAACATCGAATCGATGTACAAATAACGAATTACGGGGAGTAATGCAGAATTGCAGGTTTGAAATATAATAGCAAAAAAGAAAAAAGGGTACAGTTTTAAAAAGAAAACATAT
This sequence comes from Ambystoma mexicanum, assembly GCF_040938575.1. Taxonomy (NCBI): domain Eukaryota; kingdom Metazoa; phylum Chordata; class Amphibia; order Caudata; family Ambystomatidae; genus Ambystoma; species Ambystoma mexicanum. The sequence goes on from NC_090936.1 coordinate 649,027,309, forward strand.
GAGAGATTAAGGGAGGCTTCAGTTGTCGATTAGAGAAGTGCCCCCTGTGGAGTAAACCCCCCCTGCCACCTTTAAAAGGTACTTTTTAGGTAAAGTGTAGGAAGAATGTAGTTTAGGAAAGGTAAAAGAAAAAAATGACTAGATATATTTGTATAAACGGATTCGTATTAAAGTAAAATCCACTAGATGGCACTGTGAGCTGCTATCCAGATAACATTTTGAGGTGAGAGTATTGAACTCCCTATTTTTAAACGTTGAGAGTAAGTGTAATGTCAAGAGAGTAAAACTGACTTCTCTTTTGCAAGAGAGTAAAATGGATGTGAAATTCAGCTGACATGTGCAAATACTATATGGAAATCATTACCATGCTGCAACTTTCTGCATTGTGACAGAATACACCTTTCATTATTTCTCTAAGGTCTGGCCATTTGATCGCTCCTGTATATATTTAAATGTTGAAAACACAAAACCCTGCCAATTACATAGAAAAGCAAACATGAATTGTATTGTGTGTTTTGAGGTTCGATAGAAGAATTGCCTTTTGATGTTTAATGAAAACCGTAATTTCCTGGAGCTATTACTATTGCCAATGCTATGATACAACAGTACACAGAGGCAAGGACTCCATGCTAAATTCTATGCCTAATCTCATGGTTATTTATATAGCGCTTTTGGCAAAGCCCTGAATGTCAAGGAGTTCACCCCCCCTTCTCACCTGAGTTCGATCTTTGCTGGATTTCTTGGTCGATGCCTTGTTGCGGACGGATCGGGTCTTGAATAAGGCTGCACGAGTCTCTTTCGACTCCAGCGTGCGTTCAAAGTCCCGGGATGCAAGGATCCAGGAATCCGGGAAATATACAGAGTGCGCTACTCAGCACACGAGTCCAGGAATCAAGAAAGGAAGGAAAAGGACTAGGGATGGATTGGCTGGAAGGAAGCAAGGGAAACAATACCGCGAGCTACGGAGCACACGTCTGGTCGCTACTTCGCAATAGCATTGAGCATGGAGTCACATATTCGGGATACTTCATGTTCCAATTGGTTGTCAACCAGCAGAGGAGGAGGTCGGCAGAATTTCTGGCAGGATTGGGTGTAGGGTTTTAATAAGGATGTGTGAAATACTGGGTGAATTTTCTTCCAGGAGTCTGGTAGTCTGATCCGGTATGAAACTGGATTGATAATTTCCTTGATGGGAAATGGACCATAGTACCGAGGGGCCAACTTCTTTGGCTGTAGATGTCGGGGTAGCAATTTCGAGGACAACCAGACTTGATCACCAATTGCATAAGAAGGGCCTGGTCTTCTTTTGGAATCTGCATACCTCTTAGTCTGTGTTCTGGCCTTCTCTAAGTTTCCTTTGGCTTCCTGGTGTACGTTGATCAGGGTTTCTATCCAGGAGTCGACAGTAGGTACTGGTGTAGGATGAGGGAGAACAGAGGGAAGAACCGATGGATGGAAACCTTGGCTTCAATAAAAGGGACTAGTCTTAAGTGCTGAATGATCGGAATTGTTGTATGCAAATTCAGCCACGGGTATCGGGAGCGACCAGTCATCCTGAACCTTGGTGGCGAAACAAAATGCGACAGAGATGTTTCCAGAATTGAGAGACGTATTGAGGTCCTCGATCAGATATGATCTTGGAAGGAAGTCCATGCAAACGGAATATGTGTTCCAGGAAGATTCCAGCAAGTTCGGACAAGGATGATAGCTTACACAGGGGTGTAAAATGAGCCATATGAGTGAACAAGTCTATGGTAACCATGATGGTCGTGTATCCTCGGGAAGGTGGTAATTCCACAATGAAGTCTGTAGCAATGAATTCCCATGGCCTTGTTGGCAGTGTAGGTTGCAGTAGAAGACCCGCCGGTCTCTTGTTATGTTTATTTTGATGTACTGCTGTACGTTGGTCTTCATTCCAGGCCACCAAAACTGTCTTTGTATGAGGCGGAGGGTGTTGGTTATGCCACGATATCCGGAGTGAAGGGTGTCATGACAGAGGTTTATTATTCTTTGTTGTAATTTCTGTGTAGGAATAACCAGTGCATTGTCCTTGAATAAATATCCTTCCTTAACTCTTAGGTTCCATTGATTCTTCCTTGAAATATCCTTCCAGAGATCAGAGGATTGGGTTTGCAGTCGAATTTCTTCCAGGAGATTGACTGCCTGAGCTACAAAGATTGTGTGGGGAAACATCTTAGGATAGGCCCTATCTTCAGTAGCTACATAGTCAGGACGTCGAGATAAGGCGTCAGCAATCAGGTTTTGTGATCCAGGAACATGTGTGATTTGGACTGGTACTGGGCAAAGAAGAAGGCCCAACGCGCCTGACGACTGTTCCTACACTCCTGTGACTGTAGAATTTGAAGATTCCGATGGTCCGTGCGGACATGAACTGGATATCTAGCACCCAGAATTAGATGTCGCCATTCAGTGAAGGCTTGGTGGATGGCTAACATTTCCTTTTCCAGGACGGAGTAATGTGTCTCACTGGGAGTCAGGGTTCGTGAAAGGTAAGCAATGGGGTGTTCCAGTTTATCCTCAAGTTGCTGCTTCAAGACCGCTCCTATGGCTTAGTTAGAGGCATCTGTTTTCACTAGGATTTGTCGGCCAAGATGGGGGCTTGCATGAACTCTGTCTTTAAACGTTGGAATGCCTTATCTTGCGGTGTAGACCAGATAAAGGGGGTGTCTTTCTTCAAGAGAGCAACGATCGACTGAATGATCTCGGAAAAGGTGGCTATGAACTTCCGGTAGAAGTTGGCAAGCCCCAGGAAGGATTGAACTTGTTTCACGGGCGTGCGAGCGGGCCATGCCAGTATTACCTTTACCTTTGAAGGGTCCATGCCAATTCCATCTGGGCTAAGGATGAATCCTAGGTAGTGAACAGAAGTAACGTGAAACAAGCATTTTTCGGGTTTGGCTAAAAGTTTGTGTTCACAGAGTCGTTGTAATACTGCCTTTACATGTTCTTCATGCTTTAGAGGATCCTTGGAAAAGATCAATATGTCGTCCAGATAGACAATGACGAAGAGGAATAACATGTCAGAAAACACCCTAGCCATAAAACGTTGAAAAACTCCGGGGGCATTAGCTAGTCCAAAGGGCATGACTAGATATTCATAGTGACCAATGGGTGTTCTAAAGGCTGTTTTCCATTCGTCTCCTCCCCGAACACGGATCAAATGATAGGCACCACGGAGATCCAACTTCGTGAATATTATGGCGCCTCTCACAGCTTTCAGGATATCCGAGATCAAGGGCAGTGGGTACCGATCTTTGAGGGTGCATTGATTTAAGCCGCGATAGTCGAGACAAGGTCTGAGTTCCTTGGTGTCCTTCTTGGGAACAAAGAACAATGAAGCACCCGCTGGAGATTTTGAGGGTCTTATGGTGCCGTTTTCAAGATTGGTATCCAGGTATTCTCTGAGGGCCTTTTTCTCAGGTTCGGAAAGGATGAACATTCTGCCGAAGGGAATCACTGCTGAGGGATCTGTATCTATGGCACAGTCTTCAGGTCTGTGAGGGGGTAAGGCCTGGACTATGGCAGTTGAAAATACATCAGCGTGTCCCTGATAGGCCTCTGGGACTTGTATGATATTGGAAACCATGAGTGGTGTTTGCTGGTCTCTTGGTGGTTCTTTAGGGGGTGTCGAGGAGGGATCCAGGAATAGACAGTGGGACATACAAAACTCTGAGCCTAGGAATAGGGATCCTGCTGTCCAATTGATACACATATTGTGCTTCTGTAACCAGGGCATATACCCAATACCATGGGGTAATGAGCTGACTTAATGATGTCGAATCTAATCCGCTCTTGGTGATGGTTTATAGAAAGCTGGATCTCTTTTATCTGCAGGCTTGTGGTTCCTGAAGTGAGGGGTCTTCCATCGATTGCTTCCACCGGCTGCATGATGCTTCGTGTCTCATGTGGAATATGATGACTAACAACCCAATCTTGATCAATGAAAATTCCCATAGCTCCGCAGTCTACCAAGGCCAGAATGGGATAGGTCTTATTCTTGGAGGGTGATAGGAAGGCCTATAGTATCAGCAAATTGTTTTGTCCAGGAGAGTTCAAGGATGGATTGATGTGGAGCAAACATCTCTCTCCCGAAGCTCTGCTCCATCTAGGATCGGGAGCTGGCGTTTCCCGAACGCCGAGGAGGGGCTAGAGGACACTCCCTAACCAAGTGTTTGTCTGAGGCACAATACATGCACAACCCCGTGTGAATCCTTCTCATCCTTTCTTGCGGGGATATAGGTCCACGGAAGGCTCCTATCTGCATGGGTTCTGATTCAGAGACTGAGCCTGGGTTTGTGTCCGTCTTGGTGGTACTCTCAAAGGACACCTTCGGAGGATTACCTCTGGATTTGTTCTTTTCTGCCTTCCTTTCCTGGATACGGAAATCTATTTGCATAGCAAGGTCCATTAGTGCCTGGAATGAGTTTGGGCGAGTCACTCTGGCCCACTCATCCATAATCTCCTCATTCAGTCCTCTCCTGAAAAGGGTAAAACTCGCCTCAGGGGACCAATCAGCTTCCTTGACTAATTACTTGAATCGGGTTACATAGGCGAGCATATCCTGGGATCCTTGCTGAAAGTCTAACAGGTGTTCCTGGGCACTATAGACCTGCTCTGGACAGTCAAACATGGTCTTAAGGGCTTGTATGAACCCATCATAGTCATCTAAGAGAGCATCGCCGGAATTGAGGGGCGTAGCCCAGGTTGAGGCGTTTCCTGACAGTTTTGAAATTATGAACCCCACCTTAGCCCTGGGAGTCGAAAAGTAGTAGGGCTTAAAAATAAAGTGGACCAAACATGAATCCAGGAATCCGCGAAGGGTTTTTGCCGACCCATCGTATTTGTCCACTATGCCGCCCAGCAACACACTTTCTTTTGTGGGAGAATCACGGGATAGAACTAATTGTTTGAGAGCGGCGTTTTCCGCCTTTAGATTCTGCACCTCGGTTGATAGCTCTTGCATGCCACGCATCAGGTCCTGGACGGCCATTTCCATGTCCATATCGAGTTCGGACGGGTGGCGTCTCAAACTGTCAAGGAGTTCCCCCCCCTTCTCACCTGAGTTCGATCTTTGCTGGATTTCTTGGTCGATGCCTTCTTGCGGACGGATCGGGTCTTAAATAAGACTGCACAAGTCTCTTTCGGCTCCAGCGTGCGTTCAAAGTCCCGGGATGCAAGGATCCAGGAATCCGGGAAATATACAGAGTGCTCTACTCAGCACACAAGTCCAGGAATCAAGAAAGGAAGGAAAAGGACTAGGAATGGGTTGGCTGGAAGGAAGCAAGGGAAACAATACCGCGAGCTACGGATCACATGTCTGGTCGCTACTTCGCAATAGCATTGAGACGCGTGGAGCCACGGGAGGCGTGGTCTATTAATAGAACACGCTACGTCCAACGTGTAGAGCGAGGAAGGTGTTTCACAGTGGACGGCAATGTTGGGAGTACCAGGGAGTGTAAACCCCGTTGAGACAAGGACCAGGAAGTCCAAAAGGGACGTGTTCTGTAGGTCATGACACTGAACGTAGAACTTATTTCACCAAACCAAAGTTGTTAACTCCTTTATCGACCGTGAAAGGATGAAAGGCTGAGTTGGCTTTGCCGGGATTCAAACCTGCAACCTACAGATCACGCACAGATCGAAGCATCGATCGCTCAACCGGGTGAGCTATCATATTGGCTAACATCCTTCAGAGGTTGGTAAACTGAGTATTGACTAAGGTATTATAATCACAGTGCCTAGATGTTGGACGAACCATGCATGAAACGCTACGTACATTTAAATACCTGTTTGGATTATCACAGGGACAGGTTTTGCTGAGTTTCTATTTCAATTACAAATGTAACTTTCATGTGTTTGTTTTTGAACAGCGCTTGCACTTCTGGAGAGTCAGGGTTTGAATGCTTCAATTGTAGTCTTGGAGATTCAAGAGGCTATGACACCTATGATTGGCAATCCCTCATCCTTGAGCAAAGACTGCTGCCACTGGCCGTTTATAGTAATGTACCCCATTGACTGCAAGGTTGAATGGATGTAAACTAGACAGTGCATAATCATTTTACACACTGTTTTTATAATTACAGTGTACATTAAATTATAAGTGTAAAAATGATCTGCCTCTGCATGATTATGCACACAGCACAGGAACCCTGAAAAATACAATTGTGCAATACTGGTGTTCTTTCACTGGAAAAAGAAAACATAATTTGTTACAATAGATAAATTCTCAATTGCAACTTAGTTTTCCATCTTATTAATTATATAATCCTAAAATTCTAGGAAAATAAATGTGCACAGTGCTTCTGTTTGCTCCATGAGCATCTACACACAACACAGCAGAATCTGAATGGAAAGAAACCATTCCTTTTATCACAGTGTGCAGATTCTTTTTTTGAAAGGCTTCAGAGAAATACATTCTGTTTCAGAGGCTTTTCTCCATGGCTTGCATTATGTTTTCCCCCTGTCTCAGGCTGGGGAGTTTGGCTTCTCTGAATTTGGTTTTGGTGTCCTCATGTGTCCACCAGCTCAGGGTATGTACCCCGTTACTGCTCTGGGGTGGCAGTTTGTAAAAAACATTTCTCCTTTTGTTTGGTGCATCACTGGTATCATTTTCTTGCTCTTAATGGTGGCTGCAGCTACAGTTGATCCTGTCTCGCTGGAGCTTGCAATTGTGAGGGAGACAGGAGTTCTCTCCTCCCCAGTGTTTCTGGTAGTGTGGGAAGGAAGTGGGGCTCTGTCTGTGTGTCAGTGAGGACTGGGCTTCCTGCTGCCATTCTGGATTTCAAATGGGACGGGGGGGGGGTTCATGCTCCCCAATGCTGTCTCCTTTGGGCAGAGTAAAATGCAACTGTGGATTACCCTAGTCTTCCCCATTATCTTCCTGAGCCCAAACCTGTAAGTGAGTTTGCTAGTCTAGTCCGGGCTTACCCCTGTTGGGAAAAGGGAATTATGGGGGATGCAGTCCCTTTCCATGTGGTTTGTTAACATGGTTTGGGCCATCTAGCCCAAAGACATTCCTTGCAGCCTTCTTCCTGGCCTAGTTGATCGAGCTGGGTCTGCTGTATGGTCCATCCCCTCATGGGCCCAAAATTCCACTCTCTGGATCAGTCCGGGTTTTGTTTTTATTCAAGGTGAGTATTATGGGACATGTTCTTTCTGGTTTGTTTATCCTAAAGAGAATGGTCTATGACTAGGAATATGCTTTTATTGCAGATGATGTTGTGGATCTGGGGATACCATAACCAGCTCGATATGGCAAAGTCAATGTGGTCACTTCACCACACTTAACAGAAAATTAAATACATTTTTAGAATCTGACATATCTACCAATATTTTTCCAGTTTTCAGTTGTTTTTTATAGAGGGCTGCAAGCTTGTGTCCATGACATAAAGGTGGGATTACTTTCATCACACTGGCAGGTATCTTACAGTGGTTAAGTTACTAATAGAGGGCATCACGTGTCTATCGCAGCAACTTAAATATGATGCTTTTACTGTACATAGCAATACTATTAAACTGAGCATTTCATCTATCATCTTAGTTAAGTTTATCATAATATGGATGTGGATCATTTGTGAATTGTTTTGCCTTACAATGTTTGTGACCATGTCCATGTGTTAATTCCATATGATTTACAGAATAATGGCAGGCTATCTAGTCTTTCATGTGATATTGGAAGATTACTATAAAATGATGCACACATTTCTTTGGTTGTAACTGACCCAACGTGAATGCCCCTTTACACTAATAGCAATTCTTCAGTTATTCAATGAATATTTTGCTGTTTAAATGGTGTGTTAGCCACTCTTATTGTTTCGTTTTGAGTGGCTCATATTACATGGTGCAAGCGAGCACACCAACACTAATGTGTCGACGTAGGCTCTGATCTTTTGCTTAACGCTGCCTTCACCCATCTTGACCTAGGTGCTAGTTTTTATTGGTGAGTTTGGATTTATTTTTTTCAACTAGACAACATCTTCTCTTTGCCTTTTTAATTGTTGATTTATTTTCAAGTACCATGCCTCAAAGAGTTTAACATTCATGAGTTAGATAAATATGTTTATTGGCATTTTGAAGTCATACATAACATAATTGTTTTTTTCCCCCTGTTTCTCATCGCCATTCTCGTAATTGCAATACATAGTAAGTTAACATTATAAGCAAGTGACAAACATGAACTGTCTTCATGCGTTTTAACAGTTTGTGGCTTCATCTGTTGTCTAGGAGTAGGTTGGTGGCGTGCCAGTATCCATTGTTGGTGTGGTTGCAAGGGCGATTCGGTTTATTGCTCACTTTCCGCAGTTTGACAACTGCATTTTTCCCGGTGCGCCTCTTCACGGAGGCATGTCATCAGACGGGAGGAACATGTCTCTTACTATTGCCTTCCATTCCTCAAATTTGACATTGACGTCTCCCTCTCTCCTAGCAGCCCCCATGCTTCTGCCCATAGTTCCATTTCCCTTTTCCACTGTGCATACTGTGGGCCTCTTTTTGATTTCCATAATATTGCTATCTCCCTTTTTGCCAGTATACATGCCATGTCCATTACCCTCACTATGTGTTTGATCTCGCTTATTCTGGGTACGTGCCTAGGAGGCATTCTTTCGGAGTCCAAACATATCTTTTAATTCCGTCCTTCTTGCATGTCTGTTCTATGTTTGTCCAGAGGATACTCGCTTTCTCGCATCCCCAGAACATATGCATTAGGTCGGCTTCATCACAGTTGCACCATGGGCATTGAGCGTCTGTCTGCTTTCTGAAGCTTGCTACTTTTTTGGGGGTCATGTATGTTCTGTATAGGACGTTTGTTTGCTTTAGTCTGAATATGGCGTTCCTGGACACTTGTTTCGGGTGTTTCAGTACCCTTTCCCACTCGTTGTCAGTGATTTCTTCACCAACGTCTGTTTCCCATTTGATTTTTAGTGTGGTGCTGCTAGGGTTGGGCTTGTCATTTAATTGAGTATATAGTCTCGACACTGGTTTCCATCCGTCGCTCAGGTTGTACATTTCCGTCACTAAGGGGTTTGTTATCAGCTCAGCTGGCCAATCTCCCCTCTTCCCCTTGGCCTCATGTTTGAGCTTCTGGTACCACAGGAATTGTCCCGTTGGCAACCCCTCTTTCTCATGCAGTGATTCCAATGCTCTGAATTCCCCTTCCGTACATGTCGGTTAGTGTTATTTTCATCTCCGCCACAATTGGTATTTCAGGGGTATAAGGACTCTCCAGGTGCATAATGGTGTTAACTCTTCCCCATATTTGTCTGCCCAGTTTAGCCAGCATTGGTGTGTAGCGGATATAGTCTTGTGTTATCCACAGAATTTCTTTCAGGAATACAGATTTGATCAAGTCCCGGAAAAGGCCGTTTCGTTAGTGATGTCGTCCGACAACCATCTGGTGACGTGGCTTAGTTGGGCCGCCAGATAGTATCTTTCGAAGTCTGGGAGTTGTATGCCCCCCACCTCGTATGGTAGGGTCAGTTTGGTCAGTGCTAGTTTGTGACGCGTCTTTCCCCATATAAAATCTCTGATCTGGGCATCTATTTTTAGGGAAAAAGTTGGTCTGATGTAGTGGCAGATGTTCTGAAAGAAATATAGGAATCTTGGCAAGATGATAATTTTAGCTATCAATGCCCTCCCCATCATTGACAGCGGGAGTTTGGACCAGAATTTTGTTGAGTTGTGGAGTCCCTGTGCTGCCGCCATTGTGTTTTACTCATGCATGAGTTCTGGTGTGTGTCTGATCTTGACCCCCAGATACTTGAATGTGTCTAGCTGCCACTGTATCCCCACCTCCGGTGAGATTTTTGTCTGCTGAAATGTATCCCTGAGTAGTGTGCAAAGTTATCCAGTACTTCTAGGATTATTGGGACATTGTTCCTAGGGTCTCTCAGATAAAACAGGACATCATCTGCGTATAGCGATATGACATGATACCTCCCACCTACCCGTATCCCGCGTCCCAGAACTGTTTTCTTATGTAAATTGTGATTGGTTCTAGCCCCAGAATGTAGAGCATGGGCGACAAGGGACAGCCTTGTCTAGTTCCTCTCTGTATGTTCCAAGCTCTCGAGACCATTTTGCCCGGTTTTACCCTTCTCGTGGGGTCTTTGTGCAGTATCTTAATCGCAAAAATCCCTCCCCAAATCCAAATTCCTGCAGCACCTATATCACCCACTCCCAGTAGATGAAGTCAAATGCCTTAATGGCATCTAGTGACATCACAGCCAGGTGTTCCTGGTCCCCCTCTGTTTGTGCCATAATGTGTTGTAGCCTGCGTAAGTTAGCAGTCGTGTTACGACCAGACACAAAACCATTTTGGTCCTCGTGTACCAGGCTTCCTATCACTTTAGACAGTCTCTTGGCCAGTATGGTGGTCAATATTTTGCTGTCATAATTTAACATTGCCAGAATGTGGAGTAGAAGTCTGCAAAAGTGTTGTTTATTGAGCTCTGTGTCCTTTTCGTTTCCCCCACCTCATCTTTTAGCATGGTCATTGGGTGTTTTGGGTGCTCTCGTTTGCATAGCCATGCCAGCAATCTACCCGGTTTGTCTCCGTTTATGTGTGTCCTAGTGGTGCGCGTTATATAGTCGAATTTAGTCAGCCATCCCCATGCCTGTTGACAGCTTGTCCTTGCCTCCAGTAGACTTTCCTCCTCTGCCCTGGACCCCAAGTTAGTGGTCTCCTTTTGCTTTATTTCTTCCCCCCCGCTCCTCTAGCTACTTCATCAGCATTTTTCTGATTCCCTCAGCCCCAGCTATGATCGCTCCCCTCATTACCACCTTCAGGTCCTCCCACATTGTACCCCAGTGGTCTACACTACCACTATTAGTTGTGACATATTCTACAAGCTTGTCCCCTAGCTCATCCTTGAAAGTCAGGTCCGTTAGTGCCTCTGTAGGCATTTGCCATAACGGGATGGGGGGCCTAGGACCTTTCATTGCCGAGTACATTAGCAGAGGTGAGTGGTCGGAGATTGTTCTGCCCATGTATTGTATTGACTCCACCTGTGCTAGATATGCCTTATCGATGAACATGTAATCAATTTGTGTCTAAAGGCCGTGTGGTGAAGAGTAGTATGACTAAACCCCATCTGCGGGGTGGTGTTCCCTCCAGGCATCTGCAAGATCTAGCTGTCCCAGTGTATTGTTCAGTGCAGTTGGGGTCTTTTCAGCCCGGTTCTGTGGGGGCTCAGATCTATCCAGGTCCAGATCCCTCACGCAGTTGAGATCACCACCCCAGATGTAAAGGCCCTCCCTGTGCCTAGGTAATTTGGGCTGCAGCGTACCAAGGTATGTTGGTATGCCTTGGTTAGGGAAATATGTGTTTAGTATGCAGATCTAACTGCTCGATTGTACCCCATTTTATCAAGTATCTCCCTTCTGTATCTGCCTCAACCCCCATTAGCTGGAAGGGCACCCCAGGGCTATTCCAAGTGTACACTCCCCTCACATACTTAGAGTATGGGGCCCCTTGCCCCTGCCCTCCCCAGTATTCTTGTAGCTTGGCCTGGGCGTCTGCTGTGAGTAGGTCTCTTGGAGCATTGCAATGTCCACTTTCTTCCTACGCAGATGGGATCTGATCCTGTTCCTGCGTAAGTAGGTCCTCATCCCGCGCACATTCCATGTTAGCATTTTAAGTTGCGCTGCCATGTTTGGTTTTGTGGTGCTTCCAGGCCCCCATCCCTCTCCACTTCTCCGGTTATGTGTATTTGCCTCCAGAGCTCCCCCCTGCCCCCTCAGCTCATTTCCTGTGTCCTTTACTCGTTGGCCTCCTTTATCTTTTCCTGTATTGCATGAAGACTCTGGTACAAAAAGAAAACAACTGCAACAACAAATGCAGACCAAACGATTGCACCCAGCAGCTTCACAACCGGTGTTGCGCTAGGGTGCCTCCACACTGTCTAGCCCCTTCCAGGACATCCAGCGTAGGTGTGGTTGTGCCAGCAACAGGCCAGCTCTGGTCATTCCGAGGGTTAGGGCGTCACACCTAGGGTGATTGGCTGAGCTCTTTTCCCAGCCATTCATTAAGTGCTTTTATGGAGCTTTCGGAATAGTGAATTGCTCCACTGATCGCCAGGTTATTATTTTCCAGCCACATGTTGGCTGCCGCTGGAGTCTCTAAGAATATGGCTCGTCCATTGTGGATTACCTTCAACCTGGAGGGGTACAACAGCATATACTTCAGATTAAGTTGTCTCAGCCTTGCTTTAATCGGGACAGAGGAGTTCCTTGCTCTCTGCACTGCTTGCGTGTAATCAGGGTATATGGTTATCTTGGAGTCGCCTCGCTCTATTATCCCACCTTCTCTAGAGTGCTTGAGTATAATCTCTCTGTACTGGAAATTGAGGATCTTTGCGATCATTGGGCGGGGGTGTGAGCCTGGTGGTGGTTTCTTTTGAAGAGAGCGGTGGGCTCTTTCAACCGCAAATCCCTGTGAGAGTCTGTTCGCGCCTATTTCTTGCTGTAGTAGAGATTCTACGTATCTGGTCGGGTTAATTCCCTCTGTTCCTTCAGGGATTCCCAGTAGTCCGATATTACTGCACCTGGCCCTTCCTTCCGCTTCCTCAGCTCTTGCTTCCAGCATCGCAACTTTCTTCTCTAGTTCAGCCACCTTGGTCTTCAGTTCCGTTGTGGCTTCCGTGGTTTCTGACATCCCAGCTTCAGTCACTCTCACCCTTTCTGCAAGGTTTCTCTCATCCTGCCTGTCTGTTTTCACATCTATCTTTGTGTCTATGGAGGTCCTCAGAGCAGCTATGGCCTCCAGCACCTGCCCATCTCTGTTGTCTGTTTCTGATTCTCTCTGGGCCTCCATCTCTGTTGCGCCTCTTTGAGTCGTGGGTGCTGTTTTTGGCGTCATGAATTAATCCATTGTCGTCAACTTCAACTTGCCCTTGTCCTTGGTGGATGGCATGTTTGAATAGGGCGTTGTGGGGTCTGCCAGCCGGTGTCAGCACCACAGCCGCTGGGACAGGTCTGTGCTCCAATAGGGAGGAGAGGGAGATCTCAGGGTCTCAGAGATCGTGGTGTCCCTGCCCTCCCGCAAGTCTACTGTGCCCCACGGGACCTGTGTGCCCTGGTGGCTGGGTGCTTTCTGTGTTCCCTGATCTTGCCGTCGAGCTTGGTCTGCTTTCTTCCCCCTTCCCTCCCTTCTGGACTGCCTCTGTGCTTGGACCTGTTTCCAGGTAGTTGTCGCTCCTCCACCAGCACTCCTGTGGCTCAAGTTGTGACTGACTGTCGCTTGCTTCAGTTGTTTCAGGGTTAATGCCTCAATCCGATTCAGTTCCTGGGAGAGTTCTGCAGCTTATTTATATTGCCTCTTGTTTGTTCCCATCACGTTGCATGCAGCAGTGCCGTACACCAGTTTTCCCTCAGCCCTTTTTTTCTGACTTGGTTGGGGCACACCAGCTTTGCTCTGAGCTTTCTAGATGATTTTATTGCCCTCAGTTGTTGGGTGTTGCGCAGTTATTCTGGGCTGTGCTGCGCTCTCTGTAGTTCCAGGTTTTTTCGTGGGTGCGGGCCCCTCCCTGCGTATCTCTCTGTTCAATAGCACTGAGTAGTCAGCGCGCGCAGGCAATGGGGGTTGCTCACTTCTCGTCGCCCTCCCAACGTTGTTGGGATCCAGTTGTGTCACCCCTTGCCTCTATGGCTCGCCTGTGGCCTCTGCCTTACTGCAGCCCTGTCCAGGCCCGCTTGGGTCTCTTCAGGTTGGCCTGTCCTGCGCTGTCACTCAGCCCTGCAGTGTGCACCGCGTTATGGTCCCCTTATCAGTCAGGGCTCTGTGATTGTGGCGCTTGGGGCTCAGGTTCTATGGTTTCCTGGTTAGTGTCTGTTGTTTGGGCTTGTGCGCTTATATTTCCTCCTCCCGGGTTCTCGGCAGATGTGCCCCCGCCTCCTTCCCACTCAGCGTATGTCTATTATGCCCGTGGTTATTCCCGGTTCAGTGCGTCCCCGCTCGTGTGGCTCACCTTGTCACTGTGCCCGCTCCCGGTCACTTCTCCTTCACCCGGAGGGGTCCTCTTCAGCTTCCTGCTGCAGCGGAGGGGTGCTCCTGCATGCCCTGGGCTGCCATTGTTGTTCGGGCGTCCTCACCTCACCAGTGCCATCCGCTTTGCTGGTCGCCGCTTGTGTGGCTCACTGTATTGCTGTGCCCGCTCCCGGTTCCTGCTCTTCGCCCGGAGGGGTCCTCTTCAGCTTCCTGCCGCAGCGGAGGGGTGCTCCTGCATGCCTTGGGCTGCCGCTGTTGTTCGGGCAAATAATTCTTACCCTCCACATTTGCAAAACTAGATATTTTGCCTTTCCTAATACCCATGTTTGCCTGTGCTAGTGCCCAAGAAGACTGTAAAGAATCATTCTTAATCAAATTATAGGGTAATCTAAGCAATCTGGCAAGGATACTACTAATACAAATAATAATTTGATTTTAATAATATATTGCCTTCTCATGCACTGAAATCTGAGGTCCAGTAAGATTTTCAAAATGATAGCTGGATCGGCACACTAGTGGTTTTAGTGAAAAAGTTCACCCTTAGCCAAAGACAGACCCAATCTCTTACTGGGACCGTAGCTACAACTGTAAACCGATTTCTGTGGTAGGATAAACTGTACTGTTGAAAGCGTATTGTAATAAAAGCAAATAACTAATTTTCAACAAATGATATCATTTGTTTGCTGCAGTGGTGAGGATACATTCTGGAACCAAGAATGTGATTTGGATCTTAGAAATTAAAGCAATCTTGTCATCCTTTTAGAAATATTTTCCCAAAGTTTAGAAGAACATACCGGCTTTATTTTTCATATTTATGAAGGCTGTTGCTCTTGATTTATTGTGGTAAATAAATATGTAAATTATTAAGAATTTCTGTGTGTTAATATGCATTCTTTTAACTATATATTTACTAAGCAATGTAATATTTGTTCAACCTGCCATTTAATTCAGTACCAAAGATGTTGGTGACTGCCCAAATCACTGTATTTGACATCAAGGAATTAAAAAAGAACATTGCCCTTGGATTATACATTTGCACAATCGTTGAGTAACTTTCTACAATGTCAGCATTTATATGCTAAGGTCTGGGGGATGTTCTAGAACATGCCTCAAAAAATGAGAATGAAATCAGGAAGATTTTGATAGAGGTACCACAATGCAAAATTTAATTGGTTTATTTGCCATTGGCAGGTGTGTTTTTATAGCTCCGCGATTGATGGCAAGATAACAATCCCAAAACATGACCTTGTTATATGGTTGTCTTGCCGTCACTTCATTTAATGGTCTCTGAGAATAAAGTTTATAAGCCATTGACAAAGCAATTGGAGCTGGCTTTCCAAATGTGCACATTAGGATTTTCATTTTTGGTAAGGTTTCCACAGGACAAATAATTCTTACCCTCCACATTTGCAAAACTAGATATTTTGCCTTTCCTAATACCCATGTTTGCCTGTGCTAGTGCCCAAGAAGACTGTAAAGAATCATTCTTAATCAAATTATAGGGTAATCTAAGCAATCTGGCAAGGATACTACTAATACAAATAATAATTTGATTTTTTATAAAATACTTCTGGATTCCTCCCACTTAAAAGTGCAGTATTAACCTGTGTTCATTTTATGCAATGTTGGTACTCAATTTATCGACTGCTTGTTGATACTCAAGGCTGAAAGTCTATGTTGGCCCAGCTTTTGGATTTGAACTTGCAAAGTGCAGGTTGTCCCTATTTTTTCGACTAGTACTTCACTCGTTAGCTATCCACTTGGTTAGTTCAAAGGGTGTAAGTTTGCTTGAAGCCACTGATGTTTAATCAGGCAGTTTTAACTGATAAGTGTTGCTTAAAAGCCTTTCTTTGTCACTAAGGAAATTAAGATCATGGGGTTGAAGAATGTCAGCATGACCAACCATGTATAACATTACTGGCAAGCCCTGATGTAGCATGGAAGCACATATGGTTCTGACTCTCAGAAAGAACAAAAGAGGGCCAAAGTCATAACATTCTAAGACTGCAAAAGCTGTAAAACGAAGAACAAGGTCCAGTTACCATAGAGCTTGCTGGGCATGGGGAGTGGGTCAATGTTTTAGTCGTCCATCAGTAATTGGTGATCGACTGTCATCTTTGCATATAGTGGTAATGTCAATCAATTTACACCAATTTACTGGCTGGGGCCATACCTTCAGAGGGCTGCTCAACGATGCAGTTTGTTATATTATTGTGACTTCCCACTTCTTTTATATCCTTAGCCCCCACCCATCCCTATATACTTTTCGATGGACTTTTATTTCGGCAAAGAATCAATTGAAAAAAACAACTGTCGGAAAAAGGATGCTATACAAAATAGTGTTAGCCTTCAGTCCATCACCAAATTCAAGGGATGCCTGGGTTAGGGTGGTACAGCTCCTTCCTAGGTTAGAGTGTGTGGGGCGGCACTAGGCCCCTCACTGAATTGAAAATAAAAACTCTTGAACCATCTCTCGGGGTTGGCGAGTTATTGAGACCATCTGTGACAGTACGCAGCTGCACAGGCTTGGGGAGAATATCACGTCAAACAGATCTATGGATGGAGACATAAGAGCCCTTCCTTCTTGGCATGGATATGTGCAATGTCACAGTTCATCTTAATGTAACAGCCAATGGGAGGAATCGCTGAATCTCGAAGAAATAACATAAAGGGAACATTGGGAGGCGGAGTTAATAGTAGAGACACATGGGGATCTTCAAAATAACAGTAATGGTAGAACCCCTCCACATCAGTGGCCGTAGGTCATCTTACTATATCTATTTGGTACCTCTCTAGATCAAAGTCAAACTTGAGCTATATTTCAGAACAGGTAATGCTCAAGTGGAATATAGACCATCTGATTGCCGCTGTAAGAAGTCTCGACTCTCTCCTTTGTTTCTTTTATTTAATGTCTGTTGTAGGTAATGTGAGCCCTGTGTAAATATTCCATGTGTCGATGTAGGAGGGTTTAGTTGAGAAAGGAAGGGTATCTTAAAGCTAATAGGCCTAGTAAAGACTTTCATCCACCATTGTGGATCAAAGTATTTTTTTCTAATTCTATTAGTTTTAATCTATGTGTGCAAACAATAGCTTGCACATTAAAATAATGTTTTAGAAATAATAACTGGGCATTAGAACGTACGTAAATAATTATGATGGCTTGATAGTGTGTTTTGAAAATGCGCCGTAAAATCCTCAGTTACCTAAATTGGCCCAACATATTTAGCCAATACTTTTTTAATAGACCAATACAATCTACATTCTGTATGTATAGATTAAACTACTACACATAGCAAAAAGACTTCCATCCACAGATTTCTGTCCATCTCGTTCGATGCAAGTCTTTTTTACTATGTCTGTAAGTAATTTTATACCTTCAAACACACACATTGTCTCCATAGATATTAAGGACAACAGCACATACAAAGAAAAGCCATCAATGTACCAAGCAGCAAGGGACCAAAACATGCTCTTATAAGCTATGACAGGGTCAGGGACCTTACCCTGTCAACAAAGTGATGAGGACCCCTACCAGCCTGTAGTGATTGCAGCCATGGTAGTTACCAGTCCCAATGCTGCCACATAGGCAAGGTGTGGGACTTGAGAGGCCCAGGTCCCTCTCCATTCTATTTGTGCCTGTATGACTGAAATCAATGACAACATTTCTTGCCCCATAACTGTTGTTCAATATGCTGGCCAGTCTTTCTGTTTGTCCCGTAGGATTACATCCTTCAGAAGACCTGGTGATGGAATAGCGAGCCACCCAACCCCGAGAGAGACAACGAAAAACTGGGATCATGCAGAGCATTCTACCTTCCAAAGTGGCAATTCCAGCACTCTTTGCTACACAGAAATGCAGTTTTCCTTCAACAGGGCCGCAGAACATCCTGCACAGCAAAGCAGCAATCCTAGCGCTGTGGACGGAACGCACTGGAGCACTCTGTTTACCTTCAATGGGGCTGCAGAGCAATCCATATATCAAGACAGCAACCAAAACGCTTAGCGCAATATGAAATAGAACATCGCTGTTACACTCACCTGGTCTCTACGGAGGCGTTTGGGCATGGTTGCAGCCCTCCCTGAACTTGAATCACCCCCTTCAGGCCTCTCTCTCAGTAGAAAAGCTGTGAGCAGTTGTACGTGGTGATACTGTTCCTGCGTGGAGATAACAGTGTGAGAGTGCGCCAATCTGTGATTGTTGTACCTCTCGAACCCTTCACACCAAAGTACGGTTTCTGTGAGCACACGCCAGCCCATAAAGCTCACCTGTGAATTATGGAAGTTAGCTCTCCGTCCTGCTACTTCTGGCAGGGGCGCGTTGAATGGGATCTAGTTCCTTCACTGATCCTTGATAAGGATTAGTCCAGTCCAGCTGCGATTATGCTTCTCCTTATGATTGGTAAGTCTTTCTTGAGCTTTTGTGATGCTATTCGTTCTGTTAAATGTTTTTATAAGTTGCTCCTATTTATGCCCGCAATAATGTCTCTCTCCTGTTTTCTTCCCTTATATGGAAATGTGGCCTCAATGCAGCTGTGAGACACGAGACGAGGCCGGATGGAAGATGAATGCTACCGCAATGTTCGACAGCAGGTAAGTGATGGTTTAAGGAAAAGCGTGAAGTATGGCGAAGCGCAACCTTAAACGGACTGTTTTTTTTATGTCTAACCTTGTCTTCTGTTTTTCCATGCAGGTGCCGCTGTCGACGATGGAGCGTGTCGTGCTGCGGTGCCAAGATGAAGATTTTGGCGTTCCAGAAAGTGTAAAGATGAATACTTGGTTCTCCAAAGAGATGTACAGGTAAGAACAGCTTCCCCCAGTTGGTAAGTATGCTGGCAGGAAGCAGGATGTCCAGGAAGCCGCATCTTCAAAGGTAAGTTTGACCTCAGGCGACGGTGAGTGTTGCACTGCTTGCAAGTGCAGAATAACGTGAAGCGTCTGTCTTGAGGATCGGGGCATCTTATATAGCTGAGATCATGGGCACGCCCATTAGGGCAGGCTTACCAGCCACACCCTGCCACTCCTAGAGAGTGAGCACGTGCAAAGGCAATCCATTAGCAGCCACACTCAAGAATACACTTGGGGCTGCTTAATGGATGGAATGTTCAAGGTTAATCCATCCTGCTTAATGGATGGAATGTTCAAGGTTACTGCATCTGAAGTGCTATGTCCATAATAAAAGCTTTTTGGTGTTAAATGGATGTTCTTGTTTACTTTTGTTCATGAATCTGGCGCAAAAGGCGCCAGGACAGTGTCCACCCAGGTCTCCTGTGCATGCGACCCCTGCATGCCTGTGCCCCTGACTTCATGACCAAAACAATTGCTTATGTTGAAAGCAAATAACCATTCCCAATTGCCAGCAGAGCTGCATATGAAAACGGGGTGGTGCATAAAGCCCATTTTATGTCCTTGCTTACCTGTAATCCCACTCCCAGGGAGAAGAAAGCCAGTGTTTGGCTTTTGGAACCAGCTAAAGGAGGGGCCAATGGAGGGTGAAGGAGAAGGATGAAAAAAGGCGTACAGGGAACGGGAAGGTGTGGGCTGTTAGAGTAAGATCAAGGGAAGAGAAGAAGAACAAAGAGACCAAGCATAGAAAGGATGGTGCAGGGAAGCATAGAGAAAGATTGACAAAGGAGTGTGCAAGGTAAGGTATTGGTTGGTGGGAGAAAGTGGTGTTAATGTGCATGCAAGGTGTGAGAGTGGGTCTAGTAGAGTAGGAGGTGAATGAGGGTAAATGAGAAGGTGACTGGAAGAGTGAAAGGAGGGTTACTGTGGGAGAAGGTGTGGCTGTAGTGGAGTAGTAGTGTAGGGCCGGGAGGATAGCTCGGGGTCAGCTTGTTTGTCTTGGAAGCAAAACAATGCAGAGCAACACTGGTTCAAATCCTGGTCCCGGGTTTAAAGACTCTGGTATTAAGCGTGTTATAAAATATTAATTAATTGGTGTGAAGAATGGCGAGGAGTTTAGATTAGTTTATAAATGGATAGACACAAATAAAAAAAAACATTTGGTAAGTAAATCCTTTATAGATGCTTCTATACTAATAAATCTTTAGCCTAGACCACAAAATAGTCTAGATTTAAAACCCTTTTTTTCTGCTTTCTAAAATGAATAGCTAACCCATGCCTATTTACCTCGAAGAGTTGATCTGGTGGATGGTACATACGGTTTCAGTAGAGAAGTGTGGAAAACAGGATGTATCTTCTTCCAAGATTCTGGTAGCTGCAGTCGAAAGGCCACTGGGTTGATGACTTCCTTAACGGAAAAAGGCCCGTAATACTTGCAGTTTATTTGGCTGTAGGTGTCGAGGTAAGAGTCTCGAGGATAACCAGACCTTGTCACCGATTCCATATAAAGGGCTGGGTCTTCTCTTGGTATCAGCATATTTTTTTATGTCCGTCCTGGCCTTTTCCTAGTGATCCTTGGCATCCTTATGTACATTCACCAGACATTCTATCCAGGAATCGACCGAGGGTACTGGGGTAGGGTGTGGTAGGATAGTTGGTAGAACTGATGGATGGAACCCCTGGCTGCAAAAGAAAGGGCTGGTCTTGATAGCTGAGTGATCCGAGTTATTGTAAGCGAATTCGGCTAACTGAACCAAAATCGACCAATCATCTTGGACCTTGGCTGCAAAACATCATAGGTATTGTTCTAGGGTCTGATTTACCCGTTCAGATATACCATTGGTCTGAGGATGGCACCCTGAAGACAAGGCACGCTGGATGCCCAACATTTGACACAGATGTTTCCAGAATTTGGAGATGTACTGAGGCCCACAGTCGGAGATGATCTTAGAAGGAAGTCCATGAAGCCTGAATATATGCTTTAAGAATATTCCAGCCAATTCAAGTGCTGACAGTAATTTGTATAATGGGGTGAAGTGTGCCATATGGGTGAATAGATCATTGGTAACCATTATGGTAGTATACCCTCTGGATGGAGGTAGGTCCACGATGAAGTCTGTGGCAATTATTTCCCAAGGACGCAACGGCAAGGTGGGTTGGAGGAGAAGCCCTGCACATTTTCTATTATCACACGTGTTTTGACTGCAAAAGTACAGGCTTGAATATGCCTTTACTCCATCTACCATCTTCGGCCACCAGAAATGCCTCTGAATGAAGTGGAGAGTGGCAGTAATATCTCTATGCCCGGAATGAAAGGTATCATGACAAAGTGTTATGATCTTGGTTCTCAGTCTTTGTGTCGGTATCTCTTATCCTGGAAGAGGTAACCATTCTTTGTGACCAGGTTCCATTGGTTGGTCTTGATGTAGTGTTTCGATACGGATATCCTCCAACAAGGAATTGGCCTGGGCTATGACAACGGTATTGGGAAACATCTTCGGAAAGACACGAACTTCAACAGGCTCATAATCGGGACGTCTGGACAAGGTGTCTGCGATTATGTTGTTGGTTCCAGGGAAGTGCTGTATGTGGAACTGGTACTGGGCAAAAAAAAGGCCCAGCGAGCCTGACGACTGTTTCTGCATTCCAAGGACTGCAGAATTTGCAGGTTTCTATGCTCGGTTCGCACCTGGACTGGATGTTTGGCACCTATGAGTAAATGACGCCAGTCAGTAAAGGCCTGTCGGATGGCTAGTAATTCCTTCTCCAGGACTGAGTAATGGGTCTCACTGGGAGTCAAAGTTCAGGATAGATAGGTGATGGGGTGCTCCATCTTGTGTTCCAATTCTTGTTTTAGAACTGCCCCAATAGCATAGTCTGAGGCATCCGTTTCTACCAGGAAGGGTTTATTTATGTCAGGTTGAGCCAGGATGGGGGCTTGAATAAATCTTTGTTTTAACTCCTGGAAGGCTGTTTCTTGAGCAACGGACCAAATGAATGGTGTGTCTTTCTTCAGCAGAGCGACAATGGGATGCACGATGTCAGAAAATGTGGGAATACATTTCCTGTAAAAGTTTGCAAGTCCCAGGAAGGATTGGATCTGTTTTACTGTAGTAGGTGCTGGCCAGGAAAGAATGGAGTCACCCTTGGCAGGATCCATTCCAGTTCCTTTGGAACTCAGTACAAACCCAAGGTAATGAATGGTTCGGGCATGAAAGAGGCATTTTTTAGGTTTGGCCAGGAGCTTGTTTTCTCTTAGTCGCTGAAGAACTGCCCTTACATGTTCTTGATGGACTTGAGGGTCGTTGGAATAGATCAGTATGCCGTCCAGATACACTATGACGAAAAGAAACAGCATATCCGAGAAGACTCTGTCCATGAAGTGCTGAAAAACCGCAGGGGCGTTGGCAAGGCCGAAGGGCATGACCAGGTACTCAAAATGATCAAAAGGTGTTCTGAAAGCGGTCTTACACTCATCCCCTTCCTTAATCTTAATAAGATGTTAGGCACTTCGTAGATCGAGCTTGGTAAAGATTACAGCACCTCAAACAGCCTCCAGTATGTCAGAAATAAGGGGTAGAGGATAACGATCCTTAAGGGTGCACTGGTTAAGATCTCGGTAGTCCAAGCAAGGTCGGAGCTCCTTAGTGTCTTTCTTAGGCACGAAGAACAATGAGGCACCAGCGGGGGATTTTGAAGGACGAATGGTTCCATTAGCGAGATTAGTGTGCAGATATTCTCTTAGGACTCTTTTCTCAGGTTCAGATAGTATAAACATTCTGCCGAATGGAATCACTGCTGAGTCTTCAGTGTCGATAGCACAGTCCTCAGGTCGATGGGGTGGTAATGATTGGACAAGGGCTGTTGAAAATACATCAGAATCGAATTTATAGATCTCAGGTACTTGAGTAATGTTGGAAACACACAATGGCGGTTGCTCGGGAGTCTGGGAGTCCACTGGAGGATCTGGCACCAAGCCTTGAGACAAACAATGGGTCAAGCAGAATTCTGAACCTAAAAATAGGGATCCAGCTGCCCAATTGATATACGGGTTGTGCTTCTGGAGCCAGGGCATGCCTAGAACCATGGGGTAATGTGCTGCTTATGATATCGAAACAGAGTGTTTCTTGATGGTTGTTTATTGAGAGCAATAGTTCCTTGGTTTGGTGGGTAATGGTCCGGAGGATAATGGTTTCCCGTCGATCCCTTCGACAGCTTGAATCACTCTTTTGGTTTCTCGAGGAATGTTGTGCGTTAGGGCCCATTCATAGTCTATAAATACTCCCATGGCACCGCAATCTACTAGAGCCAGGATGGGAAAAGTGTCCTTTTTGGTGGATGACAAGAAAGTTTGCAGAACCACCAAAGTATTCTGGCAAGGACAAGTCAAGGAAGGAACAGAAGTGGAGCAGACATCTTTCTCCCGAAGCTGTGTCCCGCTCAAGATCGGGAGCTGGCGTTTCCCGAACACCGGGGTGGTGCTATTGGGCAATTCCTTACAAGATGTTTATCGGAAGCACAATACATGCAGAGTCCAGCATTGATTTTACGGGTCCTTTCTTGTGGAGAGATCGGACCCCGCAAGGAGCCCAACTGCATAGGTTCTGGATCCGAAGAGTGTTGAGTGGGTGTTTCCTTGAGGCTTAGGAACTCCACGGTTGGCTTTGGGGTTGTGGTTTTTGTTTTTCTTTTCTCAGCTTTTCTCTCCTGGATTCGGAAGTCGATCTGTAGTGACAAATCCATCAAGGCCTGAAAGGAACTTGGACGGCCACTCTGGCTACCTCGTCCTTGACTTAATCATTCAAGCCTCTCCGAAACAGGGTACAACTAGCTTCCTGGGACCAATCACCCTCTTTAACCAGTTGCTTGAAACGAGTCACATAAGTAAGCATATCTTGATTTCCCTTTTGGAACTCCAGTAGCCTCTCCTGGGCGCTATAAACGAGTTCTGGCCGATCAAACATGGTTTTGAAGGCTTCTATGACTCCATCGTAATTGTCCCGCAGTGGATCTTCTGCGTTCACCAAGGGAGTTGCCCAGGCTAAGGCATTGCCAGAAAGGTGTGATATTATAAACCCTGGGCGTGAAAAAATAGTAGGGTTTAAACATGAAATGTACCAGGCAGGAATCAAGGAAGGAACGCAGGGATTTGGAAGAGCCATCATACTTGTCCACTATACCCCCTACCAGGGCACTTTCTTTGAATGCCGAATCCTGGGACAACACGAGTTGTTTTAGTGCTGCGTTTTCCGCCTTGAGGTTTTGAACCTCAGTAGTTAATTCTTGCATTCCTCTCATGAGGTCCTGGACTGCAGCCTCCATGTTAGGCTCAATATCAGGTTCTGGGCCTCTCAAACTGTCACACTCGGCCCTTTTTCTCACCTATTCATCTCTGGTCGGTGTCTTCTTGGGAGATCTTTCCGTCTTCCTGGCTGTTCGGAATTTATACAGGTAAGGGCGCATATCCTCAGGGTCTGGGTCAAGTGTGAGGTTCGCTGTCCGCCTCAGGAAGCAGGGTAGAGTTCAGGATCTAGGAAGGAAGCACTGCGGCAGAATCCAGGAAAAGAATAGGAGCAGAGATTCAGAGTTCAGAGCGTGCCCGGGGAAACCCACTAGCGCAGAATCACAGAGCGCGGTCAGGGATGGAAGGAGGAAAGAACCAGGTGAAAGCAAGGGAAGTTTAAGGGGGCAGCCTGGAAGGGAAGGACAGAAGAAACTGGAAAGGGCACTGATGAAAAGGAGAAGTAACAATAACAATCGCTAGCAACACAGAGCAGTAGCGTTGAGTCGCGGGGGCGTGCCTATTTTCTAGAAGGCAGCACATCAAGCGTAAACGCTAGAGAGCGGCGTTCCTGTGCAGGCGGCCATGTTAGAAGGATTATTGACCCGATGTTGTGGTGCATTATGGACCATGAAGTCCATAGGGGGCGAAAGCGGCGATTCATGACAGAATCCTCCACCCCATCCTGGTCAGCAGTAAGCATTGGAACTAGGCTGGGGTTGAGAGAGGGGGCTGGGGGAGAAATGGGATGGGGGAGAATAACCACAGGATTGAAGCTACCATTGACCCCTGTTGCTTCAGTCATCGACAGTGCATTCACTGGGCCACTATTGGTCGTCTCGTGGAGGGCCCCCTCACTCCCTGCCCTTCCATGGCAGTCCGTAACTTTTCATACCATACCGGGTGTTTATTTCCCTGCTGACTACCATCAAAGCAGCTTGACTGCCGCCGGGTCAGTTGCAGCGCACTCTTGGATGGCAGAAGTACCAGTGGAGTTAAAATTATCTAGCAGAGATTGGCTAGAGGACATACCAGTGGGAGTCGGAGATGGGATAGTCATGATGGTGGTTGTGGTGGCTGTTGTGATACCATTAGTGTGGCGCTTCGAGCCTTCTGTGGCCAAAAATGAGCAAGGTCTTTCCAAGGCCAGGGACATTTTACTAAGCTGTTCTCATGGGATTATTTGACTTGCTGAGTCCTCAACATCCCAGTGCACAATGCCACATGGAGCATCCAAATCCCTGTTGCTGGAATCTGGACAGTACTTGTTTGCTCCCCTTCCCACCCAGATGGGTCCAGGCTTACGGGGACATTGGTGGTACCAAGAAACTGATGAATTTCATTGAGAACGCGAGCCTCCCCTACAGATCTTGAAAAGTAATCGGGCCTGTTCTCTACTGCACCAGAAAGTAAGGACAAGTCAGTAAGCATTTTCCACCTGACAGAATGTTCCTTTTGGCGTATGGGAGACATGGTGGGTGAGGTCATTTTAGCTCTGATTTGATTGTACGCCCAAGCGTATGTCCATGTGGCTGCCACAGAGTTACAATGCTGAAATCTCCTCCCTCACCCACACCTCACAGCCAGTCTGCTCACCTATTTGTGCTTTCCAAGGGTCGTTCCAGAGTCATTAGACGTATGGTATCCTCATGGCCTCTCTCCGAGTTAGCACGCTGGTTTTCTGTGTAGCGATACCAGCACACAGGGGCTAATTTCAGCTTCAACTGCGAGGGAATAAACAGGGGAATTTACAAGACCCTGGAACCTCCCCCAGCAGGCACACAGGCAAAAACACCTGCACCCGTAACCCCTGCAGGCTTCACACTCGTGGGGGAGGGCAGGTGATTATGAAGAGCTGGTTTGGCGGGAGGCGGAGGATGGGGCCTGTAGATGGAGGCAACATGCAACAGAAAACTTGCGCCCTTGACTTCACAGGCTTCGAAGGATAGAACATCGGGGTGAGGAGTACAAGAGCATGAAAAGGAAGGACCAAGTGGCACCTGAGTGCCGGGAAGGCCCCTGTTCTTGTGCTGGATTGTATTGTGGGGCCTAGGATTCCCCTAGATTGTTAAGTGAGGGAGTGTAGCGAAGTGACCACATTGAACTGCATGTCCCACAATTCCCCTCTTGAACAAACTTAAAACCCGGACTGAATCGAGCAAGTGGATTTTTGGACCCGGGTGGGTGGAATGGGGAGGGTGAACCATAAAGAAGAGCTTTTTAGGTCAACTAGGCCAGAAAACAAGTCGCTGGGCCAGACAGCCCATACCATGTTAACAAACCTACACGGAAGGGACTACATCTCCAAAAATACCTCTTTCCCGACAGAAGAAAACCTGGACTGGACTAGCAAAACTCACTTACCAATTTTTGTAAAATTTTTTTATTGTGATATTGGTTTAAAAAACACAAATATAAGCACAGCGCCATCATTACCAGATTTCTAAAAATCCTCTATACCAAATGTATAAAACCAGTTAATATGAATTAATAAGTCGATTGCACAATTTTTAAAACATGCATACTAAATTACACTTCAATTAATCCAAAAACCTCCTTCAAAAATGTTTCCCAGCTAAGATCAATGAAACATTTTCTCCCCACATTAATCTACACCACAGCAAATTCCTTGAATTCATTTCCCTTACATGTTTCAATAGAAAGGGGATCTTCACAAAATCTACAGTGGGGTAAAGTGTGTTGTGCCTCATGATCTTTCCAGTGCTGAGTCCTCTCCCCGGTATGAAGCTGGTTAAGCCTAAAACCGAAGATAGATGTTGCACGCTCTACTGCAAGGAAACATATTCAGGTAACGATGCAGATTATCTCTCCTGTGGGTGAATTTAGAATATTCCGTATACGTTGTATACGTTGCTATCTTTTCACAGGTTAAGGCCCAATCAAAGATATACATTTTTTTTCTTCACCACCCCTGAGCTATAGGACAGATTGTCTACAGTTAGCCCGATATCTTCCAAGGTCACCATCATCTGAGCCTTGAAAGAATTAATTGAAACAATAGATTCTTCGAACATAATGGAGTTCAGAATTGGCTGGGGGTTGTAAGATCTTTTGCAACAATTGTCTCCACATGAAACGTGCGCTTAGGGAAGATGAGCAGAGTTCATGCCTTAAGACGACATTTGGAACTGCCATCAACAGGCCCAATACCTCCTTCTGCAATTTCCTCTGAGCATAATCGAGTAGATTCCTCACATCTACCAAACAGATATCTAATCCGTATAACAGCACTGGCTCTACTTTTTCCCTATCATAATGGAAAATCGGTAATAAAGAGAACTTACACATTCTCATATGCAAGGGTTTCATCGGAGAGATCGGGGGCGCATTTTATCCTGTATACAGTCCCTCCACTTGCCAATAAAAGCAGTGCTTGTTACTCAAATTATAGTCCAGATATTTCAGAACAACTAGCTCTTCCAATTTCTTAGGTCCCAAAACCCACCACCTAGTTTTAGGCTTGGAACTCCTTGAGAACACAATAACCTTGTATTTGGCTCCATTAGGCGTCATATTGTTATCCATAGAGCACTTGTAAAACAAATTCAGCTTCTCCTGAATACCCTGTGCCGTCTAAAGTTGTCGGCAAAGGCTAACCATTCCAATCTAAAACTACCCAGCCTAGCCTATGATAAGGATGGGCCCTGCCATAAGGAATCCATATTGCAAGCTTACAAATTGAATAGGATCGGTGCAAGTATACAGCCCTGTTTCAGGCCTACAAAGGAGCTAATACTTGCCCTTATACTAAGCCCTATTCAAATCTCTGAGAAGTAGAATTGCAAACACTTTGCTGGAGGCATCAATAAGGGCAATTGGCCTGCAATTCCTGGGGTCCGCAGAATCACCCTTTTTAAGCAAAGGAACTATGATGGACTTAGTCCAAGAACAAGGAATAGTGTGGGTTCTAAATATATTGGCGCATAGGGGTTTAAAGAGAGCCGACCACAGTGCTGGTGCATTTTTCAAGACGAAAGGCGGAATTGCCATCAGGTCTGGGTGCACGAGAGGGCTTCAGCTGTTTGATAGACCAATCAATGTCGTCTTCGGACCAATTGCTAGCCCCACCAGTGGGTCGACAATTTCTTCTAAGGGTTTCGACAAAGTGTACTTTTCCTTTTAAAACTGTACCCATAGATGCTCAGGAATCAGGGAGTCCGATGAGGGCCCTTTAGTTCCTGAAGTTTTATTGATGGTATCCCAACATTTTTGTTCTTTGCCTTGACATAGGTAATGGAGCATAGCCTGATTATCCCTAACATGGAGATCCATTTTAACGGAAATAACCAAATTCTTATGGAATTGCCACACCTTATTCCTAGCAGTAATATAATCCGCTCAGGCCAGCATTTGTTTTTTAAAACTATTATGGATTTCCTTTTCATTCTTTTGGAGTGCCTAATTCTTGCATCAAACAAATGTTTGAGATCGACCCTACTCTTAGGGGGATTATCATTTATGTTTGCTTTCAAGCAATCCATAATAATTCTAGACAAAGCCTTGCACCGCTCACCGGGGGCCCAATTGGCATGATCCCCAATCCCAGAATTTATTAATGCTACATGCATTAATTCGGTCAACTTCTTGACCATCCCCCCAATTCCACCTTAGGGTCAGCACACCCCCGTCAGGTGACAAACAAGCTAAGTCGGGTCTTAACTCCTGTGTTTTGATGGAATGTTTAAGGCAAAAGGACAGCATCAAATGATCCCCCAAGCCTAAATCTACGCAGCTGACCAGACCACATTTGGAACTCAACAGGTTTGATATATAAAAGTAATCAATCTTAGAGGAAGGTTTGCCTCTATGCCAAGTTATGAAAAAGGGTCCAGAGTTATGTGTACTGTTGAGAAGGCTCATATCCCATTCCCCCAAGAAGCAGTCCTAATTCATCCCCAGCTGGATATCACGATGAGACAAGACCGAACAC
This sequence comes from Ambystoma mexicanum, assembly GCF_040938575.1. Classification (NCBI taxonomy): domain Eukaryota; kingdom Metazoa; phylum Chordata; class Amphibia; order Caudata; family Ambystomatidae; genus Ambystoma; species Ambystoma mexicanum. The sequence goes on from NC_090936.1 coordinate 649,056,388, forward strand.
CCTCTGGTGATGTTAAACGCCCTCCCCTCTCCACAATTTCGATTTAAACCCCCCACCCAATATGATACAATTCACAATTCCTTTGGAAAACCAATCCTCTAATGTTGTTCGTAAACAAACATGAATAGATTCAAGCGAAACCCTCGAGGGGTTCCAGTAAATGTTAACAAGTAGGATTGGCGGATGGGATGCAATTGAAAATAATTTAACAGCCAAGACTCATTCAGACCCATGAAACAATTCACATCTCATCTTTAAGTTCAGATCTGTAGCAACAGCTAGACCACCACAAGGCATGCCCAATACCCTTTTGACTGCCTGACTGGTAAAAATGAGGTAACCCTTCAGATCAAAATGTGAAGTAGACCTAGTTTCCTGGAACATAAAGATTTTAAATGCACCCACTTCTTGCATGTTATCCCAATTTTATGTATTTATTTATATTTGTAAAGTGCATTGCAGTCCGAAGGCATCGAGGCGCTGTTGCAAGCAGGTGACTTAGAAAAACGTTACCGCCCGGTGCCATCTGATCCTTAATATATCAGGGGACAGCTTAAGCCGAATTCGCTACTTGTCACAACTACTCGGAAGAGGGCAGATCCACCACTAGACTCTTCAGAGGCTCCCCCAGTTAAGGAGAGCAAGAAGCTCTATACCATGGGGAGGAAAGGTGCAACTTCGGCAGCGTTTCAAACTAGGATCGCCAAAAATTCCACACTGTTGGCGAGCTGTGACTGTCATAAATGGGACGAGATTACAGCCGTCATCGACTCTGCTCCAGAGCCTTTAAAGTCTAAACTTGCTCTAGTAGCAGCGGAAGGCAAAGCCACTGCCAGCAGCTTGCTGAAGAACACATTTGATGCTGCAGATAATGCGGGCCGTATTATTGCAGAACGAACCATTATCATGCGGCACGCTTGGCTTCATCCATCTGGCTTCAAGCTTGAGAACCAGGCAACGTTACTCAACATGCCAGTTGGACCAACTGTACTATTCGGCAAAACAGTAGAGGAGGACGCTCTGGAATCAGCCAAAGAGGAACATGATACCCTCAAATCCCTTGGGCAAATGACTAACAAACAACCTGGCCAAGGGGACGGGAACAATTTTCGCCATTTTCGTGGCCAAAGTTCCCAAAAAGGGTCCGGATACGAACAAAATCAAAATTCATTATGGAACAACAACCAGGGTCAAGCGGGTTATCCAAGAGGCCAGCGCAGATCCCGAGGCCGCTACAGGTCCCCTCACATACCTCCCGAGTAGGGGGACGAATTTCACACTTCACCCACGCATGGGAGGGAATAACCACAGACAAGTGGGTGTTATCTACAGTAGCGGGAGGTTATTGTGTGGAGCTCCTCGGAAAACCATCCAACCACCCCCTGCGCCAATGAAAGACAACAAGGGAAGAACAACTAATCCTGGTAGAAGAAGTCAACGCGCTGCTCCTCAAGTAAACCATCAAGATTGTGCCATCCAACGAGATAAGCAAGGGAATTTATTCAACATACTTCCTTGTGCCAAAAAAAGATCTAACTATGTACCCAGTATTAGACCTACGCCCTGCAAACCCTTATGTAAAGCCACAAAAGTTCCACATGACAACGCTACAAGAGGTAATCCCCCTGCTAAAGAGGGGGGGATTTACATGGCAATATTGGATATGAAAGATGCCTATTTTCATATTTCAATGCTCCCATCACACCAAAAACTGTTGCGGTTCAAAGTAGCAAACCAGCACTACCAATTCAAGGTGCTACCCTTCGGAATAGCTTCAGCTCCAAGGGTATTCACCAAGGTACCGCCGGTGGTGGGAGTGCACCTGCGCAGGGAGGCAATCCCAGTGTACCCCTACCTGGACGACTGGCTGATCACAGGAGAAATACCCAATTTTTGCAAACAAAACACGCAAAAAACCATAAACCTTCTCTTTCAATTGGGCTTTTCAATAAACGAGAAAAAGTCAAGTCTTGTACCAAACACAATAAAACAGTTCCTATGAGTTGTATTAGATACAAGAGCGGGCTTAGCCTTTCCATCCATGGAAAGAGTGCAGAACATGCTTCGGCAAATACCCCAGCATCAAGCCGGTCTCCAGATAAGCATACGCAAAGCAATGTGTTTGCTAGGCATGATGGCATCATGCATATATCAAGTCCCACACACACGTCTGCGCATGCAACCAATGCAAGAGTGGTTGGCGAAACAGTGGTCTCAGGCAAGTGGTCAGTGGGACGATCTAGTGGTCGTTTTGCAAACACTAGTTCAAAACCTACGCTCGTCTACAAGAAAAAACCTGTTAAAGGGAAAACCCTTCAATGATCCGGAAGCACAAGCGATTGTCACAACAGACGTATTACTCTGTGGGTGGGGGCTCATTACTTTCACCACACAGCACATGGTCTGTGGACTCACATTACGGCACATAAGCATACCAACCTGCTGGAACTACTAGCAGTATTCAAAGCACTTCAAGCATTCGAAGCGCAGCTGACGAACCAGTCAGTTCAAATTTTATCAGACAGCACAACTGCGACATTCTACATCAACAAATAAGGGGGCAGACACTCTCCAAGTCTGTCCAAGTTGGTGCAGAAAATATGGAAATGGGCACTCAAACGGGGGATATCCCTATCCTCTCAACATGTTGCAGGGGTACTCAACACTCAAGGAGACTCCCTAAGCAGAGATCCCCTACCAAAGGAACACGAGTGGCAAGTAGACACAAGCGTTGTAGACCACATGTTCTCTGTGTGGGGTTACCCCACACTAGACTTGTTCACTACAGGAGAAAACAAGCAATGCCTAGACTTGGACACCTTAATCTACCACAGCGGTGTATGGATATCCTCAAGGAGGCAAGAAAACCAAACACTAGACACTGCTATTTCGACAAGTGGAGGAGATTTGTAATTTAGTGGCTGTCTAAAAAAATAAAAACCCATAGAATGTACTCCTTCGCACATTCTAAATGATATGCTCCACTTGTTAGATTCAGGGTTAGTATTCAAATCCATAAAGGTTCACCTGGTGGCTTTATCATCTTGTACCACCTCTCAAAGTAAAGTATCGTGGTGGAAAATTCCAGTCACTAAGGCATTTATGGAGGGAGTAAAAAGTCTCCACCCTCCAATTTCAAACCCACCGCCAGGATGATATCTCAGTGTAGTACTAGCAAAGCTCATGGGGCCCCCATTCGAGCCTATGCATAAATCAAGTCTTAAACACCTGACTTACAAAACTGCCTTCTTAGTGGCCATTACTTCCATAATAAGAGTTAGTGAATTGCAAGCATTGTCAGTGCAGGACCCTTTCTTTATCATCCGTAAAGATAAATTTGTTTTAGGTACTCATCCCAGGTTCTCCCCTAAATTAATTTCCAAATTCCACGTGAACCAATCCATTGAGCTTCTGGCTTTCTTTCAGAATCCAACTAGCTCGCATGAGGTAAAACTCTACACACTGGATGTGAGGAGGGCGGTCCTTTACTACGTAAACAAGACCAGGCCGCTTAGGAAAACAGATCAACTGTTTGTCTCCATAACACCAGGCAAAGGAGACTGCATTTCCAAGAATGCCATATCCAGATGGATAGCCAGATGTATACAATTATGCTATTCTTCATCAAACAAAAAGTGCCTTTTACACCAAGAGCTCACTCCACATGGAGCACAGGAGCTACTCTGGCTTTTATCGTGAATGTTCCCTTGGACAGCATTTGCAGAGCAGTTACATGGAGCTCAGTACACACTTTCACTCAGCGCTGCTGCATTGACACACATTCCTAAGCAGATACACAAGTGGGACAAGCGGTTCTAAAACATCTGTTTGCAGCTGCTCCTTCTCACGACCCACTACCTTCTCCTAATACTGCTCGCTAATCTATGCATAGCATGTGATCTAAGCAGATTCCACAAGCCTCAGAAGGGATACATTACTCACCGTTATTGTATTTCTGATGCTTGTATCTGCTAAGATTCACATGCGCCCCTTTCCTCCCCTGAGAGAAGGTGCATAGATGTTATATGAGCTTTCTGTTATCTATCTGCTTGGATACACCTTTACTCACGCAACACTTCATGCAACCTCATGTCAGAACAAAACAATCTGAGGGACCTCGACGCATGAAGAACCATGGGTACAATGGACATCACACTAGGGATAGTTTCACTGGCACGCCCTGTCGACATCCCTTTTCGAGTTTCAAAAACAAGAACTGTAATACTCTGCAGCTTCCACTAGATGTCGGCCTATGCATAGCATGTGAATCTAAGCAGATACAAGCATCAGAAATACAATTACGGTGAGTAACGTATTATATAATTTTATTTTTCCTCACTGTTTTATTCACTGTTTTCTCCTCCTCTCCCTTCTCCCTGTTGCCAACCTCCCTTACTTTTTTCTATGCACTTACTCTATTAGAATTGTCCCTGGACCTAGTATGATAGCAATAAATGTTTGTCTCCTCTCCCCCTCCCTTTACTTGTTCCCCCTCCCCTCCAGCACTATCTGAAATGTCGTCAGGCATAGTACGATAGTCGCTTGTTCTCCGCCCGCCTCTCTCACCTCTTGTTAATCTCCGCCTCTACCAGAAATGTCGTCAGGCCTAGTACGGTAGTCGCCTGTCTGTTTTTCTATTTCCTTCCTATCTGTGTTTTAGCTCTTGCACTATTTGAAATGTCGTCAGGCCGAGTACGATAGTTAATTTCCCATTCTTGTTGTTCATGGCCTGTAAAAATGTAATTGTATTTTCTCTTGTTCCCTCCGTTGCCGTGGAGCACTTTGAAACACATTTTGTATAGCCTCTATATAAATAAACTATCATATCATGGTGCACTAGAGCCTGTACTTTCTCCTCTACTTGCCTCTGTGTTTCACTTGCTGTTTTTTCAACCCTAGTATCCTTGTGTTATTGCGTTGCTCTCTGTTTTCGAAGTCATCCATTTTGAGCATCACTTCTTCTTCTCGAAGCTCCAGCTCTGTCAGCCTGGTGTCCAGCCTTATTTCGACCATGTCTGCATTGAGTTGGTTGTGTTAAAGTCCCTCCACTTTGCTTTCCACCGTGGTCATCCTGCCAGACAGGTCGGCCAGTGAGGCTTGTATAACTCCCTTGAGGGCCTTGATTTCCGCCAGAATATGTATTGAATCTTTCTTTGTCGAAAACAGGGACATATCCGTCTCCATCATCATTTTCACCTCTGGGGCTTTCCTTGTTGACCCTCCTTGCTTCCCTGGTTTTGGCATCGTACTGTCCATCTTTATCTTGCCCCCAATCTGGGCGACCCCTTTGTCCTCTCTTAGTTCCTTTCTCCCCCCCTTCCGTCTGAATCTTTTTTTCTCCTCCTTCCTGCTCGCCCAGCCATCACCGTGGACTTCTGATCTGTCTTCTCCCTCCTCTGGCTCACAGCCCATGGTCTTCCACTCTGCGCCAGCTTCAGCAATTCCCCTCTCTCCCCTCCGCGCCTGTGCCTTCTTTCACTGTCTCACCAGTGTGTGGCTTCCTCCTCCTCACGCCGTTTCGTTGGTCAGTGCTCCCTTGTGCCACTTTTTGGCTGTGCAGTTGCTGTGTCTTACTCACTTTTTTACAGCCTATGTCCGTCTTGGCCAGGCCTCTGTCCCTCTTGCACGTTAGCCAGTGGGAACTTGGTGGCTGCCAGTGCTGAGCTCCCAGCTTTTCCTCCCCACTGTTTTTGCGTCTTGAGCATTCGGCAGGTTTTGGCACTTCCGGGATAGTTTCGAATCCACCACTGCTCACTGTCCCAGACCTCTTCACCACTTTATCTCTTGGCCTCGGGTTTAGCTGTGTCCACCTCTTCGGGCCTCTCTCTGCTTAGTCCTGAGGATTCTGATCCACTTTATACCTCCTGATTGCCTGTCTAAGCTCCTCCAGCCCCATTCCACTTGTCCTATTAATTGTCGGTCTTCCCAGGACCAGGGAGCACGGCCAGGAAGCTCCTTATCTCCTGCTTAGTCTCTGCCAGTCCTTTCCTGCCTTCTTGGTTGCTCCTGCGTAGGGCAGGCTTTTGCCTCTGTTTGTCCTCCTTGCCCAGCTGTGTCGTCAGCAGCTCTCTATCCCTGAGAGGTTCCTGCACTCTCCTCTTTTGTTGATGTTCTCTGCCGGGGGGCCTCTGATGGCCGAAATTGCTGTGGCGCACGTGCATTGCTCCACCCGAGCTTGGAAGTACCCCTCTGCTATTTACTGCGCTCCCCTGCGGGAGTATTGTCCCCACTTTAGAAGGCCAGAGCTCCTCCGTGACACACTTTGATTCCCCCTGGCTTCCCCACCCCCCAGCCAACTTCCAGTGCACTATCGGTCCCTGCGCAGTTAGCGGGGCTGTGGGGGGGTGGGAATCCGGCCATACCTTGGATATTGCGCTGCTTCACTCCTGTGCCCGTCTGGCTTCTCCGTTCTCCTTTCAGGCTCCTTCTGTAGCCGCTTTCTGCTTTCCGCCGTGGGGCCTCTCCTCACCCATTGGGGTAGCTTGCACCTTCTCTGCTGCCCGGCCGCCTCGCCTGCGTTGCAGTCCCTTCACCGCCTCCCTCTCTTACTGGACCGCCACGCCACACAGTCTTCCTCTCAGCGCTCTTCTCAATGGCGCGTCCTTCTGGATCTCTGCGTGGGCACCTTTCGTGTGTGTCGGCGTGCGGGGCACACACCCAGTTAACTCTCACTTTTCCTCCGGGGCACCCTGCCACTTCTTTTTTCTGTTCGCCGTCGCCGCACGCACTTAGCATCCGGAGACGTGCCCCCTCGACTAACAGACCCCGGGGCAATCGAATTGCCCCGAACAGTATGTCCACAATAGGATGGTTTGTACTGGTTTCTGTTAATAATTTGGGACTAGTAAAGCCAATGGTGACTTTACATGCCCTGGGAGACAGTAGTCAGTCCCAGGGTACGGAGTCTATGTTTGGGGGTCGCTACGACACCCCTAGGTTACGGCACAAAGGGTGCTGTGTAACCCACATACCAAAAACACATGAAGCCCTATGGGGTAAAGGATCCCATAGCCCAAAAAACAAACACATATAATGTTCAAGGAACACCTCAAATCATGTCTAAGAGTGGGAGGAAAAGAGTCTCACTCTTAGCAGGAGAAAAAAAATAAACCCCAAAATCCAGCAAAGCTGCTGGGGGACTCACTAGGTTTGGGAAATTAGCCTTTACAGAGAATTCTCCCTAACACTCGCCCCCGCCCCCAGACTAAGGGACAGGAGGATTTAATCCAAACCTGGATGAATCTCATACCTCTAGTCGATGACATACATCCTAGAGAGACCATCAGCATTTTGGTGGTGACACCCTGACCTGTGCTCAATGGTGAAATCAAACCCTTGCAGGCAGATTGACCATCTCAGTAGTTTTGGATTTTCCCCTTTCATTTGCATCAACCATCTCAAGGGTTGGTGGTCAGTCTGAATGACAAAAGTAGAACCATACAAGTATGGCCTAAACTTCTTCAGTGCCCACACAATAGCAAAAGATTCTCTTTCAATTGTTGCCCACCTTGTCTCAGGATCCTTCAGCTTTCTGCTGATGAAGCAAATGGGGTGCTCCCTACCTTTCTCATCCACCTATACCTACATTAGAAGCATCTGTTTGCACAATGAAAGTTTGGTGGTAGTCAGGAGCTCTCAATACTGGTGCTTGGCAAAGAGCTTTCTTCAGGTTTTCAAAGGCCTGATTGCATTCCTCATTCCATTTGACCTTCTTAGGGAATTTTGGAGAGGAGATTACATTCAGTGGAGAAGCTATGGTCCCATAGTTTTCTATGAAATTCCTGTAATACCCAGTGAGGCCTAGGAAGGCTCTCACCTGAGTTTGAGTAGTAGGTGTTGTCCAATTTTGCACAGCTTCAATCTTACTGAGCAAAGGCCTTATTTCTCCACCTCCTACCTCATGCCCAAGGAAGACCACCTTATTCTGTCCAATCTGGCATTTACTTGCTTTTATGGTCAGATTGGCTTGTCCAAGAGCCTGCAAAACATGTCCTAAGTGGTTCACATGTTCTTCCCAGGTTTGGCTCAATACTGCAAAGTCATCCAAGTATGCCATGTAGAAGTCCTCCATCCCATTCAGAACTTGGTTCACCATCCTTTGGAATGTAGCAGGTGAATTTTTCAGTCCAAAAGCCATAACCTTAAATTGTTATAGGCCAACTGGTGTGGAAAATGCAGTTTTCTCCTTGGTATGGTCTGTCAGGGCTATTTGCCAATAGCCTAACATAAGGTCAAATGTGCTGAAGAACTTGGCTGACCCAAGTCTATCCACCAACTTGGTGACTGCATTAAGAGCTCTATAGTCCACACAGAATCTCAATTCTTTGGATCCTGCCTTTGGTACTAACGCAACTGGGATAGACCATGGGCTAGTAGAGGGCTCTATTACCCCGAGATCAAGCATCTTCTTGACCTCCCCTTTGATGTGGGTCCTTACATTCTCTGACATTTGATATCCTCTGCTTTTGACTGGCAGACAGTCACCAGTGAGTATGTCATGCTGTCCCCAAGGGGTCAAGCCTGGTGAAAGTGAGAACAGAGAGGCAAACTGATTTAACATAGATTTGCACTCTTCCTGTTGCTCAGGTGTCAGATTTGAAGATTGATTTACTCCTTCAATCTTTTCGTCTAAAGGTAAGCCTCTGAGGAGATCAGGAAGAGCTTCACTCTCTTCTTCTTCCTCTGATGATGCTTGAAGCAAAGCTCCTACATCAGGTCTGGAGACATACGCTTTTAGTCTGTTGGTGCGGAAGACTGTTGGAGCCACCTTGGGATTGCCCAAGCCACCAGATAGTTGACCTCTCCAAGTTTACCCACAACCTTGAAGGGTCCCATCTATTTGTCTTGCAAGGCCCTCTGCCTTGTTGGAATCATAACGAGAACTAGCTGGTCCTGAGTAAACTCAACCATGTTAGCCTTTTGGTCATGCCAGTGCTTGACCAATGCTTGTCCAGCTTTCAAGTTATCACTTGCTTCTGCCATCATTTGTGACATTCTCCTTCGGAGACCTATCGCATAGTCAGTCACTCTGACTGGCTTGGGGGAAGGAGCACTCTCCAACCCCTCCTTAATCAGGGCCAATGGACCTCTGACTGGATGGCCATAAAGAAGTTCAAAGGGAGAATAACCTACTCCCTCCTGAGGGACTTCTCTATAAGCAAAGAGAAGGCATGGCAATAGAAGGTCCCACTTTCTTTTAAGGGGATCTTCTAAAGCACCTATCATGCTCTTCATGGTTCTGTTGAACCTTTCTACCAACCCATTTGTCTGAGGGTGGTAGGCGGTAGAGAACTTGTAAGTAACTCCACAGGTTTTCCACATGGCATTCATGTAGTGGGACATAAAATGTGACCCCCTGTCAGAGATTACTTCCTTAGGAAATCCAACCCTGGTAAAAATACCAAGGAGGGCCTTAGCCACAGCCTGAGCTGTAACAGTCCTCATAGGAATTGCCTCAGGGTACCTAGTAGCATGGTCTACTACAACATGGATAAACATGTTGCCTGAGGAGGTAGGGGGATCAAGGGGACCAACAATGTCAATCCCTACCCTCTCAAATGGGACTCCCACAACTGGGAGAGGCACTAAAGGTGCCACATTCTTGGATCCAACCTTACCAGAAGTCTGGCAGGTATGGCAGCTCTTGCAAAACTTATCTACCTCAGCCCCCATCTTTGGCCAATAAAAGTAGAGCGAGAGCCTTTCCTTGGTCTTCTTGAAGCTCAAGTGACCAGCCAAAGGAATCTCATGGGCTAGTTTCAAGAACTGTTGTCTGTTTTCTTGAGGTACTAAAAGCCGCTTGTAGTCTCCAGGTGCAGACTCAGTTGGTTCACTGTAGAAGAGGCCATCTTCCCAGTGCAACCTATACTTCCCAGGCTCTTGCCCATCAGCCTGAGAAGCTGCCTGTTGGCGAAGACCTTCCAGAGTTGGACATTCTCTCTGCCCCTTACTGAAGTCTGCCCTGTTGGGTCTACCTTCTGCCAGTAAAGACTGCAGCTCAGGATGGTCAACAGGATCCAGATCTCCAATGAGTTCTTGGCCTTCCACTAGCTCTTCTTCAGAGTCTAGCTCCACCGTACAGGCCTGTACCTCCATCTCAGCCGCAGCTGGAGGTGGAGTTACCGGTGTAACTTTGGACAACCTAGGGGAAGTCCTTGTTGGAAGCACTGGAGTGCTTGCTGTTGGCTGTTTCTTGAAAGTCGTGGGTTTCCCCTTTGCTTCTTTTTGTTCAGTGATAGCAAGTTGTAACTCCAGTGGAGTAGGAGTGATATCTTTCTTCTTCATCTCCTTGGGAGTACCTCTCATGGTTCTCTCCCTTGCAGGTCTGGTGAGCTCCTGTAACCTTTTACTAGGAAGTCTGGTGGTATGCGACACCACTTTTCAGGTCATTACCCAACAGAACCCTTCCTGGTACCTCGCTTTGTATGCTGACAGGTATCTTCACAGTCATGTCATTACACTGGATGGGAACTGGTAATTGGGGAAGCATCTGCACAGGCCCTCCAGCTAACTTGGTGAGGCGTTTGGGTGCCTTAGCAACATCCTCAGCCTGAAAAAAAGATTTATCCACCACAGTTATGCTGACTCCAGTGTCCCTAATGGCAGGAGTCTCCTGACCATTCACCTGGACACTGTCCTCATAATACTCTTTAGTATTATCTGGGATAGAGTTATAGACATCTAAATTCTGTGGTTGCCACAGACCCAGAGACACTAAAGAAACACTGGCTAAGACTCCAATGGGTTCATCAGCCAGCAGTAGAAAGTTTCCACTTGCCATTTGTACTTCCTCCTCTGAAGCGATGGCTAAGGAGACAAGCTGGACCCCTGAAGGTTTACCCTTACATCTGGGATCTCCTTTCACATGGTCAGGCGAACCACAAACATAGCATTTACCAAATGCTTTCTGGAATGGTGGCTTGCTCTGACCTCCTTCTGGTTTACCACCAGAAGGTATACTACTCTGATTTGGTTTCCCTTGTGGCTTACCCTTATTATTCTGTTTGGGGCCCTCTTTGGGATTGGAATTATTAGAATTCTCTTTGGAGTCCTTTTGTGGCTGTTTCCCATCATCCTTTTTCTGAGTTACCCCAGAGTCCTTGTGGGTAGCCCTGTTGGCAACCCACAAGTCAGCAGCCTCAGCTAGTTTCCTGGAATCTAATTCCTTTGAATCAGCCAAGTGCTGTCTGAGCTCAGGAGAGCAGGCATCATAAATTGACTCCAACATCACAAGATTCTTCATCCCCTCATAAGTGTTCACTTTGTAACCCTTAATCCATCCCTCTAAGTTCTTCAAACTTTCACTCACCCAAGGGGTACCATCATGCTTTTTGAGGGTCCTAAACCTCTTAAGGTACTGGGAAAGGGGTCTTCCCAAATCTAGCTATCAAAGCTAGTTTCACACATTCATAATCCTTCTTATCCTCCTCCCCCAACTCCATTACCACATCATTTGCAACAGGCGGGAGCCTAGAGAACAACCAGGAAAGTAACTTTTTTCCTGTAATGTTCTGGAGCCCATGATTATATTCAAACAAACTCAACCAGTCCAACACATCCAACTTAGGCTCATACATACCCACCAAGTCCTTAGGCATCCGGAGTCTTTTGGGACTGCAACTCCTAGAGGACTCGGAGAGAGAAGCACTTTCCACAGACATTTTTTTCATTTCTAGCTCATGGTTGAGCTCCATTTCTCTGAGCCTTAGTTCTTGGTGCCGTTGTTCTGTTTGAGCACGAATTCATTTGAATTCTAATTCAAGCTTCATTTTTTCTAGTTCCATATATTGAGGATTAAGTGTGGGACCTGGTAAAGGTCTAGTAGGTACAGCTGGCAGGGCAGGTGGAGGCCCAGGGGAGACAACTCTAACATCTTCCCCCTCCTCTTCTGCTTCTGACTCAAAGTTATCAATACTAGCATTCACATCAATATCATTGCTGTTATCTACAATTGCTGGAGTGGTAGGTTCCTCTGAACCACCATCCAGACTTTGGTTTGCTAACAACCTTTCTATTAACTCCATTTTCTTGCCTTTAGTCAGGAGATTCCTATGCTTACAGAGAACTCTTAAGCAATCAGCAGTTTTTGTAGCAAGGGACTCTTGACTATAACTTTCCATAGTTGATATGTTTTAGAAAATAACTTCTTTAGTGCTAAGCTTTGTGGGTAGTTGCACTAAGGTATCTATACGCACACTAAAATGTATACTCAGTACAAATCCCACCGCTGTACACCAGTGTTAGGCAGAAACCTGTGCAGTTCCCTTAGGGACAACTGCAAAAGATTTAAGACTACAGGTGGTTGGCAGTAGACCCAATTGGTAGCAGGCTGTACCACCAAGATTTACCTGGTAGCTGTGGCTGAGCAGTCAGACTTCTCTCAAGATGAGTTAGGCAGTATATAGAGTATACACAATAGGTACAGAGATACAGTAGCACAAGCAAACACTGACCAGAGCTTTGGTGTAAAAGTATATAATTATTTATTTAAAGACACACTTGTAAATGACACTAGCACACAAGAGGTAAATAAATTCGACACACAGTCACTATTATATATATACAACCCTAATTACTTATTAGACAAGTCTTAATGAGAAACACCACTTATTTTCGGACAGAGGTGAGCGCTTAACATAAGATGGCACTCTAATAAGTTATTAAAAAGGGAGGGAAAAAGGCAGGGTTATGAAAGCACGCAAATTTCAATACTTTTCAAAGAACCACAGTGAGGCAGGTTAGGAAAAGTCTACTGGAGAGCAAGGACGTTCAAATGTCAGGCCCACTCTTGGAGAGAGCAAGCGAAATGTGTCCAGGATCACACAGTGGGTTTATGCCCAAAGAGTCTTTGTAGAAAGTTCACAAAAGATTGAGATCAAGTCAGGAAAAGTTAGTTAACAGGTCCCAGGCTCGCCCAGGTTAGAAAGTCAAGGATTTACTGTCACCCCGAACGATCTGTCGCAAGGGAAGCCAGGCGGGACACAGTACCTGAAAGTGAGAAGAACGCTCCAGCGGGGGCAGTTGTTCCTGGCCGCGGTTGCAAGTCAGTGTTTCGTCCAGAGGAAGAGGAGGTCTCGACGTGGAGGAAAACTGAAGGTCATTGCGCTGCCAGGGAAGAAACCAGCCGCAGAGTTTCCCGGTTACAAGGTACCACGCTTTTCTTCGCGGTAGTGGTAAACCGTGGTATTCTGGTTGCCGGGGTGCTTGGCACGGGCAAGGCGGCCACGAGATGGTCCAGGAAGGCGAAAAGACAGGCAAACTGGTTATCCCCACCAGTCAAAGGAAGAAGACTCTCCGGGCTGGAAATCTCCTCTGTCGTCGGGAAAAGTGGTGAGACGGTTCAGCAGGGCTCCACCAGTGGTGTTGTCGTTGCAGGTCGGCTCGGCTTCTCCCTCCTCGGATTCTTTAGGTCCTATGGCGACTTCTGAAGTTCCAGTCCCCAAAGCCCTGCTTTTATGCAGAAAACCCCCATTCATTCAGCCTAGCTGTCACTCAAACATGCTAAGTGGTGAGCCGGGCGGCTCACAAGAGTGCGACTTGAGTTGCCGAGGCAACTCAGTCCAGGGTGCCTAAACCCCCTCCTACACCCCCTGTTGTACCCAGACAGAGTGCCACCACATTTGGAGGCTTCTGTGGAGAAGCCTGCCAAAAAGTGGAACAAAGGGCTCGACTTGGGTTGGAGTCACAGAAGCGAACACAAACGCCATTTTGGAACCACGTTTTGGCAAAAAATACCAACCAGTGAATTTATATTAATTTAATAAACCAGCGGTATGTTCGAGGCTATTTTAAAAAGTGGTAGCCTCATACAATGGGAAAATCCCATAGGAATATATTCGCGGTTGAATATAAAAAGTAGTATTGTCAGGAGTGGCACTCTATTAAGAGTGGCACAGGACACCCAGAAAGGGTTTGGGTGGTTGTGCCAAATAAAGTGGACAGATAAGGACACACACAGCGGAAAGGAAAGAGAACGAAGAGTAAGCAAGAGTAGCAAGGGAAAAGATACAGAATGAATACCCTCTTGAGGTGTATGCAGATATAGGAAAAGAGTATTCCACGAACCTTGGAAATACTCTAGCCTTCTGCACAGTTTGCTATAACAGAGGCCCACGCTGTTTGCACATGACTTGGAACAGCAGCTCTGGGTGTCTGTAATGTAGAAACAGGACAAGGGAAGGGGCTAGAGGTTGACTGAAGGGAACCAACAGACAAACTCTGTACAAAAGGGTCTACAAACAGTACAAGAGAAGATACTACAGACAAATCCAGGAAAGGAGGTGATAGCAAACTAGCAGAAGGAAATGAAAGGAAAGTCGTGTAACAGGATAGGATAGCAGAGGACAGTAAGGAACAAGGTTGAGAGCTCAGAGGAACAGGAAAGCAATGAGTAAGCCCACAGGGGTAGGACTGTAAGGTAGAACGCCCAGAGGAAAAGGGCTTAGGGCAGCAGAGTAAAGCAGACTGCACGGCAAGGATCCCGTAAGGGCCGGGCAGTAAGGAGTGAACCCTGAGGGACAGGGCCAATGAACGTAGAAGGTAGCAGAGGACTGTAGAGAGCTGCTAGGCAGAAAAGGTAGGTAGTAGGCAGCAAAGCGGGATAAGCTGCAAAGTAGGAAGGCCCAGAGGACAAGGGCTGTAGGTAGCCAGAGTGAGGCAGGCTGCAGAGCAGGGGAGCCCAGAAGACAAGGGCTGAAGGCAGCCGGAGTGAGGCAGGCTGCAGGGCAGGGAGCCCAGAGGTCAAGGGCTGAGGCAGGAAAGCAGCAGAGCGTGATCAGCTACAATGTAGAGGGTCCGCAGGGCAAGGGTGGAGGCTGGAAGGCAGCAGAGCGTGATCGGCTGCAATGTGGAGAGCCCGGCAGGGCAAGGGCGGAGGCTGGAAGGCAGCAGAACATGATCGGCTGCAATGTGGAGAGCCCGGCAGGGCAAGGGCGAAGGCTGGAAGGCAGCAGAGCGTGATCCGCTGCAATGTGGAGAGCCCGGCAGGGCAAGGGCGAAGGCTGGAAGGCAGCAGAGCGTGATCCGCTGCAATGTGGAGAGCCCGGCAGGGCAAGGGCGAAGGCTGGAAGGCAGCAGAGCGTGATCCGCTGCAATGTGGAGAGCCCGGCAGGGCAAGGGCGGAGACTGGAAGGCAGCAGAGCGTGATCAGCTGCAGTGTGGAGAGCCCAGAGGAGCAGGGCTGAGAGGCAGGGAGCCTGGAAGGCTATGGCTGGAGGCAGCAGGGTGGAGCAAGTAACAAGGCAGGGTCCAAGCAGGAGTGAAGGTAAGCAGCATACAAGATCCGTAGGAAGATGCAAAAAGTGGAGGAAGGACTCTCAGATGCAAGAGGCTGAGCCACTGCAGGCAGCAGCCTTTATACTGCCTAGCCCAGCACAGAGGCAGGCTAATTGGTTGCACCTGGCTAAGCACACCTGCATGCAATCGGCGACCTCCCTTTCTGTTCCTGGGCTGGTGGAAGCAGGGCAAGTCTCTAGGGCTTCTGGGGGGTGTAGTTCCATTGATAACCAATAGGAACAGCCAGGAATCGATGCTTGTAGCCAGGTGCATTATGGTATGCGTAGTTTGTTGGAAATAATAATTAAGCAGCAAAGTCTCGCAAATGGGAAATAAAGTTTCCAAAGTAAATATAGATGGATCCGAGAGTCTGTTGTAAATAAATGATAAACATATAGTCCAAATTGAGCGTAAATGGATGCGCCCATGGCGCAGGCATGACAAGTATCCACTGCCACCAGCCAAAACTCGGTCGGGGGGGCTGGACAGTGCCCCGTCGAACAACAGACCCCGGGGCAATCGAATTGCCCCGGCCAGTACGTCCACAATATGATGGTTTGCACTGGTTCTGTTCACAATTTAAGACTAGTAAAGCCAATGGTGACTTTACATGCCCTGGGAGACAGTAGTCCGTCCCAGGGTATGGAGTCTATGTTTGGGGGTCGCTACGACACCCCTGGGTTACGGCACGGAGGGTGCTTTGTAACCCACATACCAAAAACACATGAAGCCCTATGGGGTAAAGGACCCCATAGCCCAAAAAACACATACAAAGTCAAAGGAACACCTCAAATCATGTCTAAGAGTGGGAGGAAAAGAGTCTCACTCTTAGCAGGAGAAAATAATAAACCCCAAAATCCAGCAAAGCTGCTGGGGGACTCACTAGGTTTGGGAAATTAGCCTTTACGGAGAATTCTCCCTAACACAGTCCAGCCCTCGCAAATTCAATTCCTTTTCTTCATCTTCAGTTCCTCAAGTTCCCTTCGCTGACACCCTCTTCCAGGCACCTTTTGACTTGCATTTATCAGGTGAAAGTGCTCCGTATCATCACCATTTTGCTGGAGGGAGCGGGAGCTACGTGCCTATGCAGCCATTTTTCTCCCACGCCCCCTAGTAGTCCCCAACATCTGCTTTTTGATTCGATCTTTTAGCTTTCAACACATTTGGTTCACAACTTCTAACTGCTTCTTGATTCATTCTCTTGACTTTAAGCACAATTGGGTAGACAGTTACAAAGGACAATACTTCTCATATGTATTAGTTTGCCTTAGGCAATGCAGGTTGTACTCCTCTCCCTCTTGATCTTTTCTACAATGTGGGCCTTTGTCTCGCAATTTTTGGTTACTTTTTTATCAAACCTCTTGACTGTTGGCAATCTAGGTTGATATGTCTCTTTAAGCAAGTGATATCCTTTTTGCTCTTTATTTGTGTCCTTTTGGCTTTGGTGACGCTGGTTATAGTATTCTCTTATTTGCCATCTCCCTCCTAAAAGATTACATTTACTTTGCTTAGTTATTGCCCCATCTTGGCTTTGGCAATACTTGTTGCAATATTCTCCTGCTTGTTGTCTCCCTTGTGGGAGAGTACCTTCACTTTGTTTAGATATTGTTCCCTCGTGGCTTTGTGAATGCGGGTTAAATATTCTCCTGCTCTTTAATTTAATGGTTCGGTATTCAAAGTTTACATTTGTACCCAGCGGTCTATTTTGAAGCGACCGGGGGTTACCTCTAATAGGCCAAATCACTGGTTTGCTGTGGTGGCTCCTGATGACTCACTGCTTCTGCTTCCTTACAAGTCAGGCTTTCACCGACGTTCGACAGCTCTGGCTCTCCTTCCTCTGCTCACCCTGGCTGACATTGGAGCACCGATTGCTCCACACGCGCTTCGGTGACAACTTTTCACCGAAGCACGATGCCGGACACAGAGAGCATCCCTCTCCTCTTGGATAGACGGGCTCCACACCGCTTCCCGCTTAGTGTCCTCTGTATCTACCTGGGGTTCCGACATTCACGATTCCTCTTCACGACGTCCCGCTGCTGAGAATGTGTCGGCCCCCGTTTGCAGCTCATCCTGCGCACACAGCTTCCACTCCTCCCGCAGCTCACACTACTCTTCTTGCTTAACCTGCACCTGTAGAGCCTTTAAATGTTTAAAAGTCCTGCTCGGGCGTGGGTGGTTACAACAACTAGAACGCTCCCTAAGCTTTAGTAACTCTGCATCTCTCTTCCTCGTCTCAGTACTAAGAGCATAATGGGACTTGAAGTCAATAATCCTCTTAGTTGTTTTAGCCTTAGAAACTTCAACTCTACAATAAGCCATCAAAACATTATGATATTTAGGGAAATTATTCAGAGTGTTCTCCCATTCTTCCTGCCCCAGACCACCTCCCATGTGATCATTCCACATAATACCACCCCCCAGGGACAGGATATGTTAACTGCTGCCTTTCCTTGGCCACATGAGAAGTGGTCCAGGCCACGGTTTCTAGGATGATCACCTCTGATTCATCACAGTTGTGAAGGAGAAGTAAAGCAGCAGCAAGGGCGCAATTCCCCTTGCAAGGGTTATGTATCTGGCAAAGCCTGTAACCCGCATTGCCAAGAGCCAAGAGTTTGTGATCAAGAAGATTTAAGAAGGCAAGTTGGGCACTTTCCTCTTTTTTGGTACACCAGTTTGGGGGGGCCACTAACCCATATTATCAAGAACCCAGAGACTATAAAAAGAGGCTATCAGTGTGCAGCCTTCCTCACAAAGGATACTGGTGGGGAGAACTCTGGAATAGTTATTGTGACTGAAATTACTTGTAGTTGTAAGAGTTTATCTTCCTGGCAGGAGAGTGAACCAGGAAAGGGATTATTAGTAGTTAGTCCTAGCAGGCAGGAAAGAAGAAGATATCATTGAAGATGTTTTGTTGTGACAAAATGTGTTGTGGAAAGAAGTTATTTCTTGTGTTATCATTTGACAAACTGTGTCATCACCAAAGGCAGATATTGTGCTATCCTGTCAAAAGTATTTCAACTGAAGAATACATAAGATGTGCTAAGAATTGCCTTGAACCCTAAAGAAAACAATGTCCTTGATTTATGGACATGTGTTTTTTGTTGTAGAGACAGTTGGCTTTATCAAGAAGGATACTGTGAAGGAGAACAAGTGTTTGATTTTTGAACACGAGTTTGTGAAAGAGACATTTGCATCATTCAGTAGAAGGAAGCAGTTGAAAGAAAAGAAAATACCTTTTGTATTCAACTGAATCAACCTTGGTTGAATCTGAACTTTGTGAAGGATGTTCCTGAATTGAACCAGGGGAAGGGAGTTCAACCCTGGTCACAAGGAGTAGTTGCTCAAATCTATAAGTTTGAACTTTCATTCTATTGTGTGAAACCTCCTTGTTTGTTTTTGTTGTTTACATTTGTGTGAGGGTCAGAGACTTTTTGGACAAAAGGTCTTCTTTCTTTAATTTGCTAGGTAAGGACATCCTCGTTAGGATAGGGGAAGATAGACGTTTTTTCTCATCCCTTTTTATTTAATAAAATGGTGAACTTTGAGAAAACTGTACCTTTGTGTCCGTCCCACATTTCTGAACCCTCACAATAGTTTGCTTAATTTGAGACCTGCCAATGTGGACACTATCATGGCAATCTGCATTGAAAAGCTTTGGATCGGGCTTGGTTATATTGCCAACCTTTCATCAGATAGGAAGGAACTCTTTTTGACCATTCTCTCCTCTAAGTCCAGGCTACTGGCCCATGACATGCTAGAAGTGGCAGTGAATCATGTTGATACTGTGGCACAGGGAATGTTGCTCTCATTTAAAAATCAAACTTATCGATGAAGCACAGGATAGCATTCTTAGTCTTTTGTTCGATGGACTAAAATTATTCCATCTTACTATCAATGAGGAACTCTCAAATGAGAAAGCTAACCACTTTAAAGCAACCTTCCTTTCATTAACAACAAAGCCCTCTCAAGATCTTTCTCCTACTTTCAAAAGGAAGATAGAAGCAAGCAAGTGCATGGCTTCATGGGCTTCCAAGCCAAGGCTTAGTTGGACAGGAGATGGGGTGTAATCCCACACTCCCCAAGCAAATGCTCCAGACAGAGCAAGGGGTATTTCAATAGCCCCACTTCCTCTGACAAAAGTCTAAAAATTGGCAGCTTGATCGCTAAGTGCTTTGATGAATCTGCCCTTTTCTGTGGTCCAAGATGTCTATTTGTCAAGAATTGTGGTCCAGTTGGGTGGGTCATTGTGTCCCTTCATGCCTTCGATTCCCTTCCCTCTCATTAAATTTGGATGGCTAGTCAAGCTTCTGTACATTAGAGCCGTTGAAGCATTTCCTCTGAGATCGCTGAGGGTTTCCACTCCTCCTTTTTGGAATTCTGAAGAAAGCCAAAGGGGACCGAGGACAATCCTGGATCTCCGAGTTAAACATGTTTCTTCCTTATAAATTCAAACTGGTAACCCTCAGCACAGACCCTGCCTGTGCTTTAGAATGGTAGTGGATTTGTACACTGGACCCTCCAGGTACATACATGCACATCCCAATTCAGCATTGTAATCAAATGTTCTTGAGATTTGCTGCAGACAAACATGCCTTCCAGTTCAGTGTACACCCTTTTAACCTCAACATCTGTCTTTTCACAAAGCCAATGACAGGCATGGTTGTGCTGAGGAGCAAGGGAGTGCACATTTGACCCTGTCTAGTTGACAGGTTAAACCGAGCAGCCTCTCCGCAAGTGGTCCTTCACTCTCTTATTCCCATGCAGAGACTGCAGTACATTAGATTTGTGTTGAACACTTACTTAAGCAGAGTTTTCCCTACAACTCAGAGATTACAAGATTTTCAGAAGGTTGTTTGCTCTGGTGCTGTGCTCCGCCCCTTCCCCGAGTGCAAGCAATTGTTTTCATAGTGCTAGATTTGATGATCACATGCATCCTGATAGTTCACTTTGCCAGATTATACAAGAGAGACTCTGCTTCATCTTGCTTCTCTTTGGATCCAGGAGACATAGTCTAAGGGCCTCATTACACGGAAGGCGGTAAACCATGGTGCTATTAGCACCATGGTTGCCACCGGTACCATACCGGTACCACCATGGAGAAAAGAGGAATTACCACCCCATTCCAAGGTTGGCGGGGCGGTAATTCCCCCTTTCTCCATGGCCCTTCCCCATTCCCATTTTTGCCCCATAGGGCATAATGGGAATGGGGAAGGAGCTAATTACGGTACCGCAAATTGCGGTACCGTAATAGGCACCAAGATCCCTTTGCAGGACCCAACTTTAACGGCTGGTCTACACCAGGCGTTAAAGTCGGGTCCCGCAAAGGAACCTCGTAGTAAGGCGGTAAGGGTTAACGGTCACCGGTACCCTTACCGGTGACCGTTAACCCTTACCGCCTTCCGTGTAATGAGGCCCTAAGTCAAGTAAGATACCAATGTCAGAAAGAGTCCAGAAGGAATTGAGATGGTGGACAGACCCCCTGAATCTTGCATGTGGGGTCCTCTTAAGCTTCCAGAATCCTTTGCACACAGTCACAACAGACTCCTCTCTCTCTGGCTGAGGGGCACGTTTCAATGTCCTCGGAATGAAAGATTTGTGGACTCCCTGAGAGAGGGGGCACATGTCAATCTGCAAGAGTTGTGAAAGCCATTTCTCTACAGAGAGATCCTGGTTCCTGACGCTCGGAAAACACCACAATGTTTTATCTAAAAACCTGGTTCCCACCTTTGTACACATTGGTGATTAAGATCTGGGAGGTGTCTATCCGCTATAGGATTTTCCCAATGTCAGCATATTTTATGGGAGCGTTAAATCAAATAACAGACTAGCTCACCATGAATACCCATGTTCCCCACAAATGGGTTTTGGCAGATGTGACTTTGTCTAGGTTTGTGTAACCATTGTAGCTTTTCTATGGTGGACCTTTTCACTATGAGGGCCAACAAAAAGTCTTAACAGTTTACCCGTTTTCATCCAAGAGGAAACTGGAATGGACTACCTGGGGGGCACTTTGTTCTCCTTCAATGGTACCATCGGTTCCTGTATACTTATTCTCCTCAAATGCTTCTGAGGCAAGCTAGTACACAAGCTTTGGAGGGATTCTAATTGCCTTAGGATTTTTCAGGATCTAACCTTCAGCGGTTTTGACAGGACCATATGCAAATCATTAAAGTGGCCAGTAGACTGTTGACCAGACCTCAATACACTTGCATGGGCATGAGGTTCTGCAGTTGGCGTGTGGAGGGACACATTTATTCTTAAACGACAACACTGATTAGTGCCCTTTCTTTTATTTCCTAATTGGCAAATCCTGGGATTAAGTTAGAGCATTGCTGAAAGTTCCTTTCAGCCATCTTAGCCTATTTTTCTGTGGAATCTATTGATTTTTCTTTCTCACACCTAGTAATTAAGAGGCACTTTAACAGACATTTAACAGACTTTTGTTCACAATGTTGCCACATAGTTTCATATGAATCAAGAGATTTCTGTGCCTCCTTCCCGCTATCCCCCAATCCATTATCAGTGGCTGAAAGGAGCATGCAGTGTCTTGATGTAGTTATGCGCTTAACATTTTATCTCAAATGAAGTAAGAAGTTCATGGTATCGGAACACCTTTTCATAATTTATGGGGCTCCGGCCTAGGTTCTGGATTTTCCGCCTCCAAGGAGTTGGTAGGTGGGTGATATCCTGCATTTTGGAATGCTATAAGATGAGCAAACATCCTGCACAAAAAGCTAACCGTGTGCGTTTTCTGAGAGTTAAGGTGGCTTCAGTGGCATGTGCCTATGGACAGTATATGCACAGCCAAGACTTGTGCTACACCATACTCCACTCTCTTTGCAAACGTTATGCATTGCATGTTAGCTTGAGAGCTGTGAAGAGCCAGGTTTGAGACGCGAACACAGAGGACTCATGGTTTTGGTTATAGAATTTTATTAAAATGAAAAGGTGTTGGAAAATGCCTCAGGTTCCCTAATCTAGGAGGTATTTCCATACCTTAACTAAAACTAAAGGTCTGTCCATTGTCAAGATGTCCAAAGTAAATGCACGTCCTGTGTCCAAAATCCTATCCTCGCCTTCACACTCTAAAACAAACTCTAAAGTTCTTAAGGGTAATTGTCTCTGCTTCTTGAAGTGCACAAATGTTGAAATCCAACACAAAAGTTCAAAAACCCCAACACAAGTTCCAAATGGTCAATATTCACAGCTCCAGGAAATGACTCTCTTCCCCAGGTTTCTTTCCAGAAAAACAAAGTTCAAAACAAAAGAATAATCCAAGTTCCTTGTAGTTCAAAAGGACAATTCCTTCCTATTGTTGTAATCCACTCCCGGCGAAATATCTTCCTTCCCCAGGTTTCTCTCCACATTCAAGATAACTCAAAATCCTAAGGACATGGGTCTTCCTTGGGATTCTCTTTTACCTGTACTGCAGTTTGGGTGTGGGTCTCAGACTCACAGGACACCTGGTATACTCCCCTGCTAGGTTTTCTACCTCATTCAAATGCAATTAAAAATCCTAAGGGCATTGATCTTCCTTGGGATTCTCTTTTGGTGTTCCTTGTACACACTTGACTTTGCCTTGTGTGCTTTCCTGCCAGGACGTTCGAGCTGCTTGTTCTACACACTCAACTTTGCTTGGTATACTCTGCTGCCAGGTCTTTCATGCAGCTTTTTCTACACACTTGACATTGGTTCACACACCTGACTTCACCTGGTCTACTCTCCTGCCAGGACATCCATGCAATTTCTTTATACAGCGTGTCCTCAGTATTTTTGTAAAAAGTTAATTCAGCTTGCTTTACAAAAGATCTGGTATACTTTGTTGCCAGATCTTAACACACAGTGTCCCTTTGGTTTCTCTTTTGGTTTCCCCAATGTTAGGCAGAAACCTGTGCAGTTCCCTCTGGGACCACTGCAAAAGATTTAAGACTACAGGTGTTTGGCAGTAAACCCACTTGGTAGCAGTCTGTACCACACAGATTCACTTGGTAGCTGTGGCTGAGCAGTCAGACTTCCCTCAAGAAGAGTTAGGCAGTATACAGAGTATTCACAATAGGTCAAAAAGAACACGATGGAACAAGTAAACACTGACCAGGGCTTGGGGTAAAAGAGAGATAATTATTTATTTAAAACCACATCTAGGAAAACACACAGGCACTAATAGTAAGCAATTCAAAAACACGGTCACTAAAAGATATGCACTCCCTTAGAAGAATATTAGACAAGTCTTAAGTAAAGCCCCACTTATTTTCAGACAGCGGTGAGCGCTTAACGCAGATGGCACTCTAGTAATTCGTTTTAAAAGGGATCGAAAAGCAGAGAATAAATTGAAACAGGTCCCAACACTTTTACAAGAACACAACAAGAGAGGAAGGCAAAGTAAAACCGTGAAGTTAGAGTTCAGTAGGCCGGATCCACTTTAACAGGATCAAAAACGAAATGTGTCCAAGGTCACATCGTTGCAGTGCACAAAAGTCCTGTAACGGTTCAAAAAGGAGTTGGACCAAAGAAAGGGACCAGTTAGAAGGTCAAGGTGGCCAGCCCAGTCCAGAAGGTTAACGAGTTATTATTAACTTGTAGCAATCTTTAGAAAGGGTGGCCTGGCGGACACGGTACCTTAAAGTGGTGAGAATACTCCAGCGGGGGGCAGTTGTTTCTGGCTGCGGATGCAAGTCGGTGCTTCGTCCGGGGGAAGAGAGGATCTCGTCGGGGAGGAAGACAGAAGACAGGAGTCCGTTGCACTGCCAGGGAAGAAACCAGCGGCGGAGTTCTCAGTTAAAAGGAACGGTCCTTTAGTTCGCGGTCCAGGGGTAAGTGGCTATCCGGTTGCCGGGGTGCTTGGCACGGGCAATTCGACCACAAGCCGGTCTGGGGTGCGAAGAGAAGAAGGTAAACTGGTTGTGCCCACCAGTCAGGGGAAGAAGCCTCTCCAGCCGGGAGATCTTCTCTGTCGTCGGGAAGTGGTGAGTCGGTTCCGCAGGGCTCCACCGGTGGTGTCGTCGTGGTAGGTCGGCTCAGCTTCTCCCTCGTCGGATTCTCAGGTCCTATGGCGACTTCTGAAGTTCCAGTCCCCAAAGCCCTGCTTTTATGCAGCACACCCCCATTCACTCAGCCTAGCTGTTAATCAAACATGCTAAGTGGTGAGCCGGCCGGCTCACCACTTGGGCCAATCACACAAGAGTACGACTTGAGTTACCAAGGTAACTCACTCCAGGGTGCCTAAAACCCCTCCCACACCCCCTGTGGTACCCAGACAGAGTGGCACCACTTTTGGAGGCTTCTGTGGAGAAGCCCGCCAAAAAGTGGAACAAAGGGCTCGACTTGGGTTGGAGTCACAGAAGAGAACACAAACGCCATTTTAGAATCGAGTCCTGGCAAAAAATACCAACCGGCGAATTAATATTAAATAAATAAACTGGCGGTATGTTCGAGGCTATGAGAATTAAATAATTAAAGTTGGTAGCTTCGAACAATGGGAAAATCCCATAGGGATATATTCGCGGTCGAATATAAAAAGTAGTATCCACTGCCACCAGCCAAAACTCGATCAGGGGGGACGCAGACGTGCCCCCTCGACTAACAGACCCCGGGGCAATCAAATTGCCCCGACCAGTACGTTCACAATAGGATGGTTTGTACTGGTTTCTGTTAATAATTTGGGACTAGTAAAGCCAATGGTGACTTTACATGCCCTGGGAGACAGTAGTCAGTCCCAGGGTATGGAGTCTATGATGGGGTGTCACTATGACACCCCTGTGTTACTGCACGGAGGGTGCTGTGTAACACACATAGTAAAAACACATGAGACCCTATGGAGTAAAGGACCCCATAGCCCATAAAACACATTAGCAGTCAAAGGAACACCATAAATCATGTCCAAGAGTGGGAGAAAAAGAGTCTCACTCTTGGCAGGAGAAAAAAACAAACTCCAGAAATCCAGCAAAGCTTCTGGGGGACTCACTAGGTTAGGAAAGTCAGCCTAAAGAGAGAATTCTCCCTAACACCCAAGTTCATATTGTGGGTCCCAGACCCCAATTACACTGTCTAGGGCCTTTGTTCTCTTGCTTTCCCTGGGCTCACCGGCTTGCTTCCTGCGCTTCTGCGGCTTTCCCGATTCCACGTCGGGTGTTTCTCTGACTCTCATGTCTCTCGTGGCCACTGCAAGCACCTCCAGCCATTCAGTCTTCGGTCAGCATTCTGGCTCCTCGACAGTTGGAAAACACAACTTGCTTCCTTGTGTCCTGCCTCGGCAGAGCTACCCTGAGCGCGTTGCACACTGTGTTGCCTTCTTGCTCATTTCTGCCGTTCGGATGTCTGTGATGCTGCCGGTACTTAGATCTGCCTTGCGATAGAGAACGTTTCCCTTTCCGGCATGTTTTTGAACTGTGCGGGGACAATTGGATTGTCCCAACAACTACACCGCTGGTATTGGTTTTCTTTAGGAGTAATCATTACTACTCCTTGCCTCTTCCCCGTCCCAGTTTCTGTCATGCTGTTTTCCCTGTGGTATTGAGGACGTTGATGTTGGTTCTTTTTGGGAGTAATCACTACTATTCCTTGCTTCTTCCTTGTCTCACCATACTTGCCAACATGACCCTTTCCAATTTGTTGGTGCTCATCCAGTCCTGGTTTTGTCTTTGCCTTCTGGGACTTGTAGTCTGAGTTTTATAACGGGAAAGGTGTATCTACAGTTGCCAGAAGGCAAAGATAAAAACCAGGACTGGTTAAGCACCTACAGATTGTAATGGGTCATGTTTCCAAGTTTGAAGTTCCTATCATGCAGTTTTTCATGTGGTGTTAAGGAATACTGCCTATACTCTTAGCAAGTGGTTGAGAGAGTTTGTTAAAATAAGCCATCAAGGCATGAGGAATGGAGGGGGAACATCCCTAAAAGGGAATGGGGATATGTGACTTCCTCTAACAATGCCATGTCATCCCCCTGGCGGTTGCCTCCCCTCATGTGGTCCTCCCTGATAGAGCCGCTTCTAGGATCATGATCAGGTAGTGGCTGCCATCCCCTGGCCACATGAGGAGAAGCTACCTCTGGGGAAAGAGTGATGACATTGTCAGATTCATCACAGACAGATGCCCGCTTTGTGCAAGAGGTGCTTAGGAACCTTTTCGGTTAAGCACAGTTATTCCTGAGAAAGTACATTTTTGACAGGAATCTCTCATAAGTATGGAGGAACATAAATTACTCACCATAATGATAGTGACCTAGTCCATAGTCTCCTTTCTGCCATAGTCTTCTTTCTGCCAAACAACCCTCCCACCATCCCTACTGAAAAAGCTACTAGGTATGCCCTTCAAAAGGATTGTCTTTTGGGGCAAGGAGCATGCGCATGGCTTTATGCATGCCCCATTCATTTGTTTTGCATCAGATCTGGTCCCGTCCCCTTTGCAGGGATGGCAACCCGTAATTATGGAAGAGAGGTGTCAGAAATAGCACAAGAAATACTCCAAGTACCTTGGAGTTTCAAGGGTTTTTATTGGTTTTTCAATGGGCCTATGGCTGTCCCTGTTTATCTTGTCTTATAAAGCACCACCTCTCTAACTCGGGCATCCTTAATTCCAGTTTAGTAAATAGTGATTATTGACTACTGCTGTCTAAATTCTGTTTTCGGCTGGCGGTGAGGACCTAAGGGCAGAACACCTATACCTAACCTAGCATTGGGGTGTCCTACAATTGCCCCTATTCTATCCAGTTCTTAGTGTTTGAGTTTGGAATTGGTGCTTTTCAGGCACTCAATGCAACTTGGTCTTCTTTCACTCACACTCACATTCTCCTTTTCCTCTCTCTATCTCTCACTACTCTCCTCCTCCAACTCCCATCCCTTTGTCTTCCTTCTCCCACCTTCTCTATCCCGCAGATGTTTCTTGTTCCTTCTCTGCCTCGCTTCCACCTTTTGATGTCACCATCTCCTCTCTGATCTCATTTCCTCTTCTGCCATCCTTCCCCTGCTTTGCTACTCCCTCCTACACATTACTGCCCCCTCCTCCACATTAGTGCTCCCTCCTCCACACTACAGCTCCCTCTTCACACTACTACTCCTCGCTCCACACTCCTGACACCCCGCTTACAGACATGCTTCACTGTTATTCCGTGGCAATTATGGAATCGCAGGTCCTTAATATACACACGGTCCTGGTAAGAATTGAATCAAAGCTGGAGATTGTAACTGAGAAACTCAATACCGTTGAACTACGGGGGAATCCCAGCATTTTATCACCGGCTATAGAAGAACCTGGGCGTGCACCAATGCCCTTTTCAGAGAAGAGGCCAGAGCAGGGGCCACAGATTACTGGACTTTCTAGAAATGGGGAACCACCAATTAAAGTATCTACGTCTGCTAGCATAAATGTAGTAGATACCGGTGGGTGTTGGATAGACACTGTCCAGGTTATTGGGCAGTAGATTCTGCCAACAAAATATTTTGGAGCAAATTGAAGGATTTCATCGACTTAACAATCAGGGGGTAACTGACAGAGAAAATGCCCCAGCCAAGTCTCTATGGTCGGAGAATCAGAAGGCCAAGAATCACTGCTACCCCACAGGAATATAGCCGGTCCATTTACTATCCATCTTATCCCACACTCGGCCCCTCTGGTTGTCATTTTGACTAATGTCCCAAGGCTAAAACCTTTGACTGAGGAGAATACTTTGTCCATGATGAATCAGGTTTCCCACTTTGTGATCAATTTCTGCGGAATGTGCCTAAAAATAGGACACCATTTTCCTTTGGCAAAACGCTCATCCTGGATTGTACGTAGAAGAAAATCAATCCTTGGTGACTGCATTACTATTACTATAAACCACCCGTCTAAAGCCTCAGATCTGCTCTGGAGGGGCTAACCATCACTGCCTAATTATGTCAGAGATTGGTTGTCTCCCCCTAGGTGTCTTCTGCAGGCCAGTCACAGAAGGGGTGTGAATATGGCTATGACCCATTGTTTTCTTCCATCCTTTAATTCCCCTGCTTATAATGGGAACCATTGTAGGACCCTAGGCAAAAACACAATACTTGCAACCACCAGTAGTGGTACTGTACCAATATCCAATAGATTTGAATGTCTTAGTGGTCTGGAGGAAGTAGATTCACTCTTTGACTCAGCTGGTAGATCCGACTCCTTAAGTACCCCATGTCTACCTGAACAAGATCTAATTTTGAACAACTTATTTTGAACAACTTTGCAGGGCTTCTTCGGGGGGGATATATAGGGGACATATAGGGGGCCACTAAAAGCGGGTTATGAAGGGAAATCTAGTCACAAATCTATTTGTATGAAATGTGGCAGGTCAGAAGGAGGAGTCGGACACATGCTGGACATTTTAAGTGTTTTGTTTAAATAATAAGAACAATGTCTATTGCTACAGGGATGTCCCCAGCCTAACGAAACTAAGGGTGCTTGTCTGTCATCAAAAGTCCAAAACTTGAACTAATAGCTAAAAGATTACCAAAATGTATATCTTCTGGCACCTTTCCTTTTGCTGCATGTCTCAGATCTTTATTTCTGGGTTTGTCCAAATGCAGCTGAAAACATGTCAATCAAGACTATTCTTCCTAATTCACAGTGTCTTTTTCATGAGCTCCTGCTGTATGTTTTGTAGGGGAGGCATGGTATCAAAAGGATGACACTGACACAATGGATACAATTTGTAAAACCTTTCTTGAAAACGTTGGGAGTGGAGAAACTCCTACTTTGCCTTATAGCTAAAATGGGAGTAGTCTCGACCATCAAAAGTTCTAGTGGAGTCTATCAAATCAAAATGGCCTAGCATAAATGTATGCAAAGGAAAAATCAGTGTTAAAAAAAAAGAAACCAGCTCTCATCCTCACGTTATACCTCACAGATGAAGGCTGTCCTCGTGAAAGTCTCTTTTCTTGTCTTTCAAAAATAGTACTTCAACACAAAGTTCATAAAGGTCCCCCTCTGCCGGGCTCAGACCTCTCACTTCAAAGTTCAACACAGGCTTGCATGGGGGCTCCCTGCCCCAAAGTTATTACACTTCAGGTCTCCCTCTGTCGGGCTCAGAACACTTTCGGAAGTCGAAGACTTTGGAATGTGCATGGCTTTCTTTACAGACCACCGCAGGACCACTTCGACTCAAAGTTCACGTTTACTCTTGCTTACTTCAACTTTTCTGTTCATCCGCTTTATTGTTACAAACAATTTACCTTTCACAGAGACTTTCTTGTGGGCTACTTCCTTTCACCTGACCACTCTGTTACTTAGTATCGCTGTTCTCACAGTTGTCCTTGTTTCAAAGTTTACCTGGCCACCTGGACGACAAGTCCCCGAGGACTAGCGGGTGAGACAACCTTTGGTTTCTCACAGTTTATAGGAATGGTACTCAAGATGGTGCCAGACCTATCAATGTCCCCGATGTTCTTCTTACTGTTTTTCAGAGTTTACTCTCTTACAGTTCATCCTCCTACAGTCTATCAGATTATTTACAGTCAACTCTCCTTTGGTTGGGGTTTGATGTACCCTTAATAATGGTGTGTGTCACAACCACTCCTGGGGCCTCTTTATTGCATTCCCCTCTCTCTTTCTTAAATTTCTTGGTTTGATACTTAGAATTAATTCAGTGCGCGTCTCTTGGTAATGGATCCCAGTGTTCACAAGCAAGTATACTTGGTAACTTTCTAATTCTTCCCCAATCTACATATTCGTACTCTCTCAATGATTCACAGTCAACCTTGCGGTTCCTTGGGGCGTGGCTACATGGCCGCGTGAGTGGGCGTGTTCTTGGAAGGCTCCCGCGGATGCGACATTGATCCTTGGAAATGGACGTGCTTTACCCTCGTCATATATGCCTGCAGCACACCTATAGAAGCATGAATATCAGGGGCACGAATAGAGCGCTATGATAGCCCGATCCGCGGCATGACGGGCGTAGAACAGCTGCCAGAAGATTTGGGGAGCCCGAGTCTCGGGGCGGCACAAGATGGCGGATGGCGAACAAAGGGCCATAAACTGACCGCTGCATTGCAGGGAGTGGTGGCAGATGAGGCGCAGCGGAGACTGAGCCCGTCGTGTCCTGGCGGGACAGGAAGAGTCCAGCGTATGCGCCAACAAATGAGGACCCTTGCGGATGGGAGGGGGTCCTGCCAGGTCAGGAAGTTGGGACCGAGGTCCATGGAACGTGAGAGTGCGGCATGAGGTCGCGGGTGGCACTGGGATTGGGACGCTGCGCGGGGCCAGGGAGGATCCCCCCCCCCCGCTCGTAGCGGCACCTGAACATTGGACAACAGAGAAGTTGCAACTCATTGCCCAGGGCCCGGCCATCGGGCTTTGATGTTGCCAGTAGAACAGGGGCACCCGTGATGCCTGGACCTGGAGGAGTGTGGCCACGGCAGGAGGCTCTGACTGGCGCATCGAGCGCGGCGGCGTCTGCCCTGCATCACTTCAGCAGCAACGGATGCATCCGTGTTAAGTAAGTGCCAGAGCCAGCTCCGGTGGGGCGCGTAGCACTTGGGACCAGAGCTGGGGGAGCACACAGACGCCTGGCGTGGGGGACCTCATCCAGCAGGTGGGGGCCCGAACGGTTAGATGCTGCGCCTAAAGAACAGCATGCAGCCGGTCTACCGACAGGCACCCAGTAAGCGCGGATGTACGCGCACCCGCAGCTGAGGGCTGAACCTGAGTGAACGAGCCCGAAATACTGCCGCACCCGCGGCAACAGGGCGGATTCCAGTTGATTGCACTAGCTGAGGAGAGGATGCTAAGAGGCCATGGCCCACTGACATGAATAGGCCGCACTAGGGCCAGTGACACACTGCACCAGATGCCCGCATGGGGCCACAGGCCCTGCCTCCAGCGGGAGGTGACGCAGATGCCCATCACACAGTGCTGGGGCCCCTACTCATTACGCCATAGAAGGCTGGCACGTCAGCAGAGCTGATGAGAAGGGGCTCCAGCTTTGAGTGGACCATTAGCCCAAATAACAGCATGGAACGTCACAGCCCAATACAGGGTCTGTACTGGAAACTCGTAGGTGCTCTCAACACAGCCTGTTCGGGAACCGTGCCTGGTGGGAGGCGCCACGGATACCACCATGAGGTGGGAAGTGACAGTAACTTGTCGGGGCACAGGGTTGACGTGCATGGGGCCAGTAAATATGCCGGGGAGCCCTACAAGCTCTGAGGATGCGCCCGAGGACCGGACCAACTGGGGCTCGGGGCTCGAGAGGTTGAATTAACCCACTAATTACGTGGGAGGACACAGCCCACTCCAGGAGCAATTCATGCAGCTTGCAGACACCCCTGGTGCGGCCTGTCTGGGCCCTGACACGAAGAGCAGACTAACTTTATTAATGCCGGGGGCCACAAGTGGTCGGGCTTGCCCACACTTCTGACACAGCACGATGACCAACAAACAAAGGGCAAGCAGCCCAGGCTTGACGACTATGCCAGAACATCGCCGGTTGCAGAAGGAGCCAGGAGCAAAGACAAGACCCCTGCTGGGGGCACAGACACCATGGGTACGAACCAGGAGATCCTTGCTACAATTGCTGATCTGAAAGTGGCCTGGGAGACCAAATTGGGACTGGCCATGAACGAATTAAAGGTGGCACTAGAGCTCAAAGTTGGGGCGGTGCAGGAAGAGGTGAACCTTCTTCGGCAAGATGTCAGGACACTGGCGGAACGCACCGGGGACCTAGAAAAAGAGGTGGACCCGAATACAGCAGACTGCGCAGCCCATAAATCAGAACTTCACGCCCTAGCGCAGCGCATGGGTAACCTAGAAAGTAGGGCGGAGAAGGCGGAGGGACGCACCCAAAGGAATAATATCCATATCGTTGGATTGCCGGAAGGAGCTGAAGGATCCAACCCCACGGAGTATATTGAATCTATGCTGCTGCAGGAGATAACCAGAGAAGTGTTGACCCAGGGGTTTGCTGTGGAAAGTGCGCACAGAGCCCTGATGAGGAGGCCACCGCCGGGAACCCCCCGTAGGCCGGTGATAGCCAAGATCCTGAACTACCTGGATCGGGAAAAAATTCTTGTTCACTTTCGGAAGGGCGGAAACAATACAAAAGGGGTCGGCAAACATAACTGCATACAGCGCAGACGTATGAACTTTGGGACTATGAAAAGAAGATTGCGGGGGGCAGGCCACAAGTACATGTTGCTTTACCCGGCTAAGCTGAAGGTGTTCCACAAGAACAGAACCTTGTTTTTTGAAACCCCGGAGGACGCTATGGGGTGGCTGGACACGCAGAGCTGCCCCCAAGAATCGTGAATCCAGACAGGAGAAGGAGAAGATAAGTAACATGTGTCTGTGGCACCTAGGGTGTCACAGCCTAAGACAATGGGACTTGAATATAGCATAAGGCATAGCCTATGGGAGGGTGCTGGTAGGGCTATACATGCACGCATGATCCGTTAGCACAGAGAAACCTTGAGAATAGCATGGGAGCCTTACAGAGCCAACCCTCATATCCCCACAACGAGAAGTTTAGTTAGGTCACCGGTAGTCTGGTGACACCCTGCCGGGTTCCTGACCTCGGCATCCCGAGGCAGGACCAAACGCGGGGGGGGGGGCAGAGATCCAGGGATTGAGCTGGGCCCTTGTTGGGGATGGGCGGGGGGAGGGAAGGGGTTGTGTACAGTGGTTTGGAGTTGGGAAAAGGGGGAGGGGGAGTTTGTTGGGAGTGGGAGGGGAGCGAGCCAAACTTTGTGTGTTAACAGGCGGGAGGGGAAACTGGGAGGGGAGGCGGGATACCAAACAAATGGCGTCGGGTAGCCTCAGAGTGGTGACCTGGAACGTGAGGGGCCTCAATAGCTATCTAAAGCGTAATAAAGTAATGATGTATCTAAGAACGATGAGGATTGATATAGCATTATTACAGGAAACCCACCTCACTAGGGAGAAACTGGAGGTGGTCAAGAGAAAATGGAGGGGGAGCATTATGGAAGCCACATACTCAGCTTGCGCAAGGGGAGTTATCATATGGGTGGCACCGCATGTACCGTTTCAGCTGATTCGGTCTACGGTGGACCCGGAGGGCAGAATGATTGTAGTGCGGGGGATGCTGGAAAACCGGGAAGTGAGCATTATGAACTTATACGCCCCTAACCAAGATACAGCGGCTTACTTTAGAACTCTATACAGAAAAATGAGCCCCCTGCTGGGTGGCACGATCCTATGCAGTGGGGACTTTAACTGCACATTGAACCCCAAAATGGATAGATCAGACGGTAAACCAGACAAACTCACCCCAGCCGCAAAGCCGTTACAGGTCCTGCTGAGAGATTTTGAACTCGAAGATGTCTGGAGGCAGCTGCACCCAGCGGACAGGCAGTACTCGCACTACGTGGCGCCACATGACTTGCACACAAGGCTGGATTATGTGTTTGCTGCTGCTGAGTTAGTAGGAGAAATGGTGGGCGTGGAATATAAGGCCAGGGTGCTTTCGGACCACTCCCCCTTGATCCTGGAGTGGCGACACCAACCCCCTAGAGCGCGAATCCCGACGTGGAAGCTCAGAGCTGAGGCCCTGCTGGACTCTGGATTCCGGGAGGACCTGAAGGAGGCGATCAGTGAGAACTTCAACATTAACACCGGTAGCGTTCAATCTGAGGAAACAGTATGGGAGGCATTTAAGGTAATAGTGCGGGGTGTAGCCATATCAAAATCCAGAGGGCTTCAAGGGAGTTGCAGGAAACGGAGAGGGAGTTGGAAGACATAATGCGTATGGGGGGCACCTCTCGGGAGGATGGAGTAAGGATGAGATTGCTGCAACAAGCCAGCAGTGAGCACTGGGATAGATTATGTAAGTTGAGCTATAAGAAATATGTGGAAAGGCAGCATGCGGGAGGAGACGAGCAGGGCAGATTGCTGGCCTGGTTATACAAAAATGGAACATCACAACCAGTGATCAGGGAAGTGGGGGGGGGGGCGGGGGCCAGATCTGGGATACCCAAGAGGGAGTAAACAAAGAGTTCCTCAGATACTATAAACGTCTGTATGAGGATGTAGGGGGAGATATGGATCAAAAGATCCAGGAAACACTAGAAGACATAGGTTTGCCCTCTTTAGACGATCTGGAATGGGCAGACCTGGATGCCCCAATCCTCTAAGATGAACTAGAGACAGTGATTCAGCACCTGCCCACATGCAAAGCTCCGGGTTCGGACGGGCTCCCCATCGAATTCTATAAAACATATAAGCAAGAGTTGCTCCCGCTGGCCATGCTCAATGAGGCGTATGAGCGTGGTAGGCTGCCGGAGTCCCTACGGAGGCGGTGATCATCCCGCTCTTAAAACCAGGTAAGCCATGCACAGACTGTGGGTCATATAGGCCCCTATCGATGCTTAATCAGGACAGCAAAATCCTCACAGCAGTGCTGGCAAATAGGCTTAAGCGAGTCATCGGCAGACTGATACACCCCGACCAAATGGGTTATGTCCCTGGCAGGAACATAACTGACAATCATAGGAGACTTCACCACATTATTGACCAAACAGAGAAAGACCCTGGCAAATTGGCAATTGTCTCGCTGGATGCGGTGAAGGCCTTCGATTCAGTGAGGGGGCCTTGGTTGCTAGCGACTCTGAAAGAATACGGAATGGGGCCGAGGTATCTAAGGTGGGTCAAGATGTTATACAATTCCCCAATTGCAAGGGTTAAAACGGGCGCCACAATTTCAGATAAATGGCAACTTAGCAGGGGCACTAGACAGGGCTGCCCCTGGTTGCCCATGCTATATATCCTAGCGTTAGAGCCACTGGCAGTCTGCCTCAGACAACAATATGGGGAGATAGGGATCCACACTGCGGGAGGTACGCATCTTACATCATTGTATGCTGATGACATACTTTTATATCTGCGCTTCCCAGAGGAGAACCTACAATATGTCCTGGAGGTGATGGAATGATATGCTACCCTCTCGGGCATAGCAGTGAACCCCAAGAAGTCCAGTGTGTTCCCCCTGGGGAGGTATAAAAGCGCCCTACCGAGGAACCTACCGGTTTTGCCAATACCCTGGCGAACCAAGACGTTTCGATACCTAGGCATTGATATATACCACACGGCAGGAGAAGAACACAAACACAACACGGAAAAGGCAGTTGAAGGCATTAAAAATAGCATGCTATTTTGATCTAGACTACCCCTGGCTATGATGGGGAGAGCGGCTCTGATTAAGATGGTAGTCCTGCCCAGATTGTTACACTTTTTTGTAAACATCCCGTATGTAATCCCTAAGCGCTTCTTTGCCAAATTACACAGCCTGTGCAGGGGTTTCATATGGCATAACTCCAGGAATAGGGTGGCCCTCTGGAAACTACAAAACCCGTGTGACAGGGGAGGTATAAACCTGCCGAATTTTGAGTTATATTACTTGCCGGGACAGCTGCAATATGTGGCGAGGTGATTGTTTGATGAAGAAACGGCAGAAGCCAGGTTGTTATGTAAGGATCCTGCTCCGTACTTCCTCAGAGAGACAGTGTGGTTACCTAAAACAAAGATACTAGGAATGGCGAGATTGCTGGTGCTTGGCTGGGAAATGTGGTACAGAGCATGGCAGACGGTGGGACACTCAGCCCGGTTCTCCACACAGGTGCCGCTAGTGGCGCTGTGCGGAGAGGACTCCCAAATGATAAAAGGGGTCCGTAGATATTGGGATTCGATGGGCCTGGCTGCCCTTGGTGATATATGGCAGGAGGGGAGGCATTGGACTTTCAGAGGCTAATAGAGGACACTGGGGTGCATAGGGGCCAACATATTACCTATTCCAGAATCATTAAACGAGTGTGAGAAAGGTGGCCTGAGGCAGTGCTTGCGGAACAACCTGATGCTACCATTGAGACGATGTATGATATCTCGGAGGGTGGGCATGAAATATCCCGCATATATGAGCTACTGGGGAATAGGGTAGGGAAGGAGCTTCTCCAACTGAGGCGAGATTGGGAAGAAGAGGTGGGAGAACCTATGTCAGATGGGCAATGGGATAGAGCCCAAAGGTATCATAAGAAGGTTTCCAGAAATGCGAGACTCCAGCAGATACAATTATATGTCACTCATAGAGCATATTTGACCCCCAGTCAAATTGCCAGGTTTGGTGGTCTGGTGATACAGAAATGCCCTAGGTGCAGGGAAGGAGGCAGCTGGGATGCTACACATGTTTTGGGCTTGCCCGGAGGTGGGAAGGTTTTGGACAGAGCTGAAGATACGCTTAGCAGGAAAAGGGATCACGCTGAATGTGGAGTCAGCTTGGGCATGCATGCTTGGGGGCTTTCCCAGACCATGTAACCTGAGGCATGTCAGTAAGATGAAGGACCTGGCCTACATCCTGGGCAAACAGAGAATTACAATGTGCTGGAAAGCAGCCCATCGGCCTAGGATTGAGATGTGGTGGGCAGACCTCATGAAGTGGGCAGAGGCAGAAACGGCTGTTTGGTATGAAGCAGTCAGCAGGAGGGGGGGGAGGGGGGACCCCTAATATCATGGAGACAATTGGTGGCCTCAATGGTGGGTCCCTCCCAGGCCGACCATAGTGATGATGACACAGTAGAGATGATGGCAGTAGACACGCCTGAAGATGAACAGGTCGATGACACGGATATAGGGGCTCGAGTTACAGGGGTGGGAGGGGGGAGGACCGAAGAGTGTATTCAATAATGTAATGTTGTGAAGTTTAATCACGTAAGTCGTAATTGTTTGTAATGTTTGGAATGTTGTTTATAAAATAATAAAAAATGTTAAAAAAAATAAATTAATTAAAAAAAAACCTTGCAGTTCCTTCCAATTAAATTTCTCTGTTCCACCCTAGTACCTTCTCTCAAGGCAGGTGGCTTTTCCGGGGGTTGGCATCCATATAGGTCGTCTCCTCTTTCGCAGTTTCATGGCAGACTCACTTTCAGCATCACACTGTGTTGGTGTGCTTGGCGTAGGTCTGCCGACAGGAGATTTCATCTCTCCCATTTCCTCTGGTCTCTTTGTTGATTGGGCGCCAGGCCCACCACGGCTTGTCCATGATCACGCCACGTCAGACGTTCTCCAAGACTCTATCCTGACAGCGCCTTCCCTGCTATTCGCCGTGCGGGCCTCCTGCGTTCTCACCTTCTCGGATTACTGTGGGCTACACAGCTCCACACTACTCCGCCCCTCAAAGGCGTAGCTACATCAGAGGGCTTGCCCTGCATTTGGCCCTCTCTCATCCTCTCTGATAGATGCATCCTGGTTACATACAAGTTCATGCTCAAAGGGGTGTTCCCCTTTCCTCCATGTGTCATATTTGATCCAGCATTACCTGAAGCCAAACAAACGAAAGGCACATTGCTTGTTACTGAAGGCAATCCCATATAGGCAGATAGTGTTGCTGGTATAGGGAGTTCCTTGTGGGAATGAGAGACCTTGTCCCCTAGAGGGGAGTCACTTGCCCAGACACCTAGGGATGGTCTTGCGGAGCGGGCTCACCTCCCTAGCCTCAAAAGGGGAGGCTTCCCTCTGGGGAGAAGGGGCAAATACTCCCAATTTGTGACAGAATGCTATACAAATTCTTGTTCGGAATATTGCGGGTCTAGCTACTAAGGCGCATGATGGTTCACTGTCTCATCTTGCTCAGAGATAACCATGATGTTATGCTACAGGAAACCTGGGCAATTAAGTCTATCCCCCTGCAAGGTGTTGCTCTTTTTCATCTGCCTACGGTCAGGCTGAGGAATAGGGGCAGACCGTCTGGGGGCCTAGCCATCTATATAGCCACTGGAATGGGATGGGGATATTAAGGAAAACACTGGTTTTAATGAGAATCTTCAATTCTTAACTGCTAATATTAGGAGACATAAACCGCTAGAATTCATACATCTTTATAATAGGAATGGCAATAGGTCCTTTGCACTGCTAAAGATTTTAAAGGGATTAATGGAAAACGATGATACATCTAAAGATTTTGAGCAGAGTCTAATCATTGGTGGGGATTTTAATCTCAGACTGGGGTCAGGGCAGGATCTTTTTGTCGATCAAGAGAAGGAGTTGGCTCTTTCAAATCTGAATCTTTGTCTAATGGATACACCTAGCTCTAATAGTGTCTTTATTTTGTGATACATATTGTTGGAAACCGGTACTCAAGTGGAAACGGACCAGTCTAGTAGCCCTTAAGTCTATTCATAACTTCAGATAGAACACCTTGCTAGTCCCTTTGCCCCATGGCCAGCTATCCTGTAATGTCAACCCCAGCCATGTCAACAACACTTCGCACCCATATCTAAACGGAAAATGCTGACTGCTAGAATAAAAATGCCAGCAGTAGTCACACCGTCCTCAGCATGTGCTATTGAGATCAGTTCAACTATCCATGTAAAGCCTCTGGAGGAAGGCCACTCTCTTATAAGTGAAAGTCATTCGTTTTTGGGCTCATTTAATGCCCCTGTCAGTCTGGACCCCTGGGGGGGACACACTGCACATAATACCGAGGCCCACACCAAAACTGGTAAGTCCACATGGCCATCCAACAAAGGCATGGGATTAGTGTGTCAGTTGGGGCAATGGCCTTTCGATAATTGGCCTAAGACCTGTACTGATCAATCAAGCCATGTAGGGCCTATCGGCGCACTACTTTAAACTGCTCCTCAATTTCGCCTGAGTGTGGCCACAGGGGTTGCTAGTGACCATGCTACTAAGACTTCTACCCCCACCCCCATCACTGTGACCTGCTTTACCAAGTGGGGAGGGACATAACGGCACTCAAGATGGGCACTATTGATGAGCCCCTTTGGCTCACCAAGCAAATCCTTTGCCCGCGGGGCTTTCACAATAGTTCACCCCTGGGTAGAGAAAATGGTCAGACTGAAAACAGGGGCAATGTGGCTAAGCAGATACAGGTTATGCCAATGGGGGCAATTAGTGATGCTCTGCTGGATAGAAAAATACCTAGCCCATCACCCCCCTGCGAGCTAGTGGCAAAGCACATTCCAAAATAAACTGGTGAGGGGGGCCCAGAGATTAAAGAGTGCCAATATAGCGTTGTTCTAGCCGATCTAGTCTTATCCCTGTTTGAAGCAGTTGGAAAGAGAGTGAACGAGGGGGGCTCTCTGTATAGCCAAGATGGTGGAAAAAGGGTCTAAACAAATCAGCGGAAGCCTGTGTGTCCTTGTCCAAAACCTGCCCTAATAACATTTGAGCCAGCCGTGGTGGGAGGGGGCCCACCAGCGGGATCAAAGCAAGCACCAACATTGCAAGTGCCTCAGAGGGTAAGGGGAAAATGCCCAAAATAGACTCAAGTGGTTGCTACCCCAGTGGGAGATCCCAACATTTTGCACCTTTTCTATTGATGCAGATTTCTAGCCTGAAGGCAGACCATGCACCCTAGGCAAATGCTATATCTGATAAGGCAGCAAATAGGTTGGGCCGCAGAGTGCTGTTTCGCAGAGCAGGGAGTAGTCACACTCCATGTCACTCTGTCCCGAAACCTGGCTCACGAGGCACCAAAGTGCTGTAAGGAAGGGCTCTGTGAGAAACCTGGTGGTGTCTCACTTACTAGCCCCCAGGGTTCTGTCATCCAGGTGGCCAGGACACAGCCATCACTATTGGATCCAGTTCCTGGGGGTGGACCAGTGTGGGGGATCACCTGGATGGTGGGACACTGAAGGGTGAGATGCGGTATCCCCTTCCTTATGACACCTTTTCCCCATCCTGTCCAGTGGGATACTTAGAAACTCAATCCCCTGATCCCCCGTTTCCTACACAAACACTTTCTCGACCCGCAAATGACAACTGACTAATATCAGAGCCGTTTACCTGACATGACCCAAAACAAGGGTCAGGCAATTGCCGACAACTACACACACCTGACTGCCCTTTCCCTTCCCCACTGTGATAAAAGGCGGAACACGAGAGCACACTTTGAGCAAGGCCGAATGCACGAGGAAACCATTATTCCAGGACGGCAGTTCAAATGGAGGAGAAAGGCAGAGACGTCGAAGGACGTCGAGGGAGTTGCCCTTGCACTTTTCAACCCAGACCCACAGAGCCTCAGATGAAAGAAACATAAGACTGGGAATCGCAGCTAGTGAGTGGTGTGACAGATGTCAGCGGTACATGGAACCCTCCTGCACTGAACGCGAGGACGGGAAGACGCAGTTGCCATTGTGGTACCGTCCTTGACTTCAGCGACAAAAGAAACGCAAACGAGTTCAGCACAGCCAGTGAGTCAGATGAACCTGATAGTGGGCCGGTCTGTGTTAGATTCAAGGTTACAGTGGCAACATTAAGAAAGTTAAGAGACCGAGGTATTTTGTGAATTAACTTGGTACCCCTCTCCTGAACTAAGAAACTGTGTTGAACAACAAGGGGTAAAGAAACTTCAAATACCAAGAGGCCTTAGGGAAGGCCAACGTGAGGTATCAAGGTGGTCCTACACGGGTCAATCAAAAACCCCTTGTACAATCGAAAGTCCTTGACATGTTGTAGACGTTTTTTA
The DNA here is from genome assembly GCF_040938575.1 of Ambystoma mexicanum. Taxonomy (NCBI): domain Eukaryota; kingdom Metazoa; phylum Chordata; class Amphibia; order Caudata; family Ambystomatidae; genus Ambystoma; species Ambystoma mexicanum. Next base: position 649,097,093 of record NC_090936.1, read on the forward strand.
CAATAATAGAATTGTGAAACTGACGTTTGCACTCTACTGAGGGAATTGTGAGTCAGGTGTTTTCACCCCGTGGAGGGGAACGCAGTGCAAACTGGTTATTGTGAATAAATACACCCTTGACATAGGGTAAAATAGTGACCCAGCGAGACGTGATCGCCCTTCGGAAGTCTTTGTTTAAAGTTGGCAAGTGTTGTGGAAGGTCTGCCCGGATGAGGGGGACCTAACAAGAAGGTGGTTGTATAAAAAGACATTGAGACTCTTGAATATTACAAATAAGGAAATTGTGATTAGAAACCGATAGTGAACCCGACTGAGGGACGTCAGGAGAAAGGTTGTGAAGAAGCTAAGTGAACAGCATTGTGGCGACAAGTATGAACCCAACTGGGGATGTCCACAGTGAATGTTTGGTCTGAGCCCGTTTGAGGGAGGCTAATCATTGAGAGGAGGATCGGAGCCTGGCTGCGGGGGATCCAAGGGTGAAGAGTAATCACCCGACGAGAAGGTTATCTAAAGGAACTTTTGTTGTTGTTTTGGCATATCAGGCCTCTGAAGCAAGAGACTTTGCATGAAAAGAGACTTGGGTACAGAAGGCCCAGATATAGAGAAAGGGAACTGTGAGCTTGTGCGAAAGAAGCCCAGGAGTGTGCTGTGCTCAAGAATCCTGCCATGTCCCGTGCTAAAAACATGGGGAAGGGACACCCCGGCCGTAAAACATCCTGACTTATCATTTTGTGAACACTTCTTTCTTTTCTATTGAACATTGTCCCACACTATTTTGTAACATAGCAGCAAGGATTGGCAATAGGTTTTCTTAGTATAGGCCCTTTTTATTTGACTAGACTCCACTAGGACTGTATTCTTATTATTTCATGGTCATAACTTGTTCCCATCTTAATTTTAGGTTTAGATTAGGCGTTTATCTCAACCACTTTACAGTTTAATAAACACCCTTGAACTGTGATTGCTTGTCAGTCTTGCTTTTATACCATGCCTTTCTTACAGCTCCAACCCCCACATTTGACACTACAGCTGTGGGCAGGTGTACGGCACAACCGGGTGAAGTCTGGTGTGGTTACTGTGCAGAAGAGCCAAAATATCCCTGAAGCTGTAGCTTGAAGGAGCTGGGAGAATGAAGACACAAAAATGGCGGCCACATTGTGGTGAAGGCGGAGGGGTGGCGAGGCGATGGGCGGCCTGTGGCGGAGAAGGCATGGGGAAACAGAGGCACCGGAGGTGGCGTCCCGCGCCAGCGAAGTGCGGAGCTGTGACGGCCGAACCTGCTCTGTAGGGAGGCGGTGGCGGAGGGAAAAAGAAAGTGCAGTAGGGATCTCTGCCTCCCTGACCCCGCAGTGGGGGCTCCCTGGCCACGGCGCACACTCAGAGGCGGCGGAGCAGCAAGGTCCAGACCAGCGGAGGCAGGCTTAGCAGTGACCTGCTGTCAGCAGGAGCGGGTTGCGGAGCGCGGCTCCCGGGGCACAGAGACACAAGCATGGGCCTGGCGGCGGCCAGGAACGGGAGAGGTTGAAGGACATGACACAGGCCGGGTCCCCAACCAGGTATGCCCACGCTCCCTCACATACTTAATAAGCTGCAAGAAGGAAGCAAAGACACTGCTGCGTGCACAGGGTCTCATTCAACAAAGTGAACTGCCTTAACGGAGAAGTCCACTATACACATCAGGGATTGCAGTTGGCAACTGGCTGGATGAGTGTACTGAGGTAGGCTGCTGAGGGAAAAAGTGATTTGTAGATGCACTCCATGAGTTTTTTAACGAAACAGGATTTCTAGTAAACCTCAAAAGATACTTGAAGGGTTCAAGGTGCGGGGGAGGAAAAGTTGAACTGGCACAGGTCCACTGGTACGTCTACGTAAGGAAGAAAAGAGGATCCAAAAATGTGGAACCCTCCCGTCCCCTGCACACTATTACTAATCTGTCATAAGACAGGTCACCAGATGTATGTATTAAATTAGTACTTTTCAGTTAAAATTAAAGATGAACACAACATTCTAGACATTGATTTGATAAAAAAACACAGTAATTTAATGTATACAATCAATGATTTATCCTTTGTTTCTTAGATGCAGAAACTAAGTGCAAAAGGTCAACGGATTGTATAAATCAAAACAAGTATGATGTTCAAACTGAAAGGCTGACGCGTTTCGAGATTAGTCTCTTCTTCTACAGCCAAGATTTGAACTCTGAAGAGATAATAAAGTTTTTTTTAAGAAAAAGGAAATTTGTATCGATTCAATGTCTTACAATCAAGCATAAATGATGGCAAAAGAAATTAGCACTTTCTAGTAATCTAAATCCTATAGGGGTCCACTTTTAAGGGCTACGGAAAAGTGGGTAGAATTTAAACACAGTTATACAAGCATTCCCAGTGGTGTAGGTAAACGTAGAGACCAGAATGTAATACAGCAAATTCATTGTAACTGACTGAAGCTTTTCCTTTTTAACACAATTTACACATAAATAAGGCCCTCCGATATATATAATAGAAAACTATATATCACTCTCGTGACTAATCACTATTCTCAAATTCAGGCCTCACTTCGACAGACAGGGTCATAAAATTTTGGTGAATCAATGGTGAATCTGAGTAAAGGGACCCTAGTTCGAAGATCACATAATGGAGTACAAATGTCTTAATTTGAAATAGCTGTTGCTCCTTAGTCTTTATTGAAAAAAATACTTTGTATTATAACTCAATGGTTGAGGCTGGAAAAATACTCCTTTTCCCTAAAGGAAAAACTGAAAATAAACACAGTATTCCGGTGTAATCAGGGAACTAGTATGGCTCCGCGTTTACAATGTCATGGCTAATGATAACCTTAGTTATATAATGTTATTTGTCTCACCTAGAGAAGCCAATTCTCTCTTATCCTCATGGAGAGTACCACTTCTGGGAAATGTTTTCAAAAAGCGCTGTGGGGATTAATTTCTGGAAGGCTTCCTTGTCACAAGGCTGCTGAGGGGCCAGAGGCACAGAGTACAGTCTCCTGGCGCAGTAGCTGACCAGAGTGACAAGAAAACCAATACCCTATATGTCCAGGTGGAGAGGAGTGAAACAGCTCAATTAAAACAGAGGCTCCTCGCTCGGACACCAGAAGCAGAAGAGTCTGCCTGGGGTGGCTCGGTGCCCCTTCCTCCTGCCCCACCCTAGACACCAATAGTGAGAAACCAGTATCCACAACAGCCACATTGGTCCGGTGGGGGAGACTGGACCCGGGGAACGCTGTGAGCAAGCCTACAGCATTGAAGCCGCAATTGACAGACAGGAGTACCACAGCAATGAACAAAGATAAAGCTAAAGCAAAGAGGCTGAGCAACCACCAGGGGGCGCAGTGGGACAACCTGTACTAGAGACCCCGTGGGATGAGACGGGACGAAAGGAGGAGGCATTGAGTGCAATGCAGGACATCATGAAGGCCAGAGCGGAACTGGTGCACAGGATAGATGTCGGGCTCCTGCGGCAGGACCTTCAGAACATGTCCACAAGAGTTCAGGAAGCAGAAGACTGTATTCCGGCGGGACTGCATTCCGGCGGTCACTGAAGCAATCGCCCCATTGCAGAGGGACATTCAAGCACTGCTAAAGAGAACAGTGCTCCTGGAAAGTATGATGGAAGATGCAGAGGGGCGATGAAGCCGGAACAATATACACTTGAGTGGTTTCCTGGAGTAGGCAGAGGGCGAGGAGAGAGGGGACCTAGAATGCAAGGGAGCGCAGCAACTAAGAGAAAGGAGGAGAGTGCGTGGCCAAGTAGAGAGGGAAATACTTGCGGCCTAAGAGTTGCGAGGGGAAGCTTGCAGCCTAAGGTGCGAGGGGGCACACGCAGCCAGAGATGCGAGAGAGCGCACACGGGCTAAGAGTTGTGAGGAGAAGCTTGCGGCCTCCGATGCGAGGGAGCACAAGCAGCCTAAGATGCGAGGGAGTGCATGCGTGTTCAAGAGTGAGAGGGTCGCCAGGTCAGGGGGGAATGCAGGGAGAGTAGCAAGCTTAACTCTCCCAGCACCTTCTTACCTTGCGGCCGCAGTCAGGAGGGTGAGGTTGTCCGGACTCACTGTCTATGCCGCTACCCCTTCGCAGCCAAACACCTGCATCGCTCAACACGGCAGCCTTGTCCTGTGAGGACTTTGCCGCAGAGGGTCCGTACCTCAGTTCTATTAGGCACGGAAGCGTGGACGTAGCGATGCAACTAATCCTCATTTCTTCTGGTTGCCTCTTCTTCGTCCCAGTACTTCTAACAGTCATACATGAGGAAGTCGGGGGAATTGAGTCAAAATACCCCATAACGGTAGAGGAAGGGTTGGGTTGATGAGTCATAGGAAAAGGGGGATACCATGTCACTCCCAAAGGCATCCCACTCCTCACAGACCCTCTACCCAAGTGATCTTTAACCTTTTTGCTCTTTTCCTAATACGTTTGGACTGAGGATATCTCATACTCTTCTCTCGGCCAATGAGACGTGGATAACAAAACCCCATAATGGTCCCCGGAATAAGGGTTTCTTTTTGGATGGGGATAGGGAATACCACGTCTTGCCTGACGGTACTCCACTCCCATTTCCCAAGGACCCTCCACCCAGGTAATCCTCCCTTCGGTTGTCCGCCCCCAGGGTCAGTCTCCAAAAGCAATGGCCTTTCCCTGGCCACCTATCTAGAGGATCCCAGGGGTTTCTCACAGCAGAACAATCCATTCAGGATTTCGGTGGCCCTGGGGGCAGGAGGAATGAGAACAAAATCTCCTTATACGCAGATGACATTGTGCCGGTTACGGGAGGGGCGGAGGCTATTGTTAAGACGGATATCTGAACTCTGACCTGGTGGGCAGAGGTTCAGAAGGCCAGCCTAGTTTCTTGGGACAGGGTAACCTTCTGGACAGACCTCAATGAGCACACAGGGTAAAGGACACTTACAAATCACTCCCAGTCAGGTGTAGATATATTTAAACATATAAATACATTTATTTCAAGGTCTTTGAGTTTCAACACAATAGTTATTAACAGTAACACTTTTACACCAATACAATCCTACTAAGAAACATATGTTTGTTTATTGAGTTTATATAGCCCTTTACATAGAGGGCGCTAGAGGGCCACCCAAGATGGCCGCCACGGCTTGAGCTCCCGCTCTGCCTGGGATGAATCCGTACGAATCCTGCTGTACCCGGCTTGGCTCTACAAAACCAAGTGCAGTTCCTGGTTCCTAAACCTCAAGACCCCCCTCCCCTCGAATCTGGAGGAAAATCGGTCTCTATACCCCAGAGCAGCCCACCCGGTGCTGAGGCCCGTCATCCCACTCGCGCCGGCTACCTTGGTACACGAGCAGCCCCAAGAGAACACTCGTTCCTGGCATCGCCGACACCGAGGCTGTTCTAACATCCGCAGCTCAATCAGAGGTGGTTGCGGCACAAAGTGCAGAGGAAACCAGAAAGACCCCCCTCCCAAACACCCACCACGTCAGGAGCCGGCCGGCGAGTCGTCGCTGTGGGGGGCGCCGGCCATTGGCGCCACATCGGCAAGTCAGCCCCGGAGTCCCCTGTGTGCGAACCTGCCCCCCCACGCCGGGTGCCGTGAGCCGAACATGGAACGAGTTCCGGGGAGCCAACACATCAAGGCTCCGTCGCGGCGGGGGCTGGAGCGGCCTGGGTGGACGTGATCTGGCGGTGGAAGCTGAGATAGACCCTCGTCGGGACCACAGACTGAGGTACAGGCGGCAGGGCACAGGGGTTGAGAAGGGGAGTTGATCGCAAGTATAAGCGCCCACACCAAGCCCTCCCCTTCCCTGGGGCGAGCCCCGGCAGCCCCCCGCCACAAGTCACCTTGCTCTTCGGGGCCACGGCAACGGGACTCCGCACCCCCGGGTGAGCGGTGCATCGTAATCCACAGCTGCAACTAATAAAACCCCCAGGGCCTCTGCACCAGCGAGACAATCAGACTACAATTGAAACACGCTACATAAAGCATCTCTCACCGCATGCACCCCTATTCAGTGAAAAGCCTTCATCGACCTACTCCACGTGAGAATCGAGCACTCCTACTCTCCGTAACGGCCGCAGTGCGAGCTCTTAAATACCCCAAGGCCACAACTGGGTACTCCCTACGACCGGGAAGCACTCCACCAGAAAGCAGACTCAGCAATCCAATCCCTCTCTCCTTTCACCTGCATTTGTCAACCCCTGCCCCTGCAAAGGACGCCGCGGGGCCTCTGCTCAGTGGTAAACCTACACCCACTACCTAGAAACTTCACATACTCAGCAAAGCAAGATGGGGAAAGCAGATAAAATGCAGAGGAAGCTGACTTTTGAAAATGGCACGACTCCAAAAGCCCCCCACCTACAAGACGAGGGTGATCCCACACCTAGCGGCTCACACCAAGCAGTATCAGGGAGCAATCCGTCAGAAATAAAAGAACTCCTCTTAGAGCTAAAAGTGGGCATCGGCAGTCTAAACAGTAAAATGGGTGGCCTGCCCTCAAAAGTAGACCTATTGCAACACTGCATCGATACCCACACGCAGCGACTGACCGAGGTTGAACAGCAGGTCTCCGACCTAGACGACGGAGATGTGTCCTTATCGAGCAAGGTAGCCAGACTTGAAAGCCAAATGACCGCAACCATGGCTAAGTGCGAGGACTTAGAAGGCCGCTCCAGACGGAACAATATCCGAATCATTGGAGTAAGAGAACACGAACCCCAGACGAAGATGGAAGATTATGTTGAATCACTTTGCATCTCTCTCTTTGGCCGAGAAGCCCTCTCACAACTGTTTATGATAGAGAGAGCGCACAGGACTCCGTCTGCCAGACCAGCCCCTGGTGCCCCGCCCAGACCCATTATTGCGAGATTACTTAATTACAGAGACCGGGACGCCATTCTCCGCCTGGCCAGAGAGAAGGGAGAATTACTTCACGACGGGGACAAAATCGACCTCTACCCCGATTTTTCGGCCGCTGTCCAAGCACAGAGAAGAGCCTTCACCAATGTCAGGCAAAGACTTAGAGACAACCAGCTGGTCTACTCAATGCTGTTCCCAGCACGGCTCAGGCTGCAAAGGAAGAGTCCACTTCTTCCAGTCTCCGGAAGAGGCCCACACGTTCCTAGACCAGAACGGATGCCCGGATCACCATCCTCGTCAGCTTCGTCCCCAGAGAGAAATAAACCCCAGGAATCCTCCTTAAGGAGACAGCATTCAGCAACCACCCTAGTTAATCACAACGAACCAACCGGAACAAGCACAATATAGTAAAAACGGCAGGGCAGAGATGTTGGGGAAGCCCCAAGCGCCCCTAGCACAGCATTTGTTCCCTCGTTCAAGTTGGGGGGGATCCCGACGGACAAGTTGGGGGTTGTCCGCGCTATGGGAAAAGTTTTGAAGTTATTAGTTTGGACATGCGCCACTTGTTCTTGCCCGTTCCCGACCCACACCCTGCCGCCCTGGCAAGCCCACTACCTCTACAGAGCCGTCCCCATCGAAGCCGCCGCATCATTCGGCAAGAGACCCAGTACGCAACAAGCAAATCACGAGACATGGGCTGGCCTCAACGCTGCCGGCTTCCACAAATAAAACAAGACTTAATCGACTCTTTGACCCGGTTCATTCAAGGTTTTAACATGGAACATAAGAGGGGGTAACATCCCGATCAAAACCAGACAAATCATGCAGTACTTGAGAAGGTATGAGATCGACGTAGCCATGCTTCAAGAAACACATCTACCCCCTGGGAAAGAACCCCTCTGGGCCAGAAGCTGGGTTTGCCACAGGTACTTCTCCTCATATTCGTCTTACTCCAGAGGAGTCGCTATCCTTATCCATAGTAGAACAAACTTCCGGTTAATCCACTCCGCAAAAGACACCAAAGGCAGAGCGATTCTAGTGAGTGGCACAGTAGCTGGCCAAAGTATAACCCTTGTCAATTCCTACGCTCCGAACACAGACGGCCCAGACAATTTTGATTGGGTACTAACACAGCTCTCCGCCCAGGCTCAGACAACTATAATTTGGGGGGGCGATATGAATACAGTGCTCGACTCGGCGAAGGACAGATCGAGAACTACGCCGCAGCCCATGTCCAAAGCCTGTCTTCAAATAAAAGAAATATGCAGGGCATTCGATCTGAAGGACGCATGGAGAACATCCAATGGAGAGCGGCAAGACTACACTTTTCACTCGGCAGTACACAACACGAGCTCCAGGATCGATTACTTTTTCATATCTGCACGGGGCCCGCTGGTGAGCGATTCTTGTTGTATCCTCCCAAGTACTCTATCCGATCACTCCCCGATAAGCCTCAACCCAGCCAACTCTAAATCCCCGTTACAGCGCTGGCGTTTCAAAAGCGGCTCCATGCGAGATGAGGTATTCGCGGCTGAACTGAGAGAGGAAATCACTGCGTTCCAGGAAGTCAACACAGGTCAGTCTCCTCCCCCGGCACAGTCTGGGAATCGCTGAAATGTTTCATGAGGGGAGTTTGCCTCGCTAAGGAGAATGGTATTCTTAAGCTCATTAGGCGTGAGCTGGCAACCAGCGAACGGCGCCTTAAGGACCTGGAACGACAAATCATAAACACAGGTGACCCCAAAATAAAAGCGGCCTTGAAAGAGGAACTTCAGACATTTAATAACACAGAGGAACGGGAATTCAATTTTCTAGCCTGTAACAACCAAATCGGACAGTATGGTGAAGGGCAAAAACCTGGTGCTCTTCTGGCAAACCTGATAAGAGCAGATAACAAGCTACCCCCTATAAAAGGCATACCCTCCAAACAGGGTAGAATAATTCACACAGCCGAAGGAATGGCAGAGGAATTCAGGCTTTTCTATCAAGACCTTTACAGCACAAAGCATAACAGTGATTCAAATTCCCTACTGGAGTATCTCGAAGACACAGAGCTGTACTGGGTCGAGGGCCAGCTGCGGGAACCACTCAATGAAATGATCACGCAAGAGGAGATCATTGAAGCCATCAGGACCCTTCCAAACTCCAAAGCACCTTGACTGGATGGCCTAACGGGGGAATTTTATAAAGCATTCGATAATACCCTTGCCCCCCTCCTAGCGGCAGTATACGAGGGGGCACTTGAAAAGAAGACCCTTCCCCAATCCCTCTGTGCCGCTAACATTATCCTCTTACACAAACCCAGCAAGCCTACAGAGGACTGCGCATCCTACCATCCCATCTCCTTGCTTAACCTTGACAATAAAATTCTAGCAAAGATACTTGCAAACAGGTTGATGCCACTAATGCCCGTCTTGGTCCTGGCAGATCAGGCAGGGTTTATTCCAGGCCGCAACACGACCTTTGGAATCAGAAGAATGTTTTGCGTTATCGCAGCACTGGATCCCGCACAACAGGCAGTCGCGGTCCTTCTCGATGCCGAGAAGGCATTTGATTTGGTGGAGTGGCCTTTCCTGTTCGCAGTGCTCACAAGGATGGGACTGGGTGCCCGATTCATCAAACTAGTGTCCTTGCTCTACACCAATCCACAGGCTAACATCATTGTGGGAACAGCGAAATCGGCCCCTGTGAAATTACAACGCTGAACCAGACAGGGCTGCCCGCTTTCGGCGCTGATCTTTGTCCTGATAATGGAGCCCCTGGCGTCCAACCTTAGGGAATTGAAGCAACAAAGAGGACTCATCATAGGACCACACAAGCTCATCACATCCCTCTACGCAGATGACGTAGCGCTTTTTGTGCGCGACCCCGAAGAAAACCTGAATCCAGAAATGAGAGAAGTCATTAAATTCGGAGCAGCTTCAGGCTTAAAAATCAATCAGTCAAAATCCATCATATTCCCACTGACCCCATTGACCAGGGCGTTTGCAAACGACTTTCAGTTCACATGGAAAAGATCCAAGGTCCGGTACCTAGGGATTCAGTTGGCACTGACCCATCAAGAGGTGTTCCGAGACAATTACGAAGAAGTCACCAAATCCTTGCAGGAAAAAGTGGTACGATGGAAGTCCCTGCCATTGACTCTCTGGGGAAGAGCCTCCCTAGTTAAGATGGTGATACTACCAAAACTACTGTACTTATTCACTAACATTCCCATACTACTGCCACAATCTTACCTGAAAAGACTGAAAAGCTTGGTGCTTGAATTACTATGGGCGGGCAAAGCCACCAGAGTGGCGCACTCAACACTGTCTTCCGGTGATGAGCGGGGGACTAGCCCTTCCAGATCTGGAGAAATACTTCTGGGCGGCACAAGCACAGTTCCTCAGCCATTGGTACGCCACACAACCAGTTAAACCCCACGTGCAAGTGGAACGGGCCCTGGCGACACCCAACCTGTTGAGTGCTGTTATACTGGGCCAAGCCCCGGTCCCCAACAATACCATGAACGCGATGCTCTCGACGTACAAGATTTGGAAAACAATCGCCCAAAAATATGGAGTGCAAACGCGGTACTCTCCCCTTCTTCCTGCGAAATTCATTCGAGGGGTGCCGCTGACATCCGAGAAAGTTTACCACCAATGGACTGAAAAGCTGCACATAAACTCCCTGGGAGATTTCTTCATTGAGGACAGTTTTATAACTCCACAACAGGCCAAACAGAGGGGCGGCAACACCGCACTTGACATCTTCATCTACTTTAGAACTCGTTACACCCTGCAAGCATTCCTGCCTGACTTTCCAAGACAACCACAAACCTGGCAGTTACTCCATAACACAATACAAGCACAGGGAGAAGGCAGACTGGTATCGCAGATCTACAAATCTATCATCACCGATACGACCACCAGCAACTCCCGTGAAAAAACCAGATGGGAAAAGTCCCTACGTACATTCATCCCTGAGGAAGACTGGACCTTCATTCTGAGACAAACGCAGAAGATAGCTCTCAACTCACGCTTTAAGCTAATCCACTTTAATTTCCTTCACCAAACCTACTATACGCCAGCGAAAGTAAATAAACATCATCCTGAGGCATCTGCAACATGTGAAAGATGTGGATCACCCTCGGCTGACTTTGCGCATCTCGCATGGGACGGCCCCAAACTGTCCCTATTCTGGATCCAAGTTCTAGAGACAACAGCCACGATGGTGGGAGAAACCGTACAGCCCGCTCAGACAGCAGCCCTACTCGGAATGACGAGGCTTCTGTCAACACCAATAAGAAAATTGGCTGGCCTGCTGTTGACTCTTGCCCGGAGGAGGATTGCCATGGCCTGGAGTCGGGGTCTCCCCCCCACCCCCCACTGTCGCTGCTTGGCGCAAGGACATCCTGTATTGCCAAGATATAGAAACAGACTTCATTAAACTGTTGCCCCTTCATGCCCGTCCGCTGGACATCTGGGGCCCCCTGGTAACCTTTCTGATGAACGAAGCAAAGGATGCCCCGTCCTCCCCAGAAACCGCCAGTAAAAATAGGAGACCATTTTCGGCAGACCATCTGGCCTTATACTTCCACCTCACTGGGACACCGAACTGGGGCGATGCAAGTTACAGCACAATGTGCACTGAACTTCGGAGTGGGATGTCAGGGGGTCCGGGGGGGGGGGGCGGGGGGAGTGGGATTTGGCGCAAGTTAAGTTCACCCTAATGTGGGTGCGTAGTTGTATTATGTTGATATAAAATCTACAAATAAAGGTTTTAAAAAAATATAGCCCTTTACACCAAAGCGCTTTACAGAATAACAGGTACAGTAATGAATTAAGCATAATTTACAAACCTGAAACAAACCAGTGATACAGTATTTAGAACAAATTACACAGAGGAGGGAGGGGGAAGGAGGGAGGGGAAGGGGGTCCCCGGGTGAGCTCCAATGCACTAAGTTGGTTACAGTATCCAAATTGGGGTAATCGGGGGAAGGGGGTGGGGAAGGGAAGGGAGGCAGGCGTGTGGGGGGAGAGAGGTAGGGAAGGAGAGTCAGGGAGGGCAGTGGAGAAGAAGGGCTTTGAGGGAGGAGCAGAAAGAAGGGTAGGTAAGGGTGGATCGGATAGAGAGAGGTAGGGAGTTCCAGTGGAGGTGGGCCAAGAGTTGGAAGGAGCGGAATCGCGAGTAGACACAAGGGGCTGGGGGTACAGCGAGAAGGGGGAGGTCGGCTGAGCGGAGAGAGCGGGAGGGAGAGTAAAATGAGAGGAGGGAGGCAAGATGGGGGGGCGAGGTTGTGGAGAGATTTGTAGACAAGGCAGAGGAATTGGAATTTCAATTGTGAGGGGAAGGGGAGCCAGCCGAGTTGAGAGAGTGAGGTAGAGATAGTCTCAAGGGCCAAGAAGACATAGAGTGCGGATAGAGGAGTGGTAGATTAATTTTAGGGGAGTCAAGTGAGAGACAGGGAGTCCAAAGAGAAGAGAGGAGCAGTAGAAGAGACGGGAGAAAATAAGGGAGGAGATTAAGAGTTTAGAAGCGTGAAAGGGACAAGACCAAAGGTGCCTAAAGGGTTAAAGCATAAAATGGGTCCACAACCTAGAAAAGGGAAGGAAGCAGGTAGTGCAAAGAGTCTTTAGGAAGTTCTGCAACAAACACAATCCTAACTGAAAGGCATTCCAGTCCCTAAAATGAGAGGAGCCTATTGCTCAAATGTACTTGCAATGCTGGCTCACGCGTTAGTGCAGATGGGCGAAACAGCAAAACGGGGTCTTTTGTAGGGTCTGTAGCAGCTCAGGAAGGTGGGTGAGGTGATGTAGAATAAGTTCCCACTATTCGAGAGGGTCTCCCTAACAGGGCAGAGCTGGTTCCAAGATTTGGGAATAGTTTGCTAGTTCGCACTAGCAGTGGAAAGGAGAGGGGCCCTCAGGGACCACCCATGCGAAAAATGGATGGATGCGTTAAGGGCCACCGGTTAAGGTTGCAATTACTCACCGACCCCCAGCGCACTATGGACCAAACTTTTCGGCAATCGAGTCCACTTCAGTTGCAGGTTCAAATGCGGCAATCTCGCGGCTCTGTGGCTTTCAGCAACAAAGTTACAGCCTTGTTTCCCAAATGGGACAATGGCGATTTCTCCGCTCCTGGTGGATGGATCAGGCCAGTTCCACTGTAGCAGGCTTCAGGGCACAGAGGAGCAGAGCTGCCATAAACTTGCAAAGTTCGTCACCACGGCTGGGTGACACGGTAACCGCGTGTACTCTGGTTTGGGCGTTCTCTCTTTACTCCAGACCTGGGAACGCCAAGTGTACGAAATTCGGTGTGAGAGTGCCGTGAACACAGAGCTTGCGATGTACCAAGTTTCAAAGCCTCTTTGAAACGGCGGCAGTTTCAGAGCAAAGGTCCTGCGCAAGCTGGTCAGCCCACTGGTTGACCCAGGGACACTTCTGAGAAGGCTTACTTGCAGGGTTTGATGAAGGTGCCGAGAATAGTTGGTCCCACTTTTCCAATGGGTCGAAGCATCTTCACAGACCTTATAGGATGACCAGATGTAGAGGGGCCCAGCGGGACGACAGCAGCCTCAGGATGCCAAACCTTCCAGTGGGTCACCAGCAGTTCCTCGACTCTGCTTCCTAGTTTCAGGATGCTTGGATCCTATGCTTAGTTCAGTGTGAACTCCAGAGATCGACATTGTATGGGTGTTTGGAGCCTTCTGTTATCCAAAATCTTCTTTGCGCCAAAACGAAGAAGACCCAATGGGAGATCTGCTCATATACAGGCATACCATACGTGGACCAAGCATGGACCACAGTGGTCCCAGGCATTCACAGCACACCAGACTCTCTGGCACCCAGGATGTGTATTGCAACCAGACCGTGCAGCCCACATCCCGGAAGCACACACACACAAGGCATGCAGAAGCCCTCGAAAGCTTGGCGTTTCGAAGAAGATTTCATGCCCAAATAAGGACTGACCCAGGTCGGCTTGACCTGGGAAAGGTGAAAGGGCAAGGTGGCCAAAGGAGAGGCCAAAGGACAGGCCAAAGAACCTTGTTGAATGGCCATTTTGGAGCCAGTTGTTCTAAAGAATGGGTACACTCAGTTTTTTTAGATCGGGCGTCGACACTATTGAATGGGAGACTAATATAGTGACAAAAAATGATAGGTCAACTACCCCCTCCTTGAGTCACTGTGACACTTACAGGCTGAGTCCAAAATAATCTTGGTAAATCAAAGATTGATCATACCACAATTTGATCAGTTAGAAAAAACGTATTCATTTATTTATATGCATCTTATGCAAAGGCGTAAAATTCACTCAATTATTAGGCTTGATTTAAATGGGCGCATGTTAGGTTGCAGCTATTCGTGTACAAATACATATTCTCTGCTACGCTGCTTGTGTGCCCGCGCACACAAGCAGCATAGCAGAGAATATATTCGAAAGTATAACACTTTGTAAGTAGCTGGTGTATTTGTACACAAATAGCTGCAACCTGAGATGCGCCCATTTAACTCAAGCCTACTAATTGAATGGCCTATTGTGGAGACAGCATAAGAACTACTGCTCCCTGACAGCCATCTAAGGCATGGTGAATGAATACACCTGGTCAAGCGAGCATCCGTCAAGGAGCCAGGGGTGTTTAGAATAATTCCACTGACATTCCTCCTACAACGTCCCGAAGCAATCTGAGGCAACTGCAGATCGCAATAGAAGTACCTGGGGAAGTATTTGTTACCTTTTTCGAACAACTTTGTCATCCTGTCCTGAAGACGGCAAGTATCAACATAACCAACAGCACCGAGAGAGTGAACTGTATGAGCTATAAGGCCGAAACATATGTTGACTTTACATTAGGAAATCTGTATTCTCTTTTTCCTATCTCTCAATTTCACAACCAGTTTCCAATGTAGGGTAGCCTGTAGAACACACCCCCGGATACCTTTGATTGGTCTTGAGAATAAACATCGAGTGGTTGAAAATAGGCATACTAAATTAATATCCCACAACCGCTCCAAGAAAACTCTGAGACATGTATGTATGCATAAGGGATCAGGCAGATTGATCCCCAATCGGTCATTAACAAAGCTGTGTTATTAGTCATTCACTTCTTTCCCGTGTGTATGAATTCATTTTTGTTCACTTTGTTTCTGTTATTATTCATCATGAAAAGTTTGGTGTTACCACACAATTTATACTGTAAGTAGTTAGCACAGATTTGGTAGTTTTAGTTATTGATGTGTAGGACTTTGTGATAATCCTTTTTATGCCTTTGCATAAGATGCATATAAATAAATGAATACGTTTTTCTAACTGATCACATTGTGGTATGATTAATTTTTGATTTACCAAGCTAATTTTGGACTCAGCCTGTAAGTGTCACAGGGACTCAAGGAGGGGGTAGTTGACCTATCATTTTTTGTTACTACATTTTGGAGCCAGGCCACCTATTCGTGCCAAACGCGGTTAACGTGGTTTACCTCGCAGGAAATGGTTAAAAATACATAAAAGGATAAGCTGCCACCAGCCCTGTCCAAGGCACACCTGCACTTCTAAAAAATCCTTCGAGAGTATCTAGGACCTTTAGAAATGACAGGTAGTCCCAAGTGCACTGTACTGTTATGTACATTGTGCACTTGCAACATGTTGCAGAAAAGTTGCAACATTGACAAGGACTAAGGGAAACAAAGTCTCCCAGTACTGACTGTCTTTAAGGCCATGTCAGTTTCCCCATAATAAAGTGAGCAAAAAGCCCAGGGGAGTGCAGCAGGAGGCTGTGCTCCTCTGGCAAAGTCAGATTATGGTGTTTAACATCAGCAAAAAGTTGGGGGGTACACAACTGGAGGGAAAATTACACATGAAATGGAAATCTTTCCTAACAGCTATACCACGGGGCTATACTCTGTGGGTGGAGGTAGAGGGTTTCAAGTACCTCAGGATTCAGGTCCAACGGGATATGGGGAAATTCCTAGAGAGCAATCCGGACCGAGTAGTCAACAGACTGTGGGAAGACGGTAAGCATTGGGCCACATTACCAGTAACCCTACTTATTAAAGATGCTGGCACTGCCCCAATTAGTGTATTTGTTGCAGAATACACTGGTGAAGCTCCCAAACAGACAATTTTATGAGATCAATTCCCTGTTCAGGGTGGTCATATGGGGGAACAAGAGCCCTCGCATGGCACTGTGCACAATGACTAGGTCAGTATGGGGGGCGGGTGCGATGCCAGATATCAAAAAGTACTATTGGGCAGCCCACTTGGCAGTAGCAAATAAATTGCTGTTTGGGAAGGGGAAACCTCCACACAAAAGACTAGAATAGGTGCCATGGAGGGAACGGACCCTTTGCAAACAATGTATGAGGGTGGCAGTGACTTTACATGGCAGGGCAAAGATTAGTGCGTTTATGGGAGGAAGCTGCAAGAGCGATGGATTGGGGAGGGAAATGTACACAGTTTCAGCTGCTGTGGGACCACCCAGGCCTGAAGGAGGTCAGGAAACTGGGGGAACAGACACAATGAGTTTGAGTGGGGATTTCAAAAGTAGGGGATGTGCTTGAGCAAAACGCCCTAATGTCCTTCCAGGGACTGAGGGAGAAATATGGCCTGGGTCAGAGTGAAGCATATGCATACACACTCCTAGTGCATGCAATGTTGGCACAGTTTGGTGGTGATCTCGATCTCCCAGACCACAGCCCTGTAGAGGTTAATTTGTTCACTGGAGCATTGCAAAAGAAGGGAATAACACTGTAGCAAGCAATCAACAACTTCTCAGCACCCCGCTAGCGCAGCTGAAAGAGAAATGGGAGAGGGATATATGGGCACATTAGGATGCGAGGAATGGGTGGAGGCAAAGCTCGCGGCCAAGGAGGTCAACGTGTCCTTGCGGATGAGGCTAAGCCAATATAAGATTTTGCATAGGGTATTGTATTCGAGGGATTGGCTCCATAGAATGGGCAGAGTGGAGACTGATACGTGCCTCAAGTGTGGGGAAACTGCGGGAACCTTCTACCATCTGCTGTGGGAATGCAGACTGATCTCGGGCCTGTGCGATCAAGTACTCTCTAATTCGTCCAGGGTGCTTGGCAGAGTAGTCCCCAATAACCCCAAAATGTTACTTCTACATAGTAGTTGATGCTATGATGGGACTAGGTGGGAAAGCAGATTTATATCAATTGCGGCAAAAGTGGTTAAATGAGACCTGGCGGTCAAATTGGGAGGTCCAGAGACATGCCGATGATAACGAACTAGGAGGTGGTGAGGGAACACTGCTGCAGCATGGAGAAGATGGCATATCGGAACAGAGGAATGCAGGGGACATATTTGAAAATATGGGGGAAATGGGACGGCAGCGTGGAATAGAGGGAGGAACAGGAACCTTGGGACCAGGTGTCATGATGCCCGCTCCCGGGGAGCCGGTTCAAGCCCTGCGTCCCCGAAAGCGGACATCCAGTCCCCAAGGAAGGACCCAGCAACCCCATATAGGGGCCCTTTGAACAGTGTCCTGGCGCCTATGGCGCCAGGCTCATAAAAGACATCAGTCCTGGCACCATAGGCGCCAGGCTCATTATGGGAGTGCTTGGGTGCACTTACCTGATGCAGACCATGCTGCAGGATCCCGGCCTCCTTGAGGCCTGAAAGGAACTACTTTACCTGTGGGACTAATTTACCATCCGGGCGTGGTCGGGGAAGGATACATACCTAATTGGAGGAAGGATACATACCTGGAACTTCTTCCAAGGCTATTTAAACCCCACCCGAACAGCCACACGTGCTTCGCGTTGTTCTGCATCTAGCAGCTGGACGTTCACCGTGTCTGCTCCTGCATCCTGACTTCTGCCACGCCTGCCAGCATCCTGGATCACCTGCAAAGGAAGAGAAGAGAACAGAAGAAGGAAAAGTCCTTACCTGCTAAATCCGCATCCCGGAGACATTTCGCCGACAGTTCTGAAAAGGAAAACTTTTATTTAAAAGCTCATCGCGTCGATCGCTGCAGCGCCGCATTCCACTCACCTTTACAGGGCGCCTCCATGTTCAGCAGCGATCATCCGGATTCGCAGGCACGCCCCAGCGCCTAGGGAGAAAAAGACCAGAACAAAAGGTGAGAGAGAGAAGGGAATAAGGAAAGCTAAATCTCCATGTTAAGACTTACCTGTTGATTCATCCCCTCTTCATTTCGGGTCCGCGCCGCATCCTGGCATTTCCGGACCCCGGCCCCTAAGGGGAAAAAGAGACATCAGCGTTAATGAGCGAATGAAAATACATTACCAAAAGACGCTCATTAAAGACTTACCTGATTTCTACAAGGATTTCACCTCTCATCTCAGGTCGGTGCCTGTTCCCCGGCATTCCGTACCCCGGCCCCTATGGGGAAAAAGACACTAGCATTAGTACATTAATGCATGGACACAAGGGGAACTTCTTATCAAAAAACTTACCTGGAAGCCAAGCAAGTTTGGTTCTCACCGATCCGAAAATCCAGTGAAGTAACTGGATACCAACGCGCCCCTACATCAGAAGCAGGATGGAGAGCTTGTCCTTCCAGACCCTAAGGTGAGACGCTACGAGGAATCACAGAAGGGTACCAAGGAGGGTGAGAGGGGAAAGTGGGAGGCCGATTGCATTACCCCGCAGACAGTTAATCCCCTATTTTCGCCTACAGAAGGATACTTCTGCGAACTAGACAAGCCAGATTTGGGGGCCTGGTCCAGTCCATCTTCCGAACCCTGTGCATCACCTTAGAAGAGGTCACAGCAGCGCGAACCAGGCCAGCGCCTCCGTGGGAGTCAGGTGAGCGTAACACCAGGGCCTACATGGATCAGTGGGTGTGTAATTGAGATGTGGGTAGACTGAGGGGGTGGAGGAATTTAGGGGTGGCTGGCAGGGGTAATCCACAATGTGCAAGTTGAACTTTATTTGTGGGTTTGTGTTAATGTTTATTTATTTATTTATTCATATTTGTGGAGCATGCAGCAGCCCGAAGGCATCGTGGCGTTTGTTACAGTGAGTGAACATAGCTTAGTTACATATAAAAACAGACATACTTATTATACATTTTGTATAGAACAGTTTACAAAGCACATAGATGGAGTGGAAGCTGAGCAGGTGGGAGAGTAGAGAGATGATATTAAAAGAGCGCAGTTTTCAGGTTCTTTCGGAAGGCAGGGAGAGAGGTTTCTGCTCTGAGGGCAGTGGGGAGCGCATTCCAGAGCGGGGCTAAGTATGGGAAGCCTATCCCTCCTGCTTTGGCCCTGTTGATGCGCGGGACTGTGAGTTGGTTGGTGTAGCATGTTCTGGTAGGCCTGTTTGAGATAGATCTGAATAGTGTGTCTGAAAGGTAGGACGGTGACGTAAGGTTAATGCATTTGTGTGTGGTTGTGAGAATTTTGAATGTGATGCAGTCTTTGACCGGGAGCCAGTAGACAGTCTTTCTTGCATGTGAGATGTGGTCTCTTTTAGGAATGCTTAGCGCTGCTCTTAGTGAGTTATTTTGGGTGATTTTTATGTTTTTTATGGATGTGCCAGCTAGGAGTGTGTTACAATAGTCAAGCTTGGCCCCTATGGTGGCTCTGGCTATTGATAGACAGTTGTCCTTTGTTAGGAAGGGTTTTATGGCGTTGATGAGTTTGGTACTTAGGGCGGAGGCAGAGACAATGGCACTGACTTGCTTATTTATGGACAATGTAACATCAATGTGGACCCCTAAAGTCTTGACAGAGGATAGGACTGGGATGATGCAGTTGCCAATGTTAAAGTTGGAGTAGAGACAGTCTAGCTTAGCTTAGCTAGAGTGGCCTTTTGGCCAAGAATAAGAATCTCAGTCTTGTCCCTGTTGAGGCATAGGCCATTTGTGGCCATCCAGGCATAGATGGTGGAGTAGATTTGCCGTAGGGCTGTAGCGTCTTGTTGATAAGAACCTGTTAGAGGAAGGAGCACCTGGGTATCATCAGCATAGTTAGTGTATGCGATGCCAAGTGCATCCAGTTTATCAAAAAAGGGCTTAGTGAAGAGATTGTATAGCATTGGGGCAGTACAAGATCCCTGTGGGACTCCACAGTGAATGATAGTGGGAGCTGCATTAGCTATGTTTGAGAAGACTTTCATTGCTCTGCCTTCTAAGAAGGAGGTGATCCAGGAAGCTGGTTGGTCGGAAGAATGCGCTGCCTGCGTGAGATGTGCAATGAGGGTTTTATGGTCCACTAGAGGTCTAGGAGGAGGAGGGCCATTATCCAAGATTTGAGTGATTTGATTTTTTAAGCCTAGCAGGGTGGTTTTGGTTCCGTGCCCTTTGCGAAATCCAGACTTTTTCCTAGGATGGAGTTGGATTCTAGGTAGTGTTAGATCTGACTGTGAGTGGCCTTGTCTAATGTTTTGAGAGGAAACGGGACTGTAGTTATGGGCCGGTGTTTATTAGGCTGGGAGGGATCTAGTGTTGGCTTTTTTAAGAGTGGACGCACCCAGGCCTGATTTAAATGAGGAGTTGATGAAGACAGTGCGGAGTGATGCAAGGGGCTTGGCACACTCTTTAATGATCTTAGGGGGGCATACATCGCCTTTAGATTACGTCCGGTTTAAGGTGTTTGAGGATGTCTGACTTCTGATTCTGAGATGTCCTTAAATGCAAATTTAGGGAAGTTGGTGGTTTTGCGGTTGGGCAGGGTCTGTATTCCCTGGTTCTGGTTCAGTAGGCTTTTATAATGGTCTAGAATTTTGTTTTGTAGGATGTCTATTTTTTAGCATAGCAGCTTGTATGCTTGTGCACCATGCTTCATCTTTAACGATCTCGTCGGTGCAGATAGGGGGAGCTGTGAGTTAATTAAAGATGGTAAAGAGTTCTTTTGATTGAGAGTTTGGCGTTGGATATTCAGCGATTATATGCTTCGGATTTGGCAGTGAAAATGGTGTCTTTGTACTTTTTGGCAGTTGCATTGAAGTTTTCTTTAGCGGCGTCACAGGGGTTAGCCTGCCATTGTTTGAGAGCCTGGCGTTTGTTATTACTTAGGTTTTGGAGCTCTTCTGTGAACCAAGAGTTTGCGTGGAATGACTTTTTTTTCCTTCTTATCTTCTAGTGGGGCTATGGTGTTGACTGCGTAAGTAAGGGTGTCCTTAAACATACCAGCTAAGATGTTAGGATCTTGCGAGAAAGGAGCCGCTAGGCATGGGAGGTCAAGATAGGGTCGCAGGGTGTCTGCAGTTAGCGCTTCTTGCTAGTGTAGCAGATGCATATGTGGTGGTTTTAGTACTTGGGGCTGTGGGGACTGTGAATTGTATACAATTATGATCTGTCCATGGGTAGACGTGTTAGAGGTGATGGTGGAATCACAATTGTGGTCAACCACCCAGTCATGGGTGCGGCCTTGGGAGTGGGTAGGGCTCATAATTTTCTGGGAGAAACCCAGATCTGTGAGGTCCTTGGTGAATGAAATAGCGGTTTTATCATTAGGGTCATTGTATCCTAGGTTGAGGTCGCCTAGGAGTAGGGTTTTGGTCTTTTTAAAAAAAATATTTTCACTGAGTAGGTGAGTGATGTGTCCTTGGAAGTCAGCAGGGAGTCCCGGGGCCGGTAAATGACGTGCATATTTATGGTATTTGTGAAGGTGACAGTTTGGCCGATATGATGTCTGCATTACCCTCTCATGGGTGGGGTGATAATATGATAATGCAAATAAACAGAGTTTATAAAAAAAAAAGTAGGTTGGGCAGCAATCCATCTACCCCATCACTAAAACTAGCAGGCCAGTAGCGCGGCAGTGTTGTGGAACAGATTGCTGCGTTCTATGCAGTCGCATGCCCCCTTCAACTCGTGTTTTCTCTCTCGCCAGGAGATGTGCATGGCGGGAGGCCCGACTCGCATGTGATGCCGGTAGGTCGCTGCAGCTTGTGTTTCTGAAAGAAGTAAACAAACTCTTGAAAACATGTTGCATCTGAGGTATGGGGTGTGACAAGCTTGTCCTACACAGAAACATACTGCCATAAGGTGGGGGCAGGAACTGGGACCCTCTGAACTGCCAGCATCCTTCACAGGGGAAGGACTGGCTCTGAATTTCCACATTAGGCCTCCCACCCTCAGCTGAGAGGGGTTCCCATCCTCTCTTGACCAAGCCAGGATACCGGCTATGGATTATGAGTACAGTAGTTACTATGGTGAGTAACTTTTAATTTGAAGCACAATTATTACATTTGAAGGGGCATACATTAAGAAGCATTGGAAAAAGTACTGCATTTATGAGGTAGCACATATTCAGCATACAAAGGTTAAAACACGGTAGCAATGTAGCAAATGCTATATTTAAATGATGTAATTTATCCTTTTGCAGTGATTATATTCAACAATATCTGATGACAAATAATGTCCCGGAAGCTGCCAGTACCTTGGTCTCTATGGCGGAATTGGACATAAAGCTTCAAGAGTCGTCTTGCTATCATCTTCTGAGATTTATGAGATCTACTGTTAAATTCTGGCACAAAATCCTAAAGGACAAACTCTCAAGGTGGGTGGTATGCACCAAATATATTGTATGTGCAATATACATTTTATACACCAAACAGCATTGCAGTTGTCTCCCTATGGGGGTCATTGCTAATAGTGTGATGAGTACCGAACACAGTCACACTGCTTGCCATTTTGTTCTCTTTGCCATTGCTGTACGCTCTCTGTGATATTTAGGGCTTGTTTTGGAATGTTCACTGCAGCATTCTGCGGTTTTTAGACTGGAGCTCTACTGGGGTTGTATAGACTTGGATTTATCCTGGGATTGTGAAAACTGAATATACAGAGTTAGTGCGAACTGGGAATATGCTGGTATTGTCAAGATTAAAAAAAATAATTAGAACCATTTTATATGTGTATTTTTTATATGGTTGTCTTGCAGTTTACAGCTTGAAATTTGTACCCATGTATATAAAACTTTACAGTGTATATTGGATATAGGAGCTGATAACCAGTGTTATTACCCACCTACCTCCAGGTTTGGTGCGCCCTATCAAATAAAGAAAAAAACAAACAAACCCAAAATAGAAGTACTAATTTGGTGAACCTCTAATTGATGAGAGGCTGAATGGGCCCACTACTATAATAAACTGTGACTTTCAGGTTACACACCGACCTCTGCAGAGATGCATTAGCTCACTGAGCTGTGTTTTCAGATTTCTTGTTAAGATATGTATATACAGGTGTGTGCTAAACTGGCAATATACTACTGGGAGTTTATGAACTGTCAACATATTGTATCTGTGTCCGTATAATCTGGATGTGTATTGGATTTGGGTATCCTGCTACTCTGAGCAAAATTGTAACGTACAGGAAATGGAACATTTTGGAATGTTCTGGCATAGTTAAGATTTTATTTTTATAGCACCAGTCACCTCTGTAATAGTCTAACAGTGCTGAGACTTGTCCGTCGAGGGGCGTATTAGGCCTCCACCCGAGATACCCATACCATAGTCTGCAAAGGAGTGAAAAAGAGCATTAGAGTAGAGTAGAGGATGGTGAAGGGAAGGGTAGTTAACCGAACATCAAAGATTTATAGTGGTAAGAGGGGTGATGAAAGGTAGAGATGGAGTTGGTGATAGTATGCAAGCAATGCTCTACCTCCTGATCTCAGAGCTAATAACTGGAGTTTTTCTAGCAGACCGTTAAAACATACCTTTTTTCCTGACAGCTTTGCTGGCTTGTTATCTGCCCCACCCTCCTGTACCTGGGGTAGCCTGCTTAGTCTGTCTGTGAGTGTTTGTGTGTCTGTTCCCTTTGGTTGGGTACAGCGTCCATTTGCCTTTACGCTTTATGAATAAATACATCAGAAATGACTATACTGTCAGTGTAGAGCTATCAAAGCACACTTTTGATCTGAAAAAGGCTAGCAGATAAGGCTCAATAGAACAATCTTGTAAGGCAGTTGCTCATATTTTAAAGAACTGTAATTAGACAGTAGGTGGTTTCAGTTAGTGGTGGGCTTGAGTTGTTCTCAAATGTACCCTTGAGGTTTGGAGGCTTATTTCTCCATTATGTGTTACCTAACCTGCCAGACAAGAGAGAGCTGGCTCTGGCATTGCTTAGCCAGTTGTCAGCAGTAACAGAGCAGAGATTTGCAATATGTGTAAGGTGAATGCGGTGGACACAAAAGAGGAATAGCGAAGATGGGCCGTCCCCCAGAGTGCCGTACTTGCATGGCCACATGCTAGGATCCATGTGCTGTGTGTAATGGTGCAGTTTACCATTAAATAAACTGATTACAAGAAGGTGATAAAAACGTTGTTGGTCCACGGAATTCCTCACTAATCCCAAGTAGAAACCATAGAATAAAATGCTTTTTGAGGCTACCAATTCCTGCCGGCATGAATAGACGATGTCTTTTCACTGTGGAAGATTAACTGAGAGCTAAGAGCGTAAAAGATAATGAGTGAAAGCACTGATGTCTCTCTCTGGAGATCCTAATGCCCAAATATCAAGGTTCAGGAGGTCACCCTCTATAACCCAGCTTTTCCCCACTTGTTCAGTATGCAGAGTGATTGGCAATATTTCTTTTTTTTAATATATATTTTTATTCGTTTTACAGTTGGAGCTACAGCACTACATTTCAACATTTGGCATTCTCCGAGGAGATATGTAACAATCAAATTGCAACACTTATTCCCCCTCTCATCCCTCTGCTTCTTGTACATCAACATTCCTGGCCTTCTCGCCTCATCTGAATTCCCCCGGGTCTATATCAGCCACGGTTCAAAGGTCAGGGCTGGGAACCTTTGGTCAAAATCCAACAGAGGTGACCAGACTACTTGGAATTGGTGGAGTTTCCTTTCTTTTGCAGCCAAGACTCTTTCAGCCACTACAATGTCCCAGACCTTGATCCACCATTGCCCTAAATCTGGACCTTTTACTGTTTTCCAGCAACGGGCTGTAGTGATACGTGCTGCCAGCAACAAATGAGACATTGTTTGTTTTGTTTGTTTTATTATTTGTAATGAGCACCAGACCCAAGGGTATCAGGGCGCAACAGATACAAGAATATGCAAAGCTTAGTTACAGTGAGTGTACAATGCAATACATTACTATACAACGCAGGATATACAGATATTTACAGATATTACAGGTATTGTGCATAAAAATGAAGTTACCGCAAAGGGGTTAGTAGATAGGTATTACGAGTTGCAATTCGGTTAGACAGTCGTGCAAATTAGTGGTCAGTGTATTTTAACCACAAGATAATATTAGTTCTGAAGTTCTGGTAGGACTGGTCTGCTCTTAGGGAAGGAGGCAGGGAGTTCCATAGTTTGGCCGCTTTAACAGGGAAGCTGTTGCCACCAATCGTGGATAGTTTGAATCTGGGACCTTTGCCCAAACTCCCATTTCGGGTATACCCCCTTGCAAGCCGTCCCTAGCAACAAGGTCTTTGGGCACATTGGGAGGCGACTCCCAGTAACGTCCTGGATCACCTTTATAATGTTCTCCTAAAGGGTCTGCATGAGGGGGCACCCCCACCACATATGAAAATATGTGCCTTGCGCCCCACAATTTCAACAACAGGTAGGGGGGACCAAGGCCTGGAAGTGGTCAATCTGGACCGGAGGATAGTACCACCCCACCAGAACAACAGTTTAAATGCGCATTCATTGTTCGTCAGACATTATGACGAGGCGCGGGTTTTGGCCCAGGTCTTCGTCTAGACCACGTCATCCAGCTGCAGGCCCAGATCCGTCTCCCAACGGGACATGTATTCCGGGCGGCGCAGAGGCAGGAGGTCCTCCTTCCGCAGTCTATACTCTATACCATTTTGCAAACCCTCCTTTGTGTGTGGCCTCTCCAACATTAGGTTCCAATGGGCTCAGGGGTCGTGTGGCTCTCTCTCTTATATTGGGATGAGTAATCCAGTGGCGGAGCTGGATGTATGTCAACCTATCCATCTCGGAGAGGTTAAATTCTGTTTTACACTCCTCCAAGGAGCACGGATGGCTCTCAACGTAAAGTTGTCCCAAAGTGACTAAGCCTCCCTCTTTCCAATGTTTGAATGCTCCCTGCGGGACACTTGGTGTTAATGCCGGGTTGCCAAAGAACGGGGTGAGTGGGCCTATCCCGCTAAGGATCCTCTTCCTGCGTAGCACCCCACCCCAAACTTTCAGAGTGGCTTTCGTCGATGATAACAGATGAGGCCATTGTTTCCGCGCTAAGTGGGGAATAAAGGGTAGGAAACAAAGGGGCAGGGAGCATTGAGCTTGCTCTAACTCCAACCATCTCGAAGCCGGGGTATCCGCTGACCACATGGGCAAGTGGGATTGTTGGGCAGCTTCTGCATATTTCCGTAGGTTAGGGACCCCCAGACACCCCAACCCGGATCCCCCTATCATCACCCTAACAGGCATCCCAGATTTCTTCCCTCGCCAAATGAACCCCAGTAGTTTGTGTTGCAGTTTTTCTATTACAGGTTTGGGGACCTCTATTGGAAGGAAAGAGCAACAATATAACAACCGGGGGAGGTGGTTCATCTTGACAGCAGTGATCCGGCCCACCAATGAAATTTCTTGTTTCGCACACCTTAGCAAGCCCTGTTCCAATGGCTTGATCAAAGGAGGAAAGTTGGCCCCATACAAGTCCTTCAGGGAGGCCGTCAAGTGAACCCCTAGATAAGCTATAGAAGTTGTGTGCCAACGGATCGGGCAGAGAGCCTGGGCGGCCCCAATTGTTTGTGCGGACAGGCCCACCCCCAGAGCCGCTGATTTCCCAAAATTAATATCAAACCCAGCTAACTGCCCAAATGCTTCAAGCTCCTGTACGGCTGCCTGCAGGGAGGCGATGATGTTAGTGATAGCTAGGAGCACATCATCGGCATACATAGCGATCTTATGGGGGGAGTCCCATACCACCGGGGCCTTAATTGTATCTTTTCCTCATATGTGTTGGGGCAACGGCTCCATAATGAGCGCAAACAGGCGGGGCGACAACAGTCATCCCTGGCGCGTTCCACACGTTAGGGGTTGGGGGTGAACACTCCCGATTGATCTGTAGGGAGGTATTTGGGGTGAAATAGTTGACGGCTATCGCTTTCCTAAACTGAGGCCCGAAAGCGAACGCCTCCAGTGTTAGGTGTAGAAAAGACCAGTCCACCCTCTCAAACACTTTTGTAGCATCCAATGCCAGGAGGGCCAGTTTCTCCTTGTTGTGTGTGGCCAGTTCAATCAGATTTAACGCCCGCCTGATGTTGTCTCCTGTTTTCCTATCCTGGATGAAACCTGATTGATCAGAGTTAATCAGTCGAGGGAGGAGGGGCGCTAGACAAATCACTATCACCCTTGAGTAGATGTTAGCATCAATATTCATGAGCGAGATTGGCATATATGAGGCGCAATCCTTAGGGTCCTTTCCCGGCTTTAGTACCATAATTGTTTTAGAGCTTCTCATCAATGCTGTTATGCTTGCCACCTCCCGGAATGAATTAAATAGGGACGTTTAAGAGAGCGAGGAGTTGGTACCTGAACAGTTTAGAGAATCTAGGTGAAAAGCCATCTGGGCCCAGGGTACGAGACTTCAGGGACTTAATAACAGCTTCCACTTCCTCCTGTCGGAATGGTGCTTCCAGCGCGTCCCTATACTCCTGTGCCAGCTGCGGAAGGGAAGCCTCTGCAATGTATTGCCTCTGCGCTTCCGACGATCTGTCCGTCTTGGCCATGCTCTCCCGAAAGTAGTCTTGTGCAATCTATAGTTTCTCCTGTTCTCCATATTGGGTTACCCCCGCATGGTTCCAGAGGCCTGTAATAAAGTTCTGCTTTCTAGTTTTCGATAGTTTCCTCATCAGGAGGTGATTGGCATTGTTACTTTTAGCATAATATGTTTAACTGATAGCAGAGTTTGCGCCGTCTCCTCCGCATACAGGGCCTCCAGTTCGTTACATGCCACCCCCAGAGCAGCATGAACCTTAGGGGACCATCCCCTCTTGTATTTGCATTCAATGTCCCCTATCTCCTGCTCCAGGTGGACCCTCAACTGTTTCTTCCTTCTGTAATATGCTGCAGTGTGTGCTATCAGATGCCCTCTGATAACCGCCTTCATGGCGTCACAGGTTGTGGCCGGGGAGGTTAGTTCCATGGGGTTTTCTTGAAAGTAGTCTTTAATCGCTTTTGCCTCCTCATCCCTTAGGGCCTTATAATTTTATATTTTGGGTCTTACATGCACCAGTGTGGTCTGGAAACGGGGGTCGGATTCCATGACCTAATCTGTAATCACACTGGAGCATGGTCTGTAAGAACCTTCGGGGCAACGTCAACCTTATTCATGAAGGATAGGAGCTGGGGTGCACCAAGAGTAAGTCAATGCGTGAAGATGTGCGGTGGGCGTGCGAGAAGAAGGTGTTATCCCTTTCCTCGGGGTGCAATACTCTGCAGGCATCCACCACACCCAGGGATCTAAACAGACCGAGGATTCTGAGTGCGATTTTTTAGTCTCTGGGGGCTGGCGTGAGTGATTTATCCTTGTCTGCATCGGGGACCCCATTGAAGCCTCCTCCGATGATGAGCTGGCCTTCAATGAACGGGAGGAGCGTGGACTCGAGGTCTACCAAAAATTGTTCTTGGCCCTCGTTTGGGGCGTAAATCGAGACCAGTGAATACAGTTGACCCAGAAGCATCCCTTTCACACCTATAAAATGGCCACCAGGGTCTGTGATGTAGTCTAATTCCTGGAACGGAACATCCTTGGCCACCAGGATAGTTGTCCCCCCTTTTTTAGTGCCTCCCGAGGCCAGGAACTGTTTCGGGAATTCTCTACTTCGGAGACGGTCATAGTCCTCCGGCAGCAGGTGGGTTTCCTGGAGGAATATCGCTGCTCCCTCTAGATCCTTTAGACGTTTCAGTATGGATTTCCGTTTCACCGGCGAGTTGAGGCCTTTGACGTTTAGAGTGACAAAGTTCACCTCCCGGAAGGGCGTATCCTCCTTCACCTCTGTTGACCGCATAGGGGTGAGAGCAAAAGGGGGTGGGGGGTCAAGTGCTTAGAGGTTGCATTCATAAAATAAGAATATCTGCGAGCCTGCTCCAACTAAATTTTCCTTCAACAAAGAATTATCAAACTTTGAACTCAGTCCGAACCCTGTACTCCAAACTATTCGACATCAGCAGTACACTCCAAGGGCCATCCAGTGACATCCACCTTGGAGTTGGGCGTGGACCGTGTGAAGCCCGCCCTTCCTAGCTTCATATTTCCTGATTCCGTAAGCTCCATCTGACCAGCCATCCGGGGCAGGTGAAGGCCATATAATCATCAGAGTTATTGCAACCTTCTGTGGCCTGCGGTTATGGGCTGTAGGCACCGCTCATCTCCTATTTTGACTCTTCTGGACCATAGACCATGTCGGGCGTCTCATTTTCTGGGGTTGGTCGTCTGTATCCCCTGTGGAGGTGAGAGAGGAGCCACCTTCTTTCTCCGGCGAGGTGGGATTCAAGATTGTTTCCGCATCTTCTATATGTGCGATCGTTCGGGAAGCCCCTTTGTTGGAAAACTGGACCTCAGCGGGAAACAACCAGCGATACCTAATCTTCTGATCTCAGAGGAATAGTGTTTGTGTCCTAAGGGCCCTCTGTTTCTGTATGGTCACTGCAGCTGGATCCTGGAAGATTTGGAGGGGAGACCCCTCAAACGATGGTTTGTCACGGGAGTGGCCTATAGCCATTATCGCCTCCTTCGTTGTGTAGAAGTGAACTTGGATAATCACATCTGGCGGGGGTTTCGTGTCCAATCTTCTGTGAGGACGCAATCTGTGGGTGCGATCCAACAGTAGTTGGAACTTTTCAAAGTGTGGCAGAAGGGATTGAAATAGGTCTCCTATGTATTCTGCCAGGTTCCAATCTGGAACCGAAGCAGGCACTCCCCTAATGCGCAGATTATTTCTTCGGGCCCTGTTCTCCAAGTCGCTCCTGCTTGTACTCTAGGATCTCTTTTCTGTCTGTCAAGGCACGGATCTCTCGTCGTACCTCAAGAAGTGAATCTACGTGCTCCCGAGTCAGGTCCTCTACTTCTCCCAGCCTCTGCTCTGCCTATTGCTCTCTTTGATCCGTATGTTTGAGTTTGGTGGTAAGTTCCATCATACAGGAGCGGAATTCTGATTTGATGTCCACCATAAACTCCTAAATGTCCTCCTTGGTGGCTAGTTGTCCAGTTCCTCCAGGTGATGCTTGCGGTGTAGATATGGGTGTCTCCGACTTCTTTGCTTTTTCTCCTGGCAGCACCATGGTGGAGATATCTCTGCTTTTCAGCGCCTTAAGATGTTTAGCCATATTGGTGCTGTCTCTCTGCGCTCTGCCAAACTCCTGTCAGTGTAGCAGGTACTCGGAGGGAAGAATTGCCACTGTTCGCTCTTGTCATGGGGAGCGGTAACCTTCTGGCTTCTGGCTCCGGGCTACTGCAGATCTCATTGGGATGCGTCCAGGGCTTCTTGGTTTTGAGGTCTGCTTTCTCTATGGTGGTGGGGGGAGGGGAGGAAGTCTGCTGGTTAAGTGATCTGTTTTCTCCATTCCTCCAGTTACCCCAGGTCCCTGCAGGGCCATCTTGATAACGCATGAGCAGTATCCTTAGGTGTAGTTGGTTGACAGGGCTGCAAGGGAGGGTGCCCCAACAATACAGGGGCCATTACCCTGAGGAACCATCTTCTATGAGACTTCTCAAGGTTAACTGATTTCCAATCTGAGTGTACTGGCTCCCCAGAGGCCATAATTTGCAATTTCTCTCCTCGGCACTCTGTGCTCGAGGTTGCTGGGGGTGTGGTGGGGGGCAGCGCCTTACTCAGCGGGCTCCACTGTATCATACCCTCATGAGAGGATAACTTCTCTTCCTCCCCTCCTTCGGCTATAGACCACGCCCCCGCCCGCTCACCGGCAAGATAGCGATGTCTCCCTCTGTCCTGGGGGCTGCAATGTGGCGCGTGTCATGGGAACTGCTGTTATTTCCAGGCGGCGAGAGGAATCCTCTTGGAGCACACCCCCTGGCACTCCCAGCTGCGTTGTTTCGTGGCGCTTTGCTTCGTTACCTTACCCGACACCAGGCCTCTGGATCAGGTGTCAGGCCGTAACTGCCCGGTTCTGCACCCTGCCAAGGGTCCTGGTCTAGTTCAAAGTCTTTGTGCTGGGCAGGAGCGGGATGCTTCACGCTACTCCCTGCTAGTGTTCCGGTAGAGCTGGGCTGATTGGTGGGGCCCCCACCTTGCCACACAACGTCGGGTTTCTTATTTAAATGTCATGTGGATGCTGCGGCCGCTCGGGCACTGCGCCCCGCTCAGGGACCGGATTGCACGCCACCTTGCTTCGGCATGGGGGAGGAGCGGTTTGCCCCTTGACACTTCACGCTAGCGCTCCGGTCGCCTCACTGGAGTGTTCCGTACAAGCTTCTATGAGCTACCTTCGTCCCCTGATGCTGGGCAGGTGGATTCCCTAGGTGCGATCTAGGGTGAAACCCGGCCGTAGGAGTTCCTCATTCACCTGCACTCCGGGGGACAGCCTCTTCTTCCTTTGTCTTTCGTATGACTGTCCGCCATCTTGCTTTGGATCTGCTGATGCACAGTGTCTTCCTATCACGGGAGATGGCGTTAATGACATGTAGGATCAGAAGCAATCAGATATTATTAATCAAGCATCAGGCTTCTGGCGGAGGCCATTAGCAGAGCAGCCACATCGGTGGCGCTGCTGTCCATGCGGTTGGCAATATTTCTAATTTAGTTCAATTAATTTTTAAGCCTAAATACTGTGGTAAATCAGAAGGAGTCGGAGCAAAGGGGCGTCATTTCAATTCTGTTTTATTCAAATAATAAGAAAATGACCTTTCTTTCCTATACCTAGAAGGGTTGCCCTACCTAACTCAACTGTAACTTGGATGCTCGTCGTCAGGGTGGTTATCAAACTTAAGAATCGTTCCTCGACCCAAAAACGATCCTACTCTGACCTTACCACTAAACAAACGTATTCAGCAAACAGAAATGAAGTCAGGAGAAGGACTCCCTTCTATTGGTCCAAGCGGTTCAAACTTATGGGCTGGTTTCTGATAGTTTTTAGCCACAGTTCTTGTAAGTTCTTGTAATTCCTCCAAAGGACTTCTTTGAACTTGATGAAATGTCCAACAGTTATTCTTTCTCAGTGTTATATATATTCCTGGACTTTACCTATCTTCCCCTTAGCTCTTGCAATAAGGGAGATTACTCCCGTAATGTCCTTGGCTCTTTCCACAACAATCTAATGAGGGAGAGTGCTCCTGTGTTAATCTTTATCCTTAATATCTCTCTTATAGTTATTGGGACGAGGAAGTTTTCTCCCAAGGCCCTCTTCACCCTTGGTGTCTTTTCTACTGTTACTGTGACGAGGGAGATAACCCCAGAGGCACTCTTTACTCTTGTTATCTCTTCTGTAAGCACTATGACAAGGGAGATTACTCCCAAGATATTCTTTACTCTTAGTATCTCTTCGATAATCAGTGTGACGAGGGAGATTACCCCCGAGATACTCTTCACTCTGGGGTTCACTTCTGTAATCACTGCGACAAGGAAAATTACTCCTGAGATATTCTTCACTCTCAGATATCTCTTCTCTAATCACTGTGACGAGGGAGACTACTCCTGAGGCACTCTTTATTCTCGCCCAAACCACTGCTGGGTCTCCCAGGGCTCCTGTTACCTTTCTTCTGAAGGAGGCACATCATTGGTTCTTCCCGGGGTGTGGGTCTCACTCTCTCTGGTCAAGCGCCTTTTGCGTTTCTCTCTCCGCTTCCAGCTGCACGGCGCTTGTGCCTCAGGCTTCTTGACCTTTTTGGTGTCGGCGTAGTTGAAGGAATGTCCGGTCAACCTCTCGGAGGTAACACCACCATCGGTTTCTCCCCATATTCTATGTAGGTTGGGTCTCTGTCTGACTACAGAGTGCTCTGCCGGCTGTTCCAGCTTGATGCCTGAGAAAGGGGAACGGTGCCAAGAATGCTTGAATTCGGCTCCGTCCGAGCGGGAAAACCTAAAGGAGTCAGAAAGCTGTCCAAAGCTACTGAAAACATTTCTTTCCACAACTGAATCACCCAAAAGGAGTGAAACTCCACAGCAGATCAAGTTCCGATGGAAATCGGATGAGGCTCCGGTTAGGGCAAACTGCGGAATGCAGAGAGGCAGAAAGGCGCAGCAGATCCCCGCCATTGGGGGAGGGTTACGAGGAAGCCTGTTCAGAAATCATTGGGGCTCCCAGGTGTGGAGTGTGACGGCCCCCTTTGCACATCGCCTCGAAGCAGTCTCTGTGGCCAGCGGACCATGAAGGAAGCCCAGCACTCCCACGTCTGGATACGGGCGGTATGTATTGTGAACGGCGGATCACCAATGGCCCGGCCCGGTGGAGGACAGGTGCGTTGAGACGTTGGTGGAGTACTGCACCACTGTCGTGTGCGGCCCTTGAAGACTGTTCCGAACTGTATTACCAGGAGCGGCAACATAATCTGAGAAACTTTGAAGCGACAACGGAGAGAGAGCGTGTCATTGGGAGCACCAGATCAAAACGTTGCTGATTTACTGCCCCCATTCACCCAGCGGGGCGTGAAGGGACGGTAGATAACCCACAAAGAAGAGGTGCATACATCCAGGCAAAGAAGACCCCTGCAGCACAACAACACGATGCGGCTGGGGCAGATTGAACCCGCGCTGGGGGCTACGAGAGAGAGAGACCCAGAGGAAGGACTAAGCACCAGAATAGAACTGCAGTGGAAGCGCATACCAGGAGCAATATAACGTTACCGCGCATCAGGCGGCTGCAACGGTAGATAGGGCCGGTGTAGTAAAGAGCGGGAAGGTGCAGGACCCGACAAAGCAACCGGGAGGTACCCAGCGGCGGATGAGGCCCAGCTCTTGTCCACAGAGTAGGGCGATCGAGCAGGGCTGAGTGCACTGCATGCTACCCAACAGCCCCCAAGGGACATCATATCCCCAACTTCGCGGCAGAACGCAAGATAAAGGAAGTGCGCAGACCGGGCCGAACAGAAGCGTGGCACAAGCCACAGCGGAGCCGAAAAGGGGCAAAGCCAGACAGGCTTCCCTGAACAGTAAGCGGGAAAGAGGGGGTGGCGCGGCGTAGAAGCAGGCTATTGTGGGTCCCCCTGGAAGTGCTCCGAGGCTCTAAGGCGGCCTCACAGCTGAAATTTTCCACAGCACAAACACGATAGGGGGTACTCAAAAACAAATTTAACCCCCGCTGACACTCCTCCCAGCCTGCCCACCATAACTGAATAAACACTACCCCATCGGGGGAAAACTAAATTGATGCCCCAACCTGCACAGTGTACCAACCTATAAGAGCTACTCCTGATTCCTGCCAGACGCCCATAACACTTGGTGACCTCCACACGGCAGACGCAAAGAACGAACCCGAGGGCACAGAAGACCAAACAGTCTAGCATTAACAGCAGGCCTGCAGGAACTTTAAAAACACCTGGACCGGCTGGCCAACCCTAATGCAGGGGAAGCAGGAGGACTGTAGGTAGTAATTGGAGAATCTCCATACCCAGCTCTGTCACCCCACCGCAACGGAACTCTCACAAGGGCACACAGAAGAGGAGCCCGTCCTACAAAAGGTGATTCCCCCGAAAGACAAACCCGCACCACTCAATGCTGACAACAGGGTAGCGCGAGCCCAGCGGGAACTACATAACCATAGTAGCGAACTCAGGGTGCCCTCCCAGGGACTAGACATCCAAGACTTCTGAGAGGTTACGAAAAACCCTGCACACATACGTGGAGCAATTAACAAGAACCGGAACCACACTGACTCCACCGGAACGGGGTACCCACTACACCGCGCCCCCACAACACTTGGACCGCGGTAATCAAATCAGCAGAACCCTCCAACTCAACAAAGCCTGCGCTGCCAAGGCCCCCCCCCCCCCCCCCTTGGGACAGACACAGATGCCAAGAACCAAGTCCAAAGACGTCCCATCTAGAGCTAAAAACACACAGTTGGAACACTGTTGGAGACCGTATCGGACAAAGGAACCCCAGGGCGTGACAATAACAGAGGAGCACGACACCCCAGAAGACTGCGGAAGCACCCACAAAGATGGCACTGAATAAAGCGGAACTCAAAGAATGTCTACAGGGAATGGAGAACTGTATGATGGAGTCCCTCCAGGACCAAGTGGGGAAAATAAGGGAGGAACTTTGCTCTTCCCTACAGGAAGTAAAAAAGTACATTACAGACCTAGGAGAGAGAGTAGACACTGCAGAAGAAGGGCTTTCAGAAATCTCTGAAGACTCAAAACAGACCAGCCTACTCCTGGAACAAATTGCTAAAGCAACGCATAACCTGGAACTTCAAGCAGAGGATCTGGAAAACAGATCCCGAAGATCCAACATAAGAGTCAAGGGCTTGGCTGAGTCAATTGGCGACAAAGATCTGAAAGAGACAATGCAAACATGCTTCAGCAGCCTGCTACTTGGATCCCAAACGGAGGACATACTTATAGACAGAGTGCACAGAGTTGGCCCTCAAAAAACAGATCCGGGGGCCAGACCTAGGGACGTCCTACTGGCAATTACTTCCTACACGTTGAAGGAGGAAATCCTCTGTGCAGCAAGAAACCTACAACCGGTCACTATCAATGGGGCCCAGGTCCTTCTGTTCCAGGATCTGGCTTTATCTACCCTACACAAAAGAAGACTAATGGCACCGGTCACAAAGGCACTAAGAACCAAGGGGATTACCTACAGATGGGCATACCCCTTTGGCTTGCAGTTCACCTGGGAGGGCAAACAACAGCGCATCACAACTTGCGAGGAAGGAATGACCCTCCTACGCCTGGAGGAAGAGGAATTGCACCTGGACTCAAATCTTACTCGCAGCCTCAGAAGCGGAAGCTCCAGGCAGTGGGAATGGTCATCTACCCCCACCAAGAAGCATGGTGCGGAGGGAAGAGTGAGAAGCCTCCAACTGAAATGGCCACGGTCACCTGGAGGAACCAAGTCATAAATAATTAAGAAGCGCTGAACTCGGCTCTCGGATGGAGGAAAGAACAAATATGTGAATCATGTTAGAAGAAGGCACTAACCTCGGACGGAGGGAAGGGACGAGCCATTTTGGAACCAATGCAGGAGAGACACAGGTCTAGGCAGAGTACAAGTTGGAGGAGAGGTGATGCCCATCGCCCCAAAAGGGGCGCAGAGAAAGTTTTGTGGAACTTTGATCTGAAAGGTACTAGGGGGGAAGCAATCAGAGGGGGGGGGGGGAGTTACAAAGTGAATCAAGTTTGGGGAACGGCATGGACCAGTAAAGGCAAGGAGGAAAGGGAGAAACGATTGGAGAAAGCATACCGGAAGGCAAAGGATCACGAACACAAACTAGATGGCTGAACTGAACTTCGTTTCACTCAATGTACAAGGCCTAAATTCGCCAGTCAAACACTGATCTTTCCTGACGAGACTTATAGATTTGCAAGCTTCAATCGCCTTCCTGCAGGAAACACACCTCCTCCCTGAGGATGAAGGAAGACTGAACCATAGAGTGTTCCCCTGACAATACCTTGCCTCGGGTGGGAGAAAGACCAAAGGGGTAGCCATACTAATCAGGGCCAAATTGATATTTAAAAAACGGGCGATACACAGGGACCCGGAAGGGAGATATCTAATACTGAAGTGGATACTACAGGAGAAACTATACACGCTAATTGAAATTTATGCCCCGAATGAGCGACAGGACTTATTCCTGAGGTACATACTAAAAACTCTGGGGGGCTGGTGTGAAGGCCAGATAGTAATTGGTGCCAACTTTAACTGTGTCACGGATCCCACCTTGGATAAAACTCTTCCACCCACAGCCGCAGATGCGAGAAACAGACAGGCGTTAGGCAAACTCTTCAGAGACCTGGGAGTGATTGAGACATGGAGGTTTTTCCACAGACAACAGAAAGAGTTCACCCATTAATCAGCTGTTCACAAGGGGTACTTGACAATTGACATGGTGCTGGTCTCGGCCACCCTGATCCCGTGCATTAGTAAAGTGGAAATAGGGGTCCAATTTGTGTCGGATCATGCCCCAGTCCTGTTACAAATGAGATGGCCCAAAGCGTGCATAAGGGCCATAAGCCCTGGAGGCTGAACAAGATGATTTTGAAGGACCTGGCCTTAGGGTGCACATGGAGGAGACGATTCAGAACTACTTCCAAGAAAACGATGACGGGGAAACAAACTGGGGGGTTATTTTGGAATTCATGCCAAAAGCAACCGCATATATCATTAAAAAGAAACTGGAAACAGCATTCAATGAAGCAGAAACACAACACAAAACTAGGCAATCTCAAAAAACACTCAGACTGGTCCGGAAAGAAACAGCCCAGTTGGAATCACACGTAGCAGAACGCACAGCACAAGTATTACTCAACACTAAACAGACATACTATGTCCAGGGTAGCAAAGCGAACAAGTTCTTAGCGGCCAAACTCCGCAAACAAAAATCCTGTAACTACATAGTTCAACTAAGAGACAAAAAGGGGGAGTTATGTGCTACGGAGAAGGGAAAACCCGAGATAATGGAAAGATTCCATCAGGGACTTTAGAATGTGAACATCTAAACCATCAGGCACAAAGAGATTATATGTCAAGGATCTCCCTTCCCCAGATTATAAAGGAAGATAACAACGCCCTGCAAGCCCCCATATCGGCACAAGAAATTAGTGATGCCATAACAGCACTGCCCCCTAAGAAATCACCGGGGCCGGATGGACTCGGAAGCAGATTCTGTAAAATGTTCCGTAACCATCTGCTGGGCCCCTTAACAAATCTATTCAATCACATAAGAAACGGGGGCACAGTCATACCCAATATGGGAGACTCCACCACAATCCTAATACTCAAACCGGGTAAAGGCCCCACAGACTGCATCAGTTATCGGCCGATTTCCCTACTTAATACTGATGCCAAGCTTTATGCTAAAATCCTTGCAACTAGGCTCGCAGGGGTTCTGCCCAAAATAATTCACACTGACCAAGCTGGATTCATAAAAGGGAGACACACCCAAGACAACATCAGACGGGCAGTGGATATATTAGATCTGGAAATCAGGACGGGATAAAAGGTTCTCCATAGCTGCCTTAGATTCGATTATATCAGATTGTTGGTTCGATTCCCGGTCGGGCTCCATGACCGCATAAAATCTCCAGCCCATAGAATTTCCCCAGAAGGCAACCCTTCTAATTGGCGGCTAATCCACACTATTGTCTCTACTGAATCCAGATTAGAGCCATAATAGTTAACCAATGTATACAACCAGCCGTGTATGGTTCTCTGCACTAGTAGCCCTCTTCCCTCTGGATCTTTAGTCATGGTGTTCAGGTGGAACCCGACTGAGCTGTGTCAAAGGATACACACCCCTCTAGAGTATGTTGAGTAAAATGAGAAGTAACGGTCACATCCCTAGTTTCGCTCAAATTTCGAGTCCCCACCTGGGATTAGATGCATCTCTTGAAGAAACGCTACATCTACATGATGTCTCTGAATGTACAATAGAACCTTGCAGCATTTGGATGGACAGTTCAGGCCTCTCACATTCCATGTATTATACAGGGCGCCTGGTTGATGCCTTGCTCTGCCCAGGTCAGTAAACCTATATAACAACACAATTGAGCAAGGTTATAGGGGTCCAACTGCTGATTAGAACTTCTCACTTCTGAGTTTCAAAAAGCATCTGAATAGAAAAAAGTCTTTGAAAAAATACTGCAGTTCTTATTTAATTTATTTGTGTGGAGTGAGTGTAAAGATACACATGAATATTAAGGCACAGGATATTCAACATAAAAACATTTTGGAAATCTCCTATACTCGGAGGTTTCCAAAATGGCAGCAGCCACTATAAACAACACAGTCTCCATGACAACGGCACTCACAGCCAGCCGTTCGGGAGACGAGAGTCTGATCGCTCGCACACTGAGAAGCAGCTTTCCTCACGTATAACGTATCGCAGAAGGTAAGCACACTCGTTCTTGATACAACTGGGCACCGTCC
The DNA here is from genome assembly GCF_040938575.1 of Ambystoma mexicanum. Lineage (NCBI taxonomy): Eukaryota > Metazoa > Chordata > Amphibia > Caudata > Ambystomatidae > Ambystoma > Ambystoma mexicanum. The sequence continues at coordinate 649,135,896 of NC_090936.1, forward strand.
CTGACGATTACCACACATTCTCTGCTCACACTGGGCATTTCACACGCTCGAGTGCAGTCATCACGGTTGAACTACGCACACTCATCGTTGATATAATTGTGCGGACCACCACGCGTTTTCCGCTCGCACTCGGCACCTCACCCGATCGGGTTGCATTCATCACAATGACGCTATGCTCCACTTGCCAATATAAATAAATGCACGATTGAGTGATTAGACATCACTTCGATCACCACAGTGCATGTATTCACTACCTGACTTTGGGCACATCCATTGGCTTATTTTCGCACTACGCTCACAGATGTCCTCCACTGGAGAACTTACTTTATAAAGTAATTTGTAGTGCACCACACAGACTGTAAATGGTCTGTGGGCCTTTCTCTCTGAATTAGATCCACAGTGGCAAATCGATATCCACGATTCTCTCCCGGACCCAGACGCACAAATGCGCTGCCTGCTGCGAGAGTTTGTCCCAAACACAGGCTCTAGACTGGTAAGAGAATTCCCGTTTACGACTAACACACTAATTAGATGGTGTATACAGTGCCACAAATTGATTCATGGTCATTATCTTTAGGCTTGCCCTCCTAGCATAAGTACCACGTACCTGCCCACATCAGTGTGCGCAGACACTAAGATGACTTACGCCAATGTGCTTTTCTGATTACGGTAAGCACCGCAATCCCCATGGTTCTCCTCTGGAAACTGTGTTTTATGTATATATTTTGCATTCCAACTGCTTGACTTTTGATCTTATACTCACTCCTAATACATTCTTCTGTCTATTTACTCCGACAGATGACATAGGATACTTCACTCACAAGAATGTATCCGTCCTGATGAAGGCCTACTAAACCACTGCTTCTCAAGTTTACCTCAAATGGCCGAAACACTGTTGTATTGACCTGTTTTCATGTTGTTGTTCAACTGTTTCACCAGACTATTACAACACTGATTTCTCAAGTCTCCTCCACCAGGAGATTTAGAGAATGTAATTGCAAAAATGTGATACTTCAAATATTTTTCATTTGAAATTTGCTACTCATGTACTACACCATGTATGTTTTTATGTTGAATATCCTGTACCTTAATATTCATGTGTATCTCTACATTCACTGCACACAAATTAAATAAGAACTGCAGTATTAAGTGAGAAGTTCTAATCAGCAGTTGGACCGCTCATATTCCATGCCATACTCTTTTCGTACCCATATTATCTGTAGTCTCCCTCTTGCATAGTTTGTGATGCTGTGATAATCCCTTGTTTATTGAGGTAGAGCAACTCTCGATTTCACCGGATATCCTTATTTTGAATCCCCTTAATAAAAGCCCCACACCTACCAGCAACCCCAACCTGCCAGTTTTTCCCCTCCCCCTCACCAAAACATAAGCTCACACTTGGGGGCTCGCCAGGACCATTCATATGGGCAATCCTCACGACTAGATAGCGCCCCGTCTGCTTGTGTATACCAGGCATTATCCACCTTCAAGTGTCAGTGCCACATTTATGTATGTTACGGGGGGTGTCCCCCTTTTGTTTCCTCTGCGGTGCAGTGCCCTAGGCAGGGTTTCAAGAAATGTATTCGCCTCCTCCAGGGTGTAGAAAAATAGCGCTGTTCCATCATGTTCCATCCTAAGTTTAGCTGGAAAGAGCATAGTGTACTTCATGTCTCTCTCTTGAGGTTTTTTGACGTTGATGAACGTTTTTCTGGAGGTCTGCACTTTGTCAGAGAAGTCGGGGGAAAAAGCCGGATCTGTGCACCATTATATGTCAAAGGGGCCTTTTCCCTAGCTTTGCGTAAAGCTAGGTCCCTGTCCCGATAATTCAGCAGTCTGGCGATCAGGGTTCGAGCATGCACTCCCAGTATTGGTTTCCTTCCACTTGGAATACGGTGGGCTCTCTCCACAATGAACACTGCAGATAATTCCTTGTTACCCAGGACTTCCTTCCCACCATAGCCTCCATATCACGCTGTTCCGCCTCCTCAGGTACCCCCACGATTTGTAGGTTATTGTGCCAGGACTGCCCTTTGGTGGCCCCAGTCTTAAGAGTGGTAGCAGAGCTTCGACCGTGCTTGCGTGAATTTGGGATAGCACCTCCCCAGCTCCGATGGTACCAGTAGCCGCGCACCAGAACCCAGCACGAGCGTCTCCTCTCCGGGTCACGCAGCTAGCCAACGGCTCTTATCTGGTCTTGCGTGGCACAGGGAGCCCCAAAGTGCTCCCTGCTCCGGTTGCCGTCCAGGCTGCATGCACTGGCCAGGCTCTCCAATGAGGGCCCCCCCCCTCCATGCCGCGCTGGTGGTGTATGCACTCTGTCCCCAGAGCACTCCACTCCCGAGTACTTCAAGTCCTACACAAAACATTCACATATTGCGTGCGTTATATGTTAAAGCGATGGCAGTTCGGACAAAGCAGGATAATGACTGGATATTATAGGATTGCTCAGGAGCTCAAGTGCTCGCAGCCATCTTGACTTGGCTCTCTAGCATCCCCCCTTCCCCCCATGGACAGTACCTTTGTAAATACATGTGCAGCCTATGATATCCTAAAAGCAATTTAAACTGGTAGTGTTGGGCACCTATCTTGAACCTGAGGTTTCTTCTGTACTTTAGGAACATGGAAATATTAAAGTATGCATTTTTCATGCCCAGAGTTGCCAGGAATTCATCTGGGTTTACCCCAAAATAGAGGGGGAAAAAAAGGTTGAATGCACACTTAGTGCGCATTCGGCCTGGTATAAAAGATTGAATCCTATGATACCGAAAAAGCAGAGCAGGGTTGTCGGGGTGTCCCCCGCTCCCCTAGTTTGGTATTATGGGCTGTGGGGGTTACAGGGGTGTCACCCGAATACGTTGGATGCCCAGCGGGTGACAACCGAAATCCGAAAAGCTCGGATTACAAAATGCAAACAAGTGGACTTCGCAATTTTGCAGTTCAAACTTTTTGTATTCGTTTTTTTAACGTAGATCCATTCATCTCAGTTCAGCAGCAGTATCACTTTCTGGAGTGATGCCAATCTGAACTTCTAAAGCCAACAAACATTTGTAAAGCCAAAGATTCAGTATGGGTCACAGTAACCATGGCAGGTTCAGGGGCCACCACTATCCTGCGGACTCAGTCACAAATCTCAAGCATCCAATGGGCATGGCATTTCACCGTGTCTACTGGCTGGTCACCCTGGTGGATCAGCCAGCTACTACTAGCACCCATACTTAAGCCGTATCCATGGGTCTATGCAGGGTCTGCAACTCCATTCTGGCTCACAGGGTGATTAGCTGACCAAGGGGCTGGAAAACAGACTCACAGATTGGGTCCAGGGGCACGGTGAAAAAACAACCTTTTTGCTGTGTTGGTTGCATACTGCACCCTCTGTGACTGTGCCCCATAGCACAAGTTAAGTTTTAATTTGTAATGCAATGGACTTTGTATTAGGGAAATACTTCATTTGAAGAAAGTGTTTGTACCTCAATGATGGCTTTCAAAACAAACGCAGACCTTAGATTTGTTTACCTTTCGACTGAGTATGTAAACATTGCCATTCCCAACGTTTGCAGACCTTTTAATAACTGGTAACATTAACTTTTATGATGTATGTGAAATATAAACACAATTTTCACCATATTTACCACACCAGTGTTTGTCTCTTGACAGACATATGGTGTGTTTGTTTATATCTAACAATAAGCACTCACATTTCTGCTTCTTATTAGTATATCAACAATGCAAGCGACTGCAATAGTTTCTTACAACAGTTGCATTTAAACGTCTTAAGTTCTATTACTTCTATTACTGTCTGTGCATGACAGAAGATATTTGACTAATCAGAAAATGTTAGAGCAGCAGACATTTTAGGCCAAGACAGGCTTGCCTTATTGGCAGCAGGTTTGCTTGATCGCAATTGATGCCGGATGTGTTTCATGCACCAACTGCCCCTATTGCAGGTATGCCTTTATGTGCAGCAAGAATAGTGCGCCTCCACAACTGAGAAATGGTGGGTGGCATTCACCTCACCATTCCATGTAAACAGAGGGGAGGAACTGCTATCTCTACCCACACTAATCAGATTGGTCACTGGTAGTCAGTTTGTTGCCAGATAAACTGACTGCCAGTGGCCAATCAGATTGGTGTGGGTAGAGATAGAGGGAGAAAGAGGGAGTGAGAAGACCAAAGTGTGAAGGAGGAGAGGAGACAGCGGGATGGAAGGAGGAGATGAGAGAAGGGGCGACAAGAAAAAGGAGAGTAGAGAGTAAGGAGACACAAGATCAGGGAGAAGAGGGAGAGATAGGCAAGCGCATGGGACAGTACAGGTAACAAATTGAACATCATTGATAGTATATCTGGACAAGTGTTTTTCGCAGTATCATCCAAACAAGATAAATAGTTTTTGCCAAACTGACCAAATGCCCAATAAGCTAGACCAGGCCTGTCAAACAGCCACAGAAGGAAACCAGTTAGTTGATGCTTGAAGCGCGACTTGACCCCCAGGTTCTTTCACCATCTCTACCTGTGGCAGTTGAAGAGCGAGTGCAAGCTCAAATATCAACATTGACGGTTGTTGCCGCTGAGCCCCAACAAGTATCATTTTGCTCTGCCCGTCATACTGATGTTAAAATTGGTATTCCTAAAAGTGCCAGATTCGTAAAACCCATATGGCGGAGATTGAGGAAAAGACCCTAAGTGGGAAATGTTTTCATCACTGACCTAGAGAAGCCGGCAGGGAATTAACTCAGGGAAGCCCTGAGGAAGAAAGTTCTCGTATAGCTAAAACAAAGGACAGGGCATGGAGTTATTAGAACCTCTCACCTGAAAGCCCTCCGGAGGATTAATCTTGGTAGGTGGTGTTTGCTGAACAATAGGGACTGCATACATGTGGGGTATGGGGGTATTAACCTGCCATTCTCTTTGCGTATTTGTATAACTAAAAATCCATGGGCTCTTCCAAAACTTGTAATCTGATACTGAGCAATATTTTAGCATAGTATGGAATGCATCATCCTGAACATTTCCTACTGCTTTGCATTCTCTTTCTCATTTTGAACTATATCTGTTTAACTTTTCTTTTTTGTTTTTTGTTTTTTACATAGTCTCAGCGATCAGTGTTACTTTTGTCTTCTGGCCCGTGCCGCTGTTATTTAAATTCTTTATTCTTATTCGCATTTCATGTGATTTTATTCCTGACCCTCTTTCTTTTGTGCTAAACATGTCACCTGCTTTCAACCCAAGGATTGTGCTTAATTTATGTATTACGTCTTCCTGTATTATTCTGATTGGTCTGAATGTTTACCTATATTATTCTTTTCTTTGTTGTTATTGTCTGTTTGTTCCTGTTTAGCGCCCTAATACCTCGGGCCCATATCTGCTCTATATAAATTAATTAATAAATCTGTGTGGGAACACTAGCGTAGGAAGTCCCTTGGAATACCCAGAGTAAGACACATAAGGCCTTGGCCCTTAAGCTTTCCTGTGATCGAGTGGTTAGAAGTAACATTAGGGATTTCCAAACTCTCAGTAACCTTGGACAACAGGGAGGCCTGAGCTTTAGTTGAGCAAGTCCATGGTAGGCTATAGGACCGGACAGAAAAACGCTGGATGAATTTATCTGCGGTCTCGAAGTCAATACTGAATTGTTGTTAAGAATAACCCTTATTGGGATACATTGGAAGGATGATCTTGGATCATGCCCCCTTAAAGGCTACCATGGTTTGGGGGGGGGCATGTCGCCCCCTACCTGTCGTCTATGAGCTGAAGCTCTGACAGATGGGGCATATGCAGAAGAGCTAAGGCACGCCATACAGGATTACTTTAAAGCCAGCGAAAATTCCGTCAGTTACTTTGGGGTGCTATGGGAAGCGTTTAAGGTGGTAATGAGGAGCAAATGCATAGCGGCCACGCATGGGGTACGCTCAGCATTACTGTCCTCTTTAAAAGACTTGGAGAAACACAGGAGGGAGAAATGGCAAAGGGATCGTCATGCAGGGTGGAGCTCTTCTGGGGCAGGGTGCACAGGCAGCAGACCCAAGAGCGGCTAGGCAAACATGATTATGCGCACCAACTGACGAGAATCCACAGGGAGGGAGACCAGGCAGGCCGGCTTTTGGCTTGGCTCCTCAAGCGAGACCGACCCCAGAGCTTAATTACCCAGGGGAAGGAGGAGGGGGGCCCCTGGCCTCTACACAGGAAGACATTAATGCAGTGTTCCATATATGATATGAACAGCTTTACAAGGGTAGGAAGCAGGGACATACACAAGACATGGAGGAGGTGCTAGGCCAGGCCTCCCTACCGCAGTTCAGCGGTAAGGTGTTGGTATAAGGTGTTGTCAGACAGACTCATCCAGAAGATCGCCCCCCTGATTCCTCACGATCATTGCAGCTTTGTATGGCATAGAAACATGACCATAAATATCAGGAGACTCCAGTACATCATAGAAAATGTTCAGAGGTCTGCAGAGGAAATGGTGGTGGTCTCTCTGGATGTGGTTACGGCCTTCAACTCTGTTAATTGGGAGTGGCTTCTCCGAGTCCTGGAGAGAAATGGGATGGGGCCAAATATGCTAAAATGGCTTTGGTTGCTGTACCAGGAACCTATGGCATCAGTAAAGACAGGAAAGGTGGTCTGCATAGTGAGCAACTGGGGAGGGGAACGCGGCAGGGCTGCCTGCTATCGGCAATTTTATTCGCCCTAGCTTTGGAGACTATGGCATGAATCGTTTGGGTGCAGTTCCACGATGCAGGAATTAGAGAAGGTGGTCAGAGACACATCATCTCCCTATTTGCTGATGATGTCTTGTTCTATGTGCATAGCCCTAGGTTACATATCCCTTACATAAGGGAGGTTCTGCAGAATATGGAGGTTTTCAAATTAATGTGGAAAAATCACTGGTGTTCCCACTAGGTTATTTGCAGGGCAAGGCAATACAGGACGTAACAGAGGTCCGGCTACACTATTTGGGTGTCCAGATTCATCACTCCCCGGTGGATACCTTCCAGTAGAATGTCGGCAGGGCACTTACGAGGATAGATGATCGAATTGCCCTCTGGAATAGACATCCCCTGTCCCTAATGGGCAAAATAGCAATCTGTAAGATGCTGATACTCCCCATACTGCTTTACCTGTTTTGCGAATATCCCCTTCATGGCCAGGGACTCGTTCTTTAAGATTCTAGACAGTAAAATTGCAGGACCTACTATGCAGAGGGAAATGCCACAGTACGTCACTAGCCACACAACGTAGGAGATATCGGGAGGGAACACTGTCCCTACCCGATTTTGAGCTCTACTTCTTGGTGGCCCACTTACAGCTTTCTACCAGGTGTGTGGTGGAAGGGGGAGGGCTGCACAGATATCTTCTGCGGGAACCAAAGAGGCATTATACATGGATGGAAAAGCTATGGTGGGAAACCATAGAGGCAGATGCCTCCTCTCTGAGTTTGTTGGTGAGGGAGGCATGGAAAAGGGCCCACACTAAGCTACGACTAGGAGATGGCTACAGCCCTGAGATACCTTTGAGGGCCGATGCCGGATGGCCGAGCTAATAATAGACATGGAGGACGCAAAGTGCGCGCAAGAGGGGTGCCGGGTACTGGGCGACCTCTTTGAGGCAGGGAAGTTAATGCTATTTGATACATGGGCAGAGAAGTTTCGGATTCCCAGAGGAAAGTTCTGAGACGTGGGAGAAAATCTGCATGCACACTAACAAAAGGTGTCCAGAAACGCACGCTTTACATTGATGCAGTGTAACTTCCTGCACAGAGTCTATTTAACTGCACAAAAACTACATATGATGCATCTGGATCACCCACATCATTGTCCCAGATGTAAACAGGACTCAGCCGGCTTCTGGCACATGGTATTGGCATGCCCTCCAATAACGGCCTATTGGAAGGAGGTGGTGGTAAGGATTAACGTCTTAGTGGGAGGTCAGATAGCTTGTTCCCCCAAGATGTGCCTACTCAGAGTGTGGTGCCCGGGGGGCAAACGGGGAACCCAAAAGAAAAAGATGGTCACCTTTTTGCTGCTGCTGCCGAAATTGTGGCTGGCAATAGCTTGAAAGAGTGTGAGGTGTTCCGTTGTCGCACAGTGTCTGGCAGGGGCGTTGCTAGGGGGGGGCTAAGGGGGCTATAGCCCCTGATCTTTTGGTTGTAGCCCCGGATAGAATCTCAGGAGCTACAGCCAAAAGACTAGCTAGCCCCCAGTCCCAACAGTTCCGACATCAGCTTAGCCCCGGGTCTTTTCCAGACCTAGCAACTCCCCTGGTGTCTGGCTGATGCACAGCAGTGGCTAGCCGCAGAGCAGCGGATAGTGCGGGACATAGAGAGGAAGACAGGAATGAGGAATGAGGAAAAGGGACTTCCCCGCTGAAGCACAGGACCGAGCAAAACACTAGGGTGGAGGAGTGGCAATCGAGTAACTCGCTGTCTGCCGAGAGGCGCAATTAGGGGGCAAGGGACAGGTGTGAACCAGGGGTGGGACTTGGGTGACATTTGGCTGGGACTGTGCTGGAGGAGGATGGCGGGTGTGGCCGAGGAGAGAGGAGTGATCGGGTAGGGATGATTGTGTTACGTGCTCCACTAACGCGTAAGGCTGGGGTCCGCCATGCGGCACCAACCCGGAGGAAACAGACAAACATGGACAAGAGAAGGGACCTAGTGGACAATTGGTAAGCACTCGGCTGGACAGGGGGTGGAATGGGGCTGGTAGAGGTAGTTGTTCATGTTACTTGTTTTGTGAAAATTAATAGATTTAACAAAAAGAAAACAATAACCCTTATACCAACAATTGGATTATTGAGCATGTTAAGGCCATATGTGATAATTACTAGTGCTCTATTGCTTCACAGCAAGGGTTGTGCCATATAAAACCAATTACATTACACAGCCCACGGGAGCGGGCGTGTAGTTATGGTTAAGTTGCTAAACCCATAGGAAAACCACTTTTTGGGCAGCTTATAACTTTGCTCACTGTGGACGAATTTGGATAAAACTCTGCCAAAAAAAAGTATCTGGGGCCCGCTGAATTTTTGGGTAAATTTGGGTGAGGTTTCGTGGAGGGGGGGAAAGTTATAGGGGGAGGTCCCCGAAAACTTTTTTTTCTCCATAGACTGAATGGGAAAAAACTTTGCGCACGCCAACAGGCCAAATGGCTAGACAGATTTTAACCAAATTTGCGGCTGGAGCGGGGGCTTATTTCCAAAAGCGTGCTTTTGTGTGTTCGGTGGAAATCCGACCAGTACATTTGTTGCAAAGAACTCAACTGTACGTCTCAAAAAATGTGTGATATCTGGATCCGCTGACCCATTTCCCTGTTCGCTCTGTGGACAAAAGTCTCATTGGCTTGCAGTATGCCGTGATGTCGGCGAACATTGGACGCGGCGGGTGGTTGGCTGGAGGGAAGCGTGCTGTGCATCAACATTTCTGGGAAATGCCGCCATGGCGTATTGGAGGACAGTGCGGTGCCGAAAGGGCCTGGAAAACATACTTTACACCATATGGTGGTGGGAAGAAGGGATGGAAAGGGTGGGGGAGTGAGAAGTGGTTCATCTGAGATATGTCATTACGTGGAAGAAGACAGTGGTGTGCCTGCAGTATCCGTGCGTACTGCGCCAATTTGCCGGTCCCTCCACAGGCGACTACCATGTGTGGTGAATGCAGGCAGCCTTCGTTACGGCACAATAGCTCGTGCGTTGACCTCTTAACGAAGTGACTGTTGGCAGCTCAATTGCAGAAGAGGAGTGCATTGCACATGACATGAACATTGTAGCATAGCGTGTACTACGGTGTGTTGCATGTGGTAAGCCCGTAGCCCATTCGATGCATGGGTGGAGGCCTTGCACCGACAACTATGTGTCCTGGTTGCAGGTAGGTTTGACATGGTTTCCTTGTGTGTGTGGTTCGTCAGCATTGCATACATTGTTGGTTCCATGGGTGTGGTGATTGTTAGCACATCCTACAGTGTTTAGTCCATGGCTGCAGCTAATGGAGTGAACAGTCCTGCAGTGTGTGCACTGGGTGCTGTGTTGAAGTACTGTGTGCATAGAAGTGAATAGGGTTTAACTGCATATTTTATCGGCTTGGGTATTGTCCATTGCGCGGAGTGCTGAGTACTGTACTGCACTATGTAGTATTGGTTTTGTGCACTTAATGGAGTGCTGGGAGCATGGCCACTGTTGTGAAGATTTTGTGGTGTGGTTGGCAGTAATACAATGCTATGTGACTGGAAGTGGGTACGGGTGCGGACACTGTGGTATGTGTGTGGATTCTGCTAATTGTTACATGTTTGCATGCATCGCTGTATTATGGTGCAGGGGTTGGGTAGAAGTGCTGCTGCCTATGTTACGTTTGTGGTACCTGGCCAAATGTTTGCCTGCATGGCCCTGTTATTTTGTACTGCGTGTGGGCAAGGCCTAGACTGCTGGGTGCATGGCCAAAGGCCGTAGGCCGTAAGCCATGCACCCAAGAGCCTAGGCCTTGACGACAGCCACCACAACATAATGCAGCCATGCAGTTTTAACTCTTCTTCTCTCAGAGGGAGGTGACCTTTAAAGAATGGTTGTGGAGGACATTTTACACTTGGTAGAACACCCGAAGTGAGGTTATATGCTTACATTACCATATGGTGTAGGTCATTGCACGTGTTGCACATTAGGGGGCCACATGTGACCATTAGCATTTGCTATGGTTTGCCCCTTAGAAGACCCTTGCTTTAGGAAGTGCTTTACGATATTGCGCCATGAAAGGAAGTCCTCAGCATCACACATTTAAATATGGACAATGTACACAGACACCCACATGCCGTTCAACACACCCCATGCAACCTCATGCAGCCATGCTTGCAAACATGTGGCCAGGGTGAAAGTTGGTAGGCTCAATTGCAGATGGGGAGTGCATTGCACATGACATGAGCATTTGAACATGGGGTATACTATGGTGTGTTGTGTATGGTGAGGCCCTAGCATCTTAAATGCATGGCTGGAGCCCTTGTACCGACAACTATGTGGCCTGCTTACAAGTAGGTTTGACATTTTTTTGCGTTCTGTGTGTGGTTTGTGAGCATCACATACATTGTTGGTTCCATGGGTGTGGTGATTGTTAGCACATCCTACAGTTTTTAGTCCATGGCTGGAGCTGATGGAGTGAACACTCCTGCAGTGTGTGCACTGGGTGCTGTGTTGAAATACTGTGTGTATAGAAGTGTATATGGTAGAACTGGATATTTTATGTGCTTGTGTAGTGTGCATTGTGCGGATTACTGACTACTGTACTGCACTTTGAAGTATTGGTTGGTTGCACTTAATACAGTTCTGGGAGCAAAAAATATTGCTACCTGTACTTTGTGGTGATGGGTGCCGCTCTAGGTAAATCTGGATGCTGAAAACATGGATACCTTTGGAGAACTTTTTACTGGAGGTGCTTTGAAATCACACGAGACGTGTACTCTGAGTGTGTAACGGTACATATGGAGTGCTGTACAGAAATGATAATGTTCGATGCAGAGGTCTTGGATGTCCTTGGTGCATGCCTGTGTGACTATTTAACAGTACCTAATGAGGAACTGCTGCAAAACGAATAGTGGAAGGAGAAGGACTGTCCCTGCTTTACTGGGGCGCGGACCTCACTGTAGGTGGGAAAGCGCATGTGCCACATCCTGCTCTTCTCAGCATGGTGGGCATGGAAATGCAACTGTGGGTATTATCCAATCAGGTGTCAAGGGTGTGCTTCATATGAAGGGGCGGAACAGTTGTTTTCCCAATACTCTGTGTACTCAGGTTGGCAGAGATGGAGAGGCGCAGAGTGCTGATCATGTGTGATAACTTTGTGCAAGATCTGCACAGGTATACCGTGCAAAGAGGCATTGCTGCTAATATTGCATTGGAAGGAGTGGAGGCTTTCTGGGGCACTCTCTATGAGTGCATTTTCAGTGGTATGGTTCACCTTTGCAGATGTGTGGCCTCTGTCGGTACTGTTGCTGTTGTCGTGGTGCATTATGGAGCTCTGCGTTTGGAGTACATTTTGTGTGGACATTTGCTCCGTCACCTAAAGAAGTTTATGAAAGCAGTGATGCAGATTTTTCCCACTGCCAAGGTGGTTTTCTCATGCATACCACCAACAGGAGCCTGGGACCATGCCGGTGTAATTTGTCTCCAGCCATAGGTCAGAAGGTGTCTTATAAACAGAAGCATGTATCAATTTATGTGCAGTGCTGGGATGTTCTCCACCGACTATGACATCATTAATGAGCGAATTTTGCACTGGTTCCATGCAAATGGCATTTCTTTCACTGCCATTGTCAATGCTGTTTTGTTTTACACTATGCAAGAAGCGTTGAAGAGAATCCTGTAAAAATGTAAGGAGGAAAAGATAACAGCAACTGAGATAAAAAGCAAAAACAAAGAAGGTTCTGTGCAAGCACGTAAAAAAGAAAAACATTTTTTTTAAAGGCTCTTTTCAGAGCCACCCCTAAAGGAGAAATCCCCTACCCTGGTTGACATTTGTTCCCCGACTCCTGGCGATGTGGATGAATCTGGATGCAGAAGTCTTGGATAGTTTCACAGAACTTTCTACTGGAGTTGCTTGCGACTCACCTGAGACTTGTACTCTGAATGTTTAACGGTACATATGGAGTGCTGTATAGAAATGATAGTGTTGGATGCAGAGGTCTTGGGTGTGATTGGTGCATGTGTGTGTGAATATATATTTAACAGTACCCACTGAGGGAGTGCTGCAAAAAGAGCAGTGGAAAGGGAAGAAGGACTCTCTGTGCTTTACTTGGGCGCGGCCCTTGCTGTAGCTGGGAAAGTGCACATGCCACATTCTGCGCTTCTGAGCATTGTGGGCATGGAAATGGAACTGTGGGGATTAGCCAATCAGGTGTTCAGGGTGTGGTTCACGGGAAGGGGCGGTACTATTTTTCTCTAATACGCTCTGTAGTGAGGTTGGCAGAGATGGAGAGACGCACAGTGCTGAAAGTGGGTGATACATTTGTGCAAGATCTGCACAGTGTTAAGGATTTCAATCAGGCGGCACACACCTTGGTCTCAGCCTAGTGTGTAGCGCACAATTGAGATGCCTTTCTCTATATTTTATGCAAATTCAATTTGAGATGATACACAACTCGCATCACATCCCCTTTTTCAAATACCCCGGGTCACAATGGACCATGAACGAGGCCGGTTGGTGAAAATACAATATTTATTTATTTTAAAAATTCAAAAGAAATCATACCATTTTTAATATGGGGCAGCAATCCCCAATCGGGTGATATTTACAATAAACATGGAAGCAATGCACTTGGTTAACCTTGTCCTAGAACATAAACACTGCACAATTGAATAGGAGCACTTTTTGATTTTAGGAAAGATAGCACCCAAGTGAAGGTTCCCCCTGCAATGTTCCCTCAACCCACAATTAATCAGATTCTGAGTGGATAGAAAGAAGCAGCAGGTAGTCGGGGATAAGAGGCAGAAAACAGTGTCAAAATCCGAGCTTCCCTTACAGAATAAGAGGCAAACCTTTGAACCCTTCGCAAAGGCATAAAATAACACTCACATTTTTTACAAATAATTAATGTGTGGTTAAATTATAATATACATATGTTTTATCACATCACAATAGCAGGTAGGTTATATCACTGGCAATTCCAAGGCAAGATATCAGCAACAGGCATACAATTTGAAATTGAGTGGAAAGTTTAGAGCATGCTACAGCCAAATGATACCTTGGAAAACTTGCAATTTTCTCAATTCCCACTTTAACTTACACAAACGGTTTATAATAAAAACGGGTGAAATACTCTGATTTGGTGTATGGTTTTTGGGTTGGGTGGTAGAGGTTTGGAAGGTAGAGTGAGGTTTGTTTTTAGGAAAAATAGAGCAGTTAAAATGAAAACTTTGGTTTTGCGAGAAAGGAAAATGTTACTTAAAACCGAATTATCTGGACTATATTGTTAAAGAGGAACACAGTAATCTCCAAGGTTGATTTGCGAGGTCAACCATGTCCCCCCAGTGCTCAACCCCAACAATAAAATATATGGAAATTAGTTTGATTACTCCAAATATAACTAAGGGCTTATAATTTACACCAGACAAAATTGAAAAGAGATGGCGCTAGCACTTAAACATTAAGGACAGGATACAAGGATAATTCTAACAGTTTCAACAAGTTACCAGGGTATAAATATGACTACTTAGAGAGTGGGATAAGGACAAAGGCAAGACAAGATAGGCTATGTGTTTCTATGGGGTGGAGATTATACTCATAGTCCACTTTTTGGTTTTGGGATTTTTGGACAGTCAACAGGGTCTGGTCACCACCTGGTGGCATGCCTAGCAAAAGTCAGCTGGGCAAGGTCTGGTCACCGGGTAGCGAACAGCTGGGCAATATGGGTCACTGGATGGCACAGGTACCGCTGGATGCAGTCAGTGGGTAAGCAGTTAGTGGGAAGCAAGCCAGGCTGATTTCAGGATGCAAAAGGTACCACAGCTTTCCCCTTTTTAATGGGAGATTAGTGGGTTGATTCCGGATCACTGGCCTTTCTGGGATAGGAATCTGCTATGCTTGGGTTTTGCAGTGGGCTCTGGAGTAGGGTCAGCAATGCTTTGGCCTTGTAGTTGGAATCAGCAAGATGAATGGAGCAGATCAGGAATGCAGCGCAGGAACTTCAGGAAGAGTGTGTGTGTGTCTAGAGTTATAATGCATAGTGATATCATAGAAGTATATGGCTGGGCAGGCTTAGCTAAACACACCTCTAACCCACTGGATTGGTCAGGGGTGCTAGTCCCCGCCTCGCTCTTAGCTGGTTGGATTTCAAGGACAGGATGTCAGGTTTTTGATGTGATGTTTTGTCGAAACACACTTACGAGGGAGGAGAGGACTCGACACTCTTCCCCCGAACCACAGAAGCCGAATGAATTCGACCCTCCCACCGTGGTTGGCACAGGTGCCTGAAATAGTACACAGGACACCACGTGGTAGCCAGTGGGGGGAAGAGGAGTTAGGGAGAGGTTGTGGATGTGGTAAGGGAAGTTAGGAAGTTAGGAAAACCGAAAAAAGGGTCAGGGCAAACCTAAGTTGGATAGGTAGGGGGAAGTACTGGGAAAGAACCCTGCCTGTCTGGTTCCTGTTTCCTTAATACCTAAACATCCTGAAGCATAACCCAAGACACACCTTAATACGTATGCACAGAGAATCAAACATTCACATGTAGTAGCAAGCGGGATGAACACAGGACAAGTGGCATTTCTCCATAAATGAAGGACAAAACACATGGCCCGTAAGGCAAGCTTGATGCAATGCACAAACACGTAACTTCATGTCCTTGAAGTTTAAACAGGCGAGATTATGCCCACATAAGCACTTAGTGAAGTTCTCGCATCATGGTGACAAACCCACTATCAGCAACCAACTCAGACCTTCCGTGATTGCCAGGCACAAATCCAATGCGGGTAAAAGCAAGTACATAACGAGCCCCACCCCACAATGGCTGCAGCACTTATCTGATCTCCGAGGGCCCCTTGGGACACCTCGGAGTGTTTGTAGCACGCTGTGAGTCGCAGCCGGTCCGCCTGCTCTGCACGGTGCGAGTGAACGCTGGCGGCTTCAATGGTCCATCGTGCGAAGCTTCGTTGCAGCAATCAACGGGACAGAGCTTCGCCGTCCATGGCTCCGCAGCGCTCCGTCGACCTGCTCCTCACACCAACCGCACCCAGATCGTTAATAAGCCACACCTGATTTACGCCTCGTTGCCCTTTATGCTGCTCACAATCACTGCAGCTGGCAACGCGCACGTGACATACACCTGTGGCCGAGACTTGAACTACAAGCCCCCCGTGACTTGCTGGGAATTGTAGTCTTGCTTCCGTACTTTGCCTAGGAGGTTTAAGAAACAAAACGTGTTACTCCTGTGCGCTTCCTGCCCTTATTCCTCACAGTTTTACAATGTTCAAAAACCTCCCACAGTTACTTTGGCTAAAATCGATTTTGCCACAAATGGT
This sequence comes from Ambystoma mexicanum, assembly GCF_040938575.1. Lineage (NCBI taxonomy): Eukaryota > Metazoa > Chordata > Amphibia > Caudata > Ambystomatidae > Ambystoma > Ambystoma mexicanum. The sequence goes on from NC_090936.1 coordinate 649,151,886, forward strand.
ACATTTATACAGTTGAAGGGCCTCATTACACGGACGGCGGTAAGGGTTAACGGTCACCGTTAATGGTACCGGTGACCGTTAACCCTTACCGCCTTACTACGAGGTCCCTTTGCGGGTTGGAGAATTTAATGCCTGCTTTTTGCAGGCTTTAAAAACCAACCCGCAAAGGGACCAGGGAGCTAATTACGGTACCGCAATTTGCGGTGCCGTAATTAGGACTTTCCCCATTCCCATTATGCCCTATGGGGCAAAAATGGGAATGGGGAAGGGCAATGGGGGAAGGGGGAATTATCGCCCCACCGACCTTGGAATAGGGCGGTAATTCCCCTTTCCACCAAGGCGGTGCCGGTATTTTACCGGCATGGACCAAGGTGCTAATAGCACCTTGGTCCACCGCCGTCCGTGTAATGAGGCGCGAAGTCTCTTAGCAAATTACATAAACAGGTTACATATTTTGTGCAGACCATTGCAGTCCAACCCTGAAATCTGTGACATTGCTTTGTACGTTTAATAATCTTTGGTCATTTTCAGTGTGAAATGTTCAGCCTAAAATTCTGGGACTTTACACGTGCGTACATACTATCATGGGGCCTATTTCTCTTAATTTTTAACATTCCATCATGTGTCCTTTCCCCATGATTTACATTCTTCAGGCGTTCGTGTCCCACACATGTTATTGACAGCCAAGACCTCTTATTTGAAAGCCACAAAAATCACATTTAAACTACTAAATGTTTACATTTTTGCAGTCATGTTGCAAAGATAACCATCTTCAAAGTTTCTTAATAAAATAGTCTTTTGAAACAAATGGGCATTCTTTGTCCTACACTGGCCCATTTTTTTTCTTTTCAGCTACCACCAACTGTCACTTCCCCCAGCGGGAGGATGGGGTTTTCCCAGCTTGATTGAAGGTTTATTGCCCCTTCTCCACTTCGCACGTCAGTGTCCTGGAAATTCCACTGTAGAGGGCTCAGCCCAGACCAGATTCTGTCCAACCTAGTAATTATCACTGGGGTGTTAGTATCTAGTGAGAGGGGCCCTTTTGTTTCTGTTATCCTCTCAGCAGAAACCTGTCTTGGGCTGATTCCTCCCCCCATGCAGCCACTGAAGTTTAATTTACTTTTATTTATTTTTGTTCTGAATTGGAAGAAAATCTGCTGAATAGAAACATTTCATACATTGTATTTTCACAGTACAATCCCCTTTCACATTGCTAGGCAAGAAGATGTTTTTAGCTAAGTATTGAGTGGGATTTGCCAGGTAATGGGCGCTAAGGATTCGAAAAATACAAAGAAATTTGATATATATATGAAAAAGTTGATCCTAGAGAGATGTGACTGCTGCACCACCATACATATGCAGGAGAATCCCAACCTGCACTGGATATAAGATTCTCAATGTTTTGAAAGGAGTGTGCGCTTTCACTGTTTGAGTATATAGAACAGTGCCACAGTCATAAGAGATTTCTTCTGATGAGCAAAATGCCAACACAAAATCTATGCAGCCCTTGTAGGGTTACTTTTTTAATTGCACACATGAAATGTTTACAAAGCAAATTTTAGAAGCCCATCAAGCACATGGTATATTTGCAAAGCCCATTTGATAAGCCAAACACATGATATATTTGAAAAGCCCATTTAGAAAGCCAACACGTGTTTCGACCCACTTGGGTCCTTTTCAAGGCTGGGCCTGAATGATCCTAAATCATAAAGAACTTATCAAAAATAGAACTTTTTTTGGTGTGTCTGTCATTAGGTTATATTGCCTGAGTTGATTGAATGGTCCAACGATTACCAAACAGCAATTAGGCCTGTCATACCAGAGGAATTGCTTCCTCTCCTGGAGCTTGATTATTTCGTGAAAAATTCTCGTATTAATACGCTGTTTATGAAGTCTCTTGAATAAGGTCCCTTGGTTATAATGCGTGTCATCTCATTAAATCCAAAATCCTTGTAAATCATCCAAGTTTTAACTGTTTGTTTGCCGGCCTAAATGCCACGATCAGATATTCTGCGCGGTCGATGCGCTCCAGCAGGGGTGTACCTATCGGGAATATTTGTGATGCCGCTACTTGGGCTTCAATCCATACATTTGTAAAACATTATTCCCTGGATACAATCCATGGTCAGGATATGGCCTTTGGGAAGGCGGTTCTTTATTCCGCAATCTAATTGGGTATTCTAAATTCTTTTCCCTCCTCCATTTACTGGTACTGTTTTGGGAGTCTGTCAAAGATGTGGAATGTGTTGGAGGACACAATCCATTCGAAGAACAAGTTACTTACCAACTGGCAACGTTCTTTCGACTGGATGTTCCTCCAACACATTCCACATCGCCCTCCCAGCCTGCCCCTCAGGAGAATTTCCCATGCGATTGCAGCTTCCGTTTCCGCAAGGCTAAATGCAGTCCAGCAGGCATCTGAATGGTGTCACACGTTCTGGGGGAAAAAACTTAAACTGAGGCTACCGGCGCTGTGCTTCCTATTTAGAACATCCTGTGATGTCATCCTCGACAGAGGCCCTCGAGGGACATGGACACGACACCATTGACGCAGGACGCCCTCTGCCAAAAAAGATTCCGAAGTGCACAGCTGTGGACATTACATGTCAAAGATGTGAAATGCGTTGGAGGAACATCCAGTCGAAAGAACGTTGCCAGTTGGTAAGTAACTTGTTCTTTGAATGGATTGTGTCCTCCAACACTCTATTACAGACTTTGGATGCATACCAAAACCCATCTTGCCTGCTAGTTCGTAATCCATGTAGTTTCCAATCCCACCACTGTCCACATATGCTTCAAGAGCACAAACCTTGGAAGGTTGAAGGTCACTACTTAGGCTAGCTGGAACAACGAAATGAGAGATCTGAATTTCTCCAGCATAGGGTCTGGCATAGATTCACATGCTCATGAATATTCCCGGTCATCGGGCTGGGAATCCTCGGTAAAGAAAAAATCAGTATCAGTTTCATTTCTGATCTGTCTTTCTCAGTAGTAACCAATCACTGGTCTCTGGGTCATACTGCCCCCAGCCAATGACTGTCCTCTCCCAAAGCCCCGCCTCTGGCAGCCATCTTCAGATTTTTATCGCACGCTCAAGTGTTGGGAGTCCTCGTGCTTAGCTCTCGAGTTTTTGCTGCATTTTCGCGCTTTTTCAAAGAGAATTTCTCATTTTTCGGTCAAATAGAGCCTCAAGCTCCACCGTCTCTACATCCGATTAACGGGGATCCATGTCGGATATTTCTACGCCCCTCAAGGGTGAATATTTTGTCGAGTTACCCTTCTTGGAGGATTCCAGAAGTTTCTGCGGCCTACCTGAAAATGGCCCAGGAGAAAGGAAGCTTGACGCCGGAAAGCTGTTCAGGGTCTGCCCTGGATGCCAGCTACAGAATGTGTTCAAGGAGGACTAGCATTCGAAATGTCTCTACTGCCTTCATGAGGACAAAACGCACGTGGAGAAGGACTGTGCGTTTTGGAGGAACATGTCAGAACGGACCATCAGGGACCGACACCTTCGTCTCTCCAACTGGCTGGAAGGAAGGAGTCCGTCAGGTGAGAAGAAGAAGAAGTAGTCCGAGCGGTCTTCTAAGTCCTGTGAGGACGCCCCGGCGACGGGGGCCCAACAGAAGGCAAAGCACCGCGAGTCCGCGGGCACCGGGAGCGCCAAAAGGTCGGGCTCTTCGGCTGCCAGGCAGGGTGCGCCTTCCCCGGCACCATCAACCACGAGCCAACGCTCTGGTTCGGGGAAGAGGAAATCTGAGAACCTGGGTAAGCCTCTGGAAAGGCCCCGGTCGATCTCGAAGGATTCGGCCGAGGGGGAGCGAGGTGGTGACCCTCCCCCCAGGGTGAAGGCCTCAAATGCGCCTAAAGCGGTGAAGGCCTTGATTCACCCGGCCAAGGCCTCTATCGAGGGAGTCGCGGCGGCCCTGGCGCAGCCTGTGGAGGTTACACCAGTGGAGGCGACCTCGGGGCCCAGAGTCTCCCTGCCTCCGCGGAGGGAAGCCTCTTTCAGACCTATCGAAAAGACTCCCGTGAAGACCCCGGTGGAAAAAGAGGGGGGGCGGTGGCCATTGTGGACACGGACACAACATCCGAGGAGGAGTTGGCAGAAGTCCTACAGGGCCTCGATAAGGGCGTCGAGGAGGCACGTCCCCACGGGAGGGATCCCGATGAGGGTGACGATGAAAGTGACGGCAGCACTGGCAAGGGTCCTAGTCAGCCGTCGCTAGCGTCGCTTCGGGAGCCGCAGGATAACTCGGCGGCCATTTTGTTGGCGATACAATCCTTATGTTCAGAGATAAGGACGAGATTGCCCTTACCACAGACAGAGGACCCGGTACCAGGACCGGCGGAGGAACCAGAGCCGGTCCCGGCAGGAAGCCCCCCGAACAAGAGAAGACGGATCCACCCAGCCCCGCCTTCTCAGCCCTCGCGGCCTTTACCCACGTCCCCCGTCCCTGGGGATGACACAGGAACAGACACGGCCACGACGGGTACCGACGACGACGGCGGTGACGAAGGGACGGAGCTCCCATCACCAGCCCGGGCCTCCCCGTCCGATGAGATCGGATCTTTCCACGCAATGATCGCCAGGGCATCCGAGCTTTTTCAGCTCTGCCCCGAGGAGAAGAAGAAGGAAGGTTTCCTTTACCAAATGCGCGAGGCCAGGAGGAAGTCAGTCCTCGCTGTGTCTCTGCTGGGTGACATCTGGGACGAGGGTCTCACCCTTCTCAAGAACCTTTCTACGACAGCTGCCGAGAAGGATCGGTACGAGAAGAAGTACCGGGTCCCCGACACGGCCCCTCTGTGCCTTAGGGCACAACCTACCCCGAACTCGGTCGTCTCAGCGGCGGCCAAGGAAAAAGCGGGGGGGGGGCGTCGTCTCAACGTCAACTTCCCTGCTGGACGGCGAAGGGAAGAAGCTGGACGCAATGGGACGAGTTATCTCGTCGCCGGCAACAACGATTAAGGCGGCCAACGCCCTCGCGATCGTGGCCCGCTACGACAGGGAGTTATGGTTCAGGATTTCCTACCAGATGACGAGAGGGCCGAGGCCCTGGAGATCCTGCAAGAAGCCGAAGTGGTGTGGGACCACGCCATTACGGTGGCAACGGACATTGCCGACACCGGTTTCTGCCAGCTAGGCAACAGCGTTTGCCTTAGACAACAAGGTTGGCTCAAGGCGACGGATTTCTGCCAGGATGTGCAAGCCAAGGTGCTGGACATCTGGACATGCCGTTCGACGGGAACAACCTGTTTGGGGAAAAGGGTGGCTGAGTCCCTCCAAGCCATCACGGCGGACACAGAGACTGCTAGGGCCCTAGGCGTCCTCCGGCAACGGAGGCCGTCCTTTTCGGAGCGCCGGAGGCATGCAGAGTGCCGGCGGTGGCTCCTCTACGTACCGCCAAGCGGCCCGCTCCTAGTCGCAGGAAGCCTATAGAGGACAAGGCAAGTCGGGGGGGACCCCACCGTCGTCGCCAGGCAGGCCAAGGCGGCAAGGTGTCCGCCAAGCAAGATTGAACCGACAGCGGGGTCGGGCCCCCACCGAAGCACCCCGGTGGGAGGCCGGCTGGCAAAGTTAGTCAGCGTGTGGGAGTCCATCTCCACCGACCGTTGGGTGCTGGACGCCCTGGCCCAGGGGCACGCCCTCGAATTTCTAAAAAAGTTCCACCGCATTCCACCAGTGGTCAGGAAGGAAAATCACGTCCCTCAACTACTCTTGGAGGTGAGGGCGTTGCTCAGTAAAGGTGCCATATATATGTGTATACTCAAGGTACATCCTAGTAAAAAAGAAGACAGGAGGTTGGCGCCCCATCTTGGGCCTACGACGGCTGAACAAATACATCAAGGCACAGAAATTCCGTATGGTCACCCTCCAGCACGTGCTGGGACAGCTGGAGGAGGGCAATTTCCTGTCGTCGTTGGATTTGGAGGATGCGTACTTCCACATCCCCATTCTGAAAGGTCACCGAAAGTTCCTCAGGTTTGTGGTCCAAGGACGGCACTACCAGTTCAAGGCCCTCCCGTTCGGATTGAAGTCGGCACCCAGAGTGTTCACCAAGTGCCTCGCACCGGTGGTGGCGCAGCTGCGCCTGAACGGGATCCACGTCTACCCCTACCTGGACAACTGGCTCATCCGAGCAGGGACAATGGAGCTTGCCGTGAATCACACAGCAAAGACCGTCCAGCTGCTCTCGGACCTGGGAATCTCCATCAACTTTCCCAAATCCCACCTGGTCCCGTCGCAAGTCGCACTGTTCTTGGGAGCAAAGCTCAACACAGTGGCGCGCCTGGCCTCACCGTGGGAAGAAAGGACGGAGGCCATCCTGGGCAAGGTGCAGTGCCTGCTGGCCACGGACATGGCCAGGGTGAGGTCCATCAAGTCCCTCCTCGGGATGATGTCCTCCTGCATATATCTCGTGCGCCTGTGCAGGCTTCGGATGCGCCCTCTGCAAGAGTTCCTCGACTCCCGCTGGATCCAAGCGACGGGCAGCTTCGAGGACAGAATCCCGCTCAACGAGACCTTCCGACGAGCGATCCGGTGATTGGGCACCCGTGCTCATCTGACGGCGGGCACAGACTTTCAGACCCCATCCCACCATATAACGGTGACGACGGATGCCTCCCTGGAAGGGTGGGGAGCGCACACCGGACAACTTCAAGCGCGAGGCCTTTGGCTCCCGGAGGAGAAGACGCTCCACATCAACATCCTGGAGCTCCGTGCAGTGTTCTCCCGTCCCTCAAGGGCAAGGTGGTGAGAATCTTCACCGACAACACCACCACAATGTTCTACATCCGGAAGCAGGGGGGAACCAGATCCCCAGCCCTCTCCAAGGAAACCCAGGATCTGTGGCATTGGGCCGTCGCCCAAGGGATGTTTCCGGTGCCCTTTCATCTGTCAGGGATAAAAAACACCATCACCGACTCACTCAGAAGGGAGCTGCGCTCGTGCCACGAGTAGGAACTACGTCAGGATCAAGTGGATCGACTCTTCTGGCGATGGGGAAAACCCCACATCGACCTGTTTGCGACAGCGACGAACTCCAAGTGCCAGAGGTTCGCCAGCAGGTTTCCCCAGCCGAGGAGCATGGGCGATGCTTTCTCGTTCCCCTGGGAAGGCCTGTTACTTTATGCGTTCCCTCCGTTGCCGTTGCTGCACCGACTCGCCAACCAGCTCAAGAGGTCCCGGTGCAGGATGATCCGGGTCGCACCGGCGTGGCCGAGGCAGATCTGGTTCCCGGACCTTCTGGACTTGTCAGCGTCCCCACCAGTCAAGCTGCCGGCGGACTCGGATCTTCTCTCCAAAGAAGGAGGCGCCATACTTCATCACAACCCGGAGTCGCTGAACTTGCAGGCCTGGCTCCTGCAGCGCTAGAGTTTGGAGGGTACGATATCCCGGCTGACTGCAGAGAGGTCCTTGCAAGTGGAAGAAGATTAACCCTCTACGGGGCTTACCTGGACTCTTTGGCAGCGTAATACCCTTTCAGCCTGTAGACCTGATACCTGGAAACCTTTAGGAATCTTTTTCTGTGAGGACAGATGGATAACAACAATAGATATGCTGTAAAAACTATTAACTGTGATAACTACTGGATGAGTTGTGTATAAACACCTACAAATTACCCCCTCCGTCTAACTCTGGTGCTAAATTCCCTTCTCACCTGTGTTTTTTAATTGTGGAGCTCTCATCCTGCTTTCAACAGGGGCGCGTTGATATGGTGAGACAATCGCTAAACTTGGTATGCTGAAGAACTCAATAATTCTTTGAAGGTGAGTGTCTATCTTTGAAAGAATGAGTCTTTAGGTAGGTAAGCAGATGAAGACACTATAGTCCTTAAGAGTTTTAAATGATTCCTATGTTGGAGATATCTCTCATACTCATTTCTTTTGTCTTTTCCCTTTTTCGCAGGTTCTAGGTGTTAGGCAGAAACCTGTGCAGTTCCCTCTGGGACCACTGCAAAAGATTTAGGACTACAGGTGTTTGGCAGTAAACCCACTTGGTAGCAGTCTGTACCACATAGATTCACTTGGTAGCTGTGGCTGAGCAGTCAGACTTCCCTCAAGAAGAGTTAGGCAGTATACAGAGTATTCACAATAGGTCAAGAGAGCACAATAGAACAAGTAAACACTGACCAGGGCTTGGTGTAAAAGAGATATAATTATTTATTTAAAACCACATCTAGAAAAACACACAGGCACTAATAGTAAGCAATTCAAAAACACGGTCACTAAAAGATATACACTCCCTTAAAAGAATACTAGACAAGTCTTAAGTAAAGCCCCACTTTTTTTCAGACAGCGGTGAGCGCTTAACGTGGATGGCACTCTAATAATTCCTTTTAAAGAGGGAGAGAAAAGCAGAGAATAAATTGAAACAGATCCCAACACTTTTTCACAAACACAACAAGAGAGGAAGGCAAAGTAACACCGTGAATTCAGAGTCAGTAGGCCGGATCCGCTTTAAGAGGATCAAAACGAAATGTGTCCAAGGTCAATCGGTTGCAGTGCACAAAAGTCTTGTAACGGTTCAAAAAGGAATTGGACCAAAGAAAGGGACCAGTTAGAAGGTCAAGGCGGCCAGCCCAGTCCAGAAGGTTAAGGGGTTAATATTACCTTGTAGCAATCTTTAGAAAGGGAGGCCTGGCGGACACGGTACCTCAAAGTGGTGAGAACACTCCAGCGGGGGCAGTTGTTCTTGGCAGCGGATGCAAGTCGGTGCTTTGTCCGTGGGAAGAGAGGATCTCGTCGGGGAGGAAGACAGGAGTCCGTTGCACTGCCAGGGAAGAAACCAGCCGCAGAGTTTCTCAGGTACAAGGAGCGGTCCGTTGATTCGCGGTCCAGTGATAAGTGGCTATCCGGTTGCCGAGGTGCTTGGCACGGGCAGTTCGACCACAAACCGGTCTGGGGTGTGAAGAAAAGAAGGTAAACTGGTTGTGCCCACCAGTCAGGGGAAAAAGCCTCTCCAGCCGGGAGATCTTCTCTGTCGTCGGGAAATGGTGAGTAGGTTCTGCAGGGCTCCACCGGTGGTGTCGTTGTGGTAGGTCGGCTCAGCTTCTCCCTCGTCGGATTCTCAGGTCCTATGGCGACTTCTGAAGTTCCAGTCCCCAAAGCCCTGCTTTTATGCAGCATTACCCCCATTCACTCAGCCTAGCTGTCAATCAAACATGCTAAGTGGTGAGCCGGCCGGCTCACCACTTGGGCCAATCACACAAGAGTGTGACTTGAGTTACCAAGGTAACTCAGTCCAGGGTACCCAGACAGAGTGGCACCACTTTTGGAGGCTTCTGTGGAGAAGCCCGCCAAAAAGTGGAACAAAGGGCTCGGCTTGGGTTGGAGCCACAGAAGAGAACACAAACGTCATTTTAGAATCGAGTCCTGGCAAAAAATACCAACCGGCGAATTAATATTAATTAAATAAACCGGCGGTATGTTCGAGGCTATGAGAATTAAATAATTAAAGTTGGTAGCCTCGAACAATGGGAAAATCCCATAGGGAAATATTTGCGGTCGAATATAAAAAGTAGTTTCCACTGCCACCAGCCAAAACTCGATCAGGGGGGACGGAGACGTGCCCCCTCGACTAACAGACCCCGGGGCAATCGAATTGCCCCGACCAGTACGTCCACTATGATGGTTTGTACCGGTTTCTGTTAATAATTTGGGACTAGTAAAGCCAATGGTGACTTTACATGCCCTGGGAGACAGTAGTCAGTCCCAGGGTATGGAGTCTATGGTTGGGTGTCACTATGACACCCCTGTGTTACTGCACGGAGGGTGCTGTGTAACACTCATAGTAAAAACACATGAGACCCTATGGAGTAAAGGAGCCCATAAAACACATTGACAGTCAAAGGAACACCATAAATCATGTCCAAGAGTGGGAGAAAAAGAGTCTCACTCTTGGCAGGAGAAAAAACAAACTCCAGAAATCCAGCAAAGCTGCTGGGGGACTCACTAGGTTAGGAAATTCAGCCTAAAGAGAGAATTCTCCCTAACACTAGGTATTTGGAACGTTGACTAAGAAGGATGCGCGCTTTAAAAGATGAGTTTTTCTTTCTGATGAAGAAACTATATATGCAGAATGGCTGCGACGTTACTAAGGATAAGAAAAAGTTAAAACATAGTTTCGCCAATTCAGAGTAACTGCAACCTTCAACAGTGGAGCGCGGTAACAACTGTGAGGTGATAACTTGAGGAAACTTCAGGTACGTAAGCACATTAAAAACATCTTCTCTTTTAGTCTGTTAAATTCGGTTTTCTATCATTAGATACCTTTTGTGTTTTCTGCAGGTTTTCGGAACGCTGAGGGAAAACCTTCGGAAGATGTTGTGGCTGCATGTGAAACCTCTGACTGAGAAGATGCTGCAAACGGACACATATTCTTCAACGATAATGACAGCAGCGGAGGAAAACTTCTGTCAGGTAAGTCTTATCTGTTATCTGTGATGCTCTGTAATTGTCGCAAGAACTGATATTTCTCTTATCTTTGGTTTCTTTGGGTTCTTTGAGGAAAACGCTGGTAACGTTACACCGCTGTCAGCGGAGCAGATGCGAAGCGCACGTTCCAGCGGAGGCGGGGCTTAAGTAGCCCCCATTGACAAATGAATACTCCTGTGCTGCAGCTTGTAAATGGGTCCCCAGGGTGGCCATCTTTGGAGTATAGAATTACTATTGAAATCCATGGAAGTTTATGGGATTGGATGCTGTGATTGGTATAAATGCCATATGTGCCAGGCTAGCACCCACCTTTGACCGGTTGATTGCTGTAATGTGTTCTGCCTAGCCTGAGTGTTTGAGTGAAGACTAGGTTTTCTGACTGGGATCATGACAATATTCTGGACAGGGGCAGTGTTACCAGGAGACAGAGGAAGAGATACGCATGCGCGTGCTTGTGCAACGGGCACATGTCTCCTCCCACAACTACTTGTAGGTGGTTCACTAAATGCAGACATGCGGTTCGTACTGGTGTGGTACGGATGCCTCCATTGTGAATGCAGATAGGCCGGCCAAGTGCGGTGTCCGTAGGACATCTCCCTTTTGCTTAATTGCGATCATTCCCACCAGTAGTGTGCACCGTTGAGTCATAACAGGATTTTTAAAACAAAGGAAAAGCCACATATACACTCAACTGGAACAATTTACATATCAACCTTCATTTCCACACATTCATAGATACTATTACGAAAGGGAAGGGGTAGCAGAAGTGGATCAGTATTGTGGGGAATTGGGGATTGTACAAGTTGGTTGTGAGGGGTGGAAATGATTTGAGGTAACATCGTAACGTCTGTGATCACACAGATTTTGGGAGGATGGCGGGCTATGAAATGTGGAAGGGGTACACATGCAGTGGTATTTTATTTGGTTCATAATATGTCCTTGTATGTAATCTTTTATGGCGGAAAAATTGTTCACCAATACTTCCATTTTGGCTTCCAGGGTGTCCAGTTTGCTATTTACAGAGTTTCTTTCCTTTCCTGTATCCGTATGCTGTTGTGAAAGGGGTGCCACTTGTGCTGCATTGCTTTTCTTTCTATGTTCTCTTACAGAAAAAAATCTGTTAGTGTGGAAAAGTGCAACATATTTACCTCTGGTCTAGCCCCGCCTGGGCGACCATTTGTCAAACCTAGACAAACTCCTAGGGGGGTGTGGATCACTATGCCCCCCCCCTGCTCTTGTATCTCAGGGCCTTTGTGCACTGTGTTACTCCTATCTTACTCCTATGGACACACTAACATAAGACACTGTTACGCTCACCTGGTTCCCACGGGGGCGTCGACCAGAACTGGGCCGCTGTTGTTTCCACCAGCGTGACGTGTAGCGCCGAGATGACTTACTGGACTGGCCCACTCAGCCTAGTTTGTCTGGCTCGCAGGAATATTCTTCTGCAAAGGAGAAGAAGAGGAATTAACCACCCGTGGAATTGAGTGTCAACCCACCTTCCCCACTCCCGTTGTCTTCACACAGATCACTCTTGATGTCCGCTCCTTAGTCTCACCTAATGGTTTGGAAGGATGAGCTCTCCATCCTGCGTCGACCGCAGGGGCGCGTTGATGACCAGTTACTTCACTGGCATAGAGGAATTGGTGAGTTCCAGTATTGACTCTAAAGTCCAATTGTTCATAAGAGTTCAAATGTCTGATCTTCACTCTGTCCGATTCCTTGCAGGTTGCCGATTAATCCACTTGAAGATTTCCAAATGGCAATTGGTAAGATTCAGGTAAGTCTATTGTGTTTTTCCCCTTAGGGGCCGGGGTACGGCGATGAAGCAGAGTTGACTGCGCCGACCCGAGATGAGGTGAGTACCCCCCGTGGTAAATCAGCTAAGTCCTTGGGGGTAGCTTGTATAGCCTTAGAAAGTCCCCTTGCTCACCTTGCTGTCTTTGTCTCCTTAGGTGTCGGAGGGCGGCCGCGAGATGGAGAGAGCGTGATGGAATGCTGAAGTACCGCCAAGCAGGTGAGTTCAGCGTGGCGCCGTAGGAATGCGAAGCGATGCTTCAAAGACTTCTGTCTTTCAGCTCTGTGGCGAAATGGATCAGGATTCAGGTAAGGATTAAAGTTAAAACTCCTGTTCTAACCTTTATCCTTCTTTTCTTCTTGTTTCAGGAGTCCCAGGACTGAAGCGGGCGTGGCTGAAGACTGGAGCTGCTGAAAACACGGTGAGCGTTACGCTGCAGCAAGCAGAATAACGCGAAGTACGTGTGGCTGTCTGGGCGTGGTTTAAATAGCCTTGGAAGAAGTTCCAGGTAAGTATTCTTCCACAGCCCCACCCAAGTAACAAAATAGTCCCTTCAGTAAAATAGTCCCTCTTAAGCCTCATTTGGCTTGAGTCTTCATGCAGCATGGTCTGCCTCAGGTGAGTATGCAGCATGGTCTGCTTCAGGTAAGTTATCAATAATGAACCTGGCGCCATAGGCGCCAGGACTGCACCCAAACAGCCCCTAACTGGGGCTTTTGGGCATGCTCCAAGTGGCATGATGCCTGCTTCCGGGGCTGCTGGGCCTGGTCTTCCGGGGGCAGGCATCATGACAGACACAAAGAAAACACATGAATCGATTCAACAATAGAAACACTTTTATTCATACATAGCAATGCATGATGCAAACACTACTATAATGCAAATCTCAAATTTGCACCTTTTATGCTTTAGATGCAAATCTACCAGCAATGCAATAACTATAAGCCTTACAGGCTTCTAATGAAAGCAATCTAATAGCAACTCCATTCCACACCATTCCTCTCCATACTTCACACTCTCTCTCTAAGACAAACCCTGTCTGATTACCCATGTATCATGTCAGCCGAAGCTCTGTGTGAGTGTCTGTTCTAATTCCCCATACAAGTGTCTTATTCAGATCAATACTTCCCTCTCCAGCTCACTCTGCCAGTCTGCTCACTCGAACTGCCTCAATGCCACTGCCAAGCTCTCGAACTCTGCTCTCATCAGAATGCTTCCCCAAGCTTCCGAACTCCCAAAGCCATTGGATTCTGCTGCACCAAAAACACTTCGCCCTCAATGGCAACTTCCTTTCATTCGCCTCTCGATCTCATGCCAACCAAACGTCTCTTTCCAAGTCATCTCCATCTACATCTAAAAACTCTAATCTCCTCAGCTCTGGTTATACTATTCAATGATGTACATAAATCTCTATGGTTACACTCGTCACTCTAAGCTATAATGCCTCTCTTTCTGTCTGTCAGCATTTCTTAATGTGAGCAGTGCCTAAATGTCTGTGATGCATGTACTTGTACTTTTCAATCACTGCATGTACTCTACTTTTCAATCACTGCGTGTTCTGGTCATCATGACATTTTCTACATATCTATACCATGCCCGCCTTCTGTCTGTCTGCCTGCGGTCACCATTTTACCATCTCCTCATATTTCTCCATTCAAATCCCTCTCTCCTCGCATGTCTCTCCCTGCAAAAGCTCTCCCTCTCCATGGTGCTGCCTGCCCCCACCTTCTCTCTGTCATAGATTCATAGGTAACCTTTCAGTTTTGAGTACTTTTGATTTTAAGAAAAATTCAGTGGGTGTTGTAGAGTATATTCTATCTACCTATTGCCCAATGAAAAAGGACCAGTTATGCGGATGGGTGATAGTTCTAATGTGATTGTAATATAACTTTGTATTTCATGCACAGAGGAATTCCCAGCTTGAAGACTGGAAGTTGTTCCTAACATGTCATTCTTTGAAAGTTACGAATCCTGGAGAACTACAGTTAAAGTTAACTATAATGTTCTATATAATATTCTATTGTGTTACAGTGATTTTGAAGAGATACTGAATCAACTTCACTGGCCTTTCATTGGACCACTGCAGTGTCAGTCCCCGGCTTTGTCTTCACCATCAAGTTCGGTGGAATTGCTCAGTAACTTAGAAGTACTGTTTTGCCAGCTTTTGAAATTACAAACCTCGTATCCTTTTCACTTCAAAATGTCATGTTGCAGCTGTATTAATTAGCAAATGTGAACAACCCATCTTGTAAAGAATGTACAGTGAACTTTAGGCAAAATGTATTTCTAATGCATGGTATCTCTTTCAGAGCCAGCTGTTCTTTGGAATATGCCTCTATGTAGAAATGCATTGGCTCAATTTGAATTGGCACTGTAAAGCAATCATTTCTCTTCTGTTTTATACAGGCATTGTTTCCAGATTCCTTTCTGACCTTTATTGCTGCTTGCTACACGTAAATAGGTGAAATGTGTTTGGAAGTCTCAGCTTGCTCCTCATGGGTGTATATTTGTTTTGGTAGTAATACATCTTCATTAAAAAAGAATAATTTGTTGACTTGAGCCTCAGTGAACACGCTATTGAGTACTCGGACTGGAAGACCAATTTTCTCTCCCCTCCATGTAAAAAGAGTGCCCTCGTTCCTCGTTCTTTAAAGCAAAGAAGGAGATAAAATGGTTGCTGAAGGGATTCTTCATCCAGTGTTTTTGCTAAAATGTGAAAAATGTGTCATTTGGGGGAATATTACTGCATCCTTGTCTCTATTTGACACGTCTTTGTCTACACACACTTCAAAAACATTTAAAAGAAATGAATATCTCACGACTTTAAGTGGACTACTATGAAGCACTTTTGTAATGTCTAACTGATGTGGTTCCCAGTCTCATTAAAACCTTCTTTAGAAACCTAGGTCTAATTAAGTAAAGAATCCAAGTAACGCTGTGCACATGTTGCCATAATAAACTGCTTTTCACCTCAGTCGCCGGATTATAGCAAAGCCTTTTGACTCACATTAGAGCCTTTCCGTTTTTTTGAGGTATAACTTTGGTTCCGAATTTAGGTTTCCTTTACTTTGTCATACAGCCAAGTGTGGTCCACAAAGAGACACAACACAAGCTGAGGTCAAAACAGATTTTATTCAGCTGAAAGACTGCCCCCTTGGGTCATACTCAAAGCAAAGTGTCAGAATTGTCGCTTTCAGCAGTTAGTGTAATGGTTTCCATAGAAAATTCACAAGGTTTCCGGGTTCCTTCTTGTCACTCAGCCTCTTAAAGTACTCTTTCTGGGTCCCCACATTCACTGTAGAGATGTGTGTCTCCTGCACGAGCTGTTGATAATGGTGGAGCTTCTCAGCAATTTGTGAGAGATACACCTGCGTTTGCCTTCCCTAGTTTCCACAGGCGTGTTTAAGAAGACTCATCTCCCTCTCTTAGGGTCCCAAATTCTTCACTCTGCATTATATCTATACTCCTATTCTAGTCTTTCTCCTTCAAGTTATGCGCCACATGCTTGTTTCCTCCTATCAGCCCTTCACATCAGTATCTCACCCTTTTCCCTCTTCCTTGGGCCAAGCGTGATCTTGTATTCCTTCTTATTCTTGCTCGCCATGACCTTGCGCTTCCTTCTGACTCTTCACTCTAATCTCCACCTGGTGTCCACCCTGAATCTCCTTCTAGTGTCCTCCCCGAATCTCCTCCTAGTGTCCTACCCGAATCTCCTCCCGATCTCTCAGCCCAACCTCCACCTGATGTCTCATCTCCCCCTCTCATCTCCAATCTCCCCCTCTAGCCACTCTACTTTAAAACAGATTCCTTGCTGTCCAACCCCCTCCAATCTCCCGCTGCCAGCTTCTTCGCCAAACACCCTCACCCTTTAGTTTGGGACCAGGGTTTATATTGACTCTGTTCTTCCCCCAGGCCTCATTGTTGGGTAATGGTTTGCACCTGGAGCTTCTAGGTAGCTCTTGAAAGGTGTTGGTTCCCTCTAAGCTTTTCCCTCTTGCAGGTGTTACGCTGTGTGATTTAGTTATTCCAAATATGGGTGGATCGTGGTTTCAAAATGTCGGTGCACCTTCCTTGATTCTAGCTGCATTTGTGATTGTGCATGTACAAAGACACTGCTGAGCTCAGTGGGGCTGTGACTAGAGCAGAGATTCAGAAGAGCTGCTTTGCAACAAAGATTTTTTTAAATGTGAACCTGTGTGCATGTTGTTTCTCCTTATGTGATTGTCCAATCAGTGTCAGGTGGTACCTACAGTTCAGGTTCTTGGCATTGTACAACACAAGGAATGGCCCTTAAAGGGCCAGCACTGGTTCGCCCTACAGTACAAGACCTTCTCCATTGCATAACATGATGAATGGTTCTTAGAGGGCCAGTACAGTTTCTGCACCTTGTGTGACTGTCCCCTGTCCAATGACCAGGGTTAAGTTTGGGTGAAAAGGGGATCCTCCCCTTGCTTGCCCTTGGTCCATTAACCAGCTTCGGTAAGCCCCTGGTCACTTCAGTGGATAGCCTCAGAGCCAAGCAGGGGGCGTCATCACAACTTTTAGTGATGGTTTTACCTGTCCATTTAAGTTTTTGGTCAACAGTTTTCTTTTCAGTGCACAATCGAGTTTAAAACCAAGCTTTTCAAATATTAATTTATGTACTCAAATAAGATGGAGATTGAGATTACTCTCAGGTTTAGCAATCCTCAAATTGACATTTTTAGCCCTGTGGTAAAGCAATGGATACATTATCTCTCATCCGCTTAAGGCAGAGATAGGTCTAACAGTATTAGGTTGATTAGATCTGACTTTCCTTGATCGGGAGAAAACTAGTGCAACAGAAACTACTACCCCCTGACCGGCTTACTAGCAGGCAACACTATTGTTGTGGGCCTACCCTTAGAGTATCTATGCAACGATATTTGTTACCCATGTCTGTATGATAAACATTAGATGTTATTGCCAGTACATATAATGCCAGTAAGACTGAGATCCTCCTCATCAGTACACCTGCTCCCTCCTTTCCTCTCTCTCTCTCTCTCTCTCTCTCTCTCTCTCTCTCTCTCTCTCTCTCTCTCTCTCTCTCTCTCTCGCCTCCCACTCTGGGCCCTCTTCTTGCTCCTTCCTGTGAGGCTAAGAACCTTGGTGTCATCTTCGGCTCCACCCTCTCCTTCTCTCCTCACATCTCCGACGTCTCTAAGAAGTCAAGCTATCAGCTGCACCTCCTCAGAGGTATTCTTCATTTTCGCACTTTCCCCCAAAAGCTCACTGTCTCCAGAGCTCTGCTCCTCGCTAGGCTGGATTACTGAAACAGCCTCATTCTATATCTGCCTGCCTCTACGCTTCGGACTTTACAATTTATCCAGAACAGGACTGCAAGACTTGTCCTTGGCCTCAAGCTCAGGGATCGTATCTCTCCAACTCTGAAATCTCTTCATTGGCTCCCTGTGGCTGCAAGGATCAAGTTCTAGACCATTTGCATTGTCTCCAAGACTTTCCAGCGCCTGGAACCGCACTACCTCCAACTTTCTCTTCCTAAACATCATCTCTCTCGAAGTCACTGCTCATCCAACTCCAATTCTCCGAGGGTCAGATGCTTCTCCCAGCAGATAGTGGGGGGTGGGGTGGGTAGATCACTCTCCTCGGCTGGGGCCTCCCTCTGGAACACAAACTTGAGCAGAACCACCTACGGTTCCGGAAGCAACTCAAGACCCTCCTTTTCACTTCTTCTTTTTCTCTTCCTCTCCCCTGCTGATTTCCCAGACTTCTCCACCCACTGGTCACCTGGCTACCCTCTGAACTCTGGTCCAGGCTCCTGCATGTCCAGTTGCCCTCCCACTGCCCCCCGGGATCCCCCAGCACTTAAGGGTCTGTACATGCAACCCTACAGTCCCTTCTCTCTGCACTTATGAGCCACCTGCTAGCTGCACTTATTTAGATACCTGCACATCTCCTTCCCATCCACCCCCCGGTACTTCTCCTCTCCCTCTTCCCTGCACTTGCCTGATCTGAATGACACATGACCTAGTAAAATCGTTGTTTTGTCCTCTTTTTGTTTCTCCCTCCTTCCCTTATCGCGCCTAGAAACACTTGTGTACAGGCGCATTATAAATGCCATATCATATCATTAATATCTTCTCTACACAACTTTATCACTACACCAACACATATTTTCACTTGCAATATATAGTGTCTTTTATATTCCTAAATAGAAACACATTTAGAATACTCTCACCCTCTTGTTTATCATGTATGTATATTTCTTATCCTGTAGAGGTAATATGAACATTAAAAATGGTATAGTCAAACAATATACTGTTCTCAATATTAGTAATAAAGTACTTTAGTCGATACCCAGTACACTAATCTTCTATTAACTTCTAAAATATGAAACCTACCTACAACCAATCATCAATGTGCTTGTAGCCCTTGTGACACAGTGAACCTTAAATCATACACACATTTGTGATGCCGTGGATTGGCAAACCAGAGTACAGGTGAGGTTATATAAACCAACCTCTCAATGGCCTCTTAGCTTGAAAGGGGTAAATCGTCTGTCAGCAGTGAATGGCTTCTATGGGCAATAAACTAAGAACAACCTAAAAGCAATATACTACAGCCATGGATGGAAAGATTACAGATAAAGCATTTGAAATCCTCTAGAAAGGATTCCTTTCGGCTTTCCTCTGTGGTTAGAGGGAATCTGCTTATCCTGGCCAAAGAAGTATGAGGGGCAGTACAGGTTATATTTGGACACTGTGCCGAAACTCAGTACCACAATAAACTCAGTGTTTCACCAGCAAAGGGAAAGTTGATCGGCTAATCTACCAAAAATATGTCATGGTGTCTCTTATTGGTGTAACCATGGAAAAGTTAAAATTTACGTTTAAAAAATGGGTGAAAATAGCTTATTTCAGCCCCCAAAATATTGAAACAGTAAAAAAAATAGAATTTGGAAAAATTGGCAGTGGTAAATTTTAGTACCATGAGCAATTTACTGTCTCGGGGTCAAGGTATCTAAAACAGTTTGCTTCTTGTTTCCAAGGCAGCTCTGCAATTTAGTGTTGCCCCCCAGCAAACATTACAAATCAAAACAACTGGCTATTTTAGGCCCGTAGACTAGAATTCTAGCCTTTTACATTTTCTGCTTGCTTCTTTTACCCAAGTGGGTCACGTCTTATCAGATTGGTGGTCCTCCAGGCTCAGCCCCCTCAGGATTTGGTAATATAGCTGCTTAGTCCTTCCTGTGACAAGCCAGAAGAAGGACTCAGACCAGAGGAAATGTTTGAATGTAGTTTTATTTAAATTGCGAGAAAACGCCTCACTGACCCTACTACTAAAAGGGCGTTCCCTTCCGAAGTAAACTAAGGTGCTTGTCAACAGTCAAAATAAAAATAGTCCTCGGGCCAAACCTATCCACTAAACTGGCCCTACCACTTAGCAAATTAAATGATATAGGATGAATACCTGCACTGTTGGTTCTTCGCAAATGTATCTCCTGCTGTCCCATCAATCCTTCCTGGGTTTGGATCCGATGGTTAGAAGGAAACAAAAGTTCCACTCAAAGCAAACAGTTATTGTCAGTCTATCAAAAAAAGCTCAAAGTTCCTCAAAAACAAATACGTCCAAAGTTCTTTATGTGGAGGGCTATTTTCCTGATCCCTTTTCACCAACTTGGTCGATCTCTCCACACATTGACAAGCATTCGGGTGCGCATGTGCTCCCTTAATATATACGCTTCACTCTGCTTATTCTTCCACTTTGACTCCTTTGGGTTTAATTTACCCAAAATATGAATTGGCTTGTTAGGATTCCTGTGACCCATCTCTGCTACTGGTGCTCTTAGTTTTCTTGGGTCCCTGTGACCCTTGTGGAGGTTTATGCTGCTGTGGTTTCTCGCACGCCTGTAACCCTCTGGCTTGTCTCGTTCTATCTTGTCACTCTGCTTATTGGGCCACTGTAGTTCATTTTGGGTCCCCTGACCCAAAATCTCAGTTCTTTAGGTTTCCCTATGACACCTCCCTGCTTCGGGTTTGCTTAGGTTTCTTGGGTCCATTAGGCTGCTCAGGTTTTTCTGCCCCATAAATCTTTTCATTGCTCCCTTCTCTCAGGTCCATGTGACCCTTGGATGGGACTAGCGTAGTCCTTCTGTCTTCCTTGCTCTTCCTCTCATCTCTTCTCCTTCCTCCGATCTCGGCATCCCACGTACCTGCTGTGTTGCAGTGCTTGCTCCAGTTAGGGTCCATCTCGTAAGCAATGGCAGCGTTCTCCACAGTTTGCTGCTCTTCCACACTGGATATTAGGGGTCTTTGCGCTCTGCTCATCTTGGCTCATTCTCCCTTTGTCTGGCTCTCGGTCTCAGTGGAGGACCCATTCCTCCCTTTGTTCCTGAACTCAGCGTATGTTCTGTTTGCAGGCTCTGTGCCCACCACTTCCTGTATGTGGTCCCGCCTCCAGGTCCAGTTCGCTTCATGCAGCCTCTGCCGCTCAGGCCTTGTGCGCTTCCTCGTCTAGCAGACAGTGTTTCCCTCTGGCATCTTCCTCCTTCTGTGCTGCAGCCGGCTCCGCTGGTCTGCGTGGTTTCTCACCTTGCCCACCTTCTTTACGTCTTAGACTCGCCTCAGCATTGGGGTTTTTCTCCGCTATTCAAGGGTTGTTGGCTCTTTATTCCAGCTCCAGTATTCAGTAAGGGCTTATTGTTCACCACAGGTATTCAAGCATGTGGAAAGTCTGGCATTACCTTGAGCCAACCACATTGATGTATTGTCAGCGTTTTTTTGAGCCAAACACCTAGATGTATTGTCAGTATTACCTTGAACCAAACACATAGATGTATTGTCAGTATTTCTCAGCGTCATATAGGCAGATAATAACTTGTGTATAGGGACTTCCCCATGGAATGGTAGTCCTTGTCCTCTAAGGGAAGTTACTCCCCGTGAAGTCCCGCTTTCCCAAACCCCTAGGGAGGGTTTTGCTGAGCGGGCTCACCTCGCTAGCCTCAAAGGTGGCGGCTCCCCCTAGGGAAGAAGGGTTGAATTCCCTGGATCCGTCACATTCCCTTTCAGTTTAGTTTGTTCCACCCCTGTTTCCCTGTTAGCCATTTCAATCTGAATAGTCATGAGGTAAGTAGATCTATAGGGAAGGCTTGTAGTACATAAAGAAGGGGAGGTAAGAGGTTCATTTTCATTCATACTATCCTGCCTGTAAAATAGATCTCCAAATTACATCACTTATTCAAATCCTGATAGAGGAAAAAAGCTGGGACAATTATATTTCTATAAGAGATCATTGCTAGAGGTGATCTTACTACGTAAATATCAAATGTATTTACGCTCCCATGGAAATGTAAAAGAGAGTTTAAGGTAGGTAATCGTGTCCCCACTTTCAGTCAAATGTATGGTGATTTACTATAATTAACCTTATTCCCAGAGACATCCTGAAATGGTTTCAACTTGACAATAGTTTCAGGGAAAGTTCTCCTGGAGTCCCTTATCATAAAAAGAAATGGGCTCTAAACCAATTTTTGACAATACTGCTAAGTATCTCCAGTTAAGACGGTCAGATGCCTTCTCATTGACCAATGCCTAGAGGGCTAGTGAGGTTTCCGGATTGATTTGAGCTAAAGCCACAATATCCAGCACATGTCTCACATTATCAAATTATTGCCTTCAATAAGCAACTAGCCAGATGGGTTCGATAAACTTGGGCAGGCTAGGATTCAGATGCTTGGCCAAGACTTGCTTAAGAAATTTTGCGTTCAGATTCAAAAGAGCATTAGGCCATTAAGAGGCACAATAATTGATATTTATCTGGTTTCAACAGCAGTGGCGTGGTAGATTTGGCCATAGAACGGGTTATTGGTCCAGATTCTAAAACACTATTAAAAAGAGAAGTCAAGGAGCCAAGTATTGAATTTTTAAATGTTTTGTAGACTAAAGCTGTAAAACCATCCTGGGTCAGAGCTCCATTGTTAGAAAAAGGAGCTAATCACTGTGTTTACCTCTTCAGACGAAACGTAATTTTCAATTTTTTCCATATCTTCTCTGGGGGTTTGTGGAAGGTCAAAGATGTCTAAATTAGCTTGTACCTGTGAAGCATCTACAGGTTCTTCCCCATAAAGGGTTGAATAAAATGAGTAGAAAACTAGTAATTTATCCTGATCCTTAAAAAGAACATTGCCCGTGTTATCACTAGGAGCGTTATTAAATCTCCATCCCTTTCTGGCTCTTAATTTGTAAGTGAGAAGCCTAGCCACTTTATTGCTGTTGTTGAAGTAAATGTGACATATCGAATGCAACTCTCTCCCTGCTTGATCAGTGAGTATTAGGTGCAACTGACCCCTGAGGTCTGTGAGTTGGAGAACCATACTCGGGGAGAACAAGTAGCTTTCTCTTTTCTTCTCTAGAAACCCTATAACCAAGGTCAGTGCAGTTATATGTTTCCGCTTGTGCTCCTGAAGGTAGAGGATGAACTCCTAATCACCCCAGATATCACTGCTTTGCATGGCTCCCAAAGTGACTGTTGAGTAACCTCCCTGTCATTATACCTCAATCGCTTTGGCAGTTTATTCTTGCAATATCGGTAAATTCAGTCAGATAACATTAAGTGTCAGTCGGAACTCAACCTCTGAGCTTGGTTCTGAATCCGAATTACCATACAGATAGGAGCATGGTCTAATACAGTGATTTTATCTCAGGATGGGTAGAGTTCTCCAGCATTTTCTGTGAAACCGTGAATAAATCTATCCTGGAGTAACAGTTAAGTGGGATGGAGTAGAAGTTGAAATTGCGATCAGTAATTAGGAAATTCCTCCATGGATCTGAAAGAGACATTATTGCCATATGGTGACTTAAAGCCACAGATTCACATTTGGAATAAGGATAGTAACCACCAGATCTATCTATGAAGCTATTTTACATGACGTTAAAATACCCACCAAGAATATGTTTCCCCTCGGTGCATTAATTTCCTTTCAGAAATAACTTTGCACCAATGACAGCTGTGGCCTAATTGGTGACATACATCGAGCAAATGGTGATTGAAAATCATCCAATACTATCCTCAATTCCAACTAATTTCCCTTAGTGATTTCTAAAGGACTTATGCATTACCAAGGCAACGCCTGCTGGTATCTGAATGGCAACTCCCTAGACTTGAAAGAATGTGCTGACAATAAGCGTAGTAGAAATGGCTTATGGAAAGAATCTTTCGGTCATCTCCTTGAAGAAGCTGAGTTTCTTGAAGGAGGATAACATCGACTTCAGACCCCTCCAACATGGACCCCAAATTATTGACCATTTTGTGGGTGAAATAAGTCCTTTGACATTAAAATACAGCGATTTAACCTCCTACATATAAGATCAAGAATTCCAACTGCATAATGCTATCCATTGTAAAAAGAATAGTGTTTTCGAAAACATGGCACTTCATTATTTAATCTATTAAATGTAAGGCAATCCTAAAAAACGATTTAAGTAAACAACAAACAATTTTACAAAAAATAATCCACATCTTAAAACCTTGTTTTAACAACTTTCAATCTGCCCTGGCCTGAACCACCCTCCCCACCCCTGCATGACCCTCCCAAACCCTAAGAGCCGCAATATTGCTGTATTTGTGGCATAGTAACATTTTATGCTCAACAAAGAAACCTCAGCCTCTTTTCAGGCATAATATAAATTAAGCGTAAAGAATCACTGTGGTTTTCAGCCATAAAAGTGGCATTACTCCGCCAGCTAGTGGACTCGTGTATAAACTCTATTCTGCTGTCAACACTCCTTTTGCATCTTATTTGCATTCTGTTCTCTTCCAGTGGGCACTCTATTTCATCTCCAACAACTGTGAGGATGGAACAGCATCATTAGAATCTTTGGGTCACTCTGGTCCATACCATATATACTAAGGACTTCTTCTTTAGATGTAACAGAAAAGGTTTTATTTTCCGAGACAAAACATGAATTTAGAGGCTTGACCCCAATGACAAGCAATTTGTTTACAAAGCTGTTCTCTGATTGGCTTTATTTCTCTCCTTTTGGCCAAGGTATGAGAGAACAAGTCTTGGAATAAGTGCAATGTGGAGTCTCTAAAAGTAATGGTGTTCTTTTTTAATGTCTCTGCTTAAATGTGCTTCTTGATCTTATAAACATGTACCAAAGTCAAGACGTCTGCAATTAAGCCTTTTTGTTGATGAAGGGCGGTGTAAACATAATGTGTCGGACCTACTGAATTTGTGGTTGTTTGGCATTGTACAGGATATATGATATGATATGATAGGTTATTTATAACACGCTTAATACCCAGAGTTTTCTAAGCATGGACCCGGGGGGTCGAACCTGTGTTGCTCTGTGTCGTCTTGTTTCCAAGGCGTTCACGTTGCCCCTGAGCTATCCTGCCAAGACCAATATCATGAAACAAGTCACTGACCTATTCTTCAAGCTTTTCTGGGATTACTGTAAGATGAATTCCGCACATTTTAATGTTGTTCCTCCCTGAGCAATTTTCGGCTTCTTCTTGCTTGTCTCTTAAAAAAACAATTTGGCCTGTGAGATTCAATATTCTGTTATCCAGTAATACTTGGTCGACAGTCAATTTAGCATGATTAGCCTCTGTTTCCCCCAGGCTGTGCTCCAATGCCTAAACATTCTTGGCTACGCCTGGTTTCGAGGAAAGATCAGGCCTTAGAAAGGCAATGTCTTGTTTCAGAGCTTGGGTAAAGGATTGTACGTCCAATTTAGTGGCTATCAATCAATCAGATTGTGAAGAATCCACAGGCTACCACATTGTCAGGGCTGGTTAAGATTTGGAGGGAACATCACCCAAGGAACCATGGCTTACACTCAACAAGGTTTTGATATTTTGAACCATTCTCTTCTGTTTAGTTTTATTGGACTGCGCTGAGGTCATCGGCCCCTTGCCAACACCCACAGATCTGCTCTTCCCAACAACCTCAACGCCTTTCTCAGAGAGAAATCTATAGTCTGCTCCAGTCCTCCTGTTGTGAGACCAAGTGACTTGAGTCCATTCTGAAGAAACCCTTAATATGTCATGTTATTGATATTTATACCATGCACCGCTGCCATTTTCATGGTCTCCAGAAGCTTATGTGGATCTGAAAACTAAGATTAGGGGGCGAGAGAGAGGGAGGGAGAGGGAGGGAGGGAGAGGGAGGGAGAGGGAGGGAGAGGGAGGGAGAGAGAGGGAGAGAGAGGGAGAGAGAGGGAGAGAGAGGGAGAGAGAGGGAGAGAGAGGGGGAGAGAGGGGGAGAGAGGGGGAGAGAGGGAGGGAGAGGGAGGGAGGGAGAGGGAGGGAGAGAGAGGGAGAGAGAGGGAGAGAGAGGGAGAGAGTGGGAGGGATAGGGAGAGAGAGAGAGAGAGAGAGAGAGAGAGAGAGAGAGAGAGAGAGAGAGAGAGAGAGAGAGAGAGATTTTGCTATTTAGTTTCAGTTTGGAAAAACAGTTACTGTGTGCTGCGTTTGCCTCTAGATGGCATTGGTTTGGTGTTTTGTTGAGTGAGTATGGATGGGGTTGTTTTGCGAGTCTGTGCTGTAGTGTTGCAGGTTTAGTGTATTTTGATTGAGTGCAATGTCAGAGGGAGGTGACACATTTTTTCTGTGTGATTTCAAGTTGGTGCTTTGATAGAGGTTGTGTGTTGTATTTGGTGGTTGAGCAATGTGTTTGTAGGAAAATAGAACGTTTTAGTAGGGTTAGTGGTGAGAAGGTCTGAGTGTCCTTGTAGATTACATTGATTAGTTTAGGCTGAAATTCCTTTATATGGTGGTTTGCGATATTATGCTTACATTTTTGTTAAGTGTTTTTTTGGTTTAACGTTTAAATCCTTTACACGACCATTATAGTATTGGTTGGAAAATAAACATTTTATATAATCACATTTTAAAACATAAAATCACAATTCATTTTGATATACTTCTAATAAATCCATGCTTCGCTTATATATATTATTGCAATATCTTTCTTACACATGGAAATGTTATTAATAATAACAAAGTAATATTACAGTCTAATGCCATTTTAAATGACTATTGCATTTCATACATTGATAGAATCATTATACAATTATGCCATTTAAAAATATAGATGGGAGTGTGTAAATGAGTTGCATTTTTATAATGTGTTTAAGAGTTCCCTCAAGTATACTCGGCCTCAAGAATAAACAGCCAAAGCTATTTTCCAATCATGAAAGACTACTGCAGTGATTACTAGCGATTCAGCTGAGTAAATAGTTGACCAGAATTGGTTACAAATGTTCCATATCCCTTTCTGAATTGGTCTTAAAGGATGGCACAGTTAATTAGGACATGGCAAGGTGTTTCTATTTTACATTTAAAAAATAAAAAAAATTATTTGCAATTTTTAGTTTGTACACACTTTTATCACAATGTTACTTCCCTTATAGTTCCTAATGAAAAAAGAAAAAGAAATGTCTTTTGCTTTATAAAAACATTATGGTTCCCTGGGTACCACACTTTCTAAGTTTCTTTCAAAATGTCATCTATAAAGTCAACAATTGCACAGGTTATCTTCGTGTTGTAACCTGATATCACCCGAGTCCACCATTCGTCAAGGTTTTCATTTAGTGGAAATGAAAATCCCAAATGACATGTCCTTTGGGCCGTTATTGCGCTACATGTTACGGTCAAATGATAGTGATTCTATGTCCTTTTTACAATAGCTTCTTTTCTTAGCCAGCGCATCTCTTTGGTCTTTAATGCATTTAGTCGTAAACGCAAAAACTGATCTCAATGATGGCGAGATGGGCATTTTACTAGGTATTTTGGTTGTACATCTAGTGTGTTTGTTATGCTCCCAAGTGGGAGGGCAGTACGCAGAGTCGCTCTTTTTTCTAAATTGGAAATCCAACTCCGCGTTTGGAGGCGTTTCTTTTCCAATTGTGGATGTTTTTGAAGTGACTCTTTGTCAATATCGGTAGCCACAAGAATTTGGTCTATTTTATTGGCCCAAACTTTCAGCATGTTTGAA
This sequence comes from Ambystoma mexicanum, assembly GCF_040938575.1. Classification (NCBI taxonomy): domain Eukaryota; kingdom Metazoa; phylum Chordata; class Amphibia; order Caudata; family Ambystomatidae; genus Ambystoma; species Ambystoma mexicanum. Next base: position 649,179,095 of record NC_090936.1, read on the forward strand.
TTGCTCCCGGTTTGGGATGACTTAAACATTTTGTATGCAGGTTTACCAGGATATTCTCTAATTTCACGTAGGGTTGCACAAGCTCTCCAGACTGTTGCACTATTTAGCAAGTTAATTGCCACTTCATGTCGCAATGTCGTCATTGATATGTGACGTGGAAGTCTCAGCACTTTGCGCCAAAACATGCCTTCGAAAAGTTCCCAAAATTTGAAGCTAAGGTTCCATGCTGCTTCAGCCCCGATGTTATTGCTGGCAATACTTTATTTTGATAGAACATTAGTAGCGGCTAGAATGAAAATTTGCCGTATTCATTATGCAGTTTCAGGCCTTGTAATGCATATGTGGTCATTCGACTTCTCAGATCTTGATACCATGGCCATTCTCGGATTGATGTACTGAAGATAATTCCGATATACCGTATCGACAAGGTTATCTCGATTTGGTCTTCTGCAACATGCCATCTGAAATTTTTGTTTTTTGATCCTTTTAGAGGTGCTATCTGTATTATTTTGGTTTTGGAAGTGTTTATTTCGAGGTTGTTCTTTGTCAAGTAAATGTTTAGTTTTGCCAACAAATGCTGTAATTCTATTTGGGTCCGGTCTGCTAACACCAGATCGTCTGCATATATGATGCAGTTAATCGGTTGATCATTTATTTTCGGTGGAAAGCACTTGACGTCTTTCAAGTCGGCTGGCAGGTCGGAAATGAACAGTTTAAATAACAGGGCAGCAAACGGGCAATCCTGTTTTACGCCCTTTGAGGTCAATATTGGCTTTGTCAAATCACCCACGTGGTTCAACCGAATTCGGATGGATGTTCTTTTGTGCAATGCTCTTATAGGGTTCAAGATGTCTACAGGACATTTCCAGGATAATAATTTCTGCCACAGCAGGTGCCGATTTATTTTTTCGAACGCTTGCCGCATGTCCACAAACACAAGGAAAAGATTTTTGCTTCCACTTCGAGTCTCCAGTTTTAAAAGGTTTAGTAGCAAGTTGACTTCTGTCCCTCCACCTTTTGTAAACCCCGTTTGTCGACAATCGCCTATCTCAACTTGTGTGGCCCATGAGGCTAGTTTTATTTGTAGAAATGAGGCGAAAATGTTGGCAATCGTGTCAAGCAAAGCGATTGGGTGGTAGTTTGCTGGATCATCCCGTGGCCCTTTTTTGTGGATTGGGACGACTACCGCAGTTAGCCAAGATGGAGGGACCACTTGCCTAATTGATATTTTTCTGAATAGAATTTTTCGATAAACCGCACCCACCTTTCAGGCTCTTGTTTTAGCATCACATTACTGATGTTGTCTGGGCCGGCTGCCCTCGAGTTTTTTAAGAGCTTAATTGCTTGTTCGATGTCGGAGCAAGATTCAGCAATATTCCATTGTTTGCTGTTAAACTCCTGAGTTTCCATTTGCTCATCATGATGGTCATTGAATAATTTGAAGAAGTGGCTTTCCCAAGTGTTGGGAGCCACTTCGTTATTTAGTGTTGGATTACTTTTTGTGTTACCAGAATTTAGAATTGCCCATATTTCACGTGTGTTATGTTTTTGGAACAATTCTAATATTGCTTCTGCACGTTCTTGATCTCTTAGACTAGCAAATGATTTGACCCAGTTTCTGTAACGTTGGCGTCGGTGTCAATTTGTTCATTGAGCGTGTGGTTCTTCGCTTTACGGAGATTTCTTATATCTCGCAGAAGAGATTTTTTTTCTAAGGCTAGCAGTCTACTGCATTTATGTTGGTGTTGGTGAGCAGCGATTCCTTTTGCATTCATTTTCACTAAACATTTCTTTAACAAGGGAACATAATTAATGTCATGTTGTGCCGTGTGTGTTCCAAATGTATCAGTTAGATTACCAATCTGGGACCCATTTTTCCAGAGTCGATTTCCACTTGCATTTATAGATACATCATCAGTATATTTTAACGATGTCTGCGGACACACCTCAATCCATGTCAATTTTATCGGATTATGATCACTGCTGCTTACTGTTATGATGTTTAGGTTTGTCACCTTTTCAATTAGGTTTTGTGACGCCCAAATATAATCAAGCATTTTGTGGCACTGCTTTTGGTGCCATGTGGATTAGCGGGAGTGTCACCCTGTATGTGCCCATTCAGCATTACACAGTTTCGGCTCTGCATTGCAGAGTGCCACAATTTGGCTTCAAGCGCCAGGTCTTCAAACGGTATCGGCTTTTGGTTTTGACAAGACTTGTTCGGCGCAAACCATGTGTTATTTGGGTCGCCACAGATTATAATTTCCAGGTTTTGGTCCGACGTCAGTTGTGGGTCGATCATGGAGGTCACGGAATCGACATATTTCGAAGCGCTGATCATGGCAGAGTTCCAATAGATGTTTATCGGCAAAAGCTTGGGTTTTGCCATATTCTCTTTGCTTGAGTGGTCGATTAAGGCTCCTTGGACAAAAAGATTTGGATTGGGTAATTCTTTTACAGTCCGATCTAGTGAGTTTTTTATCAACATGAGAAGGCCAGAGAAAGGGCGCCCTTTATGATTTTTTCCGGCAGAATTGAGCAGAATCGTATAGCCATCTCTTATGGGTGAGTCTCGAAGCCATGTTTCTTGTAAACATAGCGCAAAGTTATCCTTTAAGTTAACTGGGAAATTATTCAAGAAGTGTACAAAGCCCCTTGTATTCCATGAGATCAAGTTCTGCAGCTTGACTCGTGGTTCCTTGCATATCTATTTGTGCTGACTCTTACAAGGGACTCTCTGCTTTACATTTAGTTCTTCTGGTCGTTGGTCGTTTCACAGAAAATTGTTTCCTCAACGTCTCTCTTCTTTGTTCATTACGAGTCAGTGATGTGAAGGTGTCTTTAGAAGTGCTGTCTGCTTCCATCTCGCCATATGGTTCTAAGGACAACTCAAATCCATAGAATAGCAAATCATCCTTTGCATCCAGGAATATTCTCCTAACCGCTTTAGAATTTATGTGCAGCAGCACTTGATCGGAAGTTCTTTCAATCGCGTATTCCACACTTTTTATGTCATCAGAAATGACTGTTCGTAATGCTGGTATGCATTTAAACAGCTTCATTATAGTCCCACGATTTAAGTTAACCTTGAGATCATCTGAAAGAATATTTTGTAGTCGCAGTTTAACTTTTATACCTTCATTGCCATATTGCCGTCTTGATGGTGACTTTGTGCTTGCTTTGGAAACTTTGTGCTTCTGCAGCAGCATAAATTTCGGATTTATCTTACAATGTTCTATTGCATTTGTGTCTTTTATTTGCAATGAGTTCCTTGACATGTCTTTGTGGCGCGGAGAAGTTCATTTTGAGCGTTTGTCTTTTGAGTTATGTTTTCCTTCTGAGTTGTCGAGTTTCGTTGGTACCTTTTGCAGTGTTGGGGCACTTGATTCATTTGTCTGGTCGTCTGAGTATGTTGATAGATCGCATAGATCAGATATCGTGGCAGATCTTAGAGACTCCTGGTGCTCAGACTCTACTCTTCGACATTTCCTTGGGTTTGTTCTCTGTTTTATAAATGGGCCAGATGGTAGTTTATCAGAGTTGGTTTTTTCATCTTGTGTTCCGGCAGTTCTTTTATGCATCTTTCTGGGTTCAAACACTGGAGTCTTAGTCAGCGTTGTCAGATTTCTTATGAATGTCTTAGCATTCTGGCGAGTCGACTTCTTTGTTTCTTTGTTAAGCTCTGGCAAGTGCATCTCTCTTTTTAAGTTTGCAGTGATTACCTTTTCTTTTTTTTTGTTGGCGTTCAAGTTGCCAATTTTTGCTGGCCCTGTAAAGATTCCAAAGGAGGAGAAAGGATTAATTATCACTCCTTTGCTTGACCCAAAGGGTTCTTCAGTTTTGTTTGTGGAAGGGAGCAATAATCCATCACCCGTGGCACCTTTATTTTTCTCATGTGGTGAATTCGTTATTATGTCTTTACTGTTAGTACATTTTACTTTTTGTAACCATTCTTTGTGACATTTTTTGGTATTTACAGTTTTATTAGTAGTTTTATTTGTTGGGCTCTCTTTGCGCTCACATTGATTAACATTGTTTGTAGTTGCCATTGTGATTGTAACCGCAGGATATAATCCAGCGGGCGATATGGTTTGTGTATGACCGGTTTCTGCTAAACGTGCCTCGTTATTTGAAGGATTCAACGAGATCTTAGCACCTGTGATCATACATGAACATTGATGTTGTATTGTTTTGTTAATCTCGTTTTGTTACATCCATTGTATGGATTCAAATAATGCGGCCATCAGATCGTCTTTGGTTGATTGGTCTTTTTCCATTTGCTCCTTGTGAAGCGACTGCTAGCGCGCGGATTGCTTTGCTTCCTTCTCGATCCTTAACTGAAGGAACCTGATAAACTCTTCGATGGTAGCTAATTTTGAAAAGGCATTAGTCATCAAAGTTGTTTGGTTAGCTAAGGTTTCCTGTAAGGATTGATATAGTTTGATGAATGGGGTTAAAGTCATGGATGAAGCTGCCAAAACATTATTGTAGATTTGAATTGCTGCTGCAGTTGATGAATTAGATTTAACTCCGCTCTCTCTGTTGCGGTCGCCATCCGATTCCGGCGACAAATGGCTATCTTCTTGTTCACTTTGCGCCTCTTTGTTTTTGTGCTGTTGCCAGGATTGTACTATTTTAGGCAGGTTACGCGCAGACACTGGGTGGTCGACAAGTTTTGTTTCCGGTTTTTTCTTCTCCGTGAATTTTGTTATTGGAGTGCTGGTGATTGCTTGTCGTCCAACATCAGGGCTGCTCTTTTTCCCTACAGTTTGCATCTGCTTTTTCGCCTCTTGTTTTTTTTTCTGCTCAAGTTGAAAACTTGCACTTAGTTTTGCTTCAACATCGAGATAGTCGGCTTTTTGTCTTTCTGTCAGGCGGGAGTCACGCCCCGCCTGTTCTATTTGCAACCTTCCCCTTTGGCTTGGAGCAAAGTTACAGTTGAACTTTGTCGGGAATTCTGTCGGGTTTTCTGTCGGGATCCATTGTGGGTCACAGCTTTGAACCAAAACTTTGCGATTAGGCTCCAGGTTATTTATATTGTTGGTTGGTATAGCCATTTTTGGGTCTTTAGTTTTTGTGTCCCTACTATGATTCAGAGATCCATCTGCCTGAGAATCTGCGTTTTTGTAGGTTTTGCGAAAAACGTTGTCAGTTTTGTTGCAGTCTGACGCTTGTATATTTGTTACGTCCAAGTTTGCTTTTTTTGGTTACACTTCGGTGCGGGATACATTGGGGACAAAGGTCGTGCTTTCGTTATTTGTATTATCCTTTGTGTTATTTGAGTGATTTATAGCATTCAAGAGTTCCAGATCTGTCACCTCAAAAGGTGAAATGAATAGTGCTGGATTTATTTACTGTGTTGACATTCAGTGGAGAATATACAGGCTGGCTTAGACCTAAAAGCGGTTGGGTTTCAGCATGCTTTGGTAAAGTTAATAGTTTACATATTGATTTTTTCTCGTTTGGACCAGAGTGTCGCACTAGTTTTTCCAAAAGCCCTGCTGCCTTAGCTGCTAGAGTGTATAGAGATGGCATTTGTGCCTGTGTTTTTGGAAGAATGAAATTGAAATTCGGGATCCCGTCTACGGACTGAGTTTGAGCCGAAACATTAAGCGGCTTCGTGCTGTTTTCACAGTCATTCAGTTGGCTTACCTTGGTTTTCGGATCTACTGGTAGTGCTCTGGTCCACGGGTTTAGTTGCCGGCGTTGCTGCAGAGTTTTCCCCCTTGTTTGTGGCCCAACGTCTGGCATCATTCTCTGACAGCAGTTTGTGAGCGTATGAATGGGTCTGTGAAATGATCCTTGGCAAGGAGGAGCAGGGGATGCCGTCAGCGTACAGCGCGCATCAAACAGCCAACAGTCCAAGTCACGCACCCTTTACTGATGCAGGCTTTTACATTGACACAGTTAACATACTTTAACTTCAATAGGAATATTCTTCCAAGCTCCCCTGTATTCCAAAACGGCAAGTATGTTTAAGCGAAGATACAATATGAAGGGCCTGAGATCTTTATCACAGTATTTTGTCAAGTAGCAACACACGGTATGCCAGGCACAAAGCTCTGTTTTGAATAAGTTACATACCTCTTCTTGTTTGAGAGCTTCGTCAAATTAGATGCTTCTGAGATGTTTTCTCAAGCTCACAATATACCATATTACAGTGATTATAATTGATATTATCCGCATATAACTTACACCGCTATATTTTCCAGTGCGATAACATAGAGGTGAAACCTAATTCACATCTTAAAGCTTCATTCGGAATCTCTCTAAGGAGTCCCAGTAATGAGCAGAGAATCTTTCCCTACACTCTGTCTAGCCATAGAACAAAGCGTTATGGGAGTGCTTCAAGGCCATAAAGAATGCTCACACATAGCTTGAAGATTTCCAAATAACCTTCGACGGAGTCACCTCCTTGTCTAGTAATACAAATCTTAATGACCTGCCATTTCTTTACTGTTTTTAAAGGGAGAATGTTGTCAAAACACAGAATTGACAGACGAGTCATAATGGGCATGCCCAGGTAAGTGTAAGTATCACATACCTCCAAGGATTCTACGCCCATTTTCCATTTATAAATCTTTTGTTGCATGTTCATTTGCCCAGTATCAGTCTTTTTCAGATTAACTTCCAATTGGTTAGTTGCCGCAAATCGTAGACAGCGTCCATTGACCTTTGCAATCCAATTGGAGTGCAGTCTTATCAGGACTGTGTCATACGCATAGGAGATCCATGATTCAGACTCAGAGCTGATTTTTGGGGGATAATTACAGTTAACAAGCAATACCTCATCCAGGTCCGCAACATCGAGATTGAAAAGCAGGGGGTGCTAGGTAACAACGCTGTTTCAAAGCTCTATTTGTTGCAATGGATCGAGATACAAGCCCGTCCTGGGCCAGCCTTACAACCACAGAGATATCAGTATATAGCAGTTTGATAAAATACAGTGTGACAGGGTCAACATCCCAGTTTTTTAGCTGTTCTCATAGCCTCGTTCGTGAGACAGTCAAAAGCCGCAGCATAATCGATGTACCATAAGTATAATGTCCTGTCTGGGTGGCGACAAGTTTCAGCTGTTAAATATTGCAAAGTCCAGACATTATGTATAGTACTGCGCCCTGTCCTGAAGCCAGTTTGCTGACTTTTTAGTAATATGTTTTCTTCTACCCACTTATTCAACTGGCTCAAGAGTATTGAAGAGAATATTTTACTGCTCGAATTGAGCATTGTGGTTAATCGAAAATTACAGGGATCCAATCTGTTTCCCTTTTTAAAAACGGGTATCAGAATGGATTCTCACCAGCTCTCCAGGATTACGCCCTGTCTGTATGTGAACAAAAATAAACTGTGTAATAGCTGGGCACAGAATTGTTTTCAATTTGTTTTATTAAGTCATTGGCCATACCATCAGGCCCTAGATGGCTTTTTTTATTTTCATACGGCTAAAACATAACCTTTGACATACCATATTTTAAACAATAAAACAAAAGGTTCAAGGTAAAAAAAATAAAGAAAATGGAGAAAAGTAAAAAGAAATATAAATCTCAAGTAATTCATAAAAAAATACATAGAACATATCCAATTATTATTCCAAATTCAAACTAGTTATACATTCCACCACTGCTAAAACGATCATGGTTGTAGCCCCCGATAAACGGGTATTCCAGAAAACCTCACATTCAATAGACACACCTGAATACACACACTTTTTTTATTGTTATAATATTTTTTATTGATTTTCAACATGAAAGGCATTACAAACAACTAAACCAACAATTAATTTCCTTTCATTCGAGTAAAAGCCCTCACATCCCCAACAATTCTGCAATGTTTCACATATTTGGCATTAAATAACAGTGTTAAATACAAAGTATATAGTGCAATATTTCTTCAGTAAATTAATCGGGGGTAATGAGAGAAAGGGAGGGGAAAGGGGGGGAGAAAGAGAGGGAGGGGAAAAAAAAGGTTAAGTTCATTGGGTCAGTTATCTCTCCTTTAGCTGATCAGAAACATGAATTCATTAAGCAATATCAGGTATCAAGAGTTCATAAACTTGACTAACATTGGTGCACATTCTCTATCAAAAGTGCATGAGTGCGGGGCTAACAGTCTATAGTCGAATCAGGAATTCATGAAATGCTTCAGGAGTTGTGGTTGGAAGAACATGTGTTCTTTATCAGAAACAAAGTCTAGGAAAGGGCGCCAGGCCCTCTGGAATCTCGAGAGTTTTCCTTCCACCATTGCCGTAAGCTTTTCTAAACCCAACAATTCCCATATTTTCATCCACCAGTAGGCGGGCCCTGGTAATGCGACCAGCCACTAGTAAATGTGAAATCAAAACTGCTTTATACCCTGACATAGGGACTTCCCCTAGCAGGAATATCCTGGGGTCCATGGGGAGCAAGGAGCCAGTGATTTCTTTAATTTTAGACCACACCTCCAGCCAATAGGACTGGATGATCTAGCAATGCCACCACATATGAGCCATATCCCCTCGTTCGCCGCATCCATGCCAACATGCATCCGGATATTTCGGATTAATGGAGTGGAGTCTGCTGCTGGGGGGGGGGGGGGGGAGTACCACCTGAAACTCATTTTTATGGCATTTTCTTTTACTAGAGTACAGCGAGAACTGGTCTGAGTTCGGTGCCAGATCCTCTGCCAAGAATCCTCTGGAATCTCCAGGCCTAGCTCTCTCTCCCAAGCTTTCATGTATGGGAGCTTCTCATCTATTGAGGCTTTTTCTAACAATTTATAACACAGCGAAATCCTGCGGGACTGCTGACCTTCAAGAATTTTAAGTTCGATTCCCAGAGGGGCCCTTCCAGCTGCCCTGCGAATGTCTCTATTAGTAATCCAATGGCGTAATTGTATGTATCAAAAGCGTTCCGTCTCCGGGAGATCAAACCTTTCCCTGCATTCCTGGAAAGTTAAAGGTTCTTGATCAGCATATAAATCTCTCAGGCGCAAGGGTTTGTCTCGGTATCAGATCCGGAACGCTGAAGGTATAAGGCCTGGAGTGAAAGCCGGGTTCTGAGTGATGGGGGGATAGTGGCCCCAGACCCGATGGAATGCCCCTCTGCGAACGCGCTTTGTCCCAACTCTGGAGAGTGGACAAGGTGGTTGGCAATGTCCGACCCCTATAATTACGCGCCTCTTTTTGGAGGAATGGAAAGTGAGCCAGAGGAAGTGAAGCAGCTGCCTGCTCGATCTCTAACCATTTAGGAGGGTCCGGCGAGTTACCCCAAGAAAGCATCATCGCCACTTGTGCAGCTCTATAATAGCGCGGTATCGAGGGAAAGCCCAACCCTCCCATCATCCTCCCCCTTGTCAGGAGTTTACTAGAAATACGGGGCTTCTTCTTCTTCCAAATAAACCGATATATCTCCTTTTGGAGGTTTATGAGTTCAAATTCAGGGATGGCAATTGGCAAAGAGTGGAAGCCTAACCATGACATTTCCTGGGAGTCCCATCACTGTAACCACCCCCTTAACTCTACAAACAAGGGGGGGATATTTGCCCGTAAAGACCTGCATATGTTGGAGTTAACTTTACCCCCAAATACGAAATCTCTGTTGGGGACCAGGGAAAGTTTGTCATTGTTCGTATTTCATTTAGCCTATTAGGGTTCTCAGACAGAGGCATACCCATAGATTTAGCTGGGTTTACCTTGAAGCCAGATATCGTGGCAAACTCGTTTAAAAGGTTCAGGAGGAGGGGAAGCGTGCGGGGGGAATCTCTCAAAAAGCAGAGCAAGTCATCCGCATATAGCGTGATTTTATGGGATTGTCCCTCCACCTCAAATCCTAGGATACCCGGGTGTAGTCTAACGTGCCGAGCAAAAGGCTCCATTGCTAGGGCAAAAATTAGCGGGGACAAAGGACAGCCCTGTCTAGTACCTTTGGCTGCCCTAATTAGCGGAGTCCAATTTTTATTGACCTTGGTCGAGGGAATCTGGAAATTTGAGAGTATTAATCTGGAAAACTTCGGCCCAAATCCAAACCCCTCTAGTACTATTTCCAGGTACCCCCAAGAAATACTATCAAATGCCCTGTGGGCATCCAGGGACAGCAGTGATAAATTACCTGGGATCTTCGGAGCGAGGGCAATTAGATTAATGGCACGGCGTACATTATCGTAGGTGGACCGATTGTGTATAAAACCTGTCTGGTCATTATTTATCAGCGACGGGAGGACCGAATACATACATTTTTAAAACTAATTTCTTTTTTTAAAATTTCTTTTTTATTGGGTTTTCAAGGTTACAACGAAATTAAAGTCAACTTTCCCCTCCTAAAACTCCCCCCTCCCTATCTCCCTTACCCTATTTCCATAACTCTCCCTCCGCATAGTACACTGGACATCCAAACAATATACATTTCACAAAATGTCCAAAATACACAGATTCTGTGGGCAATATTGTTCCATATAGTTAGCCTGCTCCCCTTGAATCGAGTAGGTAGCCCATTGCAAGGATACAAAATTCCAAAGTTTATAATAAGTCTTTGATATTTGGTGGGTCCAGCGATTTCCAATTCTGAGCCAGCACCTCTTGTGTTTTGGCCAGACTGCAGTGTCTGGTTGAGCCATACCTAGCAAAGTTTCTTTGAGGCTTCTCTCTGTTTTGAAATCAAAACTTTTTTTCATATCCCCTGCACCTCCCTCCAGTATTGACTTACTTAGGACAGGACCACCAAACATGTAACCAATCTCCTCTCCCCCCGCACCCCTGCCAACAAGGAGCAGAGACTGACAGGGTAATCATATGCAAACGTTCAGGGGTGTAATGCCATTGTAACATTAGTTTAAACCAAAATTCCTTAATCTGTATAGATCTAGTCATTGTTGGGATATCGAACCATAACCGAGCCCAAGCGTTATCTGTTGATGTATAACCCAAAGTCTTTGCTCAAGCCTGTTGATATGTTGATATCTTTGTCGGGGGTTCATCTTGCTCAAAAGGAGTATGTTTTCTTATAGCCGCAGACTTATTGGATGGAGCCATCAACCAATGGCGAACCTGGAAATATTTAAAATGTTGACTTTCCTGAAGGCCAAGCTCCTCTTTGCAGAGAGAAAAGGATTTAATATCTTGTCCCAAAAACCTATTTCTACATTTTGTAAAACCAGTTGCTTTCCATTTGGAAAAAGAGTTTACCCTTATCCCAGGAGTAAATTGTGGGTTCGCAAACAAGGGAATGAAAGGGGAGGGAAATGAAGTGATGCAGTACTGCTTAATCGACTGATCCCAAATTTCTTCCACCAGTCCGATTTCGCTTTGGTGTATGTTCTGGGTCTACCTATCTTAGGCAATCATAATATCTCTCCCATTCTAGACCCTACTATAGTTCTATCCATCTGGTGCCATCTCTTATTAGAATCACCCCCAAACCATTCCTTATCACTCGCAGCTGTGATTCATGATAATATTCCCTAAAAATGTGGAAGTCCTACTCTTCCCCTCTTTGGGGGAGCATAAACGATTTCAGTGCCACCCGGGACTGCTTGTTATTCCATATAAACGTTCATATTATTTTGTAAAGTGTACGAAAAAAGGCGGACGGGATCTCGGATCGGAAGAGCCTGAAAGAGATATAAAACTTTAGTCAAAATTACCATTTTGATCGTGTCTATCCGACCTAGCCATAATACCATCAGAGAGGATCAAGACTGAAAAAGCTTCTGAATTTCCGCATCAACGGATGGAAATTGGTGGAACATAGTTCCCCCAGTGAACTTGTAATATTTATGCCTAGCACACAAATACCATCCTGGTTCCAACAAAGCTGTAACGCTTCAATTGCTCTGTGCAATTCAGTTTGTGTAAGTCCAAGATTCAAAATTTCAGACTTAGTAATGTTGATTTTTAGGCCAGCTATGTTGCCAAAATGTTTTAACTGAGTCAGTGGCACCGGCAAATAATCTGTTGGATAAAAAAGCACAAGCAGCATATCGTCTGCATATGCCATCAGCTTATGCGTGTCGCTCCCAAAAGATATGCCTTGTATAGAATCCAAGTGACGAATTTGCGACAATAGTGGTTCTAGCTGTATTGCATATAGAAGAGGTGATAGGGGACACACCTTTTTTCGTGCCTCTATGGAGGAAAACTTGCAGGGATAACTGATCGTTTATCAGAAATCTGGCTGTAGGAGTCACATAATTGGCTCGAACCATCACTAAGAACCTAGGGCCAAAACCCATAGCAGTTAAGAGTGTTAAACAAAAAAGACCATTCGACGCAATCAAATGCTTTTTCAGCATCTAGCAAAACCAATATTTCTTTGTCCTGCTTTTTAGACACTTTTTCAATTAGAAGGCAAATTCGCCAGATGTTATCATGGGTTTGTCTACCTTTTATAAATCCCATCTGACGTGGGTGCATAGGATCGGGCATGTTCTTTTTAAGTCGCTTAGCGAGAATTTTTGTATATATTTTTGCATCTATATTGATGAGGGCAATCCGGCGGTATGACACACGTTTTAACAGATCTTTCCCTGGTTTGGGAATTAGAATAATTTTGGCCTCCTCCATTGAATTTGTTATTTTATCCATCTTAGCAAAGGAATTATAAAGATCAGTTAATATCAGGACAGGAGTTGATTGACATTTTTTATAAAAGAAGGCAACATACCCATCCGGTCCTGGTGATTTATTTATAGGAAGGCTAGTTATCGCCTGCCTAACCTCCTCCCCGGTAATATCGTTATCTAAAAGTGTTCTGTCTGCCTCTGAGATTTTTTCCAGAGGGGTATCTAACAAATATTTCTCTTGTAGGGCATTGTCTGGTAAGTCTGATTCATATATGGTTGTATAAAATGCCTGAAATTATGCCGCCATTTCTTACGTCGAGGTTACTGTCTTTCCTGTTGAATCTTCCTCCCCTTGAATTATCTGAGCCACCCTTTTCTGTTTAAGTTGTCTAGCTATAAATGTGTCTGCTTTATTAGCTTTAATATAAACCCATTGCTTTAAATACAATACACTTTTTTCTGCTTGCTTGCTGCATATTAAGTCCAGTCTTCCCCTAGCACTTCCAGTACTGTCTTTGGAGTTTCATTGATGTATCTACCTCCATTTGTCTTAAGGTGTTCTTTATCTCAGCCTCCAAGTCTATTTCAAGCTCACATTTTAGCTTCCCCATGTGCGCTTGTATTGCAATAAACTCCCCTCTGATGGTTGCCTTTGATGCATTTAAAAATAAAGAGGTTATGGCTGGAAGGTTTAAAATGAATCTTTACCACTGGCATTGCTCTGGGCAACCCTCCAGACCATCGTTCTTCGCCTGCCAAGCCATTACAGAAGGGGAAAGACCATATGCAAATCAGGCTTGGCCCCACCCCAAAAGGGGCAGTCCAGCCCGAACTGCTAGATCACATCCCTTCTGCACGAGACCACAAGCATCCCCAAACATGTTTCGACCTCATCAGTGAGGAGTAGCTTGAGTCTCTAGGCCCAGCAGGCACGGGACCCACATCTGTGTTACGCTCACCTGGTACCCACAGGGGCGTTGATCGGACCCGGACAGCTGCGGTCTCCACCAACGTGATGTGTAGTGCCGAGATGACTGTCTGGACTGGCCCGCCTATCTCGTCTGCTTGATCCGTGGAAGTATTCTCCTGCAAGTGGAGAAAGGGATTTAGCCACCCGTGGGATGTAGTGATGGCCCCCTCCCACTGTTCTCGTTCTCCCCTCTTGTCACCTCTGATATCCCCTTTTAGTGACCTCACCTTATGTTTTTAAATGATGAGCTCTCCATCCTGCGTGGCATGCAGGGGCGCGTAGATACCAGTTACTTCACTGGTTTGAAGGTCCTGGAGGAGTTCCAGAGGAATATTGACTCCGGGGTTTATAAAGTTCAAAGAGTTCCATATGTCCGATGATCACTCTTATTCCATTCCCTTGTTGAATTGCAACTGGTTCAAAAGAATATTGCCTGGAGGCAGCTGTTGGCGTTCAGGTAAGACTCTGTATTACCCAACACTGTCCGGTAAAAGTTGCATGAGTTTAACTTGTTGTTTTCTCCCTTTATAGGTGCGGCAAATGAAGATGAGGCTTATAAAAAGGTAATGCCTCCGGTGGTAAATCAGGTAAGCCTATGGTGGTAAGAGATTGTATTTGTCAGCTCTCTTGGCTCACCTTGATGTTTCTTTTGTTTTCCCCCAGGTGCTGGAGTACGGCAAGAAAATGATGGAGGCAGCGCCGGATCGAAAAATGCTGTGAGGACTGGTGAGTATGGCGCGGTGCTGCAGCTGGCGATGCGACGTGTGCAGAAATAATGTCCTTTTCAAGTTCGAAGACGTGATGGATCCGGAATCAGGTAAGGATTGAAATAATGTCAGTGTTCTAACCTTTCCTTCTTCTTTCCTCTTTTGCTAGGAGCTCTGGATTCTAGTCGGGCGTGGCTGAAGGCTGGATGGTGACTGCAGACACGGGGAGCGTTACGCTGCTGGATACAGAATAACGCAAAGCGTGTGTTGCTGATCGGGCGTGGTTTAAATAGCCTCCAAAGTAGTTCCAGGTAAGAAGTTCCCCAGAACCACACCCGAGTAAAAAATAGTCCCTTCAACAAAATATTCCCATCCAAGCCTCACATTGGCTTGGATTCAGTTGCAGCATGGTCTGCATGAGGTAAGTAATGTCTATGAGCCTGGCGCCTATGGCGCCAGGACTGATTTCTATTATGAGCCTGGTGCCTAAGGCGCCAGGACTGAACCCAGACAGCCTCTAGCCGGGGCTGCTGGGGTTTTAATAAATATCTGGATGCCTGCTCCCGGGGCTGATGGCTTGGTCCGGAGGCCCGGGGGTTGGCATCATGACAGCACTCCCCCCTCCCCCCCCAAGGACCCTCCTAAAGGTGTTCTTCCCCTCGGTCCTGGTTTGTCTGGGAAGTTCCGATGGAATTTTTTCACCAACCGAGCTGCATGAACGTGGTCACTAGGTTCCCATGACCTTTCCTGTGGTCTGTAACCCTTCCAGTCGATTAAATAAAGTCTTGATTTAACCATTTTAGAACCAGGATATTTTTAACTTCGAATTCGGGTTCCCGATCTATTAGGATGGGGTTGGGTAGTTTGGCTAGTCTTGTCATGGGTTGAACTGGTTTCAGGAGTGAAACATGAAAGACAGGATGGATCTGCATATTAGAGGGTAGTTCCAATTTGATGGCCACCGGGTTGATAATGGCCTTAATAGTGTAACGTCCCAAATATCTAGGATTAAAAGTCCGAGTCCCTTTTAGAGGTATGTGTTTTGTAGCCAGCCAAACTTGATCTCCAATCTGGTATTGTGGGGCATCGCTTCTATGTTGATCAGCATTTTTCTTGTATTTCTCTTTCGCTTGTTTCAGATGTTCTGTTGCTTCCTTAAAGGCTTGTGTAATAGTAGAGTACAGATGATTCACTGCAGGAATTTCTAAGTGTTGAGGCGAATCGAGTTCTGATGTTCGAGGATGATGTCCATATATGGTATAAAAGGGGCTTTGTCCGGTTCCAGAATGTACAGAGTTATTGTATGCGTATTCGGAAATCCATAAAATATCCTTCCAATTGCTTTCGGTTTGGTGTAGCATGCAACGTAGGTACTGTTCAAGAGTCTGATTGGTCCTCTCCATCTGACCATCGGTCTGGGGGTGGTGACTGGTTGATAACCTCACGTCGATTTGCGCTAATTGACATCTTTTCCAAAATTGAGAAATTAATTGGCTACCTCGGTCAGAGACCAATACAGAAGGAAATTCATGTATTCGAACAATGTTTTCGAGAAATTCCTTGGCCAAAATTGAAGCGGAAGGTAATCCCTTTAAAGGAATAAAGTGGGCCACCTTGGAAAAAAGATCCACAATAACTAGAATGGGGTTAAATCCATTACATGGAGGTAGATCAGTAATAAAGTCTAAAGACAAAGTATGCCAAGGTGTAGGACGAATATCCAGAGGTTGTAAAAGACCAGCTGTTTTTTTCTTTTGACTTTTGTTTTGGGCGCAGGTACCACAAGATAGCACAAATGACTTTGTCTTTTCGCCAGGTGGGCCACCAGAATTGTCTTTTAATTTTAGCTTCAGTTTTTGCGATACCTGGATGTCCTTCCATCAGAGCATCATGATAATTGGAGATAACTAGTTCTTGTAGTTCCTTGTGTGGTAGAAATAAACGCCCTTGATAGTAAGGTAGGTCATTGCTAACTGAATGATCTTTGCCTTTCTTTACCCAGTCCTGCAGGGCTGCAGGATCGAAAAGTTGTTGGATTTTTAAATGAATATCTTCTAAAGTCTGTAGAGTAGTTATGCCAAGAATTCTTTGTTCTGAAATTATAGACACCGGTTCCGGGTTCGAATATGCTTCTCCCATCCCTATTCGAGATAAGGCATCTGCCTTGCCGTTTTTACAACCTGGTCGATAAGTGATCACAAAATCAAATTCGGCAAAGAATAATGCCCATCGAAGTTGATGCGATGATTGGGCCTTAGCTGTTTTCAAATACTGCAGGTTCCTGTGATCGATGATTACAGTGATGGTATGTCCAGCACCGAGAAGATAATGCCGCCAAGCCTTGAAGGCGAACTTGATGGCTAATAACTCCTTATCAGTAACTGCATATGTTTAACTCGGGTGCTGAGAACTTTCTTGACCAGAAAGCTACTGGATTAAGTTGACCGGTTTCAGGATCCTTCTGGGACAGGACAGCTCCCATGGCTAAACTGGATGCATCGGTTTCAACTAAGTATGGAAGCTCAGGACGTGGGTGCTTTAAAACTGTTGCAGACGTGCATTTCGATTTTAGCTCTTGCAAAGCTCTTTCAGCCTCTTCAGTCCACAAAAAACGTTTGTTTTTTCGCAAAAGTGCTGTGATGGGGTGTACAATATGTGAGAACTCAGGAATAAATCTGCGATAGAAATTAGCAAATCCAAGCATGCTTTGTACCCCTTTAACTGAACTGGGTGATGGCCACTTGAGGATTGCGTCCACCTTTCGAGAGTCCATTCAAACTCCTTTTGGAGTCAGGATAAATCCAAGGAATTCAACTTCTGTAGAATGAAAAACACATTTCTCCAAGTTTGCGTATAACTTGTGCTGGCGTAGTTTCTCAAGGACTGCTCAAACGTGCTTCACATGGTCTGATTCTGAGGAGGAGTACACTAGAATATCGTCTATGTATACGACAACACAGACGTCAATGAGTTCACAAAGGACATTGTTCATAAAATACTGGAAGGCTGCTGGTGCATTGAACAACACGAAGGGCATCACCTGGTATTCGAATAACCCGTACTTGGTGCGAAACGCAGTCTTCCATTCGTCGCCTTTCTTTACACGTACCAGATGATATGCCCCTCGGAGATCTAATTTAGTGTAGATGCAAGCGTCCTTTACTTGGTCTAGTAATTCGTGGATCAGAGGCAATGGGTATCGGTTCTTAACCGTGATCTGATTTAATGCGCGGTAGTCTATGCACGTTCTGAGGTCACCTTCCTTTTTAGGCACGAAGAACAAAGCTGAGGATGCAAGGGACTTGGATGGACGAATGAAGCCATTAGCAAGGTATTGGTCCAAGTATTGTTGTAGGTGATGGTTTTCGGGTTCCGTAAGGGCGTAGATCCTACTACATGGAGGTTGTGCACCGGGTATGAGGTCAATTTGACAATCTTATGATCTGTGGGGTGGTAAGGTGTTTGCCTGTTCTTTTTGGAAAACATCCTGGAATTCTTTATATTCCTGAGGTAACTGCATGACTGGAGTAGCGACTGTGGCCAGGCCTTTGTTCAAGGATTTTTCCGGGTAACAGGTGTGTGCACAATCCGGGAAGGTTATTCTCTTCTCTCGCCAATCAATACAAGGATTATGTGTTTCCAACCAAGGTATCCCCAGTATTATTTGGAACTGCGTGGCTTTGATTAAATCAAACACAATAGTCTCTCGATGCCCATCCTGACCCAACAGTGTCATCTCTGCGGTGGAATGAGTTACAGGCCCAGAGGCTGTGGTGATGACATCCAAAGTGGTTTTTTTGCAGAGAGGTAGATTCATCCTAGAAGCCAATTTGTGGTCCATATAGTTTCCTACGGCCCCGCTGTCAATGTATGCCTTTACTGCGTGCATACGTGATGGCTGCCTTGGATCAATAAGGACCATAGGTATGATGAGGTGCGAGGTCTGAGTATCCTTCTTCAAGCTCAGCAAGCGGACCTCTACGCTTGTCGGGCGTGGTCGTTTCCCGAATCAGGCTCTGTTTAATTTCTATCAGCAACTCCGACTACTTTCTTGGATGGTTTTATAGGGCAATCCCCTGGAAAATGTCCTGAGGCCCCACAGTACAGACACAATTGCATCTGCCGTCTCCTTTCTCTTTCCTTTTGAGTCAAGGGTCCCTTAACCCCCCGATCTGCATCGGTTCCGATGCATTTGTTCCTTTGGGGGTAACATTGGGTTTTACCAATACCCGATTCTCGAATTTAGCTCGATCAGCCTTTCTATTCTGAAGTCGGTGGTCTAACTGGACCACTAAGTCTATATATTCTGCGCAATCCTGAGGTGGGTTCACAACTTGGGCCAAAACATCTTTGAGTTCACCCCGAAGTCCACGATGAAATAATGTAATTCGTTTTACCTCTGGCCATCCGGTTTCCACCATCAACCTGTTGAAGGTTGCGATATAGGTTAGTAGATCCTGGTTACCTTGTTGTAAGGATAAAAGTTTGTTAACCAGGGCCTGTCCCTGTGAATGTCTGGCAAATAGTCTTTCCATGCTCAATTGAAAACCTTGAAAATCCCGAAGAAGAGGGTCATCCTGGTTAACCAGTGGAATTGACCAATCCGCTGCGCTGCCACTAAGGTATGATAGTACAAAGGCTACTTTGGCTTGGTCATTTGGAAAAGCTCCAGGTCTGCATAAAAAGTGCAAGCGGCATTGGTTCATAAACACGGCAAACTTTTTCGGGTCCACAGCAAAACGTTCGGGTGGAGCTAAAGGAATGCTCCCTGGTAGAACCACTTGCAAAGGATTGCTCGATGAAACAGGAGTTGGATTCCCCCCGAGTCCAGGTAATGGTGTTTGCCCGGCTTGGTTTATCAGCAATTGTCTATCAAGATCATCAGTGCGCTCCTTTGATACAATCAGTTCTCTCCTGAGGGCATTAGTTTCTTGGCACGCGGAGTGCACTTCTGCCCTAAATTCCCCTAACAATAAGGCTAGTTGGTCAGTTTCTGAGGTTTCCATTACGCCCGGGTGGGGATTTGTATATAGGCTTCGCGTTCTGTTACGCTCACCTGGTACCCACAGGGGCGTCGATCGGACCTGGACAGCTGCAGTCTCCACCAACGTAATGCGTAGTGCCGAGATGACTGTCTGGACTGGCCCACCTAATCTCGTCTGCTTGATCCGTAGAAGTATTCTCCTGCAGGTGTAGAAAGGGATTTAGCCACCCGTGGGATGTAGTGATGGCCCCCTCCCACTGTTCTCGTTCTCCCCTCTTGTCACCTCTGATATCCCCTTTTAGTGACCTCACCTTATGTTTTTAAATGATGAGCTCTCCATCCTGCGTGGCATGCAGGGGCACGTAGATACCAGTTACTTCAGTGGTTTGAAGGTGCTGGAGGAGTTCCGGAGGAATATTGACTCCGGGGTTTATAAAGTTCAAAGAGTTCAATATGTCCGATGATCACTCTTATTCAATTCCCTTGTTGAATTGCAACTGGTTCAAAAGAATATTGCCTGGAGGCAGCTGATGGCATTCAGGTAAGAGTCTGTATTACCCAACACTGTCCGGTAAAAGTCGCATGAGTTTAACTTGTTGTTTTCTCCCTTTATAGGTGCGGAAAATGAAGGTGAGGCGTATAAAAGGGTAATGCCTCCGGTGGTAAATCAGGTAAGCCTATGGTGGTAAGAGATTGTATTTGTCGGCTCTCTTGGCTCACCTTGTTGTTTCTTTTGTTTTCCCCCAGGTGCTGGAGTTCGGCAAGAAAATGATGGAGGCAGCGCCGGATCGAAAAATGCTGTGAGGACTGGTGAGTATGGCGCGGTGCTGCAGCTGGCGATGCGACGCGTGCAGAAATAATGTCCTTTTCAAGTTCGAAGACGTGATGGATCCGGAATTAGGTAAGGATTGAAATAATGTTGGTGTTCTAAACTTTCCTTCTTCTTTCCTCTTTTTGCTAGGAGCTCTGTATTCGAGTCGGGCGTGGCTGAAGACTGGATGGTGACTGCAGACACGGTGAGCGTTACGCTGCTGGATGCAGAATAACGCGAAGTCTGTGTTGCTGATCGGGCGTGGTTTAAATAGCCTCCAAAGTAGTTCCAGGTAAGAAGCTCCCCAGAACCACACCCGAGTAAAAAATAGTCCCTGTAACAAAATAGTCCCATCCAAGCCTCACTTTGGCTTGGATTCAGTTGCAGCATGGTCTGCATGAGGTAAGTAATATCTATGAGCCTGGCGCCTATGGCGCCAGGACTGATTTCTATTATGAGCCTGGTGCCTAAGGCGCCAGGACTGAACCCAGACAGCCCCTAGCCGGGGCTGCTGGGGTTTTAATAAATATCTGGATGCCTGCTCCCAGGGCTGATGGGCTTGGTCCGGATGCCCAGGGGTAGGTATCATGACAGTCTGGGCATACCGTCCCACTCTGGGTGACAAAGCAAAAACAAAGAGGTGATGGCTGGAAGGTTTAGAATGAATCATAACCACTGGTATTGCTCTGGACAACCCCCCAGACCATTGTTCTTCACCTGCCAAGTCATTACAGAAGGGGAAAGACTATATGCAAATCAGACTTGGGCCCACTCCAAAAGGGGCAGTCCAGCCCGAACTGCTAGATCACATCCCTTTTGCACGAGACCACAAGCATCCCCAAACATGTTTCGACCTTGTTGGGCCTCATCAGTGAGGAGTAGCTTTGGTCTCTAGGCCCAGCAGGCACGGGACCCACGTCGATGCATTTAAGGCAACCCTCACATACCATATCTAAACCTATATCGCCACCAAGATTATAACTAAAATAGTTGGTTATTTTGCTGTCTATTTCATCGCATAGGACTCGGTCCAAAAGAATCTCTCTCTGAAATTTCCATTCCAGCACCATAATGTAGGGGAGAATTTAGGAAAAGTAAAATCCAACATCAAGGGGGCATGGTTTGAAATGGAGCGTGGGTATCCATTTGTGTCATTCTGCCTGTCACTCTAACTAAAACCCAAAAAGAATCAATTTTTTAGGAGGATTTATGGACATGAGAATAGAAAGTGTATGCCCTTTCCTATCCTTTCATAGTTGACTATACATCCATGAGCGTCAAAAGATCAAATTTCTTTTTCAATGCTAACGAAGGAATGGGGCGTGAGGTTTTGCTGACGGATCTTCTATCTCGTACCGGGTTCCACACGGTATTCAGATCACCCATCAGAATCGCTTCACCCTGGGCAACATGTTCTAATTTGGTTAAAACAGACTTAAAAAAACCCTCCTGCCATGTGTTTGGGGCTTATACAGGGACCAAGGTTAGGGTCTGTGGACCAAACTGTGTTAGCAGGAAGATGAAAGGTTCTTCTTTATCAGCATGCATTTTCAGGATACTGACTTGGGTATCTGCCCTAAAGGCAATCGGCACTCCTGCTGATTTACTCTTTGCATTAGCCAGCCTAAGCATCGGGAAGTGTTTAATCTTCTGCTTATACTGCTCTTGAAGCTTGATATAAGTTTCTGTAGAGCAATACGACCGGGTCTATATGTATCTAATACCGTTCCAACTTCCTTTTCATAACATGGGAATTAAGCCCCCTAATTTTAAGCGTTAAGCATCTGAATTTGAAATTGTGGTATTAGCAATCTAGCAAAAATATCCTTGTTACAAACGGACAAAATAAGCCTCAAATTGACATTCCGTGTACCAAACGCCCCCCCTTAAACTTTACCCCCCACTCTAAAACCATACCTCCCCCAACATCACCACACAAATCCACCTTAACATTCCCCTTTCCCTGGTGTAGACCATCCTTGCTAGTCTCTTTTTGGTTTTCGTCCTGAGAGATGGCCCACTTTTTGACCCAAGGATTTATGAGGATATATGCAGCGTATACTAAAACCCTCTGAAAAGGTATTTTGTGGGTTCCACGATGAGCATCTACTGTGCCCCATCTTAAAAAGTAGCTTCAGAATTCAAAGATAGTGTACCTCAGTTCACCTTAACGTAGACACACAAGCAACATATTCTCTCCTTATTCCGTCAGGTTGGTGGGTGTTGCTTCTCTGTGGAAGAAGGCCACTTTGGAGATTTTGATCGTTGTTGTGCAGTTGACCATTCCCAATATCTCGGTCCACAAGGTGCATGTACTCTGGCCATTGTAGATTGATCCGGCTGATCTTGCAGATTGAGGTGTAAAATTCGGGCCCCCTCCTCCCTGATAGTGATTCAGTGTTGTTTCCCCAACCAATTAAAAAGCAGACCAAATGGGAAGGTCTATATGTAGGGAATTTTCTATGTCTGTAAATCTTGCAGTACATCTCGCATATCCCTTCTTTTTTGTAGCGTTCATGGAGAAATATCCTGGTATAATTGAATTTCGTTCCCATTAAGTGTAATTTGTGTCGCTTTTCTAGCTTCTCGTAGAATCTGTTATTTCTGAAGGTAACTCGCCAATGCCACCAAGGTGTCCCTAGAGCGAGTTGTCGAATCCTGCCACTTGGGTCTCAGCCTGTGGATTCTATCAATGGGGATTGTTACCTCTGCTTCGTCATTCATTAAATCCTTGAAAACTCCAGTAACTTCCTCTTTTAAGAGTGAGTCGCTCTCGTACTCGGGGATATTTCGTATGCGAATGTTAGATCTTCTTGATCTGTTCTCGAGATCCACGCACTGCAACTCTACACTATGTCTAACTCATGCCAAATGCTCAAGAAGCTCTTCTGATTGCGTAGACTCCTGAGCCAGATCTTGTATCGCCTTCTTGTTGCTGTCTGTCCTTTCTTCAAGAGATTCAATGTCCTTACAAATATCTACAAAGGCAGATTTAAATTCTGTTGTAAAATTATCGAAATGTTGCTGTAGGGAGCAGGAGAGTTTGTCCTGAAACACCTGGAAGCACCGTTCCATATCCTCTTTCGAGGCCACTATCTTGCTTTGTGTAACAACCGTCGGTTCTTCCACCAGATCGCATAGTTGTTCCACTTGTTCCTGTGCGCCCCTCCCCCCCCCGACCTAAGCCATCAAGTTCGATCAGGTTCTCTTTCTGGGTATGTGAAAGCTTAGAGATGCGGTCTTTGCTTTTCTCTTAGGCCCTGGAATTGACTGTGTGCACCGCCTACCCAGCACCCAATTATGGAAATCAGTACTGATTAATAGTGTAGCTTCTTTTAAGGTGCACGTCGGAATTCAAGCCTTCCTGAAGTTAGTCAATTCAGCTCTTATAGGGGGGAATTCCCTGATTGCCTCTTAGAAACCCAGGATATCAGCACCTGATAAATGTCTATTTCCAGACATACAATTACATTGTCAGTGCAAAAGTCAGATCTTCAGTGCAAACTGGCAAACTGTTTCTGACTAATTGTATGGAGCTGTCTGCATTGGCCCACTTTGTGTAGAGCTCCCGCCGTTATCTGTGGCAGAAATTGCTGCAAAAAGTTCCCCTTGCCTTACCACTCAGTCTGTATGTCTGCTCTCTTCCATATGTCTTCTGTCTCATCTCAGCTAGAGGCGACTCCTGAATCACTGCAACATCCAACAATAACAGAGTACTTTATGCTGCTAACAGAGGTGTCCAGTGCATCTGGAAATCTGTGTGGCATTAACTAGCACTATAGCCACTTCGCATGAAGGTAAGACTTCAGCCTATTTCCTTCTGGACAGAGCCCCCACCCAACGCAAACAGATGACTCAGCGTAGGGAGGAGTATAATTTTAAAAAAAGCATTTTAGATGAGACTCTTCCCCCTTTCCCCGGAGCGCGCACCTTAAAGTTCAAAGCAAAAAAATCAGGAAAGGCCGGATGAGTTTACTGTGCGCTTTCCTAATGCCTGAACAAAGTGCAGCCGATAATATCTGTGGAACTCCTGTGTAACGCTCTAATGCCTCGGCAACAGTTTCCAGCACCTGAGGTTCGCCTACTTCTTTCCATGAGTCCTGCTGCACAGAAGATTATTCTCCCGCTCCCATGGGGGTAGTCCGGCCTCTTGCTCTGTATTCAACTCGCAGCCTAGGAAAGCAGAATTCCACACCATGAGTAGAAAGGTCGGGCGTGGCACGGGAGGCGCTATAGCATAATACCTTGTCAGAATCTTCAGATCAAATGTTTTAGGGGCTCCTCTCCCTCCCCACCTTATGACAGAAGTCTGGTGCACGTTTCAGGTGAAGTTATGTGCAAGTAAAATAATTTTACATCAGAAAGCTTTCGATGGGGCACAGAGCTCTAACCAACATGCCTTCACCACTTGGCAGCCATCTTGGATCCCTTTTAAAACTAATTTAATGTTTCTCATGCATGGCTGGGCAATAAACTAGAAGATGTTTCAAGGTTTCCACTTCATTCTAATTATCACAAAATCTACAACGTGCTTCACCACACTCCAGTAGACCATATTAAACCAACACTTGCTTAGTCTGATGGACATTACACCTAAATCCCAGGAATGATCTATGGTACCGTTCTATTTGGGTACAATGAGAGATACGTGCTACAAGGCTCATTTTTATATGTTCCAAATGTAGATGTTTCAACGACTGATCCGTGTGTTCTCTCTATTGTTTCCATCCAGTCCCATCTATACAAAGCACGCTTAATTTTATCCGGATTACTCATTAAATCATACTCTAAGAAGCCCAACTGCAATTACACCTTTTTAAAAAACTTTTGAAAGTGTGCCATAAACTGAGCATTTTTCCCGTCCTTAACAATATTCAAATAAAGAAATAATGAATCTGATTGAGGGGTACTCAACTAATTCAGAAAGGAGAGAATTTTCCACTTGGCCATGCAGACTAACGGCCTAATCCCTAGCTCATATTTCATTGCCACTAATGGCACAGCGCTGGCTAACCTTAAAACTTTCTGCCACATATAACTCTCCAACTTTGGAAGAAAATCCAAAACCGATAGGGCTTGTACTTGAATGCCATACAGGATTTGTGGTACCATTTTGCCCTCATAGAATCGAAGTAAATGAATTGAGGAAAACTTCCCATACCTGCCATCCATCCAAGATAACTGATTAGTTAGGGCATAAACCATACTCAAAAACCATTCTTCAAGCTGCGCTCGATGTTGCTAGCTCGACTTGGACAATCTAAATAAAGGAAACTGTTGACCCTTTGTAAGGAGCTAACAATACTGACCAGTTGTAATTTGTTAGTTTCCTTTTACGGTTGCATTGCATCACTGTCACTTTCTCAGAATTGATTTTTAATAAATTGGTAGATGCATAACCCACAAAGGCATTAACTAATCGCTGTAACCCCTTTTGCGCACAGTCAAAGAGCAAGAAGCCATCCCCGTAAGCCGACCGTATGCATTTCATGTGACCCACCTTGAGGGACGCAAAGACTGCAGACTCCAGTGTTTCACCAATGTTTGAGACGTAGAAGTTGAAGAGACGGGGCAACACTCGTATTGATTTTACGAGAGAGAGTTCTCTCGCAATCCAATATAACTTGGATGTCTGAATGCTCATACAGACCCATGATTAGTCTCAGCAGCCCCTCTGAGAGAACCCAACCCCTCAGTTTACTCCAAGGATGCTCCCTATCAACAGCATTGAACGGTTGACCGCGGCTATACAGACCGACTCATAATGTTAAAACCATGCAAGGTCCTTGATGCATTTAAGCAAGACAAAATTTAGAGATGTACAGTGGTGCCTTCTAAACCCTGTTTGCCATTTCTTCAGCCCACCAACCTCTCTCTCCCAACTTTCCAAATGTGTAAAAATCAATTATGCAAAAACTTTCCCATGAGCATCAAGCATGGAGATGGGTTGGTAGTTCTTTGTATGGCAACGGGAGCCTTTCTTATAAATTAGTATGGCATATGCCGTTCTCCACGAGGCAGGAAAATGTAAGGTATCTGCCACCTGACCTAACTAAATTGTCACACAAACCCGGTTTACTTTTAAACAAATAATTCAACAATTTATTTGGACCGGGGCACGAGAGTTGCTAATCCTACTCGGGTTATCTTCCATAGATTCTCAGTCTACCACTAATTTCCAATAATCCCTTATTTCGTCTGTCGATACAACTTGCGTAGAAGATTAGGGAACCTGCACATTATACTGTTTTTCAAAGTGCTTGCATCATTCTTGTTCGGACACAGCATTAGAGTGATTTTTCTCCTAAGATAGACCCATACGATTCATTAATTTCCAAAAGGGTGAAGATTTTTTATTATTTAGTGCCCTAAGCATATCCTCCGAAACCTACTGGTGCATTCGTGCCCGATTGCTCCTTAGCCAATTTGTATACCCCTGGTTTTCCCTATTGACCTTCTTCAGTGCTCCAACCCGATCTTTCCCTGCTGCTTTCTTTAACAAGTGGATCTCCAATCTCAACCCCTGTTTCCTCTCCACTAACAAGGGACCATGTGCATGGCAGTGTTTCACACCCAGACTTGGGGCACTCTTGCACTCTCTTCTTAAAATTGGGTACATCGTTTCATCCCAAAAATTATCTGCACTAAATGTTTGAAAATTCCAATGCAGGGTAGTGTTGGTTAAACACGTCAACATAGCACCATTTACCAATTGAGCTTTCTTCTCATTCAAACCATTCAAGGCACTGACTTTGCCTTTAATCACCTCCATAGAAAATGTTGCATTAAGAAAACAGTGGTCAATCCATTCAGTCTCCTTAACCAGAAAGTTTACACATTTATCACTATGCCACCCATCTACAAAAACGTAACCTATTGTAATATTCAAAGATTCTGGAAGTCATCAGGAAGCAGGTAAGACGCTGGAGACTTTAGTATATAAAAGTGAGTAAGTTTATTCCAAGTTACAGGGCAAGTTGGTTAGGAGAGGCAGGGGCTAAACAGATAACATCCTCTCAGTTAGGTTCTCCCATCCTGTAATCCCAACTGTAACTATTGGAACTCTGATATCCCATAAGATTCTAGATGACATCAACAGATTCTACTGCCTGCACAGTGTGCACCCAGTGAGGAAGATACTACACATCTACCTTCCTTCAGAAATAAACACACAAACGGAAACTGCAAACCAGGCACTCGGAGACCATCAGAAAATTCAACACTCACACACATCTGCCAAAATCATACCACAATCACAACCCTATAAGCGTATACCACATTCACGTATCTAACGTTCAGTACAACCAAGCACACAAATCACCACCTGCCCGGGACTGCCACTCCTGGGCCTCACAGCTGCCACCTGCAAGCGCATACATTCCTTACCACACTCTCAACCATCAAAACGGATCTCCTCCCACTCCATCTGCCACATGGAGACTCGGTCTGCAACGCCCGCAGCACATATGCGTACTCATGCAACCAATCAGGTAACTAACTAACATCCAGATAGACCTCATAATGCATCAACACATCACCACCAACATCACAACCATAACCACATCACACCACCATTCTACCCAGAAAAACACGTAATTTGCATTAACCATTTATACCATTCACATATGCACCCACTGCCTCGAAGAAAACACATAAAAGTGGGAAAAGATAGAAAAGATACTTACAGGACAAAGATCACATGGAAACAACGCAACTGGGAAAGAACAGCACGTGAAAAGAAAACACTGCGACAGAGACTGATCAGGTTCTCAGTCCAAGTGTAAAAGATCTTTCAAAACAATGAATGCCGTCAATATATGAAAGCATTCAAACTACTAGACAAAATGGCCAAGAACAAACCGGTTAAATAATAATTATCATACTCACAAAAGTGCGTTCATAGCATGCTCTTATCATACGCCCGTGCATAAAAATATCCATTCGGGCCTTTCAAATATAAGGGCAAACATACATTCATAATATCACATTATTAAGATCCTTCATGACTCTGACGCACTTCATACACAGAAGATGCAATGGCACTACGCATAAATCTTTCCAGTCATTACATCACATCCGCCTCAGGCAGACTAATATATCACATGACAACTGAACGATGCAGTGTCACTACTGTTGAACCTATAACCATGCCCATCATAAAATAATAAAATATATATTGCATCATTATCATCATTGCTCTTTAAACAATAAACCACAGATGAGCAAAGAAACATTTCATAAAACAAAATATCATGTTATAATATGTCCATGTATGAAGTTCAACATTTCACCTGGCAAATCCTGAAAAATTGTTAAACACTTCAAACTAAATATTTTTATTTTTGCTGTTGTTTATTGGGTTTTGTTTATTTCAGCATTACTTATTGTGAATATAATATACATCATGGGTGCACCTCACATAAACATCAGATCCACTGTGCACCTTCCCAGCCAGGCACACAAACAATCATTTGACCACAACTTGCCTACTCATAATAAACACAGGCAGACATTGTTGTAGCAAAACAAACTGCTTATACGATGACACTATAAACCCTATAAATCCAACACATCTACAATACCAATAAATGCATTCAAACTCTTTTAAATCATTTATATCATCAGTACCTTAAGAGTAGAATTCATGTTAAATGGCCTTTAAAATATATGTACATAAACCGCTAACTGCATGTGTATATATATATATACATGACATGGCCACGGTAGTGGCTATGTAGTTATGGTTAAGTTGCTGTTTCCATAGGAAGAGCACTTTTTGGGCGGCTTATATCTTCGCTCTCCCTCGACAAATCCTCATCAAACTTTACAAAGTTTGGTGAGAATTTGTCCAGGGGGAGCGGAGTTATAGGGGGAGGTCCCAAAACATATTTGTTCCCCATAGACCGAATGGGGGAAAAACTTTGCGCACGGCTACAGGTGAAACCGCTGGGCGGATTTTTATGAAATCTGCGGCAGGTACAGGGGCTTGGTCCAGAAAGCGTGCTTTTGTAAAATTTGTCACCATACGTGAGTACGTTCATTTATAATTATAAAAAAAAAAGTCGGTCTGAAATAATTAGTGATATCTATGTTCGCTCTGTGGTCACACTTCCCTGTTCGGTCGACGAACAAGAAACCTATTGGCTAAGGGGCTGCCGTCATGACCGCGTACACGTGTCGTCTCTGCCCATTGCCTGCTGCGAGACGTGTTCTGCGTTAGATGGTTTGGATGCACCCGACATCTTGGATCCGCGGAAAGTGGAGCAACAACCAGCGTACACATGCTTTTCTCATTAACCTATTTTGCTGTGTCACAGAGCATTGGGAAAGGTTCAGACAGTAAGAAATGGGTGATCTATGCATTTGTTCTTTGGCCGTCATGCTGTAATTTCTATGCACTCCTTGTACGTACAGTAAATGTGGGGGTAATAACGGTAGCACTTCAGTCCATGTATTGGGTAGGAAATTTGTAACACTTCAGTCCATGTAGCACAGGGAATTTGTAACTCGTGAAAGCACACGGGTATAGGTAGGCAACATTGAAATTGACAACATGCCGTGAAAGTATTCTTTCTCACAGTGGCTATTTTTATATTCATTAGCATGCCGCCATGAGTGGCACATGCTACGGTGGTAGTGGCCAGGGGCTACAGTCTTAACATATGGGTAAATAATGCACTTGTTCTGGGGGTCGGTCGTCATGACGCAATGTGTATGGACATCTTGTACGCACATTACTCTTATACCTACTTAATGATGTACATTCTGTGGTCTCCTTGTATGAACAGAAAAGGAGGGGTCCAATAAGGGCAGTATTTGAGCCCGTGCACTGCATGGGGGAGTTGTTACATTTGTAAGGGCACGTGTGGTGTTGGGGAACATTGAAATTGCCTACATGCTGTGAATACATTACTGTTTCAAATGGCTATTATTATATTCATTAGTACACTCACATGGTTGGCACACGCTACGGTGGTTGTTACCAGGGCCTAGAGTCTTGGATGCATGGCCGTCGGTCGAAGGCCTTACTTCCAAGACTCTAGGCCCTGGCCACAACCACCGCCGCATGTGGCACCCATGCATACACCCCTTGTGTTGCATTTTCATTGGCAAGTTGTGGGGAGTGCGTACAGTGTTGGGTGCATGGCCAAAGGCCATGCGCCCAATAATACACTTATACCTACTTTTTGACGTATGTTCTGTGGCCTCCTCGTACAAACAGAAAATGAGGGGTCCAATAAGGCCAGTATTTCAGCCCCTGCAGTGCACGGGGGAGTTGTTAGATTTCTAAGGACATGTGTGGTGTTAGGGAACATTGAAATTGTCAACATGCCCTGAATGCATTATTTTTTGTAATGGTTATCATTATAATCATTACTACGCCGCCATGGGTGGCACATGCTACGGTGGTTGTGGCCAGGGCCTAGAGTCTTGGATGCATGGCCGCCGGCCAAAGGCCGAAGCCCTTACTTACAAGACTGTAGGCCCTGGCCACAACCACCGCCACAAGTGCCACCCATGCACACACCCGTTGTGTTGCGTTTTGATTGGCAAGTTGTGGGGAGTGCGTGCAGTTTTGGGTGCATGGCCAAAGGCCATGCAACGAAGAACAAAGTTGTAAGTACTAGAGTTGGAAGACACTGCACACCCATCCCATGTAAGATCTACAGACACACACCTAGGAGGGAATGCTCTGGGTAGAGGTACTTAACGATAACACACATATAGAATAACCCCCACTACCACACATCGCCGAGGTAGTTGTGGAGAGACCCTGCAGTCTTGGGTGCATGGCTAAAGCCCATGCACACAAGACTGAATTCATAAGCAGTGGAATTACAAGTTAATATGGGTGTGGTGGATTGTGGTTGTTGTGTTCATGCCCTAGTTTCTTCACTTCCTGGCTGCAGACGATGGTCCGCAAAGTACATTTATAAGTTGCTAATTTACAAGGACCATGTTTTACATATGCAGCGATGGTTGTGGATAGGAACTGTACTCCTTGAAACTTGGTTGTAAGGCGTAGGTGGTAGGTTACTTACCATAGATGAAAGGCCAGCCTACAGGCACTGCAGCATATTAATACCATACATTAGACGAGTTGATTCCATGTGTAGAAAATGCCTGCCAATATACTTACTCCTTACTTTGTTCAGACTCCATACATTTCTTTACAATTGGTTATCGTACTTGGCAGAAGATTCACTTTTTCCATTTCTGTGATGAAAGAAAAAGGTGTGTTAATGTTTGCAGTTTTTCCACATTTGACACATTGCATAATAGACAGTTAACTTTTTTTTTTAGACCCACATATTTAGTTTACAAACCAGTGTACTGTGCATTGCGCTCAGTTTCTGTCATGATCTCTGCTTCCAAAAGGTCAGGGTTTTCCCAACTCCCTTGGAAGCAGATCCATAACCTAGGTTCCGAGTGCCAACCAGTCCCAATTGGGACCTTTTGGACCCAGTCCTGGCGCCAGTGGCACCAGGCTCATAAATATGCCCAGTCCCAGCGCTGGAAGCGCCGGGCTCATAATGCTTGGGTGGACTTACCTGCAGCAGACCATGCTGCTTACTTGCCTGCCAGTTGAGCCTCTGATCCTCTTCTGTTTGGAACTACTTTTCCTGTTGGGTGGGGCAGGAGCCACTCCCTAGATTCAGAACACTGGAACTCTTCTGGAAAGCAGGAACTCTTTTCTTACTAGGCGTGGCTGTGGAAGGAGACACCTAAGCACTACAGGAGGCTATTTAAACCACACCCGATGGATGAATCTTGCTTTGCGTTATTCTGCATCCTCTGCAGCAGAACGCTCATCGTGTCTTCTGCATCTGATCCTGGGCCTAAGGAAAAAGGCTTACCATCCTGAATCCAGTCTTCAGCAACACCTATAAAGACAAGAAAGAACAGGTTAGCATTACGGTCTTCAGTGACAGCTCTTCTTACCTGGTCCATCGGCTGTCACCAACGCCTCGCGGTGCATTCCGGCATCTGAAGGACAAAGGCTTACCAACTCTTTGCACGCTCCGGAGGCCTTCGGCGTTGCATCCCGCATCTGAAAGACAAAACAAGGTGCGTTTAAAGACATTGGGGAACTTTAATACTCACGTGCCATTACTCCTTTCCACATCTAACCCAGTGGGTATTCCGGCACCCGGCAGCCGCTCCAAACTTGTACCTGCAAAATAAAAAGACAGTTAGAGCGCATCGTGAAGCAGGCAACAAGCGCTTACTTACGTGCTTCCAGGCGCTTCTATTCATCACACGGGCTCCATCTTCAACTCACTTCAGCCCGTCATCCGCCATCGCCGGAACCCTGCAAAACAAGAAACATCATTACTAAAGACTTTAAAGACATTAGAGTTACTCGAAACTTACCGTTCGTGCAGTAAACGACTGACAGCAGTCCTCTGAAGTCAAGAGGCCTGCTCCCCTTATCCAGTGAAGAAACTGGTTACAGCACCCTGCCCCGAGGCAGATGGAGAGCACGGCGTTCACTTACCTAAGACATCTCACCCTTCAAGTCAGACATACAGTGCACAGAGGTCCAGCCCAAAGAGCCAGCCGTGTGTTGCACATCACCTTTGAAGATACGGTATACGCCCAGTCAAGACCGGCGCCTCTACGGGAATCAGGTGAGCGTTACAGTTTCTGTGTTTGCTTTTCTAATCCTTGGGTCTGGGGAAAAAAATCCTTGTCGGATTTAAAAAAAACCTCCATTTCTTATGCAACTAAGAACTTCATTTTTTACTTTCAGTGTTTTCTTAATTTTTCTAATCAATGTTTGTTGCCTTCCTGCCCATTTTTAACAACAGTTAGATACCTGTAGGCGTATTCTAACTGAGCATGTGTTCTTACAGATTTTTGATACTCATTCATTTGTGTCGTCGTTACATCCTGTTTCCTTCATCTTTCCAATTAATGGTTTCTTTGTTGCTTTCTTGCCGATTTTTACCAACACTTACATGCCTTTAGGCATATTCTACCTGTGCATTTGTTTCCAACGATCTGTGCTTATCATTTATTTGTGTCATTCTTCCAACCTGTTGGGTAGTTAGATACTTGTAGGCGTATTCTAACTGTGCATTTGTTCCTACAGATTTGAGATACTCATTCATTTGTGTCGTTGACATATCCTGTTTCCTTTATCTTTCCCATTAATGTTTTCTTTGTTGCCTTTCTGCCCATTTCTACCAACAGGTAGATACGTTTAGGCATATTCTGCCTGTGCATTTGTTTCCAACGATCTGATAATCATTTATTTGTGTCATTCTTCCATCCTGTTGGGTAGTTAGATACCTGTGGGCGTATTTGTTTATAGTCTTTCACATTATTTGTTGACAATTTTGAAGTACACCTTATTACGTACATTTTGGCTTCAAGAACATTAAATAAGCATTTGCTAGGTTAGCTGGCAACCTCTGCTTTAGAGTAATGGTGCTATCAATACATTCAAACCATCCAGAACTCTTTTTAATGTATGCAGTGTAGTGACCTGCATTGGTTGTAGCTTCTGCATGGTAGATTATTCCTACTGTTGTAAAGGTTTTCTTTCATAGTGACACTTACCCGTGTGTAAATCCAGCGAGTTTGCAGTTGTTTTGGTGCCATCTGCATTATAACGTAGAAGCATAACTATTATGTAGGCACTATGTGATTGTATCAGTAAGGTAGAGCGATTGTCTGAATTGCAAATACTACATAATCTGCCATGGTTTGCATTTTGTACCAGTTGCTGAAATGGAATGCTCTCACAATTTGGTATGGTAATATACACAAATCGCTCATTTGGAATTTCTTCCTGTATCACTTTGTTACAGTGAGTGCATTTATGTTTCCACATGTACGAAAATTGGAACATTTCATTTACACATATGCTTTTGTTTTCCAATACTAATAGTATGTTCATTAGAAATTCTTGTGGATCTTCTTGTGAGTTCATAGTGAATCTCACTATTCCAGCACAGTCGTCCAATTGTTGCCTTACTCCATAAACACTGTATGTGTTGTCAGGATTGCTTGTTGCGTTTCTGTGCAGCACTAACATTTGCCAACACAATTGGTCTGTGCTGTGCAGGTAAATATTGTTAACAATTGATGGCAATTGAAATCGAATATTCATTGCTACATTTGCATAGCATCTTACCCCCACTTTCATTTGTAAATTTGAATGGGCCAGCAAGTTCTGTATCTGAGTGCATTTTTCGTTTTTTCTGTTGCTTCTTTGCCGATGTGCCTGGTTTACATTCACTAATAGGTTCTTCTATGTTTGCAGCAATTGATGAAACTTTAGCTTCTTTTCTTTTTTTTGCGGAATTTCCTGTTGCATTTTGATGCATTTCTGTTTCATTTACTTTTCTTTTATCACATTTCACTTTATCTGGAACAGGGTATTGTTTCAGATGAGGGGTGTACAGTGAACGCAATCTATTGTACTCTACAATGCAAGGAATATCAGCTTTGACTTTACTTGAATCAAAGTTTATTAGCATTAGACCGTCAAGTGTACGTAAGCATGATAATGCTACGTAGCTCATGCCTTCCTTAAACACTGTCTTTCCTGTATCTATCATTGCTTTCTCTAGGGTAAGACCTTGGGATTTATGAATGGTAACTGCATATGCAAGAGTTAGAGAAAATTGCTCTCTCCGTACATACATGTCTTTGAAGAGAAAGAATCGAGCCATTGAGCGCCCTATCCTTTTTACTTCTGAAAGTTTATCAAAGTGAATATTTATGTTATGTTATGTTATTTTGCACTTATATAGCGCCTTATATACCATTGGTATGGTCTGAAGGCGCTGGTAGGTTGAACGCCCTTGGGAACCGAAGTTCTTGTCAGTATCGGGAGTAGAGACGGTCCAATAGGTGCGAGTGCGCATCTGGTATGTGTGCAGCTGGTGCGAAAATTCCTCTGGAAGCTGCTTCATAGCGGTAGGTGTGGTGGCTGAGAGGTCAGGAGTATGTGTTCGAATCTGGCAGGAATTATCCAGACCGAGAGTGGCAGCGTAAGGCCTGAGGAGAACGCCTGGCTGGGGGTGCGAGACCAGCAGTGATTACATAGAGTGATGTGGAGTGAGCGGCGTCAGATGTTGATATGAGAACAGTTATACCGAATGGTGTCATAGTATCTCTGTGTTCTAGTTGGGTGGTGGTGTAAGGAGAGAGTAAGCGTGGGGTGTGATATGAGGTATGATCTTTTAAAGGATCCATGCATTCTAGGTATAATATGGACTTCATGCAGTTAAGCGATTCGTCCGTTCTGCACATTCGTCGGCCCTCCACCCGTCTTCTCGCCACACACGTCCTCTCGCTACACATGTCGTTTCGCCACACACGTCCTCACGCCACACACGTCCTCTCGCCACAACACGTCTTCTCGCCACAACACGTCTTCTCGCCACAACACGTCCTCTCGCCACAACACGTCCTTTTGCCACCACATGTCCTTTTGCCACCCACGTCCTCTCGCCACCCCCGTCCTCTCGCCACCCCCGTCCTCTCGCCACCCCCGTCCTCTCGCCACACACGTCCTCTCGCCACACACGTCCTCTCGTCACAACGCGTCCTCTCGCCACAACACGTCCTCTCGCCACACACGTCTTCTCTCACACACGTCTTCTCTCCACACACGTCTTCTCTCCACACACGTCTTCTCTCCACACATGTCTTCACTCACTACACCCGGCCGCCCTCCACACCAGGCCGCCCTGCACACCCGGCCGCCCTGCACACCCGGCCGCCCTGCACACCCGGCCGCCCTGCACACCCGGCCGCCCTCCACACCCGGCCGCCCTCCACACTCATCCGCCCTCAATACTCATGGGCCCTCAACACTCATGGGCCCTCAACACTCATGGGCCCTCAACACTCATGGGCCCTCAACACTCATGGGCCCTCAACACTCATGGGCCCTCAACACTCATGGGCCCTCAACACTCATGGGCCCTCAACACTCATGGGCCCTCAACACTCATGCGCCCTCAACACGCATTCGCCCTCAACACTCGTCCGCCCTCAACACTCGTCCGCCCTCAACACTCGTCCGCCCTCAACACTCGTCCGCCCTCAGCACTCGTCCGCGCTCAGCACTCGTCCGCCCTCAGCACTCGTCCGCCCTCAGCACTCGTCCGCCCTCAGCACTCATCCGCTCTCAACACTCATTCGTTCTCAACACTCATCCGCCCTCGACACTCATCCGCCCTCGACACTCATCCGCCCTCGACACTCTTCCCCTCAATAGGTCGGTGTGATGGTGCTAGTTTGGAAGCCGGTTGGTTTTAGGAGAAGAGCCAGGTTTTCAGTAGTTTGCGGAAGGACGTTAAGTCCTCAGTTAGGCGGATGTGGGGTGGGAGCGAGTTCCACAGGGTTGGAGCTTGGGCTGAGAATGATGTTCCGCCTATCCTGATTGAGTTTGTCTTAGGAATAGTTAGGAGGCCGGCTGAGCTTGATCTTAGGGTGCGAGAGGGATGATATGGTATTAGTTTTTCTTGAAGATATTGAGGTCCAGTTTTATGCAGTGCTCGATGGGTGAGGCATAAGGTTTTGAAAGCCACCCTACGGGCTACTGGAAGCCAGTGCAGTGGCTGGGGATACGTGGTCTCTTGGACCTAGCTCAAGCAGCATTTTGGCTGCCGCGTTTTGTGCTCTTTGGAGTTTATTCAGCTGGTAGGCATGGATTCCGAGGTATAGGGGGTTTCCGTAGTCCAGTCTGGATATAACGATTGATTGGACGGCAGAGACTCTGTTCGGAAATGAGAGGTATGGAAAGATGCGCCTCAGGGTTTTAAGGTGGTAGTGGCAGGACTTTGAGACATTATTGACTTGGCGCGAGAGTGTTAGGCCGGAGTCTAGGGTGCAACCAAGATTTTTCACTGTGTTGGAGGGTGTCGGTGAGTTGCCCATGGCGGGTGGCCAGGGAAGAGGGTGTGGAAGAAGATCGGAGTTGCCGCACACCATGATTTCTGCTTTGGCGGGGTTTAGCAGGAGGTGGCTTTGGGTCATCCAGCGGTCAATGTTAAGGAGGCAGGCTGCCAGGTCGGGTCGGGAGTTGGGTTTCGAGTTCAGGAATTTTAAGATTAGTTGGGTGTCGTCGGCGTAGTTGTAACATATGATGTTGTGTGAGCGAATTATTGGCGGGAGGGTGATCAGGTAGAGATTGAACAGCAGGGCAGATAGACATGCTCCTTGAGGGACTCCCGTGTCGACTGGTCGAGCTTGGGAGGTAAAGCTGGAGAGTGTAGTTATTTGGTGCCTGTCTTTGAGGAAAGAGGCTATCCATTTAAGAGCGGTTCCACGGATTCCTAGGGAGTGGAGGCGGTCTAGGAGGATTGAGTGATTGATCGTGTCAAAGGCAGCGGATAGGTCAAGGAGGATTAGTGCTGCGCATCCTGCGGCGTCTGCTGTCATTTTGAGGTCGTCCCAGATCGACGTTAGGGTGGTTTCGGTTCCGTGACGTGATCTGAAACCTGATTGAGCAGGGTCTAGGAGGTTATTGGCTTCGACAAAGGCATTTAGTTGGGAGTAGACGGTTCGGTCAATGAGTTTGGCAAGGAACCTGGTGTTTGAGATTGGGCGGTAGTTTTTGACGTCGTTAGGGTCGAGCGAAGACTTTTTTATTAGAGGTTTGACGTATACCATTTTGAATGTCTCGGGAAATATACCGGAGGAGAGGGAGTCGTTTATGATAGATCTTGCGTGCTCCCCTGCGCAGGTGGAGGCAAAAATTCCTTTAAGAGTTTTGGCTGGGCAAGGGTCTAGTGGCGATCCAGATGGTTTGCGGGCAGATAGAAGTTTGAGAAATTGCTCTGGTGATAATGGACTAAAGGATTCGAACGTTGGTTGCGTTGAGGTCGCAGGTGAGGGGCTGGCCGGTGCGGGCGGCGGAGTGTCAGTTGGTTGTAGGAGAGCCAATTTGGTGTTTAGAGTTTTAGTCCTTTCAATAGCCTTGGTGTAAAAGTGGAGGGAGAGTGAATCACACAGTGATTGTGACGGGGTCGGGATGGTTGTGTTACAAGCTGGATTGGTGAATTCTGAGATGATTTTGTGGAGTTCTTTGCTTGGGTTTTTGGAGTTTAGGATTCGGGTGTTGTAGTGGGCTTTTTTTTCTTTCCGGATTTCGGCCTTGTACTGATACAATTGTTGGGCCAAGGTGGTCTTGCTCTCTTGGGTTTTCTCTTTCCGCCAATTGCGTTCAAGGTATTTGTAATGCCGTTTAGTGGTTTTTAACTCAGGAGTGAACCATCTGGGAAAAGGGCCAAGGCGGGATGATGGTTTGCACAGGGGAGTGAGTCGTGTCAGCGATGCATTGAGCCATGAGTCAAAGGCTTCAGGCGTTAGATGGTTGTGGGGACGGTAGGTAGGTGGTCGAGACTGGAGGAGTGCCTCGGCTAGGTCTGGGGTGATTTTTAGTTTTTTCCAGCACTTGCATAGGTTCGGAGGCTCAGATGTGCGTATGGGAGGGGGCTGGGAGAGTGGATGGTGAACGAGAGAATAAAATGATCGGACCAGATGATAGGGGTGGGGGGCTTTAGGTGAATCAGGGTATTGGAGCTAAAGATGGCATCGAGAGTGTGTCCTTTAAAGTGAGTCGGGCCGTTTATGTGGGGTTGGAGGTTAATTGCATC
This sequence comes from Ambystoma mexicanum, assembly GCF_040938575.1. Taxonomy (NCBI): domain Eukaryota; kingdom Metazoa; phylum Chordata; class Amphibia; order Caudata; family Ambystomatidae; genus Ambystoma; species Ambystoma mexicanum. The sequence goes on from NC_090936.1 coordinate 649,217,724, forward strand.
TAGACCGTCAACCAGGGCGTGGGTCATAGGGTTGGTGGGGTTGTCGAGCCATATGTTGAAGTCTCCAAGGAGGGTGAGGTTGGGATGATTGATTTGGAGGGAGGCGATGGAGTCACAAAGGTTGTTTGCGAAATGTCTATCGTAGCCAGGAGGCCTGTAGATTATTAGGAAGCTGTGTGAGAGCGACGGGGAGAGGGATAGTTTGACGAGGAGCGATTCACAGGATGGAATGGAGGTTTGGTTGTCCATGATTGTGGCACGGAAGTGAGATTTGAAGACGAATGCTATCCCCCCTCCTCTGGACGGACGGTTCAGTGGGATGAGGCAATAGTCGGGTGGAAAGGCTTCATTAGCGATTGGGTCGAAGTCATCAGAGAACCAGGTTTCAGTGATGAAAACTAGGTCCGGTTTGACAGAGGTGAGGAAGTCAAAGATGCAGTGTCTGTTTTTAGCTACAGATCGCGCGTTAAAAAGGATACAGTTTACATCTGCAGGCAGGGTTGGGTTTGGTGCTTGGGTGGGGGGGGCGGAGAGGCTGGAGGGAGGGGGTTAAGGTTGGTGATGCTAGGGAAAAGTGGGTGAGTAAAGAAGTATTTAGGCTTCGGGCGTGGTTGGGTGGTTGCTTGTGATAGGTTGATCGGGTTCGGGGTGGGGGATTTGAGGATGGGGAGTGGGCGTTTGGGAGTTTCAGTTGCAGTCGAGGAGAAATCGAGGGAGAGTATTGACAAACTGAATGCTGCTATCACGTGTGTACGATTGAAAGCCAACAACTATGCCCAGTGCTCCATTAACTAGCCCTTGCTCTACGTCAAGGTTACGTTTAAGCATTACTCTACAGTTTCATGATAATTTCAATACTTTTTCCAATCCAGCTGTGTTGGAGATTGAATTTTCTAAACTATTTGGTCTTGTTGTGGCTTGCTCACACATGGGTACTGTCAAACCATGTACGTCTAGTTTGTCTGTGGTGCTAATTTCTATTATTGCTTGCATTTCTTTTTGAATTTGAAACAGCTTGCAAGAGTTGGCATTAAGACCATACAATTGACATTTTTGTGCTCTATTTGTTCCATAACATCAGTTGCACATGCATTATGGCCATAAAGTGCACGTATATGCTGCTTTTTCAATACAACTTGTGCTTCTTGCGATAATGCACCAACTCTAATACTTTTCAAGATGTTGGTATAAGTGAGATCTGCAGATTGCCGCATGTTCTCAGTTAATTCTCTGTATTGGAAATGTTGCCAAAGGTTAACATTACCTATGCTACCAACAGTTTTCCGGCACAGTTTGTGGCCTAAGGTTTTAAAAATCGGTTCACCTTTTACTGGTGTCAATTGTAGAAGATCTCCGAAAACGATAATGTGTTTCCCTGCAAAGAGTTCTTCGTTATTACTTTTAAGTACTTCTTGCATTCTGAGATGAATCAAAGCCAACATTAGATTTGATACCATGCTCACTTCATCTATAAGCAGCATTTTCATTTGTTTCAGAAAGTTTGTAGTAGTCTGATTTATTTTGATGCTCTACTGGAAGCAGTAGTAATCAGTGTAAAGTCACACTGCCTATGTTGTAGGCAACTAAACCTGTGGGGGCTGTTACAACAGCTGACAGTTTTTTGTTTGTCAATTGTTGAATGAACTTGCTGATCATTTTGATTAAGAATGGTTTCCCTGATCCAGCTTCACCACTGACGTACAGCAGTATAGGTTTGTAATTGTGGCAGGTGCATTCTTTATTTTCGTGTTGTACGCCATGCACAATTTGTTTTGTTACCTCGTCAATAATGGTGCACTGATCGTTGTTAAGTTTTCCTTGTTGTACAGTTAAGTCCTCTGTATCTTCTTGATACTGATACATAGTATTTTCTACTTCTGCCATAGCAACTTCAGCCTCATTTGCTATTAGTGGATGTCCTAATGGTTCTTGACTTCCTGTTGCAGAAGGTTGACTACTGTCGGAAGAGTCTTTATCTAGTTGGGCCTGAATTTCTTCTTCCTTTTGCTGCTCATTGTGTAACATTGTTTTGTACTGCGTAAAGTTAACATCGGTGATAGTGTTTTCATTTGCTTTGAAAGCATCTTCATAGCACTCATAATTATCTAGTATGTCTTCCTCTTTTCTCCATGGTTTGAAAAGTTTCAACAGAGACATGTAATATAGTTCTTTCTTTTGAGGAGTTTTTAATTTCACATGATTAATTAAGCTTTGTTTGTTAAGTTTCACTAAGCCCCCTTCACAATCGGTCACTCTATATCGATGTTTGCTTTCATCGGGCTTTACATTATTTTCGTATGCAAAGTTTTGAGCTATGTGGTATAGACACTTGCTTTCCAGAGTGGTACTCCTGTTCGGATAGTATGTGTCCAGTAAATTGTTTTTTAGAATGTCTTGGCTTTTGGGATCATTTCTGCCAATTGTTTCTATATCCCCATATGATTTTAGCACTCTTTTTCTAGATTTTGCAGGACCAAGACTAAGCCATACTATGTTGTCTGATTTTCCATACAAAGCAGTGCCGGTTAAACGATCTGCTGCTTCATAGGCCCCACATTCTCTATGAGACAGCATTGTTATGCCTAGGCTGTACAATTTCTGTGATAATGTTTTGTCTGATGCTAGGTCATCCCAGAGGTCTTGAAGCTCGTTTTTTTCTGCTTTTGTTAGGTAGGCTGTAACATATCGTGCAACAGCAGTTGAATTGTCTGCAATGTACTGCACATCTATGTTTGCATTCCATAATAGCACAATGATTGCATTTTAATCATTGATATATTTTGATTCTTCCCTCCTTTTTATGTAATACGTGTTTTTAGGTGATTTACCTTTAACACTATGTCGAACTGAAGAAATGAAGTTGTTTACTTCACCTTTTTCTGTAACTGGTCTAGGGAAACCAAAGCAGAATTCCGTGTAGTATTTATCTTTGTTTTCGTATTTACGGCGACAATATTTGCCACATTTGTGTCTTTGAAATTGTAAAATCTGACCATGCAGCTCACTATGTGTCTGTTGTGAAGGGATTTCACATGTGACATATTTTTGGATAAACTTGAAAACAGTGCTATCACTGTCGTGCCCAAATTTCGGAGCGCCTTTGATACATAACAGCATGTGAGTATGTGGTGCTCCTCTCGCTTGATATTCTTTTCTCCAAAAGAAGTGTTGCACTTCTCCAAGGGGAGGAACAGTTTTATTGCAAATAAAGTGTGGCATTGCAATGAAACAATGATGGAAATATCTTGAGACATTAACTGGATCTAGAGAGCAAAGTTCTCCAGGTGTTAATATATCTGTTGTTTTTGTTGCTGTTTGCTATGCGTAGTAGCTCATGTAAATCTTCCCATGCATATTCTGCACAATTTAGCGCAACAAACCAAGTTGGTGGTCCAAGGTTTCTGATCATGCAACGCACGTCTCTGTGCCGTCTGAACCAGTATTCCTTTGTACCACGCATGTTTGCAAACAAATTTGTTATGATTGTAAAACCTCATCTTTTTCTTGTACTTTTTGTATTAACTGCGTAGCTGACATATTTTGAAAGTGCGTTCCAGATTTAAGAATGTGTGGAACTCCATAACATAGTGTTGCTAATTCACTTTCATAAAGTAGGTGGAATATGTATTCCACGTTTTGCCTAAATCTGCGATGTTGCGAATACATTTGTAATGAGCGGTATTCTGATGCCCCAATCTGAGTGGGTCTATCATTGTATCTCCCACCTATGCCAGTAGGAAATAGCAATGGAAAAGCACGTGCTTCTATACTTTTTTCCCAAATACGCATTGGTGACCCTTTGGTTTGTCGCATTTGGTACGTTTCTAGTGCATCATCTATGCTTTAATTGGAATGCAATGGATGAATTGTGTAATGGTCCAAAAGAGTGGATACTGTAGCTGGATCCAGACGTTCGAATTGCCCAGTTTCTGATGGCTCTTGAATTATTTCAGTTGTTTGCCTTAAGCTTTCATCAATATTTATTTCCTTGTAGTACTCATTGTTATCTTTTAGATATTGCAATGCTTGTGTAAGTCTACTAATTGTTGCCAAATTTTGTTATCCTTTGTTGGTACTCCATTTACCAAGACTGTTAAAGAATGGTCTATTGAGGGGCCATGGCCTGGAGCTGCTCCGATCGGCATGTCTGCCTAAGAGCTCCCGCCTGTCCCAATACGCCATTCATCATAAATGCGTTTCCAGAGCCTGTTGGAGTCGGGAATTGAAGCCTTGGACAAGTGAATCCCTTCTGCAGCTGCCGCTCGAGTGGGACCCTAAGCCGGTGCGATTCTGACCTAATGCGGTCCCTCACGAGCACCAGGGCCCACTCGGCGGCAAAATGGCCGATGCATCTCCACAGCCCGGAGGCCTTCCAGGAGGGGGAGGAGCTGGCATAACATCGACGCCAAAAAGCCGCCGAGGTTGATAAAGCTTCTCCAGCTTGTTCGCTGCGCCCCATGTGATCAATATCGCCGCTAACCCATAGAAAGCCCCACCACCCATAACGACGGAGCTCGTCCCCCCGGCACCCTCCAAAGCGGAGCACCGCGGCTATCACAGGAGGATCGAGGGCTCATAGATATCTCCTGCCAACTGAGCCCCTCCCCTCGTCGTCGCCCGGCTGACTCAGGGGTCCTCGGCTCAGCGGGAGAAACAACACCGCCCAAATCATCCAGGGCCGCGGGGAGGGCTCAGCCCGCCCAGCGCCCCTGCTTCAGACGCCCGACGCACCCGGTACTCCCTCCGAATGCCCCATCACCCGATCCGGCTGCCAGATCAGCGGGCGAAACAACATAGCCAAAATCTGCCAGGGCCGCAGGGAGGGCTCGGCCTGCCCGGCGCCCCTGCTTCAGGCGCCTGACGCACCCGGTACTCCCGCCGAGTGCTCCATCACCCGATCCGGCTGTCGGAAGTCCTCGGATCAGCGGGCGAAACAACATCGGCAAAATCAGCCAGAGCCACAGGGAAGGCTCAGCCCACCCAGAGCCCCTGCTTTGGGCATCCGGTTGCCCCCGGTACTCCCGCTCAGTGCTCCACCACCCTATCCGGCTGCCGGAGGAGGCCCCCGAACCATAACTCCCCTCCGCCAGCTGCAACCCACTCAACGGCAAATGCAGGTTTCCCGCTCGTAGGCGCATACTCCTTGTCTGTGAGGACTGGACTGCTCGGGGTGGGTACCAGCACTCGCCCGCCCGGATCACCTCGGACGCAGCTTCCCCCAGCCACCTACCGTCATGGGCCCCAGAGACTCGAGACCCCCGGGCCTGCTGGTACCACCGATCCATCCACCCATGCAGGTGAGTGCCTCTCACCACGCAATATCTCGCTCCCTGATCCGCACTCGCAGGAGGGTCCCTAAACAACCTGCAGCATCCGGAAAGAGGAATCTATTCCTCTAGGCGACGGCCCGAAGGAGCGGAAGCAACCCGGAACGGAAAGATCCGCACTGCATCTGCCACCGACGCCTACCAGTATCCACATCACTCCAGCATCTGACACATGAGGTGAGGAGTCGGGGGAGGAAGATAACCAGGCCTGAGCAAGGGGGGTCCCTGGATCGGGCACCCACATGGACATCGACGCAAGCACCTAGAAAATCTATCAGCGGAACCCGCTGCTTCCGATCCCCGAACCAACACTTCCTCCCCTAGACCTACCCCACCACCACCGCCCAAATATCCCCAAGAAGTATACAAAAACTTGCTTCAGCCGGCAGCTGCCACAGCAGGGGTCGGAGGATCAAAGTTAGGCCCACAACTGAACACACGAAGGAGTAGCGGAAACTCGCATACAGAAGCTTAGCCGTGCTGACTCGCTGCCCGTAGAATGTCTAAAAGCGGGAAAGCAGCCAAGCAAACTGATATTGCCACCCTCTTGGCCACCTCAACCACTGAAAGGGCTAAAAAGATGGATCCGCCGGAAGGATCCAGCAAGAATAACACCCCCACACGAGCTGTACCCGAGCCTAACCCACCACAAGCAGCAACTAAAGCCGACCTCCAAGATCTATTATCAGACCTGACCAGGGAAATCCAAAAAAGCGCTGAAGAAATCACCAAGAAAATCAACTCCCTGGATAAAAGGATGGGGGAAGTAGAGCACCGAACCACCGAAATAGAATCAGAGGTCTGTGACCAAAGATTCGAGATTGAACATGATAAGGACAGAATAGCTGCCCTCGAGTCAAGATGCAATACCCTGGAAGCAATTTTTGTAACTGAAGGGACAGCCCTAAAATCGGGCAGGAACTAATGGGCTGGGAAAACAAGATGTATATACAATGAATGTTCCTACCCTCTCTAATTCAATGCTGCAATAATTTAGAGCAGTGTGTTTTTTAAACCTTCCAAAAAACACCATGCATAAATAATGATTACGTGGTGATGAAACAACCATTAACAATGTTTGGTTTTTTATGGTAGCCTCTTTATTATTTTTGTGGCTAGTCTTTTTAATTATATTCTTAAAACAAGAAAAGAACCAGATGTTCAGATAAAACAAGGTGGCACAAGGGATCACCTTGATTTTAGCTTGACACAACTTAGTTAATGACAAATCAACAACTGTACATATAATGAACAAAACGAAGGAAAAACTTAGAAACCTGTGCAGGTCTTTTCTGGTCTGTACAAACAATATGCTATAATTATTTAGTAGGCTGAGGGTGAACACAATATTGCTTCATAGAGTCCACCATTCCATAGGTTCAAAGCTATAACATATTAGATTCAATTACCATTCATCTCAACACATTTGAACAGAACAATGAATTTCAGAAAAGCACAGAATTCAAACAATTCGCTCATATAACGGTGGTTAGAAAATCAGGATGTCTAGAGAGACTGGTCCGACGTCTATTAAAGAATGAAGGGGATTTAGTGTGGTCCTAACATGGTGGTTTGCAGTCAATTTTCCACAAGGATCACTGACGTTTCGATTGTTTACATTCACAATATTCTTCTGGGGCCTTATATATGTAGGTCTCCCTATGGATAGACAAAGAAAAAGGTGTCCACTTAGAAGAGAGTACCAAGTGTTTCTGTTAAAAATACAAGTGAAAGGATATAAAAACTTTATATTGTTGTTGCTACAATAAAGAAGTGAAGGGCTGTGGGCCCTTGGAGTTCAGAAACTGACCTTTCCTAGGAGCTTCCTGGAACCTTCTGTGGTTCCCCGGTTCTGTGGAACTGGTAATTTGTAGGCTGTGCATAGGTGTCACAGTCTAAGCGGGCTGGCAAAGAAGTTCATGCCATCGCCTGGGGTTGAGGGTCCGTTGTGGCGGCCCTGTAAAAGAGTAGAGACAAAGGCGAGGTGGAGTTGTGAAAATAAATGGCGAATGTTTGCTGTGGTCTTGAGTGCCTATGAGGAAGATAGGATTCCTTACTATTGCGTGAGTTGCAGAGAGGCTGTAGTGGGGCTCAAGAGGGGAGCTCACCTGTATTAGATTGGGTCTGAATACGGCTCGAGCTGCTCCTCCGTGTGCAAGTCGTCCGGTGAGGAGTAGTTATTGAGTGCGAGAGGACGCTGCTCGTAATGCGTCTAAGTAGAGCCGGCGCAGCTGTGTAGTGTCTCCACTATCGCGCATGCGTAAGACAGGGCCGGCTGGTGTCTGCGCGCGTGCTGAATAGTGTTTCAGCTGACGCGCATGCGTGATGCTAGTCCGTGTAGTGTCTGTGGAGTGCGCGCGCGCGCGTACTGTGGTGCAGAGGGCAGGGCATGCAAGTGTGTCGCGGTGCTGCAGCCGTTGCCCTGTAATGAAGGAGCACCGCTTCGGATGGCTGTGTAGCTGTGCCATCGGGCCTGATTCGCAAATGGTTGTTGTGTCACATGTGGATGTGTGAGGGGGACACGGCTATATTATCTGAAGAGCGGTGAGTGCTCACTACTTGTCGGGCTGTGGGGCCAAAGGGGGCGTATGAACGTCAGAGAGGTACCTGATGACTGGCTCTGGTTAGCCAGCTCCGTAGTATGTAGAGACCTCCCATATGTGGGCGTCAGTGTGCTCTGCTGGTCCTAGCTACTGGACCAGTACTAGGTCGTCAGGACCACCTGTAGTTGTATAAAAGTCAATTTCAGGTAGTAGTGTGGTAGTCTAAGGGGGCTGCTTCATTTAGGCCATTTGTTAGGGTCTGCAGCTTGAATATCCACCAAGATTCCTTATGTCTAAGGGTATTCGATATGTTGGTGGTGCCTATAACTCGATCAATCACCCACCATTTAAATGAATCATGGGCATGTTGTAGTTCCATGAAGTGTGAGACCAATGGGGCATTATGTGCTCTGCACCTTATCCTTGATTTGTGTTCACTTATTTTTTTGTGCACGGGCCTGGACGTTTGGCCCACGTATCTGAGTCTACATGTGCACTCTATGACGTAGATCACATTGGTTGTTTTACAATTTGTAAATTGTCTGAGCTCCCATTCCTTGTTTCCTATGGGGAAGGATTTCATTTTTGACGTTTGTCTGCAAGCCATACATGAGCCACATGGGTAATGCCCACGGATTTCTCGCATGTTCCATAGAGAGGACCTTGATGATTTTCTACGGGACCTGGCATGGGTCAATAGATCCTTCAGGTTCTTGTTCCTCTTCAGGGCCATTCTAGGTAATGGTTCGTCTGGTAGGTTGAGTTGAACGATGGGCCAATATTTTTTAATCATGTGTCTGAATTGCGATGTGTTAGCACCGAATGTGGAGATGCATGCCAGTATGTTGTCTGTGCCGGGATCAGAGTCATGGGTTTTAGCAGTGAGCAATGTTTCTCTCGGAGTGTAGAGGGCCCTCTTCATTGTGTTTTTGAGCAGTTTCTTGGGGTAACCCCTAGTTTCCAGTTTCTGTTTAAGCAAGGTCGCGTGTATCTTGAATTCTCCTGTTTCGGTACAATTTCTACGTATTCTGAGGAATTGTCCGTATGGCAAGTTGTCGCGTAGGTTTCTGGGATGGTGACTGTTGTAGTGTAGGATGGTATTTCTATCTGTTTCTTTTTTGTAGCTAGAGCAAATCAACTGATTTTCTTTTACTGCAATTTTGAGGTCCAGAAAGTTGACTTTTATGTTGCTGTGTGCCATGGTGAATTGGATATCTTCTGATCTGCCATTAAGCCATGTGAAGAAACTTTGTAGCTTAGTCTCCTCTCCTTCCCAAATGAAAATGATGTCATCAATGTACCTGCGCCAAAGATGGATGTTCTCTTTAAATGGATTGTTTACGTTCAGAATGAAGCTTTGCTCGTATTCAGCCATAAAAATAATCGCCATGCTCGGGGCAAATGCTGCACCCATAGCGGTTCCACTGATTTGTAGATAGAAGGACTCGTTGAAACAAAAAAAGTTGTTGGTGAGTGCTAGTTCTAATAGTTCCACGATGAAATTGATGGGCACTCTCCTTTGTGTCATATGTCTGGTAAGATGGTGTCGAATGCTTTCAATGGCTTGGTCTTGCGGGATGCTCGTGTAGAGGCTTTTAATATCCATTGTGACGAGTTGATTCCTGGTACTGTCAAAGGGTTGGTGTTCAAAGGTAGTGATAGTCATCATAGTGTCTTTCAGGTATGAGGCTGTTTTATGGCAGAGCGGTTTTAGGAAGTGGTCAATAAATTTGCAGGTAGGTTCCAGTATGGAGCCGCACCCCGAGACTATGGGTCTTCCTAGGGGCGTGCGGCTATTTTTGTGAATTTTAGGTAAAGCATAGAAAGCGGGGGTGCGTCCCTCAGTAGTATTGAGGAACGCCTCCTCTTTCTCTGAAATCCAGTTCCTTTCTTGAGCAAATTTAGTTATTTCTTGTATCTTGGCTCTGATGTTGTTGGTTGGATCCTTTTTCAGTTTTTTGTAATTATTTTCATCGTCCAACAAGGTCAATACCATATGGTTGTATTGCTCTGTACTTTGTATTACTATTCCACCTCCTTTGTCCGCTGATTTGATGACCAGTGTGTCATTATTTGCAAGATTTTTGAGCGCTTGCCGTTCTCCATTGGTAAGGTTTTGTCTCTGATGTCGCTGATTTTTTTGAAGTTTTGTGACCTCTGTTCTAATGCATTTTTCGAAGGTAAGTATGGAGGCGGGTAGTTGGTTATCTCTTGGGTTGAAGTCGGATTTAAGTCTCAGCCCTGTATCTTCTTCCGCCTATATGGCTTCTTGATTGAGGAAAAAGATTTTTCTTCGGATCGAACGGAAGAAATTTTGAAATTCCTCATCAATCTTGAACCAATCTGTATTGTTCGTTGGTACGAAGGATAACCCTCTGGTAAGTAATGTAGTTTCTTCCTGCGTAAGGGGGGTCCCTGAGAGGTTGAAAATAGGTATGTTGTTTAGCGTCTCCTGTTGCCTCTCCGTCCCCGGCTGGGGTAGTTCCACTGTGGGTAATTGAAAAATGGTATTTGGGGTGGTGGGGGTCCCCAGTAGCCTTCTCTGGGGCCCCCTTGCCCTAAAAAAGGCATCATGGGAGGTGGTGGTTGAAATTGGCCCATGCCTGAGTTCCTTCCTCTAGTCTGGGGTTGGTCTTCTGATGATGAGTCAGATCCAGAGGTTCCTGAAAATGAGACTCCCTTTCGTCTGCTCCTATTTATGCCTCCTTGCCTTGCCGTTCTTTCCTTTTCCTTGTTGTGCTTATAGTCGTCTGAAAGATATGGATACACCACTTCTAATTTGAAGTTCTTAATATCTTTTGACAGTTTTTTCTGTTTTTTCTCTAATGTCGAAGCCATGAAAGTCTCTAGTGTCTTATCAATTTCTTTCAGCTTTTCTCTGGCATCTGTTATTGTGTCATCAGTGATGAATTTGGTCTCTTCTGTTTTAAGGTCCGTAAGCAACTGAGTATGGATTCTTTTGGCTGTAGTTATTGTGAGTGCCATTAAATCTCTACTGCATTTGGTAGCAATTTTGCTGAAATCCATCATGTATTCTTTATCCTCCAGAAAGAGTGCCGGTTCGTTCCTAATAATAAGTCCTGCTGGCACCATATTGACTCTCAAATATTCACGAAGAAAGTGGCCGTGGACCTCCGTTCTAAAACACCTCTTTTTTTAGGTTGAGGAGGTCTTCACCCGTGGCTGTAGAGTCGAGGTGGGCTTGGGCTCCCATCATATTGAATAGGCTAGGGCCCTGGATAATATCATTTATTTGTTCTTCTGAAAAACTTAAAGTATGCTCCATATTCGGGGTAAGGTCAGTAAATCTGGGCTCAAGGGGCCCAAGTGCTGGGTGCGCATGCAATCAATCACTAAGATGAAAAAATCTTTTGGTGTGTGTCCCTCACAAGAAGGGAAGTAAAAGTGAAAAGAACACAGAGTATGTTCAGTCCCTATTATAGCTGGGCTATATCTAGAATATTTGTAACTGAAGGGACACCAGGCGATGGTATGAACTTCTTTGCCAGCCCGCTTAGACTGTGACACCTATGCACAGCCTACAAATTACCAGTTCCACAGAACCGGGGAACCACAGAAGGTTCCAGGAAGCTCCTAGGAAAGGTCAGTTTCTGAACTCCAAGGGCCCACAGCCCTTCACTTCTTTATTGTAGCAACAACAATATAAAGTTTTTATATCCTTTCACTTGTATTTTTAACAGAAACACTTGGTACTCTCTTCTAAGTGGACACCTTTTTCTTTGTCTATCCATAGGGAGACCTACATATATAAGGCCCCAGAAGAAGATTGTGAATGTAAACAATCGAAACGTCAGTGATCCTTGTGGAAAATTGACTGCAAACCACCATGTTAGGACCACACTAAATCCCCTTCATTCTTTAATAGACGTCGGACCAGTCTCTCTAGACATCCTGATTTTCTAACCACGGTTATATGAGCGAATTGTTTGAATTCTGTGCTTTTCTGAAATTCATTGTTCTGTTCAAATGTGTTGAGATGAATAGTAATTGAATCTAATATGTTATAGCTTTGAACCTATGGAATGGTGGACTCTATGAAGCAATATTGTGTTCACCCTCAGCCTACTAAATAATTATAGCATATTGTTTGTACAGACCAGAAAAGACCTGCACAGGTTTCTAAGTTTTTCCTTCGTTTTGTTCATTATATGTACAGTTGTTGATTTGTCATTAACTAAGTTGTGTCAAGCTAAAATCAAGGTGATCCCTTGTGCCACCTTGTTTTATCTGAACATCTGGTTCTTTTCTTGTTTTAAGAATATAATTAAAAAGACTAGCCACAAAAATAATAAAGAGGCTACCATAAAAAACCAAACATTGTTAATGGTTGTTTCATCACCACGTAATCATTATTTATGCATGGTGTTTTTTGGAAGGTTTAAAAAACACACTGCTCTAAATTATTGCAGCATTGAATTAGAGAGGGTAGGAACATTCATTGTATATATACCCTGGAAGCAAAGCAGGAGGACTTAGAAAACCGATCACGAAGGAACAACATCAGGGTTCGAGGAATCCCATCCTCCATCCCAGAGGCAGACCTGAAATCCTACATATCGGAACTCTTTAGATTCATAATCACCCTACCGACAAGCTCTCCTCTTGAATTGGACAGGGTCCACAGAACAATCACAAGGAAAACATCCACATTCCCCCCTAATGTGCTGGCGAGGGTCCACTTTTTCCAAATAAAAGAGGACATAATGCGGGAGGCGAGGCAGATGCGGCATATCACCGTCCAGGAGTCCACAATCTCACTGTACCAAGAGATGGCTAACTCAACCCTGCAAAAACGGAAGACTATGCGGCCGTTGACAGTTTGGCTGCACGAAAGGAAAATCCCATACCACTGGGGGTTCCCTACTTCAGTAAAATTGATATGGGAGAGATCACAGAGACAAATACAATCAATGAAAGAAGCGGTGAAACTTATGGGCCAGATGAGAGCGGAGGGAGAGTCTGAATCCAAAGAAACAATCTGTCCTCACCGGGACAATTCCCCAGGAGGATCATGGTCAAAAACCAGCAGACGGTGCAGACTCCGGGGTCCCCCGAAGAAAGACAGCGACATGGGTTGAGCACCCTGCAATGATCCTATGGATCTCTGACCCTCACTTCTCAAACAACGATCAGCAAAAACCAATGATGAAACAATTTAGGAGAAGAAAAGACACGCTCCAGTACTCATACTGGGGCGCAAGCGGCGATAGAGCCTTACCAAAGTTCACCTCGGCGGCCCAGTTGGCCAACTCCAAGCGTATTGTGGCCACCAGTTACCCAGTGGCAGTAGGATGACGTTCCTCCTACCAGTTCAAAGTTGTGGGGGGGGGAAGGGGAGGGAAAGGGACCAAAAAGGACGAACCCTAAATTGGGGCCTTTAATCCACACCAGCTATGTCCCTTTGCACAGCACCACAACATGCAATAACAACAAGAAAAACACCATCTCAATACAACTGCAGAATCAGCAGCTATCCTTACAGAACCGATTGGGGGAAACGAAATATAAGGCACACTCCACACGAAGAACAGGGGATGGCTGATACAAGCGAAATAAGAATTCTATCCTGGAACATCCAAGGGATGAACTCGCCAAGAAAACGCAGATCTGTTGAACACCGACTGAGTCAACTATCCGGAGACATTGTACTACTCCAAGAAACTCACCTATTACAAGAAGACGAACACCGTATAAGATTCAAGAGATTTAAAAAAGCTTACTTCGCCACATCAGGGGAGAAGAAAAGGGGAGTAGTGACAAAATCACACTGCTTAAAACCACAATAAGGAGAGATCCAGAAGGCTGCTATCTCCTACTCAAAGGCTTCTTCGAAGAGCTTCCCATCACAATTGCTACAATCTACAGTCCCAACTCATCCCAAAGCAGCTTCATCTCGACCCTTCTCCCAACCATCTTAGCCTTCCTAATCATCGGCGGGGATTTCAATTCCATCCCAAACCCGCATCTGGACAAAACGCTCCACTCCACAAACGCAGACTTCACACAGGCCCTTTCCATAGCAAAATTGTTTAGAGAAACAGAGACAGTAGATGTATGGACACTATTCAACGATAATTCACGAGATTATACGCACTACTCCAATGTCCATACGGGTTACTCAAGAATAGACTTTATTCTAATCTCCGGTCTGATGTTCCCTTGCGTTAACAACGCCAAAATCTATACCGGCATGATCTCCGATCACGCTCCAGTCTCTGTGAACCGAGCCATATCAGGCCAAAGAAACCCTATCCAGAGATATTGGAAAATGAACGACTCCCAACTGCTAGATGTAAGCATCAGAGCAGAAGTGGAGGACACAGTAATCAACTACTTCAGAGAGTACACCACAGAGTCCGCCCCCACCAACATCATCTGGGACGCAATGAAGGTGGTAGTCGGAGGCTCGCTAATCGGGACAGGTGCGGAACAGAGAAGGATACCAAACATCGCAACAACTAAGCTGAAAAAAGAGGTGCTCCAATTAGAATCCCAGCTAAAAGCACGCTACACCAGAAAAATAGAAAGAGCCCTGAGGAAGGCGAAAATAGCTCTAAATATGCACGGCGCAGACCGAACGGCCCAATCACTAGCATATACAAAACAGTTCTATTACAACAAAGGGAACAAAGCTAATAAAATAATAGCGCAAAAGCTAAGAACGATACACGGCCGAAACAATATTCTTAAACTACGAAGGGAAGATGGGAAGCTGCTCTATTCCGAGACGGATAAAATCAATGAACTGATGAAGTACCACAAGTCAATAATGTCCGGCAATCCCACGGCACTAGACAAGCTACCGGAATACCTGAATCCTATGTCCCCCCAAAGATCAACCCAGCTTGAATTCCTGGAAGCCCCTATCAATGCTGCAGAAATTATTGAATCTATCAAGACCCTCAAATCCACGGCTCTCGGTCCAGATGGCCTATCCGCAAACTTTTACAAAAAATTTGCCAGAATCCTAGCTCCCCAACTAGCCTCCCTATTTAACTCCTTCCTATCGGCAAGATCAGTCACAAAATCAATGGCCGAATCGATCACAGTCCTGCTACATAAACCCAGGAAGGATCCCGAATTACCTGACTCTTACCACCCAATATCACTCCTGAACAATGACGGCAAGATCTTCGCCAAAGTACTAGCAAGAAGACTGGGGCCGGTCCTCCAGTTCCTCATTAACCAAGATCAAACGGGATTTATTCCGGGAAGAGGGACTCATGATAACATAAGACGAACAATAAATTTAATTGAAAGCGCCCACAAAACAAAGATAGGGATGGCCGTGATCTCATTAGACGCTCACAAAGCCTTCGACCGGGTGGACTCGGGATACATCCAAGCGGTTCTCAAACACTTCGGCTTTGGCCCCAACTTCACTACATGGGTCATGGCGAATTACCAAGTCCCCACAACGCAACTACGAATCAATGGCAATAGATCAGAACACATACACATATCTAGAGGCACCAGACAGGTCCAGAGTTTCATGTCCAAAGATGAATCTAAGATACAAACCAATTGGTTGACTATGAAAAAGAAGGGGTTCCATAAATGCACAAGGTGCAATATTTGCAAATATGCAATAAATTGTGAAGCATTTACACATCTGGTGACAGGCCAAAAACATTGATCCCATGTGAATCTGATCATGTGGTTTATGTTCTTACCTGTCCCTGCCAAAAATGGTAAATTGGCAGCACGAAGTGAAAACTTAAAATTTGTATCCAACAACATGTGCATGCAATTTTGCACAACGATGCCAATTACCGCATGGCTAAACATTTCTCTGATTGTCACCAAAGTAATATTGAGAATTTTAGTTTCTTTGGACTACACAAAATAGAAATGGGCCCGAGGGGAGGAAACAAGGAGAAATTGTTAAGACAAAAAGAAACCCGCTGTATCGTGGACTTTGAAAGCAAACAACCCGATGAACATAATATCGATGAAGAGTTGTATACCTTTCTGGGGTGCTAAACAAACTCCCATGTTTTCCTGATATATAGGTATATATATTTACAAATAACTCAAAGGGGAAACAGGCGTATAGGTATTAGAGTCCCTTACCTAATCTAAAAGAGAAACCTCTCCTGAGTACTCTGTTCGTTCTCCAGTACCCGGATTGAATGGTTACAAAGCAACAAGATGTGTAGATGGTGAATCGTAACAGTACTAACACCAACAATGTTTTAACAGTTATAATCAAGATTTTAAATTTTTAATGTTTTTTAGGTGATTGTTTCTTTTTGAACTAATGTCTATTATAAATACTGCATTAATTAAATGTTGGTGAAAGAGGAGGTGTAACAGGTGTGATAAAAGGACACTGTAATTCCCATGCAAAATGATTTGGTGATTATGCTGACTAGTATCAGTTTAATGCGAGCACAATAATTGATTTATTGGGGTATTCTCAAGATAGGTAGGGCATAATGAACAATCATGATTTGCACTATGCACTCTATTGGTAGTTGAACACCGGTTGAGCTGGTACTGAGTTGGAATTGTGAAATAATGGCAACATGCTGCTAGAGCACGACGCACTTTATAGATGAAATTGATGAAACTATAAGTAACGCGCTCATTTATGCTTTTTTGCACTATGCTTTTTATGTTCTACAAGGGTTGGCTAGTATGTAGCAGGTAACCGTGATACATTCAGGTATGTGATTAAACCACAGTGTTAAAGAGAAGCTAGAATGACCAGATGCTAAATGCTTCATGGCACTTTGCACTTTATCGCTCAAATAACATGCTGCTAATGCACTAAGCACTTTACCTTGAAAAACAGATCGCCTAAACACATGGTGGTTACATTAATAATTCCCATGTGAAATGTTTCGTAAACTTGCAATATGTAAAAAGCTCTATGGGTACTGCGCTGTCACTGTCCTTCAACTACACATATGGCAATATGCCTTATTATCTATCAGCCGCAATATAAAAATAATGTCAAGAGTATCAATGCACCTTAATGCAATACGCTGTGTGGAATTATACATATTTCTGTAAATCTATTACAGATGCAAAACAGATTCACCTCTGTAAAGCGCTCCGTTATGTATCTGTATTGGTGTATACCTCCGGAAAGCGCTCCGTCACTTTTTGAAGCTAGGTGTGCACTCAATAAATGCCATAATAATAATATTTCCCTATGTGTTAGCAGTGACTCTTTGCTGCATAAATCTCACACTTTTCACCCAATGGATATCAATGGTTAAATACAATGCTGCATGACCACTTGGAGGTAAAATGAGTAGCAAAATCTGCTATGTGTTTTCTGATCTTCAGTCCCATAAATAAATGATCTGGCCTAGAGAACATTTTCTCTTTCATCCATGTGGTATAAGAGCTATTTGAATTGTCTATGCTGGGATTCAAATAATACAAGTCGAAGCTGTGTAACAATTTTAGCCAGGTGTGTCCTTTCATGGTCAGATATTCTTGATCAGGTCCCCTATTAAGAGCATTTGTGGGTATTTAAGCTGCCTCATTGTTGGTAAATGGTTCTGCATTCTGAGCACAGCAATCGTTAAAATCCCCAGTGACCAAAATACTATCACAGGGTTAATCAGTACTCATTCCGTCAAGATGTTAACTATGTAGTTTTGTATCCTTAAAGTCATACCATCCCCAGGCGGATCATATATGTTAATAAATAGTGGGAAAATATTTTCCCTCCAAAACAGCACATTCAAGATGAATGTAAGGGCACTTCTTACTGTATGTGTATAACTTAAAATGCGCTTTTGCCCAATGTAAAGGCCCCCACATGTCTACCCCTTTCCAACGACGTGGCAGCTCGCCACACCACATTACATCCATCAAACGATAAACCATCATGCAACCAAGGCTCCAGAAGAATAAATACATCAGAAGAATGCAGAATGGATATACAATATGCATAACAGAGGAAAGAATGGTATCCATGAGTATCCCATGAGAGAAAGCAGAAAGATCGCTTTAGGATGTTGTTCTCTCATGGAAATTGGAATCCAGTGCCCCTCCCCACTAGCCTCCAAACTCTTCAGTCTATTATTATGTTGTAAATTCAGGAGGCTTGCTCTTTCACCAGTCAAATCCTTCCTCTTTCTTTTCACCTCCATGTCACCAAACTGACAGTGCTGCAGCGAGCACTTAACCTGCAAATACTTGAGACAAACTATCACGTCAAATCCTAACCTTAACAGAGGAAAACAGTGTGAGCTGACCAATTCAACTATAATAGGTGTTGCAGATTGAATCAAAGACCAATTACTTCTACTGTCAATATCCTGGGGCTCTATGTTTTCAATATCATACGTAGTAATGCTTTGTAATGGAGCTACCTTATGTAATAATTGCAGGATACGGTTTTGATTAAGGAATGGACTCCCAACTGTAGGGAAATGTTCAACTATTTTTACCATCTTTCCCAATGACTAGTCGTGCGATATGTTGAATATGGATGCAGCATGATCAACTTTGCAAGACTCATTGAACAGTTTCGGAGGGGGACATGAGCTTGAAAGACCTCCAATGTCCCGTCCAGCACCAGGGTCAGATTGTAGAGTCAAACTGCGTCAATCCGCAGGAATGGCGTTAGGGGGGCACATTTGTAGAGACCTTCTATCAGTGGTTGTTTTAAGGGGAGGAGAAGTGCAGTCTACAGCACCCACAATTTCAACTCCACTGTCATTGGTCTGCAACCATTTATCAAGCGTGCCTCTTATGTTGGGTTCAATAAGATTAATACTATGATCGCTGGTTCAAGTGTTTTTCTCCTTTGCTAAGACATACCTATCCATATTGACACATATTATGTCATCTTTGTTGGTCTCCAAGCAGCCACATTTTCTCTTCCTAGTTCTTTTTTAATGTGATTTCTATTCATCTGCATCTTCTTCAGTTTTCGCTTTTTATTGCTCCTGTGTCTTACATTTTTTCGTTCTCAACACATGGAAGTTACAAAGTTTTCATTGGTCTCCTCACCAAGGGTCAAACCCCTGTTGTCTACAGTGACCAGTTGTTCATAAAAAGGAGTAGCTCCAACCAATGAATCAGTTGTAAGTGTGATTTGAGTGCAACAGATCGCTGTTGAACCCGGGTAGTGGGGATAGAAAAATAGTCCCATGTTGAATTTGCCATGTTGCCATCATGTCCATACCCACTATTTGCTAGTATGATATCCACGAAACTGGCTAGGATTATTTTAATCTCATGCTGCTCTTTATTGTGGAGCAAAAGCCAAATGTAGTATATAGAGTTGCAATAGCATTCAGGCTTGGAGAAAGATCTTCAACAACCTGACACCTGGAGCTTAATGTGAGAATCACTCAAAGAATCCTCGAGCTCCATTGCAATGCGGTCTAAATTGCGGGATGCCGATAAGTTTGTGCCAATATTATTATCCACTTTACTAGTGTTAGGTGCTGGATTTCCCATGGATTCTCTCTGTAAATCAAAGCATAGATTAAGAGTTATTGTTGTTGATCGCTGGAGAAAGAGCTTTGTTATTAATATGAAGGTTAGATATATTATGGGGATCAGTTATAACCTCCGTCTGCTCAGTAATGTTCGTTACGGAAGGAAAATAACGAGTAATATTTGCCTGTTCCATGTTAAGGGAGCTTTGAGTATCCATTTAATCCTTCTTAGTATGAAAGATGATAGTCGCAACCAAAAAGTCTTCAGAGGCTTGGATACAAATGCATTTAGGCCGGTGACTAGCCCTGCTGCGAAGTGCATATATGATGGGCTTCATGGTCTTTGCAGAGTATGAAGATCAAATAGTTGTTCTAATGCAATTAGATTAATGGTGTTATCCGAGGGTGTTTCGTCTGTTATCAGCTGCACATGAGATTGATCAATTAGATTGCCCAGAACACAATTGCACTTTTCTTTAGACCAAAAGGGATCAAAGCGCGTATAAATGTTCAAGTGCAGACCCAAACAGCACTTACTTTTGTTGATGTCTTTGTATTGGTTTCCGGGCCCCCTCTCCACCACAGACCACTTGCACCCACTTCTGTGCACGCTCCTCGCCGGTCTGGGCTTTTGTAGTCAAGCCACCCTGCTACCTGGTGTTCTCAGTCAGCAAGCAATGAGATTTAAAGAGGCGGCCGTAAATCGCCTCTGAACAGCCACTTCAGCACAGCAGCCTTTAAACACAGAGAACATGTTGCAGAAATGAAAAGTTAGACTGCTCCAAGAAATGCTCCAGCAAATGCCAACAGAAGTAAAGAGGTCGTCCACAGACCACTTGCGCCCACTAGGCTTTCTTTTCATTGGGCAAGCACAGTCGGTTTAGTCCATTTTAGTTGTGCCCTGGTTTGTGGCGTCTCTCCTTCTTTCGAGGTTGGTTGCTTTTCTTCAATAGTATTTTCTGTTTAGGTTGGCAAGTTAAAAAGCCAGGTTTTGAGACAATCTCTGAATTTTAGGTGTTCTTCTGTTGTTCATATTTCCTTGGGAAGTGAGTTCCAAGGGTTTGCTGGGATGCATGAGAAGGCTGATCCACCATATTTCAGTTTTGATTATTGCTTACAGTATGGAGGAAAGGGGACTATGGACTATATGGGTACATTAGTCACTGTAGTGAGTAACTTGTTCTTATTACCACCAGTAGTTCGAACTGTAATTGGATACGACTAATCAGTTGTCTTTCTTTTTTAATTACATGTACATAACTATAAAAGCTTTTCGCACAAATTAAAAAACATACAATTTAAAAGAAAATACAAAATGCAAAAGGCCACACCATTTACATAATAATACAAAAATACAATCTTAAAATGCCACAATGTTTATTCATCCTACTAATGTTGACATACAAAAACATTTCATTTGATTCAAGCAATCTATATTGGATATAAAAACAAAAAGTCATCTTGTATAAAAGACTGTTCCTCACTTTATATTTAATTTTTTTGCCCGTTTTTCAGAACCACAAATCCCACCGTAACCCTTCCAATAATTGACTCTCGGTTCTGGACAGCTAGTCAAAACATGTCTTGCTGTTTCGAGTTCTTGGGTACAAAGTAAGCAGAGGTGGTTTTCGTGTTCAATACAATGCCATGCTCTAGAGTATTCTAATGTGGGCAATATATTTAAACGTAAGTATATGATAAAGTGACACAAACTAGGAAATGTGAGGAACCTGAGGGCGTCCTCACTTCTCTTCCCAATATATCCTCCTCCCAGGTGGCCCGGTAAAGGCTGCCGCTATCAGATCCTGACCCTTGGGGTGGATATGCGAGGGAGGATCACCAGGGTGGAGGAGACTTTGGGAGAGGGGATGAGGCACCCTTGGGTGAGACATGGCATCCCCCATTTCCCTTTGCTAATGAGCCTAATATCCCCCATGCCTTTGTCGGTTATTACCAGTCCTTTCCCTTTCTTTTACATAAATCATCTCCCCGTAAACACCAGTCAGGTACTGGGACGAGGAAGACACACACCCCAGCCATGCATCCTCTCTTTATTGATTCTTACACATACAAACACCACTTTGGTACTGGGACGAGGAAGATGCAACAAAGACTCACAACAAAACTAAGTATGTGCAGTCTAGTTGCTGAGTGCCTAATCAAGCTGGCGGGATATTGAAAGGCCAGTACTGGAAGAAGAAAAAGAGGGACGTGAACGAGAGAACAGCCGTGTGGAAGTGAAACCCAGATAAGTCCAGAGAAACTGGAGAGAGATGCAGAGCAAGCACAGCCGGAAGCAAGGTGGAAAGCAGGCTGGCACGAAAAAGCTCTGCAGATGAAAGCTGGTGCTTCTCTCTGAACCAGAGAAGCAGCTGGAGCAGCCGGGTAAGAACCGAAGGAGCACTGCCGAACTAAACCGCAGCAGAAAAGGGGCTGCCAGAGTCAGAGAGGGAGTGAGGTGCATCAGCTATAACGGCAGGCGAGAGATAAGCTGTCCACAAAGCCGTGGGAGGACCGGCAGGGCAGGGAGCGCTTCCCGGAGACACAATCAGTGCTGCAGACCCACATCATATATCAGACATGCCAAGTGACACTGGTAACTCTGCAGAGGAGCGCTGGGAGCCCCGGGGAGTACTAACACGCGTTTCAGTCAGAAATACGCCATATATGACATGTTGATAAAAGAAAGAGACTGTATTTGTGTGAACTCCCTTACTTAAGTCAATTTGGGGAAAATACAGAATAACTACAACAATGAATTAATGAACCTTGATAAAGCCAGAGAAAGCGTTGAAACCAGTGAAGTGAATTGATTATGAACTGAAGTAATGCTAATAAACAAAGCCAAACAAGCAAGCATACGTGAATGATTGTGATGGACATTGACAAGAGTCAAGCAAGCATTGCCAAGAGTCAAGGAGATATTATGGTGTATTACTAAACGAGATAAATGGCTGAGAAAAAAAAACCTGTATGCAAGAGAAACCTGGCAACAGGGTGCCAGATGCTTTGATCAATAAACCTGAAACCGTGAATAAGTTTCCTTGCGGGAGAATGTACTGGGAAGCTTATGAATGCTTGTGCAAAAGAACTTTAACAGTAACGGAATCTCCTAGCGGCAGAGTGTACTGGAAAGCCTATGTTGGTCTTTGCCAGTGAAAGCTACTAAACAAGTGAATGGAAAGCAATAATAAAGCTTCAAGGGCACTTGAAAGGATAATAAGTCAAGCCTCACTGTGAATCTGAAACTGTGGCAAGATAACTATGAAGCAGACCCAAGTAAGGTGTGTGTCAGTTGCATGACCAAACACACCCACCTAAGGAAAAGCCACTTTAAAGGAAAACTTGTATGAACTGAAATTGAGGAACTGAATTTTATAAATTGGTGAAAGTTAACCAAACCTAAAGAGCTGGGAAGTATCCCAAGGAATTGTTATTTTGGAACATTGAATATCCTAAGCAATTGTGTTATTTTGGAACATTGATAGACTTGAAAGCTTGGGGAATGGAACCCCTCTTTTGTAAACTGAAATGTTTGAACATTGGGGAAGGGAAACCCCTTTTCTACCCAAGAGCTGGAAGAAGCGCTGAACGTTTATTTGAAAACTTCTTATTTGATTCTGACATCCCTACACATTGTATACAATTAGATGTGAAAACAAGTACAGGTTTTGGATGCTGAAAGACATTAACTTTGGACTTCCTGACACAGACTATCATTAGTTTTATTTAGGTTGGGAAACCCCACCTTGTCATAGGGCAAGTTAGGCCTTTTTCCAAACCTCCTTTTTAGTTGGCAAAAGTTTATATCCCAACATTCTATCCAGTTGTCTGTGTCTCCTTCATGATAACTTCACAGACAGCATAATTTAGTTAAGCAACGTTTTGGAGCACAAGAGAGGTGGGCTTGTCTAGTATATGCTAAATGCTGCTTTTTCTTAACTAAGATATCAATATTTTGCATTCTATCCCATTCAAAAGCTTTGATCTTAAGCTTTTCGCCAAAAATGCCCAGCTCATTTGAACATGAGATAGTAAGACCAAATTAGTTTACAATCTTCCTAGTTTGATTTCATGCCAGTAGCTCTAGTTTTCAATGTTTTTACATAAGCGGCCATTAATAGTCATTAGGGACCCATCGTGTTCTTCCAAATTTAAAAGAATGATATACATTTTATTACAAGCAATTTTCCATTAAGTGAAAAGAGATGTCAATACAAATTCCATTTTGACTACTTCCACCGGACTGAACCAGGCAATCCAAAGATTGAATTAATGAATTTCCCCTCCAGTGCCTCAAGCCATCCAATATGCCTCTCTGATAGAATTACCAGGATATAAAATATGCAGGGAATCGTGCTCTTGATGTAGACTTCACGCATGTCTTCAACAGAGCCTCCATATTTCTGTCAATAAAACGTTTTGTGACTTGCCAACGCCCCTTGACTTTTGCATAAATTGACTCTATAATATGTTGTTACTGGATGAGTAAACCTTAGGGTCCGTAGATGGACATACACATTTGCCACCTACAATCTGACCCATCCATCTGCCATTGCTAGGGGAGAGGATGAAGGTTATATGTTCCAATGGTCATAATCTTTGTCTTTCTCTGTTGATCCTCAACCCATTCTCTTATGCATATGCATTCAAACTTACAATTGATCGTTGTAAGCCCACTGGGGTTTGATCGATTAGAACTGTGTTGTCGGCATAGCAGAGCCACCCCAGGGGCACTCCCGCTAGTTTGGGAGGAAAGTTGTTACACTTTTCTAATGCAATGCTCAAGTCTGCCATAAATAAAGGGCGGGGCAAGAACACAGCCCTACTTCAGGCCAATATTAGTGTGGATGTATTCAATTTGTGATTCGTCCTGAGAAGCTCTGACAGACACACTAGTGTTGAAATATAGAGCCTGAATGAAATGCAACAAAGATTTGTCAATCCACCACTTCTCTAGTTTACCCCACAGGCGGTCCCTGATGACACAAACGCACATGTGTAAATCAATAAAGCAAGTATATAAACAATTATTTTCCCCACAGCTTGCTTGCTTTTCATGTTACAGGTTTTATGTTAGTTTCCTATAGGAAAAAAAGTTTGTTTTAAAAAGAAAACAGGGTTTGGGGGGGAACCCCCATTAAAAAAATGCATTCAAAACTATTTTTCGATGCTTTTGTGTTGAAACTTTTGTATGTAGAAACTTTAACTGTAGAAAAAATCACTATAAACCGCATTGCACTACATCTTGGTCTTAATCCAGTCTGCAGAGGATTGAGCAACGTGTGCACTTCAGCCTATTTGCGTAGATGTTTTAACAATAGAGTTGCAAATATCTTGCTGCTAGAGTCCAGCATAGCCAAAAGTCTGAAATATTTGGGTTCTGAGAATACACCTCTATAATGATTAGGAATCAAGATTGAACCACTCCCAACTATCTGGTAAACGTCCACTAGCAATTATCTGGCTGAAGCAATAGAACAAGATTTTTGCCCAAACCTCTGGATTCTGTTTGTATACAATATTTGGCAAATTGTCCCGGCTGGGCGCTCTCAATGGTTTGCGACTGATGATTAGGTCTTATGTCCTCCTCCTCAAATATGATGTTAATATTGTGTCGTTCCTTATCCCAGCCTACAATATGATTCACTTTACGTGTCATCCCAGAAAAGACTGCCAATGTGTTTACACCAGTGCTCCATGGAGATTGAGTTCATTTCTCTCAGTATGTAACGCATAATATGTGTCTGGTAAATATGGCAGAACATTTTCAAATCACTAGCTCTTATGAGTCTGTAAACCAGTGTCCAATTTGCAGAAGTCTTATCTGTTTTATATGTTCTCAACCACTGGTTATAGTAGATTCTGTGTATATTCAATCTCCTTTTCTTCTCTATAAAACTCAAATATTGCAATGATTTGATATTCCGAATGGTCTTACAATACCATTTTTTTGTCTTGTGGATCTTGATATCAAATACCACTGGAAGAACTACCTTTTTGTTGATGATATTTACTTTGAGTAGTAGATTCATTAAATAATTTTCTTTGTAAGCGTATTCATAGTAGTAATACCATCAGCAAATACAAAAGACTCTCTATTCACTGATAGTATTCACCCTAATCAGAGCTGCAGTAAGACCATCTTATTCGATTACCCTGTATATTGCAGGCATCCACCTTCGTCGGTCCTCCAAGCGCCACATTCTTTCCCATACTAAGAGTAATAGTCAAGGGTGCATGGTCACTAATTGTATTAAAGTCAACCCTATAAGATCGTGTTTTAGCCTGGCAAAAATAGAATCGAAACACGAAGTAGAATTGACACTGCGTCAGGTTTTAAAATTCAATAATGAGGGACTATGTCTAGGAACCAACCATGACAAATCATATTTCAGAAACAAATTAGTCCATGCTTTACCCTTATTTGGTAACCTCATCCAATGTTTACTGCCGCAGCCTTTATCTGTGAAATCCCCGGAATTCAGTATGACATTATCTTCAGGTTTATTGAAATCTCTGGCAATAATAATAGTCCCCAACGGCTCGGTTTCTTGCCAATAATGTAGGATATTTTGTAACCCTTCAATCAGGGTTTGGGTACAAAATCGTCTGGAGGGAAGGGGGTCATTTAAAATTACTGCCAGATTCTTGCATTTCTGTCTCAGAGAATTGGTCAGGGTTGGACATAAATAGTTTCTATCCAAGTGCACTTGTTTATATTTATTGATCTGTATATGGTTTCTAGCCCCAAGGCAAAGACCACCTCTCAGTCGACCTTCTTTCCCTTTAATGGCTTTGCGCGTGAGCAACGTATATCCGTCAATATCAAGTTTGCCTGTGATCCATGTTTCCTGCAGAAATAGTAAGTCTGCATCAGTAATTATTTGTTTGCCCTCAGGGTTAGTGATGAACGAATGAAATCCTCTGGTGTTCCAGGTAACTAAATTGACTTGCAAAGTTCAACGAGAGGGTCATTGTTGCCATCCCTGTGTCATGCTCGTTACCCATGTAGTGCCCTTATTTAGATGGTCTTTGGGCTGAATTTACATAGGATTTGAAATTAAAGTATGAGCCTGCTCCATATTTCGAGTATACCATATTGCGTTACTGATTGTATCCTTTGAAGTTTATTGAGAAACAGAAACTAGGTTTTTCTGCAGCAATGGGATATACTGAAGCTCGGGAGCTGGGTGCTTTTGTTGGATCAACAAGTTTTGTTGTAATTTGAATCCTAATTTATTCAAATGGCACAAATTCTGTCCACCACGACATGAGATGCGGGATACTGGGCCTGGGGTTCAGCCTGCCCGATATCAATTTTGGAAGCTGAGACTTCAGCATTGTTAAACATTGAATTCTGGATGTCTGGTAGTGTTAAATCCGCAGAATTAGATGGACCCGGCTGCTGGCCCTGCAACCAGTTTACCAAAGTGATTGCCGGTTTAGCTGCTATAATAGGCTGAGTTGCTTGTTTTATTTCTGACTGATCTTTTAGAACATAGCAATCAACACCTTCAATACAGACTATGGGCCTCATTATGTGTCCGGCGGTAACCATGACGGTAAATACCGGCATGGCTGCTGCCGGAGTCATGAATTTAGCAGCAATTGGCAATTACCGGGGCATTCTGGCCGTGCCGGACCCGTTAATTGCCCATTGCCGGGTGCCAGTAATAATTACTCCCCATTCCGACTTGAGCCCTATAGGGCTCAGTGGGAATGGGGAGGTCGGATGCACCGGCACCATTTGTGAATGGTGCCGGTGCATCCGACATGGTCTGCTCGCGGGTGCCGTTCCGCCCGCCAGGTCAGACCTGGTGGGCGAAAAGGCACCTGCTAACAGACCTCGTAGTTTGCTGGTCCAGTAACAACGGTACCAGCATGTTTACCAGTACTGTTGTTACCGGACCGGCAGCCTTATAATGAGGCCCTATGTCTTCTTGATTTGACAATGCCAGAGCTTGTCAATTGTTCTGCTGCATTTGAACTGCCTGTTTAAGAATTATGTTATTTCTCTTACGCCTGCAGCACTGCTTCTTTTTACAATTCAGCTTATGTTTAGATTTTTGCAATACAACTATGCTAGTATTCTGCTGATTGAGGGCCTCAGGCGATGTAATTTGTGAGACATCCAGACACGCTATTTCCTCTACCTCCATGCCCTCACTATATTCGGGGCTAGGCAGAGAGAGAAAAGGAGGCATATCTTCAATCTCTTCATAATGGCCAGGATTTATGGCATCCGTATTCCTTGCAAATGGTGAACGTTCTCCCTGCTTTGTATAAGAATAACATCTACGACTTTAGCCAAACTATTTGTTTCTCTCTGCTCCTCTGCTAATATAGAACTAAGGGCGAATATCGCGCCAACTGTAGCCACCAAGGCGTCCAAGCTTGGCTTAATAGCTATGTTTTTTTCTGCATACTTGGAACATGTTTTCCTAATTTCACAGCTAGTTTTAGCAGACTCGCAGTCCTCTGACAAGGAAGATATGTGTCTATTTAAGTCAGGTGTGGCTGATAAGTTAGGACTACTGATCACATTTGTTTCTGGCTTATCAGTTGTGATGGGTATATCAGAAGAAGCTCGCTGCAGGTTCATACAAAGATATAATAAAGAGTTGTTGTTATTGAATGCCATAGACGTGGATGGCAGGTCTGTAACAATTGTTTCATTTGCGGCAGGAACTGGTTCACTTGCAGTTATTTTAGGTTTGACTGATCAAAAACGATAGTCTTTGTGCAATTTGACCTTTTCTTCAGAGAATCAGGCAATTTAGAAGAGGTTATTTCCTGCATACTCTGGGATGTACTGAGAATGGTCGTTGGGGGACCTTTGTGTTTTTTTTTTTTGGCTGTCCCCAATTTTTCCAGATCTTAATAAGGCAATCAGTCTTCCTACCCTGCTCCGTAAAGCAAAGGAGCAGGATAGTAGTGGTTTTGAGAGTTTTTTCTTCCCCTTCAAACTTGCCCTTATGACCATATTTCAAAAGATAAAACAGTCAAATAACACAAAATTCTCACCAGTGTGTCCAAGGTTTCCTGCCTGGACTGCAGTGACTGTGAGCAACTCAGTCTGTAACTCTCTCTGCAAATGTGCACGCTGACGCGCACCAATGGACCTTACATACAATCCAGGTGAGGAAACGAAACTTTGCTCCAGTGAAAAGTAATAGAATACTGTTCACTGGTTTTCCTGTCAGGCAGCAAAACACTCCGGTGACTGCAAGCAACTCAATCTGCAACTCGCTCTGCAGACACCGCTGGTATCTCTTTCCATTCATTCTTTAGGGCAGTCACCAAATGTCTGTTAAATTTCCCACAACTAAACAAATAATAAAGTAGCACTCCGAATTTGTTGTTCATTTGGAAGATGTGTGTGCCCTAGTCCAAATGTATTCCTAAGAGTTTACTTCTATATTTATGCCAAGTTCCTCTTCCTTTTTGCACATATATCAAAGGCTCTCCTGAGAGTCAGCCCTGTCCAATAGCTGATACAAACTAGGCACCATGCCCTTTCACACTGGAGCTCTAGCAGCATTGCTTGACCGGATCCCACTGATGTTATCTGAGGTTTACATATCTGGTGGCAGATTTTGACTACATGACCTGAGGCCCCATTCCCAGTCAAAGATATGTGATAGTTGGACAGCCCACTTCTCACAGGGTACAACAAATCCCAACCCCTCTGGTCAACACTTCCACCAGAATCATAGGTCTTTTCCCAGCCCAATGAACTTGAAGGGCCTCTGCTGTAGTATATGTTCACCTTCATAGGAATCTTAGTCGTAAGGGCCAAGCAAGCATTGAGGATGTGCTGTCTCTCCTTTATTTCTTGTGGGTTTGTTGATCACAAGCCTCCTTCATCCCATGCGCCAGTATGCCGAGCAGTCTTCACCTTTCAACCCCTCAGCTTTCCCCACCCAATGCTTTAGTACGTGTTGTTCCCTTTCTGCGTTATGAGTTCTGGGCCATGGAGGGGACTTATTGTTCTAATTTCCTCTTTTGAGCCAAACGATCACTGCTCTGGGGCTTGCTCCAGCAGTTTTCCTGTCAGCGTCTTGGGCAGCTGCACCACTTTAAGATTCCAGACTCAACGCACCCAGCATGATCCTCCAGTGTCATCTTGAAGCTGCTGCTGGGCTCCCTGACGAAAGCGAAATCCTCCACTAAGGGTACTTTCTCTGCGATTATGAGATCGTCGATGAATGCCAATCTGCCAGAGGGGCTCTGGACAGGGTTCCCCTCTCTGGTATTTCAGAGTTTGATACGGAAACCCCCCAGGCCCAGCAAAGCGATCTGTAAACACATTTTACAAAGGATCCAGCTAAGCCACTCACCCGACTTTCAAGCTTATGTTTTATTGGGGTATTGGGGTGCCATGCCCCATTGCATTCAACATATGCACTTAGTTGTCATAAAAACCAGTTAAAAAAATTACTTTTGGACTGTGGGAATTTTGATTTTTGGAAACGCCACACTGTGGATCTGTCATGCGACGCCTCGGATACTGGCGTCTATGGCCCCGTTGGATTCACTACCGTACTTCCTGATTTCCATCACGCAATAAACTAAGTGTATGCAGCGGTCTAGTTCTTTTTCATCACATGCACAGAGACCTATTTAGGCATGCCTCTTTCTGACATCTGCGCGTTGCAACCTTTCGGTCAGCTGTGTTTTCTTTCGCTGCCGTTGTTGCGCCAGGCAGTGTTGTCCTGGACTCTTCCGGTCTCTTTTCCTTGTTTACTTTTCACTCTGGTCCGCCTCCCTGCTCTCCCTCCTCAGTTCGTGCTGCTGTCCCGTGCGCGGGTCGCGTACGGGTCCTTTTTCTAAGTGGTCTCTCCGCCTCCTCCTTTTCCTACAGTCCGTTTTCTCTCTTGCTCTTTACTGCAAACGCTTTGGGTTTTTCTTTGGATGTTCCATCTGCACTCTACTCCATAGTTTTTGATGATACCATTTGGGATCTGACCTGTTGGGTTCCATTGCTGGGCGGTTACATTTCTGCCACTCGTGTCCTGTACCTTCAAGGATTCCTGCTGCCCACAAATGCAGAGGTTTTTTTTGCCACGTTTGGCTTTTTTCCCCTATTTTGTCCCTCCCGGGAAGGGGGTCCCCAGGGAAGTGCTCCCTAGTAGCCTTCACTGTGGCTTCCTCTCGTGCGAGACACAAACTACAAAACAAAAAAGAAAAGGACTACAGATCCCACCGATCCTTGAGCCCAGTGGAAGAGGACACAGATTACTCAGGTGAGAAGGTGGAGGAGGGAAACTGGGACACTCAACCCCAACAAGAAAAGGAAGTTGACAGGATCCCATATTTTCATCCGCCTTGAGAATCCTCCTATTTCTTAATTGCCTGTGAAAGAATGAACCACCTGCCCCTGTTGAGTTCCCAACCATCACAAATCATCTCAAACAAGTAATGAAACTATTTGTAAACAAAGTTCCCTCCTCAACAGGCCCGTCCTCTTCCCAAAGCAGACCAGGAATCCTGGAAATGTTAACTGGCCTCCAACCAAACGTCTGAACATTATGGCCACTGCCCAGTTTGGTGGGTCAGCCACCCAAGACTAGTGCTTTAAGCACCCCCACCTCATAACTTTCCCACGTCTCCTGAAAAATACAAAGAAAAGTAGTCAACATAGCAACAAAAAAAAGTGTCTATATATATATATATGCATTTTTTGGAAACATTTTTATGAGTTTTCGATATTTTTAAAGAGCTGCACGGCAAAAGCAATACAATCAACTCTAAAACAATGTGGAATACAGTTTTTACTTTACAATACCCTCCCAGAACTCCCCTCCCTTTCCTGCCCCAGGTATTTGCAAAATAAAGAAAATGAAAAATTGGGTGAGTAAGTTTGTGTCCAGTGTTTACTTAACTAGTCCCTTACCCTAAAGCGTTTCTGTTAGTGGGTTTCTTTTGAAATTGTCTTTGTATATCGAACTAATTGAGGGCTATGAATCGCTTGGGCAGGTGTGAGCTATGTAGTCTGTGGTTAGGAATGTCATCCGTGTTCTCCATTTATTAGTACAGGAGGTGTCGTTTTCGGCTAGGTCTGCTGACCGCTTTTGTACAGAAACACTTGTGTACAGGCGCGTTATAAATGTCTTATTTCATATCCATTGCAACTATATCCCACTGTCAGAATCCCTGGTAGTTGAACCCGAAGTGTAGCCGTCGAGTACGTCCTACCAATGTACCCTTCTAGACACACAAGGTGAAATCCCGAGGAGTCAATTAGTCAAAAGAGAGAGGAACACCACACGAAAGACCAGGCACTGCAAAGGAAGAAGGGCATGTTACTTGGAGAGTCAATTCCAAAGTATGCAATAAACAAGAATATACAATAAGGCACTGACCAGTGGTATTATGAGTTCTTCCTATCTAGTCTGAGAAAACGTCTAAGTCCAAATAGCTAGATTACAAAGGATGCCCTATGGAGACATGAGATAAATCATGAGACAAGAGACAGAGCAAGAAACCAGGAATAGAAACCAGTCAGATGCAGGGATTTACCAGGACGGTTTTACATGTCTATACCTCAGGAGCACCCAGTGTGTTCAGTTCCGAATCTGAAAACCGACGGCACG